>NW_024105075.1:297500-1497500 GCF_003945595.2 Pipra filicauda
ACACTGATTATGCCCCGACTGGAGAGCTGTCACCCAGGTCTTTGCCTTCAGTCCACTGCTGCTGCTGTGGGATCAACTTTCTCCCGTGTTGTTGAACGTCAAATGCTCAGAATTACCAACCTGGAAAAAAAGAGAACCTAAAGGCCTAAAATTTTGTACGAAGAAGTACAGCAGCAGGCACAAATGGCAACAGAGTGGCATATTAACTGCTTGACAGACACCCCAAATTTGCCAGGATGTGTTGTCTTGCCCACTGACATCCTGGAAAACAGAGGAAATTGAAAATAAATAAAAGTGCAGAAACCGGCTTGAAAAAATTGCAGAGCATGTTATGAGCATATTCAAGTTGTTAGTGATACTAACAAATGCTAACAAATCTAAAGTATGTATTAGTATATGAGTCAGCAAAAACACTGCTGTTGTGAGAGATCCTCACCAAAGTCAAGGCCCTCAAAAAAGACAAAACAACAGACCTGTCCCAGGAGAGCTTACATTTAAAACAGAAGAACCTAAAGCAAGGGAAAAAGAGACAATCACAAGATTTTGTAATACAGCTCTCTTAGGACTGTGAGGAAACTGATGGTCAGAATGAGATGTGGCAAACAGACTCACAGGTGGACAGGGCATGGGGACTGCAGTTCTTGTGAGAGGCAGAAATTCCAGCCTGTTGCTAGTGCCAGGCTCTAAGTTTAGAGCTACTGACTCATAAGAAGGAAAAGCACTCATGAGGTGATCGACAGCATCTTGCCTCTCTAAGAGTCAGCATTTCCGAACTCCCACTGAATTTCTACTGGCTCACTTAACCTCTAATTTGGAAAAGAAAAATACAGGCTGCTACACCACCTTGACATCTTAGCCCTACCTTGTGTAACTGTATCAGTAAAAGACAAAAACAACTCAAAAAAACCAACACAAAACTCTTTCTGCTAGTAGTTTCTTTGCCACAGAGAGTTGATGATTTCACTGTCTCAGCAAAATAAATCCTTTGCCATTATGAACTGTTTGTCCACCAGTGAACTTAACCATTATAATCACCCTCACAAAGTCTTTGTAATGCTGATGCTGACATTTTAAGGACGATCCATCAAGGTCAATCATACCCATAAGGACTGTAAATTGTTTTTTTCACAATTGGAGTCAGCAAGTCATGCTAACTTACTGCATGGAGAGAGCTGGTGGGTAATATCAGTCAAAAATTTGAGCTGAAGAAGCTGGAGGAATTACCCCTCCAGAATAGTTTTAGTGGCAGAATAAGCCTTGCCAAAATGACCTGTCCTTCTGCCTTAACTGCCAGAGTAGCAAAAGCATGAAGTGGATGGAAACACTTGTTCGCAGGGGCTCACTAAGGATTATTCCAGTGTTGACTACAGTCAACATGGTAGTCTTCGTGTCTCTTTCCATTTCATTGTTCAATGAAAAAGTTATTAGTCATTGATTGTTATTTCATGCTGGGAAAAGCCTCCATCTTCCTTTCTTAATTGCTGTTGAATTTACAAAGTTCTCTGATTACCTTTCTTACATTTTGTCTACACATTGCTTGTACCATAGCAGTGGGGCTTGCAAATGCATGTTGATTTTCCAGCATGGGGTCACTGTGCTGGTGGAAAGATGCTAAGTGCTAGAGACGCCAGCTCAGCAACAGGAGGCAGTTCTACTGTGGCCATGAAACCCAGCACTGTCACCTGACTCACACAGCAGTTTGGCACCTTCTCTTCAAATGAAGCTTTTTCCTATCCTTTCCTATGCTGATAATGAATTAATGCTGATCACTTTCATTCCAAGGCAGCAGGACAAACAATGCTCTGGCCATGTCTGTCACTCTGCAAACCCTTCACTTGCCCAGGGCTCAGCAGTGGCGAGCAGAGGGTTGATCCACACTGTTCTGTCAGGAGGAGGTACCAAAACTTTCCCACACTGCAAGCCTGGCAGGAATATCAAGGGCACTTCGCAGCTGTCGGGCTTACAGACCAGCTGCCAGCCACAGCTGGCTCCACCTCATGCACACCTGAGGAGGGCAGGGCCATGCACTAGGTGTTCACCACATGAATCAGCTGGCCACACTGCCACATCTTCTTCCAAATTACATTTTCTCCTGGAGCCTTTAAGGCTTTATATTTTCCTGTGCCAGTCCAAGCTCACAGGACTCCTTGGGTCTTCCACCAATCAGCCAATCAAGCCAGTATTTTAAGCAGGGGGGTTGTAGGGTCTGTGGGCTATTGATTAACTTCCTACAGTAATGGGTCAGTTGTCAGACCTCCAGTTTCTCCTCCCTGACACTGCCAGTGGTGTGTTCAGGTGACTCACAAACTTACTATTATCAGCAAACTCTCTGTGAGAAAGTCATGATAGCGGTGTATTGTGACACTTTTAAAGATGCTGTGAGAATTCACTTTTTCTCAGCCACAGGAAAAGCTGTGTAACTGTGGGTTTACCAGGGTGTTACTCTTCTTTATCACCTATATTGCTATAGTGCCTACAAGCTCCAGACCTGGACCAGGTTAGCTGCTATATTGACACAGATCAAAATGATGGTACTCCAAGTATTGTTAAATTACAGATTCTTCCTGGTAATTCAACTTTCACCTCTCCTTTTCTTATAGGAAGAAACGGTCACCCAGTCCAGATGCAAGGGTTATCTCACAGGTATAGCAAATAAGATCTATGACTTCAGCAGTCTAACAAACTGGAAAAGATCTTCCTCAGCCTGTGTCCAACCCCAAGAATTGGTTTTCTGAGAGTTTAAATACCACCTCTCCACCCCCCGCCTTGTAATCTTAAATGCCAATTTAAAAAAATCCTTTTCCCCTCTATACCTGTATGTGAAGGTGTCATTCTTTATCAAGTTCCACTGAAAAATATACCAACATCTGTGCAGCAAACAAGGGAAATTAATTACTTTGGAGACATGGGGGAAAACAAAAAGAAATCATATAAATATCAACATTCATTCCAAAAATGTGATATTGAAAACAATTGCCAAATGCAATAGGTAAACAATGCCAGGAGAAAAAAGTTAGGAGACAAAACACACATAGGAGAGAAAAAGACAATAATCAATATATTAATATAAAACAATAATACAGCTGGTACAATAAAGTGGTACCATGGGGAGACATGCAGTGTATCATTAGTATTCTGCTCTAATGAAACCCACAACACGCAGTGTACATTAACTAGTGTAAAGTCTTTTCAGCACAGTGAATATTCCACCACTTTACTGGCCCATTTATTTTAACTGAAAGAGAGATGATCCTGTTGCCAAGCCATCAGATGGTAAAAGGGATATATTTGATGGATAAAAGAAAAAAAAAACGGTCTGCCACCGTTTTGCAAAATATATTTCTAATTTAAATGCATGTGGTACACAACGCTCATGCCATACCTGCAGAGAAAAATAAGGGTGGGGGTGGGTAAGAGAGAATGAGAAGGGGGAAAGAAGGAGGGGGGGAATATAATTTTAAATAAACAAAAAAAGTCACAGACATCACTCATTTTTTTTCAACCTGTTCTTGTGATACAGATTGACAGCCCTTTTAATATGAAATAAATCAGCCAGGATAAGGAATGTCTCAGAGAACATACAGATTGAGCGCTGATTGACAGAGCTTCTCTAAAACCCATTCTGTTTGTGTGCGGTTTTTTAGCAGCTAACTTGAAAGGATGTCAGGTGCTTTGAAATGTTTCAAGTGTTTTGAACCCAGCAAACAATTGTAAAATGTGCTTATTGGTGCTCAAGCTGAAGCAGGAACGTGGTGGGGCTCACATGAGAACAATGCTGAGGAAGGCAGGCCAGGAGAAATGAAAGCGAAGCTTTCCTCTTCCATTCAGGTACCATCCAGCCATCAGGATTTTTGGACTGTTGTCAACAACCATACCTAGTTAGCATGATATTTTAAAGTGAAGATGCCACGTATTGGAAATTTGAATCACGCCTGGGAAGAGTGCAGCACTGCACTCCCTCTATAGACCTACAGTCACTTTTAACCAAGGATTGACTAGTCGCGTTGCTGATAATGAGACATGACATTTTTAAAGTTATGTGTCCAGTTTATACCACTGCTGCTTTCCTGTTAGGCTCAGACCAGCATTATGCTGGCTTTGATAATGTCGCAGATATTATGGTTAGCTGTCTCCTTGTATTTCCTGAAATGTCCTGTGTCTGTTGTTATCTCGCAAGGCAAATACCAGCACATGTCATAGTCAAACTGAGAGAGAAAAGATGAAAACTAAGCCCAATGGCATTTGCAGGCTCTTTTAGCAGCAGTCCCTTGAGAATGACACTTTAGGCTTGTATGGGTCATTTTTGTATGAGTGTTTTTTTGTATGAGTGACTTTT
Source organism: Pipra filicauda (assembly GCF_003945595.2). Lineage (NCBI taxonomy): Eukaryota > Metazoa > Chordata > Aves > Passeriformes > Pipridae > Pipra > Pipra filicauda. The sequence goes on from NW_024105075.1 coordinate 301,837, forward strand.
TTTTAAAAATGGCTTGACATTTTTGCTTTTATGGAAGGTGCAAAAGCCATTCAGAAAGGAGATCTTGGGGTTCTCCCACCTGGAAAATCACCCCAGTGAGGGACAGCACTCAGTAATGCAGTAAGACTTGGAGACAGTTGCTGGGTTCGGCTCCGGTGCTTTATGCTTTACCCAGAAGATTAAAATCTCGTTCACAGAAGCTAAGAGTGAATCAAACCCAAAGACAGCAAAGCCACTTGCACAGTTCCATTCTCAGGCACCCCAGAGCAAACTGGATAGATGAACAGTTCATGTGCCAGGCTCTCACCTCTCAGCATGGCTCCTTCTGCCATGGCTTTGACTTCTGGTATGGTCAGTGCCTCATGCTGGGGAGGCTTCTCTCAGCACCCACATCTCTGCATCCAATTCCTCCAAACATCAGATCCCCAGAAAGAAGTTATTTTCTGCATAGTCCCTTATTTGTTCACTGATAGTTATCTTTCCAACCTTTGCAGAACGAGACAGAAAATTTCCTATATACTAAAATAAAATATGTGTTCCCGTGGATGAGAAGAATGGTCCCTTTATTCAATGTGGGAGCAGATGAAAACAGTCTTTTAAATTCTTTACTCTTGGTTTTCTTCTAGTTTTTGCCTTCTAGATCCAAGTTCCTAATGTGCCTCTCCTCCCCCATTGCCCTCCTTGCTTCCACCACTGGCAAGGACACCAGCATCTCTGTCAATATCCCTTGCCCTTACCGCCAACATCCCTAACCTGTAACATGCAATTCTCATGTGATCACATTTTCTGGTATAGCAAGACATGGTCAGAAATGCAGTTCTGCCACGGCTCTTTCAGTGTGGCTCAGATCAGCTGGGTGTACTGGACGTAAGAGAGATATACAAGCACAGGCTGGCACTAGGATGAGTGGCATGTCTGATGGGTCAACCTATTGTGCATGTGCTGACCAGCTGATCTGTACATCCACAATAATGGCAAGGTGTCCAACACAAACTGGGTGCAATGGCAAAACACACAGAGGTTTGTTGCCGGAGTATTGGATGGATTGCAGAATTTATGCTTGAGCAGAAATATGAGTCTTCTGGTTTTTGACTTCAAGCAGGAACACCTTCCTGCCCCATAAAGACATGGTTAGTCACCTAATATGCATGACTCTGTGCAAGGTTGCCTCTGTGAAAATGAGATGGGACTATGTACTGCCAGGCACTACCTGAGTACAGAGCCAGAGTCCAAGCCCCCTTCTCCTCTATTTTTTTCAGAACTACATGCCCTTCCTACCAAAAATTTTGCCTGGATTTGAATAAGGAAAAAATTCCAAGGGAAGAATATTTTTATCTATCTCTATAGAACCAACAACACAGGGCTTACTGACCAGCCTCTCCATTTCTCCCTCTCCAGGGCCATCCAGTCACCTTCCAGTGTTTACAGACCCGAGTCTGTTAAATCTTACAGCAGAGGGCTCTTGGGATTCAGTGGCAATATTATTGCTGTCCCTTATTTCTAGAAGCTTAGACTGAAGCCTTCACACTACTGTGAGTAAAGGGCAGGAGCCAGGCTGTAACTCTAGGAGTCATGCATTGATCCCTGTTTTAACAGGTGTTTCAACAAAGATATAGTGTGACCCTCGTCTTCTCCTGGCACAAATCACTGCTTAGCCTTCCCCTTCTTCCATGCAGCAGGGAACTGGCGGCGCAGGAGGGAGGACCATATAGAGCATCCATCCGCTTTCCAGTCCTCTCTGTGGAAAGCGGGAAATCTAGTGACCCTTTCTGTGCTACTCAAGGACTCTGGCTGCTTGGATGTCCCATGCAGGGCTGAAGGGAGACCCTCTATGACTCTTTGCTTCCCGCAGAAATGCACAGCAGAGCTGCACTCTGTGCTGGAAGACCTAAAGTGTGGGAGGGCTTCAGAAGTCCCCGCTCATCCACGTGGTACAGGTGTCTGTCTGCAGCATCTGCAGGTACCTCTTTGCATCTTGTGCCTGTGGGTACTCAGCAGATGTGCCATCACCAAAAGGTTGCTTCCCCAGGGGAACAAACAGCACCACAGGCATCTTCTTCTGGCCCTTTCTTTTTCCACTTCTTACATTAGGCAGCTTTTGTCCAATATTCCCATTGCCTTTTAACTTTTTAGCTGTTTTTATTAATTTCCTCTGAGGGAATGAGAAGCTCATGTAGAAGTCCGCCCCCATGGAAAACAAAAATCCATTTCACTCCCTGTACAATCCCTAAAGAGATCAAAAGGTCTCCCATTTTACTTGTACGTATATGCAGGTTGCCTCTTTTTGATATTCCTTTCTCAGCTTCCACTTAACACTTGTTTTTTTCTTTCCAGCCTCAGCAGTGGCCCCTCTTGCTTGCAGCTCCCAGAGCAAGATGTGAGCCCTACCCTCTCCCACCGTTAGTAATTTTGCTGTGCAAATTGAATGGCACAAGGTCACCCAAACATCCTCCCAGCCCTCCTCACTCTCCAAGGGTTGACTGTGCTGTCTGGCCTGGCGTACCAGAGACACCAACCCTTGTAGGTCTCAGCCAGGAGGCAGCATTGGGAATCAAAGATCTGTTCTTCAAGAGCTGGCAGGTTTAAAAGGTAGTCCCCTGGAGTGCTGAGCCACAGTTCTGACGAGTGTCAAATCTATCTTAAAGTTGGAAATATGATCCAGTTGGGAATGACTGTGATTTAATGCCATCCAAGTATTACGGGGCACATTCTTAAAGAAACTGCTGTAAATTATTTGTGGCTAATTCTGTGTGGATAGAGAGCATGATATGTTCACAAGTACAAGAGCCCTGCTTGTATCTAATAATTGTTATATCTCCTCTGAAATTTACTGCCGATGTCTCAATTTTAACAATTTAAATAACAAGCTTAACCAAGCGGAACTAGGCAAAGGCAGACTGGCTCCCTTGATGAAAGCAGGACAACTCTTATGTCTGAGTACATTTATACTTTGACATGAGCAGTGACACACAAAGATGAAATCTGGTTAAAGCTGCAGCTTTCTCAGCACTGTGACAGCTTCTTAGTCTAAGCAAACTGTTTCCAAAGTGGGCATAGCTGCTAACTTTACTTAGAAGAATGATTAGGAAAAACTGACTCTGAGAGGCAGGATTAAGGAAGATGCACTGCTGGATACAGAGCAGCCACAGGATCCCCAAAGCAGTGGGATGGCTGTGTGCTTTGATGGCACAGACAGGCTCAGACAGCCTGGCTGTACTCCATGCATGACTGCAGGGCTCAGGAATGGCTTAAGCCCCAGTGCAAATCAGGGGGGTTTGACAAAAGCACGTGTTGCAGATGCTGGAGGGCAATGTTGTGCATGTTTCAATGCTATGAAACATAATTGGTGATTATGGGGACTAGCCTGAGGTAGCTGATAGTGTCATTTAAAGGGGCATATGTACCACTGCAGCAAGGAAAACTTTGGAGAATAAGTTCTTCATTGTCCTTGGGACTAATCCATAACAAGAAGAACCCTTCTAAACTATCATCAACATCTACTTGTGGAGTTTCCAATTAATTCTTATGAGAAGAGGAAAAGATGATACTCTCATTCTCCCTCTGCACAAAACAACACCACTCTTAATTCAAAATTCATACAAGAATCAATGAAAAGTTCCTTTATCGAGGTATGGTAAATCCCACAGACTTCTTTCTCAGTAGGTAGATAAATGACACAAACATACCTAGAGCTCAGAGTTATTTATCAATCACATACTAAAAATCTTCCCTGAGCTATATCAGGGTTTCTTTACATTAACAACCCAGCTACCTACTTCTGGTTTCTTGTCTGGGAGACAGTTTGTCCTTATCTGCGTATTCCATGAAATCTTGTTAGCACTGGGTCAACTACGCTTACTGTTAGCAGTGGGTGATTCTTATAGCAAAAATAAGGAAAAAGTAAAGGAGAGGCTGAGGTGAAGGAGAATAGGACTTTTCCTCCTGGAAATGGTTTGCTGTTAAAACCATCTTGAAATACTTCTGGCAGCCGGTCCTACTAGTAAAGCTGGCAGAATTCCTGCTATTGCTGCAACTGACATGAAATTCTACCACCCACCTCCCAGAATAACATAAGTTACTGGAGCAAAATGATTTTGTTGCCAGTAAAATTATATCTATACCAGGAGATTTACTGGCACAGGTTTGTGAATTGCTTGGATGATTTTTTCCACGGCTCTCACCAAAATAGCTAAGCTTTATAGCACGGTCCAAACAAAAACTATCACCAATGAGAAAGAACGCACTGAAGAATAAGGAAAGGCTTAGTGAATGGGTAAAAAAATGGTTCTGTGATGGACACCAAGGATATAAAATGAGCTAGAATGGCAGCTATTGTATTATTTATATGATTTATTGGCATAATTATTCATTATTTATTCTGGGCTTGAAGAGACACAGGCATCAGTCAATTTCAAATCCTTCAAGATGCCAATCTTATAATGAGAAGGTAGACTTTTCTTTAGGTTAGTTGGTTTCAAAATATTAACACAAATGAAATAGAGTCCATCAGGTTCATCAGCTGCCTGGTTAATTCCCCTAGACTCCAACCACATTCCTGATGTCATATTTGTTAAACCTCAGGTATCCATGAAGTTATAACAAGTCATGCAATTGTGTGGCTGATTACAATCTTTGTGTACCTCTTTTCTCCAAAAAGGTATATCTATTTCTCCAAGAAGCTTCTTTTCACTTACTTTGTGTTTTGGAGAGGGACCAACAGGCAGCAATCTCAGCCCTCCTTGCAGGGTCAACCAACAGCTCATAGCACTTGCAGAGAGGAAGGTTAAGTCGCAACCTAGCTGAGAAAGAGCGTTAGAAACCCATCCAGAGACAGGATGAAGACCTCTCTGCATGGTGTGTTCATGCCTTCATTATTTTGTGTACAGACTCTAGGTTCCTTCAATGGAACACTGGTTTTTTGAGCAGAGCAAGAGGCAATGCAATTATCATGGTTCCTAATGCAAGTCCTTTTCTCCAGGCCCCTGCTATAGAGCCCCTCTCTCTAGCCAGACACTTTCCTGGCCCAGACCAACGTTTGCTTTGAGTTGCTGGTAGCTAAAACATTAGAAGGAAGAAAATTATTTTCCTTGGACCTAATGTAACAGAATCACAGAATATGCTGAGTTGGAAAGGACCCACAAGGATCATCGATCCCAACTCCTGGCCCTGCACAGGACAATCCTCAAGAGTCACACCATGTCATAGATTATGCAAGTCTTTAGTCCCTTATGTAAGCCAGGACAATTTTGGGCCAGCAACTGTAGAAAATGCATTTACACTAGGATAGGATAGATAGATAGATAGATAGATAGATAGATAGATAGATAGATAGATAGATAGATAGATAGATAGATACCACAACTGTGAAGAAGAGAAATGACTGCAGTAATGAATTCTTTCCCTCAGCCCTTTAAGTCCAACCTGGTTTTGCACATAGGAATATATTATAAGCTTTGGTTTGCTTCATAAAAAGTACGCGCCTTTCATGTACACCAGAACTAGTGAAACCTGAGTTCTTACATGTTTGTGTCTTGTATTGATGTCTAAGAAGCTATAAACTCCAGTCAAAATGTTTCTCACAGCTAAACTTTACAGTCTGTCTTTGTTCCCCTTCCCTTTCCCTTTCCCTTTCCCTTTCCCTTTCCCTTTCCCTTTCCCTTTCCCTTTCCCTTTCCCTTTCCTTTCCCTTTCCCTTTCCCTTTCCCTTTCCCTTTCCCTTTCCCTTTCCCTTTCCCTTTCCCTTTCCCTTTCCCTTCTGGACTGAATAGTTTTGTTTGTTGTTGTTTTTTGTGTTTGTGCTTTTTGGTTTGGTTTGGTTTGGTTTTTTTCTGGGAGAAAACAGTCACCTTTCTTGCTTGGTTAACATTTTGTGGCTCTAGATGAACTATCTTCATGAAAGGTTGGATGGGCACCAAAGCCAGCTCGGAGGTGGGGGTGGCAGAGCACGGCATGGCTGGAAGCAGTGTTGGCAGGACCAAGATTGATCTTTTCTGCAGGAAAAAAAAGTTGTATTGCTCAGTCATAACATTACATCCCACCTCATATCTATTCCATCTCTGTGCAAAAGCTGTAGGAGTTACCATACTTCTGATGTACATTTGCCAAATTTGACTGACAGGTCAAATTTCAAAACAGTTTGGGTAAGACCCAAAACCTATAGAGTGTGTGGAAACCCAGCTAAAAGCACATACATCTAAACTTGGATCCTGTAGATAGGAGCATCTTCATATAGATAATGTCAGCCACAACAGTGTTCTGCAGGTTCACTTTAACAGAATTCCTTGTTTCAGGATATGAAGGTTTTGGGGGCTGCCTCCCTCCCTCCGTTCCTTCCTTCCTTCCTTCCTTCTTTTTTTTTTTTTTAAAGAGAGATTCACTAGAATATAAGATCAAAATACTTGTTGCAGTAAATTTAAATAATAGTCACTGGATAAGCAGACCACGTTGGTTAGTGCATATAGTACATTTTTATTTACTTTTTTCTGACACTAACATTTTTATTTGGGGTCATTTGCTTTTACAATCCTTCATTTTTATTCTCCTTTTGATCTGGGTTTATGAGATCTCATCAATCACAGTAAATTTCAATCTGTGAGGAGACAGCCCTCAATTCAGACAACTGTAACAAACAATCAATAAGATTATTTTGCCTTTAATGATTCACCTGCGTGAAAATCAAAAGTTGCTCTCTTCATTAGACCTTGCTATAAGCATGCTTTCTTTTCCTCCCTGGATATTTTCACAGCTGACAAGACATGTGCCCGGGTCTTGAACGACCAAATATTTGAGTGATTCAGATTGCTGTGCAGTGCAGAGGGCCAGACAGGAACACACTGCAGCACAGGAGAAGTCAGCCTTGCCCTGCAGCCCCCTGTTTGTCCCACATGCACAGAGAGCCCACACAGGAGGGGCAGCAGGCTGAGAGTGTCTTGGAACAAGGAGGGAGCATGAAGACAGAACTCTTCCCAGCAGAGCCCTCTCCAGCACTTCCACAGCCATGTGGACCAGCTGGCAGGGGAATTTTAACCCTTGAGGCAAGGGCTCCTGCTGGAAAGGGGCCCCACGGCACATCATTCCCTCTGTGGGATTCCTCTCCAGGTCATCCTGTAGGAAGCATGGAAAATGCATCTGCTTACCAGCACAGCATGCCCGTTGGGCCTTCTTCATCCTGTAAATTTCCTTAAAGTGCATTTTTGTCCACGGTGCTTACAGACACAGGGAAGGAGAAACAGGACTGTATACTTACGCTGGCTTTTCATTTTGTTTTCAAATTACCATGCAAATCTCTCAACTTTTCATCTAATTTAGTTGAACCCTCAAATTCCTCATGAGTGCAAGCAGAGGGTCTGGCCTCCGATGAAGTTACTTACAGAGATTTACTGCGTAACTACTGCGGAAATTATAGCTGTTGTTCATTATTAATATTTTATATTATTTAATTCATTTTATTAAATAAGAGTAGCAATAATTTAGACCAAAATATTTTGGAAGGTTAATAAAGACTAGAGACCAAATCTCTCTTATGCAGTCCTCAGTTCAGAATCATGTTGTGCCAATAACTGCAATAATGGAATAACTCACAGGAGATCCTGGCACAAGGCATAGCTGAAATCTTTGTCCCAAAAGTCTACAGCAACATAGTCACTGTCTTTTCAGGGACAGAATTTCAGACAAAAAGCCATTTCTATTATATGCTAAGGAACATCTGACCTTGAATCAGAGATGAACTCCAGCCAGAAATAAGAAGCAAAAGGTTTTCTTCAGAAGTTGACTGAAAGTTTGATTAGCAGAGATGATAACTCAGATTATAAATATTTCCCAGACAACAAACAAAATGAAAATACCCAACACATGCAAAACTGAGATAGAACAAAACCAGAAGATAACTATCTTCTAAATCAAACATTCCTGCTGCAGTCATCGTTCCAGTGAGACTAGGGTCTAAATGATCACAGCAGAAGTGGGTGTAAGTAACTCTGGTCTGAAGATGCTTTTGAAAGGTGGCAGGAGGGTTCCAAGATGCAAAAATAAGTAGCTGATAACAATTTCTAACTCAGCCAACACTCCTTTTTTCCCCTCACTGTTTTGACACTGAGGAGAGGTTCAGGTTAGATATTAGAAAAAGGTTCAGGTTAGATATTAGAAAAAGGTTCTTCGCTCAGAGGGTGGCTAGGCACTGGAACAAACTTGCCAGAGAAGTGGTCAGAGCACCAAGCCTGACAGAGTTCAAGAAGCGTTTGGACAATACTCTCAGACACAGGGTGTGACTCTTGGGGATGGTTCTGTGCAGGGCCGGGAGTTGGACTCGATGATCCTTGTGGATCCCTTCCAACTTGGCATATTCTCTGATTCTGTAGTATCTTTGTTAGTCCACAAAAACAATTCTTTATAAATACACCGAATAGTAATTACTAGTGTGGTAACTTTACTGACTACTGTGTGTGCTTGTTTGCACGAGGGAGAATTTGACCTTCTTAGCCCCACTCTAAATTATTGGAAACAATTGAATTTATAGTTCTTTTATAGCATAAATACACACATAAAATTTTGAGATGTTTAGGAAAACTTAATAGCAGAGCTTTGTGTAGCATCTTGCCTAGGCAGCACAGATAGAGGCCACTTCTAATGTTCCTCCAGAGTTTATACAGAATACAAAGATGCCTTTGTCTTTTCTTGCCTTTGTTTCTGCCTCTGGTACCAAAGTTTGTTGGTACCATCTTAAATAAAAAAGGGTTGCTTTTCCAATCCATCAGAATTGCTGTATGAACACATTTTGCACTGTAACCTTAAAAGTAGTTATGCTTCTTGCTTTTGTTCTTTCATTATGTGAGACTCACAGTTATTCAGTATTTTATTCTCATTAGAACACTGCTTGTCACATGTTCTCAGCAGATACATTCATCACCAAGGTCAAAGGGTGAATATCGTGATCTATTATGCTTAGAGGAATCTAATGAAAAGCCACATAATTATCCAATTTTAAGAGAAGCATGTTAAAAAAAAAGAGGGGGGGGCACTTGCTATAATTTAAATTGTTTTGTTTCCCTGAAGCAAAATTCAGCACCTGATTGACAGGACATAATGATAATTCTTATTGATATGGTGATGTTAATTGGGTAGAGATATTTAATAAGTCCCATATTCCTGAAGTAAATGCATGCTCTTAACCTGCACCTGAACCTGATTTTTGATGCAGTCTGAGGATGAGGCAAAGATACAGATAACTGAGCACAAGTGGATTTTCAGTCTTGTGTGGCAGAATGGAAATTGGAATCTTCAGAATCTATTAGAAGAACAATTCTGCAGTTGCTCACACTTTTATAAATTATGCTGTATATGATGCTAAGAAACAAAGTCAGGAGTTTCAATTGGGGAAAATTACCATGACTGTACTGCATCTGCAAGAGGAGGCTTTTTTTTCCTTTTTTTTTCCAAAAAGGGGTTAAATAGCAGTTTGCATTTTAATAGAGACATACTTAAAGAAGATGAAAAACATTCTATCACTTAACCCACTGACTGGCTTGTCCTCTAAATGTGGGACAAATAGCAGAAACAATAGACACAACAAAAGCATGTAAGGCAGAAAGCTACAAACAGCAGAACCATTTAAATGTATTTTACATTCACATTTCCATTTTGGTGATAATCACCAGCTGTAACAAGAACAGGGTGGAAACATGAAGGGTTACTGAAGTGGTTGAGAACAGGAGTGGGTTTCAGAAAGAAACAGGTTATATATCTGGATTTCCCCTGAGGACACATGCCTTGACATTGACTAAGTTCTTCAACCTCCCTGTGTACCTTAATTCTTCTCTCTTTGCAATGGAGATAATGATTCTTTTTTTTTTTCTTTTCCTTTCTTTTTTTTTTTAACACATCAAGTTGGAAGCCCGCAATTTGAATAATGTGTTGAGATTGATCCATTTGGGGCTTGATAGCCCCAAGATGCTCAGCACTTCAAATACTGATTCATATTTCAGCACATGCCTGAAGCTCACTGGGATCTTCCATGCATTAAGAACTAAGCACATGCTTACTTGCTCCGCTAGAAGGTGCCCCCAATGTGCTGCAGGGAAAAGGCTTCAGTTCACCCTGAGGAATATGTCAGAGGGCTCCCTGTGTTAAACACACTGAAATCACAGAACCTGATGTCCTTTGCTGCTAAAGCTCTTCTTTCAGAAGCCATACTATGACACTGCAGGCACTCAGAGGGGTGACAGTATCTCTTGCTTTAAGCTGTCCACCCAGAAGAATCCATAGCTGATTCAACAAGGTGTTGATATGTAAAGTAAAGCCACATCCTTCCTTTTCTTGGGATGTGGGGAACTTGGCCTTGCCTATGCTTACCGTATCAGAGAGCCTACAGAGCTAGTCATGGTTGAGCACTGGACCAGGTCCTAAGGATCTCTCTCTGACACCTGCCCCAACATTGTCACCCTGTTACTGATACCAGCCCAGCTTGCTAAGCCCGGCTGTGCTTTGCGGTCTCACTCCATCAAAGGCAGAGAGGGGGGTGAGGATGACAGTTATCCAAAAGAGCCGAAGGGTGTGAGACCTCCCAGCAGAGTTTTTCTGCCAGCTGCCCCTACTATAAACTAATGTGTGCGCTGCCCTACGCATGTTTATTTCTCTCCGGAGGAGGAGGAGGCGGGTTGGGAAGCCTGGAGCTTGCTCCTGGCCACCCACAGAACAAAGGCCGGGTTGTCCTTCTCCTGAAATCCAGGACAGAAACAAAATTACTTCCTCCAGAGCAAGGTGGAAACAGGGTAGAGACTGTGGCTTGGAGGGGAGCCGCAGGGTTATAATGCCTCCCTGGGGTGCTCTGGGTTTGGTACAGCGTGTGTCCCACCCTGTCTGGGGGCACTGACCGAATACAAACCCAAACTCATGAGGAGGGCTGGTCCTTACTCTTCAGGCTTAGCCACACGCTTTTTGCAGTTCCTGTAGTCTGGAAATTGATCCTGTTAATGTAATTCACAAAGACTTGCAATTTAGGACTCAGAATGTTCCACTATGGTAGCAGAAGTGACTTAAGGAGCAACCAAGATTAATGAAACAATCAGGGACAAATCCAAAATGAGGCAAGCAACTTCAAAAATTATATATATGCAGCCTGAACACAGAGGGGAGGATAGGAGATAGAGTGTTTAAAACTGAGTAAAACACCCATAAACTAAACCCCAAATCACATTTCTAAACATTAATAACACTTTAAATAAGCTGCTATAAAGCTGCCAAAAATAATATATTAACTTTGAAAATAGCATTTACAGCACTTACACATAAAACTGAAATGCACTTGTGGTCCAATGTGTAGTGTGCTCATTAGATGAGCAGCCAAGGATCAATAACTCTGCAGGACAACTGTTAAGAATGGCTTAGATAAGATAATTTCAGCCTCTATTTTTTATGAACATGTGTAGTAGTTGGAAGTACCTCATGTAACAGCCTCCTAGCTTTGGATTTGGTTTTCATCTTACAACATGTAGGCAAGAAATTATTATATTTTAAATGTACATCTTGCAGTCAAATATTTCCTTGTTAAGTGAAACCATTATCAGAAGATGCTAGCTGTTTATTTTTAAAGACAGTCTTTGGATAACAGGACAAGGAGCGAACATTTTGAAGAGAAAAAAATGTACTTAACTAAGTGCCACAATGGTCAGTGGGCATACACAGGATAACTGTACCAACCTCAGCCACTTCACTGAGAAATCATAGAATCATAAAATCATTTAGTTTCAAAAAGACCCTTAAGATCATTGACTTCAACCATTAAGATGAAAGCAGAGTACAAAATACATCATTTTCATAAAGAGCTAGTCTTCAGCAGACTCCCCCATCATTAAAAAAAAAAAAAGTCTGAAGATAAAAAATCAAAGCTATTTTGGCCACTGAACAATCATGACATGGACCATGGACAGTGCTTCTGAGACTGCACTACAAATAGTGTTCATTCATGTTCCAACTGGGAAAAAATTATGCTAAAAAGCTCTATTTCATCTTCATGGGTTTTTTTGCACTGATTGTTTAGCAGACTTGTGCTTCTTTCCATCAGAACTGTTATATCTATCTAAAGAACCCTTACAATCAAGTCTTTAAAATATTGGACATCTTTCTACGCACTGAGCATGCCCATAAAGAACTAACAAAAATAACTAAAGGTCAAGAGGGATTGATGTGTAAGGAAAAAATAATGAAATAAATTGGGATTGATCTTGAACTGATTAACTCAAAGCAGCATATTGAAGACAGTAAGATTTTACTATTTTAGATCCATTGTAAGTGAATAAAGGCCCTTTATTATCTGACTTGAAGGTAAATGGGAGGAAGTTACTGTAATGCGAGATGGCCTATTACGTCAGAGAGGGGAAGAGATCAGATATAGACTAGAATATAACAGTTTGCAGGGTGGCAGATCTATAAACTATATTCTTAGAGGTATCACAGACATGTCATATGAAAGGGTCTCCTTGAAATCCAGCTACTTGGGCAATTCCTACATTGAGTGGATAGGGCTAAGGATGCACATATCCTTCGGTGGCCCATATACTGGATTTTTCTTTCAACAAAATCCAGTGTGAAAGTAGAAAAGAAGCCAATATTCAGCCTGTTCTCACATATAAGTGAAACACATATCCAGACTCATGAATTTTGATACGTTTCTGGATCCATTGACATAGACATAGTTCTGATTACCACTTGAAAAGACAATTCAGATTCTGAAGAGGCAAGAGGATCCTGGAGCAGGCTGTAGGGATTTGCCCAGTAACAAAGCCTGACAACTTTAGTAAGGGCAAATATCCACTGTAGAAATAGAGTAGTCAAGGAAATATGTCTGCAGAGGCCATAGGATCTTTGACAGATCAAGTAAGTTCATTTTTATAGGCATGACTTGCTGTACCTGAATAGAAGTTGAATCCAAACAACTCTAGGCTTTATGACAGTGCTCTTTTCTGGTCAGAGATCTGCTGGATCTCCTGGAAGAAGCAGAGTCACTAACTTAGCCAGATTCCACAGATATGACCAGGTCTGCATCAAGGTTTATCACCGCCAACAAGAAATTCAGAATTCAAATTCCAAATTCTCATACATGTTATTCTGTGTAATTATCATGAGGTGACCCTAAAGTTTATGGATAAGGTCATTGGAGAAATTCCCCTGTGCAGGGACAGTGTCACACAGGCAGTTAAGACAGTACAACACCCTTCTGCACAGCTTTACCTGTAGTTCCATGGCTAACGAGAAGGGACATACCAAGATGGGTTCAGAAGAAGGAGGTAGACAGCAGTGAGGCATAACAGAACAGCACTGTGTTATGTACTACAGTCCTTTTTACTTGCTAGATATCTAGCTGTTATAAATTAACTCAGAGCTGGAATGCTCTATGGTGCTAAGAGTTTAATAGAGTTAAGAATTAGGGTCTGTACCATATGAAACTTGTATGTCCCTCACTTTTGACCACAGAAGAGAGTCAGCTTCAAAGCTGGAGAGGAAGCCTTCATTAGGTACAACACGACATAATTAGACAAAACAGTATAAATGATGGCTGCCCAGCAGTTATGTGAGATGTTCAAGTTTCTAGTCTATCACAAACTTTTTGTGGAGCCTAGAGCAAGCTAGCTACCCAGCTGTCCTCCATGCTTCTTCCACAAAACTGGAATAGCAATACTTTCCCTTTCCCTTTTAAATGGATGAAAATGATCATGCAGCTGCAGAGGGGATCTTCTGCTTGGCAGGCAGCTTGACAGAAGGATTTCTTACAAAGTTGACCCAAAAGAGTTGTGGTGGAAATCCTGTCATTTGAACTGTTCCCAGAGGAATGAATATGGCCTAGGAGAAGCCTGTCTCAACAAGCTGTTGCAAGTAGATTGAAAGTTAAACTTTTGCACCTTGTAGACTATCCTTTTGTGTCAAGACAACAGATCAGATAACTTTGATTTATGAGAAGCAAATCCTGAGAAGTGCTGGACATGCCTAACAAATTGATGGGTGACACCTACCCTGAAATGCTCCCAGACTAAGAAAACTGTGCAAGTCAGAAGTCGAGTACAAGACTACAACAAAAGGCAGATAACTCCAGAGCTGACTAGTCTTAACAATCAGGTACTGAATTCCAAACCCCCGCCAATGCCCTCTAAATCATATTTCACTATAGGAATCCCTTTGCTCCTGGGATTAGTTTAGTCACCTCGCATGTCACAGCCCAAATCCACAGGGAACAACTACCAAAATGATTGTTTTGACCAGGCGTCATAGATTGTAAGCTTTTATCACAGTAGCCTGTGTACTTGTGGCATAATAGGAGATTAGGACTCACTTGAGAAAGAAATAGCTTGTCACTGCATCGACCAGAAGGTCGTACAAGCGACCAGTGTTGCCATCATCTTGGAACAGGGGCAAGTTTCAGGAGAGACAAGGAAGTTACTGTAGCTACTGAAGAGACATAGACTGCCTCCCTATTCACACCTGGCCAGTTACTTTAACCATCAAGTTAAGGTAGAAAATTGCATGACAGATTGAAGATATGTCTATGTCAAACTGTGAACTCCATTTTGTTCTATGAAATGTGTTTTGTGTCAATGCCTTTATATGCTGCTGTGACCTTCATTGAAGAATGTCACCGTGTGTCGGACTGCAAACTCATTTGTAGATTATAACATAGATTTTACTGCAGAAGCAAACAAGACATCAGACATAAAAAGCTCTTTCCTTTGGGAACAAATGTATTTTACTGGATTTTATCTTTGGATAACACTCCCAACCACAGCTAAGGTGGAGGTTGATGGTAAAGTCTGGAAGAAGAAGCATATGGAGCAATTAAAGCAGAGCTCAAAAGCAAGCCGGATGGAAGAAAACTTGCTGACTCTTGGGCTTACGACTTCCTCAGTATTAGACTGCAGGAGAGTTGTGCTCAAGATTTGTGTACTTTCTAGAGTGATTTGCTAATGGTGAAGTGTTTGAAATTAAGAACATCCTTTCCTCCTGATCCACTGTTCCTGGGATGCTGCTAGAGCGTCCTGCATGTAGGGCCTAGGGAAAACTGTCTAAGCAGCCAAGGAATTGGGAAAGCAGAGATTAATTTAGAGGGGCATACCTGCACTCAGAGGATCATGCCCACAAGGGCCAGAACTAGGTAAAACCACCAATTTCTAGAGATGTATCTATCAAATTTAGAGGAAAAGATGATTACATCATATTTGCCAAGAGGGTAATACTCACTGCAGATGGTTCTGACCATTACCCCTCTGCACGTGTAATGCTCTTCACTCAGACCATGCATCCAGACCTAAAGCAGTGGCTTTAAAATTGAACCTTCAAAAAAAGAACCTCACCCTATGCTTGTGTGAGCAGGAAAAGGACATTTACATACTGTTCAAACAAGTAAGACAGATGCACTGTCTAATTCAGGGGGACTGATTATAGGTTGCTGTGCTGGCCATAACAAGTTGTGACTACCAGGAGACCTTTCCATGAAATGCTCTAGGACAATCCATAAGCACTGCTCCTCAGGAATTTCTTTCTGACAGTTGTTCTGCCTAAGAACCAGTGAGGTTTGGCAGCAAAATCTATGAGGGACAAATGAAAAAATGTTGAATTACACAAAAATAAAAGGAAATAGTCTCTTCTGCTGTAGGATATACCCCCCTGGTGTCCCTGTTAGGGTTCCCAGCCATCTGTTTTATTGAGTTGAGATTACAGTCAGAATTTCCCTGTTTGAAAATCTTATTTCATCCTTTCTTTTTTCTTCTACGGATGAAGACAGAAAACTGCACCTAAATCTGGAAGTGGTATTGAGGCAGCTTACCCATCAAAAACAGTAGGGGCTGAGGGTCCTTCTGCTTTATCATGTCTGTTTAATGGTTTGATGTACTCACAGTAAAATTCATGGGAAGAAATAGCATAGTCATGGTGATTTCCTTCCTGAATTTTAAAGGCCCACTATATAAAATTAAAGATGGTAAAATCTAGACCTTTATTTAGTCTCTCTCTCTTGACAGTCATGTCTGTGTGAGCCAGAGACTGAAGGGAGGCATTCAGTGACCGTGTCAGAAAGCTCTGTGTGTCTCTTTGTCAGATGCCCCATGAGAGAGAAATGCCTTTCATTACAAGTCTAGTTCAAGGAAAAATAGCAATAAGATGAGAGAGAAATATAAACAGATAAACTCACAGTGAGTCTGGCTGTATATTTTTTTGGAAAATTTCTCAGGTGTCTGTGCCCAAGTGTGTGGATTCTCCAGCAATGGGATGAAATTGGAAGATTTTTTTTTGAAATCCGCAATTACATATCCAAACTAATCCTGCCTAACTAGTAAACAAGATGTGAGTTAGGACAAATACATACTGTCAGATGTAATACAGTGAAACAAATCACATTTTATCCTCCTTCATCTGATTATTTCCGCATTGTATTGTTTATCCTTGTAGACCACAGAGTTTTGGACTGTGAGCTGGGATATGCTCTTGGCAGTATTTTCTGGAATAGAAGAAATGTTTTTGAGTCTATCTAGGTAATTTGTGGGTTTTACTTCTCCTAATGGACCCAAGGGCACGTTTCTGCTGAATTCATCCAGGGCAAGAGACAGCAAAGCATGATGCATGGTGCTTCTCGTCAGGACACAGGGTTAGCTAAAAGGAGTGGAAGGACATAGCTTGAGTAAAGGCAAGAGAAGGCAATGGAAGTTCACTGGAGAAAATTACTCAGATCTGAGCAAAATTTCTCAGTGGAACATAACAGCAACCACCTCTTTCAGCTATTTTTAGATCAAAATACTGCGGAACAACACACATACTATGTTTCTCAGTGCAGAAGAAACATATGGCATCTGTATGAATAATCTGTGTTTTACAATGTGGGTATATGGAGAAGTACTTTTACTCACACAAACTGACAGAGAAGGTCATCATATTTGACAATGAATATACTTGTGACAATGCTGACATGCTCCTGGGGTTGCAGAAACACATGTTCATTACAAATGGGTTATAACAAAGAAAAAATGTCTGAGTCAAGTTCCAAACTTGAAAAGCATGTGAAAATATGGTGAGCCTAATTTATATATATTTAAAAATAAGACTCATACCTACTAGACATAGGATCTATTACAACTAACATTTGCTGTAGAAAACATGCATTGAAGATTTTTTTACCCTGCATTCTTACAATTTGCTGCACATATGGTATTTCTACACATGCTGCTGCTACCTCTGTAATACTAAGGTACACTGGGAGTAGCATAAGGTCAAAGTCTGAATGTACAGGACAGAAAGAAAGACTGTATTTTCTGTCCTAGTATATTGGCTGAAGGGCTGAATCTCGCTGGACTGGATCCAGTTCTCACTGAAGGGAACGCAAGAGAACAGTGCAGCCAGCTGGACTGCTTGTCCTAAATCAGGCAAGATTCAGCAGCCTGAGGGTGGACCCACAGTGCAGGACCCACTCTACAGGCAGGGAGCTGCACCCAGAGAGCATACAGTATGTACACTAAATGCTGCTTCTGAATATACTCCGTATGTCTCTGGAAGAACCAGTCGTTTATGACCTTAAAACATATACCTCATCCACTTCTCCTCCCCTGCCACTGGGCCAGAGACTTTAGCAGTTTAATTTATCCAATAATGAAGTAGTGCCTGGTCCTTGGTTTCTTTAAACGAAAAGTTCCTTTACAAATGGAAGGAAAAAAATATAGATTCCTTCTTAAAGTTGTCATAAACAACTGCAAAATCAGGGTACAGATTTAAACTTTTTGCTACTGTTTTTTTACAGGAAGGATATCCTTACTGTAAGTATTAAATATTAAAAATTAAGTGATCAAATGCTTCATGATATTCACAGAGAGCTGTGAATAGGCTTTTACATAGGCTTTTACCTGGGTACATGTAGAGATGCCTACATGCATGCACACTCCAAAAGCTAGATAGACATACATTCATTCAGTCACCGTTTATCCTGCAAAGACTACACCTCAGCTGGGATCATTCAGACATGCTCCTTGGTGAAAAAATGCTGATTTACATAACTGAGGCCCTGGCCCTGGAAACACTGCTGATCCAGTCATTGTTGCTTCCTGTTTCCCCAGCCATTTCCAAGAGGTGGAATAACACATTATGGAATTTTCAAGCCTAACTCCCAACCCCAGGAAACCCATCAAGCTAGGAGTGCCAACTCTGGACATCTGCAGTGTGGGGCAGCATAGCAGTTATGAGCAGCGACTTACAGCAACCCCCCTGGCACCCCACAGAAAATGGACTGCTCTGCCCTGCTCTGAGAATGTGCTCAGGCACCACTTCCTTGGAGTGCCACTTTAGCAGTGGTCTAACACAATACATCTCAAGGAGCATTTATGCTGTGTTCACTGCGCATTCAACTGTGGCCACTTCAAAGGTTTAACCAAGTATTTTATGGCCATGGTAAAGGGTTCTTATTGATTTAAATTGCAAGCCTGGCTCCCATCAGCTTCACTTGAGGGCAAAAATGCAATAAAATATCCCACACTAGAGGGACAGACGTATCACATTCAAAATCTTAAGACATCCTTTTCACTATTATCACCTTTAGTGGTGTGCTGTTTTTCCTTTTTTTTTTAAGGACAAGGTTATCATAGACATTTCTTCATCTACAGATTTGATAGGGGCTGCCTCTAAAACTTGCCAGCAGGCCCACTCAGCAGTAGGCATGAACCAAACCCTCGTGTGTAACTTCACCAGGATGACATTGATACACTGGCAAATGTTAGCACAGAGTTGTAGAGTTTGGTCATTAAATCATTTGTATACACTGCAAGCAAACCCCAGGCAACTCAGAGAGGTATGGGGGCCCTTTCTCTGCCCCCGGAATCCTCTGCCATCACTGGCGTACCTGCTGCCATGTCAGGGAACCCCGCTCCAGTCTGGGAAAGTCCTTTCACTTTGGCATGGTTTTAATAAAGGAGAAATGCTGTCAGTTCAGAGCATTTTTTATCATCTGCTCGTCACAGAGATGCTCTATTGCAGCCACAAAGGAGGTCTCCTTACTGGAGCTGCGTGAAAAAACAGACAATACTTTTTTCTGTACTTCACAGGCAGTTTCTTTAAAATAATTTACCTGAAATGCACCCGAGGTGAAGATAACCTCCGGACACATCCGGAAAATAGGAAACGATTGCTAGGTATCTGACATTTGAAATAACATGTTTCTGGAGGGTTGACATTACAAGAGTCATTTCACTTCAAAATGTTATTCCTAATGTAATTTTTTCAAATTCATAAGAGGCGCTTGCTAGGATTCAACGCAGCACTGGAGTCACTCGAAAGACAGAGGTCAAATTCATTTCATTTCTTTTATGTTTTCCTCTCCTCGCTAGATGAAACAAATGATTGAGCCGGGAACACTTGGCAGGTCGGTGGCTGTGTGCGGCGGCGCCATCGCAAGATCGATTTTCCCCATCCGGGGGGCTTGGGCGGCGTGGGTGACATCTGTCGCAGTTGTCATGGCAGCCCGTGGCGCGGCCAGGGTCAGGCCTGACAGGGAGGGCCTCCCTGCCTCCGCCCGACGCGCTTCAAGGTTAACAGCCAATGGACCAAAGAAATAGGCAATTATAGTGCAGTCAATTCTGGTTAGGGAAATACCCGAGAAGTAAATATATCTGATCAGTGGACGAAAATGAAGCAGCCCGGTGCTGTGGGCGGGGGGGTAGCAGTGCCCTCCGGGCATGGGGCTGTGCCCTCCCAGACTTAGCGGCTGCCATCACCCATCTACAGTTCTGCCTCGTGGGCGGAAGGTGCAGAGGGTAGCTCTCCTCTTTTGCCTATGGATGGTTTCTGTCTGGGTCTCCAGCCTGGTGAAGGGCCAATGCTACCTCCAGGGGAAATTTTCCCTCTCGACGAGTCTGTGACTGTCTGTCTCATGCCTGGACACTTGTAGACACTGCACAACCCACCCAAGGGGTCTAATCAATGGCTTCAATAAATTATACCTCAATCTAACCAGCTACACACGTGTATTCTAATGTTGATACCTTTTCTGTGGATAGGCTGGTTGTTCAAGCAAGAGGGGGCAGAGGTGAGGGTTCCACAGCTTCAGCGCCTTAGCAGGAGTGGACATCAGCCCTCGAGGCAAACCAAGCCACCATCATCCCCAGCAGGGCACTGCAGCAGAGTGTCAGAGCCCAGCACCTTCAAAGCGTCACAGTCTGCCTCTGCTTTGTCTTCCCTGAAGAGAAGGGTAAATGTAGGAGGCTGCCCTAGAGCAGCTGTGATGCAGATGGGGGAGGAGAAGGCGAGCAGCTGGGTCCCTGGGCTGGTGAGGTCCCTGCACCTTCAAGTCAGCTGTAATGTTTGAGGATGACAGCAATATATTTTCCCCCTTCCACAGGGGCAGGGGTGAGGCATCAGGAGGTAGCACGCAGAGACATCCAAAGATGCCTGGGCATGAGAAGTCCCACAGCATCCAACCCATCTCCACTCCTCAGTGATTTTGGAGATGAGGCTGTTTGTTGTGGACCTCCTGTCCCTCAAGCAATGGATCCCCCAGCTAACTCCAGAGATATGCTGTCTCCTGCACGGATTTCCTGCTGCTGCTGCTGAGAACAGCCCAAGGAGGATGGGATAGAGGCCACCTTAGGGACAGCAGAAAAAGGCTGGGACTAGCTTCATGGGCTGTCTCTGCATGCCCTATCATCACAGACAGGCTGGAAACACTTTTCTCTGCCCCTTGATGCTCATGGAAAGGAGGAAAATCCCCTCTGGCTCAGTGCTGCAACGGCTGCTTTTGCTGAAATGCAAGCACCAGTTCCTGTACCTCGGGTCTGCCCAAACCAGAGCCCCTTGTCAATCACTCCTGGCTCCCAGAGGGATCAGCACAGCAGAATGGAGGCTTGTTTGTCCCGGCAGCTGCAGCTTCTCCAGAAAAAAGCTTTCCAAATCAATGAAAACATTCAGTTTTAATGACCACAGAAAAGAAATCCCTCAAGATCATGCGTGTGTTTCAAATGATGGATCAAAAGCAATACTGCCATTTCTTTCTGAAGACATTTTCCCAATATCTCAGTGTGGTAACAGACTTTCTCCCTACACTTTTGACTTTAATCCAGAGCTACAACTTGAATAAGATAAAACTTTCGAATTCCAAGAGCATGGGGAACTACAGAAAAATTTTCACAATTCTGAATTTTGTCTGCAATTCCAGTTGATTCATCACATCTTTTTGCCTGTATCTGTTTTCCACTTGATCACCCACAGTGCTCCTGTGTGCAGCCATCTGTGGGATCAGAGCAGGGTGCTGAGACTCAGCCTCAATCCTGCGGCCTCAGCGCAAAGGTCCAGCCACTGCTAATCTCCCTTGACAATGTTCACGGTTCCAAAAAGTTTCTTGCTAGAGTTTATTTGACCCCATCCCTCTTTGTTATCACATTTTGGATTTGTCTTGCACACAAAATAAACATTTTTATGGATCTTGTGTTTCTAAAGAAATTAATGATTGGGGAGCCAAGCTTTGCTGCCTTTTTTTTTTTCTGAGAAGCCTTTCTTCTCATCTGCCCTAAACAGTCTTTTCCACTGAGAAAAGCTTGCATAGAACTGATTGCTGCTCACAAGACTTGTTATTGATGACAAAGGGAAGTAACAAAACCTGAAGATTTTATTTCTTTTAGTTACTAGTGTCTCAGTTGTCATCCTGGTCTGAGATTCTGTTGATTTCCTGTTTCCCTGCTACCTTTCTGTCGATCTCCTCAGCAAATTGCTTGGGTACCAAATTATTTGGCATTGCCCATCAGATACCCTCTAGATTCATTACATGGCTAATAGTGTCTGTGTTACTATCTCCATCTGCTGAGGAATTACTTCCAAAGTATACTGTGTTTTCCTTAAGATCTCCCTCTGGTATGCTAAAAAAGAAATATTTAGTCCTAAGAAGGTCACCACCTCTATTTAGTTACCTGTTGAATGGATTCAAGATGCTTTGATTGCAAGCTTTCTGGGGCAGGTTTTCTTTGTGGTACCCATTGATACTCAGCATCTGTTAAAATGATCCTGTACTTTGGAAGGAGTCTTCATCTATTACTGCAGCAGAAATAAACACACAAAAAAAAACCGCTTTCCAGATCTGGGGTCAGAGTGATACCATTTTTCCCCATTTTGGTCATATTTGTTGTCCCACAAAAAATGATTCATGAAGTCATTTAATTTCTCAATCCTTTATGTGATCTACGCAGCAAAATTTATAATGCCTATATACTCTGTGAAAGGCACCAGCATGTTGCAGCATTTTAACCTTTTAAATATTCCGTATTTCAGCTGGCTAGCCATCCTACCCCTTCTGCACAGTTCACTGCAGCTGTAAATAGTGGAGGGAGAGGAACAGACAGCCAATCAAATTACAAAAAGCTGAAAAGGTCAAAACCGCACAATTTACTACTACCTTTTCCAAAATACAGGAGACTTTAAGATTCCATTATTTTCTCTTGAAATACTTAATTAAAAGAAGCAAAAATTGTGTAAAGGAATATGTGGGTAGAAAAATTAGTAAGTCAGTCCTTGTGTAATATGTGTCACCAGTGTAACTGTTTCTTTACAGTCTTAATGTCAACTACTTCTGGTCTTTCTCCGTTATTAAGAGCCAGTCCTGCAGCTGCCTTCCTCAATTTTCTGTAGGGCATCCCAGTGACTGGCTAGTCCTTAGCTCTCCACCCTTCCTCTGCTTTTGATCTGTTCTTATGAGCGATTCAGTGAAAAACTGGCAATTTTCTTCAGGGAGAGAAATTTTGCTAACACACAAAAATTCACTGCACAGCTTCCATTGTACTGCAGAGTGGAGGACACCAATACTTAGAAAAGGAAGAAGACAAGAATCTATCTTGAGATATGCCACCCCTAGAAAACACTATAATCTGCATTCACTTGAGTGATATGCATGGAGCCCTCTTTTAGGCTGAAGATGACACGGGAAAATGTTCCTCCCTCTATATTTGCAACACCACCTCCATATTGCAAGTCAGTTTGCTCTTTTTCCTGGCAGGATCAATGTCTGCAGCATTGCACTAGCATCCCTGTCCTCTCCTCGCAGCTGTCCTTCCATCCATTGTAAATAATTCAAAAAAATTCCTGCTGTAGACAGAAAGTAGCATCACCCCTCTGCTCTTTGGTACACGAAGAAACAGCTCAAGGATTAGAGACTGGCACAGCTCTGTCGCCCCCAGGTGTGGGCTGCTCCCAAGACTCCACAAATTGCAAGCAGAAAAGTAATTTTTGTTCTGAGTAACTTACTAAACCGTTTCAGCATGTGGAAAAGAGGCCGCTGCTACTTAGTCATTTCAGTTGACTGCTCTTTTCTGTGCAAATGTTGGCAAATAATCATTAGGATGTGTTTTTTTGAGACTTCTTGCTTTTTTCCTTCTGTTGAAATCACATTCATGTCATTTTATGAATTTCTGCTTGGATATCTTTGGCAGTAAAATAAAGCAAAAGCAACAGAAAATGAACGGAAGATAGATGCTTTGAGTTTTTTATACACTAGAAACAGGGAAAAGACAAAAAAATAAATGTAAAAGGCGGAAAGGAAATATCCCCACTCCTGCTTTTCCACAGCTATTCAATGGAAAAGTTTAAAGAGTACCAAAATAGTTTTTCTTCTCTCAGGCCCTACATATATTTTCCTAAGGAAAAAAAATAAGAGCTCATAGAGGCTTACTCATTTGGTCTTATTTTCTTTCCTTTTTTTCTTTTTTTAATAAGAAATTGTGCAGAAAGGATCCCCACTTTTTTATGTCTGGTCTGTATTGTGTTTGGTAGAGGAGATTCAGATGAGGATGTGCCCTTGCAGCGCTACAGCTCTGCACCAGGACAAGAAATCATCCCAGTGCCAGTGTGGCTTAGTGGACACCACCTGTCTTCCTCTAGGGCTGAACAGTGGCCCCAAACATGTAACTGGGAAGGATATAACTATACTGGGGCTTGGATGAAGGGGCCCCTGCTCAAATCAAGCTGGGTCAAGTGTTGCCAGTTTAGCTGAGAGGGACTGAAGCTGGAGCTGACACGGCATTGCATCCATGCAGTCAAGAGGCAGAGGTCAGTCACAGAGCGTGGATGCCAAGAAGGAGGCAGCAATGTGTAACCTCATGCCCAGGGTACAAGGGACTGACCACAGGTTGCACCAGGCTGGTGGGCAGTGATTCTTCTGAGATTGCCTTCAGGTCATGCTGTCTGAGGGTTCACAAGTATAACGTGGAATCATGTCATTAATAGAAAGGTGCCATTTCCAGATGTCTTTATAAACAGACCAGCTTTCTATTCACTGGGCTCAAAACACTGAAGAGAGAATTCTCAGACATCCTATTTTGTTAGAAAAGCATCTTAGTCTGGACTTTGCATGCTCAGTCATGGGGAAATGGCCCCCACTCCAGGTAAATCATTCTAATGGTCAGTTACTCTCTGTGTAAACACTTCAGTGTTTATATGATGAAAGGGAGCTTTTGTCATCAACCTGTAGCCATTTCCTTTTACTTCCTACTTTACTTGTGTTTTCTACTTCCTCATCTCATTTTACTCTCAACTATTGTTTGTCGTCTTCCCCCTCAGCTTTGCTTCCTACCCAATTGCTATTGTTTCTGTTTTCTCAGCCTTTTTGACCCTGTACTCCTTCTCCTTCCCCATTTCCTCTTACAACATCTGCTGTATTCTGAATTTATCTGCTCTGCAGAATTCCACGGTGTCCAAATACAACCCTGGCACAAAGCTGACTGTGATTTAGTCACCTGCAATCTGTAGCTTAACCATACTGAAACCCTGTCCTGAACAAAATTCCATCATCATATGAGAGGAATTTCCTGTATGGAAATTATATTATTGGATGAGAAGGGCATTTCTCCCGTGGCAACTCTCCCCCCAACACCCATTCTTTGCAGAGCCAAAAATTGCATTTGCTTCAGTTTAAGAGAATGCCAAGCAGGGCCTTTTGGGAAGGGAAGAAATAGTGTAAAATACTGATAATAAAGATAGATCAAGCCATGACGTAGAACATAAGAACTAAGCTCCATTCAATTCAGCTAGGGAGCTCCACTTGTTCAGCACTGTAGGTTATTTTCCATTTGTAATTAGAGCAACAAAGAAACAGCCTTTCCCTGTTCTGCTCCATCAGCACAGCCCCAGCAAACATCCTCATTTTCAATAACTCTTCCCCTTTATCTCACTCTGCCTGATGCCTAATAAGCTGATTGCTATTTACTTTAGACCAACAGCTAATCTGTTAATGATTGATTTTAAATTTTTACAGCCATTTGTCTTTGGCAGGACTTGAGAGTGTGAGCAGCAGTCTTTCCTACCTGATGAATTGGCTTTTCTTTAAAAAAAAAAAAAGATTTAAGTCAAAAGTCTTCACTGTTATGTTTTGCTGACAAACAGCTGACACACAGTGAGCAAAGCTTAGACAAAAGGGTAAATTTTCATCTGAAATTTCATCAGCCTTTGTAACCACCAGCAAATAATATAAGTGGACATTTTGTTAATAGTTGTAGAGGGGTAAAGACCTACTTATGAAGTAAAACATAATTGTACTATAAATTCATGGGGCTTAAAATTCTTAATTAACAAAATTGATGCTTGTAATGATGGTAAGGTGGGGAATAAGAACTAATATTGCTACTGTGCTCCAAAATGATCTAAATTGTATACCATATGATATATGTATTACCATGATATATGCCTAAAAGTGAATTTCATTTCCCATTAAAGGACTGCCAAATAGACAGTAGTTATTTTAATTGCTACAACACAGCAGTGCAGTGCAATTTAATCGTTGATTCTAAAAATGGAAAAGTGAATAATAACATCTTGGCCTGTATATCTGAAAAGAATAGGAAAAATTCTATACCAGGAAGCTATGCATATTTATAAATGTTGTTTCTTCAATGAGCCATTTAGGGATAGGCCCTGCAAGGAAATAAATCATGCTTAGAATGCCTATACTGTGTCTTGCCCATAGATCTCAAAGCTCCTTACAAAGCTATGCAAGTTGTGTGATTATCATTTTACAGAGGAGAGAAGCCAAATATCAAAAAGTGATTTCCCTAACATCCAGAATGATCCAGATCCAGAGTTTCCTTCAAGACTCACAATGAAAAAGTAATCCCCATTCAGGAAGCCAGTGAAACCACTTTGTGCTAAATTATCAGCAAGTTCTAATAATAAATGCCTTTTAATCAGTCAACAACCGATTTATACGTTGATCTTCAAAGCTGTGTATGTTCACTTGTGCACACATATGCATCCAGGATCAAGGTATATAATGACAAATAATCTGACAGAAACAGGTAGGTAACCCAAGTGGTTGTCCCCCTGCTCTGTCCCCTCACTGACAAAGAAATAGCAGAGGAGAATGTTGTTTAATCCTCATCAGTCCCATACCACAGCTGTGGTACCACAGATAGTCTCTGGCAAGCTTGAGTTAGGGTAGCCTAAGAACTCCTCCCAAAAAACCCCAAAAGCAGGCTAGTGTACATGGAAGTTGTGAGCCACCATTTCCATATATATATATATATATATATATTGCATAATTTGGCCAGAACAGATAAGCTGTAACAAAACATAAACTCTGTATGTACAGCCAAACCTCTCAGCTCCAGACTGAGTTATCCAAAGCTACTATTTTCTAAAAAAATTCTGAACCTGTGGCTAGCTTAAAATGCAAACTGGCATTTTCTCAAAGAAAATGAGCACCAGTGTAACCAATAAAATTTGGGCAATACCAGCACAGGACAGCAACCATCGCTACAGGGGCTTTGCATTCTGTGGACTGGATGCATAATTGCAAAGCACTGAAAAGGAAACACTGAACCGTTTGAAGGATGGAAGCTCTAATCTCATTAATATTTTAGATGCCACAAGACATGGAAGCTCCACCTGCCGTCAGCAATATCATGGAGAGAATCAAGGTGACTTGGGAACAGGACTCATGGGCCTCCACAATGGTCTATTGACCTTCTGGTGAAGCAGATACCGTGTGACAGAGATTGCCTATCTCAGCAGGCAAGATGGAAACAGGAGAAAGTGTTAAATATAACCAGGTAGACAGTGATGAATTGACATGCTGAAAAATCGAACGCTTCAGTAATCAGCCTAAGGATCTGATATCAACAACATTTTTCAGTTTTGTCTGAATTCATTGAAAGGTGTAGTTTAGCAAGCTCACTTCTCGTTGGTAAGACCTTTCATCTTTATGCAGGTTTTCTGATTGGATTCTGAGACGTCATCACTGGGCTCTGTGTCATTGCTGTTCTTTGCATAGAAAACAGAGAAAACTCTTGCATGAGAGCAAAGTGGCCTGAGCAAACCCAGAACTGGAGAAATGACTTGGTTTGCAACATTCATTAAAAAGCGTTACCTCACTCCACTTACAGTGAGAAGTTAGGGCCAGATTCAGCCCCAACATTCACACACATGGTTGTGCAAGACCTCCACGTGATTTCCAAAACATAACTGTGGTCCTTACCTGATGTCAAGGAAACATCAGCCTGAGAAATGATGGATCTATCTGAGCCTTTGTTGCAAGCTGGAGATGACATTTAATTGAGGCATGCTCCACAGCAGCCCGCAAAGAGAGGATCTTGGAAGGCTGTGGGTGGCCTGGAGGAGCTGATCTCCATAAATGTAGTTTCATGGGTTATTTGCCCGGTTTGAGAGGAGGTGAGCCCTCTCAGGAGTTTGGAGGTGAATTCCACCTCCACAGCTCTGAGTTCTTCCCCTGGATTAAATCTGTTTACTAAAAATTTGAAACAATTAAATACTGCAAGTATATTTAGCACTGAAGCTTTCACAACTATAATTCTAATTACAGAAGTCTAATGAATGTTTTTATGGCTTCATTAAATCTTTGGGATATTTACATTATCCAAAGAAATAATCTCCATCCATTAAGAGTGCATAAATCCTGAACCAGAACTTTAGATATTGCTACAGATATGCTTATTTCATTGCAGAAGACATATAGAGAATTTAAAGAAATCCGTTAATAGGATTATATACCTTTCTCCTAAAATATATTTTGAACATAATATTTTATTGCAGAGGTCTGACTGCTAGCAAAGCAGTACAGGAGAGGACATTCTAAAGTAATTACTCAGATGGTCAAATGGGCAAAAATTATTCAGCTAATGTTTGAAAGATCTTTCATAAGGGAAAAGTTCAGTATAGTTTTCATCTGCATAAAGAAGCCAGGTTCCTTTAATCTCAAAATTAAATACTAAGGGTACAAATGTCAAAATTTGGAAGTTAAAAAAAAAAAAAGAAAAAAGGGGTATTTTTCAGGGTATATTTATCTCAGGCATGCGCACAGGAATGAAAGATTCTCAAGATAGCTATAAATTGCACATGCAGACCACCAGTTTTGCAACAAGATGTGTGTTTTTTGTGGGATTTATTCTATTACCCAGATAAGGGGGCTGATGGCCTTGGGCAGCTGGGATAGCCTTCAGCTGCCACTACAGATGGGTATAGATCTCCCACAGCTCCTGTGTCAGCCCACCCAGCCCTAACTGACCCCTGAAGCGGCTAAGGACATCTCCGATGGAATGAGACAACCATGTATAGATAACTGAGTTTCACCCCATCCACCTTCATACGCATCTCATGCAGCTTTATCCCAGAGTGTGTCAGAAGGTGTTCCCAGTCCCTGAGGAGCTCTTCTCTCCAGACACCCACTGAAAAGTGAGTCTTACCACCCGAGAAAAAAACCCCACTTCTAAGGCACAGGTGTATTTCCTGCGTTCATTCTTTAGTGGCCAATTATGTCCCTTTTCCCTTTCTCACTTCTGAGGAAAAACGAGCCTCATATCCTTCCCTGACCTGACTCATTCAGATCCAAGTAGATCCTGATTGCCAAACTGAAATCAAGAACGAGCTTTTCCTTTCCCTTTTCCCTTCATTTCTGCATCTATTTTCTATTTGGACTTTGCATTCTTCTATATGTACCAGGACTATGGCCACACTCTTTTATTCTTTAACGACTTGAGAGATGGGGCTCTAATTTGCAGCGTGATTTTGACCACAGTAGTAATTGGCATTCTCTAGGTTTCTCAAGAAGGAGAGATAATATAATTATTCTTCTTCTGGCCTTTCAATTTCTGTATGGGCTGCATCACATCCATCTTAGGTTTTACATTCTTGCATAATTTCCCATTAATATTGCAAAGAAAAGCAGTATTCTCCCCAAACTGGCTGAAGTGTGCAGTACATCTAGGAGCAACCTCAGCAAGAGATAGGTAGTGGCTGTCCCCAGTGCATCCTACAGCTACTGATGAGGGCAGATTCAGCCCTATTCAGACACTAAGTGGTGCTACTGAAAGTATACCAAGCATCTCTGCACGGAACATTTTCAGAAAAATAGGAATTTGCTGTAAAATTATATGTGCATGTGTGTGCGTGTGTATGTGTGCGCTTATTCATAGGTCTCTTACTGAGAATAAACTCTGTGGACTATGTCAGAAGGCTAAGGCCATGGCAGATCGATGTGGAAAGCAAGTAGGTACTAGGGATGCCATAACCCAGAGGGGTTTGCTAGTATCATGGACCCAGATGTGCAGAGATGGTGGTTTGCAGGTGCTGGTATTCTCTGAGCAGCAATAGCTGAGGGCTGCACTAAGCAATACAGACTATGCACTATACTGAGATAAAATCACGGAGCTTATGCTGAGATTCAGCTGGAAGAAGGCTGAATGACTCTAACAGGGCTCATCAATGGCAGCATTTCAGTTTGTAGCAGAGGCCAGAAGAAGCAGAAGCAAAAATCTCTTGACTGTCCCCATTTACTTCATATTGGGTCAGGCTGCGAAACTGTCTTGGAGCACTGAACTAATTTTAGAGGAAAATGAACCAGAAGATAAGCTTCAGGATTGTACCTGATACACTTACTAATGGGTGTTCAGTCCTCAGGGTCAGGCTAGAGTTCATCTAAAGTAAAACCCTGAAGAACATAAAGCGTGTGGTCAGCACTGACTATTTTATCCCGCGCATCCACTACTGTTGGGTGACATTACTTTTTCAGGTACACATAGCACAGATAACTATCAACAGCTAAAAAAAATTTAAACATTGATATGCCTGGGGAGGAAATAGAAATGTAGAGCTGTGTCTTCCTGCTGCCTGCACTCTTCATCTTTCTTTATAGAAATAGGTACCATTTGTTGTGCTTTACCCCAGCCCCATTGAACATACAATAGTGACTCCTTGGACTTTGGTCAGCTTAGGTGAAATATTTAGTTCATTTCTGTATACACCAGGAACTGGTGAAAGTGCCTCAGAGCAAGATATGCAAGAGGCTCATTCTGGTTAGCTTACCAAAACAATCATATAATTATTTTTTTAAGTAGTAAATAATGTGGGAAGTATTATTTTTTCTTTTTGATAGTGCAATTTCACAATGTGCATGTTTACGAACAAAGGAGTGAAGAGGAAGGTTGGCTAAAAATGGAGCTAAAATTTGTAGAAGGAAAGTTCTTGACCAGAAAAAGTCTTTATAGTTATCAAGATGGATGAATTCAGAGTATATATATACATACAGGGTGTGCTTAGAGTGTTTGTGCTAGTAATAAAGAAATTCATAGTTTGTCTCATGTATAATGTATTCATTTAAATTGTAACCACAATAAAAGACTTGCTCTTCTTTTCAATTAAATGTATTCAGAGTACTATGAGTTTCTTCTGAGATAGCTCTGTCGAGGTTGATGGTACTCCAATTTTAATCGTATATTTAAAATTTTATATTTTCTTTTTTCAATCATCTCCTGGAACCTTCAGAATCACCTTTACTTATTAAAATAATCAAGCTCCCCAATATGTTTTCTACTAAAGACAAATGCACCTGTAAATGATAAAAATTATCTGGCCCACTCTACGTGCATTAACAGGACAAGTGCTCTGTACTTAGCAACTGCTGTTCCAGTGAAACTCTCCATAATTGTGCCCATGATTCTTTCTGCACAAACAGCACTCACTGTATCCATGGCACCTGCCCTTTTCCATTTTCTCCTCATGATCCCGTTACATGCACGGTGTTTATTCTGGCTTTTTTTGTCAGTCATCTGTGTCTTTCCTTCTTCTGGAGAAGAAACAACTCCAAGATTTAAAATGCAAAGCCAATTCAGGAATCTCCTTTGAAATATCTGCTTTATCAGGTTCAGAAGAGAAATTCCCAACACAAGTGTTGGCTTAGATGTCTGATTTCTTTCACCTGCATGTCCAGGAGTTCTGCTGTTTGAATGGGATCAGGTAGAAAAAGCTAGGTGAAGCAGATAGATAATCATGGCCCCGAGACAACCTTTTTCTGTCTTCACTATAGCACTTTTTTCTTTTTTATAAAAGGTTTTTGACTCTGCCTCTCCTGCTGTTGCATTTGCAACCAGATTTTTTTGTCATCTTAACTTTTCCTCTGCCCTAGCAATTTTAAATCTAGAATAGCTGAAGGTGAGAGTGGTGATTCAGGATGCTGCAAATGCCAGACTATTTGGATGGTAAACACTCCCTAAGACTCTCTTCTTACCTGTCTCTAAAGGCCTTCCTGTCTTCTTCTCTTGCATAGTCTCCACAGATATGGCCCAAGGACTACACAGTCTTTATTTTTCTCCAACGTGTTGAACCACCACTCTTGGGTTTGAGACATATTAGAAAAGGCTGTGTTTTGGTCCCAGTTGCACGGTGGTCACAGGTTTACCAAATTAAACTCGTTATATCCCAACTTTCCACTTTGTTCAAGCAAAGGTTTTCAGCTGTTGGAGAGGAATTTTCTGAAAAGCAAATAACAGAATAATTATGCATTATTATGGTTTGGGTTTCCATGTCCTCTCCCCATCCTACTCTGTAATAGGGAGAGCTTTGATCTTTTGTATAGGAAGTCGATCTATATCTAGGATGAGTCTCCCTCAGTTTGAGCCTTGCTATCCTTAATGACAGTGACAAAATTTTAGTGTGAGAGTCCTTCTCTGTATGAAGAAAGATATATGCATATATAATGTATAAAATTGCACTTGTCCATAGCTTTTTATATGAACCCATGTACATACACAGAAGTCACCCAGACTACAGAACTGCACTACTGAAGGCATTCCTCAATTAATGTGAAGGAAAAGAATGTTGTGAAAACATGGTCCATGTTCCTGTAGTACCCAAAATAGTCAATATGACTTAAGTGGGACAATTTTGGCTTTTCCATTAGGAACCAAAACAACTCTGGTCTCAGTGGATCTGCACAAGACACTGTCATTATCACCGGATCATTGACACGATAGACCAAAACAGCTCCAGTCTATCGTGTCAATGTGCACTTAGGGAGTCCTTAATCCATGGATCATTGGCATACGATGCTGTAAAATCTCTGTAGGAGACGTTATGGTGTAGCAAGTCAATGCACACTTAGGGACTCCTCCATTTGTGAATCATTTACAGTGCATCACGCCAGTTTATACTCATGGAGCCTTTAATCTGCAGGTTGGTGCTTGTAGCATAGCCCTGTATACTGGAAATACTTGCAGGTTAGCTGTTGTACTGTAAACATAAAGTTCACTTACGTACATTTCGGTTTGCTCAAAAAGGAGCTCCTGAAGGCATATGAATTTCAGTGGCACAATGATGTAACATGCCATGAAAATTTGTAGCTTGCTGGGGTTCTACGGAATCTTTCAAAATCTCATTGTAAGAACAAAGGCCAAAAAAATGCTGCTGCTGAAACCTTTGTGGTTTTGACCCTCCTGTAAGTTTTTAAAAAATGCTTGAACCAGTCTTTTTAGCACGCTGCTTACAAAATAAATTAATCCCAAGGGCCTTCTGTGCTAAAGGATCATTGATCATTTTCATAAGAGCACAGAAAGTATCCTTTTCTGCAAATAATGAATGAGCTGCTGATCCAAAAATAAGACTATCAAGGCAGCTAAATATTTACCAGAATGATGAATTTTTTTAATGGTCTTCAGTTCCACAATGTATATTTGACAACTTGCAGATGCTTACCTACCTACTGACATGGCTCCATTAAGCCTAGAAGGTATGATTGGCTCCTGCAGGCTTGTGACCGCTAGTGGGTCCAGTTACTGAAAGCAGAGAAAAGGAAAGCTTCCTTTTAAGTATCCATTCCTCAAGCCTTCATCCTGGTATAAATCACTGTCATTCCATTGACTTCAGTAGGTTTGTGCCAATTAACACCAGCTGACAACCTAGCCCCATATTCAGTAAAAGCTAGTTTCCAAGGCTAATGGGGTTGAGTCAAACGTTTTGCTTACCAGGCAGCTTTGCCACAGGGAATTTTTAAATTTTTTTCTCCCCAAAATGGACGTAAAATTTACCAAACGCCAGTTCTGACTGCCTTGTTATTATGATCTCGTGGTTTCTTTTATGAGGACAAGGTAGGTCTACAAGGCCCTTTGCCAACATCCCCTCAGCACTGGTGAACACAAATGCTGTGTACCACTTGGTTACTGTCTCTCTTCCAGCTGCATGCACAGTTTGCATCATGCTCTGCTGCTCCACAGCAAAAGGGCATGGTAGGCATGCCAACCACGAACATGCCACCTCATTTAGAGAATCTACTGAAATGTGAAGCCTTTCTCTTCTGTTTGACCACAACAAAATGCCCCAGATGTTCAAGCTGGGATAAATGGGTGCCCTGGGCAGCTTTCCCTGCAAACTCGGCAGGACTGCTGCTGCAGACTTGCTGCAGGCAGGGCCATGGCATGACTGTCCAGGGCACTTGCCACTCATCATCAGGCAGCCCATGACACTCCATGTGTGCAGGCAGCATGGTGCACGTGGGCCAGCGTGGGAGCGCGGGCAGCAGTGCGCAGGCAGCTGAAGCTGCCTGTTCCCTGACTTGGAAACAAAAGCTCTTGACAGGGGCAAGAGTGCAAGCACAGTCAGAACTGGGGAGCCAGTGAAGCAGTAATCCAGGGAGTCAGTAGATCAGCTGTGGGGATGGGGGGAGAGCGGGGAGCAGAGGGTGGTGGCAAGGAGGGGGGAGAGCTGGCAGGTCTATTTGAATATCAGGCTCTGCCACACTCGAGGCTCCACTGACAACTTCATTACCTACACATATAAAAATGACTGCAGGGTAATGCAAATGGCTTTTGCGTTGTACACTCGCCTGCATCCTGCATGCTGGCTGCAGGCTCAAAAGACCTGGCGATGGAGCCTGGAGGCAGATGAGCTTTTGTCCAATTTAATAGGATATCTCTTCAAGGCATAATCCTCCCCTCCCACTCCCCATGCATTATGGAGTCCGGTCACCTGGCTTTTCAAGCATGGGGAGAGAAGGGGGGCTGCCTCCATCTTGACCTCATCTGTCAATCACAAAAGAAAGAAAGAGCAGGGGGAGAAGGAGGGAGGGATGCCTATCTATCTATAAGAAATTTCTAATGAATGTTAAGCAAATTTCTTACAGCCTGACATGGTGATCTAATTAATATTATAGAAATGTCGACGGAATATCATTCTGCAGATAGGATTTATCACCTTGAACTGCTGTATAACTGATGGTGAAGGAATAGGCACCCCCGTCCCCCCGATGCTGATTAAATTAGACATAAGCATCAATATGTTACTTATTGGAGACTAGAATTTCATGCTATTACTCTTCAGTTAATCAGAGAACTGTATCTTTTTTTAAAAGATATCAGACTCACAGTTCTGCTTGTCTGATAAAACAGATGAACAATTTGACTATGCAACACTCACTGTGTGGGCAAAAAATTCAAAAAGAATTCCCACCTAAAGCAGGCTTAAAGGTCTTGCAACGACTTTGGGTAAGCTCATCCTGAATCCACCCAAAATTTGGAATGGCATTGATTCAAATGAAAGGAGCAGGAATATAATAATTATTGTCCCTTTATTCAGCATGAAGAGACTGTTGAGGAGGAGGTCTGCCATTCATTTGCCCAAGGTGTTTAGAGACAAGTCTTTTCCTGCTATACAAGATGCACACAAGCCTTATTCCCTGGAACAAGGGCACCTGAGAGTGCCTGAGAACACTGGGCTGCAACAGAGTTCTGCTGCCTCTTGCCTGAACCAGTCAGAACCCACTGAGCTCTGACATTTACCTATCTACCAAACCCTCAAAATACAGAGTGAGCCTTAAGGTCTTCTTCTGAGGAGTTTTATCCTAATTATTTTTTGTTAGGGGACTCATGTGTGAGCAGCAAACTCCTCTTTCCATAGTAGTACATAACACCTGAAGTTGGTGGGTTTTTTTCCTAGACTTCCCTTTGTTCAGCCTTTATCATCCTTCCTCAAAGGATGTGTGCAGAAAACTCTTCCTCTTGGAGCAACTTTGTTCAGTGCTGAATGATCAGGGCACCTCAGCACCTGAACATCACCAATAATGATACCAGTGGTTGAAATAACTGACTTTTCCTTTATGTGTTTAGTGGCCAGGAATCATTATACAAAAAAAAAAAAAAAGGCAGGCAGGGAGGACGATGCTAGCTCTCATTACGTTTTGCAACGATGTGGCTATGAAAGAAGGTAGAGCTGTTCAAGAATGTGTAACTAGGCAAAAAGGGATGAGTCTAAGCATAGGAAAATTGTGACAGAATATCAGGAAACATTTCCTCACGGTGAGGCCTTCAATTGTGTAATGGTCACCCCAGGGAAGTGATAGAAGTCTTGGCACTTGAGTAATTTAAAATTAGAGTGGGTAAAGCACAGGGGAATATCCTGTTGGGAGCAATCCTGTATTGATAGTTGAATAGGCAGAGTCACCTAATTGGTCTTTTCAGGCAGAAGTGGGAGTCTGTGATGACTGATCTGTCCCTTAGGCATTAGGTTGCAGAATGACCATTTTGCATCACTAAATGCCTGTTCCTGATTTTCTGGTTGGACAGTTTAATGCATTTCTAAGCTTGACTAGCAGAGATGAATATTGTTGCATCCTATATGGGGCATAAAAATGTTAAGCTTGAAAGAAGCTCTTACGGCAGATAAGAGGATTTGTGATTCTGATCCAGAATGTTGTGATTAAAATCTAACAGCGTGATACAAAATTTAATGAATGGCTGTCAGCATCCTTTTGCTCAGGGTTCAATTTCACAATTCGTTTAATTTTGCACTGCTACCAGCAGCAGCAACCCTACCACTTCACAACACTGGCAACTGCTGCCTTCCCATCTTCTTTCTCCCTTGTGCCAGCACTAGTGACTGTGGGGCTGTGTGGTCAGCTAGATCTCTAAAAATGAAAAGTTACCCTGTGATACCTCCCAAAGACTTGTGCTCAGCCAAATCAGCTCTCAAAGCAGCTGCCTGCTGTGCTATGTGGATGCTGAGGCCAGCAGAAGCGAGGGATATGGATATACAGTTAGGCAGCTTCAGGTTGGGGGCTTTCAGTGACAGCCCAGACTTAGGTCAGTCTCTGCTGATCAGCAAATCCAGTCCTTTTTATTTTAATGTTTTGGAGAAATAAGGCACAGCCAGCATAAGCACTTTGCTGTGGTTGCATGGTCAGTCTCCAAGAGCTTCAGTTACCTTGGGGTCATCGTGTCATAACCTTCCCTTTAAGATCATGGGTAGAAGTCAGATACAGCACAGATGCGTAGTGTGGGATTCAGCTCATCTCATTTAGTTAGTTAGGCTTCCAGTATCAGCTTTCTGCAGCCCAAGAAGAGACACAGCATCTCCAGAGAGTGATTCACCTCCTGTATCTTAGGCTTAGCCTCGAGCGCCAGTTTCAGGCTGCGATGAATCTCAATGAGTGTAGAGGGAGCCCAGATGACTAATTCAGACTAGATATCTAATTTTCCACAGCAAAAGTGAGCTGGGGTGAATGCCTATCCTTGGATATAGAGAATTAGCCCATGAAGTGCTTGTGATAATGATAAGCTTCAAAATGATATTGAAATATTGTTTTAAATATACATTTAGCAATCAAATATTCTTTCAGAGAGGGAGCTCTGAAAAGTACCTTTTGGGATTGAGAAATGTTCTTTGTGGTCCCACAATGACAGTTCTCTGTCTCAAACAGGTGTTTCATCTCTCTCAGACATTCTTCTCAGACCCCAGAAGGAATAAACTCGCAGATTAATTTTGTTTTGTTTTTTATTAACTAGAACCATTTCCCCCTTAATCTGCAAAAAGCAGAAACAACTTGATAGCAAGCTAAGGCAAAGGGGTGGTAAGAGTGACGTGGGACATAGTCCCATTGTTAAAGCCTATTAGTGTGGCTTGTATACTCCTGGGTGCAGGCGCAGCCACACAGCTCCTCGCTCAGGTCACCACCCTTGGCATTAAGGTTTGTGATCGTGTGGACCACACAAATCACCCATGGCCCAAAAAGTACTCAGATGCACCACTTCACTTGTAATAGATGGTCTCACAGTTGTTACAACTGGCTACGAACTTGGACCTTTAAAAGCTGAGCTTTTCTAATACGTGTATGTTCTAGGCAGACACATTGTGTGAAGACTATGGCTGTGTGACTTCTGCTAATGCAGGAGATGACACACAACACAAATAAACACGGGCTGGATCACCCACCATTTTGTACTGTCTGTGTCCTATCCCCCTTACAAATGTACAGTCACATTTGTGGTTGTGTATAAGCATTCATTCATCACCCTTAGTCCTAAAGTACCAGGAGGCAAATACAGTGCAGTTCATCCCCTTTAAACATATAGGAACTCCTGTGTCCTAAGGAAAGCAAGGCTGGGGTATAACATTATGGGCTTTAAATTACACAAAGCTGCAAAATCCCTCTACTTTGATAGCTGTCTGTTTGCAGAGTGATGACAAAGTGCACCTTCCCAGCACAACTTAAAGACTGATCTTATACATTTACAGTAGAGATGAGGAAAATATATAAGGATTTACTAACATTCTGAAATGATGAAATGCAATAAGAGAGGAATGATAACTTTCCTTTTCAGCAACTGCTCTAACCTACACTAATGAGTAGACTGTTAGGAATTTTCTTCACTTAGCATTTCTCATTATTAATAAATTTTGCACTGACAACTATAAAGTGAACACTCTGGATTTATGCACCTAACCTAATTACATATGCTGCATGTACGCATTTCATTATTTACTTGACAGATTCATTCCTTGATACCATAAATAATTAAAGAAGGATCAAATATTAACAATCAGATACATGTTAATTCTCCTCAAATCTGGGGAAACAAACACATTTTATTTTCCATCCAATAAAAATGAGGTAAAATAAAATGCTTTCATTAGAAGGATTTAAAAAAACAGGTAAAGTTCTAAAGTGTCATTTTTATTTTGTATAGAGTGAAAATTAAAATGTCCAGCTGCTCTCTAGTTCCTTTACATGAACATATATAGCAATTTTAATAAGTATAAAATGTTAGTAATTCCTTTTTGACAGTTTCTAAATGAAGCATTTTGGTTTAGTGTTTGTCAGGCAATCTCAGAGCAAGGCAGCTTCAAATAAAAAGTCTGATCCTGTCTCCATGAATGTCAACAACAAATTTGTACTGAACTTCAGGTAAAACAGCATCCATTCCATTATTTCCTATGTATTAGCGGTTCATTTCCTTCCAGACTGGAAACCCAAACTTTCCCTCTTCCACCAAGCACTATCAGCTGAGCAAGTGCCTGATCCTATTCACTGGGGAGGGCCGACAGTGCCCAGGGGTAGCCAAGAGCCCAATGTGTGCAGGATTCAGCCCTAATGTGAATAAAAGGGGAAATTCTGCTCCTACCCCTTTCTACTGCTATGTTACATCCTCTCTGGAAGCATCCTGCTCTGATTTGGTGGCGTTTTCTGTAGAGGGTGTTGCACAGCAGGAACCAGGCAAGGCAAGGAACTATGTGGCCCTTCCTGTGCCAGCAATGGCTGGGGGGCAAGAGCTGCCAGACAGCTTCAAGAGCTGTTCAGGACCTCCAGAGTAAGGGCTCTTCTCAGAAGAGTTACTGCTTAAGCTTTGAGTTATAATTAAATCTGCAGGCGAATTATTTGTGACGGAAAGCTGCTCCCAGTCACAAACCCGTACAAACTGTCTTGCCTGCTGTGCAATTTAAATTGATGTTTAAATATTTTTCTACACATTATTCAATATCTCCATTTGATCAAAAATATTCTCCAATTTGAACAAATTTACTTTTGGATATCACATCCCACAATTTTATCATTTTAAAGGTGTTAAAAATTCATAGATTGCCACATTATTCATCATGCAAGATTAATGCCAGCCTGACAGGTTTTTCAAAGATGTGGGTTTTTTTTTCCTAAGTGCATATACCATATCTGTATGAGATGTACCATGGTTGTTGAATATTGATTATTCACATCCCCTTTCTTATTTTTGATGCTAAAGAGAGAATATTAGGGTGTGATTGTCAGGGTTAGCGTCTCTCTGACCTACACATGTACTATTAATAATTTATGAGTTGATTTGAAATAGATCTCTGCAAAATGAGCTGGCAATAAGCAGGGCTGTCTAAGATGACAAAGATTCAGAACAGGCCAACTCATGTACATTAGCTTCCTGGTTTCAGATTTTCAATCTGAAAACAAAACGAAACAAAAACTCAGTGTGGTTTATGCAGTAGTTAGGAATTTATTATTTGAATACACCAAGAAATATCAGTGCTACATATTAAAAGCTAAGTCTGGATGATGAAGTTGATATATTGATTGAACATTCTAAAGTATTACGCTTGTTCAACTGTATAAATATATATATATGATGCATGAAGAAGCAATAAAAAGTATGGCAATCTGTTGGTCAAGTGGATGAGCATCAGCTTACAAATACAGAGCCAGCTCATAGACTCCTAATTCCATTTAAGAGTTGTCTCCTTGAACCCAAAGAAGATAAAAATAACAAAGGTCAAGACCTGCAAATGCAGCTGCTGGATTGGCTTGTGGTTGCCAGCATCTAATGGGAGCTCTTCAAAGATTAATATCACGGATTTTTTACTTCTTTCTTTGCACTTTATCTCTTAAATTAGAAAGCAACCCTGCTTATGTCCACAGACTTACTGAGGATGCCCACATTGCATTTAAGGGGTGTCCTCAGGAGCAGACCTGGAAAAGGCAGCCTGTCCCCTTTCACTGATGTCAGGCACACCCTGACAAGGTGCCTCTGGCAGAGCTGAACCCTGCCACAGCACTCATGGAGAGGAGGGTGAACCCTGGCAAGGGACAGTGAGAGCACAAAGTGTCCCACCAGAGCAGGGCAGGGGTGGCCACACTTCAGGACCTCCCAGACAGGATTATGTGTGATGGCAGCAAGTGAGACGGCTAAGAAACCACAGCAAGGGTGCCCACTGCTTTTCAAAGGGCATTCCTATCAGTTTTGTAGTAAACAAGTAAACTCCGCCAGCTCCCCCAAAAGAAACAGATCTAGTAAATGTCAGGCCTCATCACCTGACGTTGGGCTTCTCTACGTCTGCCTTTTTTTCTTGTCTACTGGACTAAGTGTTTTTGTTACTCACTGACAAAGTGTATTTCTGGTTTCCTTGTCACACACACTGATGTGATCCTGAGCCCTTAACCTGCATGGAAATATAGCATATAAGGTGGAAGTTTTTTTTAAAATGTGATGCAAAATCAAATGGCAAAAGCAGAAGTCCAGCTGACCTGAAAAGGAAGGATACTGTTACTTAAACTGCTAACAGCCAACAGTTAGGCAGAGGGCAACTAGTTAATACCTTGTTACAATTCTAAAATAAAGATGTTCAACCAAGGAAATTACACTGAGCAGCATAAGCCAGAGCAGCACAGAGCAGCACGTCAAGAGTCACAGGAGTGTTGCAGTGACGCAGAGACAATGAAATGGGATGACACCAGCTCTTCTCAGTGGGAGGATTTTCTCCATCTGTCTCCTGGGAGTTTTGCTGCACATCCATTGCAGGAAACCTTTCCACCAAAAGTGCCAGCAAGCCTTTTGGGAATCTTATTAATATTCTTCCTCAGTGCTGTAAAGTATGCTGCAGACAGGAGATGACAGTTGCCTTACTATGAGCAAGGGATGAGCAGGAGGCTAACACCAGCGCTGACACACTCCAGTAAAACTGCACTGCTGGTATCTCGAAATAAGAAATGAATCAGGAGGGAGAATTGACTCATAAGCGCAAGCCCAGCCAGCAGCTAAAGTGGTTATTTATTATTTGCAGTATGGTGCACTGAACACGTGCTTCCCAGACAAATCGCAGGGCAAGGTCCTTGCCCTGAAGAACATACAATTTATGGAGCCGACCCTGCAAGATGCTGCAGGCCCTCCCGGGAAGACCAGAGCAATTTCATCTCAGGATCATTTTGGCACATCTTGGGAGGTCTTGCCTCTCCTGCTAACACAAATGGTTCTTTTGACCCCAGGGGATGACTTCTGTAAGTGGGGGTGATTTGGTTGTTAATCTGTGATTCATGAGAAGTAAAATCTTTTATCTGTCTGCAGAGTTTCTGCATGTGCACAGTATTAATACCTGCCTAAGTGAGAGGGAAGCTTGAACTCTCCAGATCTATCACGAGAGCTGCAAAGAGTCATGCATTCAAGTGGCAGAGTTCAGCACATGTCTCTCAGCAGACCTCAAAGCACCATTTCCTGGGGGGAATCTGAGCAGGGTGAAACCACATCAAAGTGGTGCAAACAGGGAATGAGCAAGAGAAGTGACTTTCCTGCTGCTGATATGCCTGACACTAACCCACAGCCAAAGAAGTCTCCGTCAGCTGTGGCAGGAGGGTTTCATCCAGGGGCTCCTCCTTGCCTTCCCAGCTATGGCAAACAGAGAAACAGAGAACTGCTGGAAGATCCTTCTCTAGGAACTACATTTCACTTTACAAAGCCAAATCTTTGAGGTCTCTCCTTCTTGAGCTATTCCCACATGGGAATTTGGACACTGCCTGCAAAGAAATTTCAGGGCATGCAAAAGTTGATAGTTACGAACTAGTGCAAGCACATCGCCACCACGGCCATGAACTGGCTCTCCAAATTATGTTTCACTAAATTTAACATTCAGGACTCTGCTTCCTTGTGTTGCATCCAGAAAAACACCAAGTACTTGGTTCTCAGACCAGCAAAATTCTTTGTGGAATCCCAAGCCCTGAAGTAGCCCAGAATACTCCTCTCCTTACAGGATGCAACACATCAGGGCACATCCAGCTCTTCAATACAAAGCATCAATGAGTTTGCCATCTTCAGAAGGAAACATAAACCTCATCTTTTTACAATGGCTCCAACATTATCCAGGAACAAGGAGGGACAAACTAAACCAAGGAATTTCCTAATGGCTTTCTTCTGTGGGAAAGAGGAAAGATAACATTGTACTTCTGGCTCTTGGAAAGGACAAGAACTTTCTTATTTACAGGCAGTGGCCTGTGCTGATAAATGCATTGTAGGAAGCCATTGTGATTAGTAAGGAACAAAGTGGGAGGGAAGATCCAGTAGAGCTCCAGCACAGCACAATGCCCTGTCCTTGGCACAGTCTTCATCTCCTTCTCAGAAGTCATTGACTCTTTCTACAAACAATGCAGAATTAAGGATAGGCTTGCAGAGCCTTCTGGTGAAGTGTTTCAGTCACCAGCCACCTCAAGAAAAAGATCTGCCCAGAAACTAAAATATGAACCTTAAAAGATTCTTCTTGGTTTTAATTAAATGAGCTGTTGTAATCTAAAAAAAATGTATTTACCTATAATGTTTATATTTTAAGTCAATTTTTGAGACTTTTTTTACTTATGAAAGGTCAGACCATACATCCCATCAGCAGAAGAAATTCACACCATGAGGACATCTGCTGGAATCAGCTGAACGGGCAACACAACTTTGGTAAGGGAAGTTTGCTGTGCTCATTCGCACAAATGGTCTTCAGTCATGTTAGCGGCTCCAAATTGTTTTAGTAAGTACTGTCATGGATGGATGAGTAAAGACTGAAAGATCTGGCCAAAGTCAATCTTTCTTATACTTTTCAGTCAACATCAGCTCCACTTCCTTCAGTCCAGTTCCAATGTTAACACCATCTGATGGCAACAAAACCACAGCACTTCTCCAAGTACCCCTCAGAGAAAATCCTGTCAGTGCTGCTTATTTAACCAAGCTAAACAAGGTACCATAATTGCCTCTCTTCTCTCCTCCTGATTTTTTAATTAGCGAGAAGACTGAGTAACTCTCTTTTTACAAAACAGACATAAATTTCTGTTCTGAACACTGCAACCCCAAAGATAATTAGCCCAAAATTTTCAAATGCAACAGATGCCAGAGGGAGTTTGATTTCCAAGTGCCGGAGTGCCCAGTGCTTGGAAGTAAAAGAAAAAGCCTTTCAGGTGTTTTAAATCAAACATCAATAACTGGGACCCCTCTGCTACCTCTTAGAAGTGCTTCATGCTGATAGCTGGGGTGAGATTTTCACAAAGAGCATGGCACTTTGTCTCTCTCATCAGGTAAAGCAGCGGAGCCCAGCAGCAGGAGGAACGCTGTTCTTCCCTTATCTGTGAGAGATGCCTGGTACA
This sequence comes from Pipra filicauda, assembly GCF_003945595.2. Lineage (NCBI taxonomy): Eukaryota > Metazoa > Chordata > Aves > Passeriformes > Pipridae > Pipra > Pipra filicauda. The sequence continues at coordinate 345,248 of NW_024105075.1, forward strand.
TCATTGTGGTCACTTCACTGTTCCTCAGTTTCCTCAGCTGTAAAATAGTAGATCCTGTTTATTGTAAGGATGAATTAATTCCTCATCACAAAAGGCTTTGAAACTCTGGACGGGGAAGTTTTATCCTAAACACAGACAAATTATTAACTTCCTATATCCAGCCCATGATGTGCTGACTCTGGTGCCAAGGTGGAGCTTTGACTTCGCAGCAAAATTCAAACCATCCAGGATCAAAACTTGCTTTTATACTTCTTTTTGTGCGTGACCAAATTGGCAGCATTTTTATGGGTAGACAGTCATATCCCACCTCCTCTCCCATTGCTTTAGATCACTAGAAGTAGCAAGAGTTTTAGGTCTTTTGGAGAGCAGAAAATAGTAATAAAATAGAAGATTCATAGAAACAGCACTTAAAAGGCATTTCTTGCCATGCAATAAGAAGCTATCCTATTACTATAAACAGGTTACTCTTCCAATGAAGTTACTTCTTGTGGTTAAGTACTACTGTTCCAAGGTGGACATTCACACGGTTACTTTTCTGTCATAAGACTGGGTCTTGAACATCAAGACCCTTGAACATCAGGGGTGTGGTGAGCTTCTTCAGGGAATGAGTCAAAGCAACTAAATTTGTTTAGGAACCAATCTCCCTAAGCCAATGTTAACTTCTGAGAAAAGCTCTGCCCACATTTTTAGTGCTTCAGTCTCATAATTCAACACGCAGAGCTTTCAAATGATCATTGGAAGTAAAAGGTGGTGTGCAGACACAAATGGGAACACAGGAACCTGGACCTTGTGGGTTAACTCCTGTCCCACATTGAGATCTCTTAATAAAGCCAATTTCAAGGGATAAGCTGGATCCAGATCAAGTTGTATCTTACTACCTGACAGCCATTGTCTTCAAAAAAGCAAGAACTGGGTCAAACCAGCAGTTACTGTGACTCTGAATCTGCTTTCAGACAGGGGCCACCAGCAAATGCTGAAAGTAGACTGCAAGGGCAAGACAGGAATAGGGAGAAGCCTCCCTCCTGGGACACCTGCCCATCTCTCAGCCCCACACTAACTGTTTTCATCTCCACACAGGGATAAATACACAAGCCCAAAATTTGGGAAAAAAGCCTCCAAGAAGTAATCACATATCCAGATGAACACAACTCAGGGAGTGAGCTGTTAAAATATCTCAGAGCATCCAGGCCCAAGTGAGAAGTGCTCTGAAGAACTCAGGGCTGCATTTTCAAGTTTTTAACACCTTCATCCAACTCAAGCTTTTAAGATGTTTGGCCACCTATGGCCGCTGACTGCCTTTTCCTCACAGAAACCTGTTAAGAATGTATTGCTTAAATAGAAAATAAAACAGAATCAAGATTCCTGATGCTCAGCTCAGAGGCGTGACTTCAGAAAAATCACAAGTACTCCCTTTCTGAAGAACAAGGAGATACTGTCTTTTGAAACAGTTTTCATTACCTGTTCAAGTAACAGGAAACAAGAACCTATGCAAGGTCTTAGCAACTGGAAATACATGGCACTTTAAAAGCACAAACATACAAAAAAGAAAGGATAAACTTCACAGTCCACTTTATCATCACTATTATTGATCAGTTAGGACAAGGGGTGATGGCTTTAAACTTAAAGAGGGTAGGTTAAAATTTGATATTAGGAAGAAATTCTTTACTGTGAGGTGGTGAGGCACTGGAATAGGCAGCCCAGAGAAGTCGTTGACAACCCATCCCCCAAGTGTTCAAGGCCAGGTTGGATGGGGCTTTGAGCAAGCTGGTCAAGTGGAAAGAGTCTCTGCCTCTGGTAGGGGAGTTGGAGCTAGATGATCTTTAATGTTGCTTTCAACCCAACCCATTCTATGATCCTATGATACCACACATTGAAGACTCATGACTTAATATAAGCATAAGTACACCAAAAATAGAAAATAAATCCAGAACTTCATCTACTACCTATTATCTTTCACAAACAAAAAATGAGTTTGCACCATATTTGAAAATGACTGTTTTAAAATGTTCTCTATTTCAAAGCAGACATTTTTTCTGTTTTGAGGGAGAAATTAACTATAGCACATTTTAAAAGGCCACCTATTTGTTCAAACAAAAATGTCATTTTTAATCTGAGTGCCTTTCAGAAGATAGAATGTTTTCACCCTCAGCATAAGAAGCATGAAGTTTTTACCATTGACTTCAACTGAACCAGCACTTGATATGTCTTAACCAATTCTACTGTGAAATTTGCATTTAGTATTTGTACTGGTATTGTTGTAAGTTACAAAATATCTGAAGCAAATATGTTTTTATTCAGAAGGCTTAACTGTTTTTTTTTTCTGTATTCAGTTTTCTGTATCATGTTTTCACTTTGTTTTCCGATTAACCATGAAAGAATAAAAATAACGTAAGAATCTGACAAAATATTCATCTCAGCTGATGACTGTTTTCTTACAAGCAAAAAAAATAAAAAGGAGAAGACACTATGAGTAATTTTGCAAGCACTCAAGATCATCACTGCCACAGGAAAGTTCTGCCACTCAGGCATGTTTTAAATATAACCATGGGAAAAAATCAGAGAAAGTGCAAATACTTGTAATTACAGCATCCATTTAAACTTTACAATGTATTTTATTGCTGTTAGAAATAATTCTAAGCTCAGGCATATGCTGGCACATTTAACATGGAAATTAGCTGTGACTGATAAAAATTTAGTACATTTTAGTAAAACCTATAGCTGCAGCACTACCTGAGTAGTTTGCTCCTCCTGATCATTAAAAAAAGCAAAGATAAACTAAGTAAGACAATGGTTGAGTTTGGTGTACCATCACAAAAGATAAATTATTCCCTACCTTTGGGGAAATGTGTGATAGCTGACACATGTGAAGATTTTTTAATTTATCAGGAGACAGTAAAATAAAATACATTCTTTGAAGGAGCACAATCAAATTGCAATCTCTTGATCTGGATTGGGTTTAATTGTTCTTTTGAATGGAGGAGATTAAAACTATGATCCAGATTATTAGCTGACAACTACAAGAGCAATGTGAAGCATACAATGGAGCTAGATCTATATGCCCAAGACACAGCAGCCCTTCTTCAAAGAGTTTACAACGTGGTGAGGACTCCAGCACTAAGTGCTTAACTCTTAGAAGATTCCCAAATTTAGGACTGAATGCTCAAGTTTTGGTACTGTGATTCGTGTAATCATTCCAATACAATGATGGACAACAAGACAATATGTATATGGCCAAAGATGTCCAGAGGACTCAAGCCACATAGGCCTTATTAGTTGTGTTTTATTTTTAATCTGCATTTGCCCTTACAGTCGTTGCAAACAATTGTGTTTTTACTGTCCAAACCCCTGTTTTACATCTTTTCCTTTCTCCACAGAAGCAAATGGCAGATCTAAGCAATCATGAAGGGGAAATGTTCAACTATCAAAGGGCATAAAGAAAAGAAACAATAAGAAAAGGAAAAATACCCCTCCATCTCTGCATAGCATTTATCACAAGAGCAGGGAAACACTTAGCATGTAGAAATATGATGATGCATCATGAAAACCTTTTAATGTCTTGGCTAACAACTGTATTCACTACCAGGGCAGTCATTAACAGGTTGCCAGGAGAGAAAATAAAAGCTCCTAGACTGTTTCCATACTGTCTGCACTCAATGGTATTGGTAATTGGTATATATAACTATTATACCAATGCCAAGAAATTATAATGGGATGAGGGCCCGCCCCAGCCAGGCACCATGAAAAACCATACTGAGAGGTTGTCAGGAACCAGTGGACAAAGGGAGTTTTCTTACTCTTGTCTTGAAGTTGAGGCATATCATGTGCAGCAGAGCCACGCTTGCCATGGCTGCATGGAGGCCTGTCCTTGTCCCTGGATCTGGTTCTTACCCACCCTGAGCATCCTTTTCCCCACTGGGGAGGGAGTCTCAGTTCAGGCTGAAAGAGAGGTACCTCCCACTCCTGCCTTCCCCAGTATCATGACATCTCTATCTCTAAATCCCTCCAGCTCTTGGCAGCCTAGACCCTGTTACCAGAACCTCTGGCACTGCAGCCTCAGGTGCTTAGTGGCTCCCAGGAGACCCCATCTGAAGGTCTGCCTGAGGCAGCAAGGCCTATGCTGATGCTACAGACCTTCAGGCACTTTCCCTATACATCATCCCAGGGCTGCCTTTGAGGCATTTTCATTGCCACGGAGCTGGGAAAATCCAACTCTGGTGCCAGTGCTCTCCAGGATATATCCCTCCTCTCCCTCCCCTGCTTTGCTCCATACATGAATACATTTCTCTCTCTCTTTTTTTTTTTTTCTTTGGGTATTTATTTTTTTCCTCTTTCCCATTACCCCTTTAATGCAGAGCAGGGCTGCTGATTACAAAAGAGGCAGTTTGACTTGAGCAATAGGTCTTCTTCACTAATCCTCACTGTCATGGAAATTCCAGCTGCTACAAGAATAAGAGGCTCAATCCATATTTGCCAGCTCTAATATGAAATCTGTCAGGGCCCAAATTAATGAGTTCCAAATTCCTTACATCACGATAACAGGTTAAGACTGGTCAATTAATTACATAAATCCTTCCCGATTCATTGTGCATTTTCAGGAGAGATTGTGTCTTACATAACTGGGTGACACAAGGCCTTTTGGCTCTTGCTGTTCCGCAGAAAGGCCTCCATTTAAGAGCCGCCTGCCTGCCACCGAGGCTGGCAAATGTCTCGCCTTTGCTCTGCGCTGCGCCGTAATCGCTTTTGTATAAAAATATAAATAAATAAACGACACGTAAAATATATTTTAAAAACACAGCAGAGCCGTGGGGGGCAGGTGCAGCCCCTCCCTGCCCCGGCTGCGCCCCATCCCCAGCGCGGTGGGCACCTCCCTTGTTTCGCCCGATTGCGGAGCTGCGCGGCTGCGGGAGGGGCTCAGGGGTGGGGGGGCTGATGGGGAGCATAAAAAACTAGAAATAAAGGAAAAAGGCTCGGTCGCCCCCGCGGAGGGCCGCGGGCACGGAGCGGGCGCGGAGCGCGCACGCAGCGCGGGGCCCCGCCCGGCCCGGGTCCGCCGGCGCGCTCCCGCTGGCGCACAGCGCCCCCTGGTGGCCGTGCGGGCCGCGGCGGGGGCCCGGGCGGGCTGTGCCACCTCCCTTCCGCGGGGCCCTCGCGCCCCCCCGCCGTTGCCATGGGCTGCGGTTGCCACGGTTACCGGATGGAGGCTGGGAGGCCCCGCTCCCTGCCTGGCGGGCGCGGGGCGGAGCGGGGCGGACAGCGCGGCGGCCCCAGGTAAGGCTCTCGCCCCGCTCCGCGTCCCCCGGGCAAGGCAGGGCAGGGCGAAAGGAAGGGCCGGGCCGGGGCGCAGCGGGGAGCGCGGTCTGGGATGCTGCCTGCCCGCCTTTTCTCTTTTTTTCCCCTGTTGGTTGTTTTTTTTTCCCCCTCCCTCCTTTTTTTAAGTCCTGCCCCGCGCTCGTCGCTCGCACCGGCGGCAGAGCCCCGCGGGCAGCCGGCGCTGCCGCTCCCATCCCCGCCGGTACGGATGCTACGGGCGCCACGAAGTCAAACCCGCGGGATTCGAGCCCAAAGGCGAGAGTTCGATTTCTGTTTTACAAGGCCACTTGAATTAATTTCTAAGGAGGTTTTGTTCCAGAAGGCAAAGAAGCGAGCTAAACCGTTATACAGCATTTTTAACGCCGAAGAAGAGAATAGTTGTGTCTTTCCTAAAGGTGTTTAGGCCTTTCGTGAAAAGAATCAGTCTGAGACTGGAAATCATTATTTACATTTTTGCAACATTGTAAAAGCTAGAGAAGAAGGGTAAAGTCCCGTCCTTCGCCCTGTGCCTAGTCCTGCAATTACAGGGAGACGACACAAGAACATGGAAGGTTTATTCTTTTGACTTTATCTGCACTATGTAATTTACAACAGAGCGAGTCACAAACACTGTGTTTTAATAATTCATAATAATTATAAAAATTTAAATATTCCTCTGGAGAAAAAAAAAATATCGGTATATCACATGTCAAAAAAAGACCTGGACACTGAAGTTTGCAGTGAGGCATTCTGAGTATAATTTTTTCTCGGTGCTATAGATCTACATTGCTATTTAAACATATTTCATTCCCAATACACCAGCTTTCTCATCTTTCTGTTGTTTTTTTGCTGTTCTTTTTGTAAAAATCAAAATGAAGTGAAAACCCAAGCACAACAGTGTGGGTGTGTATATATATACACAGTGTGTGTATCTCTCTCTCTCTCTCTCTCCACACACACATATATACACACTGTATATATATAGTGTATTTACATATGTGTATATATATACATATTACAAAAATAATTGAAGAGTAAATCACACATGATAAGTCATAAGGTGATTAGGATATTGATATTGAAATAAAGGAAAGCTCACTGTCAGGTTTAAACATGAGCTAGAAAGTAGTAACTTGTTTTATTTAATTACTTAAAAGCTTTTAGGAAATCATCATAAAAATGAGGATATAAAGTTCTAAGCAAAAGATAAAGCACAGCTTTTGAGGGCAGAAATACTGCAGTTAGATAGAATGTAATCTGATTACTATTTCTAATTTATAAATTAGATATTAGCCTGTTAAAAACAAAATAAAACAAACTAACAGGAAATGTCAGCATTATTTAAAACTAAAAAATGAGAATCAAAATACCAGTGATCAACTGATCAAACTGCATGCCAGTGTTGAGAAATCACCAAATCACTGAGGTCACAAAGGACATTAAAAATCTTTTTTTTAACATTTAAATTTGTAATGAAACAAAATGTCTTAAAGCATTTATATGCCATTACATACAGCTGATACAGAAAGTGGACATACTAGAGAGCATGGAATATTTTTCCTCACCCTTTCATACAAAAAATTCCAGTAATACTAGCTACACAAGCAACATTCAAAAGATAAATATTTAAACAAATCTCTGTCAAAGCTGAGAAGAAAGTTCTGTTATAGTAGTCTTAAAATTTTTTAACAGAGTGACGAGAAAATAACAGAACAACAACAGAGCTATTAGAAAACAAATATTTATTTCAGAAACATCTTCATTTGAAAAACACTCACTGGCCTACAGATAAGCTCCTAGAATTAAAAAATCAAAAAACCACCACAAAGGCTTTCCAAACCTTGTGTTTCTGTAATTTTTTGCAGATCTTGAAGATGTCCTAGGAGGCCAGAACTGTAAAGTGCTTCAACAGTTTAGCTCAATCTTTTAAAACAAAAGAAAAAAACCACACTGTATTAAATAAAAACATTAGTATCCTTCTCAGACATTATTCCAGTTTTTGGTTTTATATCCTTCCCGTTTTTTAAATAAATTCGCTAAACAATTTTTCTTGTAATGTGCCAACTTATTTAAAAAAAAAAAAAAAAGAAGAGAAGTCAAGAAATCAAAATCTGTGCCTGGCAATAACAGCTACTTTTAAGCTACTTTTTTATGATAACTTGTTGCTTTAATTAAATGTTATCACTTTTAGATTAAAATAACATTGCTGCTAACTCACACACAAGCTGAGAAAGTGAATAGATACATTTGTGCAAATCAGTACGACCAAAGGAAAAGAAACATGGATATTTATCTTTAAAAAGTGCTGCCATCAACAAAATACAGTGGCTTAAAGTAGTTTCCTAAGAGATGTTATTCTCAAGGCTATTAAAACACGGTTCTAAAATTACACAGATTCCCATCTGGATGCTTTAAAAAAGCATGCCCACACATGTCTATGCTAGCCCTTATTAGCTGGCCATTTAATAATCTATTGTTTCTGTAATTCACAGGTTTAAAATGTTCCTTCTTTGAAAGTAACCACATAATTCTTACCAAAAAAAAAAAAAAAGCAAGCATGTATTTATATCCATTTCTAGGCCGGTAACTACAGCACTGAAGTTAATGGAAGCTTTGCTAGGGTGATCAGACCCCCTAGCTCTTTTTAATAGCAGTTAAATGTCAAATATAAATACAACACCACAGTGAAACATACTCCTTTGACAGAATCTGGGACAAGACACTACGCAGCTGCTGTGAACAATAAAGAGCAAAACTGACATTTAATCAAAATAAGTGTTGGTGGTTCCGAAGTTGTGTTTAAGCCTGCCTTTTGTTTGTGAAAAAGTCAATATTCCAACGTGTTAACTACAGCCACAATGAAATAAGCAGCTCCTGTTACTCCCAAAGAGTGGAGAGGACAACATCCGTACGGCGTGTTATAGCTATGTGATTATCATCACATCTCCATTTCAGCTGCTAAACTAAAACATCTCTCCCAGCATCTTCAATTATAAGTGCCAAAAGTAAAACATGTTGGGTGAAATCCTGGCCTTAGCAAGGTCATTGCAAAATTCAGCCATTGGTTTCAATGAGCCTTATCCAGGATTTTCACTGCGAATGAGTATCCATAATGCTCTGGGAACTGAGAACCTCCATCAAGCCTAGAAATGATGTAATTTTTATTTATATTTCTAAACTTCTAAGCAACCATATTCGAAAATTTTTGCCTTCAGTACTCGCGCATGATAAAACCAGGCTTTCTGTAAACACTACAGAAAGACCATGGAAACATGTATTTATTTATATCTCAAATTGTCAGCAGCATATAGTTTGTATGAATGTTGTTTTGCTGATGTTGCTGAGCTACTTTAAAAAGTGAGTACCTTGGTGGGGTGTGTAATTTCATCACCAGTGTTAAATGACTTCTAAAGATGAAACTTCTCTGCTGCAAATTACAAAAAGATGCTTTGAATATGTTTAATACGATATACCAACTTTTAAGATGAGGAATTAAGTTATCTTTATTTTTCTGATCCAAGACGTGCACTCACCGAGGGAAATATTTTAATTGCCACGTATGCCAGAAAAGGACTTACCCAATACTGAGATTTTAACAGTCACAAAAACATAAACAGGTAACATGTAGACCTGAATCAAGATACATTAGAAAAAAAAAAATCAACAAAAAGATAGTATCGAGGTCTGTTTTGACTATTTCGTAAGGACATATGGTTGTACTGATGATGGGTCTTTAGGTACATGTTACCAGACAGCCCTGCTTATGTGGCACACGTAACCAGTAAACAGAGCAGGAACTGCTTTGTACTGTCCTTAAGATAGTAATAGAGGAATGATTTTTCATGATTCTTCAGAAGCTGGGCTTGCTTTACATCCACATGAAATGCTGTCATCACTAGGTCGGAGCCCGGAGGATGAACTGCAGAAAAGGGGAGAGGGGGGGAGAAAAAAAAAAAAATAAAAGGAGGAAATTGGTTTTCACAACACACTCAAAGCCTGAGTAACAGAGGAGAACTTTAATTATCTCCAGTCACAAAGAGAGACAGGAAATTTGGACTTTTAATTAGCCATTTGGAGTGCAGTTGGATATTTTTTTAGCAAGATAATTTAAACGCGAATAATTCAAGTCTGACTAAATGAAATTCACATAATCAGAATGCAGATAATTGAATTTCTACTGCATTCATTAATTCAGTGTGGAGGTGTGTGTGAAGACTTCTATGATGAGCTGTCACAGCTCAATAAAATCTCAGTCAATTAATTTTTTCATTATCTTAGTATTACATCAACAAAAAAAGTGAAGCATGCGCGTGTGTACGTATGGATATATAACCTAAGAAAGTAAGGAAATACAGAAATCACCTCTCTGAATCAGAGCCTGCATCATTTTTTCCTTTTTTTCTCTCTTCATCTTCTATAGGAAAACGTCTGTTCAAAGAGGCGAACTCGTGAATCGCATCAGCAACAGAATATTTGGTCTGTCCAGACACACAAGCCTCCATATCTTCTGGGCTAAGCTGAGTCTGTAAGAAGAGGTGAAGCCTACTATCTGAAAGCAATAATGCGTCTTGTAGGATCCTGGAGAAAGAAAAAAAGGCAAATGTTTATATATAAGCTGCGCACAGACACATATATTCTAAACTGTTTTCTCAGAACGAATTCTAAATTATGTCCTGCTTTTAAGTTTTCAGATGAATCCTAAATCAGTAACAGAAGGTAACGAACATATTAAAATGATTAGGTGCGTGTTACTTTCTTATTGCATTATTTGGAATTTTAGGTGAGTAAAAACACGAAGCTAATAGTTAGGCACATCTGCTATTAGAATAACTTCAAGGACATTTCTTCCATTTAACCATCTGTTATTACCACATGGATCAATTAATGAATTTTAGGCAGTTGGAGGCATATACTCTTACAAAAACTTGGTCTTTTTTGTTTGTTGTGTTTTTTTTTCTTTTAATAGCTAAACTTTTATAAAAATTACAAGTCATCAATTTGTTTGGTGGAATAAAGAAGTATGTAGAGAGACAGTGTGTAGACAGAACAGATTTCATACACGTGCAACATCAAGACTTTGCCATACCTGTAAACAATAGAGCCAACATTAGACAAAATTATTTACTCTGTTACAAATATGCATATATTTAAGCTAGAATGAAAATGTTAATACTGAATATCGATTTTAGTTTACTTGCAAACAGTTTTCAGGGACTCTTAAATTTTATTTAATTCCAGCTATTATTTTAAAAAGTCCATTTTAATATTTAGTTCATATATATTTTAAGTCTCCAAATAAATTTAGCACAGTGTATTTACTTAACACACATGAGAGTAAACAAAATACAATCCATTCCAGTAACACAGAAAGTTGCAGAGTTACTTTTTCAAAGCCTCAGAATTGAGGATCATCATCACTATTTTGAAAAAAAAAAAGATATGCAACTCTTCTTCAACATTCCTTTACAGAAGGAATTCTTTAATATGTAAATCCTAGAATGATTAACAAGAGACTTCTTTTATATGTGCACGTAATTTTACTCATGTAATAAAGATATCAGAACCTATGACCATGCCAAAGAGTGCTTCACAGAAAATTATTAAAATATCTTTAAACAACTCAAAACTATTAAGAGTCAGTCAATATTTACCTATTTCTACCCATTTTTACCAAAAAAATATTACTATGCAACAGGAAACAAGAGATTATATTAATGTAAGAACTAGTAAGAGCAGAAAGAAATATTGCATTTTAAAGGTACTCTGACTAAAATAAAAAGTATAACTGATTAGTTCCTTCGCTTGGATAAGATTAATGGTGTGTTTGGACTGTAATGTTTTAAAACACAAATACGTTCTGAAAACTGTTCTCTAAAGTGGCCAACATTACAATAGTGTTTAATAAACACACAAAAGGATTTTTTGGCTTCATTCAAGCCTATAAAATCCGTCAAATTAAAAATAAGTAATAAGAGGTATCTACTTGAAAACACGAGATACTTGCACACATGCACATTTCACTGGCCTAGGTAAACACACACACACGCAGTCTCAAACAAATAACTCAAACTCTTACACCTTCCAGTGAGGAAATGTCTGCAATGACCCTAACGATCTACCCAGGTACTACTGAAATTCAGTCTCAGAAAGACCAGATTTTGCTGAAGTTCAAAATAAGCACACACTCATACCTGGAGAAAGACTTTTTAATCCAATCTAAATTCTGACAATTTTACTTAAATACAAACATAGCAAATAGACGTGTAAAAATCAATGCGTGTAGTGTATTAATACACAGAAAAACTTTGTAGTCTATAAGCCAGCAAATGCTGTGTAAAAATTATTCAAAACACAGAATTTAGAGGTCCACACACCTTGACAGCAACAGCTTCATGATTACAGTTTGAAAAGCCATCATTCAGCAGCCACTAAAATAGGATTTCAGCCTTGACTCTTGATAAACACACATTCCAAACAAAGACAAACATTGCAACAAAAAGTAAAAGTATCATTCCAGACAATAAATCCACTTTTACAGTTTATGCAATCGAGGGAATAAATATCCTCCTTCCTCTTCCCTTCCCCTCAAAAAGAAAGAAAAAAAAAAGAAAAAAGAAAAAGAAAAGAAAAATAACATGCTGGAGTTTACTGTAGAGTAACTCTACTGTTACTGTTTTTCACAGGCACCATGAGGGGATGCACATTTCTGCAATTCTAACATTTGCGTGTCTAATACCAAGTAACCAAGCAAAAAGCGAAGTCATTAAATTCTGTGGATGGCATTTAGTTTCACGGATTTTCCTCTTGCCGTACTTTCAAAAGTTTCCTGCCAACCAGCAGAAACACAAGTAACTAACTGTTCATGAGATTACACTACACTTACAGCTCTGTTGCTGTTTGAAATGTATTTTATTTTCTTTATAAAATAACGGCTAATCTTTAAAATTGATTTAAGATGGTTTGAGGCATTACACCAGAGAAGTAATGAGCACTAATGTCAATGATATTGGACACAAATTCATTTTAGCTTTATTTCATGTCCAGTACAATTCTGCTAAGCCTTGAACTGCTAAAGCACTGTTATTAACTCAGCAGTAACCTAACATATGGAACAGCAAACAAAAGTGATAAGAGTACCGACTGATCAGGACCTCAAGGCTACTTTCCTTTTTCTGCAGCTATAATTCAATTTCCAATTTTACTTTACATTGGACTCATTATTTCACAGTAATTTTCTTTTCTGCTTCATAGTGCCATCTGGAGGCGAAGGGAGTGAAGAGAAACCAAGGCGAAGAAACGGAAAGATCTTTATAAAGCTAATCACACACACACTCATATATATGTGTGTGTGGGGGGGGTGTACATACATATATATATGTGTATGTGTGTGTGTGTTCACAATGTGACCAAACACTCAATGCATTTTGCAAATCTTTTAAAACCATCCTGAAAGCAAATATATGAACATCTTTCACCTGGTTGTACTCTTGAAGCATTTCTTTTTTCTCTTAATTAAAAAATAACTCCTGCTTTTCCCACCCCATCTGAACCAACAGGTTAGACTGCTTTTTAATTGCATTCTCCAAGCAATGAAAATGAAAAATAAATTCTGTGCTACCCATAAATGTTATGCTTTCCTGTTCAAAATATTCCTTCTTCAAGGAAATAACCATATATTTGTCACCAGATGGTACTAGTAGCATTAAGTGCTGGTATAGTAGTTGCACTCTGGGGCTTTCACTGTCCTGGGGACTCACTGTGTGAAGGGCTGTACATCTGAAAAATAGATTTGGCTCCAAGGACTTTAAAAATCAAAATTACAAACCACTACCTAACAAATTAAAAAGGCAAGAGGAAGGGAGGAGCATCATAATATTAATACTGGGATGTCTTCACAGAGGCTGAACGCGTGCGCAGTCTCGACATGACCAGTAGCACTCCCAGTGCTTCTTCAACACTTTTATTGCAGCCGGTGTCAGCACAAGGCTATGGTTACAGTGATGTAAATCAGCACTCGCTGCCGTTGCGCTAATGGAGGAGTCACGGCTCACGGTAATAATTCCTATAAACTGACTGAGCATATTTAGGAGAACAACAGACCTTCTATGCAAGCCTGGAATAAGAACGAAAGGCTAAATCCTGCAAGTCTTGATCCCATCAGTAGTCATTACTTGTCAGAGATCTCACTCCTCTTGGCCAGATTGCTCACATGCATAATGACTGCTTATGTGATTAAGGGGGCTGCAGGATAAGGCTCTACATTAGAATTAGAGATAATAAAATCATTTTTTATTCACAGCCATGTGAATCTTTGTTTGTAAGCTTTCAGTAAATGCTCATGATCTCTAGACCTTTAAGGAAGCAGGGTCGAAAAACATCACTTCACAACCAGAAGAAACAATGTCATTTTTGAGGAAATGCTGGATACTATACAAGGAATATTTCTCTTTCCCTGTGTTATGGCAAAAATATTTACAAAAGACAAAACATGTGTTTTGTCTTATTTGGATAAGGTCCAAAATCTGGTTTTCTTCAACATGATTTTATTAGGTATATTATACACTGTTCTGCTGGAGGAGAACAACATATGGCTGAACAGTACAACTTAATCCTAACTAAAGATTTCCTGTATCTCCTGTAACCTAATACAATGACAGATGCATGCTTGCATGTGTGTGGAAGGTTAACACTCTGGTTTTGTTTTCGACAAATTTACTCTGCCCATTTACATCATATCACGAGAGCAAGGTTAAAAACCAAGGAGCTGAGAGGCGAGGGATGACGGCCTGTGCTGTGGTGCCCTCTGTTGAGCATCCAGCCCCTCAGCCCCAGCCCACACCAAACAAAGCCCCAGCTCCCACTTAGAAAAAAGCCGACTCTGTTTCCTCCTTCATTTTTTATAAGGGAGGAAATGTTACTGGTATCAAGCAACTGCGAAGCAACTGTTGGGTATCTGATAATGTGTGCGTTTAGGAAAAGATTAAGTGACACATGCCTGCTAGACATTATTCACTCACCAGATAGGAAATACTAGCAAGGCTCCACTGGAAAGAGGCAACCACCACTTGCTGAAGGAGATCCACCTGCCCCACAGCTGCTGACGCTCCTGCCTGAGCCCCTGGCAGGAGCAAGCTGGTATCCATCCCTTTTGGAGCCAGCCTCCCACTTTCCACATCCCTGAGAGAGCACCCAGTGGGGACAACTCCAAAAGAAACCTCTGATCCTGTACCAGCTTCTGCTTGTGGGATTGCAGTGGGGAAGGCAGGGAGGTGGGAAGAAAAGGGCAAAACACCAGCCACCTTCAGAGAATAGCTCTGCCTTAGGCAGCCAAATTTTGAGTGGCTTGCTCAATCCAGCACCAAGCAAGTCCAATGCATGGCCCTCTGGACCACCAACACTGTGGATGTCCTTTATCTCCTGTGGATCCAAGCACTTCCTTTCTCAAAACTCCTGCTATGTCTTCCACCCCATCATAAACTGCATGTCTGAAAACTAATTGAAGAGTACTCCTTTTTCCTAAATCACTTAATTTTTTGACATCCAACTATATTCAATTAAAAAAAAAATAAAGTCAGTGATTGAACCCAACTTCATTCAAAATATCTTTGTTAATTAGTTTTCTCATAAGCAAATCCAAATGATCTTCTGTGGGGGTAATCTAAATCCCAAAGTTAAACCCGCACGGCTACAAAGGGATGAAAGCAAAGAGGATCTTACAGAACCTAGTATCACAAGCTAGTGTTTTAATATTGACCCCTAATTTAAGAATAAGCTTTTCCTGTGAATTTACAGGCATCCTTGAAGTATGAGGATACTTACCAGGAAAAACACATAATTTTCCTTATTCTTACTGAGTAATTCATAATTGAAAAGGGGCTAGCTGACTTCCGTTAATGCAAATGGCCTCTTGAAATATTAAATTATGTCAGACAAGAAGTGAGCCTTACAGCTCTTCATCACTCAGAGATAATAACCTGTAAGACAAGTAGGTCTTACCCTGCATTTGCGCAGCAAAACCAAATCTAAATGGGACACCTGTTTCCAGGTTTCACCAAAATCTAGTGCTTTGCTTAAGTTTTCAGCTGTTGGCCCAATTCTTATGCTACTGCGCTCAGCACAGAGAGGCTTCACAAATGCTCTAAGTATGCACCTTGCCCTTTGCTAACTTGTCCTGGAGTGAGATGCCAAGGAGGACAAGAGAATTCTGTAGCCATCCACATACAGGCAATATGGAGGTGTTCCCAGGGCCAGAAGCTGAGTACTAGAGAGCCTCCAGCTGATCGATCCTTGCTCCTCAGGCACATGGCTCCTGCATGTAGATACTACAGTAACCTGCTCATGCAGCAACAGGCACGGGGCACAAACCAAGACTTTGAAAGATCTAACCCCCCTTTTCAGAGATGGCTTGGATCCTGATAACATCAGAAGGCACCTCGTGCAGAGACGAGCTGGGATTCCTGCATCGCATGCGGGCATTTAAAACTGTTACCTGCAAACGTCTCCCTTGACAGGTCCACATAGGCTCGAATCCCATTTCTTCCTGCTGCCACAAAGAAACACTGGTGGGACTGTGAGCTTGTGCACAGTGACTGCTGGGGCGAATGGAGCTTTCAGCTTTGCAGTTGTGGGTTACACCGCCTTTCCAACACATCAGAGAGGTTCTGCTTCACCTGGCACGGCCACACCACAGAACATGCAGCATCCAGACCCACAGCTTCAGTAAAGTCAAGTGCATATAGATATATAGATATATATACGCATAATATATGTATATTATACATATATGCATATTATAAATATAGAACATACACATCTACAAAATATATGTGTATATTATACATATGTATATTATACCTATATATTATATATATGTACATTATATATATACACACACTTCTTAAGGAGTCCCACAAATTCAATTTCAGAGAAAGAATCATCCTTCGATTCAGAGTCATAAAATGGGGGCAGGGGGGAAGCATCATGGCAGCACGGCTGAGCCACTGGAAAGATGCTTCCTGTGAACAGCAGCAGCACGCAGGTGCCAGCCAGCAGAGGGCAACGGTACAGCATGTAAGGTGCCAGGCCAATTCATCACAACACAATCTCTGAAAATTCCTCCCAGTTATTCCCCAGGGCTGAGAGAAAGCCGATACCTTTCTAGTAGTCACATTCAAACATTTAAATCCTTACCTGACAACTGAGTTTGCCTCTTTTCCCAGTCCTGGACTAACAGCAGCAAAGTGAAACGCTCCATATGCTGTCGTTTTCTGCTGCCAGTACCCACTTAAACTGCAGACATCCACAAAACTGGAGCATGATGATGTGTTTTAAGAGACTCTACCTCTCTGTTTTGCCTTTTAAAGCACTGACAGTGGTTTTGAACATTTCTGATGCTGAAATACTGTACCTTGTTACCAGATTGGCCTCTTCGCTATTTTAAAATGAGAGTGTTTTTTGAAATGCACTACTCCATGGGGCAAAACAGCTAAGCTAGACCTGCTCAGACCCTGGAACTTGAGCTACCACACCCTTTGTATCATCATTAATATGCTTCTATGAGCACAGTCATTCCATTTCACTGTTTTTCTTTCCTGAGATGCAGAAAAAAACCTCTGATCATTTTCTGCTCTCCCTTCCCTGTCTCACATGCCTTCAACCAGTATTTATTGGCTGACCTTTTGGCCACAGATTCTATATAACTGTATACACAATACTATTCCTGCAGCAGTTAGCTCTCCCTGCCTTCAGCTGTTAAGCCTAACAAATGTAGCTCAGGACCAATGATTTGTAATCTGTTAGGGAGGCTTATAACACACTGACTGGAAAGAAGATGAATAGTCTCTACTTGCAGTGTTCCACTGTGCCCTTACCCCGAGCAGCAGCTAGACAGCCTGCAGATGTATGCACAGTTCCTGCCCCAGCAGCTGTGAGCAGCCTGCTCTCATTCCAGCAGTGCCAGGGCACTACAAGAATGGCAGAGAAAAAGCAGAAAATTACACCAACAGGGTCTCTGCCACTGCAGAAGGTGAAGTGGTTACAGCCGTGGGACTGAAGGATGCAGTACTGAAACTCACAGTACTGCCTTGTAACACAGGTCAGGCTCCAGCTAAGCCTGATGAATGATTTTAGACAGATTGCAGCTATACTGAAAATCGTCACAGCTGCTAGAGGTTGCTTATATTAGCGGGACTGGTAAACAAAGTAATTTGCATTATGGAAAAGCTCTGTGTTAGGAGATCTCACTTGAGAATTTTCCCAGGTTCCCAGGGGTTTAGCCCACCAAAGACACTGATTTTCCATGAATGTAAAGAGGGAGACTAGTCTGCATCTTTGCATGAGAATATCTAGCTCATTATTGAAAGCTAGAAACAGACATCACAGTGAAAGATCTCCCAACCTCCAACCTCCCAACAATTGCAAAGTGAATTAAATCCAAAACATTGCATTTATAACCAATGCAATGAAAAGGAACGGAAAGGCCCCAGTTGATGCTTCCTTATAACCAGTAGAGCTGAAGTCACATGTATGAAATATGACAGTGCAAATAAAAAACATAACCAAAATGTGTAGCAATACAGATGACCACACGGTGGCTCTCAAGTACCAGAGATGAGCTATTTTGAACCAGAAATTGATGACCTCATAGAAATTCCAACATTTCTAGGATAGGCTGTACTTACTTTTCCAGGAATTCTTGCAGACCCTGACGGCGATGGTCCACGTGATGAGGATTGTTCATATTGAAAAAGGGAGTCTTAGATGGCAGTTCAGGTAGCTGTCTTTATTAACAGGAAGAAAATATGCAGTTAAAACCAAATGTGAAACAGCAGAGAAAAATGCAATAAGCAAATGCCAACCCCAAGTTGGTGAAAATCATGGGCCATATTCCAGAAGCTCTTGAAATCAATTTGGGAACATAAGGTTGAGAAACTGGAGGGCTTCTCACACACCTCAAAGGGGAAAATAAATTAATCTGATTTTTCTGGTCCAGTTATTAAGCCTGCATGCATGTCTGGCTGGGTCTCTTATGGTGCTTGCAAAACCTAAGCAGACCCAAGAAGTGCAGAGAGGAAGTGCAGACACCTATGCTAGATTGCTATTTCTGCTACCTGTGCATAGCAAAAGAAAACACAGATCAAATCTCTTACAAATTAGAGGGGACCTCACCAAACAAAGGCTATCAGTACAAACCACATTCTTCTGGGTTTAAAGCACATAAAAAGCCTTGTACAGAATGAACTTGTCCAAATAAGAAACACAGGACATTTTTCAGATCTGATTTCTGTGGTTCTCAGAATTAAGATGAAACAATCCTTCCCTTCCTTGCCTGACAGATTATGAAATAGCCATGTATAAAGTTGCTCACATAAGCACCGCATTGCTCTGAAGCCTCTGACGAAGCCAAACAAATTCTCTAAAGCGACGTCTAACACAGGATGTTTTCCTTGTAAAGCACATACTGTTTGTCTGTTGAGAAATAAAAAAACATTTTATTTTGTGAATCAGTGCAGGCATGGTATTAAAAACACATCTGAGATTCTATAGTAATGGCCAAGACACAAATGGAAAGCTTGACATTAATTCAGTTTATGTTAAGGACTTTGCTTTATCTCAGGCAGGACTGGTGACAGTTTCTACTGCTTCCCAGGGAAGTATTTTTCATTTGCTTCCTTTTTAAAAGGAAGAGATTTGGATTACTGTACAACTTACACTAACAGGAACAAAAAGACCTCAGAAAAAAAGTTTCAGCAGATAATGTCAATCTTTGCAGGGGAAAAAGATCATCTTTAGCTATTCTAGTTATAATCCTGCAAACAGCTACATAGAGGTCTTCCAGTGTGCAGTCTCACTTATATCAAACCAAAGAAACCAATGTGATTGCTCTCTGCAAGTAGCAGCATTTGGAAATTTTCCCAAAGAACACTCTTAGTTCACTGGAAAAATGACAATTCATCAAAAAAGAAACAATTTGTGGAAATTAAATACTTTTGCTAAATTTTCCCATGGAGTATACATTTAGCTGAAATCCCACCTACCACACAAGACTCCATTAGAAAACTACCAGCAGCCCAACCTACCCTCCTCGCCTGTCAGGAGCCATAGCCCCAGAAGATGCAGACTCTAGAGAGCACAAAGATGACAGCTTTCTGGAATAGAGGAGTATCCAGAATCATGGCTAGGCTTCGCGAACGAAGATTTGGGAAGGCTCTATCCACATTTGCTGCAGGCACGCTGGTGGCTTATGAGGCCAATACGTGACAGACAAATCCGATTGCAAAAGGCACAGCAGAAAGACTCCTTAGATGGTGTATTCTGCAATACCCGGTTCTTTCTGCGTTGCCTTTTTTCCTCGAGGGTGATCCTGCGTGTGTTCTCAAAGGAGACAGCTGCGTTATAGATGGTGTGTCTCCAGGCCTCCCGATTTGAGGCCAGAGTAGACCAGTTATGGTGATCAATATGGCCAAGGCTGAGATGTTGTTTCAGGGAGTCCTTGTATCTTTTCTTCGGGGCTCCTCTCAAGCGGCAGCCAGTGGCAAGTTCACCGTAAAGCAAGATCTTAGGAAGGCGGTGGTCCTTCATCCTGGAGACATGACCTGCCCAACGCAGCTGTGTTCTCATCAGCATGGCCTCGATACTTGTGATAGCTGCTTGCTCTAGAACAGATGTATTGGTCACATAGTCTGACCAGTGGATGTTTAGAATTGTACGGAGGCAGCGTTGATGGAAGCGTTCTAAGAGACGCAGGTGGTGGCGGTAGATGATCCATGATTCAGATCCATATAAGAGAGTAGACAACACTATGGCTTTGTAAACACTGATCTTGGTGCTTTTCTTCAAGTGTTTATTACGCCATACTCTTTTATGGAGTTTTCCAAAAGCACTATATGCCTTTGCTAATCTGTTGTCTATCCGTCAATCTTACCATCTGAGGAGATGAGGCTACCGAGGTAATTAAACTGTTGGACTGATTTGAGCTCTGATTGACCAATGGTGATGTGGGGATGATGGGGGACATCCTGAGGTGCAGGCTGATGGAGGACCTCTGTCTTCTTTAAGCTGACCTCCAGACCAAAGAGCTCAGCAGCATCTGCAAAGCAGGATGTTAAACGCTGCAGAGCTGCTTCTGTGTGGGCGACAAGGGCGGCGTCATCAGCATAAAGCAGCTCCCGGACAAGATGGTTTCAGGTCTTAGTGTGGGCCTTCAGTCGCCTTAGATTGAATAGACTTCCATCAGTATGATATCGAATGTAGATACCGTCCTGATCATTGAGGTCTGCTGTGGCCCTTTGCAGCATCATGCTAAAGAAGACGGTGAATAGGGTAGGAGCGAGAACGCAGCCTTGTTTCACACCATTCTTAATTAAAAAGGGCTCAGAAAGTGCGTTGCCATATCTGACTTGGCCGTGCTGATCCTCATGGAGTGAGATAATCATTTTGAGGAATTTAGGGGGACAACCTAAACGTTCCAAAATCTGCCACAGACCTTTTCTGCTCACAGTGTCAAAAGCCTTGGTGAGGTCGACAAAGGTTACATAGAGACCTCTGTTCTGTTCCCTACACTTCTCTTGCAGTTGTCTGAGGACAAATACCATGTCTGTGGTGCTCCTGTTGGCTCTGAAACCGCACTGACTTTCAGGAAGGATACCTTCTGCTATAGTGGGTATTAGTCTGTTCAAGAGTATTCTTGCCAGGATTTTGCCAGCAATGGAGAGCAGAGTAATACCACGATAGTTTGAGCAGTCAGATTTAATTCCTTTCTTCTTATACAAGGTGATGATGACTGCATCATGAAGGTCAGATGGTAGTTCGCCGAGTTCCCAACAGCGCACCACGAACTCATGGAATTTGGTGTGGAGTGCAGGGCCCCCATGTTTCCAGATTTCAGGTGGAATTCCATCAATCCCAGCTGCCTTGCCAATTTTCACCTGCTGTATGGCCTTGAGGGTTTCTCCTAAAGTGGGGGCAGTATCCAATTCATACTTTACTGGTTGTTGTGTGATGGACTGAATTGCTGAGTCTTGGACTGTGCAGTTGGTACTGAATAGAGTCTGAAAGTGTTCAGACCATCGATTCAGAATGGAGGTTTTATCTGTCAGAAGTGTTTGACCATCAGCGCTGAGTAGAGGGCTTTGTACCTGGTATGTAGGCCCGTATGCTGTTTTCAGGGCCTCATAGAAACCTCTGTGATCACCTGTATCTGCGCATAATTGAGTTTTTTCAGCTAGATCAATCCACCATTTGTTCTGGAAGTATCCAGAATATCTCACAGTTTAAGAAGCCAAATGCTCTAGGAGCTGGGTAGAAGAGGAACTCAACTGGCTTAAGAGCATGGCAGACAGAACAACTTAAATCCACTGAGAAGTCTGGATGGTAGGACTGACCTAGGGAGTTGGTCTCCAAAAGCCCTGGCATTGTGATGGCAGGAAGCTGAGCTGGTGCTTAACAGCTTCACAGATGCCCAGTGCTGGAGAGTTAATTTTCTTCACAGTAGCTGGTATGGGGTGTGTTTTGGATCCATGCTGAAAACAGCATTGATAACACAGGGATGTTTTTGTTATTGCTGAGCTGTGCTTGCTCAGAGCCGAGGTCTTTTCTGCTCCTCATCCGTGAGCAGGCTGGGGTTGCACAAGAGGTTGGAGGGGACACAGCTGGGACAGCTGACCCCAACTGACCAAACGGATATTCCGTATCATATGGTGTCATGCTTAGCAATAAACTAGGGTGGAGGTTGGCTTGGGGCCGCTGCTCAGGGACTGGCTGGGCATTGGTTGGTTGGTGGTGAGCAAATGTTTCCATTTGCATCACTTGTCTTTCTTTGGTTTTATTTCTCTGTTGTCTTCCTTTTTAATAATGATGATGATTATTATTGAAAATTATTGAACTGTCTTTATCTCAACCCATGAGTTTTCTCACTTTTACCCTTCCAATTCTCTTCCCTCCATCCTGCTGGTGGGGCAGGGTGGGCAGTGAGCAAGCAGCTGTGTTGTGCTTAGTTACCAGCTGGAGTTGAATCACGGCACACTGGGTCTAAATGCAATCTCCCCAACTTAGCAATTGCAGAGAAAACCAGTAATACACTTCTATTCAGAGGCACCAGTGCCAGTGAAACTAATATAGCACTCACCCTGCCAAATCCACAGAATTTCTATTTACCAGAAATCAAAAATATAATTGATTTGGAACCAGCACTTGCAGCAAATTGCAAAATGTAAAAGTTTCACAGTTCTGATTGCTACACAGGAGAGAAGTACTTGTCACACAGACATTTAATAAGTCATCATTTGACTGCTTGCTTTCATTACACTGAATGCTTAACTCTTCCACACAGGAAGGAAATGCTTTTGGTCTTGTGCCAAGCATTAACCATGTAACTTGGTGCTCTCCAATTCTTTACCTTTAGTAGATATAATTCACAAAAAAATTATTTTACACTGCAGTTAACATCCCTGGATCTAGATTTGGTAAATCAGGATAATGCCTTCCATACGTCATCCATCAAAGAACAATCAAGGAAACAAAATTAGGTATAGGACAGATGTAAGGCACACAAGAACCATAATTCTAGGTGCACTTCCATTACATATGGTGGACTACAATCATAAACCCAAATGCACTTATTTGACACATCCAAGCACAAGTAAACTAGCATAATATGAATGTAAAGGTATGCTGAAAACAACCACCTTGCAGCAACCAAATAACTTGGCAAAAAGAACTGAGGAGAATTTGAAGTACAAATAACCAAATAATTACTCTAAAAGAAAGATTTTTCCCACCAATACCTGAACATCAACATTGTTCTATAACGGTAAGATGTCACTGACTCTGACAGTCTTCTGGCTGATAAGTAAAGCTAAGAATCATCTCTGTTGCAAGACATAGTGGAATGCACATGTGAACAAAACAGGTCCAACTTCCAACCCTCCCAGACCTACTACATGGCTATTGGTCAACTCACCTTACCTGTTTCACTGCATCTCAGTTGCTGAAAGGACAATAATAGCCTCCAGCCTTCCAGAAGTAGTATACAGAAAATTCCACTAATATCCCAAAGACAACCCTGGCTTGGACAGAAACAGCAACAAGAGCACAAAGAATCTGTGGTGATATTTTTATACTTACATGTATAAATATCTCATAGTCTATGTAAGAATGCCATGAGTCTTCTTTCTGTGTCCTGGGGTCTCTCACCAAGACAGTTACAAATTCCTGCAAGGGCATAATAAAAATCAAGCAATTAATTTCAGAAAGCAAAGGCAGACTTAAAGACTCTCTTGATTGTTCTCCTGTTCCACAAACTACTGTGCTCAGATTAAAAGCTAAACTGCTGTTTTATTGAATTTTGCAACCCTATAAATGGAGAAGCAAAAAGCAATGAATCATCTGAGCTACACCATGTGTCTGGGAAATTCCCTGCCAAACTGCTATCTGAAAAGGAGTATTTCAGATTAAGTAATACTGTGAAAACTCATACACGTTTCATGCATGGGAGATGTGTCTTGGTAGCTACAAACTAAAAACCTAATATTCAAAGCTGCACATGTAAAGGAGAACTATGCAGGTACTTTAGGCTTTCCCCACACTTGTAATCAACATTTACAGAGAGACGAAGATGCAGCACCTGGGCACTTCTGTTCCGATCTGCCCATCCACCTGTCCAAGGAAGCAACACAGCTGCACTGTAGAGCATAATTCCCCATTTCAGGGGGACAATGATATAGCGTATTTGTTGTAGAAATTGTCATATCTTGTCTATTACCTTGTAATTTCTACATTTATATAATAACTTAGAGGGATTCCAAAAGAGAAAAAGAAGCCTGTGTGCATTACTGTAATGTAACTGGTCATCTCTAATGGGAGTCAGAAGAGACTGAAGAATTAAATGTTCCCAAGTATCATCAGCTAATGATCAAAACTTGTATTTTAGAAAAAACAGAAAACGAAAACCAAAAAGCCTGATAAATCTGTATATTTATACTAAGATGGAAAAGACTCCTTTCAAATACAAAGGTCAAAACTGTGCTTAAGTACCCGTTATTCCAAAGCAAACAAGCAGGCTGCCCTACTCCAGTTGCTTACATAAGCTATTCACCCAAAAAGCTAAGCCAATCACTTAGCAATGACTCAGTTAAAGAAAAGCATATCACTTTAAGCTGTAGATACACTCCCTCCGAGAGAAAGGCACTGCACAAGATCTCCAGGTACAGGATTCAGCTGTGGGAGGAATGACAGTGCCTCTGGTAAATAACATGCTTTTTTAGTACATATTTGCATAAATCAAGAAATCTTGAACTAGAAAGCTCTCAAAATGTGTCTTCCCATGCCCAAACCAGAGACACCAAAATAAAAGCTTTTCTCTTCAGACAAGTCTTCTGCCCCTGCCACACACTTCAACACGTCACCAATGGCAACTTTCAATGGACCAACAGGGGAACAATGACAACCTTGAAAGGAAAAGATATATTTTTCCCTGAACAGCCATTGCACTCAGTACATGGCAGGGAGGTATTCAAGGTCTGGATTAAGTTATTTACTACTCTGATTTCCAGGTGGTACTGCTTCAGGCTGTGCCTGATGGCTGGACACAACCCACAGTTTTACGTCACTTAGTCCAGCTCCTAGTCACAGCAGCGTCATCTGCATAATTGCTGGATACCATCTTGGTGAGTAACATGAGTACCTCGCCAAAGAAAGACCATTTGAAAGGCTCCCACAACCTCTGCTGCTTCTTTCCTCACTGAAGAGCACTGGAGGGCCAATTCTCCTCTGCAGCTTTTAAACCCCGTGCCAGTGTGAGACAAGAGGAACAAATGAACAGAGCTGTAATCATTTCTACCAGCTGAGGGTCATGCCTTTCCTTTTACGAAAACACCAGTGGGAGAAATGAGGAAGTTATTTCCACTCCTGAGATGATCATGAGCAATGTGCTGGACACGGGAGAGACGACCATTTTTTTGGTTGCTTTTCTCCACCTGCCTCACTGTCTATCATATTTGGCATGCATATATAGACAGAACATACTTTCATACCCACTGTAACATCTTTTCGTATCCACAGTCTGAGGTTCTCCCAAGTTTTTGTCTTCCCCAAACTCCTATTTCCCTGTGTCCCACTCCTCTCCAGAGCTGCAACCACTTCTAAACATACTGCCTTTTCTTTGCTGAGCACTAAATGCATCGGTCCTGCAAGAGGAAGAAGAGGAATTATGCCAGGAAGCTTCCAACAGGATGCTGCTTTCCTCCTCCCTTCAACTGCTGCAGCCCTGGAGTCACAACTGCAGTCAGCCTGCTTATAACCTGATCTCAGTCCCTTTCCTCTCATCTACTGCTGTATCAGCTTCTTGTTGACCTTCCTTTTGACCAGGTTCCCCAAATTACTCCATTTCCATGTAACCTTCTATAACCCTGGTCCTTTGTATATAATCAAAATAGTCTTTGAAGTAAAATACTTCTTTCAAACCTTTATTATACCGAAGTTGCTATCGGATATGCTGTGGGTTAGCTATGGCTTACCTTGCAAATCATTCCAGACCACAAGATTTACACAAAAAGTTTTGTACTCTTTCAACTCACACTTAACTAATCACTAAATTTCAATACAGAGGAAGTTAAAGCCCTTCACACTCTACCTACTAAAGAAAAGAGACCTGCTGTAGGCACTCTGGCAGGCAGGCGTCTAAGCAGTAAAGCACTGAGCCAAGAGCAAAAATGATCTGCAGAACAGCAGAGCACCTCATCGAACTGCAGTCCTCATACAGTCATTGTCAGCTCTGATTTAACACACCAGGATTTCAGCAGAAGTTCCTTTTCCCCCTTTATTTACCAAAGAATGTTAATACTGAGTTTAGAATGAAGCAAGGTAAACATTAGGCAACTAGAAATAAAAAATAATGTACAGCCTTTCCCAAGATCTAGGGTTACTTCCCCTAGAAACCTCATGAATCTAGGAAGTGTTAATCCCAGTTCCTCTTGCAAAGGTTCTGCTGCTCTGAAACAGTGTCATTGCACATGTAGACTACTCCTTATCTTTTGACCTTTAATTCTTCTCCAGGATACAAGATCCCTCAGGGAAAACAGTATTGATTTAATCAAAGCAGACCTAACTGTCCAGTATAAATGACGATCCACTCACAGAAAAGGTGCTTATGCTTTTGCATCCCTAGAAAAGTAGGCTTGTAAAGACCAATATTCACATATAGGCTATGTTAGGGTCCAAGCAGAGTCAGCTGGTAGAATATTCCTCTGTCAGATTGCTGTTTTATGCTCAGTCCATCCTGCATTCACTACTCACAAACAATCACAAGATTTCAGCAGTTCTGGGTAATAATTGCCTTTATCCTCTGTATATACTCCACTCCCTCCCTATCTTGCTATAAAAATTAGGATACTCTCAACAGACACATCTATCCTCTGTCCACCTGGGGGAGGTGATGCTGACCTCTTCCTCCCACAGCCCACTTGAAGACTAACTTAATTATTTGTCACAAAACTGGATTGCAGACCAGCTGTACAACATGGGAAGCTCAGCCCAAAGAGAGACAAGGTTTCAGGGACTTTTTACTTTTGCCAGCTGCAATCCTTTCCAAGGTGCCTCCTTCTCCTGCCTAGTGCTGCTTGGTTTTTCTAGAATTGCAGATCTAGTTATTATGCAACACTACATATACTTTCAGTTTTGTTTGGGGTTTTTTACTTGATTGTGCTGTTTTGCTTTTTCTAATCGAGGGGCACAACACATGCATATATATCATGCATTCAAGAATGATATGTGTCCTGTAACACTTCAGTGCAACAATTCTCTCAAACCAGAATTTACTGCTGACACTTCAAAGTGTCCAGGCTTGGGCATGGAGGCCTACTGCACTAGGCACAATATAGACTCAACAGAAAGCTACTGAAGTGTCATCTCCATTTATTCCTTCTCCCTGCAAACCGCTAAATTAAACGCAAAACATTTCCTGTCCTAACTGCTAATGCTATAGCTTTGATATGGATCCCAGCAGCCATGCTGGCCTGGACATCCTCACGAATATTCAGAATTTTCAAATCTGCAGCAAAAGTAGTTATAACTACTTAACAAGCAGGAATTGCAGAGCAGTTTCTCTGACTGGATGTGCCTTTTAATTCCTGGCTAAAACAGCCAGTTTAAGCCTGGCACTGATGGTATTTTGCTACCTTGTCCTCAAGGCTGGGAGTAGTCCAAGCAGTTAGCGTCACTGACAAAATGGCCAAAGTGACACCTAAATCTCATTTACACCTTCTCCCTCATGGTTATAGATCTGTGCAAAGAACATGAGTGCTGATAGCAGAGTAAAAGGGCAGCACTGAGGTCACATAGACACAACTATGGAAAAACGAAACGTTCCAATTTGGATTTGCCTCAAAAGGAAGAACACAACAAAAAGGCAGTTGAAGCAAACACAAGAAGTCTTTCTTTTAGTTTTTCTCTTTTTTTTTCTTCCCCCTCTCTCCTTTCTCTTGTTGGATATATTTCTGCAAAATGCAATGGATTGCTTAGAGACAAGGGTAAATCAGAAGCTTTATTATATAGAATTTGACCACAAAACTTGTCTTTCTGAGAAGTCTCTTTAACATTTTCCTACTAGGAAATAGGAAATCTGACATGGAAATATCTATTTTTAATATGAGGGAAAAATCTAACACAAGGAGGTGGAATAAAAACCGTCTCACATTGGTTGATTATTTACATTAATCATTCCAGCTGCATTTTAATTCAAATCTCTGTGCTCAGGACTGTATCAGGTGATAACCTTGTGCTCTTGTTACACATCTGATTAGTCAATAATCCCTGAAGAGTCATTTTCCACAAAGCTTCCAAGAAAAATAGCATATCCCATCAGGCTGCCTGACAGTAAAAGGATCAGCCACAAAGGACATGGGGCTTTTCACACTGGGGGTGTTGGCATCTTCACTCCACACGTGCTGTGTAATAAGGTTGATAAGAGACTATAAGCTGAGATAAAATAATTTGTTGAAACTTTTGGTGTTCATTGGAATGAGCACAATAGAACAGGCAAGTATGATAATTGTGGTCCACACAGCTGGTAATCAGAGTTCAGACCCAGCTCCAACCATTATGTCCTAGAAAATATCTAAAGACTGATGAAAAGAAGACTCCATACAAGTCCTTCTCTCCTGTCACCGTGTCTGAGCCCCTTATGCACAGTCACTTGCTCTAAATGAATATCTGATTCTTCCATCAAACTTTAACACAAGGAACTGGCACTGCATCACTTCAGAATATTCTGTATCCTGGCAACTAAAAGGATGAAGAATGCAGCCAATTTTCCCTGATCCACGTGAACCTTAATGAAGTTCAATCCACAACTGCCAAACTTCAACCCTTTTTTATTAAAGCTTAGACATGACTTACCTGTTTTTCATGTTTTGGTGTCATCCTCACTGGTACGTAGCAAAATAAAAATCAACCTGAAAAAAAACCAGAATAGACATTAGATTGGCATTTAGTAGTTTTTTTAAGGTCATTATCGCTTTTGCTACTTACTAGTAGACTGTGGAAAGAGCCAGGCTTAGTGCCATATATACTAGAAAACACGCTTGCATTAACTGTACCCCAGAAAGTATTCATTTTTTAAAAAATCCCACTTTAGAAGCACTGGGCCCAGTCCTTTTCTATTTGTATTTGTCATACATGACAGTCCAGCGATGCCTGTCCATCTCTGAAGTCACTGCTTTTCTTCATTGCTCCAAGAGCGCTCTCAGGGCTCATCCTTGCACCCACCTCCCAAGCAGCTCCGCGCAGCCAGCGTTCCCAGTACACAAACACAGCTGAGGCAGTACTGCCTGAGCCTCATCCCAGGTGCCCAAGCACAGGTCTGCGTGACCGCAGCTGAAGCCCAGAGACTCTAAAACATCTGAGTCAACAGAACCAAATGCCCCTCTCAACCATTTCCCTGAAATGGAGAGAACTGGAGAGACAAACAGGCTAGCTAAAACTCAGGCTAAATTTCACAGTGTCTGTGGTTTTAAAACCTTCATGTAGGGAAGTGTATAATTAGATCAAATCAAACCATCCTGTCATTAACTCAAGTTTTAAATCTACTCTTTCACTGAAAATCCCAATAAATTTTTAACTACCTCTGCAGTCCAAAAAACCAGACAGTTTGCTTAGGACAGATATCCACGTGAGAAGACCGGGACAGCTTTATTTACTTGCCAGCTTACATACACACCACCTGCCCAAAAACAACTGCTGTGGGAAAAGGATTTCCAATATATTTGCAATTTGCCTTTCCCCATTACCTCTCCCACATACCAGCCAGACACTGCCAGCTAACACCTACACTGACCCCCAGCTTTAGAAATA
This sequence comes from Pipra filicauda, assembly GCF_003945595.2. Taxonomy (NCBI): domain Eukaryota; kingdom Metazoa; phylum Chordata; class Aves; order Passeriformes; family Pipridae; genus Pipra; species Pipra filicauda. The sequence goes on from NW_024105075.1 coordinate 374,882, forward strand.
TCCCATTGCCTCCTCAGCTGTTAAAAGTCAACCTCCTCTTTCCAAACTGACCCAAGCAGGATCTCCCTTTCACTTCAGGATTATAACTCCCTACACTGATGCCATGGTCAGGATGGATGCCGCTCGAGCAGGAGAAGTTGAGCAAAATCCTCCTGCACATCCCTCCAGGCAGGCACCTCGCACTGGAAAAGGTGAATTTGCAGCTTTCTTTAGGCAATCCCTAGAGTTGCTCTCAGCCACCTGCAAAATGTTCACATGTGCCAAGGCAGACACACGGCTGTATTTTTGGACATGGTTATCGTTAAGGTTTAGTGATACAAAGCTTGAAGACGCTCTTGTTATTATACAACTAGATATTTAGGTCAAGCCCAGCTAAGGAGCGCTGGACACCCCACCACTGCCCAATGCCTCTTATAAACAGCTTAACTTTCAAATTACAAACTCCACTCCCTTTAATAAAATACAGAACAAAGATAGGCACACATACATTTCTTACACCAGGAAATTATTTTGGAACAAACACACTGTTGCCAAATTTCTAGAGGATCAATTGTATTAAAATAGGATACCCTGTTTTCAAATCAAAATGTCCATACACAGGACTTCAGACATCCTAAGGGTGCCATTGTACAGTTCCCATCTCCATGATGCTGACAAAAACACAGAGGAATATCAAAAACACACTCCAAATAAATTTTCCTTTTTTTTTTTTTTTTTTTTTTTTCTTAAATGTATTTATGATTAACTTGCATGTATGTTCCGAGCTGAAGGTACAGAAGACCACTCAGACACTTCTTGCTGCACAGGCTCAGCAGCTCAAAGTACCTCTGCAAGGTGAGGCTAAGAATTTGGCTTATTGGTTCTAACTAATGTTAATACAAAAGTATATTAGGAACTTTCCTTTTGGGGACATAAATAGCTTTTATGTTACAGGAGAGTACGAGCCCACATCACAAACCAATCTCTTCCCATTTGGTATAGCTGTTATTGAGGTTATTTTCCCCCCTTTCTGCTTTGGTTGAATATGTTGTGGTTTCTTTCAAGATGGCAATTCAATTTTTTTCCTCAGTAATATATCTTTATTCCATCAAATGATGCAGTGTGTTTCTCCCCTGTCTCTAAACTGATTTATGTAAGAAATTATGCAAGCCCAAAATACCTCATTCCTGACACAGCTCGTGAATGACAAGGCTGAAATAATACATTTCATTTTTTCATCTGTTTCTCTAAAGACTGAGTTATGTGCTAGTGCAGGTTAGAAAGAATAGCTTAAACTCTGAACAGCCATCCCACTTTTAAATCCTTAGTGACAGAAAATGAATATTTCAACACAAAAAAGCTTCCTAAAATATTTAAAATACATCAGTTCTTCATCAAGTAATTTGAAAAAAAAAATCAATAATGGAAACGCAAGCCCCCCAAAGCTGCCTTTTTCCACTGATTTCAGCGAGATTGCCTAGTCATGCTGCAGCCACTCGCAAACACACCGAACGCAACATTCTGTCTGGTAGCAAGATATATATTTGGGGACTTCTTTAACACATACAGAAGCCAGTGAAGCAGAACGGTTCAACTCTCTGCTTAAGAAGTTGTCTTTTTATCTTGAGAAAAAAACTACCCAAAATAGCAGTGATGGAGAGGAGCAGCCATCAGAAGACAAATAGAAGGCTGCTGGTCTCTTTAGTCATTAAAAAAAAATTTCCTCTGACAGAGAAATGAAGGGCTGCCAGGAAAAAGAATCAAAAAAGGTAGTGGTAGATCTGTAGTTTTGATAAAACACTTTCTGCTGTGACTGGGGAAAAAACCCCATTGGTTTCTGTATGTTTTTGTTCTGCTTTTGATCCATTATCAGTCTGAAGACTTCCTTTTTTTTTTTTAAGTTAGTTTTATATACTTAGTATATCAACTGCTCCTTGCAGTACATATTTTTGACGGTTCTTAATTGTATAACCAACAAAACTACCAGGAAGCAGCTCCACAAATGCCAACAACAATCACCTCAAAGCAAAAAGATTACGTAGGATGAATTGCCATACTTCTGTTGCCTAAAAGAGAATCGTGAAGTGGGGAACAAACCCAAGTACTGCAGTGCTTTTCTTGGAGAAAACAGGTAAACTGCTGTGCTCTTCTTCAGGGTAAGAGATAAATAATACCGAGTATTATATTTCATTTAATATTTTAGAGATTATTTTATATTTTAAAATCTAAATTAAAACAGGTAATTTGATATTACTAGAGGAATACCCTTTTATCATGTAAATGGATTCCTCTTAAAGGAGGAAGTAACTTGTCCCCTACATTGCCAAACTGCAAGATGAAAACTGAAGCTGTAGCACCGACAAAATCCATGACAACAGAACAGCATGCACAAATGAAATCCTCCTGGCTGCCTCACTAGTAGCTGTGTTCAGTTGCACTGAAATTTTATTATTTCATTCCTTGCTGGGCAGTGGCCTATGCAATGTGCTTGTCCACTCTGGGAGTGCTGATGGATTCTACGTGGCCAGTGTTTCCCCTCAAGGATGAATGCTGATCTTCAGCTCATCCATCCACACACCTTTCGTTATTTCTAATCATATAACTAAACGACCACCTTCAGGCTTTAATGGGGAAGAGTGATTTATTTTTAGACCTTGGTGATGACTGAAAGCACTATCCAGTCACAAGCAAAGCCCTCAGCTGCACTTTCAAGGTTGTTCCCATCATCAGTATCAAATGAAACTTTTATTCAGGGCTTCAATGTGACCAAGTGAGAGAGATGAAAATTGAATCTCTAAATGCTTTCAGATCTTTCCTGTATTTTATGTTTTGCTTATTCAAGACTCAAAAAGTCATAATAATTTTAATCTAAAGCCTGTAGAAAGTTCAGCTGCATCCATACATTGAGTTCGTTATCACAGAACGCGCCCACATGCACCTGACCACACTATGTTCCCGAAAGGCAAGTAATCCATACGGATTTATATGGAAGATACACATGCAGGGGTGATGGTGGGAGGGGGAGAATAAATAAGAGAAGATATTAGCTCTGTAGAGTTCAAAAAAAAGACCATAATAAACTCAATTCCATGCTAAAACAAAACTGCTACTTAGATTTGGTATAGGATAATCCTAATTTCTTTTGGGGAACATTCACTGCATTTGCAGAAGCATCGGGTTCTGGACTAATTCTTAAAGGTCAGTCACTGGCAGGGAAAGTCACTGATGCAGAAAGACCATCTCTCACAGTTCCTGGATAGATCAGACGACCCAAGAGGCGTCTGTGCCACTGCTGTTGCAAGGGAATAGGAAATAAAGGAGCTAAATCCCCACTTAGTACTAACTCAAAGCTAGCCAGAAGCATGGATGAAATATTACTATAGGTTTCAAACGAAAGGATAATAAATGGGAGAAAGCAATGTTAACTTGTTTATGGAAAAAAACTGCCTGAAACCATAAGATCGGACATAGTGCATATATTAGTGGAAAGGTCCATCCAGTCCAACAATGACTTAGATGGTGACTCACAGTGGAACAAGTACAAGAAACAGGCAACACTTTGAGTGCTTATTCCCATGTTTTGAGGGGAAAATTATGTAAATTATATATGTATAAATGTATGCTGCCTGTATAAAGTGTACCATTCTGTGATGCCAAACCGACCACATCAAACACAGTTTGGTATTTACAGCAATTGTGTACATGGCTATCATGGTTATCCCATCTTGTTGACGGGAAAAAGCCTTATTCAAATGCTGTTCCCCAAGCAAGGATTTTCAGTCCATCCAGAGAAACTCAGTCTCAGCATAAGCGAATGTATTGTACTTCACCTGGTCCACTTTAATACCTGGGGTCAACCCAACTGTGCTGATCAGAGTCATGTGTTGCCTTCTGTTCCTCACTGCCCATGAACCAGATGGTGAGGACTGAAACTCCAGACTGAGCAGGTCACAGAGCATCTTCCCTTCTTTCATCTATTCTGATGACCCCTCACCCTCCTTCAGCAAATCACCATAGGGGTCTGCTCATCAGAAGTGAAAAGAATATGAAAGACATCAGCATTTTCATCTAAACTCTGCACAACAGTCAGGGGTGCACAGATTACTTAGTGAAGTCAACAAAATAAGGTACCCCTTTAGCAAATCCATCTCACTTTCCTGGATCAAGGTACCCCTTTCATCAGTGTTGTAGAACAGTAGCAGAAGAATCACCTTGTTGCTGAGCAGGAAACAAGCACACCGTCTAACCTGCTTTTAAAACAACAAAAGCTTTCCAAACCACTGACAGAATTCACACACCTTCCCTCCAACCACAACACCACAAAGAAACATACTGCCAAAAAAACCACGTGTTTGCAGCTGCACTTGAAATTCTGACTTCCAGCCTCCACTGCCAAGAGGCTTAGTTAACTACTCTTTTCCTATGGGATTTCAGTCCATTTGGTTGCTAAATGCATGTTTATGGCCACCAGGTATGTTATGCTAACATAACCATTATGTTAGCATTTCTCCCCAGTCAGCCATTCCTTTGTCCTGCAATCTTCCTAGATATTAAGACCTCTTTTACCAAAAGAATGAATTTGGTTCATTTAAAAAAAAAAAAAAAAACAAAACCAAAACACGATACAAGAAATTTTAATTTATTTCAGAGGAAATTCAGAATCAAAGAGTTAATCAAAGATACTAATTTCCCTTTCCCCTCCAAAATAAATACATCACATGGATTACAGTGTCAGGTGTGGATCACAGATTTCCAATTACCTTGGTATTATACCACACTTTGAACTGCTTCAAATTAACACCATATTGCTGGACGCAGCATGACTCACCCACCAAGCCTCTGTGAAACGTCTAAAAGCCCAAACAAGGAATAAGTACTAAGAAATCTGTTCACAGTAAGAGAGAGCATCAGATGTTTCCTCATCATCCTCTTTTTTTCTTTTTTTTGTTTGTTTGTTTTTCAGTCTCAAATTGCAGACGTATCCTCAACCAAAGGACTTCATGAAGATTCTGCAGTTTCGGTGGGTTGCTGATCCCAGAGCAACTATTACTTCCGTTTTCTCATATTAGAAAATACTGATAAGGCTAACACTGGGAGCTAGGACTTTTAGGCAGTGGCTAGCGAACAGTAACTGTAGGTCAAGACACCGGAAGAACAGTACCTGTCAGACTTCCTCACAGCAAGTATCTGATGCTTGCCACAGTTTCTGCAGACAACCTGGGGACCACTCAAAACTCTCCTGCAGCTTTGGCTCCTGTGTTTTCCAGGCAGCCTGTCAAGCTGGTCTGCCATGTGAGCCTGCCTTTGCTACTCTTTCCAGTTATTATGGTGCATAGTAAGTAGCTTAAACTACGTGAAATGATTTTGTGGCATAAATGATCACAGGTTCTGGCCAGTTTTTTGCTATGGCATTTTCAGAAGGCCAATAAAGAAATAAGGCAGTCTTTGAAGGGAAGCATTGGTGACTTTCAAGGTGAAGTTTCAGAAAGCATGCTTGCTCCAGAGAGCTTTTGAGATCCCTTGAGCTAGAAGAAACCAATTTCAGAAGAAACAGCAACCTTAGCGATCTGGCAAATTCAACCATCTTTTAGCTACAGCCATACTTCAGATGGAAAATACTGGACAAGCACTAGGCTTCTTACTGATACACAGAAAGGGCACACCACTGGCACTGAAACTACTTTTGAAAACAGAGGGGAAAAAAGCAAGTAATTTCCAGGCTAAAACCACTTGCTGACATAGTACCTGTGTACTTTCCAAGTGAGAGTTCTGTTCAGTTACAAAAGCGATGAGTGAAGATGTACATATTGTGCACACATAAATGACACCAGATTTTATCAGATATACCAACAGGGACAGACGAGCAACCCCTAGGTATTTTTTACATGATGCCAGTTACAAACAACACATCAGACAGCTTTTACTTTACAAGCTGGATTACAAACCAACAAGATGGAGGTTGTAAAGAGAAACTAAATTATCAGCATTTCAGAACACAGATGAAATTCCTAAGAAAAATATTAAATGCTTCTTCTGAAGAAAGGTTCAGAGAATGTATGTCTTTCTCTCGAAAATTAAATTGCCTTAAAAATAGCATCTTCCTCCAGGAATCTCTCTGTAATAACTAATTTTTACTTATCACAGGAAAAGAAGGGCGGAGGGAAGCTGTGTCTTTGCTGCTGAGTAAGCAGAGCAAATTCAGCAAATGCCATACAGTCTTATTGCAACATTTCTTTCTCTGTTCTCTCAAATGCTGCCATCACCTCATCCTTCCTTTCCTGACTCACCTGCTGGAACATTTTGAATCTCATGTGCCAGAAATTTCTCATTTTTTGTTCATTTCAAACTCTTTTAATTTATGATACAATTTTTGTCTGCTGATTGAATTGTTGTTACTTAGCGCTGCGTGTTTTAGCTTGGCTTCCTTCCTGCTGCAGATTTCCTTATTCTACCAAAACGGCTGTTTTTGTGACATGCCACCTAGTCCAATCCAGGAAATGCTAGGACTTGGTCTTGTCCCCAGAGAGGAAAGTGAAGCAAAAGACATGTCTCGACCATAACCACAGAATTAGAAGTCCCAGTCTCATGACATTTGTCTGGGGAGATGGCTGGGAAAGACCAAGCACAAATACAGACAAAACCAAAATGAATAGTTAAGCAGTAACATCCTGAGACAGATCGATCCTAAGCAGTCTGTGTAACTGCAGCTCAAAACAGGCGGATAAGATAGGAAATACTGCAGTCAATACAGTGTGCCCATAAAACTTTTTGATCAATTCTCTTCAAACTGCTGTGTTTCTTGTGTCTTTTAAGTTGACCACGCCCATGAGGGATCATTACAACAGTGCAGCTGGATCAGATGTCCAGTCTTTCACAATGTGGCAATTCACCCTTCAGGCTCTCTTCCCCTGAAGAATGTATCAGATGGCCCACTGTTACCACAAAACCTTACTGTTGTTGCATATCTGTGTAGCTGCATCCACATATTGCGCTAGTTTGTGAGCTGGATGTATTAACCATCAAATTAACCACTTATGAGTATATTAACAATGAATTCAACTGGGCAGTTTGCTTGTTCAACAGGCTTTGTTCATTTTCTGTGCTAGCCTATGCCAGTAGCCTGAAAACAGTATTTTAGAAGTAAATAGCTTCTAAATACTGTTACTTATTACTAAAGAAGACAATTCTGAGAAGCAAACGCCATTTGGCAGGAGGAACTTTTCATGAGACTGACCAATAAGAAAAACAGGTGGAAAATCAGTGATTCATCCATGTCCTGGATTTTCTATTTCTTGTTTATTTTGTGCCTACTAAATCTCAAGATGTGATTTTAGTTGTTTTTGCCTCACTGCTGCAGCATGAACTTTATAAGGCTGACATCACCTTTTGGCCAGCTCTTGGCACAGAAGGCACATTTCTAGTATGGTAAACTTTTTTCAGAAGTTGTGAGAGAACAGCAGGACACATGTCAAACACACCAAAACGGGAGGGAGAGAAGAAAAGCAGCACTTGGGTTTGACTGTTCTGCCATCACAGCCAAGTCAAAGAAGTCGCTGATCAGCCTGGAACAAACCCTGGTTCAAGGTCAAGTGATAAAAGAAGGAAAGACAGAAAACTTAATGCCTGCAGGACAAATATAACCCACAGCTTGTTTTCACAGTGCCCAAACCCATGTGATATTTTTCCAGCAATTAATTCAGGTTGACCAAGTGGTCTGAAGGACAACTTCTGCCTTCAGTAGGAGAAAGACTTCCCACTCACGGAGCAGATGCTGCCTAAATGAGCAGATTGTACAGATTTTGTATTGCAAGATTTGGATCAGATGAAACTGGTTTGTATTAAATAAGGCTTATTTCAAGTTCACTTAAATATATCTATTTCAGGCCAAAAAAAGCACAGTTCGATCTTAAAATAGAACAATGTCAATTTATATAATCGCACCCTTAGCTATAGCCAGTTGAAACCTACACATTCTGTATGGACATATTTAAAATACTACTTTGTGGTCCTACAGTTAAATCCATAATAAACATCTATCACATGGCTGGTGGGATCGGACAACCACCAAGAGATTCTGTCCAGCTCTACTGTTCTGTAGAAACACGGTAATGTCGCAGGGGCCACAGTTTCTCAGCCCAGGGCTGAACAAAACTGCAATCAAGGCAACTCAATGAAACAAATGGCCCAGATGGTACCAGTTACAGCACATCCCCTGCAGCTGGAAGCCCACAGAGAAAAGCCCCACCGCAGGTATCCAGCCTACTCCGTCACTGCCTGTAAATCTTCTGTAGAACTGACACAACTGGGTCACTACTGCAACCAGAGATGTAAACAGCCATCACTGAGGATGCATTCCACCTTATAGGTGAGTTTCAAATCCTGCACCACTTTATACAAAGGCAAGTGCCTTACATACTCAGAAAGCACTATATAAGGATAGCACTGTCCTTGACAGGGTTTGTATTATTGTTCCAGCAGGAGAACAGGAACAAGAATGGTTGTCATCAAGCCTAAAAACAACACAGCTTTTGCAACTGTAAAAGCTAGCCATTAAATGACTGCTGAAATCCAGAATTTAAGACAGACTAAAGCTATTCAAAGTTTGAAAGTTATCTAGTTTAGCCGAGCTCATGGAGAAAAGACAGTTCTCCTTAGAATAAAGTTTTGGTAGAAATCCAGTGAAGGATAATCATATGCACCAGACTCAATCATTTTTCTACACCGCTAGCAGACTTATATTTCAGATGTCTAGGACAAGTCAATTACTATCCAAGGTTTGAATGACAGAAGCTCTAGTGATCCTCAGGCAGTAAAAATAATTCTGTAGTGTCAACTAGTGTTTGTTGCAGTGTTGTTCAAATGCTGTAAATCCCAAAGCCTTACGTTTCCAAACAAACCTACTACTCTAAGAAAAGATATTTAGTTTGCAAAATTCTCCTTGGACAAAAAGATCTGTGGCTCTAGAAATCCTGGAGAAATTGGAAGAATCATTTTTGAAAGAAAATCACTGCTTATGAACATATGCTACAATGTACTGGTTTTTTTCAACCTGACTGAAGCTTAAGATTGCCTTTATGTTTTCTTAAAAGTAGTCCACACTACTCCAAATAATCTTTACAGTTGTTTTGCATTAGTTACAAGGTTTGATGCAAGTATTGATGGGTAGTTTTTCTGAGAAAATCTATCTGCTTTTTTTGTAAGGTGACCTGCACTATTAACACCAACCTCCTGGGGTTTGCATTAAACCCCTGTGATTCGGCTGTGGAAAGCTCATAGAAAAAGACCTCAGCTGGATCTTACATGCCTACTCTAAGATTCAGTCTTCAACTACACACTCAGTGTAGACATCCTCTCCTGGCCAGCAGGTCAAGCAGATCTTCCTTCCAAATGTATATGTGATGATGACAAAATAGCAGCTAGAAAGCTTCCTTGCAGATGAGCAGATTAGGAAGGCCTTGTTTCTGCACAAGTATTTATGTGCCTCAAACAGTTCTTCATAAAATCCCCAAAATAATATTTTGGCCATAAATTCTCTTTGATTCTTCAACCTTACTGCCCAAACTCAGTTTCATGGTCTGGGAGGTGGAGGGACTGTTTAACACAGGCACTTAGCTGCCTTCCTTGCCATCTGCACAGGAACCCCTCCCTTTGTCTACCCAGAGAGGGCAAAACAAGGGACTTTACCTCATCTGGAATAAGGGATTTGCCTTCCTGTCTCCCCAACAACCCTGTCGATTCAACTCCAAATAGTCATACCTGCACTCAGTGACCCGAGAGATCTAACAAATCACAAAATCCTTGGGGAGCAGACCAACTGTTGTCACAGGCGTTAAACATCAGACTCATTATTTCCCATGTCTGAAGACACGTGAGGGAATCTTTGGGCTGTGCCATGAGAGACAAGGCTATTAGATTCAGCTGTTCTCAAGGCAAGCATGACGACAATGACACTACACATCAATGTGACTATTTATACACACAAGTACCTGGCACGTCATAGGCTCTGGCATTATCAGCATTGTCCTTCAGGGCCTGAGACTTGCAGATATCTCCTTCTTTCTGTAACCACTCACCAACATCACCACTACCACCTTATCTTTTCGTACCTCATCAGTAGAAATTCATTTCTTCTGGGAAAAGGCACACTGCTCTTGGGAAAACAAAGCCTTCCCCTCTGGGAAGACAATGGAAGATCTCATTAAAACAGAAGCTAAAGTTATGGCTAATTTAAAACCATACATCACCATTACACAATTAAAATGATGAGACTGTTAGAAGGCACAAACTTATAATCGCGTGACTGTTGCTGTACACAAGAAGCAAGGCAGGTGAGCAGTTAGGACTTCCCTGAGGGAAAGGAGGGGCAGGAACTTGAAGGATGCGTTGGCAGCACAGAAACAGAAGTCAGGGCAAATTACTCATTGTCAGCTCCATAGTACAACAGATGCTTTGTTACCGCAGCAGAACATCTGTTTTGCTTTGAAGAGTCGTTTTACCTATAAGTGAGTGTATCTTCCTAGACATCTCTGGTAGAGAAGAAAGTGAAAGGAAGAAGTAATTTTCTTAAGCCACAAATCCTTTCAGTACCAAGAAACAGGAATTCCTTCATACCACAAAAAAGCAGGGATGCAAAATAAATGGCACTCTCTTTATACACAAGAGTTAACTGAGGGAAGATCCATACCAAAATCATTGTTGCTTTATTTATTCTCAAACAAATGAAACGTATTGGTGTGCACCCTGCTTATCAGCGCTGTGACAATCTGTAATGCCAGTCACACGAAGAAGCTAGAGCAAAAAGAAACTCCCTTCAAACCAATCATGCACCTCACAGGTACTTTGCTGACTTGCAAAGGTTTTTTGTAAGGTTCATGTCTGTTGAGGAACTCATCTGCCATACTAGGAGACAGTTTGAAATAAATCATACTGAGGTGCCAGTTGGACACCGTGCAGTGCCCGTGTACTGGGGACACCCTGAGCACGGCATCTACCCAAAGACATACCCTGCTCAACTGTAGACTTTCAGCAAAACAGAAGAAAACAGGAAAGAATGTAGTATGTACGTTATTTATGTGACTGTCCTTTAAGTACCAAAGGATATTCACAGAATATTCTGAGTTGGAAGGGATCCACAAAGATCATTGAGTCCAACTCCTAAGTGAATGGCCCACATGGGGATTGAACGCACAACCTTGCAAGTCCAGGGCCAGCACAAGGCTGGCAGACAGTGTGGGCTATTGATTCCTTTAGAGCCCACTCTGTGAAGAACATGCCCAACAAAGTCAGAAAGGAAACTGGTTTCTGAAACCAGGAGCCCTGAGGACATTCAAGGATTCTCTGAAGACATATCACTAAGTAGACCTCGAGAAGATAACTGTTATTTTGAACTTCTCTAAGTTGAAAGAGGATCCCTGGAGAAACACTGTGAGAAATGCAGGATCATTTGTGACTATATCATGGCACTATGTTCCATTAAAACTACCACTGTTCCCCCTGGTCTGCAGAAATCTGTGCAAGTAGGATTCAGACAGCTAGACATGAATATTGTGTGTCTTTGTGGGTGCTCACAAGGTGTCCTACTTACTCTTTAGCTGCTCCCCCCAAGAAAAGGGGGATCAACTGTAGGTCATGTGTCAGGGTGCCAGCCTCATAAAGGTGTCTTGGACCCCTCTGGATGGTCACCTTGAAAGGCACCAGTCACCCACATGCAGGCAACCGATCCATGCCCAAGCTGCTGGACACTGCACAGGCAGCACTTTGGTGCTACATGCACTGGGGAAGGATTGCTCAGGAGACTCTGCTCCATCTGCAACATCTCCAGCCATGAGGGTTGGTCTGTGCCAGGGCTGTTGCAAGTGGTTTCAGCTCCAAGCTGTCTTTGCAGTCTCTCTGGTTGTTCTTTCCCTCCCACGGATGCTCGATTTTAAGAGTGCAGAGAGCTGTTGACCAAGTGTGTGACTCAGTGAGAGCTTCTGCCAACAAGGAAATCACGGTGGCAGGCTGCTTTCTGTGAGCCACCTGCAGCCACCAATGAAGTGACATGATAAGCTTTTTATTTTTGCTTCCTTGTTCTTCAATATCTCTATACAAAACATGAACATTTCGTAAACACAAGGATTCCCTTGGGTTTGTTTTTTTCCTCTAAGCTGGGGAAGAAGAATGCTTATGGAAGGTGTTTCCATTCTTGAGTTCTGTGTAGAGATTTAGCAAGCAATGCTACAAAGATCCAAAGCCAAACATTACACGCCAAACTTGTGCACATAGTCATGTAGCATGATTTGCTTCTCTGTTCCAAGAATTATCTTTCCATGAAGTCAGGAAGTTCCTGTAGAAGACACAGCTATACCCTCCCCCTTGTATCTTTAGTATAGAAGAACAAAAAGGTCACTGAGGTTTGGGGTTGTTTTTTTTTTTAGATAATAAAAATATGCAAAATGTTTAATGAGAAGAAAGAAAAATCACAATATCCTAAATTAATGAGCTCTCTTTTACTTGTCTGTTTACAAAAGCCAAAAGCTTATGCATGTTGCATATCATACACATGGAAATAAGATCCATGTGACACATTGCAGAGATATGATACACCAAAGTCGTCATCTGTCTTATCCTACCTACCTACTTCCAGGAAGCAAGAAACACCCCTAGCAGTCCATCCTGCTGAGTAAATGTTTGCTTTGTGATTTATTATAGCGTGGGGTTTGTTTTTTTATTTCCGTTTGGATTTTTGTTTGCTTTTTTTTTTTTAAATCAGCCTGCCAGAGAAGTGTTTCCTTCTTTCATATGATGAAATTACAAAATTGCAAAATAAAAGCAGGGAAGGTTGCAGTAACCTGAAATTATGACAATTTGGAAAAGTACTGAGCAAAAACTGACTAAAATGATGCTGCAAGACTGATTCAGCCCTTTACAGTCAGAAAGGCCCTACCTTCTGAATTGATACCCTCGACCCTATCTCTCACTCCACAGGATCAGAGGATCAGGAGATGGGTGGCCAGAGGGGAACACCACACTGAAGCAAGCACATTTTGTACCAGCAGGCTTAGCCCCGTGGGCCAAAGGCAATGCTGCTCTATGGCAGGGATAAATAAGCTACCAGGGGAAGAAGGAGGGAAGTATGAAGGAAAGGTGCTCGAGGGTTGCTTAGCTAGAAACAGGATACAGGAGTGTTTCAACTGATGACTGATACAACATTTTTCTGGGTGGAAAAAGTTATTCTGTAAGACATCCACATGCAGGAGCAGCAGCATGAACTCTAAAATTTCTGGGAACATAGCCTTCAGCCTTATCATGTTCTGGTCCTCATCTGGTCAGTGGTACTACTTTGCACTAGTCACATCACATGTTTACCAATTGCTAGCTTGATTTAATGCTCCACTTCCTCTTATGTCTGAGAATGACACAGTTTGACCCAAATCCTCAGTAGTTTTTGCACTGTATGGCACTGTGCTCAGGAAGGGAAGTCCCAGGACATTTGGAGCCAGTGCCAGCAGGGCACCACTGACATCTGACCTGTATGCTGCATCTGCGCTAAAAGCATCACATCCCTGCGGGCATGCAATGATCACAGAATCAGCTTAAGCAGGTACACCAGGGCTGGTTAATGACACTGCCTGAGAACAGCTGTTCTTCAGGAGTTAATGTGGAAAAGCACAGCTGAAAACAACTTCTAAGTGTATAAAAAGATGAGAGAGAAAGGTCTCGATGAGTAAAGGCAATATTTATACAGGTCTGCCTGCAGTGCAGGGAACAAGGGAAAACCAAAAAAATTAAAGTCTGCTGAGAGAGGATCGAGGTAGTATTTCATGAAACACAGTACCACTGTGAAGTGATGCTACTCCAGCTTTCTACTGAACTATCCCTGACTGTTTGTACCACAAATATCCCCAATTAATTGCATAATTAATGAATAAATAAATTGACCACATGGTTCAAATACATTACTATCTTATTCAAATATAAAAACTACTACAGCAGATTCTATCATAAAATAGCTAATTTTAGAAAAGCGCATCTGCAAGCTGGCAACTACTGTTTTGCAATGGTACATGAGCACAAATCTTTACATTTTAGTAGTAATATTTTCAGAACATTTTTCTCCTTTTTCAAAAAATACTAAAATATAATTATTTTCCAAATAAAATTTAAAGTAATAATGATAATAATAATAATCTATAATAAAGCTAATACTTAAAACTATTTATATGAATACAAGTATGGTGTACCAATGCAAGATTTTTAAATTTAAATTCATTAAAAGGTAAATACTCTTTAGAGTCAACAAAAAATATACATGGTAAACAAGAAACACTTGGATTTCAAGTCAAGCATCATAAATAATACCCTAGGCTAAATCAGTCATAACTATAATTTGCATCTTCTACACACAGAAAACACTGGCATTTCCACTTTTCTAAAGGAAGTCCAGTTTTGTGTCATTCAGGAAAGCCCTGCCTTGCATTACTTTCGGTTTCAGTTGTCCTTAGCACAAACGGAAAGACCTTTCCCTTCACTTGAGCTATTTCTGTCAATGTGAGAAGCAGAGTGGGCAATGAAACCTCCAGCCGCTGTTTCCCTTGGGCAATGGGTGACGTGGGCACGTGCCAGGTGGCAGCCTCAAACACACCCGAGCGGGCCAGACCCTGATCCTCCATGGCCTGGCTCCACACCTCCGTCTCCCTTTATCCCTTCGACACTGCCAGCAGAACTAGGCAATATTTACTCAGAATTGCCACATCCTTGAAGGGCTGTGAGAACACCCAGCCTCTTGTGCTGATCCGATAGCGACTGTCTGTCTCCACGGGGATGATCCCAGTGAGTGTGTATGAGACAAACAGCAAACACAGGCGCCTCAAGAAAAAGCACAGGCAGCTGCCCCTGTGCCTCTTGTGCCCAACTCCAGAACGTATCCCATGGCAAACCCACCAATTCTCAGTCACTGGAACTTCCTTTGCTTTATAAATTGGTTAGTTTTAATTGCACGCTCTGTTTCCAAAGACTGTCTTCGTATGCACCTAAAAATTCTCGCGCTGCTTAATTTAGATTAACACAGAATTTAAAAACAAGGCAGTCTCCTGACTAAGAAAATAGTACATTGAATATGAATACATTTAATACAAATGAAGTCATGATACAGGTGTCATTATAGATTTGTATATTAGTATATAAAGTAATATGCGTGAGGTGTATACACAATAATAACAACGTGTGTGTATATATACATATACACACACGCGGAGCTTTTGCACATCCCTGTAAAAGTCACAGTTGCCAAAGGCGATGGATTTGCCATAGCGAAACAAAAAGCGGCGGTTTAAAACAAGATTAGTAATTACTTAAACCGAATTTTCCCCCTGCCCGGCGTTAGCCACTGCTCAAACCTGTCATTTACACCGCCGTAAACCGCGGCGGAGCCCTCTATCAAGGACCAGGGGAACAAACACACTTCAAAGGGCCGGGTGGAGCCGAGCGCCGCCGCCGCGGGCAGCCCGGCGAGCGGGCTCCTACCGGGGCTTCTCGAGCCGCTGCCTGGACCACGGCCGAAGGGATCGAGCTCAGGCAGCGCCCCACCGTCACCCGAGACCGGAGGAGAGCGGCCCTACACCACCGCCCCGCCGCTTCCAGCTGCACACAGACACCCCCACACACACACACAGAGCCCCAGCAATCCCGCACCGCTCCGATGACCCCGGCTGTCCGGAGGGGCTGACACCCCCAGGCCCCGCCGCCGCCCCGCTCACCCGCCGCTCCCGCCGCCGCCACACGCAGATCGGGAGAAACCGGCGCGTCACTGGCAGCGGGCGGGGCCGCGATCCCCCGCCCTGCCCGCACCCTGGAAACTCGGGACGCACGGAATGGCTTTCCTCAAACAGAGGTTTTGTTAGTCGCAAAAGCTCGGGAGATGTGTGTATGGGGTGCTGAGTCCTGAGGCCCCGCTGATGGAACAGGGCGTGGAGATTCCCTGTGATCTGCATCCTGATCAGATCTGCATCCTGTGATCAAGTCACCTTGATTGAGTTGGGCTCTTTGATGTTTACACCTTGTAACGCCTCAGTTGAAGGCACCCGATGTGCTTTATGATGTTGCACCCTAATCACGCACCTAACTCAGAATGAAGAAAGCACAGGTTTTACTGGGGCTTTTTAGAAGCCTTTCGGTTCAGGAGGGGAAGAAAATAAGATTACACCTGAAGGTGTTCAAGAAATGAGTGGGTGTGGCACTTAATGCTATGGTCTAGTTGACAACGAGGTGATGGCTCAAAGGTTGAATTTGATGACCTTGGAGGTCTTTTTCAACCTAAATGATTCTGTGACTCCATGACTGATAAGTTAATTTTTAAATTTTTTTGAAGACTGAATAAAATCTACCATGAAGGTTTATTTTCAGCTTTACTTGATTTCTCAGGAAACCAAGATACCAGTAATTTTGTTTCCTTACTGACTAGATGCTAAAGATACCAGAGGGATTTGAAATACATAACATCATATGCCAATGTTTGGAGATCTTCTTCATAATAGTACGGTGATTTTATGCCAACATCTCCAGAGCCTTTGGAATCTGGCTTATGAAAAGGAGCTTAGCAAGCTGGGAGAAATAATTTATCTGGGAGAATGCTTGTCTCTTGATTTTGAGGCTCTTTCTTAGTGCTGAAATTAAGAGGAATAAATGAAAGCACCTTGGGAAATATCCACTAATGAGAATGCACGGAAAAGAGTCAATGTTCTGCTACAAGAAGAAGTGGTGTTTCTGCTTCTGAAAAGCTTGAATGATCTTTACTTATCTATGTACTGATAAGAATCAGCAACTTCTCCTATTTTAAAAAAGAAATAATTTTAATACCATAATACATATTTACTTTATTTCTAAATACCGAAACCCCATAATATTTTCTTTTCTTAGCCTTTTTCTGTAAACAGTTGGGTTAATTTTTCCCATGATATATGAAAATATGAAGCAAATTCTAAGACAAAAATTCTCAAAGAAAATAATTATTAATTTGCCTTGAGTACCCCAAAGCTTTCATTTGATAAAAGTCCTTAAGCAAAACTCTACACAAACAGGTAGAGGTCAAAATTAATAACTACTGAATCACAGCAACAGAGTACAGAGAATTACGGGGGGTATTACATGAGGTGGCTACATCAGCCTTTTCCACAAAATATTTGCCACTTTTTGTAGTGGTGGTTCACCATCGCTGGCAGTGGAAACCCCATATGAGTGTGGACAGTGCTCCGAGTGGCACTTGTGCTGTAGTGGCAAATTTTGTGGTAGGATGGTGAAAGCGCCAAGACTGAACTTCACTTTTTTTGCTATTACTGTCAGATGCTGTGTTGAGCAGTGGCACCGAGTAACCACCCTGTCCAAGAAGTGATTCACAGAGGAAGGCCAGCATAGAAGAAGGCTGAAATGAAAGGGAAGAATGAGGCTAACTGGTAATTAAAACATTCTCTGCAGATTGCCAGTATAAACTCATTTTCAGAAATCACTTTTTCTTATATTCTAGTATTAAAAAAATATTATCAATGAGATTTATAAAAATTGGTATTCTCTGCATAAAAGTGAATAGTGCTACCTCTAAGCCACACAATTTTGCCAACAAAAGAAAATCATAATTAGATATAGTTAAATTTAGCAAAGACAGGCTAAACTGGCAAGCATTCTTAATGAAAAAAATCTAAAGAACGATTATGAAGGGAACAATTTATTTTTTAAAAAAGGTCTGTTCAAGCTTCCAAACCACTTATTTGTAGGATTTGATTCCTTAATTCCTTTTCCAGACTGTTTTTGTCCTATCTCACTTCAATGCCATACTGAATTACCACTTTTCATAAGCATATGGTGTGCAGATATATTCTAGTAAAGAATGGAAACTGAAAGACATCAGGCCTTACTAAGATGACCGTGACAAGCAGGAGAATGAACACATGAATGATGCTCCTACAGGACTTTTCTTCCTCCCTATTTTGATAGGAAACTTGCATCAAAAGGACCAGATGCCAATCATCATAATATCTACATTTTGTGGTTCTGAAGTGGAAGGTCTGTCCAAGACCTCCTTGATGAACTTCCTCAAAGGGGTGGATTTCTCTTTCCATAGCTTAGTTTAGTCAATGTATCAGTTTTTGCTACCAGAGAACCGGTGTTGCCAATTTAGTTCTGTTGACAGATGAGAATTTGCATAAGGGAAATTCCTGTGCATTTTCTGTTAAGTTCTCATGCTACTTTTTGTCCAGTTTTTTTGTGCCAGTAGAATTGTGTCCAGAGATGATGTCCAAGAATGCATTTGCTTCAAGGTTTTTTGTGAGCATTCCTCAGGGGGCAGCTGTGGTGCTGGTATGAGTGATACAGCCTCCTGCTGGCCTTGGCTGACCTGCTGGTCTGAGGGGACTTCTTCCTCTATGCCAAGAACTTCCTTCTCAATGTTGTGATAAACTAATTGCGCTTTAGGGAGTTATTGAATCTATGTAAAGTATTTTCTCCATGTTTCAGGCAAAAAGGAGGGGAACTTCATTCCACAACAGCTCTCAAAATTTCTACTGAAACAAGGTTTTATTCTGCTATCTTTACATCAGTTTGATTTATTTCAGATTAAACCTACCACAGCTATGGCCATCCATTTATTCCTATGGATAAACTTAAATGTGCCTTCATCTACATTAACATTTTGTTTCAGACGAGGTATGTATTGTTCGAAGCAAATCTCTGGTTGTCTTCCCTTCCTGCTCTTTAATTAATTTTGCAGAGCAGCCCCAGAAGACACATAAGAAATACTTCACCTGAAACATAACGAGAAGCTGCACTCCAATCACTGATGAAGCCAGACTGGAGCAAACCTTCCAGAGCATGCAGAGGGTGAAGGTCACATCCTCCACAGAAGCTGGTTTGCACTGCAGAGTTTTTCCTGTTGGCATCATGCTGCTTGCTAATATAGACCTATCCTAAGTCACAGAGTGATTATTTCATTACATTTGAATAAATTTCTGCATTCAGAAAATGCTACAGGACTCTCTGGATCTTGACTGCTTGATCATATAATGAAAACTTAGAGATAAAAAGAAAGATTCTTAAATTTGCAGAGTGCACTGCTTTGAACTAGAGAACTAGAGTTAAAGAACAAAGACACATGGCATACTATGAACACAAAATTTAAAAAAATATTTTTAAGATTTTCCTATCATTTCCTTTCTGTGGCTAAAGAGAGGAGGAAATTATGCAGCATTAGGCTGCAGTGGGATTTTAGGTGTTACTATCAGGAAGCATCAATAAAGAGTGCAGAGGAGTTGTGGCAAGGACTGCAGTTCTGAAAAACTCTTAGTAAAGATGCTTGGTGTTTTCATCTTGTTGAAAGTGTAAGGATTAAGAAAACAGTGAGAAGAAGAAAAGAAAGAACTCAGCAAATATTTCCCCTTACTGGTTTGTGTTTTGTGGTGGAAAACAAGTTGTCCCTCAACTGTGATGTCACATTGTGTTTGGCAAGTAGTGACTTCTTTGTAGCTTATTTGTAATAAAGCATGAAATCCACACATTTGCCGATGTCTTGCTAATAATTTGTATCCATTTTCCAAGTATGTATGGTGATAAATACTCCTACTTGTGAATAGGATGTTCCCTCATGCAGTTTGGGCAGATGTTCTGATATCTAAAATTGCTCAAGGAATAAAACTCTTGGCTTTGGCTTGTCCATTTATGTGAGCATGGCTAAGGCAGGACTTTGGTTCGAACAGGCAAGTTGCCAGTACACTGGACATTTTAGTGCCATAACTGCAGTAGCTTGAAACTTGATTTTGCAAGTGCTGTGCTCTCATATTCAGTAGTATCTGCTAAGTTTGCAGTCTCAAAGGTGCCTGGCTTAGAAGCACAAAGTCTGCCCAAGCAAAATTGGGTCAGACTCTGGGAGGGAGGGGATTATTTGGATTTGCATGTAATACGAAAAAGGACTGTTTATTTTGTTTCTTTTTTTTTCTTTTTTACTCATAAGTAATTCCAGTTTTCTGTATTATATCTGATCTGAAGACATGGTAAAATGAAAGACCTCAATGTTTCTCATGTGAAGAAGAAAATTACAAGAAAAAAAGGATTATTAAAGAAATCCTATGCCATCTTTTGAACTTGAGTGGAAGCCAAATGCCTTATTAAAAACTGAAAACCATCAGAAGGAGCTGTGATTCACTGCCATTCACTTGGTGTTTCATAGAGTTGTCTAGCCGGGACTTGCATGATATGCTGCAGTAAAAATAAGCAAGGATGAAAGAAAAAGAAATATTTTAAAAGGACTCCTCCTTTACACATTTGACAGAAGCAAAGTAATACAGACTCTGTTTTCCTTTTTCCTCTCTAACTTTGCTTCTTACAAGGTTTTTGTTGTTTACTCCCTTTATTTCTAGGCAATTTTTATTCAGCTTAACTTTGTTTCTCTGAGTTAGGTTTAATAAAATAACATAGACCCACTGTGTTTACTTTCATGAATCCTCCAGACTGACAAATTAAAATCAACATCCAGGGAAAATCCTACGGTAACAAAATATATAGCCCTCAAATTTGGCTTGATATTTGTGACTATTTCAGAGAAGGTAATAATAGCATAAAGCGGTGGTTGACTGGAAGAGCCTCAGGCACTGGTTTTGCATCTGCAGTTTCTTACTGGTTGTGTGCTGGTTTCTTGCAGAATATGAGACCAGAACAATCTTCCTCTTGAAGGGGATCCCAGATAAGTGTTTCCCAGTTTCCCTTCCTATTAGTGTCCCTTTTTACTGGGATGAAAGGCGTGAAGGCCAAGGAGCTGGCTGTCCTATTTTCCCTGCTTATACTCGTTACTTGGATGTTTGTAGTCAAGGCAGATACGAACATCTCTTTTAGACAATTCAGATTGCCTAGGATTTAACTTGTCCTCTGAGAACACCTCTGCCTCCAGGGGTCAGGGCAGCAGCTGAGGGCAATTCTACACCTCAAGTGGAAGATGACTGGGTCAGGCTGGCTATAAAACGGTAGTTTTGCCATGAGCTGGCATTTGGTATTTGGTTAGCACAGAAAATGTGCATGTTATACAAAAGACAGTACCTATGTGGACTACTGTGTACTACCACCATTGTCCTGATACATTCATAAAAAGGGTGGAATAAGAAGAGGCTTGTGATATTCTCAGTCCAAATACTCTCAGTTAGTACATACCTTTCTGGTTTTAATTTTGGTGAAAGAAACCTGTGATAAACTCTCATGTACCATTTATTCCAAGTTTTGAAAAATAAAACAAAATTTAAAAAATTAGCCATTCTTTATAAACGTTAGAGGGACCCCTGCTTTCAGCAGGTTGTACATGTGTGTTTCCAAATGATCATCTGTTTCCTTTGGCAGATTAGCCCACAGTTCTCGCCACACTCTTGAAGTCTTGGAAATTTGCCTCTTCTGCTCATGGTACTCCAAGACTGAGGGGCAGGTGGGTCGCATCCAGTGAGGTGACTTCTGCAGTTGACTTCTAGACAGTGTCTGTGCACTGACCTGCTAAGGTAACTTTTTGTTCCCCTCAGGCAGAAGGAAGTTGAAGCGATGGGGACCAGGGGTGACAATAAAGAAGCTGGGAGGAATTAGTCATTCTGAAAGGTGTTTGGATTGACGGGCTTTTTTCTGAGATGAGTACAGATGGGAGGGGTCAAGTTGGTGGTGAATATTTTAGGAGAAGTTGCAGCCAGGTGTCTACCAATGGAGTTAGAGGATCAAGAAAGTGAGAGGCAGTTAGGAGAAGCAGGTTTTGAAACACCAAGATTTACAGGGTCTGGCATTACTGGAGGTGGTTGGGTTACTGAGGAAGGGACCCCTTTTCCTAACAGCTGGAGGGCTTGTTCTAGTCACACACCAAACAAACATTTCCCATTGGTACATTGACAGCAAAGGCTCAGGGCTTACGCCTCTGCCAAAGATGTGGCAGCTGAACAAGTTATTGTGCATTAGCCAAGTTTCACTGACACTGCTGTTGGTTCATGTAAATGCCAGAGCATACAATCTCCTTTAGGAGGCAAGAAAACTTTAAGCTAAAGCCTGTCACCTTGCTTTCCCAGTGTTCTGACATGGATTTCTCAGGACAAGGAACAATGGGAGCTTGCTCCTGTGGTGGATTTTCCCTGCCATTATCACCCCTTGGCCCTGTGGCCTGGTTACATGCAGGGTTTGTGCTGGCGTAGGTGCCGTTTAGGGCGGTATTTTTTTACCAGAATAAATATACTGGTACAATTCCTACTATTAATGTATTATGTTGATTTAAAGCTATGTTACCTTAGTATAACTTATGCTCTTCCTCAGCACAATCATAAGCTTACACTCTCCTAATGCCAATTTAGTGAAATCTTTGACAAGTATTTATTATTTTAGACACACCTGCTTTGGCCCATTCCCAGAGAGATTTGACATCATTGGCATAAGTGAAACCTAGTGGGATGAGACCTGTGACTGGAGTGCCCTGTTGGATGGTTACAGGGTCTTCTGGAGGGACAGGCAGGGCAGAAGAGGCAGAGGGGTGGCACTGTGTGTAACAGAAGAGTTGGAATGTATGGGGCTCACAGTTGGCAATGGCACAGTTAAGAGCCTCTGCATAAGAATCAAGGGGCAAAAAAATAATGTGGTTGTCATCATGAGAGTCTGCTACAGACCTCACAGCCAGGATGCTGATGCCAACGAATTATTCTTTGAGGAACTAAGGGACGTTTCCAAGTCTACTGCTCTTGTCCTTATGGGAGCCTTCAGCTTGCCAGAAATTAGCTGGGAGCATCACACAGCTGGTACAACCCGGGCCAGAAGGTTGCTAAAAAATCTGGATGACAACTTTATGGAATAGGTCATAAGGGAGCCAACTTGGAAAGATGCCCTCCTTGATCTACTGCTTGTCAACAGAGTGGATCTCATGAGAGAAATGGAGATTGGTGGACATCTTGGCCACAGCGACCACGAGGAGATTGAGTTTAAAATCTCTGTTGACAGGAGGAAAAGTGGCAGCAAAACCTCAACTGTGGACATGAGGAAGGCAGGGCTAAGGATTGGACTTGATGAGCCTTGTGGGTCCCTTCCAGCTCAGCATGTTCTGTGATTCTGTGATTCTGTGATTCTGTGATAGTTAGAATGATACTACTCCCATGTGATGATATGACTCTTATACACAGGTAACCTCTAACTACAGTATTTAACATGTCAGTGGTTGTCACTTTTAATTATATCAATACCTTGTTGCTGCGAATAAATTTTACAAGTACCTATGGCTGAAATCTACTGAACCAGCTGTCTTGTTCAACAAAGCAGATGGGTGAGCTAAACTATCTGTTGTTCAGAATTCCCTCTTATATTTTAGGGGGTCTTGCTTAGTTCTTTCAACAGTAAGTCAGGTGGATCAGGTATCTCCTACTTCCTGGTACAGCCACATAAGACAGGCTTTGCCCTCCCTGTTTACTATGTATTCTGTTCCTTTTAGAAGAGTATATCTATTATCTTTTAGTGAATACAGCGAAGAAATGCTGCTATTTTTTTCAGACTAGTTCTAAAATCTATGTGGAATAAGCAGTCACTGCTATGTAATATTTAAACTTACAATATGAATTATACTGTATTCACTAGTACATTTAAAGCAGCTTCTTAATTGACTTAGAAACACCTGCAATGCCATTTATGGCCACAGAAACGCCTTGGAGGGTGTGAGTGCTGCTGGACTATTGTTGCTTCTTTGCAGTTGGCAGCCTGGACTTTGTGAGACTAAACGTATTAGTTGCAGCAATAGCTCAGCACCACAAGCAGCTTCTGGCTAACTATTACCTCATCATAAATCCATGTGGTCTATTGTTCCATTTCCTTCAACTTGTACATTTACAATGAAGGAGTAGTGCACTTTGGATTGATCTGTGTAAGATGGTTACTGGGAAACAATCTGAAGTGCGGAATTGAGAGCCCACCAGTTATGGTGTACCAGTTCCTCCAGGAGATGCACTTATTTTCCATGATGAATGCCTTTGTTTGCTTTCAACGTAGTTCACTTCTCATGTGTATTAAGCTAAATCACACAAATGCATCGTTAGTGCAAAAAAACATATCCCCTTGGGGAGCTGTTGCAGAACAGATACTCTGCAGTGGTTGTTCTGAGGTCTTTCCTGTGTAGACAAGCCCTGTGGTGTAGATCATTGCTTTGTCTGCCCTTAATGTCCTCATGTGGTTTTTAAAATTATATTACTTGGCAAAAAAAGCTAATGTCAAGGTCTATCTGAAGTGTGTTACTTAATTAAACATGCTTTTGGGCATTTGAGTGATTCTAGTTTCCACTCGTGGCTTTATTCCCTCTTCCTGACTTCAAATTCTAAAATATTCGGGTTTATTTTTAATTAGCTTGTAATCAATGTTGGATACTAGTGTAACATGGGAAGAATGGTAAGAATTTTTAAGTTAAATTTTTACAAAACTCATTGGTCTGACCTTCAGATTTGTTGGTAATGCCTCCTGTCTCATCTCAGTTAGGGAAGTGGGACTGCCACACGCTTGCTGTGATTTCAAGTAAGTATTTCCATGCTGTACTGTGCTGCACTCTCTCACTTCATTAGCGCAGTTAAGCAAAAAACCAAAAGCCTTTTTGCAATAATTTATTTGTTTTCTCAGAAAGTTTTTGTAATACTAAAACAAAATAAAATAAAATAATAAAAAAGCACTATGTCCCTGTGAATGGAGAGCATGGTAGCTGGGCATGCTGTTTTCCTTATACAGATTATACTCTGATTACAGATACATTGTGTAATATCTGGGGAACAGGCAGAACTAAGATTTCAAGGGAGCACATAAGCAACTCTCCCTTACCTGTCACTCTCACATGCCTTTCCATAGCATGTATTCTTTCATGTCTGCAATGTCCAGCCCTTGATACACCAAACTCCACTTAGACCAGCCTCAGACACTATGGAATTCATTTCTCACTAAGTATAGGAAAGTACAGTTTCTCACTAAGTGCATAAATTTTAAATGAGAGCCTGCCAAGTTGTCTTAATAGTGAAATGTGACTGGGTCAGACACAAAAAAATTAAGTTGGATCTGCTTTTGTGCTTATTCAAAATAGAAGCAGTGGGTAGTCTGTAGCCACTCTAATTGAGCAGCCTCAGATGGCAAGGAATATGAAGGGTGCTAAGGAAGAGCAGGATGTTTGAAACTCAGTTTTGCTTCAGATGTTTAAGCCTCAGTTCTCCACTAACAGAGAGTATCTCTAGAGTTTGTAACTCTGTCTTCGAAATCTACTCCAGTGCTCATGGCTTTAGGTACATACGTTGTCCTCTACTAGTTCAAGCTCTAGTATTGTCTTAAACTTCAGTTTTGCTTTTCCAAAGCACTATCATACCAGTTTGCCCCTCTTTAAAAATACAGCATCTCTTATTTTGGCAGCAGTTATTATTAATCATGGGAAAGAGTGAGGGACTAGGCATTAAGCCTGTGATGGCATTGGTACTGTAGGTTTCTTGCAACTGTGTTAAAAAAAAAAAAGCAAAATGCTCCATGTCTGTCCTTTTCATGTAACGTCCCCAGTATATATTCCAATAATTCTATCTGTATGGATAAAGTGCTGTCATTTTTTTCCACTGTTTTTCCTCAGGCACTTTACTGCATTGTCAGCCTTGCATCAGCAGGTCAGCTCTGTGAGTCTAGTCCAGCATTTACTGATGTTACCGCAAAAGGAACTGGAATGTTTCAGTGAGTGCTGCTTCAAGGGCTGTTTCAGCACAACAGCTTTATTGGAAAGGTAGTAATTTATCAGTGCGTAGTCTTTTAACTAATTTGAAATATTTGTATTCTGCAGAGGCAACACTTCCAACTGGTGAGAAAGTTTACCACTAAATCTGTTTACCACCATTTGATCTGGTTCTTCCGTTGCTCTTGCACGTAGGCACAGCAGGCAAACTGTGCACATCACTATGTACAGCTAGTCTGCATTCCTCCACATCTGCTCCCTCCTGCTATTCCACACCTGCCCTGGATGAAGTTAAACAGCTTCTGCCTCCTGCCCAAAAATCAGTAAAGACATTTGGAAGCCAATGAAGAAAATAGTAAGTTGTATCTTCAGGACATCACATCACCACCAGTGTGACTAGCAGCCATGAAATCACAAGCAGGAAGGTAAATATGACTCTCCCAAAATCAGTTTGAAAAGTTTTTCTTTTTCATCAGAACTATTGGCAGGATAGAAGAGTCCTTTACAGAATAGAAGAGTCCTTTACAATGTCTTTAGTAAGGGATTTTAATATTCTAATTCATGTTATCTTACATATCTCTTCCACTTAATTTAATCCTTTTAAACTTTAACATTTAGTTGTCATTCATCCTAAAAATACATTTACAAACTTCAGCATGGATCTTGCATGTCTGCCATGAGATAAAAAAAATCGAAGTCTCTTTATTCAAACCCTGATCCATATTTAAGCCGTTAATATTTAAGACTTACATTACTATCTTCATTCCCGTGGTCCATTTATTTCCCTCTAAATGAACACAACATCCTCTTAATGGAGGCACTAATCTTCATGACAGCAGCTCTGACTGCTGATCTACTGGCAGCAAATAGATTAGTCACAGAAAGGAATGAGCATAATTAGATTCCTGAAGGAGGTGTCAATGTCTGGAACCATCTTGAGGGAAGTCACTGTTCACCTCTGAAATTCTTTGGCCACTGCTTGTCATTCCATTCTCGGCACAAGCACATCCTAAGTGGAGCTTCACAAGGAGCTGCTTTCATGATCTTCTTTCTCCAGCACTGTCTATGCTACGTCACAGTGGCAAAGAATCACAGAATAGAATCACAGAATGTTTTGCATTGGAAGGGACCTTAAAGGTCACTCATTCCAACCCCCCTGCCATGAGCAGGGACACCTTCCACTAGACCAGGTTGCTCAAAGCCCCACCTTTCAACTCGTCAAAGTTGTCCACCAAGATAAGGGCCGATACGCCTGAAGAACGATTTGGTACTAGTGGTTGTCAGAAAGATGGTGCACAGTACTTTGAATACGGTACCTAGAGAGGGCATTAGCAGCAAATTTACTGAGGAGCACTGAACATGGAGAAACAGTACATTGTTAATTTGACCCCAATCCTTACTATTCTGTAGCTTGGAAAACACACCCTATGGAGCAGTCAAAAGGTATGTCATTGGAGCACAGCACACCAGCTATGAATTCTTTGCAGTTATGTGGGAAAACGCAAACATCACCCCCCAGGCATCAACAGTTTCTGAAAGGGGAGGAACAGACTTCAGCAATCTGCTGTTAAAACACAACAGCTTAAGGTCCCTTTAGCCATGAAACTCTTGGAAGAGTTAACAGCAGATGATGCCTAAAGATTTTTAGTCATTTTGTAGATTTTAATATAGCTGTATAGTTTTCTTTCACCTTAGACACTTTAGACAGTTACTTAATTTTTTCTCACGGTTTTGCAACATTCCAATGAATTTCTGTTTAACAATCTTTCCAAGGAAAGATATTTTAGCAAGGACATCCTGTTTGGGATGCGTACCTCGACCAGAATAAGAAGATATATTTTAGTCGAAACAAGATAGAGGGCCCAGAACCCTTCGAGCGGCTCCAATAGGGCAGTTCTGAGGATGGTACCAAGGGCAAAATGGTTTTCAGGTTGGATGTACCCACTAGATGTTGTAATTAGTTGAAGTTATAAAAGTGTGAGAGTTCTGTGTGTGGGTGTGTGCCTGTGTACTCCATGCACCTGAAAGCTTTCATTAAAGAACTGCTCCCTACCTTATCTGTACTAATATTGTTTGGAGAATTTTTTTTTCCATTTTAGGCATCACAGGATGGCACAAGAGTAACTCACTCCCTGCAAGACCACAACGCTGTTCAGACCATGAACAACCAGGTGTTCTCAGAGGTCCTCTGTAGTTCCCCAGCATCTTCCCCTAGTCGATGCCCACCCAGCCAGTGCAGACCTAGCCACTCCACCTGCTGGGGACTGACAGGGCTGGGTGCAGGCAAAAACATGACTCCCATGCTGGAGTGCCATCTATTGAATCACCACCATCATTACCGATGGCAGATGGGTTAGGGTTTGTTGATTTAGCCACAGCATTTGAAATAAAAGCAGCAATATGTAAGATATTTAAATTATGTCTTATACCTAACCACATGTTTAAATGCTTAACCCCAGCAACTATGCCTTCAACTGCCCCTGCAGGTGTAAAACCAACTGTAAGTCAACAACTCATTCAAAAAAGATAGATATAACTAGGATTTTTTTCTAAATTGAGAGGATAGGATAGGTTTTCTAAGCAATGATGTGCAGAATACTGACAGACATGCCCACCTCTGGGTCCATGACAATTTAGAAAAACAACATAATTTCAACAGGAAGCCCATGAATTCTGCTTTTTATCTGAAGACTACTAAAGATACTATCTAAAGACTGTATTATTCTATAAAAGTGAAAGTTTTAAGCACCTCCACCTGGATCATTAATGCAATGATTAACACTGTCAGGACACAAAGATTTCTCAGGTGACTGGAAGCGTGCCACCTGCACACTGTTTCACCTGGCTTTTGCTCAACATAAATGTGTCTTGTCCAGGCTACTTGTGGTGCTTGGTAATGGAAGGAATAAATAGGTTTTCGGTTCTTTACCCTCCCAACATGTTTAGTATAAAGAGCATTTGGTGATTCTGGGAAACCCAGAGTCACAATTCATTGCCTGCCTTTTGATTGGTAATTAAAAAAGTTGGGTAAAGAATTTCAAGCAGCCTTTGAATTGGAGAGAGTGGAAGAAAAAAAATACATTTAGCAGTCTCCTGTTGTCCAACTTGTGAGAATATATACTTCTTTATAGTAGCCGCCATAACAGTATTTATCTTTCTTGGTGTCATTCTCTTGGCTTCTTTTGAAATGGATTGTCCACAAAAATGAGAGATATTTTTAGATTGCTGACCATAGCATGTCCACACTAACAAGAAATTGTTATTGCTTATGGGCAGTATTTTTCTGTTTTATTTGTGTTTAACTGTAGTCATCTAGTTTAAACTAGCTTTTGGCTGTCGTTAAGGAAAAAGAATATCTGACTTTTTAACATCAGTTACTGAATACTTGAGAATTTGCAGCTTAGTCTATTAGAACAGACATCACTGAGAATTATACTGAAAATCAAAATTTGTAACTCCTGGTTTCTTAAGGAAGCAAAACCTCTTTATTCACTTTTACGTATGCCTCAGATGTATCTTTGTGGTATCTCTTGCCTTAAATTTCCTCATCCAAAGTGTCGCACTGACCAATTTCTTTGTCAGATTTTATATTGCAGTGAGAGCAATGGTGTGGTTGCCAAATATAAAATCTTGAATTCAGAGAGATGCATTTACTCGAAATCAACTGTGCTGTGACTTGTCAAAACCAAGAAATGTTTACCAATAGCATCCAAAACTGCAGAGTAATCAGGTACAACAGATGGAATAATACAGAATAATCAGAAATGCTGCTCAGTTAAAGACAGTGATGTTTCTGCAACAACTGTAGAATGTCTGTGAAAACAAGGTGAGATGCTGTTTCTCCCTTGAATCTCTGATTTCACTGCCTTCTCAGGATTTATGGCCTAGTACAAGAGCTGGAGTATTAAGTTTGAAGGTTCAGCATATAACATGATTGCCTTGCTTGTCCTGGTGAAAAATTTCTTCTTTCTAATAGTTTTACAGGTATATATCTGGGTTTTTTTCAATTAATCAAATAAATGAAAATTAACTGAAAACCCAAACTGCAACTCTGTTCATATGATTAAAAATGAATTAATAAAAGTACTATTTCTTTGTTATGCAGAGAAGACTCCATTATTTATCTATGATTTCACTAATATACACTTTTTTAAAATACCAGGAAGATGCTTTTCTGTGGTGCTTTTTGGTTTCAGGTCAATAGTTTCAAATTATGGTAAAGAATCCACTGAACACAAAGCCCTGAATTACAGTGGGGTCCAGTAGAATCATTAGACCTCAACATATGCACTATAACAGTCCCTTTCTTGTGGAGATGTAGAACTGGTGTGCAACTTGATGTGCAAAATGGATTCAGTACGTTGAAAAATTATGGAGAAGATCATACTGGGTACTAAGAAAGACATTTAAAGAATAATGCAATCATCAGGCACCATCGACATGCACGCCATCAGTTTTTTTTCTTAATATGTAATCTAAACCTATTCTATTCTATTGCCTGAACTCACAATTAGTTTAATAAAAGTGACACCACTATTTGCATGAAATACCAGGGTTTTGTCAGCTCCAAAAAACACTCTCAAGCACACAGAAAGGTTACAAGTGGAAAAAAGGTTTTATTTTTCTGAATCTATTTCAGAGTCGATGCTCACGAGCATTAACACAATGCACATGAGTAGCCAGGGGCAGACTTGCAGCATTTCAGAAATCTCTTTTGCATTTGTTACAGAGGGTGTTTAGAAATTTGCCAGTGTTCATTAACATTAATGTGTCTAGTCTGGAGGTTTACTTGTTGCATTACTACTTGAATGCAGCACTTCACTGATTGCTGCTTAATACCATATTGTTGACAGATCGATAAAGCACTTTGATCCCAATTTGGTTTAAAGCTATGTGGACTGAACAGGTTTTCCCTACACAACTCAGGAAAAATAAGAGTTTAAAAAATCTCAGCTACGTATCACTTAAGGGTACTGTATAGAAGGTAGATATTTAGAGACTGAAAACAAATCACCCTGGAAAGTTTGTTCACATCCTCAAAATGCAGAATGACTGTTGATCTCTCTCCCATAAGGCTTATTTCTTGAGTGATCTATCAAGAGAAAAGGGAAAGTCACTGAGCTTGTTATCGGAGATGTTACTGTAGTCTGCAGAAGACAGACTCAGCTGGGTTCATATCTGAAATGAGAAAATTTTTGTGTTGGTTTGAACAAACTCTTCTTTTAGGCATAACACCATTATCTCTCTCTCTATCATCTATGTCTATCTGTCTATAATCTATCTATCTATCTATCTATCTATCTATCTATCTATCTATCTATCTTTATATCTTTCTATATATCTCTATATCTATCCCTATCTGCTGGGAAAGTGCAAATAAATGGTGGTATCACAGCAGTACTGCTAAGTCCAGCAGAAGGCATGTGCTGAGGACACCAGTTCAAAACACCAGTGCTGCAGCCAAGGCAAAGGGAGACAAGCTGGAGGGAACTGCAGCAGCCATGCTATGGCAAGAGAGGTACATAAGCAAAGGCAGGAAACAGGAGAAGCCATGAAAGGACATGTTGCTGATTTATGCTATGTCCTGAGTTGGTACCAAAAGGGAATTGTGGGCTCTACAAGAGTAGGATAAAGAAACAGTGACCTCCTTAGGTGAAGAAAGAGACCATTTTCTGATTGAAATAATTTAATCTAGAAATGATGGAGAAAAAAAAATTGCCATCATCTTCTTTTCATTATGATTTCCCAGACCAGACATGTGCATTTGGATGTGTGAACAAATATTCTCAACTCTAGAATTTAAAATACCTTCAAGCTGAGAATAAGGTGAAGATTTGCTCATCTTCCATCCTAAGAGACATAATTCATCTTTGCTCTGTATGGGCAATGGTGCTCCACTTACAGTCGTGTGATACTACATTGCATATAGTCTCCACATCCCGTCTTGAGATTATAACTACCTTTAGGATTATTTTTTTAAAACTCTTTGGATAAAATGAAGCACTATTGGCACATTTGTATCTTAGGCAAGTTGGTGAGTGAGCCAACAAGGGGAGGCACCCAGTTGGACCTGTTCTTTGTGAACAGAGACTTGTGAGTGATGTGATGGTGTCTTGGTTGGGATAGAGTTAAATTTCTTCCTGCTAGCTGGTACAATGCTGTGTTTTGGATTTAGGATGAGAATAATGTTGATAACATATGGATGTTCAGTAGTTACTGGGTAGTGCTTACTTCAGACTTTGAGTGTCTCATGCTCTCTCAACAAGCAGGAGCACCAGAAGCCAGGAGGAAGCACAGCCAGGACAGCTGACCTGAACTGGTCAAAGGATATTCCATAACATAGAATGTCATGCTGAGTATATCAGTTGGCAGGGAACTGGCCAGGAGGCACTGATCATTCCCTGGGGGGCCGGGCACTGGTCAGTGAGTGCATTGTGCATCTCTTGTCTTTCTTGGGTTTTATTCCTCTCTCTCTCTTTTTGTTATCTCCATTTTCATCATCATCATTATTATTACCCTTATTATTATGTTTTACTTCATTTCAATTCTTAAATTGCTTCTATCTCAGCCCACAGGTTTTACCTTTTTCTGATTCTTCTTCCCATCCGACTGGGATGGGTGAGGAAATGAGCGAGTGGCTGCACAGTACTTAGTTGCTGGCTGGGGTTAAACCATGACAGAAAGTTGGAGGCCATCTTGGACATATGAAATGATAGAGTTTTTGATTGTCAGAGAAGTAAGGAGGAGGGTCAGCAGAACTGCACCTTGGACTTCCAGAGGGCAGACTTTGGCCTGTTTAGGAGACTGATTGACATAGCCCCTTGGGAGGTAGTCCTGAAGGGCAAGGGAGTCCAGGAAGGCTGGACATTCTTCAAAGAGGAAATCTTAAAGGCCGAGGAGTAGGCCATCCCCATGTGCCAAAAGATAAGCCAGTGGGGAAGACCAGCCTGGCTAAACAGTTTTGGCTAGAGCTCAGGCTGAGGTACTTAATGCCTTCTTTGCTTCAGTCTTCAATGGTAAGTCCAGTTGTTCTTGTGGTATCCAGCCCCCTGAGCTGGAAACATGGAGAGGAATTAAGCCCCCACAATTCAAGGGGAAGTGGTCATCAACCTGCTCCACCACTTGGACACACACAAGTCTGTGGGGCCGGGTAGGATCCACCCAAGTGTACTGAGGCAGCTGGCAAAAATGCTCATCAAAGCCACTATCCATCATTTATCAGCAGCTCTGGCTCACTGGCGAGGTCCCAGTTGACTGGAAGTCAGTAAATGTGATGCCCATCTGCAAGAAGGGTTGGAAGGATACAGGGAACTACAGGACTGTCAGTCTAACCTTGGTGCTGGAGAGTTAGCGAGCAGCTCATCCTGAGTGCCATCACAGAGCAAGTGCAGGACACCGACAGCGCCCCCTCTGACCGTGGTTAGAATTGCGCCAGAAGGCAGAAAGTACTGAACTGTTTTTTCATAGAATCATAGAATCATAGAATCAGCTGGGTTGGAAGGGACCTTCAAGATCATCAGGTCCAACCCTTGATCCACTACCACTGCGGTTACTAGACCATGGCACTAAGTGCCACATCCAGTCTCTTTTTAAAAATCTCCAGGGACGGAGAATCCACTACAATCCACTATCCCTGGGCAGCCCATTCCAATGTCTGACCACCCCCTCTGTAAAGAAATTCTTTCTAATATCTAACCTAAACCTCCTCTGGCACAACTTGAGACCATGCCCTCTTGTCTTGCTGATAGTTGCCTGGGAAAAGAGACCAACCCCCACCTGCCTACAACCTCCTTTTAGGTAGTTGTAGAGAGTGATGAGGTCTCCCCTGAGCCTCCTCTTCTTCAGGCTGAACAGCCCCAGCATTCTTAGCCTCTCCTCATAGGACTTGTGCTCGAGTCCCTTCACCAGCCTCGTTGCCCTCCTCTGGACCTGCTCCAGCACCTCAATATCCTTCCTGAACTGAGGGGCCCAGAACTGGACACAGCACTCCAGGTGTGGCCTCACCAGCACTGAGTACAGGGGAAGAATCACTTCCTTGGACCCGCTGGCCACACTGTTCCTGATCCAGGCCAGGATGCCATTGGCCTTCTTGGCCACCTGGGCACACTGCTGGCTCATGTTCAGCTTCCTGTCAATCCAAACTCCCAGGTCCCTCTCTGTCTGCCTGCTCTACAGCCACTCTGTTCACAGCCTGTAGCGCTGCATGGGGTTGTTGTGGCCAAAGTGGAGGACCCGGCACTTGGTCTTGTTGAACCTCATCCCTTTGGAATCAGCCCAACTCTCCAACCTATCCAGGTCCCTCTGCAGAGCCCTCCTGCCTTCCAGCTGATCGATACTCCCCCCCAGCTTAGTGTCACCTGCAAATTTGCTGATGATGGACTCAATCCCCTCATCTAAATCATCAATAAAGATATTAAACAGGACTGGGCCCAACACTGATCCCTGGGGGACACCAACTGGATGCAGCACCGTTCTCCACCACTCTCTGGGCCCAGCCCTCCAGCCAGTTCCTAACCCAGCACAGTGTCCCTGTCCAAGCCGTGGGCTGCCAGCTTTTCCAGGAGTATGCTATGGGAGATGGTGTCAAAGGCTTTGCTGAAGTCCAGGTAGACACATCCACAGCCTTCCCCTCATCCACCAGGCGGGTCACCTGATCATTAAAGGAGATCAGGTTGGTCAGACAGGACCTGCCCCTCCTAAACCTATGCTGGCTGGGTCTGATCCCTTGTCCATCCTGTAGGTGCTGTGTGATTGCACTGAGGATGATCTGCTCCATAACCTTGCCAGGCACTGAGCTCAGGCTGACGGGCCTGTAGTTTCCCGGGTCCTACTTCCGGCCCTTTTTGTGGATTAGCGTGACATTTGCCAACTTCCAATCATCTGGGACCTCCCCAGTGAGTCAGGACTGTTGGTAGATGATGGACAGTGGCTTGGCAAGCTCTTCCGCCAGCTCCTCATCACCCTTTGGTGGATCCCATCTGGTCCCATAGACTTGTGGGAATCCAAGCAGCTCAGTAGGTCACTAACTGTTTCCTTCTGGATTACAGGGGGGCTGTTCAGATTCTTGTCTCTTTCTACAAGCTCCAGAAGCCAGCTGTCCTCAGGACAACCTGTCTTACTGTTGAAAACTGAGACAAAGAAGGTGTTAAATACCTCAGCCTTTTCCTCATCTTTGATAACTATATTCCCGCCCATGTCCAGTAAAGAGTGGAGGTTTTCCTTGCCCCTCCTTTTGCTGTAGGACTGTTGATGTATCTGTAGGACTTTTTGTTATCCTTCACAGAGATGGTGAGATTCAGTTCAAGTTGTGCCTTTGTCCCTCTAATTTTCTTTCTACACGACCTAACTATATTCCTAAATTCTTCTTGAGTGGTCAGCCCTTTTTTCCATAATCGGTAGGCTCTCTTCTTTACCCTAATTTCTTTCAAAATCTCCCTGTTCAGCCAGGCCGGTTGTCTTCCCCGCCAGCTCGCCTTTCGGCACAGTGGGACAGCCTGCTCCTGTGCTTTCAAAACTTGCTTCTTGAAGTACGTCCATCCCTCCTGGACCCCTTTGTTTTCAAGGGCTGTTTCCCAGGGCACACTCTGGACTAGTCTTCTGAATAGGCCAAAATCTGCCCTCCGGAAGTCCAACGTAGAGGTTTTATTGACAGCCCTCCTTGCATCCCTGAGTATTGAAAATTCTATTATTTCATGATCACTGTGTCCCAGACATCCACTGACCACCACATCTCCCACCAGCCCCTCTCTGTTTGTGAACAGGAGGTCTAGCGGGGCTCGATCCCTGGTAGGCTCATTTACCAGCTGGAGCAGGAAATTATCCTCTATACACTCTAGCAATCTCCTAGACTGCCTCTTCTCCACTGTGTGCAGTTCCCAGCAGACATCTGGCAGGTTAAATGTAGAGAAGCAAGATTCAGGATGGGAACAGTTCCAGGCATGGAGAAAAGCATACAGCAATTGGCAGGACTTTCATATGGACTTTACTGTTATTATGTGGTTTCACTGTATTCATGCTACACAGTGCACAACTGCACATGCCCAGGCTTCCTCCTCCCCCTTTTGCCTGTGCCCTGTTCTGATTTGCTCCCCCATTTGTCTGTCTGATAGCCCACCCGATGTTCTGCCCCCTTTCCCTGGTGGGACGGTTAAGAATCGGGTACACGCCTGAATAAACAAGTCTGCTTGCACCCTTCCTCGTGTCCTGTCCCCTCTTTGGACCGCGACAGTTAAAGTCACCCACGAGAACAAGGGCGATTTTGAGACATCTGTCAGCTGCTTGTAGAATAATTCATCACCCTCATCATCCTGATTGGGTGGTCTGTAACAGACTCCCACCAGGATACCAGACTCCTTGGCCTTCCCCCGATTCTGATCCACAGGCACTCAACCTAATTGTTACTGACTTCAACTTCTACAGAGTCAAGAGACTCTTAACATATAGAGCCACTCCTCCACCTCTCCTACCCTGCCTGTCCCTTCTGAAGAGCCTGGAGAGCTACCCATGGTAGCACTCCAGTCATGCGAGTCATCCCACTACGTTTCCGTGATAGCGACCACATCATAGCTTTCCTGCTGCACAATGGCTTCCAGCTCCTCTTATTTGTTACCCATGCTGTGTGCATTGGCGTACATGCACTTCAGCTGGGCTCCTGATTTGGCTCTTAACTTGGGTTGTCCACCCTAGGGCTCCTGATTGGCTCTTAACTTGGGCTGTCCACCCTTGGGCTCCTTTCTGGAGAGCCCAGTTTCAACCTCTTCCCCCTTCAAACCTAGTTTAAAGGTTTGTAGGGAACTCTGGATGCAAAACTATTGTTTTTGTGTTCTTTTGTTGCTCTGCCAATACACATATATCCTTTAATAAAGGGCTGTTATCTTTTTCTTTCTCCATATTTCCTCAATCGGAGCCTCTTAATTTCAGATTTACAACTGCTTGGAGGGAGGAGCTTGGTCTTCCTCATAACTCATCCTCCTTAGCAAACACTTCAGTCTCATTAAACTCAGACAACAATATAAATTGTTTTTGAAACTACAGTTATAATAATATTTTGTGAAACAGTATCGAAAGAACTTCAAGCACAGGCTGAATTCCTTCATTTACTCCTCAGCACACCATGAGGGTTTCCAGGACCACCCATCTTTTTTTAATCTTCTAAAAAAAGATACTTGGGAAACATCAACTGTATCACCTTTGAGAAGGGCCACTAAGTTGGTCACAGGGCTGTAACATCTCTCTTGTGAAGACATTCTGAGAGAGTCAGGGTTCAGCCTGGAGACGAGAAGGCTCCAGCAAGACCTTAGAGCACCTTCCAGGACCTAAACAAGGCCTACAAGAAGTCTGGAGAGAGACTTTACAAAGGCATATAGTGACAGGAAAAGGGAGAATCGCTTCAAACTGAAAGAGAGTAGGTAAGATGAGAGATTATAGCAAGAAATTCTTTATTGTTAAGCTGATAAGGCACTGGCATAGGTTGCCCAGAGAAGTTGTGGCTGTTCCATCCCTGGAAGTGTTCAAGGCGAGGATGGATGGGGCTTGGAGCAACCTGGTCTAGTGGAAGGTGTCCCTGCCCATAGCAGGGGTGTTGGAACTAGATTATCCTTGAGGTCACAAACCATTCTATGATTCTATGACCCTGACAGTGTATTATGGGATTATATTTTTTAGTCAAAACTCTAAATTAAGGATAATTCTGAAACAATCTTGGTCATGGACATATAGAGGCACAGCTCAAGGCAAACTATACCATGGTAGTCAAAACACAAATAAAAGAAGGTGTGTAGATGAGAGCAACTGAAAAGATGAATGGCAACTGGAGAAAGAATGGTAAAAGGCAACTTCCCCCCCGAGTTCCCCACCCTTTACTTCTGCTCTTCTGAAGGCATTCTCCAAGCAGCTGATTATAGGACTAATTTTAAAATCCAAACAGAAACAGAAACTACATCTTTTGTTCCAAGTAACATGACTTAAGTATCTTCATTTAAATATTCCATTTTAAGGGTTGAGCTACGTAAGTATTCTTCAGGTAATGGCCTGAAGAATAATTCCTCCTGAACCAGCACTAGCGACAATATTGCCTCCTATTAAGACCTGAAATTAAAGCAAAGGCTAATGCTGTCAATACACATCAAATATTTCCTAGTATACCTGCAGAGGTCACTTGGCCTTGGGACCAACTGCCATACCTAACCCGTATGGTTGCTATCCATGACTTACACAAGTACCCAAAGCACATTCATTTCACGTGCCTTTCCTGCCTGAAAAGAACTACATCTCAGGCAGTATTCACAAAATAAAAATATTAATAATCAAAGCCTGGTACTTTTCTGGAATTAGAGAGTGGCATTGGCGTAATATTAATAATCAACCTACTCCCCAAAAAACAACTTACAATTAATATATTACAAACTGAGTTTAACATATCAAAAGTTGGGAAATATACTGCTTCAAAAGAGTCACAGCCTATCAGTATAAAGGAAGAATATAAAACTATTTTATTGACCACTGTTCACCAGTATTTACAATAAAGTAAACAATATAAGTAACAATATAATAACAAGTCTGATAACATTCAAATTACTACAAAGTTAGTTTTCACCTAGTCTTCTGAAGACCAAGCGATCCCAAATACTAAAAAGAATGACCCTAGGGGTTTAAAGGGCTAGGTTTGGGTAAAGAAGATACATGCACATCAATAGTACAGAAGACTACAAAACATCTGTGAGTTTGTTTAGACATTCATTATGATCCTGTAATAACTATGGAAATTCATCCATGTTTTATAAAAGCTTTTACCTAATATGGAGGAAGTAGTAGTATCAAATGCTCTCTTGTGATAAATGAAACAAGTTGCAGAAAGCTTTTATTTACTTGCTGTTGATGCAAAACATACTACTTCAAAAAAATATCAAATTCGAAACTGGTTAGAATGTATGCTTCTCACATTGCTAATAAATCAAACTTTAGGTTTTAATATTCTTATATATAAAAAAAGCAATGCAAACAATTATTGTGCTTCATCTTCTGGGCATGAATGCCAAGTTAGTCGTTCTTCATAAAAAGCGATTACGATCTGAGGACACTCCTTGTTAGCGTCTTTGGCCAGCACCAGATCTGCCTCATCAGAGCCTTTCCTGATGTAGAAGAGAGTGGGATTTAAGAAAAAGCAAAATCATTATTTCAAAATATTTAGCAGCTCTTGATAAGTCCTAAGTTTTAAAAGAATGTCAGCTAGAAATTGGTTTCCAGTATACCTTTCACTACAGCTACCAAGAATTTCCACACTAATGGTAATGACAAGGTTTCA
Source organism: Pipra filicauda (assembly GCF_003945595.2). NCBI lineage: Eukaryota > Metazoa > Chordata > Aves > Passeriformes > Pipridae > Pipra > Pipra filicauda. Next base: position 413,857 of record NW_024105075.1, read on the forward strand.
TAGCTCCATCTTCCTTCCCTTCCCGTATTTTTTCTGTTGGAAATGAAAACGCTTTTCAAAGGGTACCAATTATACGGTTACATACTGTAGTATGTAATGAAACAAGTAAAACTTAGTTAATTTTGTCTTTTAAAGACTAATCAAAACTTCAAAGTGAGACTTAAAAATTAATAGCACCAATCTTAAGAGGTGGTACTTACATCCAAATTATATTTACTGTTTATGCAAGTAACTTCTTGTATTCATATTGCTATTCTTGATGCTGTGTTGGGGTAACAAAACAAACTTTCCAGTCTGACATGCTTCAGATTCCATTTTTAAGTGTATGCTGCCTTTACGAGTCGGCTTTGTGCATACATAGTCATATCTATGCGTGTTACCTACGACCAATTATGAAAAACTAATCAACTGCAATGGAACTAAACAAAAAAAAGATTCTTTTTGTCCTCCGAGTCTGATTTTGCCAATTATCACTATAGAAATTCAAACACTCATAATCTTTGTTTTGCAACTCTTCTAAGTTTCACATAAAATTTATAGCAAATTTGGAAAGGCAGAAGGGAGACAATCTCCTAAAGCACTGCAGCAGTCCAGGCATGTCACATGACAAATCATGTCTCTGGAGACCACTCAGTTTGACTCCATTCAGAAAATCACATCCTTCTCAAAGGCTGTGGAAAGCTATCCTTCTTATCCCATCACTTAAAGAGATCTGACCCCTAGCAAGTGTCAATTCAATGTCTTCTCAACTGCTAGAAAGTACTAATTTTATCCCATTTGTTCAAGAAATCCTTCTGTCAGCACTATGTTACCTATCCTCCCAACAACACAAACTCCCCACATCACTGTACCCTCTTACTAGCCCATAATGGCAAGCCTCTCCATATTGTTTATTTTTCATCTCCACCTCTGCTTCCTCCACTACTCGCTTCCAGTTCCAGTTTGCTGCATGCAGAATAGTTGGCACTATGGTTGGCTATCCAGCAGCTGGCTTCTGCTTATTGAAACATATAAAGCTGTATTCCTTCCTGCCATTTCCTCAGCAAGAGCATTGCCAAGATTCAGTTTTTCCATACAAATGCCAATTTTCCCTTATTTTATGAGAAATTACCTTTCAAATTTCTACTTCTGTAAAACTAAATTAACTGAAATGAAAGATATTTTGGGTTTTGAAGGAAGAGGGATTAAGTACTAAATGAATATAGAAGGCTTGCTTTTCTAAGAATACAAGACTAATTAGGAGACCACCAGCTTCTCTGTCTTACTCTTGCAATGAAGTTGTCTCATGAGCCTAAGTGCAACTGCTGCCCTCTTGTAACATGGGTAAGAACTGTGGATGTAAGACTTACCATTTCATGAGGAACATAAGCTCTCCACTGCTATCCGTAGCCCCAATTATCCGCTCAGGAGCAAGACCCCTTGCAAACCCTCTTGGTTTATCAACCTATTGATTAAGTTAGAATACAGTTATCTAGTTTAAGATGAAATTCCATTTTGCTGCTAGATGCATACATTTTTGTACATACATATATGTATGTGTGTATCAGAACAAAAAAATACAGTCTTAAAAAACCATCAAATCTATAATTACATATTATTGTCAGAATAAGACACTGATTTTTTCATGACCAATCTTCAGGCCAAGTCATTTAGGGTCGTAACAATGAAAGAATTTTACATCCATGTTTCCAGCATTTATTTATGAAAACACAATAGATGAAAAAAGTGTTCTAAAATCATCATAGCAGATAAACAAACAAGCATGGTCAGTAAAAGTAACAAAAGCGGCAAAGCAAAAATGCATGCCTGGAAGTGGGAAAACCGCATGCTTTTCAGCAAAATAACAGGTTTAGGTTGGTTTAAACCAACAGCAAAACTCTTGGGGAACACCTCCACTCTTCTTGGCTCGCTGAGACCACACTGGTGACAAGAAATATCACAACTATTTCCTGTATTAGCTCCTTTAGAGGTTCACAATACCCTTTTAGAGACAGTGGCCACTCCTGTACCAGATGAAGCCACACAACTGACTCCATACAGAAAGTAAAATACTCATTGTACTATTCATCAACTATTTCTTCTGATACTTTCCAATCCTTTTGACAGTAACCACACGTCTAAGACTTGTCTTCATACATGAAAATGGTTGCCAATACCAGTGGTTTCAAACTGCTAATCTGAAAGTTTACGGACGAAAATGTAAACTATCGGAATGCCTTACTACAAGTGCATTATTTTGTACTTAGCAGCACTAAATGTGTCATGTTGTTCACTCATTTGTATCGCAGAAAAAATCCCCACTTTCAGAAAAAGTAGGCTTTCTGCAGTCATGCTTTCTACTCCCTCTCCACCATCACGTCTGGTCCCGATGTAAGTAACTGACTGGTCTTCACATTTTGCCATCTTGTGACTCACCTATTCAAAATCATGCTAAATACGAAAGCCAAACATCTTGGACCTTTTGCTCTAATACAAACTGATCACTTAACACCATTAATTAATAACTCTTAACCAGACTTATTTTCAATTATTCAGTAAGTGTCATGGGACAACGCAAGAACTTTTAATCATCATGTCACTCAATCATCTTTTACTTACCATTTGGATAGTCTCATTAACCACAATGAATGTATATCCTTTTCAAACCACAGTTCCAGATACTTTTAAATCAGTGTTCAGTCTCATTCTCAAAGTCACAATAGATTTTTTGGGGGATGGAGAGATAGGGAAGAAATGTAGGGGGAAAAAAGCTTAGCACATGAACATATACTTACAGAATCACGTTTTTTCTTTGATTTACTATCATCAGATTCGCTATCTGACAAAGATTTTCTTTTGGCACCGTCTGTTTTTTCTTTACCAGCTTTCTGAGAGTTCAAAAAAGCTTCAATTAGCTCTGGACAATCTAAGTTCTCTTCAGGTTCCCATGTGTTGTCAGCACTGAAACATACACACATTTATGTAAAACTAACCGCATGGCTCCTCTTAATTTAAGCAAGTGAATTTTGTCTCATTATATAAGGTAGGTTTCTTAAACTCTAAGGGTGTTTATGTAACCCTAAGGATGTTTATTGTGCCATCTTTAGTAGCCTTCATGTACTACAATTGATGACTAGAAGGTGTATGCTCAGTGTTGAAAAACAATGTTCTTAAAGAAAAGATAGGAGTTAATAGAGCTGCTTATTGTGCTTTGTTCTCAGTGGGATCATCAGAGTTAAAACAAGCAATTCCCACCCTACGAAAACCTATCTGCCCATTTACACTGACTTGCTTCTGTGGTTCCTCTAAAGACTGTCCACGCAAACAAACCATATGATACAAGCACTAAAGACGCACTCACAGGGAACAAGGTGTACACAACACTTGTTACAAACAGCTTAAATATATATATATATATATAAGCTTCCAGATACCAGGAACACTCTCTGAAGTCTCTGAGAAGTAAGCACAACTACACCTGGAACTATCTTCCTCCTTCCGTTGACTACAGGAGGGAACAAAGGTGGGCAGAGCTCGGCACTGCACGTTTCAGTGAGCGTGCATTTTGTTAACTAAAATTTTAACAAGTTCCTGCAACAACTAAGCACCTCATCAGAAGTACTCACGCACACATACTGCCACAGTGCTACTGCACAAGCAGGATATCGACTTTTAATACATTTTTTTTCCATTACTGTAACCAGTTCAAATAAGACCCTCAATTACGAAACACGTGTTTGCATTTATATATTAATCACCACACGCATTTCAGGTGCTAGAGAGCACAATGTTGCAATGCAATAATTTTGAGAGGTATGCAACAAAAATTAATCACTGCATATGTAACCACTTATGCTCAAATGTTGGGTGCATTGCCTTTTCTCAGCTAGTAAAGCAAGCTGCCATGAAGTGTCACTGGAAGGAGAGAAGAGGCACAACTGCATTCCTTCTTAAACAATCAACTTTATCATGTAAGTCCTGGGCAAGACACTCAAAAAGGCAACCATGCCACAGAATTCCTTAGGCAAATTTGCTAATTTGAGAGCAGTTCAGGAAAATTAATAATAAGCAAACTATCTACTTCAAATTCATTGCTTCAGAGCTGCCTGCAGTTTAAATCCCTGCATAATTTCTTACTCAGAAGTAACATTCATTCCACTACATATGTAACAACTGTCATTCTAGCTTACCTTGATAGATATTCACAGAACCTATATCAGAGAACAATCACTAAGGACCTGGTTAAAGTCCTCGACTATTTTATGTAGCACAAACACTGAGCTACATTATCTTCTATTTTATTTTCAGACTTGACTGTCCCACCTGAATATGCATTTACGGATGTCCTTCCCTCAAGGTTCTTTAAAGTGGATCCCCATCACCCAATCTCCTCTCTGTACAGTTATCTCAAATAAATGGTTCGTGTTTATCATTCTATCAGGAAAAAAAAAAAAGGAAATGCCTTACTCTGTAAATCCTTTCCACTTCAAGAAGTATTCCACCTTTCCATTTTGAACACGTCTGTCGAGGACCTTCTCTACAACAAATTCTTCAGACTCTGCCTCTTCAACTTTTTTACCTTTGCCATTCTGTTTCTTTCCCATTTTGTGCTACAAAAGAAATTCAGAACGGCATTATTAATTCTTTTGCTTTATACGGTTACTTCACTGGCCAAATCCAACTTTGCTCAGTAAACAGCAACGAATCATGTACTTATTAACACTAAAGCCAGAAGCTCAGACTCCTTTTACGTTAGTGCATGTGGTCAGGTAACCTGAGCAAGACATATTAATGTTTTGGGTTTTTTTTCAGCTGCTTAATGAGATACCCAACAGCAGTTTTTAAAAAGATTAAATTTTTTGTCCACATACTCAGTGACTATACTCCCCTTATAAATTTAATTCTCAGTCCTACATGCTCAAAAAAATATGAAGCTTCTAAAATTTAACTCTATGCCTGTGAAAAGGCAGAGGGCAAGGCAGAAATAAAGAAAAGAAATAAGAGAACTGTGAAAATGCATAAAATAGAAAAGAGATGGTACTCAAAAAAAGGTGGTTACTACCTGTTCCAAAAAACCAAGGAGAAACTGATGGCAGCGAAGTTTATAGCGTAGTGCTACAATAAGCAAAATACTCAACAATAACCCGTAACTACTGAACAGGACACATGCTAGGAGCATTCCATTACTGCTGTTTCTTCCACGCACCTATGTAAGTTACAAAGATGTGTCACAAAGGTGCATAAATTTAAGATTGCTATCCTTAAGTACAGCTGTTAACACATTAATGAAATGTTGCTAACTTAAAAAACCGTGTTTCAAGTTTACATTTGCTGTTTCGAACAATATTAAGTTCTTAAAATAAATATTACATCCACATCATCCTCAAGGCATTCCCAGTTTAATAAGGCACAATCAAATCGTAGTAGAAGGACACATTTCAGAATTCCCTTGTTTGTAATCTCAAAAAGGTTGGAACAAGCCTATCATGTTGTGTCACATTTCTGGAGGACTGGCAGACCAAAATCATTCTGCTTGCCATTTTGGACCACACCTTATAAGGAAATGGTTAAAGCGGCAGCCATAAACTTTTAAGCTCTTAAAACATATAGTCATGCAGCACCCTAAATCAAAGAGGAGAGAACTAAAGCACTTTCTATACAACAGAAAGCAGACAAGCAAAAACCACAAAGCACCTTTATTTGCTTGATGGCCTGTCTCTATTCCTCTCTATAACTGATGTGGGTTAGTTTGAGAATATTGCAATTTGGGAATTTTCAATTTTTTAGACTTCATAGAATTTTATCTTGATGTGGTGAAAGGTAAAAAAAAAAAAGTATGTTAGACACAAAAAAATTGTCTCATTTTTGTAAACTGAAGATTTGAAGATGATTATCTTGCCAAAGCCCTGTCTTCGTACCCTTTATTTTTCATAATTAATTTTTTCCCTCCCTCCCTCTCTCTCCAAAATAGCTTTACTCTGGGTTAGCAGCCCATAAATTGAAGGTGCAAACGACAAAGAGGAGAAAAAGTTTCTAGTTTCTTATTGAAACAAGAAGTTTCTGTATAGATTATACCTTGCATGGCAATTGTTTTGATTTGGAAGCATAGAAGAGAGATTATCTAGAACAGAGTATGTATTTCCAATTAGATTTTAACTGCCTGCATATCCCAGGTGTATTTTGACCACAGCATTCATGTCTGAAAAGTGTCAACTTAAGCACACTGGCTTTTTTTTTGCCTCCACAGGAAAAAGAATGCAAGACTGAAATTGAAAGGAAATAAAACATGAAGATGTCCAATGCTTCTATGAAGGCAGCTTCTTTCAAGAAATGGAAATGTGAAAAAGAGAAAGGGGTAGAGATGAGGAAAAGAAACAAACAATAAAAGAAGCAGAGGAAAAAACAACAACACAGTAAAAGACAGACTCACTATACCATAGTAATAACATTATAATTACTGGTGATGAGGCAAGCAGGCTACAAGTGGGGAACATCTCCATCTGTATTCTCCGTTGGACTAAAATTCTTTGATTCAATGGAAGATTGTTTTCTGGTACTCTTTTCGGCTTCACTAATTCTTGTCACTTAAAGATCAATGTTTTGGATTTCTGTATCAAAGCAACAATTTTTTTTTTTACTTTCTAAGACTTAAGTATATTAAGTATCTTCCACAGAAGAAAATTAATGTCATGGGGGGTCTGTATTTTTTTCTTGAAGTGCAATAAGAAATAACAAAATCAAGACTATGCTGCTTTTAGTATTAAAGATTTAATTGGGTCTCGTGCATCAGCACTAATCTCCAAAGTCTTGAACTTATTAAAATAATACTTGGTTGCAGAGCCTGCAGAAATACTGAACATGTTAAAAAAGCTGTACATTCTGAGATTATACATGCCCATGCAAATCTCAGCCCACATGTGAATGTGATATCTGACTGAAGTTAAAGGGTACTAAATGTCCACTAGGCCCCTGAATCTCCCTTCTCTGTGGTTGCATGATATAAGCTGTAACTTAGGCACTTGACACTGAAGGCTTTTCTATGGCTTGTTTCCCTTTCTGCATTCAGAAGTCACATGTGACAGATGCAGAGCTATGGCTAACCACTCTTTCTTTTAGGGGCAAGGTTAAAACACTGAAGTGACACTGTGGTGTACGGTTTTAACATACAAGAGGTAAGAAAATCAGAATTACAGCTCTAGGGCTACCCTATCCCCTAATACATTTAGGTTTTGCATGCAAATACATAATGAAGCAGAATTAGTTACGGTTCCCATGGGAACCATAACTGATTTTCCTGACCTGTGCAGCAAAATTCTTAACAACATTGAAAGATTAAAAATTCTGCATTCATAGATTTTTTCCTCTCTCTGAGGCACCCTCCCCCCAGGCTGGCTAACTCTTCTCTTCCTCAAGTTAGGGATAAGTGGTCAATCAATTACAAACAGAAAGTTCAGACTTTCACCTTGGTGAAATCTTTTAAAATAGCTTGTTATCATACAACATAGAGGAAGCACGCCATTGCACCTCTAAGCCAGGAGTTAATACAAGTTTTTAATATAACTCAAGCTGAGTGAACTAGTAATCATTTCAGTAAATTTAAGAACAGGTCTTTTGAGTTTATTATAAAGCAGTTGTTCTGCTATCCAAATTTTGAATTGTGCACGTATATTTTTTGCTTACTTCCCCATCTCAAACTCAGATGTATCTCACACTATACTTTTTAAGTTCTGTTTTTCACAAAACTATATATCATCATTAGTTGAATGGTAACCAGCAACCAACTGCCCTTAGAAGTCCATATTTTAATGTCAAGCAAAGCTTTACAGGACTTGAGATCCATGAATGCATCATTAAAATGGTCCAGGAAGGGTTGACATCTGATAATCTCTGCTCCTATGAAATTCAAAGAAACTGTTATTTGTTAAAAATCATTTCAAAAGGCATCTTAACTATGCCACATCATTTCTCAATAATATTACTTTTCATCTGTAAAAACTGCCTTTTCTCAGGCAATTAGTTTTCTCTAAATACACTGGGAGAAATTAAATCAGTACATGACTTCAATTTTATTTTTTACATGTATGATGAATTACATGGTGTGCTGAAAGGAAGCTAAAAAAATCCTTAGTATTTTCTACCGTAGGACAGATGAAATAGTACAGAGTCCTTTCACACTTTTTTTTTTCCCAACATGTCTCTTTAGAAATGGCAGATTTATTAAAGCCAATGTCCTTTCTAGTAGCCTTACTTTCTGGATCTGAAATTTTGGTCAGAATAATGCTGGGGAGGGGAGATGTGGATGTATCTTTTAAATGGAGATGCCAAGTTATAGGTTTGAAGAAAAATATGTTGATTAAATCCTTATATACTTTAGGTGTGCATGAACTTACCAATGTAGTTTTATTGGAGGCCATTTTTATTGCAGACTTGCAGAGCTTTTACTAGAAAAATGCATGACAATTAAAAGGAAGTTTGCATAACTCGAAGAAAGGCATCCCAAGACAAACATGGTCCTTGTTCCAACCCCCATGTATTCACTGCATATAACATTTCTTATACGGATTAAATCCAGAACAAAAAGTAGGTTATTACTTTGTCTGGCATAACGCAGTTACGCACCATTACACTAGCCAGGATAAATGATACTGACAAGGTGGTAGATAGGGTTAAAAAAGGTTTTTCCCAAGGCCTTCAAAGGCTTAGAGATGTTTCTAGGGAAAAGGGGGAGGACCATCAGGGATGCTTATTTCCTTAAACCCAACAGAACAGGATTTCAGATTCTAGCAGTTGGAGATATACCTCAGGTATATTAACTGCGAATCTGGTGGGGAACAGCTACATATCTGTGGTGTAATGAATCACCCACTACTCTTACATGGTAGCAAATGCTTATAAACAGCAAATATTTATCTTAATGCAACTATAACGTTGCCTTCTAATTCTCACGTTTGCAAGAGTTAAGGTCCTAGAGCAATATTAACTCAGCTAAGCCATACATACTACATAATTAAGCTACGCAAATGATGTTGAACGCAATTCATTCCCTTTTCCATGTCATTTCTCATACCGACCAGATCCTTAGGCATGTATTGTCCCCACCCCACTGCGAGCTATAGAACTGTTAGAATTCCCCATTTGCCTGGGCAAGGCAAAAGAGAAAAGTCCTTCAAGGCCAGAATACCTCCCGGACTCAGTAATCCCGCCCAATCCTCCCCTTGACAGGGGAGTGGATTTTGGCAGCCACATAGGCGGTGGGGTAGGCGAGGTGGGAGAAGGGCAGGGGCCAGGGCCCCAGCGCGAAGACTCTTGCCTTGTGTCCCCCTCTTGAAAGGCAGGAGAAAGGGGAAAACCCCCCAACAAAACCAGTAACAAATCCTCCGTCAGAAAACAGGCAGCCCTGCGGAGGCCTGCTGGGGGCGGCTGCGCCTCGGGCCTGTGGCGGGCGAACATGAGGCCGGCGGGGCCGCCCCGGGCGAGGTAACGGGGCCGGGAGAGGGGGCCCTGGGCCGCTCCCGCCCCCGCCCCCGGGGCCCCTTCCACGCCGTCCCCTTGCCCCCGCCCCGCCACGTTTCTCCCGGGCCCGGCAGGGACACAGGGACGGCCGCGGGCCGGCTTTGTCTGCCGCGCTGGTGCCGCTGCCCCCGCCCCCGGCGCTGCCCTCCTTCCCCGCGGCGGCAGCGCCCGCGGCTCCGGGGGCCTCCCTCCCTTCCTCCCTCCTTCTCTCTCTCCCTCGCCGAGCGGGCGCCGGGGCCGCGACCCCCCGGCAGCCCCGCTCCGCCCGCCACCCCCCACCGCCAAGGAAGCGGGGGTGGAGGTGGGTGGGCTGCGCTCCGCATCTCCCCGCGACGGCCCGCAGCAAGCCGTAGAGGGAAGAGGAATCAGGGAAGAGGACTCGGGAGCGGGTGGGGTGGAAGGAGGCGGCTGCAGCGAGAGAAAATAGGGAGAGAGAGAGAAGGATACAGACTTCAATGGCGCCCAGCCGCTTGGGTCTCCCGTCTCCTCCTCGCTCCCGCCCTGCGCGCACTGAGCGGCGGCGGCAGCAACAGCGACATCCGCGGGGGGCTGAGGCAGCGGGTGGGGGCAGGGAGGGAAGGAGGGAGGGCGGGGAGCAGCGCGGCGGCGGCTGGCGGGGCTGGGCTGGGCTGGGCGAGCACTGCGCGCCGGCGGCTGTGACGGGGCAGAGCGCACGACGCCGCCACCGCCTACGCGCGAGCCGCTACAACCTCCGACCGTCGTCGCCGCCGGCACAGGAGGGGGGCCAAGACGTCTCTCCAACGCGGGGCGAGCGCAGGACCGCGCCAGGCGTCCAAAAGAAGGAAGATGCCTCGCGGCGACAGGGAAAGCGACTGGGTGAGGTGGGGGGAGCAGAGCGGGCCTGCGGACCCCGGCCGCCATGATGGCCGCCGCCGGGAGTCCGCGCCGGACCGGAGCCGCCCCCCGCCGCGGAGCGAGGGCCTCGCTCGTCTGGAGGGGCCCGTGTGGAGCGCGGCCATTTCCCGCGTTGAGCTGGGGAGGCCCGGCCCTAAGCGAGGGGCGGGGGTGGGGAAGCGGGTTCGGAAAGCAGCGGGGCTATGGGGCTCCAAAACTCATTCATAAGTAGAAAAAAGGGTCGGGGAGCCAGATGGGGAGGCTTCTCTGCGGGCGGAGGAGCCGCGGGTGGATCCGCGGTGGAGCTGAGGGGGAGGGGGAGCAGAGGGGGCGGGAAGAAAGGAGCCTTTCCAGCGCCATTTCTCTCGCGCGCCGGGCGGCAGCACTCACCCTCTGCTGCGGTGTGTGCGGGGCCGCCAGAGGGAGATGGAGGGAGGGGATGAAGGAGGGGAGGAGAGCAGGCAGTGTGCCCGATACCGGCGGTGAGGGGTAGAGCGGAGCGGGCTGCGGCGGAGTCCGCCTCCCTCCGCCGGGGCCCTGCGATGTGTCGGCGCTGGTGCCAAAATGTGTAGTTCGCATTTCCTCCTGCCCGGGTGGAGGGGGAAGGGGCAGGGGCCAGAGCGATATTTCGGGGGTACGGTGCGCCCGCCCGCTCCCTGCCAGTACCACGCGTATAGAGGGGCAATGCGGAGCCGCCCCGGCTAATTATAACCCGAGCTTTGAGCCTTCGGGTCCGCTCGGCAATTTCCAGAAAAATAAAATAAATAAAAAACCCAAAAACCAGCCGTGACACGGTGCCAGCGGTGGTCGGGGCCGCTTCGGCTCTGCTCGAGCACGTCTCGCGAGCCTGTTCCGTTGTCGGAAATTGCCGAGCGGGCCGGGGCAGTCGATAACTGGCTGCGTCTCTCTTTCCGGAAATTGCCGAGCGGGCGCCGAGCGCCATTTTTGCCTGCTTCGGCAGGTTCCGGAAATTGCCGAAGTGAGCCGAATGGGCTTCCGTTCCCTGTTCGGCTCTTTCCGGCGGCTGTCGAAGCGCATAAGCTCGACGACGACGGCTGCTTCGGCTCATTCCGGAGACGGCCATTACTAACGGAGTCGATGACTTTTCATTGCGCGATAAAAACACGTAGGGGCGTTATACAGAACTGCCGCCCCTCTGGAGACATTTAAGCTCCAGATTCTACCTTTTTTTTTTTAATTAATTAATCCATAATATCGGAAGCGAGCCCGGGCTGAAGAAGGAGGGCGCTAGCTCTACGCGGAGCTGAATTTCAAATTACGTAACAGTTCAGGCAGCCATTACCGACCGGTTGTACGGTACTCTCGAGCAGGAATACGTAAACCATGAAGAACATGGTACGTAGGAAGGGAGGATTCAGAGTTTGTTTTTAAGGAGGGAGGCGCATTTGCTTCTGCGGGAGGAGTGAATTTTTCCGGGGCTGGGCATTACTAGCAGGCTTGAGTCTTTGTCTGCGCGGGTCTTGGCGCCGCCGCCGGGTCGCACCGCGGGCCGGGCGCTGGGTGTCTGCGCGGAGGAAGGTTCTGGAAGGGGCGGCTGGGGCTGACGCGCAGCTGGGCAAGGCAGCGGAGGCTGAGATAACCGCGCATGGTGAACAGCGCATTCTTAAGCAGTGGCCGCGCTGCCCTGGAATGTCGTCGGAGGAAGGGGACGCGGGACTCCGGGGGTCGGTCGGTGGGCGGGCCGGGGGCCGCCTTGGCCTCGCGAGGTGCGGAGCGGCCGGGGCGGTGCAGTGGGTAATGGCGGTGCCGAGGGGGAGGGGTAAAATGGCGGCCTGGCCGAGGATCGCAGCTGCCAGGGGCTGGGGGGGTCGCTACGGGAGAGCGGGCGAGGCGGTGGGGGAAGCTGTAGTCGTTCGGTATCCGCGGGGGCGGGAAGGAGCGCCGGAGAGGTCTTCCTGGTGCCGGGTGTGTAGCTGCACGCTGGAAGCGCTTTGCAGCCCTGTCCTTGGAAGCGGCGGCTGCTCCCGGGCGCCATTTTCCCCGCCCGGCTCGGGGCCGCGGTGTTCCTGCTGCCGCCACATGGCGGAGCCGGCGCGACCGCCACGTCCCGCCCGCCTCAGGCGGCGAGCGGGGAGCCGGGCCGAGGAATTGCGGAGCTCTGGAGTTTTGGGATCCCCTATCGTTTGTCTCCGTCAAACAATTTTGTTATCCTAGTTAGTAATTCTGCGGTCGGCGTAGATTGTGTGCGCACACGTTATTGCTATATCAGACAGGTTACCTTGCTTCGGTGATTAATACTCCAGTAAAGGCTGTGCGTTTTCTAGTCCTTTCAAGTGTTTCTTTAAGCCTGTGAAGGAAAACTTAAAATGCACACAAATGAAGATTCTGCAGGGGTTGTAAAGATTTCCTCTCGCAGTCTGTTCCTGCCACAGGGTGTATTGTGGAAATCTTCAAGGAAGTGTTTGCTCCAGTTTTTATTTTGTAGGCCTTGGTAGACGTGGATTGTCGGTGTGTTTTTACCAAATGAAGATTTCCCTCAGGATTTTAAGAGGGACAGGGACTTGAGTGATGATAATTATCGTACATTTTAAACCTTCAGCATAAGCTTTACGCGCTCAGAGCTCTTTGGACCCTGGTGGGAGGTTAATGTTAGGTTAACCAGAGCTTCTTCAAACTGACAGCACTTTAAACGAATAGATTCTCCACACTCAGAGGCTGTGTGTGTGTGTTAGTGGAGCAGCATGTTTATGTTGGTTTTGCACAGTGATTTTCATTAAAGTACTGGTAATAAATTTTGTTATTGGTGTGTCCTGAGACGTGGTGCCTAGATGTCGTTCTGGGTGAGGTATGACACTGAATATGTCTGTAAAGTGTATTACTGTCCTGTTCGATGTTAGTTAGTAATGTGTGGTACGTTTTGTCATTGTTCTAGCTGATAGGTTCCATTCTTTCCTTGAATTTTATTTACACGTTTATAACTTTTCAGAGGTGAACCTAATACTTGTTGGAAAAAGCCTAGCAGCCTACTAAATGTGCTTGATTCTCATATTTGTATAATAATGTGCATTATTAAATGCATGATAATTGATTGTATAGGAAAAAGTGTCTTTTGTGAGCTTATGAAACAGTAACCACGTGGTCCCTAATTTTTAGGCAGCAGAACTGAAGTAATTTCAAGGGAGGATTTTTTTTGCAATATTATTACTTAAAAAGTTTTCTTTGCCAGCTTACTCAAATTAAAAAAAAATTATAGTATAACAGGCAGCATATGGGGGTTTTTAGCCCAGATCTGGTATGCAGTGTTCTTTATTTCTTTTATGAGATAAGGCAAAAGGAAATGACATGACATAAAACATAGGTTTGCTGCTTTTAAACTCTCGTGTGTCATTTTAGCTGTCTGTAGAAGGAGGCGACAGTACTACTTTGTCCATGTTCCTAGAAGAAAAAATATTAGATCCAGCAGCAGATTACAAGTGTTTTCAAGAGACATTTAAACTGGCGGTTCTCAAATATCTAGATCCAGACCTGCCTTGAACAACCTCAGAAAACATGTTGGTCTGCATGCAGGTTGGCTTAATACTTCTAAAAGCATATGTGCGCTGAGGTATTTTGCTTGTTTTCTAAGTCTCATTGTTTATCTAGTTTCCTTTTATCTATTTACCTTATTGTCCCATGCGTAGTTGGTCATGTTGTGTTTGCCAGTTACAGTTTTCTGTGCCTTGTTTGGGTTTTTAAAAAACCAACCACCCCCTAAAGGAAACCAAAACACCCAGGCAGATTTTCTCGATTTTTAAAGTTATATGTCAGCATAAAGCTAAAGTCATCATTGCTTTTGAATTCTCTTGTCCTTAGCAGGACAGTTTTCTTTAAAACAACATTCAGAAATGAAAAATTCTGTGAAAAGGGACCAACTTTTTAGTGCATTTTTAAATTGCTTGACATGAAATTGTAACAGGTACAAGCTACTGATACTACTGTGTGTAGAAAATGCCAATTACAATGCATGCTTGGTATCTAAACCTGCTGTAAAAGGGTTTTGAAATGATTGGAAGGTTGTCCTTCCTGCTTTGGTATATGACTACATACGAAAGAGTAAACGTAATACGGTATTACCGGTCCATTTGTTTGGGGTTTTTTGGAGGTTTTTTTATGATGTCCTTGTCATTGCAGCAGTTTTCTGCTGAACAAATGCAGTGATGGTTTCTCTGTAAGGTAATAAAGTGTTATTGGAAGCATGATTTATATTAGTGGGTACAAATGTGTATTACTCACGTGTCTGTTTTAAGGGGAGTTGTTTTGATACTGCTGCTGTTGAGGTGGAGAGGTTTGCTGCTAATTCCAATGGTGTGGGATCCCAGATCAATTTTACAGATGCTCTGACTCTCATTTATTTTAATAATTATGGAGAAAATATCAATTGTTGACCCGTTTTAGAACATCTTTAGTTGTATTTTGTTTGTTTTTATCTTTATTGCTTTGGGTAAATAGTATAGTAGTGTTCATGTACAGCAGTTTGAGCCAGAACGGTTTTTAAAAATAAATGTCGCCTAGAATAGAACTGGACAGTATGAATGATTTTGTTTTCTGTAGTGAGAACTTTGAGGTTTGTTTTTATGTTCCTTTTCTTTAAAAAGCATCTCACAAAGGTCTTTGAGAGGAATGTTCTGGAAGTCTTTGAGTGTGCTCCCTTGTTTTTGATACTTGGAGGGAGAGACAGGAATAAGCACACTAATAAAATCTGTACGGTAAAAGTGGACCTGTAGAATTGCATAAATTGTTTATTTTTTTTTAATGAGGTAGAACATTTAGAAGAGTCAATCTTGATTTTGGAAATAAGACTTAACGGAAAGTTTTTGACACTTATGAAAATCTTGGTGTTTAATTCGTTGATGAAAGAGAGGTGTTTTTAATTATATTAATGTAATCTTTTTTCTATGGCAGAGGGAAAAGGAGCAGTTCCGCAAACTGTTTATTGGTGGCTTAAGCTTTGAAACCACAGAGGAAAGCTTGAGGAGTTACTATGAGCAATGGGGAAAGCTTACAGACTGTGTGGTAAGTTTGGCATACTAATACACAACAATGGCATGGAATGTTTAGGAATTTTAAATGGGGAGTTTGTTTTCTGGATAGCTTAATGAGAATATGGAATATTAGATTTTCTTAAATGTCCAGTTTGGTTTATACAGAAATCAGTCCATGGAAGCAATGCATAGATTTTCCCTTGCAAACTCTGTTGATAGGGTTAGGGAGCGTTTACAATCTGTTTCCTGTAAAATCTTCCCAGACTATGTAACCACTGATTCCAGCAATTTAACACTGGTGTCATTGGCTGAAGTGCATAGGAAGTGCTCACACAGAGCACAGTTACGTCTGTGTGATTGGTGACATTGGCAGAAAGCTGGTGTTATGGTAAGCAGCCTTGATAAAGCTGGAAAAGGATGTCTTTCTCTGTGATGTTTTCATAGAGTCATTTAGGTTGGAAGAAACCCTTAATATTATCAACTGTTAACCCAGCCCTGCCAAGTCCACCACTGAACAATGTTCCTAAGCACCACGTCTCTATGTCTTTCAAATACCACCAGGGATGGTGGCTCTCGTAGAAGTTCTTCCACAGAATTTGTTTTGGGAGTACTAAATACCTATTTCATAACACAAATTTAAAGTTTGCAGTCTTCAGAAAGCTTAAAAGAAATTATGGGTATGATTTTTTTATTTTTTTTTTTTTTTTTTTTTTTTTTTTTTAGAAAAAACCCATAAATACAGATGTACCTCACTGATCTAGCAGCATTTCTGAGTTAACAGATAGAGTCTCGTAGGGCAACAGTGGTTTGAATTTCTGTGATGCCAAGCAGTGCCATTCATATTAAATCAGCAGAGCCTGCTACTTTATTATCATTGTGTTTCAAAATTAAGTCAAGGAAAGCGTAAATTAAGTTTATGCACTTTCTCCAAATACTGTTACTGTAAAGCTTAATATGACACAGGTATAAAAGGTTTAAATGTGTTTATTGGTTTTAGGTAATGAGGGATCCTGCAAGCAAAAGATCAAGGGGGTTTGGTTTTGTAACATTCTCTTCCATGGCTGAAGTTGATGCAGCTATGGCTGCAAGACCTCACACAATTGATGGAAGGGTGGTTGAGCCTAAGAGAGCTGTGGCTAGAGAGGTAAGTATGGCTTTGGAAGTAGATACTTAACCTGATTTGAAAAAAGATTTCTGTTTTGGTCGGACACTTAGGCTTTGTTCTTGTTTGAAATTGCCATGGTTTAAATTCTCTAGTTGAAAGGCTGCAGTTGGGGCACTATTTCCCACGCTTTTGGTCTGTTAATTGACGCAATTACATAAATGTCTGTAATTACAGTGAATTGTGAAGGTACTCTGGCTGTACTATTCATGTCTGCAAGGGATTCATCTGAGGTCTGAAAGTAGTGTTAGCAAAAACATGTTGAGTGCCTGTAATTATGGAACTGTTCCTAAGCCTCAAATTAATAAAGTCCTGTCAGTCCTTTTTGATTATTCCAGGATCATTTTGAGGTGTTTCTAAAAGGTATATAGTAAGTGACTAAAAGTAGAAAATGTAGTAGGGAAACTTTTTTTCTGATGTACAGAATCATCTTTGGACTGTGCTGGTTTTAGCCCCAGGCATACTTGATTTTCAAATTCAGGGCACAGAGCAGGTGTGTTCACAGAAATGCAGTGTACCTGTAAGCCAGGTTATGGTGGTTCAGAGGTACTTGGGGAACAAGTGTGGATTATAAGGCAAGTTCTGTTTACCACGTTGGACTCAGGTGTTTAGCATATTTGGACTAATGAGCTGGAATTAAATGAGCTGTCCCAAAGGTATGGGGAAGTGGAATTTGTAATCAATCTGTTAGCTATTCCAGTTTTCTTTCCATTCCCTGCAGAATGCAAGGTTGGTTAGCATTTGGAAAAAGGTAATTACAGCAGCATACGTGCATAGTGCTTATACACACAAAGCTACTGCTAAGCTTTAGGACTAAGTCATTCTTAGGTAGTGCAGCAGCTTGGTTATCATGCTCAAAGTGCAGAAGTAGCTCATGAATATTTGGAGTTGCCTTCGTATTTTAAATAGGGATTAAAATGCACAGTTGTTAATTTGCAGAGGTTGAAAGACGTTTTTATGAGTAAAAAATGGTTCGCTGCTGTTGGGGAATTGGGCAGAGGAAGCTGATGTATCTTGGTTTCAGTTATAAAAATCATGTTCTAGCTTAAGTTATTAAATACTTCCATGCAGTTGATCCGTTTATGTTTTAGTGCTTTTAAGGCCTTTTTAAGGGGGGAGGAAAAACCTCCAAGTGACCCTGTGTTGCTTCCCTAACAAGGTTGCCAGGGGCACGTATCGGGAGAGAGCTGTACCTCAGTGCTTGAAAAATCCTAGTTTATCAGTATTCTATTCCTGAAATCCTGGCAAAATAGTAATTTGTGAAATTGTTTTTCTTTATGCTAATTTAAAGAGTTCTTTTAACAGGAATCTGGAAAACCTGGTGCTCATGTTACTGTGAAAAAACTATTTGTTGGTGGTATTAAAGAGGACACTGAGGAGCACCACCTTCGTGACTACTTTGAAGAATATGGGAAAATCGACACTATTGAAATCATTACTGATAGACAGTCTGGTAAAAAGAGAGGGTTTGGATTTGTTACATTTGATGACCATGATCCTGTGGATAAAATTGTATGTGAGTAAGCTTCATTTCATTCTTTCTTTTAGTAGTATCAACCCTTGCAGTCTTGGTAATTGTGTAAAACTAAACTTAAAGAGATAATGATTCTGTTACGGTATATGTTATTATACGACATAAGTTATGTACTGTATATTTGCTACATCATGGTTTTGGTGAATTTTGTGGGAACATGTATTTCAAATAAGTATTGTTGTCTTTGTTTAGAGATTGTATGGTGTTTTGTATTCTTTTAAATGATTCTGAGTGTATATGGACTGGAAGTTTGATGCTCTTAGTTGTTGCCAGATCAGTACTTATATGCTGATAGTATCTTATTTGATATGGTTACAGTGCAGAAGTACCACACCATCAATGGCCATAACGCAGAAGTAAGGAAAGCTCTCTCTAGACAGGAAATGCAGGAGGTTCAGAATTCTAGGAGTGGGAGAGGAGGTACGTAAAAGTAGTGGTTTGTGGTTGATTTTTGTGTTTACTTTCCGTGACCTCACTCCTTACAAATGTTAAACTGTTACAGGGAACTTCGGTTTTGGTGATGCTCGTGGAGGTGGTGGCAACTTTGGTCCAGGACCTGGCAGCAATTTCAGAGGGGGAGCCGGTAAGACAGGCATGTTTGTAGCATTTATTTTTTTACCTTACTAATACTGTCTTTCTGGTTCTGGGTAACTTCGTAAGTTCTGCTGCTGTAATATAATGCAGTTGTAGCAGTTAGACGTTTTTCGGGAAAAATAATTTGCAAATGAAGCTTTGGGGTTTTTTAAGCTTCTGTTGAAAGCCAGAAGTAAACTAAACTTAATCATCTTGTTTGTTAAAGAATTCAGAGACTTCTCTGATTCTGTGCAGCACTCGCCTGACCTTTTAAAATTGGATATTGTACAAATGTAAGAAAAGGAAAAATTGATTAAACATTGATTGGATGTATGTGTATTGAAGTCAAGTGTACCTGTCCTTAATTTCTGAGATTTGGTTCTTAAGGTCATAGGGGTTTGAGAATTCAACTAGATTGGTTTTTTTTTCTTCCAATAGATGGGTATGGAAGTGGCCGTGGATTTGGTGATGGGTATAACGGATATGGCGGAGGACCTGGAGGTTAGTTTACTGTTGTGGTGATTGTTTTTCTCTCCCTCAGAAACACTTTTATATTTATTTAGTGTTTGTATAAAATTCATATTAATTGCCTAAACCATTTTGTCGGCTTTAAGACGCGTTACGTGGTTGTTGGCTCGTGTTAAACTTTCGTATGGTTATTTCGTGGACAACCATGCCCTTTTCTGTATAATAGGAGTGTGTCTTAGATTTCCTAAAAAACCAAAGATTTTAATTAAGCCTATCAGTGAGGCTTTTAGGCAGTCTGTCTTGTGGGGTTTGATCATGGTCCAGTTATGGTGAGGGTTGGTATGTGCCTCTAAGAATACTGTTCATAGAAATTTCTTTCCAAAATGACATTTTTTTTTCCCTGTAGACTTCTAAACACAAGAGTAGCCTTTATTTCTGTATAATTGGAGTGCCTCCTACATTGAAAAGTTTATTTTAAAGGATTGTGTTGTCACAGGTGGCAACTTCGGTGGCAGTCCTGGTTATGGAGGAGGAAGAGGAGGATATGGTGGAGGAGGACCTGGATATGGCAACCAGGGTGGGGGCTATGGAGGTGGTTATGACAACTATGGAGGAGGTAATGTTTAGACTTGGAACATCCAAGCATTTGAGTTTAAATTAGTGCAAATAATTTGAAATTGGGGTGAGGGGTATTTATAAATGTTACCTAAGGAAGCTGTTGTTTTCCAGATAGTATGACATAGAATGAAAACACTGTTTATTGCATGCCCTACTGGAATACCTATGTAATTTCTTACTTTATTAAAAATTCTAATAATGAGGTAACTTAGTGTTGTATCTGTTTTAGCTCATCTAGATATTTCTTCACTTTTGTATTGATAATGCAGGCAATTATGGAAGTGGGAACTATAATGATTTTGGAAACTACAACCAACAACCTTCAAATTACGGTCCGATGAAGAGTGGAAATTTTGGTGGCAGTAGAAACATGGGGGGACCATATGGTGGAGGTATTGTATATATGCCCTGACTTTCCTTGTAGCCAGAGTGGGTGGGCTTTTAGTCCTTTGGAGAAATAGAAAGGAAGATAGGACATGTTTTGAACTAAAGAGAGGGTATATTGGGATTAGATTTTGGGAAACTATCTTTTACTGTGAGGGTGGTGAGGCACTGGAACAGGTTGCCCAGAGAAGTTGTGCGTGGCCCATCCCTGGCAGCGTTCAAAGCAAGGCTGGATTGGGCTTTGAGCAGCCTGGTCTAGTGAAGGATACCCTGCCCGTGACAGAGGGCTTGGAACAGGTTGAAAGGTCCTTCCAACCCAGGCCATTCTGTATAATTCCAAGAGTGACGTGTAGAAATTGGGTAACTTCTGCAGTAGATGGACTGCAGCACTCATGTTCTTTCTGCAAGTTGGCTACAGTTTCCCATCTTAAAACTGCAAAGCTTGTCTTAGGGATAAAAGATAGAAACTTGCTCTACAATGTTTTGCATTTTCCAATCTGCAAAGATTTTAGTTGTTACACTTTTGTAGAGAGCATAGTTAATCACCACCGGACTTGTTGGGATTTCTTTTTTCTTTCTTCTTCTTGTGTAATTTTTTTCCTGGTGCTTCCTGGTTTTTGTTGCCTAAATGTTGTTTAATATGGCATGTAAAGCTTGTGAAATGGAAACTGAAACATAAGGCCCTTTCTTGTAAGGTTCAGCATGCAAGTAGAGTCAGCCCTCACAGGCTCAAGACGGGACAGTGTGCCAAATTACATGTAATACTGTTGAATCTTTTAAGATTTTGGCATGTAGTTCCTTCCTGTGAAAGTCTTTGGAGATTAGTTAGTGGAAGACAGCGAAATGTTAGTCTTTGTTGTATATGCTGTTTCTGGAAGTAAAGTAGATGTTAATGTTCATTCAGTCAAGCTTTGATTGATTGCTTCAGTCAAAAGCATTCCTGGATTTGAGAAGTGTACTGATGGAACGATTCGGTTTCTTGTTCTGCAATTGCAGGAAACTATGGTCCAGGAGGCAGTGGAGGAAGTGGTGGATATGGAGGGAGGAGCCGTTACTGAGTTTCTTCAAGCATACCATGGGTAAGTATGTTTATAAGTGTTAAAAATGCAGTGATTCTTGAGAGTAGCTGCAGGAGTTTAAAGCTTTTTAGGATATTGTCTTTCCTTTAAAAAATGGTTAGATGAATAATTTCATAACCTATTTTTTTACTCTTTACTTCTGTTGAAACAGGCTTCACTGTATAAATAGGAGAGGATGAGAGCCCAGAGGTAACAGAACAGCTTCAGGTTATCGAAATAACAATGTTAAGGAAACACTTATCTCAGTCATGCATAAATATGCAGTGGTATGGCAGAAGACACCAGAGCAGATGCAGAGAGCCATTTTGTGAATGGATTTGGATTATTTAATAACATTACCTTACCGTGGAGGAAGGATTGTAAAAATGCCTTTGAGACAGTTTCTTAGCTTTTTAATTGTTGTTTCTTTCTAGTGGTCTTTGTAAGTGTAGAAGCATTCCTTTGATAATGTTAAATTTGTAAGTTTCAGGTGACATGTGAAACCTTTTTTAAGATTTTTCTCAAAGTTTTGAAAAGCTTTTAGCCAGGATCATGGTGTAATAAGACATAACGTTTTCCTTTTAAAAATTTAAGTGCGTGTGTAGAGTTAAGAAGCTGTTGTACATTTATGATTTTAATAAAATAATTCTAAAGGAAATATTGTGTAATTTTAGATTTTTTTTTTAATACTGTAAAATAAGGCAAGGAGTGGGTAGTATAAGGTCCCACAAATAATATAAAGCTTTTGTTGTACGTGTAAACTAAATGCTGGTCAGAAAAAGTATGTTGTCTGTAAATGATCAGGTGTAAAATATCTAGGTAACTTAAGGGGTATCTCTGCAAGGAGAAACACCTTTTTAGATTTTTTAGATGCTGCTTCTTCAATGGCAAGGGAAGGAAATAACCCCAGCAAGGTACTCCTCCAGGGACACAGGTCTAGTACAAGAGAACTCTTGAAAACGTCACTAAGTTCAGCCAGTCTTAAAAAGCTGTGCTGTATTTCTGCAAAGCTTTAACTACAGTAGTTGATTAATAAGGATGCCAACGAAGGCTGAGGGTGTAGAGCAAAATAGTTCTAAGCTTCAGTTAAACTTCTTTAGGTAAGATCTTATTTACTTTTCCTTTCTTAATGTATCAAAACCAAATCTAATATTGTCTGACAGTATTCTTTCAGCATAGTGATTATCGTTATTTAGTTTAACATAGCAATTAATTGAGTTAACAATTACAAATTGAAAAGAAATTTGTGAATCCTGTTTTCTTGTATTAAATTTTTTACAAACAAATTTTTGTTAATTTCAGCTACTTAACATATTTTTTTCCTACTGGAATCTAGCTATGATATGAACCCTGGACAAGCATAGACTGCTGCCACTGTACACTGCTACAGTTGAACAAATGAGACCTGCAAGTGTCCATTAGTAAAGCTTTGCAAGGGTTCCATCCCTGGTGTTGGTAGTTAAAATGGTAGGTCACAAGTTAATTAAATCATACAACTTTATTTTTGCATCCTGCAACATTTTCTTTTTTCTTGGGAGTCTATGCATTATGGTGGTTGCAAGGTAATGCAATGAAGGTAGTTCTGTGCTGTTGAAAATGAACTATGTTGTTTTGTGTCTTGTCTGCTGTAATCTATTTTATATAACACGTTTCATCCTGAAGGTTCCCAAGTAACTGTAGACTGTTTACGTGTAAGGAAAAAAATTGCACCACAGAATACATCTGCCTCTGTGAAGGAATGTGTCGTCCATTCTTTTAACAACTGCATAAGCAGTTCTTTAGGAGGGGAAGTGAAAACTTCAAATGAAACTGCAGGTGGTATTTCTTTAGTGTACAATGTGTTTATGTAAATTGGAATTTGGCTAGAACGTTGAGGTTTCCACCATTTTTTATAGTTCTTGCAGCTAACAAACCTTAGTGCCAAATTCAGTCAGCCTTACTCTTACTGCATTGAATGTTTGCACCTCAAATTAATGAAAATTCATCAAGTAATAAACGAGTTATTCAGAGTAAGGATGGCATACTCTAATAGATTTGGTTTTTAAATAAAAATCAAAGAAGCCTATCAAAAAAGGCAACCAAAACATGCCCTAATTTCAAAGTTCCATTGCCTTTAAAAGGCTACCCACTGAAGAACATGGACTCAGCTAACAGAAGTCCTGTTCCTTTTGTGTTAGACACACCAGTGAACTGCTTATACTTTTTTTTTAAAAAAAATGGCTGAAGTTCCCCTATTGGTAATTTGGTTTAGACATATGTGATAAACATCTTCAGATACACTTTTTTTTTCTTTGGCAGGAAGGTGCCATGCTGCAGGTAACTAATGAAGAAGTGGTCAACCACAGAAACGCTTCAAGAAATAAGAAATTCTGTATCATCAGAAAATAGTTGTTTTTGCTGCCTTCATTAAAAATCTAGAGGTTAAATGAATACTGATAAAACATCACAATTAGTACAGCTCCCTGTAATGCTGGGTTTTTTAAATTATAGTAATAATGTCTTGTAAACCTTTCGAATAAAATTCAGATTCGTTAGGAGAAACAAATCACTAATGTTAAAATAGCAAACATTCTGTGAGTAGAAAGTTTAACTACATATATTTATAACTTTCATAGCTTTAAAATAAAGTATTTTTTATACCAAAGTAGTTCTAGTGTAATGCTTAATAAAAACTTAGTGTGTATCTAACATTAAATAATGTTGATGTGCAGCTTTTAGACCCTTTCATGATTTGAAACACTCCATTTTGAGGTGAATTTAAAACAGAATCAGTTTGATAAGTGTATTTACAGAACTTGTTTCTCTGACCGTAGGCATCTGTTCTCTGTTGGGAGAAACAGTGCTGCAACTTAAAAATGCTGATCTCTTTGCTGTTGGACACAAGTGCTTAAAAATAGATTTTTTTGGCTGTGTTTGTCAGTTTGTCAAATTGCAATAGGACAATATCCTTTTCACCTGTAAAGAGCTTTTAGGGTGAAGAGAGAAAGACCAAATGGAATGTAGAGTTCTTACTGTACCAGAACTGTATTGATAGCTGCATCTGGGGGCGGAAAAAAACCACCAAAAAAAACCCAAACAAAACAAAAACCCTACGAAATCAAACACTAAGTCTGAGCTTGGGAAAACTTCAGTTGGGAATGTATTTGAGGGAAAGTATCTTCAGTTTATACTGTTTTAACCAGTTACCTTCATACGCAGTTTATTCTAAACTTGAAATTTATATGCCGAGCTTTGGCAGAATCATCGTGTCTTTAACCTTCTTTATCATACTGTTTAAGGATTCACATGCAACTTTTTTCTGTTTCTTAAATTGAACTTTAAAATATTTGCATAGGTAACCGGTGGGCTGCAACGGAAGCAGAAAACGAAGATAAAATCTGCTTTACTTTCTTCTTTCCAACAGAATGAGTTGACCAGATCATAAAGAATTTGCCTTCTTTCCTGTAACTTAGATTTAGTTGATGGAAGTTTTTTCTTTACAGTTGCCAAGTCCACATTCATACAACATTAAAAAAAACCCTAACCACTTTGAAGGGAAGTAATTAATTCTTCTATTTCTGAGATAGTCTTTCAGTAGTTTTACAACAAGGTTTAAAATTTACTTGAATTAAATGTCTTATATTTTCCGTAATGAGGAGTTTTTAATTTTGATCTGCTGGCAGTGGGGGAAGGGAGTGTATAATGGGACAGCACTATGCAAAAATGAAGTTAGTGGATATTTAAAGTCTTGAAAACCTGGTGTTTTAAGTTTCCTGATGTCTTACTGTTGAACTTTCATGACTTATCTCTTGGTACCTTCTTAAAAGTTAAAGCAAGTGACAGTTGCAGTGTTCACCAGTGAATTTGGTGAAAGAAATCACCATTTTGTGTCAGCCTGATGCTGGAAGTCAGCAACTTCAAATAAAAACAGCAGTGTGTGTGGTCAATTCCTGGTCATCAATTTGTAGACAGTGTGTACTTCTGAATTTCTGTCAAGTTGGGTTTATGTCACTACAGCCTTCGTTTTCAAAGTAAGGGTAACATGTTTCAGTTACTAACAACTAAGGATCAGGTTGTCAGTACTAGGCCCACTTTTCCCCCAGCAAAAACACTTTCTGCAGCAGACTGAGGGAAGAATGAAAAACAACTTGTTGGTAACTGGTATGGGAGCCAAAAAATACAGTGGTTGACTTGCACATAAAGTGATGTTGAAAAGGTCAATACTAGGGGTCTGGCCATCGAGACAGTGTTATTTACAATGAAAATAGGATTTTATTAATTTCTGTTGTCCTGCAGGTGGTGAAAACCATTTAGGAAAATGTGAACAATTGGTTTTAATATTGTAAAATGAACAGGACTTGAACTTTGTTACATGGAGGGAAGAAGACTGTATTTTAGGTTTATGATGAATGTACATGATACCTTGGGGATGAAATCATACTACTTCTGGGAAGAAGAACCAAGCCCCAGAAACAGATACGAATTTTCAAGGAGTTGTCAGCTGAGCGTGTTTTGGCAGCTTGACCACATCAGTGGTGCAGGATGATTTGCTGGGAACATACTGGAACAGTGCATTCTGTGTGCCTGTAGTGTTTCAGTTCGTTTTCAAAGCTGGGTGTGTGATGTGAGCGAAACCCCATAGTAGTGCTGTTGGTTTTTTTTTCTCCTAAGGTAGATGCCCAGTCCTCGTTTATTCAGCTGTACCATTCAGTGTACTAGGGATGTATAGGAGTATTACGTGGAAGGGTTTGTCTCGGTGACACTGATCCATTTTTCCAGAAGTTGTCCCTTTTAACAGTCGTGTTCTTGCTTTGCAGCTAGTGGTGATTTGCATTGCAGCAGAAGTTTCAGTGTTGTCAGGAGTTATTCCAGTTAATGGAGAAAGAACTTGTTTATCAGCAGTAAAATTAACAGTATATAAATAGCTGTGTGAGTTGCCTGACAGTGCTGTGAACACATTTGGGGACCATGTAGTTACAAACTATGTGTGACCTCCTCTGTTGCTTCACTGTATGAAAAAGTGCGACTGGGGGAAAGTCCTAGACAATTGCTGTTACCAGTACCCCACTTTCCCTCCTTATTTGGTCTGCTTGCTCTTGGTTCATTTTGGGGCATTCATGTGTGAAAGTGAGTGGCTGATGCACTTAATGGAGTTCTAGTAGCTGTGTAGCAGGTGTCAAGTTGTAGCACTTTTACGAGGTACCCTACAGTGATAAGACTTCACAAAGTTACATGTGCCATCTCTATTTGGTTTATTTAATAAATAGTTTTTCACTACAAACTGGTGTTGAGTGTCCTGTTGCTTCATTTATAGGCCTCTGCTGACTCTCCTCAAGATTCTTGTTAATACTGTACTTCTGACTCCCATAAGATACAAATGCTGTGTGTGTGTTTTGGGACAAAGATTGACAAACTGATATGAAGCTGCTTTGTCTCTTATTGAATTTTTTTTTTCTGGTTCTCCCCTCTAAAACTAGATTGTAAGCTCTTGAGCAGGAACAGCCTTAGCTTGTAAAATTTGGCTTTGTAAAAAGCCACATCTGTTGAATAAAACCAAACCCATGAAGCTAAAGCTGCACTTCAGCGCGGTGCTGTAGTGGTCATTCAAAGCGTTTGTAGTGCTGGAGCTGTGTGCTGTGACTCCTCAGGGAGGGCTTGTCTGCAGTTTGCCTCTCTAGGAGTGTTCAGCCTTACATGTCATAAACCATATGGCGCGTATTGCAGTCTAATAAAGTACGTGGCTCGCATTTGTTTCTGGCTGGATGTTTTTCCTGAAAGGTGTGGATCTAAGAGCAGCCATGCTCTGTAGTGCCCAAGCATGTTGCTTCCAGCAATAACAGAAGTAATATATATGCACTGTGGTATCCCCACCACTCTTTTTTCTTTATACATAATCTGACCTTTTCTACCTTGAAGATAACTTCTTTTCACTATTAATGTAATGAAAAATGTAGTGTAGCTGGAAGTGTTACAGGCTACGTAATAGCTTTACCATGGGAACGATATTTTAATGACCAGTCCCACCTTGACATTTCCATTTTTTTGCTGCTGTATCAACAGCTATGTTTACAATACTCAGCTTTGCAGTGTTCTAATGTTTTTATTGTTCCTATGTCAGAGAGTTGCTTTTCTACATAGTAAGGTAGGATGCAGCCTTAACAGCTTTTTACATACCAGGTTTGATAATCCATCATATGTTTTTACACAATAAAGTTCCTGACTTGTACACTTCAGGTTTTGGGAAGACACTTCAAAAGCTAACACCAGTTGTTAGGTAATATTAATGGCAGTCTACTCAAGCTGTAAAAACAGGGCATTGGTCTGAATTCAACCTACAGTTTTGTGTGTTCCGTGAGCAGATAGTTGAATGTTCAAGAAAATCGTGCAGTACATCTAGACCTAATGCTCAGTGTTTGTGTCAGTGCTGTTACAGTCCGCTCACAATTGGTATTTTGCCTAAGAGGTTTTTGTAAGGGTATAGTAGCTAGTTGAATTCTGAGAAATTGAGATTCACACATACATTTATTGAACAATAATGATGGTTGAGTTAGTTGAGGGCAGTAACTGTTTCCCAGTTGGGTGTATGTCATATTAGCAGCTGGCTTTTGTTCAAGAGTCCACTTGCCACTGCTACTGAAGGAGTGGGCACCAAAAGGCTTAGCCTTTTTTACTTTGTTTTTTTTCCCCTGCCCTTGTGAGGCCCCAAAACAACTACTTGGCTTTCTGGATTTATCAGTTATGAGTCTAATCTAGTATCAGAATTTGTGCACATGGGAAAAGAAATAGGCTTAAAGGCCTAGTCCTGCAAAAGATAAGTGCATGGACTTTCAAATGCTTATTATGTCAATTAAGAGATTGCAATCATGCTGACTCAAATATGTACCTTTTCCCCCTGCAACTAGAAGTTAACAATTTATCATATGTTTCTGGTACCTACTGCATGTTTTGGTTGAAGTTCGTGATCTAGCTATTAGATGAATTCCTTGTGAATACCATTTAGGATAGATACGCTTCACACTGCTGCTTAACAAATTTCGTGGCCTCACTAATGAGACTTTCTGCTATGAATTTACACTATGAATTTGAGGCTGTGGTGAAAAAAATAAAACAACAGATGCACACATTTATTTGAAAGAAATCTTTTAATATAAAATGCTAAGCAAATTGTTCAAACAGGCTGATTTCATGATTGATAATCCAGTGCCCTTGGCATTGAATCAGTGCTCATTTTTTTAGAAAATATCACTTGATAAACTATCAGTTTTCTTAAACATAAGTGATTAAACCAACATGATTTACATGGTAAGGGCAGTTTTTTTCAAAAGGTATAATTTGGCATTTAAGCTTGTATATGTAGTTCTTATGTGTTTGGTACAAGCAATTTTTTAACATACCTGACTGTAAATTTGCTCCACTGACATTATGCCATGACCAATGAGAATTTTTTTTAACACCAATTTTACGTTTTGTTTATAAAATATATAAAAAATTATTTGTGCTATCTAGATGTTAGTATTTATTTTCATACCTTAGAGACTACTATACCTCAATATTCCTTCCTGGTCATTCATTACATGCCTTTTAGGCCATCTCTTTTTGCAACCTTTTCAGGTTGTAAAATAGTAAAGGACAGGATGTTGTCAATGTGTTGAGTGAATAAAGTGTCTTCTTTTTCATAGCACAAAGAAAAAAATGTCCAAACCAAAAACTTCATTCACAGTGCTATCAGTGTAAACTCATATAGTCACAAGTACAGATAAACAGTAATTTGGTTCAATTTAATTTACTTTAAAGATTAGGGAAAATATTAAACAAAAAAATCTGTAACACTGAAGACACTAAAAAATACCAGTTCAATAAAGCCAAAAAGAAAAACTAGTACTTCTCCTTGAAGGTATCAAAATGGTGAGAAAAGGGAAGGTACACAAGTAAATATATCCCAGTCACTAGAAAGCAGAATGGGAACTTGTTCACCATCAGTTGTTTTCATGAAAGAAAGCTGAGAATGATTCAGTTGCAGAGGATGAAGGTAAGACAATACTGAATCAGACACTTTTTCAGAATCTATTTGCAGATTGATCATTTGAGTTGTAAAATTAATTGGTACATTATCTTTGCTTGAAGCTGTGATGATGAAAGTAGTGAGGAAAAATACAGTAGCCTCCTGGGCTTCTCTTCTCAATGGAAAACTAGGAAAAGCAGAACAGTTCTGAACAAATGCGAAGCAAAGATTATCTCTTGAGAATATGGGAATCCACAGTGAATTTAAGTTGGAGATGCACTAGAGCTACAATTTTTCTTTCAGTGCTAGAGAATAAAATAAGGTCACTTTCTGTATGAAGAATCAAGTACTCAAGACTAAAACACATTTTTCTTGCATGTCTAACTTTGATCTAAAGCTGGCTTTTATCCCCCCACTGATGTTCTCCCCTCTCTCCCTATCACCAGCAATGAAATTCCTAGTTTTAACATAGGTATATAAAACTACACCTACACTGATGGGCTAGCTCCTTTAATTCTGACTAAAACTCTGATTTCCTCATTCAGAAGCTTCAGCTTTTAGACTTTCTAACAGATGCCAGTCAGGTGAGTTTGACAGACCTTTGAATATGAAGTGTTTCTCCTCAAGCATAGTTGTTTCTGTTTGAACTACTGTAATCACTGACCTCCAGTTTTCACACAAGTCTCCCTGTTCTTCCAGGCAAAATAAAACCTAGTTGATCTTCAGCCATTTTATCTTTGTTTCTGTGCTTTTGTGGTATCTTGTTTCTGTTCAGATTTGACCAAGTGTTTGGGTATTATGAAAGCACTACCATTATTACTGCAGTGAATGACATATTGGTGTGGGTTAACAGGTCTACCCTGGTCATCCCTCAGTCTACTGAAAATGTCACAGTACAAGTTGTTTAATTTTTGCTTTATCTGGCTGATTGATCGGCTACACTGAGAGTGCTCCTTTCTAAGGCTCTCCTTTTGCGTTTGAAGATTACACACATCTTCTTCCAAGTCAAGAATTGCATTTAGTTTGCGTTTACGGCAATTTTGGGCAGCTACTTTGTTTTTTCCTCTTCGTCTGATGTCACGTAGAAGTGATACCTGAGTGTCTGTCAGCTGGTTCTTTGCTAGCATGGTGTTGAAAGAGTCGATGGGCATGCTCACAACTTCATCGATTGAAAATGGTATTTTTAGAGCTTTTGCAGAGCATTCATCACTGCTGTGGTTTGTATCAGTAGAATTATGGCACCTATTCTTTACATCGTTTGATTTCTTCATCCATGACTGTTGATGCTCTGGAGCGGATGCTCCTTGACTTGGCAGCTGATTGTAAGTGTGGTTATGAAGAAACTGCTGAAGTGTGGCTTCCCTAGGACACTCAGCGTCACCAGGATATTCCTCATGGTCATATTTAGTGTTTTCTTTGCAATGGCCATCAACAGCTCGTACGCCATGTGAAGGAGCAGATTTAACACCACTGCTGTACCCAACAGCATCTTCACAGCAGACTGAATAAGAGGTGGTACTGTGACTTGAATTCAAAGACAGTCCCAAATCTGAGCCAGACTCTTCAAAGATCTGAGAAATTTCTATAGGACCAAAGTCTTCATCCAAAGCCAAAGACATGAGTTTAATTTCATCAAAATTATCATCATGGGCTGTTAGGTTTCTAAGGTCAGCTGCTGAAACCAGCCCTGTCAAATTTGGCCCATGAAGCAGTGATTCTGGATTCGTGATATTAGAACTTGACTGAGGAAAAGACTCTTGCCTTTGTAAATGTCTTGGTTTTGAATTTGATTGAGTTGGGTAGTCTGTTCTTAGTAGCATGGCATCAGGAGGACTGAAATAGTCGTGAAGTGTCTGGGTCAGATTTATACTGTGGTGTAAGGATGATGGGTTTTGACCTCTACTAGAAGTAGCAACTTGTGTATCTTCCAGTAAGCTCACCTAAAAGATAATGGGGGGAAAAATGGGATCTTTATAAAATTAATGCCTCTATATCCCTCGCCTACACAGTCACAATCAATTTGTTTTTTAATAATCCACTGCTTGACTCTATTAAAGCCAAATTTTTATATGTCAAACTCTTCTTCTAGCTATTCTGAATGCTGTTTCCTGTCTTTACAAAGCATAACCTGTACTGGCATATGGCAAAAGGAAATGGGAAGGGTGCAGAAGTAAGTGACTTAAGGAATGGGAGAAGGACTTGCAAAGGACAGTGTGGGACTGATGAGCATTGAGAGGTAGAAATGGGACTGTTGCCAAGTGTACATCAAACTACACTTGTGTGTTACACCTGATCCGGTCTAAGAAAAGGTCTTTCTTGGAGGAGTGGTCATGGCCTGTAACGGTCCAAAGCTATCATGATCCCAGATATGGGGGCAAAATCTGAAATGATTTATTGAACACGCAAGTGCTATTTAAGGGTCTCGGGAGGCTTACATGCTAATGAGGAGGCAGGGTTATTCTGAACAGGGGTTTCCACAATCTATTAGCATTTCCAGTAACAGGGGTGAGATAAGGGGAAAAATGGATTTACATTTCTCAGATACACTATTTACATTTTGTGGTAAAAGGTTTGATATTTCCAGTAAGCAGGGTTACATTGGGGAAGGGTGATCAGCTTTTACCAGAAAGAAGGATTTACACAGGGAGGGAGAAAACAATGGGATATCTGATAGCATCATGCAAAGTCTCTCTACATCCTGCTGGGGGAGATCAGGACAATGGATCTTGTCTGGTCTTTTAGATGGTGGTTTTTCTCCAGCCCCTGTGGCCCAAGGTTTCCTGTTTAATCCTATCAGTTCCTTTTCTTTTGGTATCCAGTTCAGACTGCAACAATGGCCCTTCACTGGTAGTGGTATTGATGATTGAAAGGTGAGCTGGTTCAATGTGCTAACACGCTAGAAAATTAACTTTTTAAAGAAGATAAATAGCTCACCTACAGAAGTTAACCAGTGAGAACACTGGTGAATAAAAGAAGGGTGGAAGACAGGAACGTTAGGATCTTGCTGTCACAGTCTCACTACTTTTCTTTCACAGTTTATAAAGCTTTGGGGGCTGTGAGGTGCCAGATTTGGCTTAGGTCTTCTTAACTGACATCTGTTGCAACCAGATTTCAACCAAATTCCTTTGCTAGTAAGTTTAGAGGAAACAGCCCCCCCAAGATCACACCTTTTTTGGATGTCTTTTGACTTTAAATTACCATTCACTTTTTCTTTACAAAAATAAAGCTGATATGTGATCCCTCAGCCCTGAAGTCCAAACAGTAAACTGGACTGATAATGCTTCAGTAGCATTAAGGTCCACCTTTTCTGGGCCTGAGTTATAGTTGCTGGGTTCTAGAAGTACAAAGCCACTGCCTGAGATTATGTCAGGGTACTTGCCGACAAGCAGAGTAGTCATATCCATAGATGGATACAAAATACTTGAGAATGTAAATACATTTAGTACGAAGCAAAAAGGATTCCTCCACCCTTACTGTGTTGCAGGAAAGGGCTTTCGGATCGCCATTCATTGAACAGACAATGTAAAAAGCACTTTCCATGAGGAAGGAATGATGTACCATAAAGACCAGAACATCTTAAAGTCTCTATTATCCTTACTGAGAGCTCAGGTAACAGAAGAAGGTCTTGCCTTATTTCTCCTAGGGAGTTACCTTGTACTAGACCCCCTGTAGAATAAAGACTTGATACCTGGAAGGATCAATCCATTTTCAACAGATAGATTGTCAGAAGATGGCACGGCATAAATAGTCTTAAATAAAATATGGAACTGTGTATTGTTAGAGCCGCATGAAGGCTACAGCCAAATTCCTTTCAAATTACGAGAATGAAGAAAACTAAACTGATGAACTTCTGCATCTTGTTAGCGTGCAATGCATTACCAGAACTGAACAGAGGAGAAGGCTAGTTTCTGGGCTGGGAGGCACTATTCAACCTAGAGATTATCAAATCTAGGTAGTTATGTTCCCAAATCTATGAAGTTATATGGAAAACACTATTGACCCTGGAAGAGGCTCCTACGATGAAGTGGATGTAAGATGCCCTTGAAGTGTTGCAAAAAAGGAATGTAGAGAATAGCTTCATGGTTAATGATTGCAGCTATGAGCTGTGGGAGAGAAGGGAGACTCCAATTAAAATAACTACTGTTTTTTTTTTGTCAAGACAGGCACACAGAAAGTAAACAATAGTATCAGAAGGCCACAAACTGAATGGGTTTGCTGCTAATGCTGACTGACCTGATTTGCAGTGAAGATGGGTCTGTCCTCCTTGAGGGTAGAGACCTTGTAAGCACATGACCCAGTATTTATGACAACTGTAATCTTTCATCATAAATGCTCAATAGCTGCTACTGTGTAATAACTCAGTGTTGCTCTGGAGAAACACACCAAGAGCTGCTGTATAAATATGAAATGGCATTAGGTTTCAGAAAAGCAACTATTAGTTGAAATAATTAGGTTGTCCAGTGGCTCCATCCAACTTTGAACACTAGATCGCAGTAAAGACAGAGCTCTGTAGCTTTCATATCCCAGACAAGTTCCTGGGGGAAATTTTTCAAGTAGAGCCAATGACAGCTGCTGTAAAAGGTGGATAGGAGCATCTTTAGCATCTTCAGGTAAGATTTACTACATTGATTTGCTGGTATATTCCTAGAGTGGGTGAGGTAGGCTGTAGTTATTAGCTGAAACAGAATAAGTCATTACCCAGTAATTGCTGACTGTATTCCAATCTATTAGCAATACATGTTTTTTCTCATTTACCTCTAGCATGTTTTCCATCTGCGATGACAGAAGCTGTAAATAGCCCTCGAGGGAGAGAAGGGAATCTACATGGTTGCGGTTGCTCTGTGATAGAAGAAAGAGAAACATGTTGTAAAGGACAGTTATTTTACATAAAAGGAGGTAAAAATCACAGTCTGAGAGGAAAAAGAGCACAGCTCTGTGAAATAATGCTGCTGACCCCATCATCAAGTCCTCATACTGATGGGAGATAACACGTTGCTAGAATTAGCAGAACAGCTCAGCTTTCACAAGGTCTCAAGAAGATTGAGTGCCCTTTTCATTGTAGCTCTCAGGGAGAACAAACCCCAAAATGCACAGAACGGTCCAGTGTCCCAAATGGAACTCTACATCCAATCATTAAGCTTTACATAAATGGTGAGAGCAGTATAATTTATCATCCATGTCTCTAGTGTTTGTAGGCAAACAAAGCACAAGCCCACAAGCACAACACCTTCATGATGAAGGAGATCAAACCAAATGGAAAAATGGTTATTTGCAAGTGTTTTTTGTAAACTTTAGAATATTTCAACTACATAAACTGTACTGGGGGATGGAGAGGAGGAGGTGGTTTTCGAGAAGGTGTACAAGGGCATCATTCACAAAGTGTCCTCTAAAGTGACCATTCCTTTCCTGCCCTTGCAAGGGATATTCCAAATGAAAAGAGGAAATAAGATATTCCTTTCAAAACCTTTAACTCCATTTCTTTTCACTTCTCCTTATCTTGATAAGGATATATCCTCCCTCACTTCCTCTTCAGAGTTTTCTCCCACTTTTTTCATCATTTACTTGATTTATGTCTTTCTCCTCCTCCTCTTGCAGTTCCAGCTGATCATTTCCTCGGTGTGGACAGCAGTCATCCAAAGCTTCCTGACATGTTTTCAGATCAACATCCTGAAGATACAAACAAAACAGTTCTATTACGTAACACACTGTCAAAATCAATGTTTAAAATGCACTTTTTTCTTTTTTCTACAGCTATAGCATTTCAAATAAAATATACACTGAACAGGTCATGTGGATGAACTGACTGTGTGGACTTTGAGGGCAGAATGAGACCAGTGTCAGTTCGGGTGGGCAGCCACCACTGACTGTTCTGGTGCCTAGGCACTGAACCCATCTGCAGTAGAAATGGACACTGGAAACAAGTTCTTCTAATACAGACATAGGATGATGTGATTTCATAAAAAGTTCGGGCTATCGATGTCATTTGTATGTCATTTCACAACAACATATCCAAGCTGGATATATATTCAATGATGGAATTATATATGACTGGTTAGCAAAATCCCTCACTTACATGTATTGTAATAGCAGCTCTCTTTCCCATCACTTCACTACCCATTCCCATTTATCCAAATGATGAGTTTTTTTAATCTCTAGTGATGAAGTTGTTCAGATTTAGTGGTCTCAGAAGCAATCTTCAAGTTTTGTTTTATCTATAGTCATATCATCAGACTTCTAAAATATTTATTATAGGGCTCGTATTGCTAGGGTAAGAAGGAATCAGTGCTAATTTATATTTTTTAAAAATGCATTTTTAAAAAATATGCTGATATTTCAGCTTTTATAGGGCAAGTTGGTGTTATTAAAATGTGAAACTCAGTGGAATGGCAGCCAGGAAACCAAGTGGCCACACTGTATTAGTTCCACATATTCCCAACAAAATGCTGTGGCAGGAGCAGAAAAGACAAGCTTTCAACAGCAGCAAACATAATGAGATGGTGTTCTGTTCTAAAAATCGCAACAGATTTATTTACTTTACAGGTTTGATATGAAAGCGTAAACTATATAAAAACTGCAGTTCTAATAGTCATCAAAACGTATAAGAGTTTTTAAATTATTGCTTCATACAAAACACATTAAAGATTAAATGTAAAAAGGTTTAAAACAGGATATTGGAGTAAGATTAAATATATTTTCAAAATAAATTATTACTTTCAATTTTATACATTCTATTGAAATATTTTAAAATATGAAAATTATTTTTATTTTAAACTGATTTTATTTTTTGCTTTCAATTTTTCTGAACTTTCTTTTCAAGATTGGAAGGGAACTTTAGCTTTATAAACAATCATTTGTAAAAAAAGATAGACACACAGGGCACTCATCTGTCACTGTGATGTAAGTACTTTCCTTCAGTGATGCCTAACACAATTTCCAGTCGTTGGAAATGATATTCCAATACACTATGTCTTCTTTGTCAGCCGCAGTTGGAAATGACCAGATGACTTGTTATTGCAACTATGAGAAGACAAATTTACTTGCCTAAGCACATACATACACGCACAAAACAACAACAATAAAACCCCAACCAACAGTTTTCTCTATGTAGTAAAACAGAAAAAGAGGCAATGTAGTACACAGGACACTGAGAACATGGTATGTAGCTACTTGCAAACACTTAAATGAGTTCAATGGAGCTACTCACAGGCATGAAATTAGTCCCATAGTTATGTGCTTGCAAGATTAGGGGTAGTCTTTAATTTTACAGAGAACCAAACTAATATTTATCCAATGAATATGATCTGCTAATCATTCTAATTAATAAAATTCATCACCATCAAAAGTGAATAAGAAATCAAGGACAACTGCTATTAAAGACCTCTAGAGCCAAGTGGCCTGGAAAGATGCTCTTGCAGCAGAGTCTTCAGCTGCTGAACAAAACAGCAAATTCATTATTCTCTTGGCTGCAGAAGAGGCAAATACAGGAAATAGTTAGAAATGTGATATCTATAGTGTGATGCCTCAAAAAACCCACAGTAAACACTGGTTTTGAATACAGAAAGTGTAAGAGTGACAATTCAATGACTCCTATTGAAATTTTCAGGAGTACAAACTTATTTCACTGCCAGAGAAAAGAAAAGCTTGCAGTAACTTTGGGAAGAGTCTATGGCATGTCCACAGATCATTTTAAACCCTCACAGTTCAACTTGCTTACAGTGCAAATCTGACTGCAAATGATGTTGGTCTGCTAAAATCTATGATGGAGACGGTCCTTCCCAAGACCATTGCGAGGAGAACTGAATTTTTGATGTGCCTGAGGGGACAGCTCTTTTCTGAGGGGAAATTAAATGCTCCTGAAGCTCACTGAAATTTGTGAAGACTATAATGGATTCAGTTTCCCCAGAGTGTCAAAGACAACTGAATTTTCAGGTCTTTTCCTATCAATATATAAAGCTATTGACCACTAAGGAGATGGGGAATATTTCCAAACACAAATGTTAAGATTTCTCTGGAGTCTGCATTGATTTTTATGTATTTTTTAGGAAAAAAAAATATAATCTGACTATTTACTCTGCTCAGCCATAGACAGTATCTTGGTACCTTTAGTTTCCAGGCTGAGAGCCACCAACTGCACTACAGGATCACGTACAATTTTGCCCTAAGGCCCCTTTGGCTTAAGCACAGCACGAAGGTCAGAGTCTCCATCCTTTTTGCCTTTTTTTTGTACAAAGTTCCTACTCATGTGAATGGAACAGAGGTGCCAATGGGGATGGGAGGGAAGCAGGGTCTCGCATTTCCAGACATGACCATTTCCTGTAGCTTACCAAAGGGAATGTATCATCTCTTCTGAAAGAGTCTAATAATGCTGCACCATGTGGCTTTGAATATTAGCCTTACCAACGCTGCTTCTTCCTCCAGCAGATAGAATTAAAATATACTCATGGCTGCTCACACTGATTGTTACTGCAATAAGTTATCCATCCTCAGAAAAAAACCTGTTTTCATCACTACTAGGGCAGTTTCTGAAGGATCATGGCCCTGTAACCAGCTTTTCACAACAGTGGTGGTATAGATACAGCACATGTAAGATTGTTCACATCACCAACTTCTACATATGCGATCATTTCAGTGAAACCCTCTATGGAAATCGAGTAACGCAACCAGAACCTTTTCCTCTTCATTTCTTAGTTTTGGCTTTTACCACAAATCCGTGGATTATGCTGATAAATGTTTATACTCTGACATTACACTTTCCACCAGCTTGTAGGTCTTCCCCAGTGATGAAGAACAGCTGAACAGTACAGCTCAACAACAGAATGCTTCCCAAGTGCCTGTGCATCACTTGGGATTGACTGCTGGACTACCGCTATGGGGAGAATAGGAGGTATGTCTCCCCTAGAAACAGCCATATTATGCTTTTCAGTAAGGCATTTCTTTAAAGATAACATAATTTTAGAGCCTGGATATACATCTAATGACAAGAGAGGGACTGGGTGTAGATACTACTTACTCAGTACTGTGCTGCCACACTTGGTGTTTCTGTCCTGTTCCTTATTTTGCAACAATGGTGTCAGAAGAATAATTGAATTACAGTAATACCACTATGAACCCAAGAGATCAGGACAGCATGTGGTTGTCTCTATACAGAGAAAAAGACTTGATTTTTGCTGATTGTGGAAGATTTAATGTTACCACCAAGCCCATTTACTGCAGCAGCCTTTCCACTTCTACCACTGGAGGGTGTGGAAGTTCACACCTCCCACAGCAGGCTGTTTCCAAATGCTAAACTGCAACTCTACCTGAAGGCAACCTTTGATTTGCATTTG
Organism: Pipra filicauda; assembly: GCF_003945595.2. NCBI lineage: Eukaryota > Metazoa > Chordata > Aves > Passeriformes > Pipridae > Pipra > Pipra filicauda. The sequence continues at coordinate 452,290 of NW_024105075.1, forward strand.
GAAGGATTTCTGCACAAGCACAAAGACAGAGAATTACACTGAAACTCCAAGAAAAAATAATAATTAAAAAAATAAAATCTCAAGTATCTCGAGTTCTCGTCTTGTTTTTGCATTTACTAGTCTGAGGTGGGTTAATGAACAATCTGAGACTAAGTCTGATTTACCAAATTATACACCAGCCTTGTAGGAGGAGGGCTGGGCTCTAACTGTGCATCTGCCCTTTTCCTAAGGCACAATTTACCTCAGGTCAACTGTTGACTTCAGTTTGTCAGTCTACGGAATATGAAAAATAGTAATTTATGTCAAATCTGCTACTTAAGGTGGTCCCACACCCATGCATTACCTGTTGTCCATAAAAGAATGTATAGGGAGCAGAACCTGTAATGATAACAAAATACGAATAGGCTTATGTGATGTGTTGGATGGGTGAACAAGGCACCTCTCTAGGAGCAGCAGAAAGCACGAACATGCTGTTTTCAGCTATTGATCTATGCGGAGTTGGCAAACGGGGCTAAAACTACACAGCTCAGGGCTACAAGTGCACACAAATATCTGAACTAGCTCTGGAGTAACAGGAAGGTCTTGCCAGAGCAGAACAAAGCAGACAGGGTAATTTGCCTGGGTGCACACAGAGCACTGAGGGGGGAAGGTGGTACCTGCCCCTTGAAAGCTGTTCCACTGCAGTCAGACTCTGAGTTACCATTACAAATATCCCAGTGCCAGAGCGAACGTACATGACCACAATTATTTGCAAAAGGACGTTTTATTTTGTGCTGATTACTCATGTATCCCATTCACGTGCTGTCTTCTAATTACTCTACATTACATTCTCCATTTGAGTTGTCAAGCTTTAAATTGCTTCATTGATGTCATTAACCTTAGAGATGATTTTCTGCAAACTTCTGTCCCTTCTCCTTTATTAACTGCATTTCTCTGTTAAACTGGCCCTCTCCTTGTTATTAGCTGAAAAGATGCAGCACAGGCCTGGTGATCTTTGCCACGTTTTGAATAATTAAGTAGCATTTCCAGAACAGAATCATAGAATGAACCTTAAAGATTGTCCAATACCAATAGAAGTTAGGTAAAAGAAATACAGCCTCTAGTAACATAACCAGTAGTTCCATTTTGCTACTTTGTAGGATTAAATAAAATTAATAATTAAATATAATGATGCATAGCCAATATCATTCAGCTCTGAGGTTAATGATGTCGCTTTCTGCCTGTATACTTTAACTATGTGATGATAATTAATCTCACCAATTGATACCTACTTAATTGCAGTTAAAAAGGAAAACATTTCTTGCTGTTTGTCTATATTCATAATGAGCCCTAAAATATCCTGAAAATACCAGAATAGAAGAGTACTTTATTATTTGAAATGCAACCATGGTTTAGAAAGCATGGAGGGTGGAATGGTGGATGGAAGCACCAATTCCATTTTATGTTATATATAGCTAGACTTGAGATGACAATAAACCCTGCTAATCAGCAATTCAATTGAGTAAATCAAGTGGTGCATAGCTGTGACTCCAAATGTGGCACCTGTAAAATGTTTATGACATATCTACTCTAAATCCTAATGATACCATCTGGGCTTCAATCAAACACACATGTGAGAGGCACTCCCATGTGTTGCAGTGAGATGGTAGCCCCTCTCTAACCACGTGCATTTCAGGGGTTTATATAGTATGGCTCAGCTACTACAAAACACACATAATCTGTGCACTCTGTTACAACATAAACACAAAATTAACACCAATCTACTCCCCAAAGGGAGGCAGAGAAAGGTACAAGTGGAAGACACAGACAGCAATAGTGTTGTCACTGATTTCAATTAAGACATCAGTTGTCATCCTGAAAACAGCTCAATATCCTCTTCAAAATGAACTTTTAAAACACTTTTAACATATAGACCAAACAGGTTTACGCTCCAGCCATTTGGTCCTGCCTGCGTTGATGTTTTCCACCAGAAACTGATGTCATCATAAAGGATGCAATATACCTGACAGTAAATGTGATTAAGGTTATTACATTTATTCAGTCACTCTTTCAGATTGAGCACAGTAAAAAACAAAACAAAAACACACCTGCCCAAAAAAAACCAAACCAAAAAAAACCCCAAAAAACCCAAACCAAAAACCCAAGAGCTCTTTCTATGCCTCTATGCCCAAGATGCTTTCTATTCTGGTCAGTGAACTACATGACATGAGGGTTCTGTAAGACACCTCCCTCCCTTCCTCCTGTACGTTTACCCTAGATTGGTTGAATATCCTCACTGGTATCATGTAGTCACTACTGAATAAACATAAAAGTATCCAGGGACCACCTTTTCTGATAAACCTTTGTTCACAACTGAGCTCCAGATGTTTTCCTTGTGAGGTATTCTACTCCCAGCTTTCCTAAGGTACTGACACCATTGCAACACCAAATGCCTAACAACTCATAGCTCTGAATAGGGAAAGCTGTTAAAATCCACAGTCTGACACTTTATTCCTTTAGGATTTGAATATCTTCACCTTCCCTCTGACACTATGTAATTCCTCTTCTATTTTCCACATTTACCACGCTCCAATTCCAATATTCCCCTAATCTACTCTCACATGCACTTTTCATGCACTTCCCTCACTGGAAATACCTTCCCCACTTTCTAGAAAGCAGGAAAATGCTGCTGTAGGTCAGCCCTACACCACCAACTCACTCTAACACCCTTCCTGCACACTCCATTGACTTGGCTTTTTCAAACCCTTGTGCCTCCTGCAAGACATCATAACAAAAGTCAAAAATCACAGTCTTTCAAGACTATACGTACCTTGGAAGTTTGAGGTTCTTCTCTTACCCCACCTGTCTCTGGAACACCAAGTGATCCTTCCCACAGCTCCTTATTAAACCTAGGTGAGTTCTGGCTAACTGGTAAGAGCCATCCACAAGCAGGGACCCAGCCCATTTATCTATTTGTGGATGTCCCTCCACTGCAATATTTCCAGGTCCTAGTGCTGAATAAGTTCGAAAGAAAAAAAGAAAAGAATAATTTGAAATACATTCTGTAAGCTAAGCACACAGCTTCAGTGGGACTGCTCTCAAATGGACTGGAGAAAAGCCTTCAGAACAAAACAAAAAAAAAATCCGTAACTCAAATTATTCTTCCTCAATGTAAATATTTCAAATGGTGCCCAAAGTCTGGGATGGATTCCTGCCTTCCAGTACTTTAATACCATGAAACTCTGCCTCTAACAGTGTTCAAAGAACTGTGCTTGTATGAGGTTTTACATAACCTGACTCAAACTGCCCTTTCTAAACAGGAACATAGAGACAACAGTACAAACAATACAAACTATCCACTGTGCATCTTCTTCCTTAAATTTTGTAATTCACAAACTGTTAATGTTATGCTGTTAATTAGTAATAAGAGTAAGTGTTCTTTAATCAAGTGCAGGAATTCAGCTTTTGGGAAGGTTTTCAAAACCTGAAAAAAGAATTTAATACATCCAGATATAACAAACCTACTTGATTTGGGTGGGAGCTGACCCTTCCTTCTCTGTGTCAGCCTGAGCTGGAGCTTGTCTCATGAACTGTGCAATGACCCAGCACAGCTACTGCTGCCCTTATTCAGGCACTGCCTCTTTTGTGACATGGGCTGTATCAGTGCTTGGGGGTTCATGGGATTTGGAAAGAACAGTTTTATTCTAGGATTTAGAGAGATAAAAAGCTGAAGAGCTACGTAGTCCATTCTTGCTAATCTAAATATTTCCCCATGTATATTCTGTAAAAGACAAAGAACCCACTGAATTTTTAAACTCCCTTTCTTCAAAGAAAGAATATATACACACATAACATGCACACATAGAAATATTGATATTAAAAGAAAAAAGAAAGGGAAAAGAAAACCATTGAATCAAGTAGGGCAGCTCTTGCAAGACCTTCAGCTAAGATGTTGTTGTATGATAACCTTCCTGAGACTTTCTCTGTATTTGGGAGTTCTATTACCATATACGTAGGACTGCTGCCACGCTTGCAGCACTAAGGCCTCTAGTTTCTCCACACACAGTTTTTAAGGTGCTTCAGAAAATGCGTCTCATTCGTTTTGCATATGGACTTAGAGCTTAATGTAACAGCTTTTAGAAGTGTTATTGGGGCAATGTTACATTGAGAAGTTGGCAGGGTGGGGCACGAACTGCATCTCAGGTTATGTGCCCATGGAACGACTTCTCTTTTTTTCCCCACCATTATAAGACCTATACTCAGTGTCAGCTGCAAGTCCTGCCCACCCCACTTTTTTTTCCCTGGATTTTTCTGTGCTTAAAACTTCAAAATGTACATAGCCACAGAGTGCCTCAATTTCAATTTAGTGTTTTCCTTAGAAAAGCTATTTCCCTGAGCAATCCAAGAATAATTTACAAACACATTGGGAAAAAATAAGCAGACATGCCTACCTTTACCTGTGTAAGTCAATGTATCCTACTCACATACGGCCTACTCAATGGGACCTACTTGTGAGAACAGGTTAGAGTAGGAAAAAAAAGTTAGGCACCATGTGTTCAGTAGTGGATGTCAGTATTCAAATAGGCACTGAATATTAAGGAGTAAGTGGTGCTCCCCTTATAAATCCTTTCTTAAGAAAAAAACCAGGATTGCAATCACTTTTTTCAGCAAATTGTGAAGAGAAAGACTAGGTGCAGCAAAAACACTGTTGTATCTGGAAAAAAAAAAAAACAGGAGAAATAATCAGCCCCCAAAAGACCAGGTTCACTTTTAGGCTTTTTATCTCTTTCCTTTGCAAACATACCACTGGAACCTTAACTCTTGATCTGGGTTGCTCTGCAAACAGGTTGGACTTGAACCACCTTTCATTACTACAGAAATTAATCCATTTCCTTGCATGAACTGATGCATGTTTTCTGGCTATTCGAAGTAAAAGTTAATTTTTTCTTCTTTTCCTCTGAAGATGTAACTCATGGTTCCCAGACAGGAACTCTAGTACTTTAGTCTCAATCTTAAACATCCATGAAAGCCAAATCTACGGGCTGACCCAGATCAGAACAGCACAGAGGCACTAAACTAATACTCTAAGCCATAGGGCGCATCTTCTACCAACCACCCACTATGACCTGCTGTAGGCAATGCAGGACAGTGCAGCATGGACAGGACCTGGAAAAAAATACTTCTTTTTATGTAGTTTCTGCTGTGCTACAAACATATTTATCCCTGGTCCTGTTACACACATACATCTAAGAGAATGAATAGCAAGACACTGAGATAATATGATTATTTTCTCCATTAAAAGGTGTATTCCAGAAGAAACATGTTTTGTTATTTTTATTACTAAGGCAATTATTGTCGGGTTTACATTTCATCAGCAAATGTAAGTTTGATTACAGAAATGAACAGGCTGACTCCTGTCTGCTGGGCAGCAAGCTGAGTGTAGGAACCCACCTGTTTGCTTTACCCATTGTCAAAAATGAAGTGCTCAGGCTGTCCTAACACTACACTGCACCTCATCTTAGCACAGGACAGAAAAATAGGCCAGGCAAACCCATTCAGTTTAGCATGTTTCAGCCATTGAATTAATTTTCTTTTTTATCGGCAGTTGTCTTCCAGAGTAGTTTTGCATACCCGATCCCTAACAAAGGGGACCAACAGCTTGCATTGTGTTGCCAGCAACGTTCTCAGCAGGGACTGGAGTCCAATGAATAAAATTAATCCAGGGTTGGATAAATCCAGCTGCTAACTTTTCATGATGCCACACAATACCAAGCAGAACAAAACAAATACTTTCATCTGTTTACAGAGACTCCTTGTCTTGCTCTAGTGTGGATATGAGAGATGCAAAAAATAGCTCAAAGCTATTTTTACAAAAGGCAAAATGAAGATTATAAATCAGCTGAACCACTCTGAAATCCATCATACTATTACAATAACATTTTGACAACACAACTACACTTAGTCAAATCTACCAAAGGTCACCTTTAAAACAAAGATCAACTTTTTCCTCTGTGTTCCATGTTTTAGATTTGCCATGTGCTTCAAGAAAAGTCTGGTGGAAGAGACATAGGGGTTTTCACATAAAAGTCCCTTACCTTTTAGGTCAAGAACTGAACACTGCCTTATTTTGCTTCAATCATTATTTCACTTAAATAAAATGTGCTAAAGAGAGAGGCACAGACCTACATTTAGCAAAGAAATGAATCATCTTCTCTCCGCAGAAAGGACTGATCCCTTACAGTCAGGGTTTGAAACTAGTTTTTCAACTACTTTACAAAAATAACCAAGCTAACACATGGGGAAATAGGGAAAGAAAAAAACAAAATAAAAAGGAAAAAAAGAAATCTGCCCTGCATGACAAATTTAATAAATATCCATTAATGCTGGTCCATTAATTCATATTAAGAAGCAGCTATTCACAATGGTTCTTAACCAACTTGAAAAATGTTGGTAGTTCAACTTGATATTTCAAAATGTACTGAACATCAGTCACAAACCCACCAACTCGGCATTCCTGTATCTTTTGTATCCACTCAGTGTATCACAAAATTCCCAGATCATAAACTACTCAGGAAACAATGAAACTCTATGCCAACAGAAACTTAACTGAGAAAAGCTGGCCCTGCAACTGAATGGCTTGGCTAATCTTTAGACTACAGCTGTGCACAGCTGTACAGCTCTGTGCGGGACAACGGCCTGAATGGGTGCAAGCAGACAAAAGTGCAGTAAGGGCTGCATGTGCTGTGACCAAGATAGGGACACTGGTCAAGATGCTGCACTGATAACAGAGGGCCGATAAAAGGAGCCTGGAGGTTAGTCCCTGCAGAGTAAGTCCCCCGAGATGTATGAAATGTTCCTGACAAGTGTAGTTACCCGAGTACACACACGCGCCCTGTGCCAAGATGAGGGGTGCAGCAAGATGTGATGCACTGTGGAGAAGCTGCATTTCTGCAGCCGCGCGATATTCTTGAGAAGCCTTTGTGCCCACATGAAAAAAACAGAGACGATTTCCGAGGAAATGCCACGCAGAACTGTCAGTCCTGGCCTTGCAACCCTGCCTGGCAGGTGCCAGCGGCGCTGGGGCCAGGCGTATGCCTGGGCAGCTCTGCGGGGCTGCCCCCGCTCCGGTGCCGGGAGCCTCCGCCGGTCACTCCGTTCGCAGAGGTTGCGCGGCATCGCTCCGCAGCACGGCCCCGCTTGGGCTGCCCGCCGTCCGGGACCCCCGCCTGGGACACAGGGAGGGCACGGGCCACCCCTCCGGCGGTGTATGTCTTTTTTCCTTTTTTTTTTGAGGGGGGGAGGGGAGGGAGGTAAGCGTCTGGCTCAGAAAACCGTCCTCCTTCGCGTCCCCACAGCTCGTCCCCCCCGAACACTCCCAGACAGCCCGCCCGCCCGCGCCGGTGCGCACCCCCGTCGCTCGGCCGAGGCGGCCGGGACAGAGCCGCGCCCGCCGCTGCTGTTCCAGTGCCTGCCCGGCCGGGACAGCCCCCCGCGCTCCGAGCCCTTACCTCCGCCATGGGGCAGCGACTCCGCGCGGGGCCACCGCGCCGCCCCATCCTCCTCCCGCGGCGGGGCGGGGGCGGCTCCGCCCGGGCGGGGCGGGCAGAGTCGGGCGGCGCCGCTTCTCCCTCGGGGACAGGGGCTGGGGCTGGGGCTTACACCCGCTGGGGCAGGTCCGGGAGGTTCGGGGGGCCAGTGGCCCATGGCTGCCCGACGCAGTCCCGCCGATCCCCGCAGCCGACGCGCCACGTAGGTGTGTGTTTGCGGGGGCAGACGGACCAGCAGCCCCGGCCCCCGCAGCGTGCCGCAAACCCGCCCTGCGCTCCTCCGCTCCCCGCGCACACCCCGCGCCGCCGCACGACCCTTCTCACGGGCGGGAGGCGGCGCCGGAACGGGACGGAGGCGCGGACACCTCGGCACCCCCTCACCGCGGGCCCGGGAGCCCCACCTGTGTCCTGGGGGCTTCCTGCGTGCCCGGGGGCAGGAAGAGTCTGCGGTTGCTGCAGCGAGCTAGAAATAAAAGGGACAAGTTAGGAAGGACAACTGGGAGGAAAAAAAAAAAAAAGCGAAAAGGTTCTCCACCTCCCCCTTTTTTAAAAAAAACTTAATAAAATACGGGTAAAGCTTTTAGCTACAATCAACCCCGTGTCTAAGTATCTCTCCAATGGCTCTGCTTTCCGACCTATTGATCTGCATTTTCCCTCAGCGGTACACCAACTTACCCTCATACATGCTAGAGATATCTTTTCCAGCTGTTTTGTTCTCTCTGTCCTCCCAAAAAACCCTCTTATCGCTTCTCATCACTTCTACTTATCTGAGTGTTTCAGACTTGTTTTGGCATTTACAAGGCGTTTGCGCTGTTTGGGCAGACTCTGAAAGTGTCACTTCTGCAGTGATAACTGTGTGTGAAGGGTGCAGTGTCTCAATTTTGCTGTTATCACAGATGACATTTCCCTTTTTTCGTTGTGTCCAGTGTGATACCATGCACTGGGGTAGTGTGTGTTATAGTATTCCTAGAGTTTTATTGCAATTTGTTTCTTGAATTCCAACACAGTAACAGTTTTCTTTTAAAAAAATCCAAATATACTGGAATAGGATACAATCTTCCATTGCCAGCTGTTTATTTTTTTTTCTTCCCTGGCAGAGTGAGATCTCTGGCTTTTAAAGTGGAAGCAATGTTGATTTTGTTGTTGGAAAAATAAATTAAATATGTGTTAAGCTAAACATATTTACAATCATGATTCAATCGTGATTACAATCATGATTCACTGCACAAATACCAACACAGACAGCCACCACAAGTCCTTATATTCCACATATTTATTGGTGTTAAACCTTTTGGTTTTGGGTTTTTTTTTCAGCATGGTCAAAATCTTTGCACATATTTTTTAAGTTTGTAGATAAGAGATTATATGACAATTGGATATAGCCTGTAGTATTTCTTACAAGAGATAGAGAAGAAAATGAGGTTGGCACATTCCACTCCCCAAGGGAGGCAAGAGCTTCTTTGTGGCCACTGTAGGCCACTACAACAATATACATAAAACAGGCCTATTTAATCATTTAGTCTTTTCCTTTAACAAGATGTGTTTCAAATGTTTAACAGAAGCTCTGAACTGTTGCAGTAGCTTTTGGCTGTTAGTTTTTCATCTGAACTGGGTTTTGAGTCACAGAATCATGGAATATGCCGAGTTGGAAGGGACCCACAAGGATCATTGAGTCCAACTCCTGGCCCTGCACAGGACCATCCCCAAGAGTCACACCATGTGCACGAGAGTATTGTCCGAACACTTCTTGAACTGTCAGGCTTGGTTGGCGCTGTGATCACTTCCCTGGGAAACCTGTTCCAGTGCCCAGCCACTCTTTCTGTGAAGAACCTTTTTCTAATATCCAACCTAAACCTCCCCTGACACAACTTCAGGACATCCCCTCAGGTTCTGTCACTGATCACCACAGAGAAGAGATCAGTGCCTGCCCCTCCTCTTCCCCTCATGAGGAAGTTGTAACTGCAATGAGGTCTCCCTTCAGTCTCCTCTTCTCCAGGCTGAACAGACCAAGTGCCCTCAGCTGCTCCTCATACAGCTTCTGCCCTAGGCCCTTCACTATCTTCATTGCTCTCTTTTGGACACTCTATAGTAGCCAAATATCTTTCTTATATTGTGGCACCCAAAACTGCACATGATGTTCAAGGTGAGGCCACACCAGTGCAGAGCAGAGTGGGACAATCCCCTCCCTTGACCGGCTGGAGATGTTTTGCCTGATGCCCCCCAGGACATGGTTGGCCCTCCTGGCTACCAGGGCATGTAAAAATGAAAGCTGCCTTTTCCTTTTTTACCTTTGTTTGCAATGTAGTAACTTCTCAGAGTTTCTCCTGACTTACTCAAATCGCAGAGTCAATCCCTCTGGCATGTGGTCCCTTACACTTGTCTCTACATACAGGAAAGCTGGGCACAGAGCCCGGATAAGTGCCACCAAGTTTTTATAAGACTTCTTATCTGAATTCCTAGAGAACAAAGAGTGCATATGTGTCTGTGTATGGAGCTACAGGTGAGCTTAGATTACATCCCAGCTGTTTACAGCTCCTAAGTGCATCTATAGTCATTTATTTCAGAGAAAGCTCTCAGTAATATTGAATACTCAGTCTTACATTCAGTGAATCTAGTAAATAACTGCTAAATTATAATAACAATTTTTTTTTTAATAACACATGAGCAAAGTTTCTTGCATGTCACACTCCATGCATTATTTCTGCTTATTTCAATTTATAAACCCACTTCTTGTGAAACATACTTTTAATCAAGGTAAGCTATTCAAATAATCTTCTCTCAGAGAAGCATTAACATCAGCTTTGGTAAGTGTGTTACTCGACTGTTGGTATTGATTCTGCTGTGTTAGACGGATGCATTGCTCCCCAGCACGCTTTTGTGCTTCATGCCAGTGTTGAAAAGGGAGGACAGGCTCTTTATCACCAGAGCATTTACAGTGGAGGTCAAGCGATGGAGCAGAAATCCTCTCAGCAGCTGATAAGTATGAAGTTCGGACTCTTATTCAGAGCAGGCAGGTACTGTCAGTCACAAACATACAAATGTCAAGAATTTTCTGCCTGGTTTTAAACTGTAATCATTTTCCTACTTTATTATCTGACTGATTTCTCACAGTGGCATTAGTTTATGACCCTGACTGTGACAATGTAGCAACATTTTTATTACTTTGCTAATGTTAATGCCTCTGTTCTAATTTTACTTTCATACTTCATGTGTCATAGGAGATTCTACCACTTGTACTGGATTTAGCCACTCTCTTGCAAATCTTTCCATGCATAAGTGGCTTCAGTTATTAGACCTAATAGTTGTAGCTGTAAAATATAACAAAACAACAACAAAAAATTAATTTTGGTCAGATTTTTGCTCTCTGCTTTTAAAAAAAAATTAATTCATTACAGGTGTTTGCATGGGCAGAAAGGAGAAAAAGAGAATGAATCTGCAGTGGCCAGATCTAGCGTGTTCTGAATCAAATGGCACAAGCTGAGCACATATGTTGGACTCACTTTTCTATATGTCACACTTTTATCACATTAACACACTCAAAACAGCTCTCCTTTATGACAGATACAGAGATACCATGACAGTGAAATCACTGTATAAATACCAGGATGGATCACGTATTTTATCAAGCTCTTCCTACAAATCCTTTGGAAGGGCTCTGAAATAGCTGCATTAGCACTGTTGAAGCCATGGCTTTTGGAGCTGGACACAGATCATGAGAGAGTGGCTCACGAAGTCCTCCTACACAGGAGGACTGTAATGCATGCATGCCTTCATGCCTTGTCTCTCGTTATACCCCCTTGCAAGTGATATAAACAGATACAGATACAGATCTAGACCTATCATCCATCCATCCATCCATCCATCCATCTATCTATCTATCTAATCTATCTAATCTATCTATCTAATCTATCTATCTATCTATCTATCATCTAATCTATCTATCTATCTATCTATCTATCTATCTATCTATCTATCTATCATCTATCTATCTACCTACCTACCTACCTACCTACCTACCTACCTACCTATACTCAAGGGTAGGAAGCCAATTATGTCTCAACACAGAGAGATCTTATGTTCTAGGTATTGAAAGAGTAAAAAGTAAAAAGCCTTGTCCCCTGGACATTGAGACACTTATTCACAGATTTAACTAGTTAAGTATGTGACAAGAGGTGACATGAAGCTGCAACTCACTTTCTTTTTACAACCTCTCCTCTAGATTCATCCTGACTACTTTAGCTGCCAACTCTCCTTTTCCAAAACCTTACCCAAACTGCCCCCCAATTGCTGGCACTCTGCCTATGCACAGCAGTCTCCCGTAGAAAAGTGAGGGACCCTAGTTTTCTCTTTTGACTCATATCATCCACCTACTTAGTGTATTTCTCTCTACCATCTGGTGAATATAAAATAAATGTCAATTCCTTTTAAAACTGGGGAGGTATCATTTTTCCTTCTTTACATACAGTTCAAAACATAGCAGACCTCCAAAGTCCAGCATCATGTTTTTTAAGGTTTGCCTGGATATGACCCAGCTCCCTCTCCATCCTCCATGAGGGAGGCCATTTGTCCTGGGCTGGTAGCCTTAGCTCAGGAAATCCTTTGTTCTTCTATGACATATTTTTGTTATATCAATTAATGTCAGTACAAGGACAGTTGGTGGCAGCCCTGTATAGTTGGGTGTTAGGCACCTAAGGGGTTTTTGGGAATCTGCACCTTAATGCCTTAAATTCCTTCTTCAGACAGTAGTTGGGGACCAGATGAGGCTGCAGCTCAGCAGGAATTCCTCCTACCAACACAGTCACAAAGGCATGTGCCACAGGAGAAGACAGAACACATGTACAGAGACACACTTGGAGTGCAGGACTGTGGAAATAACAGCTGTGACCTGGAACACTTGGCTTCTTCTTGGAGAGGGTGATAAATCAGAAGTGATTGGTCTTCCACACACACAAAAGAACCAGACAGTGAAACCCAAAAGACAAAAACAAAAAACCCCAGTAGGGACACTAGCTGAAAGCTAAGGAAGAGAAGATGGACGAAAAAAAAATACAAGGAGGAAATCCCTTAAATAATCTCAACCAGAACAAAATAAGGTGAAATGCAGAAAATATAATAATTTGATATATGTGGCAGGAATGTCTTGGCTATGTTTGGGAAGAGGATAAAAGTCATCACTTGTTACACTTGGTTATCACTTGTCATTTGAAAGAACTACATTTCCATTTCTTTTTCAGTTAAAGCTGTCACTTCCATAGTAGTGGCACCTGTGGAATTCAAGGATTCCACAGGTGTGGAATGATGAGAAGTCCTGTCTTTATGGAGGCAGTCAATGCCTTGATACTCCTGATAGCCTGAAGCACTATGCTACTTTAAGCCACTAACTAGCAAAGCACAGGAGAACAGTAGAGACAGACCACTTGGTGCTTTTGAGATGTGTTTATATATGGTTTCTTTTTCCTTATTGAAACAGTTGTATGCCAGGAACAATTTGTCACTGAGACTGTGGTAACTTGGGATAGAAAGGCAAGATACTGCAAGGTGAAAGGGGAGATTGCATTCTATTTTGCAGTCACAGCATTTAGAAAGCTAGTATCCAGACAGCAATGGAGTTCATGGCTAAATGCTGAACACGTTTTGACTTGTGGATTTGCTGGAACATAAAGAGTTCAGAGAAGTAGCTCTGCAATTTACCTCAGTCTTAAACGACTTAGCAATTTTAGGAGTTTAACTTAGAGATTTCAACTGGAACATGGGAGTTTTTCTTTAGCTGAAGTCTTCAGCAGGTCAAACCCATGACATCCTTTACAGTTGGGATCACTTACACAAAACAATTAACCTTTACCAGATTGAAAATCTTCTGCAAAACATCTTCAGCACCAATTCCTCCAAGTGATAAGCATGTTGAAAGGCACCAGCTATGCATGCCTAAATGAAAACTGAAGTTCCTTTTATCTTCTGGGATCCTGCATCTCATATTTATTTTAAATCCCTTAGTATGGTTGCTGTTGCTAAAATACCAACAGGGATAACAATAGCAATAACAGTAATATTTGAAGAGTCCACAAAGAACACAAATTCTGCTAGTGACAGAGGCTACTACCTGCATTTATGTGCAAATGGTATGTCGGCTGAACCACTCTCTTCTGTCTTGGTGTGTATTGGATGCACAAGACCAATAGAATAAAGGTTATTCGTAACATTTATTCCTAACCTTTACAGGACTTGGAATCCCATAATTAAATTAGAATCACCACTTTCTCAAAAACCCTAAAAATCCTTTGCCTTCTTTAAAGACTTTGTGTTAGTGAAAACTTGACACCATTTTGAATCCAGAGCTTTTTTTTTGGGCACTCTGTAGGGAATGTTTTTAAATGTCTGAATGGCATAGATCTTCACAGAAGGCAGTGAAAAAAGAAACCGTCCCCTGTGGATCTGTGGGTTGATGCAGTGAGCACAGACACCTGCTGGATAACCCACTGAGGTGCTGCTGGCTGCACAGCTCACAAGGCAGCATCACCAATATTTGTGGTCAAAAGGAGCTGGCAGAGCAGGAGATGTGAATTGCTGCCAAGTCATATCCCTCACATCACTTTGTTGGGGACTGAATGAGATCCATCCGTCTTTTTCTGGAGTAGGGTCTTACAAGAACCTTGCTCCTGACCTTGCTTTCCTCCTCCCACAGTGTCAGATGCTGACCTGCCTGATAAATTAGTTAATTTAATAATGGGTCTTTCTTCTCTGCTATACCTGTTCCTTGAGTCATTCAGATGATACCAGTACGCTCTTGGCTACATTTTAAATAAAACTTTTTAAAAAATTATTTAAAATAATAATAAAGAATGAGATACTGTCTCCTTAAATCACAGTCCTGGGTAATTACAGCTAGGTTAAGCAATGAAGATCAGAAATCAAACCCAAACTATGCAATTGCCATAGCTAAAAAATAATATTCCCCATGATTCTGTAGCAGGATGCTCTACCTAAGCTGGGATACAGCAGCTCAAACTCTGTCTTATTTACAACTTATCAGTGATGGATTGAGCAAGGAGAATCTGCTGGTCCCTGATAAGATTGAGCAAGGAGGGTCTGCTGTTTTTAGCATTGAAAGGTGCTGAGACCAACTTGACTAAACTGTCAGACCCACCATGAGGACATGCAAGTCGGGTGCTTCCTGACTGAGACGGGAATCAGGAAGGATGTGCAGGCCCTGATATGGAAGTAAGAGTCAGAATTGTCAGACAGAAGCAACCAAAGAGCTCATAGCATCTTTTTCAGCAACAAAGTGTATTTTGCTGAGTAAGCCTGATAACACATAATCTACAAATGTATATAACTGACAGTCAAACACTTTATACTATAAAAGGCAAGTCCTACTGTTCCATGGTGAGGGCTTCTAGCATAAGGCGTGTGAAGATCCTTCCCTGGAGTGAGGATGCCCATCAGAGTTACTCCTCAAGGCTGAATGAAAGAGATTTGCCCATGGTCATTGGTATGAGTGTGTAACATCCATCTCTACTTAATAATTGCCTTTGATAGCTTTAATATAATTGCTTCAATATTGCTTGAAAAAGTGCACTATACTAGCAGTTATAGCTATCTATATTGAGTAGTAAATAATTCTGATTAAGGTCTTTTTTTCCCTAGTCATTACCCTTATTGTAATTAATTTAAATAATTAGTTTGTTTTATCTATAGAAATATATTTTGTTTGTCATCTGTAATGCT
Organism: Pipra filicauda; assembly: GCF_003945595.2. Classification (NCBI taxonomy): domain Eukaryota; kingdom Metazoa; phylum Chordata; class Aves; order Passeriformes; family Pipridae; genus Pipra; species Pipra filicauda. The sequence continues at coordinate 467,541 of NW_024105075.1, forward strand.
GTGAGACAAAGCTGCATAAAGGTTCAATTACACCTGTATAATCCTTTAGACATGAAATGCTGACAAAGTCTGGGGCTAAGATTGGATCCAGCCACACGTAGACTGCTCTCTGAGAAGGAGTTCAGTTCTCCTATTTCCTGGCCTACTTAACATGGATTTAATGTAGCCCAACATCTGGGCTATTGCCTTCAATAGCTAGAGCTGTATTTGATGTCCCAGCCTCTAGCAAACTGTTTTCACAACAGTCAGCAACCATCTACCTGTTGAAAGAAGAAAATTCTCCCACACCGTTTGCTTGTGTGTTAACCTTTCCCTCCCTTATTCTTTATTTTTCAAATGTACATAAAGAATCATAGAGTCACGGACTGATTTGGGTCGGAAGGGACTTTAAAGACCATCTGGTTCCAACCCTCCTGCCATGGGCAGGGACACCTTCCACTAGACCAGGTTGATCAGAGCCCCATCCAACCCGACTTTGAGTGCTGTCAAGAAATGTTGGGGATTTCAAAGAGAAAAAGGAGGAATCGTGGATCTGAAATGGGAAAGGGGGTGACAGAGGAACAGTCCTGAGGCATCCAGTAGCTAAGGAGGAGTATTTAGGCTGTATTTGGCACTGACATAGCTAGCTGCTATTTATTTTTTATATTCATAATGACATCATCCACTAGAGTGATACAGAGCTGTTGGCTAAAGCATACATTCACAGCCATACTTTCCAAAAATACTGACATTATGCACATAGCTAAGTATTTCTGGAATAGTCCAAGCATCTTTTCAGTACTTCAACAAATTATTTTCTTTCCAAGAATTCTTTGTCTTTCACTTATCAGCTCTGTTTACCATCTCACGCCACTTATTGCTTTTTACAAACTTCTCAAAATATTTTAAGACTAGAGTTCAAACATTACAGTGACATGAACCAAAATTCAGGCTTCCTATGCCAACAGTGAAAAGCAAAATCTTAGGTTTAGTTGTAATAGGAGATAATACAACTACCAGATTTGTGATTCCCTGCAACCAACACCACAGGACGTGGTTTTACTGATGGTAGACAACTCTGCCCTCTCTTACTCATGCTGGGTGTTTAGTATTTTTAAACCCCCCCTGGTTCTAGAAGAATATTCCAGGAGACCAAACACGCTACTGGCTATGGTGCATATTCTCTGAACTCCTAATGGAAAGGGAACCTGTGTGCCATGCAGCCTTGTCTAGTAACCAAATGGGAACCAAAGCACTCTAGTGTGTGGCAAGTTCATTACTTGCATTTGCTTTTTTCTTTAGAATTTGCTACTTTTGAATATGCTCCACAGCAATGTCCTTGATTGTCAACTACATAAGTCTGGTTTTGCCTTGACTACAAAGATCTGTAACTTCTTGACTCTTTTACCAGCAGTATTCTCATTTGGTAAACTTGCAGAAAAAAATTAGGACAAGGTTACAAAGAAATGAGAAGTTGTGCTGTGACTCACTCAGTGGAAGCAAGATGTCTGATTCTGGCAAATTAAAATTTATTTTAATAATAAATTTTTTCAAGATGGATAACAAGGTTATTTCAGGAAGATTTGCCACTCGTCTAGAACTTAGGCAGTAGACAAAATACGAAGTACTGAAAAACATGGGTTGTCAAGTTCAAAACCAACCTTTAATTTTATGCCTCAGTTTTCATATTTGAAATTTACTGGATGTGCATTTTGGCAAGAATTATTACATTTAGATAACAGCTATCAGCATGGAGATCTCCAATTGAGGTGCAACTCTTAGGTCAGAAATCAAATGTGTGGTTTCCACATAGGATGGCTGAGCATCTAAATGGGTTGCATCTGCCATTACCTATAATTTTGTGTCTGCAATTCAAAACAAAGAGCTTTCGATCCTCATTTCAATATTCAGTCCACAACACTCATTTATTAGAACTTTCTCTTTCCAGTATTCAGCTGCACATAATGACACCAAAAAACTAAGGCTAGACATTCATGACCAGTTGATGGTACCAGAATAGTAAGTCAAAGAAAGTGTCTTGTAGATGACTGGTCAATAAATCTGCTTGACAATTTAATTGGTATAATTGATAAAATCCATACAACTACCAGGGAGGAAATTAAATTACTTTATACAAATCAGATTGGGATTTAGATTAAAATTTTCTGGGTCAATTCGCTCTCTGCAAATTATGTTATGGAAGACCCCCTGGCTTGGAACATACTTATTAAACTTTCTCATAAAAAGTGTATTAATTTATGTAGAATGGCATAGCCTAGTATCCCTATACACAATGTATGTATGTTTCCCATGTGGTCTTCAAACTTCCACATGGAGATAATATACATATGCACAAAAATGCCACAATAACCACAGGTAGTACTGCTGTCTTATTCTTACATGCTCAGATAGTGCTTTAAGAGACACAGCAGGTTGTAGCAATGCTCTGACCCGAGGGGTGTTAAAACACCATTCACTGGTGTTATTCATGAAGGCCTTTTACTGTATTAATGGTTAGTTTTAGGGCTTCACTGAGTTCTCAACTAAAGAGAAGATATCTAGAATTGCTGAATGGAGGTCCACTGTTTGTATTATACAGAGGTAGAAAATAATAATTACAACAGATTCTTTCAGCCTTAAAACCCATGAAAGGAAATACATTTAATTTTTGCTTTTCCAGCTTGATGGAGAGCAAAGGAAGAGGTTTTTCTTTCTGGTGTGTAGAAAAAAAGTGAAAGGATTTTTTCTCATCCTGTTGTTTCTGTGATGATGCATCTGGATCTTCTCAAGTCCTGAGGGACAGATATGATTGCTTCTTCCATGTCTCAGAAATCTCTACCTATTTCTGAGACAGGAGAGTTTAATGTGAGGCAGTAATCCTGGCATGCAGCCTTGGGAGTGCCTGAACACACATTTGTAGGAAAGACAATAGGAACATTGTAGGAGACACACAGGAAAATGGTGCTCTCAGATGTGAGGGATGGACAAAGCCTAAAGGCAACTCCAGTCCCATAGCCTGCTTCAAGGAGATGGTACTGCAGTCTCTGAGAGAGGAAGATGCTTTTTATTGGAACATAACAACATCTACCGATTGTCAAGGAAAAGAAATGGTGGTAAGCCTGCTGCTTGTGTTTACATGCCTGCATACCAGCTGTACAGTAATATTGTAATAAAAGCTGTTTGGGCAATCATTGTTATGCTGCTGCTGTTTAGCAGCTTGCTTTCAATATTGCATTACAGAAATTACATATTTCATGTAATCAGGTCTGTCTCTTACTTAATCATCCTACTCTGCATATAAATCTCTAAAGTGGACAGGTCTATAAATCACATGCATTTTTCATTTACCATTTATTCTAAGCCAGGCAGTTTCTTATTTAAATTGCCATATGAATAAATCTAATAATCCTTATTCACTTACATCATCTCAAACTTTAAATCTAGTTCTGACTGAGGTCATAAGTGAAATCAGTATTAGGGGCAAAACTAGCAGCTGTAACAACTATAATAGCTCACCAAATTATGTTAACGGACTGAAATAACATTAAAAATGAGGAAAAATTGAATTACATTATTAAAGCATGCTATGCTGATTCAGGCAAACATTTAGCCTAACCAGAGATCCTGAATGTGCATGTACTGAGTTTATCATCACACTAGTCCATATACCCTGGATAGATGAGCAGTAAAGACACTCGCCCAAATGTGTTTATTTATAAACTGCATTTCTATATGGTATTACACAGACTTCTGTAATGCAATAAGAAAATTCTAAACAACTGTCCTTACACTTAGAGCCAGAAATGCACTCATTGGCTTAGAACAGGCAGTTTTGCAGGTCTTTTATTGTGTAATTCCGATCCTTTTTATCACCAATACAGAAGACCTCATGGAGGAAATATCAAAATTATTTCCCCCTCTTCCTTGAAAACCCAACAAATCCTATTTTGCTGTTAAAGAAATTGAAAGAAGGACTGACTCAAGCACTCCATCTGTCTAAGAAACAACTTACAATTTCTATGAAAATTCACACACAAAAGGAAGTGAAAGATTTCTTTGGTGGTGAAGGAAACATGTGTCACAGAGGAGGGTCTGAAAACCTCCAGCATTACTCCCGAGGGTGATGGATTTCAGAGGCTTTGCTTACAGCTGTCACCTGGCTGTCACAGCGCTTGCCTTTACGTGGAACTTCATGCAGCAGGTTCTGCAAGAAAGTTTCCCTCCAGAGCTCGAACAGAAGAAGGATGCAGTTCACATTCTCACAGCGATTTTTAATAATAAGTGGGACTTGTTATTTGTGTGGAATTGTTATTTAGTGTTTGGATCACTGCAGCCTATAAACAACACCTATTACATTTACATGTTCCCAGCACTGACAGGAACAGTGTAAGGATCAGGGTAGGATCCTTCCTATGCTGGTCCCTTCCAGCTGCTGGCAATGCACCACACAGGGTCTTCCTTTGCCGGAGGTTGCATCTGAGCTGCCATGTTTTTCAGCTGTCCTGGGCCTGTTTCTTATGAATTCGTCAAATTCCCTTTTGAATTCATTTGCACTTTAGGTGTTCAAAATATCCTCATATGTTGCTTGGGATGACCCACTGTCTGATCATTTTATTGTCCTTTGTATCATATGATCTGTGTTATGAGAAACATTAACAAAGCAAAACAAAACAAAACATTCTTTGTTGTAGAAATGTTACAGATTTTTTCTCAGTCAAAACTTCATGTGAGCTAGTCCATTCTTCCAATCCATCTTCTCGCCTGCTTCCACGCCTTTCTACACACAGTGTTGGTGGTTTATGCAGTGGCATAAAGATGGTTTGTTTCCCATTTGATTTCCAAGACAGCATAACATTTTATTTACTGGTAGGGTGGTTAGGATATCCCTGGGCTGGCCCTGGGACAAGGAGAGGAGAAGCAAAGCCTCGGCTCCCCAGACTCTCTTAGAACCAGCCACATCAGCACTGCTGGAGCTGAGGGCAAGCCTGAGCATCCTCAGGCAATCATTGCTTCTGTAGATTTCTTCAATTCTGTGCATTTTGAAAGAATAAATCCAGATTGCCTTTATGCATCCTTTTGTTATTATAACAGATTTTCTAGAAACAGGATAATTGGCACGAGTAACCAAGAACTGCTGCAAATTGTTTTTTTTTTTAATCACTGTCATTCAGGAAATTCAGCAAGAATTCACACACACATAAATAAGGTCAGGATAATGCATTGGAAGACACTCCTACCTCCTTTATTTTGCCATCTGTAATTATTTTTTATTGTTTATAAAACCAAATAGTACAATAAAATTTCATAGTCAATATGCAGCAATTGCCAGAGCACCATGGGGGCTGGGTGCTCCCTGGGGTCTCTGAGGTTCCCGGGGGCAGCAGGTCAGGACCTCGCAGGTAGGACCTGTCTCACCACCCCAGCCTGGGATCAGGACACCCTTGGGCAGCCCCAGGTCTTAGCATAGGCATCCCCCTGAGGACAGCTGAGGGACCCCAGGGTCAGGACAGAGTTCATTAGTGGCACAGCAGAGTGGGGAACTCCTGAAATGTGACAGAACTCAAACCAAGTTGAAACCATAGCGGATGCTTCTGTGCTGAGCACTGCAGGTTGTGATACCTTGTCATATATTAAGTAAAATAATTAAATTTTAGCACTATGGGCCTTTACACTGTTAGCCAGTGTCATATTTTTACTGGGAGACAGGTTATCTGTCGTCTTTTAGTGACAGTGACTGAGTTACAGTTATTGGAGAATGGATTGAGACCTTCCAGTAGGTAGAAAAGAGCAACTTTTCTGTTAGTCAAATAAAGATATTTGCTAAGGCTTTACTTGAATTCAGAGTTAAGTAATTGCCATAATTATGTTCTTTTTATCCATATTATTAAACTATGTTCCTATACATTTTAAATATATGTCTACAAATTAGCAAAGAAGAACCTGCAAATATTTCGTAATAAATCCCTGAGGAGGGTGCTAGGCCCTTCTAGATTTTAAGTGTACTTAGTAAGCAAAGCCACATCTGTGTGTACCAAGAAGATACAGTAAACATCTGCTGCTCTCTATCAAATGGGACGGTGCTGGCTTCATAAGCAACCTCAAAGGAAATCATATTAGGTCTTTGTGCCTTCATTACCTTTTCTATGACTTTAGCATTTTCTGTGACTTTGCAAATGCTGACAGCTGTCAAGAATAAATAGGGCACATTTGAGTGGCTGCCATTCAGTGCAAGAGATCTTCAAGTGATTAACTAACAGAGGTCTTCATTATTCCTGCATACCACCTGCCTATTCTTTCAGTACATTCAGTCCTTACACATCCAAAGATGCTGCTCTGGAGATGTCAGATCTCATTTCTCTCTGTAGACAAGATTTAAAACTAAATCTATCATATTACCCCTGTTCTGAGCTGGTCCTGTACTTTAGCAAATGTACTGGTTCTGGCTGGGATGGAGTAAATTTTCTCCATAGTAGCTAGTGATACCTTTGAATTTTTAGGATTTTTAGATTTTTGTAGATTTTAATGTAGCTGTATAGTCTGTCACACTTTGAAATAGTAGTTAATATTTACTAAACCCTATTCCCACATTTCATATTGAATTTTCTAAATTCTTTAGATTGTTTAGGCTCCTTTCAAGGTAGGACTGTAATAAACACGTTCTGTTTAAGAACATTTGCACCCCAGGCCTGAACAACAAGATACTCTCATAGTCAAAGCAACCTTCAAGCCCGAAAGGAACCTTGGAGAAGCTCCAAAGACAGTATCTGCTGTGAAGAAAAGGAAGGTGAGGAAGAAAGGGGTCTTGGGACCTCTGACTCAATTTCCAGGGAGGTGTGCCAGAGGGGCAGATCTGGGGGTGTGTAGTTTTCGGATTAGACCATAAATTGTGGAACTCCTGGACATGGGGGCGTGCGCAATTTTTGTACTTCTCGTGCCAGAAGGCCTTCATTAAAAAGCTGTTCTCTATCTTATCTACTAAATTAGCCTGGTGAGTCTTTTTTGGCTCCAGATTTTAAGGCAACACTATCATGGAGCTGGGGTTAAACCGTGACAGAATGGAGGGAACCTTTGTGGACAAGTAATCTTCATTTTCAGTAATAACTTCTTTTTATTGATGGAATCAGAGAAGAAATGGAGGCTTTGGGGGGCAGGCATGGGAGACGAAGTCTCTGTGGGGAGAAAAATTCCCTTTTTGCATCTAGGTGTGCTGGTAAGGATCGGTGGTGGGAGCTCCACAAGCAGAGTGGGTTAACCTCTCCTTTTCCTCCAGCTGTCCAGGGGAAAAGTAACTCAGAGACTTCTGGGAGTTGCAGTTCTGCCTTTAGCAGAGGAATCTGGCAAAAATCCCTGCTTGAAAGAGCAGGGTGTTTACACAGAGCTCTCTCTGCGCATGGGAGCATTTAAGGAAGTCCAAAGTGTAAACCCCTGTTCCAAAATGTTGAGGAGATTCCTCTCTTCTCCTTCTCCTGCAGGATTCAAAACCCAGAGCAGCTCTTGGCTCCCTACCCCAGGGGTGAAACCCTCTCTCTTTCTTTCCTGCCTTGCTCATTTAACCCCTAATCCTCCAAGCAGTCCTGTTGAATACAGAGGTGTCACTTTTGAAGTGCCTGTCTCAGGGCCATGTCATGCACTGCCATCCACTTGGCACCCTGAGCCTGGTATCTTCTCCATAGAGTACATGCATATAATTAAATTTTTTTAGGGAACTATAAGAACAGCCTTTTTTTCCTTCTTTTTCTTTTTTTCCCCCTTTTTTTCTTTCCTTTTAGTAAAAGCACACTCAAGCTGTTTACCTTTCATTTAATGGTCTGGTTAAAATATCCTGTCTGAGAAGCCATGAATTTTGGACTTTTTTCCACATAAGAGAGATGTTTCATCTCCTGTCTCTTCATGACCTCCATGTGAGGAGAAAGAAATTACAAGTTTATGGGTGACCCAGACTCTCTCACCTGGTCAGAGGGGTGGTCAGCAGGAAGGGAGGATTCTTGTGTTCAGGGCATGGGTGGTGGTGGTGGTATTCACACTTTCAGAAAATCTATGACCATCTTGGGAGCTGTGCTTGCTGTGCTGCCTGGTGGCACAGCTTCACAAACCACTCAGCCCAGCCAGAAACCTGGTACCATTCTGGATATAAAAGATGGGAATTTGAACCCCTTTGGGCCAAGAAGGAAAATCTTCAGGTTACTTAGGTTGCATGCAGAAGAGGGATGATAGCTCCTGCTCTAGCTCAGCCTTTTCTCTATGTGCCTGTGTACAGGGACAGGGTGGGTCAGACTTGGAAGATTTTGGCTGCCTGTGACCCTGCAAGCTGATGCAGGGCAGGAGCTCCAGCTTGTGCTGCCTGGGCACCTCTGGAAGCAGGACCATATGCACTGCCAGGGGTGGATGTAGGTAAGTCAGGCATCCACACGATTCAGCAGCAGCTGTGTTGCCTTTTGGAAGATGGTTTTAGCCTCTGATGCCCACAGCTTGCCTAATCCGTCTCTAGAATCTGGATGCTGAGGCTTAGATAAAGACACTGAAGTGAAGACGTGATGTCAGAAGGGAGCTGGAAAATCTCATCCCTGTTAAGACTGGGCCATGAGTACGGGCGCTTCTACAGAGACTTGCCAGGAGAGGGCTCAGGATCTTGAGGAGCAGTCCACCTGTGCCTCCACACCCAGGCAAGTCCCATCCAGCTCCCTCGGCTCATCTGGCTTTTCTGTCCTGGGAGCTTATAAAGGGTGAATGGGTAAAATTCATCCCTGTGATAATACATACAAATGATCTAATGTATTATATTTCAACTCAAACTGATGCACATCTGTGCTTGAAGGTATGAGGAATTTAGGGCATTATTCAAGTTTCTTCTAGCGCAGTAATTCACACTCAGCACAAACGGGGAAATGATGCACTGCACTGTATAACAACTATGCCTTAGTAAGATCTTAGTAAGAGCTTACATCTTCTGTAAGCTCTGACATGCTTCTACATTAATAGGAACAAATGAAATCATAGAGCAGTTGAGCCAAATTAATTATAGAACCATGTGATACAATTTCAAAATGAAATATAACTGTTGCTCCATTTTTATTTACAAATAGGTAAATAAATTCTTGTCAAGGTAATGCCTTAATGGTCTGCCTGTACAAAAAAGCAGCATTGGTAGACAGGTTTACAGGACAAGATCTATGAATGTAATTTATGAGCTTTTTTTTGCATTAAAGAGTATGCTCTGGACTTGAGTTTCTCTCAAATAAAACACTGGAAAATCTCCTCTGGAAGAGGTTTTTAATATTTTTTGAATTTACATAATGTACCATGCTCTGTACCTTTAAAACAGTATCAAGCAGTACCTGCCAATCTCCATTGCCAAGAGATAAGAAACAGTGTTCTGTTCTATATGAAATGCCAACCAAAAAAAAAAAAAAGGAAAATTAACAGTTGATGTGCAAAGTCTTGATTCTGTCAGACCAAAAAATGCCTCTCTTCTGCATCCTGCCTCTTTCTGCCTTCAAATATTTAACATACTTTAGGGAGCTGTATAAATAAATAATGCTTTTATTTGATGATAATGTTCCAGAAAGAGTAATTTGTGAGGAGGAGAAGGGGCTTCACGAAGGTAAGTCTTAATCTCCCATTTTGCAATCTCTGTCATGCTATAATCTATAGTACAAACTACTTGAGACAGGGATTAGCTCTTGAATTTAGGTCACTACAGTGTCTAGTCCAAAGCATTAGGTTTGATTTCTATTTCTACAATACTTTTTATTTCTGAGCTGTTCTGACTGCTGCAGTTCTTGATCAGTACTGGTAGATAAAAATGCAATGCAAATTCATTGCAAAATTATTGGCTGCAAAATTAGCCAGTATTATTAATTAGTTAGTGGTGAGGTTTTCTTTTTCAAATAAATAGCACTATTCCAAGTATCAGCAGAAGCTAAGTGAAGTAATTTACATTGTTTTTACTGAAAAGGAGGTGATGCAGGAGGAGATCTGAAAAAGATGATTTTTGTAAGGGCAGGGATAAATGCAAATAATTAGGGCACATCAAAAATTAAGCAAAGCACCACACCTAGCATGAAAGTTAGCACATTTGTCTTGTAAACACCAGTGGGCTGAAATCACACATTCTTCAAATGGAGGAGCTAATGGCCTTCTTTCCATGTACATGTCTCTTTCTTTTTTTTTTTTTTTTACTCAAAACTGTGCACTGTTCAGATTCAGAAGATTTTTTCCAGCAGAAATTGAATCATCAGAGCCCATATTCACCTGACGACAGTTTGAACTTGATATATACAAAGGTTTGGATCACAGGCTTCATAGCTTACTTCCTTTTTTCTCTTGCTCCTCTGGTGGTTGTATACTTCATCCCATCCTTGATTCTCTTTCTTTTACATGCTGGATTCAAATAAACTCCCTATCCTTTCCCTATCCTTATTCTTTGTCTGACTAAATTTCTGCACAGAAGGAAAGGTCTTTTAGGTAGTGTGAGGTGTTCTGTCTCCACTCGTCTCCACTGCCCTCTGGCATAATTTTGGCCAGGCCTGTGCAGGAAATGTGCTGGATCTTTAACACTGTAGTAGATTTGCAGGTTGTCTTTGTGGTATTGTTTCTTTGACAAAAAGGTTTTGTAGATATGACTGTGTATATGTATATATGTATAAAACTCCTTGTTTGTCACTTGCTGAACAGATGTATTCATGAAGAAAAAATTATTTTTGCCAGCACATGCTTTTTATTGGCACAAATTACAAAAGCAAACGTCTTTTGATAGGAATGAGGCATAGCCCTCACCTAACTCTCACCTAATGCTCTGCCTTTCTTCCTCTCCTTGAGTCATATGTGCTCTCAAGAAACACTTTGCACTTGGATCAGCCGCTCCTTCATTAAGATAATTCCTTCTTTGCTTTCTAAATTCTCTTCAGATGTTCTTCCTTCCACTTAGACTTCACTCAAAGTGCCCTCCCCCCTTCTTCCCACCCCCCCACCCCCCCGGCACTATCTGCAACCACCTCTTCACTTGATCTTTTTGTTCTTATCTTCTATATTTGGATTAAATTATCTTCTTCTTAGGGCAGAGATCTTGTTTCCTATGCCCTTATGAAGGGATATTTTCATGTCCATGAATGCAGAACTAGGAGAATACAAGCCAAAAGAAAATGTTTTCAAATCCTATTCTGAAATTTCAGCTGTAATTTTGCTGTTGGATAGGCAAACTGAAACCACTGTTTAAAATCTACCAGTGTAATCTCCAGAAGCAATAAAACCCCAAACCCTTGAGCTCAGCAATTAGAAAATGAAAGAAGATTGCTTTCCAGAGATGTGTTATGATTTGTAAAGACCTAGATACAGGAATGAATAGCTAATTCATTAGCACATATTATCATTTAATAGCCAAATCTGCTAAACACAACCCTGACTTGAAAGAAATCTAAGAATAGGAGGCATGCAAATTACTGTAATCCTTAAATTACTTATATCTTTCAAAATCTTCTATCAATGTCTTAGGTTTTTCTTCATAGTTGGTTTCTGCACCTCCTCCACAATGCAAAACAAGACATTGGTTTATTCCAATAAATGTTGAGCCTGAGGGGCTCCTATTTTTTGGTAGGAATTAAATAATTCAAGGGATGAGCCCTTGTCATACAGATCTAAAAGGAGTTTTGGTCCATCAGATCTTACATCTTGTTTCAGAAGTGATCAGCAGGTAGAGGAAGATGCTCTGCTTCTGTTCCCCAGAAGGGAATCAATTATTCAAAAAATGTTAATGTAGAAGGCAAGCAGAGGAAAATTTTCTCCTTCAGTAAATAAAGAAAACCTTTCACATCTGTCTGAATCAGAAAAATGCAGATACAAGATGATTTTGGGTTTCAATTTAAGAATCCTAAAATAAGAGCATCTGTTGGCTGTAAAGGTAATCAATATACAAACATATGGGTATACAATGAGAGAAAAAAAGTATATATCATCATCTTTTTGTGGCTTATACAGTAAAAGGCGGGGGTAGCTCACTTGCATGACAAAGGAGGCAGAGCCTTAGGGTACGGATTTTGAGAAGAGTGCTCATTCTTGAAGATAAGCCAGTATATAGATTATTCTTAATGCGAGGTCTGAATGCACACAATTGGATTTGAGGGGAAATGGAACTGCAGAGCTGCTCTCCCTTGCTTTCATGGGGAATTTCTACTACTTTAACTCTTCTGCTACGATGGCACAGCCTCCCCTCAGTGGATTCAACTCTGGAGATGCAGAGATTCTAAGGGCTGAAATTTTTGTCCTGGTCAAATAATATTTTAATTTTATTTTAAAATTATTTAAATCCTGAAAACATGGGTCACAGGTTGCAAGTCTCTTTCCAAAGCTTCTGAAAGTGTCGTGAGACTCCTGAAGGAGGATGATTGTTGATATTTCCTTTACTAATGTCATAACTCCTTTCTTTGCACCTGCAGCCTTATGACCTGAATTGAATATGAAACTGGTCAAGCTCATATGGTCTTTTGAGCTTAATAACTAAGACAGTTAAAGCACAAGAATAACATTGCCACCATCAAGTCCAGCCACCTTTGGCTCTCTGGCTCCACCACCAAATACCTCCTTATGAATGGGTGAGGTTCAGTTCTGAGTCTCGAGCAAGCACTTCTCTGTCCTGCTTCAGCATGGGTCAGAGCTACTGTACCTCCCACTGTACCCTGACAGAGGTTAGGCTATGCCATGCGCTGTGTTTTGGTTAAACCATAATTATTCATGAGTACCGATAACATTTAATATGCTTTGTTTCTGTATAATCTTCTAGAATATCCATATTCCTCACAATGGTTGTGACAGGAGTATGGCAGAGAGATTTAAGTCTCCAGATCCCATTTTTTGTATAGGTTCAATTTGTCGTTGTTTGCTAGAAGAATTTAGGCCATGTTTTTGAGACCAAATAACAGTCTGATTGCAACAACTCTGCTTGCATATACTAATCAAGTAAATGCAAATGCTTGACACCTCCCTTTGGAACATTTGTGCATGTAGTTGTCCACGTGCAGGTGTAATAGAGAGAAATATCAGATTCATGGTCTCAAAGACATCCCCCTTCTGTGCAAAAAAGAAAACTCCAGGCATCAACAGAATAGGGGACCAAGTCTCATGGTAATTGATTGACTCAAAGTCTGCCTAGAGAGTCTGTTAAAACTCTGCTGCCAGATAGGACTATCAATTAAATATAAGTCTAGCAGTGGTTTTTGCAATATGATCTTCAAAATGCTGGACTTGAATTAAAAATTTGTCTTATGGAGTCTATGGACAGATGGATTCCACGGACTGATACTGAATCAGTGCTATCCAAATGCATCTCGAGGCATCCAGTTCTCCTGGCAGGCTCTGAAGAACTGCAGTCATTATGTGTGATTTTGAATTATTTTTCTTTTTTGATGTGTACATTTAGAAAATTTTTTTATTGCCATAATCAATTATCAAGAATTATATAGCTGCAATTAGCAATTTAATCCATGGGATGCCATTTTCCTTTGTTAGGGGAAGACTTTTTATTTACACACTTTTTGACATGTGGGGATACCCTCAAATGGTTTGTTTAGATAAACATCCTAAGAAAGCTCCAGTTTGAGACAAGTCTTGGGGCAATCCTCTATAGCATTTTAAGAGGCAGATCAAAACTTCTTACATTAGCTAAAAAAGCTCCCCTCAACCCTTGCATTTATGTGTGGGTGTGTTCTAATTAGAACTTGTTGGATTATGAACAATTTATCCAAAATCTTTCACCTCCTTTGTTTGCAGATTGTCAACAACAAGATCACAGTTTTCTTCAATTTCTTACTGGAAATTACTCTTCGGGCCTCAATTATTTCTACTTTTTACTGATCTCTACCTTTTTAGTGTCTTATTTTTCTTCTGTTTTTTCTCTTTGGACTCTAACCACATGTGATCTATATGTGTCACTAACTTTGTACCTTTGTACACACTACATGTCACTGCATTGCATTCAGACACTGCTCTTGCCACTTTTTACCCCTAAATCTTTGGAGTCACCCACACCCAGACAAAATGGATCTAAATGGTGTCAGCTCAGAACTGGAATTTTTTATGCTGTTTTTTTTAATCAGTTTATAGACTCATAAATACATATGTAGGTGCAAGGAAGTTGAAAAGAACCTCAATCCATTATGGTTCATCTTCTTATTTTACATTTAGCTGCTAAGATACTGTAAAGATTTTGATAAAGTTGCTACATTTTCACTTAATATTTTTCGTGTCTTGTCTTATCATTCTTTTTTCCTAGTTCCCTAACTTTTTCTTTGTTTTTGGCACAACCACCATTTCTGTAAAGTTACATATTTGCCTGGGAAGGAAGAGCAGTGACAACTCAGCAATAGCAGTAGCTCATTTGTATTTCTTTCAGATGCAGAAATGATAGTCTTGTATTACTCAACTCTAATATTGTGGTAGAGATACAACTGGTTATAGTTTCCCATCCTATTCCAACTTTCTGAGACCCATTCAGATGCTGTAACCCCCATGCATGGGGGACCTTTCACCAGTTCACAGAAATTCCAAGTCCAGTGGCAGTGCTGGATATAGAATTAGGATCTAACCATTTTTATCACTTGGCACCAGCCCCACTCAACCTCTCTTGATCACACAGACTCAGAAGATCTTCGGGCAGGCTGCATCCTTGGAAGTCTAGTTATTCTCTTCTAACCTGGAAGAAATTCTTTAATTGCAGGTTCAGACTGTGCAGAATGCTAGAGATGCCAACACAATCACATGCACACGGAGGGAAAACAGGCATGCTGCTGTCCCTAGCAGGAAATCGCTATGTCTAAAAAAGACTTTGGACACAAAAGGTCTTATTCTATTAAAAAGAGCATATAGGAAATCTTTCCTGTGCCTTCACATTTTCTTAGTATCAGTGTGGCTTTGAGAAAAAACTACTTCTTGGGTTTTTATGGCCACTATGGATCCTGCTAGGATCCTGCAATCTTTTACTTTTGCTAGAAATATGTGGAAAACACTACTGAACATGAGAGACCTGATAGTAAAACATGATTATGTTGGGGAGTTTTTTCTTCAAGTAACACATGACTGAAATTAAGAAACAAAGTTGGAAGTAAAAAGCATGGCTAAAACAGTTTAAAAATAGAGGAAAGAGGCAGATTTTAGATTAATTTCAAAGTGTTTTTTATGGTTCAGAGCATGAACATAGTTATGTTCACACCGATGTCATTTCAGGGAGGCTTTAACTGTGTACATGAAACAAGTCCAGTGCTGCCAGAGGCTCCTCACTGGACCCACTACTCTTGTTTCCAATGCACTAGAAAACAACAAACAAGTTTCAGGCAGAATCCAAACTCTAGATTTGACAAGAGCAAAACAGAAGTGGCAAACCTTTAACTGTCTGAACCATAGAAACAGTACTAATTCAACACTGAAGCCTCCTATATCTAATACCCAGAGGTTTTTGGCTTCTAGATAGTGACTTTCTTTAGATTGTTTCATAAGTGACACTAAAATGTACAAAGCAAAACCCTGAAAGGTCTATCTGCTCCAAAACCAAATATTTTAAATTCTGGCAGCTTTATTGCTGTACAACAGGTGTGGAAGTCATAGGAGAAATGGTTTGCAAAAATGGCTTGTTTCATTTTCTGTTCCTTTATTACAACTCTCCCTAAAAAACTGAACAATTCTTTAAAAATGTTTCTATTTATTGTCCATCTAACTTCTGACTTCTGCTGCCTCACTTCCAAGTAACTGCCTTGAACACATAAAAATCTACTGGTGTACTCTTATCCCTCCTCCTTCCCCCCATCCTGACAATCAAGGCCATTAAAAATAATGTTTTGTGGATTGTTGCATTATTTAGTTATTTAGTGCTGGTGTCACTAGAATGTGGGCATGTTTCAATCAACCATTAAAATACACTTACGTGTTTCAGAGCACAAAAATACATCAGCTTCTTGTCTCTGGGTCTGACTCTGGAAACAAAAAATAACCCTGAAACACTTGGGTTAAGTATAGGTATGCAAAGCTTTGTTTCCTGTATGGCAGAGGCACCAAAAACATTGAAACCTCTAACTTCTTCTAGCTTCAATGACTGTGGGCTATGTTGCATACCTAGCTTCACTCAAAGCTGGTTTGTCTGCTTTTCTGAGGGAGGTGCAAACTACCTAAAGGGCACTGGTTTCTTGGCAAAGCCGCAAGCTAATTTTTTATGATAAGAAACGAGAGGTGCAAGTTAATACCCGGTCCCCAAGTGGTTCTGACTTAATGTGCCTTACAGTGACCAAAGTTCTACCAGGTAAAAATAGCTTATGGGGGTCATAATGCCAAACACTGGTTGTGTTGTGTTACCAGCTTGTAACATAAGATAATTCTTCTGACTTTACTGGAATTTGCCCTCACAAAACCAGGTTTTTACCTGGTAGCAGTAGGTAAGCCAGCTGCTTGAGAAGAAAATCTGCACTGTAAAAGTGGGAAAAAGCTGCCTAGATCCACTGCATGTGGGACAAAAAGATGTCCAACAGAGTCCTACTTCTCCATTTTGTTCCAGCAGCCCATAGTCACCCCTGAGCTTTGACAGCTCCAGGATACAATCTGTGGTGGGGTGTTCAATCACTGCTGTGCAAATGTGTGTCACCTCATTGCAGAACTGTCTTCTAGGCTAGCACCTTGACCTTGTGATAAGCATAGCAGACTTGCTTGAAATGATGGGATTTCCAAAGGAGTCTGGAAGATTTGGGTACAATGTGTACGGCACTACAGGTTTTCGTTAGGGATGTGTTCTCCTGCCCTGCAACTAACTAGGGCACAGGAATCAAGATGGGTACCTGCTCTCTAATGGGGACACACCTGCAGGTGGCTTGCCTGTCTTGAAACTGTGAAACCAGAATGCGACATCCACTCTTCATTTTCATAGCCATCGACACTCCCCTTCTCATGAGGCTGTTCTCTGTGGCATTTAGGGGAACCCTGTAGCACCATGAAGCAAGAGGCACAACCCAGCTACTGGCCACCACTCTCCCTCAGTGTGGCCATCACTGACATGGGGTTGCCAAGGTTTAGGGGGCCCCTGGGGGAAGATGCTGTGAATGATGGAGTGAAGCAGCTGGCACAGGGGTGTGCAGGGGCAGCAGGCAGCGGGTGGTGCTTGTTCTTCACTGGTGTTTTATTGTAGAAGGTTTTCCTATTGCCATTCAGGCACAATTTGTCTCAGTCTGGCAGAGTTGGGTACTGCAGGTGCCTGGTCAACAGGCACTGCATGGTATTCATGGAGTTTCTGGCATGTTTTGCTTCTTGGGGTAAGGATGCTGTGCATGATGTGTGAGATCTCTGCTATGGAAAGGACAATCTTGCTTGAACCTTGTGAGCCCCTCGAAAGCCAGGACCCCAGCCTCTTCCATGGCAGCTTTCCAGCCCATCCTTGGCCGGAGCTGAAGGAGATGTGCACAGGGGGTGAAAGCAGGGAAAACAGCAAAGCGTGACCAGACCAGGGCATCAGCTTTGTAAAGCAAATTTGGCAGTAATAACTGGACAGGATAGTGGACAGGAGAATCGTTAGGGCACAGTGTCTAGATCTCTAAAATCCACCTTGGCAACTGCCAGCTACCAGTTTGATGTTCAACTCTACACACTCACTCTTCCTTTTGGACTGTGAGCTTTTAGAACGGATGTGGGGGGAACCTTTCTCACCCACTGTGGGTACTGATGTCAAAAGGTTTATGTATTTAATTGTCCATCAAGCTGAACAAAGGCAGGACCCTAGCTTAAATGTGCTGTTTCACCTCTCTCCACTGAACATCTCAGAAACTTCCACACTTGATACTTATTTTAGGCACTTGAGGGAGGCACCATAGATTTAGCTTGCTGTGCTGCATCAGAGACACTCACAGCACCATAATCTAGTGACAATAATCTAACACTAATAAATGAAGAGTAATCTCGGATTGTTTTAGAATGTATGTCAATGATAAACATCTATTTTGTTACAGACAGCATTTGTGACAACAGCTCTATTCTTGTTGGAGTATAATTAAATGGTCTGTGATGATGTAGTCACAGCATAGGATGATTCCCATATTGTTTTAGACTGGTGGGCTTTTAAAAGTCTCTTGGGCCAAATTATTTACTTCTTTGCACCTCATATCATTAACTTCACCGGGAAAAAAAATCAATCCGATCAGTGCAGCCACTGTGCAATAGAGATGACTTAGTACAGGGAGAAGCAATCAGGAGTCTGAACTGCACCAACTCTACTCCTTCCCCAACTTAATTCTTCCCCAACTTATATCTTTCCTATCTGTTCAAGAATTACTGGTTAATGAGATTATTAACCACTGACCCACTCTCTACCTTAATTATAAGCGAGTATTTTTGGTGGACTGACAAAAAGGAGAAGTTTTAGGCACCCCTGAAAGTAACATTGCATCTTTGCGTTTGATTACTACTCTTATTATGAATATATTCTGCATTTTCACTCTTCCATTACTTTCCCAGTGCAGATGAGCATAGATATTTGAAAAGTAATAAAGACCACTATTGAAAACAATGGTTTGGAAAATAAATGAATGAGTAATAAATTGCACACCCTTTTATCTGCGTATTATTTGTTTAAAGCCAGTATGAAGGTGAACTTGATTAAAATAAGCATTTTTTAGGGATTCAAAGGTTTCTGCACCAGTGATCTGGTTGTGCCAGTCCAATTGTCACTACAGCTGGTTGGACTCAGCAGGTGATTTCATAAACATAAGGATGGACCCTAATCACTGGGATTTTTACCGCCTATCACATCTCTACAAGAAGGTATTTGCTTACTGTGACAGAGCAAACTACTTTAGCGCAAGCTTAAGTGAAGACATGTGAGTATTCCCAATGAAATCAACAAGTCTTTAGCATACCATGCAGCTACTGGGTATGGAAAACATTATTCCCAAAACTGAGCATTTTCTTCACAGAATTTAAACCTTAATCAATGTTTAATTATAAAGGTTTCTTTTTCAAACAGTTTACAGGTAAAATATCGCTATATGTAGGACTGTTTCACAAAAGACATTTAAGTAAATGTACGGAGGAAACATCATACTGCATAAGGCAACCCAGGTCTGTAATGAATAATGTGTTTTGTGGAGCTTATACTTAACATAAGAGAAAATTGCTTCAGGAAACTAAAATATGCAAAGATGCATAGCAAGCATTTATGGTGGTCTCAGTCATGAAAAGTAATAAAAATATGAAATGCATCCATGTGGTTTAAATAAATGGAAACGTGTGTTCTGAGTTAATAAAACATGCTTAGAGGAGAACCATTCCTTCTTCTGCTGGGAAGCTGGAATATAGCATCACCTTGTGCTCCAACCAAGCCAGTAAGGCCCCTCTTCTGAGGACCAATGCCAGTATGTCCAGATGTGGAGTGGTGTAGTCAAGGCTACCGTGTTTGATTCTTAATTCTGGCCCTTGGACACTGGGGAGGATTCCCTTGGCCTGAAGTGCCATTCCTCGTAGAGTTCTCATGCCTTAGCAAGACAAGGTCAAGAGAAGGGGAGAAGGAGGAAGCAGATGTGACCAAAAGTAATGCTATTGCTACAGTTATAGAGTGCAATATCACTGTGGCAATAATAATTACTGAAAAAAATCCCCAAATTTGTAACCGCAGCTAGTCCTGAAAGCAAGCTGTAAGCTCCACACTGTTGGGCATCTGAGGAATGGAGCCAGGCAGATGGCTGGAGTTTTAAACTCCTCAGTGGTATCCTGCCGGGCCACTGCTGCAGTCAGAGTTGGAGAGACTTTGGTAGGCTTTGCATCACCTTTGTCTTTTAAAGAACAAAAGCAACTAAATACAAAGCAGCACTTCTTTACATTGTGCTTTCTAGTAAACATATGGTAGAGTGTCCCATATACCACGTGATAATACAGCTAATGAAAAATATTTACAAATACATTAAAAAAATCAACAAATTATTGACCTCAGCTTTTCAAGATCTTTTTAAAGTGTCAGAAGTATCACACTATGTATTCCATGAACAATCTTAATTCCACCCAGTCCTGCCTCTGGGTGGAAAACTTCTTGATGTGAGGCAGCAAGAAGGCTTTTGAAGTTCATTGCCAATTCCCTATCAAGGAGACCTTAGGGTGAATCAGATAAGGGCCTGATTGTACCCCTTAAAACCAGGCTCTGCATGTGCATTCAAGTATTCTGTGTGAATGCAATGAGTAGGTATTGAATTAAACTCCTCTCCCAGCCTATATATCTTACCATTTTTTGGTCTAAGAGGGATGGTTTGAGAAAAGTCTATGGGGTGCAGAGGAAGAGGAAAACAAGGTAACATTTTATGAAATCTCTGATCATGTATTATTTGTTTTCTGCTCCATCAACTACCGGTTTGATAGTATCTTCAGGCTATTCCCCTGATGGATGAGATAGGATCACGCAAACAGGCAGCAGAGCCAACGTTACAGAACCCTTGTAATCATGGGCAAAAACAATTTGGAAGGAATTTTGTGTGCAACACATACATATGCAACAAAAATGACTGAGCATTCTTAATTGATTAAGAAAAAAAGGCTCAAGTTGCTACCCTCATGAGCAAAAAATGTTAACTATGTTTGGGTAATTAATATATCTGGTGAAATTTCAAACTAAGTGCAGCTGTTATACAACCACAAAAAGCAGAAAATTTGTGTATAATTGCTCACTCAGCTATATTAATTGATACTGCAAAACAAATACTGTTTCTGTGTTTATGGGAAATAGAAACTTCTACAATAAATTACATTTCATCAATGAGATTTTTCTGATGAAATTTTACCTATCAGGTTTCAGCTTAGCAACTTTTGTCCATCCTTTCCTTTGAAGAAAATGGGGATTTTGAACATGTAGAATAAACAGGATCAGATTTACGACATTACAGTTGACCCTGATACATTTAGTCACCTTAGGGAAAGTCAGAATTATTTAAAACATGAACTCCTTCATCAAGCAGAGTGCTTAGCAGTCACAGCTAGAGGAATATATTTTATAAACATCTAGTGGTATTTATTTCTGAAACACTTTATGCTTTAAAGGACTCTTTTTGGTAGACATTGTTCCTGGTACATGAAGACTAGAGAAAACATGTGACTAAATTATCTTTTTTTTTTTGCGTAGCAGTGCAATATATTATTGAGTAAATAAAGACGTTTCTATAGGGATAGAAAATGTATCTCAGCTCAGAACCGCATAAAATCTTGTAAATAAATTTTTGGCCTAATAAAAACTACGTGATGAATGTATGGAATTCAGAGAATGTATTTATCTTGGAAGCTCCTGAGATCTTGTTCTTGTGTTTCTCTGGAAAGTATATAGCTTCTTCTTTTTTTTGGTGTTACAGGATAGGACAGGTACTGGGAAGCATTTATGAAAACAGAGGTAAGATGACCTTGAGGCACTGAGGGTTGCAGTTTATTGCAAGGACTACAGAAATAAAGAAATGCTGTGATACTTTTGAACCTCAATAACTACTTCAGAACCAATTTTATGGCAAGCAACTCAGAATGCACCACATATCACACTACGCATATTTTGTTGGAAGTTGTGACATTTTCTTTAAGGAGTCAAGGAAAAGAAACAAGGGCGGGAAAGTGACAATTACCCTGCTCTGCATCAAGTGCTGTCTCACCTTCATAAATCTCATGAAGATTTTGTGGCTCCACCAGACCTCAGGAGTCTCACGGACATAAAGCGGTGAGTAGATCCTCCTCTACAGCTCTACATGGAAAAAAGCAAACACATTGTTGGCAGCAGTTTCAGGGGGTCAACTTTTATATCTCATCACACTCGAGGATGAAAGGAAAAAGAAAAAAAAATGATATTCAGCTCCTTCAATTTTATTGCTAGAGGTTTTATTGGCTGCCCTCTAGTGAGACTGCTCAGTGGCAGAGTCCCTAACCTCAGTGTAGGAGTTGACTGGGCAGGAGTCAAGATGCTGTGCTTAACCTCCTTATCTTGGTCTGGAGTATTTAGATCTGCAGCATTTCATTCTCAAGCAATTAGGCAGTGGACACATGGGGAGAGGGGGGCAGGAATGAGAAGATGTGAGGTACTATCCTGCGAATTTCTCAGCATTGTCTTGATGACAATTAAAGGGTGAATTTCTCGTTAAAAACATGGGTAACAGCATGTAGTAGCTTTTCAGAGTTATTTTACATTCTAAAATTTAAGGATGGATGATTGTTAATTGTTATCCATGAAAGATCATCTTGCCCATGTGGTTTAAAGTCTGGTTTAGCTAGCTAAGTGTGATACTCATTACAGGCCACCATTTCTTACAAAATCTGTCTTGAACATAAAGTTGTTCTTTCTTCACTTCAAATACCTTAAAACCCCTATGAAACTGTGATATTCTCAGAGCCTTTGCAGCCACATCTTCCAGCATGTTCTGACTTTCTAGGTGATCCCTACCTAGCAAAACCTGTGTTCAACTTGAGGTTCAGGAGTCCTCTTGCCTGGTGCTGGTCAGACCTACACTAGCAGGTCTGTACACTCAGAGTGTGCTTCCACACCTGGGCATGCTGCTAGCATGTTTGGTTTAGCTCATGTTTGACTTTTGAAATAAAGAGAGAAGGTCGGGCCACATGAAAGAGGCTTGATAACTCTGGGAAATGAGACAAAGGCTCCTTCTTCTGAGTTGCTTTCAGTTCCTATGACCCACATTTTCATACAAGAACATAATTTCCCAACAGTCACTTGATGTGCAGAGGCCTCTCTTGAACCCACATCTGTAACGGTTGCAGGGCCTCCTGTTTTAGTTCTCTCCAGTACTACGTTTTTTCCCCCTGAGTCTTTGCTCAAGCTGTACTCACATGGAAGGGTCTGAGCACCCAAAACAGTTGTGAGTGAAGTGCTCATACTTCAAGAAGCACCTTTACATGTTCTATATCAGTCGGTGTTGGAAAGGATGGGTCAAAGCTGTATGATCAGAAAGCTGGACAAAGCCATTCCACTTTTGGCAATGGATGTATCGTAAGAAAATATTATTTTATAGCACTTCCAATTTAGTTTGCAATAATCATAGTTTGGCACACACCCTCTGCCACAGCAGGTGAAACGCTATTAAATTGTGTCAGATGTAAGGGAAAAATAATGAAATTTTTCTTCCATAAATCATAAAACCCTAAGTCTTTGGAATCTTGTAGTGGTCTTGTAATCCCAGTCCCTGCTTACATTACTTTATCTTTATGAAGGTGATAAAGAAAACATAACACACTGTACTTGATTATAAATTATAATTTTATAAGCATCAAAAAATGCAAACTTGCAAAGCTTTTGTTCATGCTTATGTTTTCACATGCTTAAGTGCCAGCAGATGTTCAATGATCAATAAAACTCAATTTATATAGATTATTCTGAAGCATCCTTGATCATAAATACGGGCTGGGAATGTCTAACTTCACTCTGAGTAAGAATGATGATAATAGACTACAAAGTTGCAATACAGAATGCTATTGTGGTAAGTTTTACTTCAATTCTAGAAATAAAACATTTCTTGATTTTTGTTGAGACTGCTGGGACAGAGCTCATGATTTAGAACCTACACTGTAGATTCATGGAAACAGCAAGTGACTAAAATTAACTTCAACATTGTCAGGCATGGTTGACTGAAAAGGATCTTGTTTATTATGGTTAAATGTCCCTAGAGGCTATAGACTTTATAACAAGGTGTCCCTGATTGTGGTGTTTGCATTTGCAAGGACAAACAAGCATACCTTTATTGGGGGGGTGACCACTGGTGCACACAGAGATCATAGGAAAGCAGGTTCAAAGAGGAACTTCTTTTCAGAACTGACTCTCCAAAGACAAAAGCTTGGAGTGTAAGACGATGCATATGAGCTCATGTCCATCTCATGAGAGTATGACTGGAAGAACAAACCATTCTGAAACCAGGTGTCTGTCAGATGTAATAGAAGATGGTTAAAAGTGGAGCAAGAAGGACCACTTTTATGCATTTAATTTGTTAAATAAAAAAGATGAAACAAACAGCAGAAGCTAAAAAGGTGAAGTGATATGTTGTCTTGCTTTTTCCTGTCTCTTCACTCCACTTTGTCCACAGATTTAGCAAGCCCAGCAGAATTAGACAAGAGTAACAACAGATCAGCCCATTTCCCCTCAGCCGTAGAGTTACTTCAGTACTGAAACTATAATTTCCGTTTTTCCTGATCTCTGCACTTTACCCCCTGCCTTGGATACAAATGGGACATTTGATCAGTCAGAAGTTTTAACTTTGCTTCGACAGTCGCCAGGCTCCTGTTCCTACAGCATACAAAGCCAGCTGTGAGATTGCTGCTGCCCATCCCCTTCCAGCATGGACATTGTACAACGCCATTCCACTACGTCAGTGAAGAATTTGCATTCGAGAGAAACAGGTTAGGCCAGCCACTTCCCAACTGTAAGCTCCCATAAGAACAATCGTGTATAGTTACAACCCTCAGGTAATTTTTCAAAGTTACTTTTTCTGTAAACTCCAAATTGTTTTTTCAAATATAATCTCAAATTACTTTCTCTTTTGTTGAAATACTTCCTTTTAATTGGTAGTTGTAGTTTAAATTAAAAAAAAACAGCCTGCAGAATTAGTCTATAAATCTTTGCAACTGCCTAACATGGTGGAGAAACTAGCCTAATAATTATTTTGCTTTGCTACTTAAAGCTGGTTTTTTTAGATACAAACAGTGCTTATGTTATTCTTGGTTAAGACTAAGCCTATGAGAGTATACCCATGAAATTTTCAACTGTAAATTTTCTTAGTATAAAACTCCTTTGAAATATGATAAGTTGTGGAGCTCAGAGATGCTTTTGTTCGCACTGTAGATGTTTATTTTTGTCATATAATCTTCTGAAAGGGTGCATGTTGTAATTTTTGCTTAAACCATTCATGTACAGGCAATGCCTGTATCCAGTTCTACATAATATCTGTCAACAAATTCATTACTGATGGTGAAAAGAATTTTCTGCCAACGCTTTTTTTTCCTTGTTTATCCAGCTACAACCCTTCTTTCATTCCAAAAGTCATCCTGATTCAGAATTCACAAACTCAGTTGGCACTTTATTGCTAATGATACTGGGCTTTCAATTGGGTTCTTGCTCCTTCTGCCCACTGAGGCAGTATTGCTAGGGTTTTCTTAATCATTTAGTGATGTACTGTTCAGATATTTGTACCTAACCCACCTGTCATAAATTTCTTTTCTCAAGAGGCTATAATATAATTTTTCCTATGTAATTCTCTTGCCAGTCTCTTGAGCCCCTCACATGCTAGTACTTTCACAGGTGCTTTCACACTGAAATGAAAAAAATATCCTTTCCCAAAAGTATTGGCATATGTTCTTGCTGGAGCAGTCTGAATTGCATACACAGAATGTCATGCTGCCCCAGAGACTGCGACCTTGTTTCTCAGAAATGCACAACAGAAAGTCAGCACGAGGAGGGAAGACTCAGCGTGAAACCCCAAGTTTCTATGCAAAGAAGGTCTTGTTGCTGGTTCAGCAGGCAGTCCTCCTATTGCATTAGTACTGAACCAGCATTCCAAAATATGATGAGGCACTTTTCAAGACATGTCATCTTCAACTTGTTGCTGTTAAATGTCTCCTTATGCCATACAGTAATTTACTGACTTCCTCCAACCACTGCATTGCTGATATTCATTTAATATGCATTCACAAATATCAAAAATTGTAGAGTGCCCTTTCATAAGTCAGTTTTTGAGGCAAAGATACATCTTTGAGACAACATTAGTATTTAACAACTCTTATTAAGACAAACTTAGTTTTACGCTTGACAGGACTTGGTCATGTCTAACTTCAAAAATTACATATTTAATCTTTTCACACGTGTATCTTTCACTGGTTAAACTGAACAAAATTATTGGCATAATTCATGGTGAGAACACAGCACACAAAGACAGGACATGGAGCCAAATAAAGAAATATGATTTTCACCTTAGTAATAATTTCTAGGTGTTCTGATACACATCTGGAAGCTGTAGTTTGGATGTAAAGTTTTTGACTGCATTTTTTAAGGTTTTCTTCTCTGAATATTTTGCCAAATCCACGCATTTTGCGCTTGATCTATACGGACCACTGCACTTGAAACAGACTTTTCCATTGAGCTGCTTTCCCAGAACAACAGCAATACCATTCATGTAGGTTTGTGTCCAAGGGACACAGAGGTTGGCTCCTCTCATCGCCCTCAGCTCCAGGTGTATGCGGCTATGCGTCACAGCTGGCACCGTGTGCCTCCTTGGGCTCTGGGGGACCTTCTTGTGTAAATAATTGCAGAGAGTTGATAAACGGGTACTTTGTATTGTGCCAGTGGCAGGGTTTTGTTAACATTTCCTTTGATCGTTTTGTAAGGAAACTGCTGTTATTTATCCAGGAGGTACTCACAGTAATATGTTCATTTACTAAGTCAGAACATAAAGGATCAAGCTGCACTGCCTCTAAACTGCGGACGTGCTAAATGCTCCCTGTGTCTGGAAGAAGTCACACCGAGGAGAGATGTGCCATCTGCAAATAATTTTCTAAAAATCTCCAAAGAGTAAGGGACTCTCATTTGAAAATTCTTTTATTCGAAAAATCAATGTGTCCTTCTTTTGATCCTTAATTGCCTTGGGGAGAAACATTTGAGCTTCCTCTTTGGAAAAATACTTCTTCTTTTACACAGCTGTCTAATATATTGATGATGAAATTCATTCTCTTCTCTGGAAAAACGTCTAGTAATAAGGGGAAGAAAGAGTGTAAACTTCAAAGGCAAAAAAGACAGAGGTCTTCCTTTCCTTTTAGATTATAGTCTATAAATCCTCCCAATTTCTCTAGATAAAGGTGGTCGAGACCCCAAAATGCTGCTACTGGCACTCATGTAGTCATTGAACACAATCCCACAAGCTGTGTGCAGAGTGAGGCAGAGACGACGTGACCTTACTGGCAGTGCCCCTCATTGCTGAGATGCCTTGTCCCCTGCAGGTTTTGGAGAGTGGTAGTGGAGACTGCCCAGTCAGCAGAACATTTACTGTTTTCTTGGCCCTTAAATGGACCTCTTAATTGGTATCTGATATTCTGGTACCACCAGAAGTCAGTTTGTACTGAGCTTTGAACAATTTAAGTTCTTTTGGTCTCTGTGCCAGCACAAGCCTTATACAAACCAACAGACCCATGTCCTGGGACTTCAGCATCTTTCCCTGGCATTTTTACCCCTAGCAATTGGGTCTTAAGCACAGAAATTCCCTGTTGAACTCCAAGCAGCTTCACATGATGGGGGGAATTTCTTTAAATTGCCCAAATTCCTCCAAAATTATCCAAGCTTCCTACAAAAAGCTGCAAGCAGGTGATCTCACTGCTCTTATACACCCGTATCATCTTATCGTGGTGTAGTGTCATAGGACTTACTCTGAAACTCACTGGGCTCTTCACTGGAGCAGTTCAGCTTATGAAGCTGGCAGAGAGCTGTGTGCAGTTTTCTGATGGCTTTAGTTTTCTCCTGGGCTCCTGAGTCGAGAAGGTCTATGGCGGGTTGTGCTGTACGCCAGACTTGGCACAAGGAAAGCTGACATGGAAACTGGAGCCAGCAGGGGAGCTGAGAAGAGGATCTTCTTTCCTTTTCGGCACCAGCACTAATCAGATTTGTGTGTGTGTATGTCTTCACACTCAGGTAATGTCGAGCCTTCTATAGTCGGTGGAGGAATATAAGTCCTTCAGACAGTGACTGGAAAGCACAAGTTGTTTCTGCAAGCAGGTCCTATGCTCATACTGATCTTATGAAGGTACTCATTTCAAAATTAAGAGGAGAGGGGTTTTATTTTGACGTTTCCTCATTCTCCAAAAGATCAGAGGATAGAGACCTATTGGGCTAATAAGACAAAATTTTAAAAGACTTCTCTAGCCGAAAATTTTCATTTGTTTGAGGTTAATGTCTTACCAATAGCAGTTTATCCTCAGAGCCAAACAAACAGTACATGCTTCTCTCAGCCTCCAGGACCTTTATTTCCAGTATTGCAATGCACAAGATTCAGAGGCAGAGTAGCAAATTTGCAACTTGCGAGTATGAAGTGTTACTCTCTCACCTTCAGACAGCACTCAGGATTTTTTGCAAACTGCCTTAGAAAGATAAAAAACTGTAAAATCATACCTGTAATAGCAGATTCTGCATTTGTCCCCTTGATAATGCCTGAAAATAAAAATAAGGCAATACTGATTGTAGTAGAAAATAAACACTCCAAACCAATGAGGATTTATTTAGAAAACAGATTTCAAGTTGTTCTGGACTCATACAGCCTCCTATAGCTTCACCTCAGGACATCAGATGGCTTCATTTCCTGGCATGGAGATTAGCTGGCTGACTCTCTCAGTAAGAACATTTGATTTGAACTCCTAAACATCCTGATTCAGAGCAGAAAATACTCCACAGAACACATGTATTCTGCAAAATGGGGAGATTAGCAATATGGTCCTCACGGTGTCAACTGCCATCGTGCTGATCACAGTGTCCTGATATGCTGGAGCATCTTCTGGAGAAAAAGAAGTCAGGAACATGCTTGACCTTGCTAAAGGTTCATTCTGACACCCTTGAGAAGTGACATTTTGATAGATGCTTAACCATGGGCTTCTGAGATCTGTCTGAAGGATATGCCCAATGCATCCAAATCCTATTTAAATGTTCGGATGGGGCTTCCTTATGAGCACCTGCAAACACAACTTAAATTGAAAATTTAAACTTTTAACACTTCACTTCAAACTATGTAATCAATGAAAAATGCATCTATTTACTGCTTCCTTGCTAATCATCTTTCAGAAAGGTGAGAAGCTTACAAGATTTATTTACAATGCTGCCACAGATCAACTTCCAAGAAGATAAATTTCCGGTGTGACCTCATTCAAAATACCATTCCAATTTCCAATTTCTGTTGAGATCACATGTTTCAGAGTTTGCTTCTTGGAAATTTGAGGATTTGCCTGCAGTTATGTATGGTATTTAATTTCTCTGCAGTAGAAAGAAATAGGGTGGGGTAAAGGACATATTTGGCAGCAAGAACTTCTTTCCAAAACATAGCATGCAGTAAGAAGTGCCTGGCCTTGAACACGCTGTGAGAAGCAGTCTTCACTGGGGTGATGCTTTAATACTTTATCTGGCTCTGGTACTTCTGTAGCAGCATCTTTATTTTGTCTCACTTTGCAGCACCAAACAACCTTAATGACAGGAGAAGGCAACAGGTTTATTCAGCAAGAATTCTGGCAGGAGTTTTGGTTATGAGATTGGAAACAAAAGGTTGTAGGAAGGGTAGTTGTGAAACATAATTCCAGTCAAAGTGCATCAACTGGATCATCTTGGCAACTTCTTATTCCAGTTTACTTGGGAGACTTGAAGTGTCTTTGCTGTTAGGACTGGGGCTGGTACCTCTCAGCAGCACCCTGATTTTGAGGGCTGCCCTTGGGTTTGCAGTAGGCTGCTCTAGGAATGAGCCCAGATCATGCTGCTGCTGGGCTGTGCCTTGGCTTGGGCTCTCCCCTCCTGGGCAGTAATTTCCTTGCTGCTGTACCAGCCCTGAGGGCGGCTGACCTGACTTGCATCTACTAATTCCCGTATATGCACAAGCAAGTAATTTTTTTTTCTCTCTCTCTCCCCCTCATTTACTTTGCATACTACTTCCTGATTCATATTTGCTACTGACACAGTCTGAAAATCTTCCACTTGCCACGTAGACTGGTTCACGTGCCCTGCTCTGGACTACTGAGGCAACTACTCACGGCAGCCTTGTTTCAGCCTGGAAACCTGAAGAGCAAGCTCTCCTGCGCTCTGCTCATACCTAATCCACCTGTGGGAAGATTCAATTTTCACCTAATCTAAACTGTTACCTTTTACATTTAAACAAGAATTGCAGCTTCCAACAGGTGATATTTGATACTATAGAGGATATTAGTTATACACATACTTTATATACTGTAAAGTTCACAAAATCATACTATAAACGGGTATTTGACCAGCTCTCTATGAAGCCCATATGCACCACATGAGCAAAGCAGCAAATAAAGCCAGTGACAAAGGTATTTTGTCCACCTTCCCCATGGCTTTAGAGTTTCAGCTTTCCCAAACCACAAACAAGCAATACAAAACACTGCAACTTGGATGCTGTCTGGGTGTCTTCACCATGCAGCACAAAGCCTTTCAGGCCCCATTCTGGCTTGAGACCCTGGGTGAGGACACAAACTGTGCTTGCTCAAAAGCTCTGAGTAAGCTGCTAGTAGCTTCTCCCAACAACCAAGCTTTCTCCTTCCCTCCTCCAGCCATTTGTTTCCACCCTGCAAACATACTGGCACATCCTGGCACAACTATTCATGCAGCTACATGGGGACCCAGATTGAGTTAAAAATAACTCAGCAAAAGAAAAGGTTATTTTTAACCCAGCTGAGTTCTCCAGTCCAGTTTCAGAAGCAGCCGTAGTACACAGGGAAGGTGTAGCATGAGACCTACAGGAAATGACAGAAGTGAAGGGAGAGGTAGGAGCTGCCTGGGCTGCCACTGCTGCTGGGTGACATCCATGTCATCCCTCACTGCAATTTACAGCTCCTGTAGAAAGTGCATCAGGTAAGCTGGTGCTTGTGAGGTGATGAAGGCAAGGACATAGGATGATGTTCTGCCAGCCTGGGCAGGGAAGGCTAGTCTGGCAGGTGTACCTAGGGGTTTCATCCTACATTGTTCCCTTGAACTCAGCTCTCACGGCAGAGACAGTGACTGTGTTAGATGGCTGTAATGGTCTGAAGATGGCCCAGTATCTGTGTATACAAACACATAAAGAGAAAGGTCTCTTGTGCTGTAAGTGTTCATTTTCTTCTACTGCAGATTGTGAAATATAGAACAAATTAACCACTGATATGACCCTATACTCTCACATTTCTGAGTAGCTCATAATACTGATAGACAATCACTAGATCTGCAAGACGTACAAGAGAAGAATGGTCCAGATTTTTGCTCCACACTGATGGAAATCAGGATTAGCTTTGGACACTGATTTATGTCTGTTTGAAACCGTTGTGAGTAGTGGGAAAGATCTGGAGTGCTGGCAGAGAGGATCCTCCTTCCACTTATGCTGATGCATTTGTGTGAGTTGCTTTTCAAGAGTTCAGAGATAGCTGGCTGCAAACATCCTTCCCCTTTAGCCTTTGAACACACTATTAATGATGTGATTTTCATCTGATGTATCTAACAGGCAGGTATTTCCTTCCTGCCCTTCCCCTTGCTCTTTTGGAATGGCTCCATAGCTTCTTTCTGGCAGATGTACTTCATATACTGTGTTCAAAGAACTCTATAAGAGCAACAGCACGACAGACAACCCATAAAACATGAAAGGGCTGCTCGTATCATGGTGCATGTCAAGCTAATGTTACCCTCCAGCCATATGCAACCATTATACCTACCATAATCATTAAAAACTGTATAAAATGCTTTGCAAAGAATAGCACTGCCTTAGCAAGGGATAGCACAGATAACATAAAGGTCCTTCTCTCCACTGCCTGCTATAGTATTATTTTGTATGTAAATATACAGTATTACTGTACATATATAATATATATGTATTATATAAAAATATACAGTATTACAGTATAATTATCCTCAGAAAATGAGTCACTTCTTTCTCAAAGTAGCAGGCAAAGATCTCTAGCTTCTTCTGTCATACCAAAACAAAATAGGTTTCAATGGGGTTTCTTCAAAACTGTTAGAAAAATGAAAGTATCTTCAGGTTTTAGAGTGTGAGTTCCTTTCAGAAGATACAGTCCTAAATGAAGCCTTGGAAAATAATATTGAAAAAATACTTTATATGGCAAGGGGAAATGTATGTGATCACTTAACTAGTACTTGAAATTTATTATGGCAACTATTACAAAACCAGATGTTGGAACACACCATTTTCATATGAATATAAAATATATGAATTTTGTTACAATGCCTTGATAAGATCTATTGCCTCAATAACTCAGATGTTTCCAAACGAGCACAGCATCACAGACAATGAGGCTTGTAGGGACCTGTGAAAATCATCTAGTTCTTATCCTTGTGCCTCAGTGGCTTGTGTAACTAAGTCTTAAAAACTTCCAGTTCAGTACTTAGCTACCCTTAGAGTTAGAAAAAGTTTTTTCTAATGGTTAGTTTAATTCTTTCTTCATTTTAATCCCATTATTCCTTGTCCTGTCCTACATGTGAAACATCTCTTTTTTGGAGTCCTCTGCCAAATACTTCATGACTTTTATCTTGTTGCTGAGTTTTCTTTTCTCTAGATGAAACATCTCCAATTTTAAGATCTCCAACCCAAACTCTGCCTTATTGGTCTATATATTTCTTGAAACTCATTTCCTAAAACTGGGCACAGGCCTCCAGCTGAGCTTCTATTAATGCTGAGTAGAGTGCAATATTACTTCAAATGTCCTACAGACAATAATTCTCTTCAGTCATCCCACTGTCATATTTACCTTTTTCATACCAGGGGGACCTTGTCGACTCCTATTCAACTTGTGATCTACAACAAGCCCTGGATCCTTTTCTGCAGAACTCTTGCCTACCCAGTTAATCCTTATTCTTTCTTTGTGCAGTTAATCACTCTTGCTTGAAAGATTTTGCAGTTGCAAGGCCTTTTTCTTTTTTGATTTCATTTTATTTCTAGGTTATTTTTTTAGTTTGCCAAGATCCTTTGCAGTTCTTCTCCTTCCTTCCAGCCTTCCAGGTTTGCATCTATAATATTAATGCACACACATTTTTCCACCTCACAAATAAAAAATATGAAAAGCACCTTAAGACAGACACTTTGAAGAGCTAAGAAATACTTCTTGAGTAGTTTTCTGGCCAATTGTGTCCCCACTCTTTGGCAAGTTCATTCCTTTATATTTGCTTAGCTAGCCCATTTAGGGAGTTTTTACTAAAGTCATGAAATATGACAGCTATTCCTTCTCTGTATTCACATGGTTCACTACCTACCAAAAATTTAGTTGCTTTGGTCCAATTTGTCCTTAACAAATCAGTGGCAGCCATTATTTGTCTCACTTTTTTATTGTAGCTGATTGTAAACTGTTCCAAGGTTTTTCTGGGAATTAAATTTTGGCTGACCCCATTGCTCCTTTCAGCCTCCTTTGCAGACAGTCATGTCTCTCCCTTGGTGCTGCCCAGGGAAAAAAAATGCATGTAGTTATTTAGTGTCAGGGGATGCCTCTGTTACCCAGCGTAAATGACATCCTTCTCCCATGATGACACATGAGATGACAGTCATACAAACTTTTTCATCCTTCCGTGATCAGATTACACAGCACAGTTAGTAAAGAACCAGGATCACGATATACTTTTTTCACCACTGGTTCCTCTCTTGACCACTATTTTGCAGGCACTAGGCTTATGGTGTAATTCAATTGAAGTAAAACTTGCATCAGACTCTGCTAAGTACACTTGGGTTTTGAGTACCAGAGATAATAGTGACCAGCATACCATGACCCACTGCAGATCTTGAAGTAGACATTACTTGGGCAACTTATCAATGCTTCTTTGCTCTTTTTCTGCTGGTTCTCCTGTTGAAACAAAGTCACACAGGCATTAGTAATATCTCCATTCAGTAGGATTATTTCATTGTCACAAAACTGACTCTTCTTATATCTAATTTGAAGTCAAATTTTCTTTCTGTTTTCATTCTCTGATTATAGGTTTGAATAATGTCCTTTTGTCTAGGTAGCTTGCAGGAAACAACATATTAAGAGGTAATTCATTTTTGTGATGCAACATGGGTGAAACTGTGATCCAAATAAAGCTTACAGGATTTTCACCACTGGCATGACAAGACTCAGAGTTTCACCCTGAGCAGATTTTTATTTTTTTAATACCAATGGCAAAATAAAAATACTGGATTGAATGATTATTCACCAGTTGTCCTTAGTGCAAATACAGATGTGCACTCTACCCCTCAAAGGTTGTCTACAAATTTCCTCTTTCCCAGAGAGTGGTGCTTGGCAAGTGTCTAGATATCAACATTTTCCCTTTGAAAATTATTGATTATATAGTTCTAACAATTGATAAATCCTTCATTGGTTGAGCCAAACTTTGTCTTTGTTTAGAGGCCAAAAGGAAGATAAGGAAACATTCTTGTCTTGAGGTAAAGAAAAATTATAATATTTAAGTGGAGAGAAGCAGATAACAGTCAAAAGAATATGTAAGGCATCTGGTTTTCATATTCTACAATTTGTTTAAGCTGGTGACTATTTTCTGATGAAAAAAAAACCTTACAGAAAAAACAAAAGAGAAATCAGCAAGAGCCTTTACCTACAGCAAAGTATGAAATAAATTAATTAAGCATATTGACCTGGTATCGCATATTTATAAGAAAAGTAATTTTCTTGCACCACAACAGTGCTCTCCCTCTTTGTTTTTTTTGGTTTATTTTCTAAGTTGAGAACAAAGTTATTTCCTTCCATTTTTTTTTTTCTCTTTTTAAACCACAGTGCAGGTATGATGTTCCCAGAGACTCTATAAAGAAAATGTTATACCTTCTGTTTTGCTTTGATTCCTTTACCCTCCTCATCTCATTGCGGATGGAAACACAATGGCAGCTCGGCTGGGATGTATCAGCTCTGACACTGGGTGTTTCCAAGCACCATGTGCACAATCCCAGCCATGGAGTACATTAACAGGCAACCCAGTTCGCAGCACTGTCGCAGTTTTAGTGGTCTGCTCTGAAGTTTTAAGAATACAATCCCTTTTGTGATTTTGCATTGTTTTGCTAATGTCTGCAAAGCAGAAATGCAGCTTTTTAAGCAGGGAGTATCTTATCTTCTGTGTGCAATAGCTAAATAAGTTCACATTGAGACTATTGACTTTAATGGCATCATTCTTCTGGCGCTGCCATCCTTCACCATGTGTTGCAGACAAATGAGTAATGATGACCTAGATGATTGTATAGTTACTCATAAGTTATGCTGAAGTGGCAAGCAGAAATTAATTTTCTAAGACCCGATGTGGGCAGGAGAAGATTATTTTTTCCTTGACATTTGCTTTTTCTTTTCCATCTATCTGGATAGCTTCCATTTCTTTCAAATCTTTTCTTGATATCTTTCTTGCACTCCTATTTGGTCCTGTATTAAAAAAGTACATTTAAAGTAGGGGACATGGAAGTGCCAGTGCTCAGTCTCCGTTAATATGTGGCCACATGAAATCATAGAAAACTTCAGAGACAGCACAACCTAGATTACTCTTGGAAAATATGGAGAGTCTAACTTTCAGTGTCTCACTCCCTGTCAAACAACAAATAGGAGATTTCTGAAATACGGCAGGATTCGTGTCTGAATCTTTTGTCTTTTCCATCAAATTTTGATTCCTCTGTTTCGATGTCATCCACAGAAAACAGGATTTGTCTTGATATTTTGGGCAACCACGCTTGTGACTAATGATTATTACATTAACACATATTAATAGTGTTGGCCCTAAACATGTCTTCAAACCATCTGTAATAAAGGTATATTTAAGGGACTTCCACAGGCAGAAATTAGCTCTAACTATAACTTAGGAAGCATGTACTTTTTACTCAGTGGCTCCTCAGCATATCCATGTGATATACTTACCTAACAGCAGCACTCACGCACATGGGTTTCAAGGAATCATGAGCCTCTAACCAGGGTATGAGCAGAATTTGATTCTGGAGATTCTTTACTAATCAAAATCGGATGTAAAACATTGAAGTAGACCAGCTGAGCTTGGGATGGATTAATGGTGCCACTGCAGAGACCACAAGTTGTAAGAGCACTTTCTCTCCATTTAATGTTTGTGATGCCTCTGTGTTCTAGTCCCTTCACTCATGGCAGTCAGTGAAGAGCCCAAATTGGTCTAGTTATGCCCGGGAGAAGTAACAGGGATAAAGATCTAATGTTGAAGCAATAAGACCTTCCATAGGAGATGGTAAAGTAGAGCTTGCTTAAAGAACATTAAGATATGCAGATACTGCAGGTGAAGCCAAGGGTCCATAGTCTGCTAGTGATGATGAGAGAGTCATTCCACTCCTTTTCCAGGATGTTTGCACTCCAGGTCCAGACTGTGGATATCAGTGTTTAATTTCCTTAGCCTTGCAGTGTTGTTACGAATCAGATAAAAATGAAAGGATGGGGTGGGAGGGTGTTTTGTGGGGAAAAAAAAGTCCATGACCATCCAAAAGGGAAGGTAGAACTAGAAAACACAGCAAAGCTAAGAGCTTGAGCACTTCCTTGCACCTTGATTTATCTAGTAAATTTTGGCCATCACTTCACGTTGCAGTAATTACTCCATTTCTGCAGACACCTCCAGCCAGGGAGAGATTCCAACCAATCTTACCTCTCATTCAGACTGTTAATAGAGAAGATACCAATCACTACAATGCAGTGATAATGGTAGTTGGTTTAATCCTTAGCCTTTTCCATAAAAAGACATGAGACAGTCCTAAAGACAGCCACCCAAGACAAAGCTCCAGGCAGAAAACTCTTAACATAAAAATTTCTGCAGAGTGATATTCAGAGGGGATTTAGGGACACTGCAGAACTAGTGCTCCTTTCTTGAAAGCAAAGGTGTTTTTAGGGAGTCATGGACCTTGAAAATGGTGGCTTTTGCTATATGGTGGTGGATGCATGTGTGGGGAATCATCACGTTTTTTGACTAATGATAATTTTCTAATTAAGACCCATATAGTTTGGCCTGGCCAAACTATACTGAGTACAGGGAAAAGGAGCGGGATTGATTTGGCATGGAAGAAAAACTGAGTTGAAGCAAGCTTTTTTTTTTTTTCTGATTTCTCTGTTCATTAAGAGCATACAGTGAAGGCAACAGCCACTGTGGAGAAGGAAATCTGGTAAAGTGACTGCTCTGAACTGGCATAACAAGTTGTATGATCCAAGAGCTCCAGAAGAGCATAACAAAGGCTATCTGTCATGGTGAAACATTGACTTTACACATCAGCTTTTGCTACTGTGTGCAGTTTGACAAATGATGCAAAGATAAAAATAACTGATATAAAAAAATATTAAAAGAAGCATTACCAGGATACCAATCATTCAGTGGAGGGCAAATCAGAACCCAGTGAGTCTACAGGTAATGCTAATTATAGTGGTGAGTAAACATGTGAAGCAGGCTACTAGTAATCTTTGCATGTATTGGGAAAGTCAGGTTGGGATGCTTGGTTCCAAAAGAAAGTTTGGTTTGCATTAGATTGTTTTATTGTAGACTTCTTGCTGCTATAAATGTTCAATATACAATCCTATTCCTGGGAGGGAGAACTCTGCAGCCTTCATTAATGTGTTTGCTCAAGTAGCTTCACAACTAGGATTTTGTCCTCACTCTAAGACCCAAATCTGCTTTGCTGCTGACAAAACTCACTTCTTTTTGTCCTACCAACTCCCAATGGACCACCCTCTATGTGACAAGCTTATGCACTGGAAACCTGCTGTCGTGCCCCCTGTCATTCCCCTCAGGAAGGAGGCGACTCAGTCTCTCCCAACACTCTTAATATGTTCTTATTGCTTTTGTTGATTCTGTCTACTACTCTCTAATTCACCTATCTTTTCAAGCATGTCTGGAGCTGGAAAAGGGATTTCTGCTGAAAATTCCTAACCCCCACTTCTTATACACAGTTTTGCTCTGAAAACATGTAACAGTACCATGTTATTAGTTCATTGAGTTTGAAATCTATCATATCTTGAGTTGTTTTTTTCCCTGAAAATATTGTGTTTATTTCCTATTGTATAAATGTTCATTTTTTAAACTGAACTCCACCTCATTTGTTTCATTTGGAGTGAAGGCTATTTTGAATTCAAATCCTGGTTTCCAAAGCACCTGGAAGCTCTCCCCTCCCTATTCCTCACTGCCACATGTGAATTTTGTAGGTGTGTTTTCTCTTTCCAATACTCATATCATCCATACCAAGCAGAAACCAGATATGCAGGATCTTCCAGTGAGATTCCATTTAAAATATCACCCCTGTGTGTCACATAACTGTGTCTGTAACTTTTTGTGTGCAGTCATTTAGACAGCAATTTTACTTGCACTTAACCAGACAACATTTTCAGTTAGTCTCCATCTTGTTCATAAGAATGTCAAAAAGAGTCATGCCAGAGCTCTTGCTAAAATAAAGATACAGCATATTGAATGCTGTGAGTGTGAGTTATCTGGGAAACGAAGGAAATCAATCTGACTGGGCGTGACGGGGCCTTAGTTTTACTTTTTAACACCTTCTTACCCTCCAAGTGCTTGTAAGTATATTGTACACTGAGTTGTTGGAGTCTCTTTCTAGTTGTCAGAGGTAGGCTGGCTGTTTTATAATTAATTTTCTCCTTTTAACAGACAGGTACTGTATTATATTTATACTTATATCTATTCTATTCTATCCTAAATTTCCCTCATGTCCCTCAGGTCAGCATACTCTCAGGCAAGTTCTAACAGCTCAGACATTAACTGTGACTTGTTCCTTCAGTACTTCTGGATAAGTGTGGTCATGCCTTGAATATTGCTTTAGATAAGCATTTCTAACTGTTCCCTCTCTACTCTGGTCTGACCTATTATTCTTTTGTTTAATTTCATTAGGCATTCCACACAACAGGCTTTTTTAGTGAAGACTGAAACAATTAATTCTTTGGCCTCTCTTGTGCAGTATGTTATTTGCTCTCTCTGTTATATTGCTATACTTCTTTTATCATAGTATGTTCTGGTAACATTTTCTGGTTCCTTTTTATGCCTCCTACTATTTGTAGCTCCTTGTATGCCCAAATGTTTTGCTTTGTCCTTCCATATTATATACTCAGACATAGAGAGGTGTCCTGATTTTCCAGGATTTCTATGGGGCTTTGATTTCCAGGTGCCTAAAGAACACCATATCAATCTGCAGTTGTGCTTTCTTTTCCCTTTATATCTGAACAGTTTATTGAAAAACCTTTAATATGTATTTTCTTCAGTATTCTTTTATTCTTCCAATTACCTTCTCAAGAGACCTCCACACCAGCTTATGAATTTTTAGAAATCTGTTCTTTGTAGTTCGTCCTTAATAGTAAGGCTATTCTTAAAATAGTGGTCTGCCATTTCACACTTGCTTTCTTTCACCCAGACTGCCTTCCACATTTTTAAGCAACCTCTCATTATTAGCTGAAACAAATTCAGTTTAGCTGTGTCCCCAGATGTTATCCTTCCTCACACTCCATCTTCTGAGAGAAGAACTGCCTTCCATGTATTCCATGACCCTGACAGCTGTCTGTGTCCTCCTCTATTGCTTTTCATAAGACATTATGCTATTCAATGTGCCTTGTAGGAGCAAGGTCAACTCTTGAACCTCTCTGTGAGTTGTTCAAGGAAAACCAGCCTCATGTATTTCTTCTTTCCCATGATTTAGTTTTCTCCAAAAGACATTCAACAAGACATCCATCTTGTTCTTTTCTTTCCTCGTTTTCAAGCAAAGGTAGTCAGAAGCCAGCTTCCTAGCTCTCACTGAAGTCGAAAGCAAGTATAAACATCTAAATGCCTTGTTGTGTCTATTCTTCTGGGGAAAAAAGCTGTATCTGTGTCCCTGTTCCAACTCCCTGATTTCTTCCATCAGGACTTCATGGCACCTATGATGTCATGGGTTTTTGCATAAGAAGACTTTGAATTTTCCTGTTTAATCGACATTACTGATGTTGCATATAGCAATTTTGGATATTCAGCTGTTTGCCCCATCACTCTCTCTCAGGTCTTTCTTGTGTTTTTTGGTAACCTCTTCCTTATGGAGACTATTAACAAAGTACTAATTACTGCCAAATGAAGGGTATAGTGGTGGCTTTGTGATGCAGATACTGGTCAGCCAGGAACTCGACTCAGACTACAAAATTACTGTAATTCCCATCTATCTCTGGACAGACTCCAGATAGTAGTAGCTTTCAGTCTCTGCCAACCTGGTTTGGAGCAGTTTCCCTGTGTGTGATTTCTCATGTCTGTCAGCCAAATCAGAGAGCCAGTCCAAAAATCTTGTACTTAGAGGGTGTTTGATATCCATGGGAGCTGTCTGGGTCAGGAAACTAAAGACTAGTTTATAACAGATTGGAAAAAAAAATTAAAAAATGGTAGAAATGATATGGCTAGCATTTTAGTTACAAATACAGTGGTCATTAAATGCAAATTAACAATGTAAATCAGAATATCTTTTTTTTTTTTTTTTGTGCAAGTGTTGCCTGGTAGTCTTGATAGAGATTGAAGTTGAGCTAGAATTGTTGATACAGAACATGAAAAGGAGTTGCAGCCTCCCTTGACGTGTGACAGTTGTCAATGAAGTGTCACACTGGTTGTTTTACAGAGCCTACAATGTGCAGCTTAGGTGAAAGTCACAGCTGGAGAAGCTGCCACTGAGAGGTCCTTCACTCCTCCCAGATGCAAGTCCTTGATCAGAGAGTAACACCAAAAGCATTGAGAAAATCATCATCCTTTACAGGGCATTATTGGCAGATCTCTTAGAGCCCTGACCTATACACATAGCATTCCTTTGTATACCTCAGATATTATTATTTAATTCAACATTATGAATAATTAATATGTATAATTAATAACATGTTAATATACTTCATACACTATAAGGAGGAAAATGCTAAAGCTTGTTAGAACACTTTTAGTTGTTATGAATTACAAATAGGCAACAAAACTGAAAATGCAATTTGCCATTCATGTGAGTTACTTTCTAACCGGATTTTATATGTATACCGACTTCTCTGTTCCTGATTTATGGGAATGTTTGCGCATTTTCAGATAAAGACAGATTTGTGCTCATCTATTTCTTCATAGATATTGCAAGGAGATGAGTAGGAAGCCCATCCTGGACCAGACAGATAGAATGTTCTGAACTACATGTTCAGAAGACAAATGACTGAGAAGTCCTATTTGTTTTCATTTAACACAGCAAGTCAGACATAATCACACATTAAATACCATTATGAACTATGACCAGTAATAATCCATATTTGCCAAGTGTAAGAGAAAAGCCAGTTTAAGCACTCCCTGTTCAGCAAATCCTTCCCACTAAATTCTACCTTTTCAAAAATCTCAAATCTATAAAAAAGAAAAGCCAGTTTAAGCACTCCCTGTTCAGCAGATCCTTCTCACTAAATTCTACCTTTTCAAAAATCTCAAATCTATAAAAACTCTTGCAAAAATCTTGGGATCTAGTGCACCAAAGCAAAGCAATAGTCATGAGCCCTTTACTAAAAACGACCTGTCCTAAGCCTGTAGCTAAGCATATCCAGATACTATTTGCTTCTGAATCCCAGTTTATCTCAGCTGCTGGGTAAAACCAGAGGGACTAGTTTTTTAGACACTTGTGACAAGGGTAAAATTATAAAATAACTCACATACAAACCTTGAACTGCACCTGGGTAGAAGTGGGAACTAACACTCTTTACAGAGGCGTGTGTTCCTCGTACACACAAGTACAGAATGCTAAAAATTGATAATTTTGGCTTTAAATGGACAGAAGGACTTCTTTAACATCTCAGAAGCCCTCAAAACCAGCTGATCTACCCCAGAGACTGGGCAGCTCAGAGCAGGATGCAAGATAAATGTCTTTAGTGAATATACAGAATAAGCCCCTTTTTTTGGCTTCTCCAGAATTTATTCAAGCTAATATCTAATTAGAACTGAGAACTTGCTGTGCTCTTTGCTACTGCTGCTATGACAGTTCCTAAAAGCGTTTTGTGAACATCAGTTGTGTGTGGTAGTTCTGCAATGAGCTCCCAAGCTACTGAAGGAGAAGAGAGGGACAACATGAGCTCTGTTTTATTATTGCATAGTACAGATAATGATACACTAACCATATCAAAAGGAGCTTTGTAATTATTGGCTCAGGAGCTCTTGTGGTTATTTTACATTTAACCCACATACCAATTTGGTGTCTGCTGGCACATGGTGGCCATATGGAGGGCAGAAAGCATTATTGCCTACCACAGGAGAACATAATCTGGAAAGCGGAGGAATTTTCATGTGTTGAACAAAGTTCCACCCACATCATAAATTGGTCATTCTGCCACATCATAAGCTGCAGAAAAAAAAATCACATAAATCTTCACAGAGACTCTACAGGACTTCAATCAGAGGCTGTCTTCTGTGCAGCCTATGAATGCACAGCATTAGAAAAACAAGCAATAGTCATATGTCTGCTACCAATGCATTTTCTTGTGCAATACTTGTACATATTTTTGGAGCAGTGTTGAAAGGCACACAAACTCTTTCCCCTCCATGAAAATGTTAATGAAACAAATTGTCTCCTGATTAAGATGGGCAAAGAAAAGTATGGAAATTTATGCAAGATGAGAATACATAGGGATTGTTTGTAATTGTATCTTTTCATCTGTTGACTTTCAGGAATCAAAGTTTAAAAATGGCTGAAGAATATATATATATATGTGCAATTTTGTATTGATTATTTTGTATTATCACACACAAAAATATTTCTGTGGACAAAACACAGTTGCCTGTCCACCTACATATATGTGCTTTTATTTATGTGTGTGTGTGTGTTCCTCTACCTGTGTGTTTGTTGGGAAGGGGTGCTGTAGAACTTTCATTCAGGTCCTACATGTATACCAACATTTTGGGCAAGCTGTATGATTCCTTTTTTGAGAGGAGACTGAAAATGAGACAAAAAAAATTGTTTGAAGTTAAATACTCAGTTGTCTTGCTGGTCTTGTACTACAGTATAGCATAAATGGCAAGGGAATTTAAACACATGGAAGGGGGGATTTTGTTTGCATTGCCTAAACAAATATTTTTTAGTAGTATAAAAATAGGTGGAACAGGAAGATAGGCAGGACCAATGCAGAAGAAAAGTATGTTTGTGCCCAATTCACCGGAGAGATTGCTAAAGAACATTTTATCATAATGAAAACATTACCCTTGGAATGCCAGCAAGATC
Organism: Pipra filicauda; assembly: GCF_003945595.2. Taxonomy (NCBI): domain Eukaryota; kingdom Metazoa; phylum Chordata; class Aves; order Passeriformes; family Pipridae; genus Pipra; species Pipra filicauda. The sequence continues at coordinate 510,422 of NW_024105075.1, forward strand.
AATGTCAATTCAAGTTGCCTGTTCTTTTTACTTCTAGTCGCTAAACTTAGACTTGTCCTAGAGCTTTTGTGACTAGCTGATTTTTTTTTTATTTCAGAAAATGTTCTCTTTCATTCACGAATCAATAGCTCTTTGCTAATCCTGGCTTTGCTGCTTGCACTTCTCTGTCAGCCCTTGCTAAGGACTGTTGCTAAGGGCCAGAGGAAGTGTCCTGTTGCATTCTGCTCAGAAATCGGGGAGGAAAAGCACATTTCTGTGAGGTGCAAATGAAGCACTTTGCCCACTGCTGTCCTGCAACATAGGAAATATGATCTAGCTGGAACAAGCTGCTCATGATTAGGATCCCCCTGCGTTTCAGAATTTTGACAGGCTATTCCTAATCTCATAAAATTAAGAGAGTGACGTGGTGGGATCTAGAGAGCAACATTTTTCTTACAGTAAAGGACTCCAAGGAATCTATTTCAAAACGAAACTTGTGTAAATTTTCCTCCTTCACTTGATGAAGCTAACAGAAATCTTTCTATGGATTTCAATGAGAAAAGAAAGTCCTTTAGTCAGACAGCTTTTCTAATGTTTTTATTTGAAAGCAGCTGAGTGGGAGATATATAAATTTGTTAAAATTTTTAGACAACAAACTAAAAAATTTAGTGAAATTCTCCATTTAATGATACAGATTCTAGCTGGAGGGAACAGAAACCTTCAGACCCATGCAATACACATAATTTATTTTCTGATGTATTTAATTTTGAAAACACTCTTCAGTTATTCTGATTTTTTATTTAAATACATTTTATGGTGTGTTGTACAGCTAGCTTTGACAAAATCATATAGTTTTCAAAAAGAGACATACTCATATTGTGGCTTACTATGCCTAGGAAGTCTTGCACAGCCATTACACCACTCTTTCAAGTTACTCAATTAATAACTGATGACTGCATCAATTAGTAGTTTTGCTGCAGAGTTACCCTCCAGCACAGCAGAAATACAGTTCTTTGGAAAGTTGCGTGCAGGGGAAGCTGCGCTATCCAGGTTTCTCATGCACGTGAGTTTGGGATCAAACAGCCTGCACTATTGAGGTCATGTGTGCATTGATAAGGAACGATAGTCAGAGTTATATGATCAATATAAACATGAATACATAATCCAATCACATCAGGAAAGCCCATGTGGTTGCATCTGCACTACTCCGTCCGAGGGCTGAACACTGTCTCTATGCTTACTGCTTACAGTGCTAATGAGCCTGTCTTGTCTCCTCTGAACAATCTGTGCTGGAGTTGGAATATATTTCCTGTGGTTCATGAGAAGAACTGGCAAGCAAACAAGGCTGACAGATGTAGTTCAGACCTATGAGGATTTCCTGGTAAGATTGTTTTTTCCCTGTTCAACTAATTGTGAAAGTAATGGTGGAGATGAAGATCCATTTCCCTTTGTTTGCAGTTGCAAAAGTTTGGCATTCACTGATGTTTCCTGACGGTGTAGAAAACCCAGAAGAGTAATGGGTTGCTGGAACGGTTTGGCCCGAAGATTCTTCCTGTAGACCTAAGCGGATGGCGAACTGAATTATGCGTCCCGCAAGGTGTAAGCCGTAAATCAGGCCTGAGCAGAAGTGAAAGTCTAAGTGACCATTAATGTTCTGAACTTCAAACCTCATTTCACCCCTTCAAGACTTGGACAGGACAAAGACACTTTTCCTGCTTTAGAATAAGGAAACAGTGAAAGAGGAAACTTTTGAACTGTATTCTTCAGAAATTCCCAGGAGGCGTGATGAGTGCACTTCCTCTTCCAAGACTATTATGGAAAGCCATAGTGTTCTGAAGGAGGGTACAGATGGCCTCTGAAGGCTGGTTGTATGATGCTTCATTCTGTGGGATTCCAAGTCATCATACCCAGTCTGTTACCTCAGAGACAGAAGCTGATGTTTTAAACATGATCATGGAGCTGGGTACCTTCTGGAGTAGTCAGGCTGCATCCTGGATGAATATTGAAGCTGCCAAGTGTTCAGCACTGCGACAGTCTCCAAGGAAGCTAGAACTGGTATGACCCAGGAAAACCCACAGCTCTGGGATTCATCTGGAAGCATAGCATCTCTTCCATCCCAAGTTAACTAAAGCCTTTCCATTAGATTAGGTCTTTCCTAATCAAATGCCTCTGTGTCATAGGATTGTTTAAGAATTTGTGATGTATGTCTAAGGAGACTGAGGAAAGGGCTCTTCTGGTAAAGATTCAGTTTCTTTCCCCTGAATAAACATACCTTCCCCAAATTCATGCTTTGATGTAGATAGTAGGAATGAAATACATGTGGTAGAGATATTCTGATGTTGAATGTTCATTGGATATTATTTTTAAAGATATTTTTAAATAGTAGTTACTACCCAGGATTTTATTGCTTTGGGTACTTATCAAGTAGGTTTCAAATAATATTTGTGTTTGTTCCCTGAGGGTGAGATGTGTGTAAGACCCTAAAAATTAAGAAAAAAAATAAATAAAGAAGGGATTTGCCAGGCAAATGGTTTGGAGGAGGATTAGAAAAACTGTCGCACAACACAACTGTCACATATGTTTTTTCCACTACCCTCTATCTTCTTTGGTTATTCAGCATGTAAGAATAGTGTTAATTTCCCAAATGCTTACCAAACTTCCCTACAAGACTAGTATCTGCAAATGATATAACTTTTACCCAGAGAAAATGTGTTTGCAGGGAGGATGGGGTGCCTTCTTTAATATTCTTTGTACTCAACTAGTCTGCAGTTGTATTACTGCAGTACTGACATTTACTCATTAAATTTTGCCACATGAATTCTTTCCCTCAGCCTTGGTCACCAGCTGAGATTTGCTAGGCTTGAGAAGCTTTAGGTTAGATATTAGGAAAAGGTTCTTCAGTGGGTGGCTGGGCACTGGAACAGGCTCCCCAGAGAAGTGGTCACAGCACCAAGTCTGACAGAGTTCAAGAAGCATTTGGACAGTGCTCTCAGGCACGTGGTGTGATTCTTGGGATGTACAGGGCCAAGACTTGGACTTCCTAGTCTTTGTGGGTCCCTTCCAACTCAGGATATTCTATGATCATATAAGAAAATGTTGCAATTGAATACTGAGGCCACAGGGACATGCCCACTGGAAAAATGGCAGTGATGGTGTTGGGCATTAGAACTTTCACCACAGGAATAGCCTATGCAAGTGCTTCTCCATCACTGTGAAAGCAATTGGTTTAACTCAAACTGCCAATGTAGGGCAGACAGAACAAGTAGGTAATTTCACGACTTTTCCAGCCATTTCTGCAAGAAGCATTTGACTACAGCCCACATAGTTCTCATTCTAGTTATTTACCTTTTTTTCACATTGTTGCAGCCACAAGATTGTTAAGTGCCTTTTTAGGGCAGGTTTGAATTCAGTGAGACTACTTACATAAGTAGCTGTTTGCCAATTTGAGCAACCCTTGGTTTCCATTTCTAGGACACATCGTTCAAGAAACTTAGGCCCCTTACGTCAATAAGCTCTCAGTTGCTCCTTCTCGGTCCTGATCCTGCAGTCTGATGAAAGCTTCAGCACAATCCCCATTAAAGTTATTATAAACTGAATAAATTGTGGCTTGTGGTGGATGGTACAGAATTTGGTTGTTTATTTATCCCTGGCTGATTTTCTTGTATCAGTGATTTCTAAAAATGAGAGGTTAAATGCTTTCAAGTCTTTGTCCTAGATACTGCCATGTCAGTGTGTTTGAACCCTACAGAGGATCATATGTGTATCCCTTTGTAAATGCCATTCCAATAATTCTCCCTTGCATGATTTTTTCTGAAAGGCTCCAAAGTAAAGCCTGGTGGGAATTTTCCCACAGTATATTTATTTGTATCCAAAAATGCTGACTTGCTGAAATGGAACCTTTTTGTGGGAAAGTATTTGTTCTAGTAAGAAGGCTTCTCAGATTCAGAAGTGAATTTCTGGAAGGAAAAAAAAAAAACAACAAACTTTCACTTCTTTTCCTCAAAATAGATGGCTGCTCACTGCTCAGGCGTTCCCTGGAGAAAATGGGCAAGAGAGGTTCAAACCCCATTGTGACTCAGTGTTAGCCTCTTTCTCGGCCAGCAAGGCAAAGTTGAATGGCTTCAGACAGAGTAAAAAGAGTATTCTTACTGGGTTCAGTCTTTTTATGCCTGTTTGGCATTTTTCTCAGAAGGATCCTAATTTCATTTTAATGCTCAACAAAAGCACATTTTAAAATGTCTATTGTTTTCAAAAATACTAATGTTTTCCAGATAGTCTTACACTAACCCAGCAGTGATTGTCTTGCAGATCCGTTCATATCTTCTTTAAAATGAGGGCGACAGATACACTCTGTTTGGGATCTGTAATGTATACGGAGTCCTTCTGACTTTTTTTAGGAGACATCTGGGGTTTGAGCCTGCAAATTTTTAAAGTACAAGCTGTTATGAGCTTTAGTTACTTAACTAATGGAGGTATTCATACACTTGATGCCAGCATGTTACAAATTGATAAAAGTATTTAAAGTCAATAGAAAGATTTCCACTGGACTCGAATGAAAGCGCATTATGTCCTTGCAGCTTAAAGTTTTGATTTGACAGCTGATCTTGTCTTATTTTGTCATGTTCACATTTTAGCAAAATTACATCAGTCACGCATCTCTACAATTACAGAAAGAAGTATCAACTTTGTCTGCTTTTTAGAGAGAGAGTGGGAATTGAGGAAATCTGGATCCTTCTCTGACTTACCATTGACTGACTTAGACTATCTGTCATTATTTATTAACTTTAGTAATTAATTTTATGATTTTAAGATGCAAGGAAATTTAAGCACTAGGAAATATAACATTCAGTATAATATTGCATTACAGTGCTTATAATCTTAATTTACTCAATGGCAATTTCACAATTAGGACCTTATAATGCAGTTTTAATGCTCATTTTTTATAATAATGAAGATCAGAATTACACAAATATAACACAAATCATATTTAATCAAGAGCAATCTCAGATAATAACAGCTAAGAATTAGAATTATATGCCACTGAGTTTCTGTGTATCATTTTTCTTTTATCAATAAGTAATGCTACAAATTTTCATAATATAAATCGTTTATATTTGTTTTAAAACATTCTATAATATTGATTGATGCCTTTGGCTGAGTACTTATTGTACAAATACCATAAAAGTTCTCCAACTAATGAGAAAATTAATTTTCCATCCTGAATAACTCCAGTTTCCAACTAGATTTAAATACTAATTCTCACAGCTTACTAATTGCTTCAAAATGAAAAAAACCACAAACCATCAACAACAAACCAAACCAAAATAAAAACACAAGCCCTCACCCCCCCTTAATTTACTATTTCACAAAGCTGGCAGAGGAAGACCCCTGCAAAACAGTCTTCTGTTCATATAAGTAAATACTGTAACAAAACTGTCCCACCTTTTAAGTTAAGGCTACTATCTGTCAAATATTGTTCAGCCTTACTTCACAAGAAGTCACAGCCTGGTCCTCTCTATCATCTGCTTTTGTCTGTCTTGCATAGTAACCACATCCTTGAATTTTCTTTGTTGGAAGCATGCTGACAAAACAGATGGACTCAAAGTAAAATGCAACACTAATTATTATTTCTTAATCTTCATTTATGAGTTTTACCTTATAATTTAAATTGGAATAATACTCTTACTGAAGTTTATCCCACTTAAACTGAGAAAAACATTCCAGAATTAAGCAAGATATTATATCATAGTGGTTTTAATATATTTTACATTTTATTTTATTACAGTACTATTTTTTAAACTATAGCTGAAATATTTTAGGACATATTTTATGTCTTGAGGTACATTTTTAAGAGTGGCAAATGCATAGGTTTCCAGCAACTGGTAATACTAAAACAAACACTTCTTCAAAACAGTGAAACATATATCAGAAGTCAGTGGTCAGTGACCAAAGAAAATCAACTGACTTTTGAGAAAGCCCAGTGTAGTGTGCATTTGTAGGTAGCAGTATTTTGCATTTGGAAGCTTTCTCCATGAGTCATGTTCTAAACCTGAGTTGTAACTGAAAGATGATGTTACTGCTCCAGCCCCGCGTGCCTCCGCAGCCACAAATGCCAAATCATTCTCCAATTATTAATGCAAATGACGAAAGAATAAATAGCTTTGCCTTTTTGCTGAATAGGAGGGCCCCCATAGCATCTCGAAATGTATGTTATTCAGGACAAAGCATCGTAACATTCACAAACATAACACTCCACTGTGTGTTCTGTGGATCTGTACTCACTGCTGCAGTGAGAGATTTTGGTGGATGAGAAATAGCCTCTGACAAAACCAGCGGATAAAATTATTAAGTAAAGATAAAACCGTATCAAGCCTCCCCAGAGCTGTGAAACAATAGTTAGCTTACACTAGTCTTGACTCTGAGCCTGAGAATGCAGTGGTTTCTCATGTCATCGCACCAAGTACTTTTGCTACATTTTAAAGCATGATGCAACGGTTTAAAAAGCGGAAAATATATCATGGAGAATATTCTGGCTGAAATCCCAGCTCCACTAAAATCAATGGGAGTTTTTGCTCTGGTTTTATGTCATGCATTGGTTATTTCTCCTCCCTTGTTCTTTTCACTTATACTCATTTTGGGATACTCTTTGGTACATGCCACTATATTGGAGTTCATTAAAGCACTGCATGTTTCATTACATAATCAGAAGGCAAGTTTGCACCAAACATAGGAACGTTATTTCTATTTGCAGAAACAAAAATTATGCATTTTTCCTCACAACTGTTGTTTGATAGATATATGATGGATAAGGGGAAGAGGGGGGTTTATTAAACTTTAAAAAAACTGACTGTACATCTGTCGCATGCTTTTTTTGTATGTCACCTGTAATATGTGACCTTCTGTTGGATATGACTTAAAAGTAACTGTGTGCCCTGCTGTAAGTTAAACACTAGATCATAAATACCTACATTTTATCTGAAGCAGACAATAAAATAAGAAAACATATTTCCATTTTCTGACTGACCTCAATCTCCGAATGAGGACCCCTGTACATTACATTAGCAGGCTGGGCTCCATTACATTGCTGTATGCTCTGCTCAATCTACTGAAATATTGATTTTTTTTACAGAGCATACACACTGTAAAATCAATATTCTTGTACACACAGTCGAGTGGCAGTGGCATAGCTGGGGCCTACTCTGTGGCCTAGCAGAGAGAGTGTATGTGGAGGGAGTAGGGATGGAGGGGGAACAGGAAGATAGGAGATACTACTACACATGGAAAACTGCAGCAAGATGAAATAGTGCTGATGACTCAAGAGCATGGTGAAGGTACAGACAGGGAGGGTGGAACATGTTTCGCAAACGTAACAAAAAGCCTTGGGAAAGACTTGCCATTTCTGTTTTTGCAGACAAAAGAGCTAAAGAAGGAGAGACAAAATCTAATTGCAAAGCATTTTTCAGTTTATTTCCCTTTCGTATACTGAAATAGCAGCCTCGGGTTTTGGTTAACAGGTATCGCTGTGATCCTGCAACAAGGACCACCTAAATGCTGGAGTTCACCAGCGCAGCAATGCTGCTGCAGGACAGGGTCCGCACGTCTCCTCCCACGAACACCTTCATGTACACAGCGCTTGTATTGGTGAACGGTTCTCCTGGAACTACTCAAGTGTCTGAAGCACAGCAACAGCATTTTTACAGTTGAGGCCTCCATGACTGGAGTAGCCCTGGATCAGTGCTTCAAACTGTGAGCAGCGCTAGCCTAGTGAACATGCTGAACAGTAAGACTGGATTAAGTTCTAGGCTTTAATTCAATGTAAGAGATAGAGACAATTGCAGGAATTATTTTCAAATCTTTATTTAGGCAACTGTGCACTATCAGTTTACTATGAGTTCCACACAGAACTAGCGGAGTCCTGACACCTTCTCAGGAGGAGAGCAGAAAATACTGCTTTCAGATAGCAAATGTCCCTCAGTTTTTCTTTTGGGGAGAGGGAACATATTCTTCATTAAAAGCTATTATATTCTTTCCAAAGTCCTTCAAATTCGAAGTGGGAACTGGAGATAGCCGAGGATTCTCCTGCTCTCACCGCAGCTCCGGCTGCTGTCTCGGGGGGGACGCCAGGACACCTGAAGTAGCCGTGGAATCGAGCACGGCAGCAGCCAGAGTCCAGCAGCAACACCTTCGCCCCTGAAACCGAGTCACTGCCCCGCGGGGGCTGCGGGAGGCGGGCCGGGGCCGCCGAGGACGGGGCTGGGCGGGACCCGGCCGGGGCGGTACCGCTGCGGGGCCGGCGCACCGAGAACCGGCGCGGAGTCCCCGCCCCCAGCGGGCCCGCGGGCACCTCCCGCCAGCCCGCCCCGCACCCCCAGCTCCGTCCCGCGGCCGCCCGAGCCGAGTCGGCGGGCACGGAGCCCCCCGAGCGCCGCCGCCCCCACCCCCTCCCCTGCGCCCCAGCCCCCGCACCGCCCCAGCCTGCGGGGCCCCGCGGGCGGCACCGCCCCCGGGCGGGCGGGGCGGGGCGGGGCCGCCTGCGAGGCGGCTTTGGCGCGGAGCGGCGACAGCAGCCGTGACCTCCGACCCCGCCCGCCGCCGGCCAATAAGAGCGCGGCTCGTCCCCGAACCCAAAATTTCCACGTCGGCAAAAGTCAAGATGGAGCGGCGGGCGCGCGGCGCGGGCGGGCGAGCGACACCGGCCACCGCCGGCACTGCCGCCCCGCGGGACGCGGCCGCACCGCACTGGACGGGGCCGCCGCCGCCGTGGGGGCTGCGGGCGGCGCCGGGCGGGCCGGACCTGTTGCGCTCGTCGTCGGGGGAAGGGTTGGCGGGGCGGGGGGGCGCCGCTCGGGTCCCTCCCGCGGGGGGCTGCGGGGCCGCGGGGGGATGCCCGGCGCTGTCCGAAGCCGCCGCAGGGCCGCGGCACCGGGGCTGTCAGCGGCAGCCGGCAGCCCCCGCTGGCTGCACCGGCAGAGCTCCGGGCAGCTCCTCGGCCGCGGCTTGCGCAGGGCGGCCCGTTAGCTCCGGGTGGCGGGGGGTGAAGGGGTTGCTTTTTGGGTATTCCTTTAAGAAAAAAAAAATCTCTTTGGCTTCTTACCCCCCTTCCCAGGCCAGCGGGTCTCCCGCCGAGCCGCGGGGGAGGAGGAGGGGGCTCCCTTCCCCACCTTTAACCGTGCGCGCCTTCCCTTCCCAGGCAGGGAAACTTGTGCTGGCGGGCGGCCTCGGTGCCGGTACCGGCGGAGGACTGGAGCCTCCGGAAGCAAAGTTCTGTGACACTCCGACTCTGGGTACAATAGCAGTCAGTGCACTACAGAACTTTGTCTCCGGCGGCGGCGGCGGCCCCGGAGCCTCAGGTGGACACGTCACTGCGGGGATGGCGAGCCCGGGCGCAGCCGAGCGCTGGAACCTGCGCTGCAGCCTCGGAATAAAGTCTGTGCTGTCGTGGCCTCCCGCTCTGAAGTTTTGTTGGGGTGTCTTTGTTTTGATTTTCCACGGTAAAAATAGCGCAACATCTGAATACCGAGGGTTGTTTCAGTGCAGTCAGGCCGGCCTGGCTGTCGGCATAAATGTGAAACTAACTGGTGCTTGGTGCAGCTGAGTCGCTGGTGGGTATGTGAATGTGCTTGATGCTGCGCCTAACTGTGCATTGTTTTAAGTGTGTAACACAATATAGTAGCCTACCTAGGGACGGGAATGTGGTAAGACTTCATACTCCTAGCAAAAATCTGAGCCACAGAGCCCTGGTGTAACACAATGCAGTCAGTGTGCTTATTCAGTGTTTAGGCCTTGCCGTGTGGCTCTGGGCTGTTTTCCTCTTTAGGAACCTCAGACTTCAAACTTCAGTTGAATAGTAAGCTACAGCTTCAAGTCTCTGCATATTCAAAGATCACAAGGTTTGTTGTGAGTGGGTACTGCAAGGCTTCATCCTCACTGATGCAGGTAGGAGGCTTTGAAAGGATAAATGGCACCTGTATTAGTGCAATTGCAAGGTTTTATAACGTAACCTTGTTTAACACCTGCACAATACTTAACGTGGACAGTGGCTTTAAGGGCAGAGAAAGGAAGGGCCAAACTCAACTTTTTTCAGTTTAAGTTGATGTCTGGCAGAAGTACAGGAGCTGACCTGCCTTTCAGAAATTTTGCAGAGTTTCTTGATGTGTAAACTAAGTTGTGGAGTTCTTGTGAGGTGGATATAATTAGCTGATCAGCTTTCATCATAATGAGAGTAATATGAAAAAACATATTGCTAGAGGATCAGATGGAATAAGGTATGGCAATTTTTTTTAAATTGAAAACCAGTATGTGCTGTAGAGTATGTTTGCAAGGAAGTCTTTTACAGCAGCTGCATTCTATGGCAGATATGCTGCTTTTATATTTATATATATACGTATACATAAATATGCGTGTGTGTACGCATATATGTTAGAGGTCTCATATTCTGTTAGCTTTTTGTAGCTAATGATCCCCTTTGAGCTCACCAGAAACCTAAATGAACTTTTCCTTTCTACCATACTGAATGTGGAAGGTACAGCAAGATTATACAGTTCATGGAATTGGGCTGGAAACTGAAATGCTATTCTAAGTACATGCTTTTTAGCTCAAACTGTTTAATCAAAGGGTAGGTAAAGTGAGGAGCACTTACTGTATGGCAGCCCATGTGACCAGCTAGGGCTATATTTGGATGCTGGGGGTTTAAGGAATCCTTTTTGCTAACCATTTTTGGCCAATTGCCTGCAGCTTTATGTTGTACAGTGTGACGTCTGCTAAAAAGGACTTGGAGGTCTGGTGTCTGCAAACTGTTTAATCAGTGCAGTTATAGGGAAACACCTTGTACTGTCAGGGCCAAACTCCCACTGTATTTAATTTAGGGGTGGTTCCTGCCTAGCAGGATATGTAATGCAAATTGCAGTTTCCAATTTTTGTACTAAATAGCCTTTTAGAGCGTGTGCGTTGGGGTGCAGTAGAACTTAAAGAGGCTTTTAGATACTCAGATTTGGTGGTTAAAACTCTATATAGATTGTTACAGTTCTGGAAACCCACAGACTGGAGCATAGGCTTACACTTTCTGGGTAAGTGTAACGTGTTTGTAACGTCTTAGCTTGTTGTAGTATAAATTCAGCCCAGACTAGGGGGACAGAATACTGAAGTCACTTGCAGTGGATTGGGTGTGATGGCAGATGGCAAACCTGAGTCCAGCTGTGGTGGGAATTAAGAGTTCATTTGCCTTCTCTTTAAAATGTTACAGCTGGAACCGATACTCTGCCTGCTTTAGTTTCCTGGTAATCAGGCTGACCAGTTTTAAAGGCAAGGCGAGTGAATATTGCTTGGCCTCTTGGTAGCCCTCACTTGTGCTTGCCACACGTCTGCAGCATGTTGTACCTCCTGTCCTACAAGTAATACTTGAATAGTGACCTTTTGGTGACACTTCTGCTTTGATACAGGAAATCATGTGGCCTTCAGATAAGAGTAAAAAAGATCTTAACACTTCCGATTTTGTGCTTTATTCTTACACTGAAGTGTATGGGATCTGATAGTACCCTGGCATTTGAACTTTCTCATTTCTTTGCAGTGTAAGACTCACAAAGCAAGCTTGAGGTGTGAGGCAGTGCTTGGGGCCTTGAATGGGAGATAAAGTTTTGGCTAACCTATTAACAGTAGTTTTTGATTAAGATGATGCAGGAATTGGAAACAGAGAAAGAACTAGAGATGCTATTTAATATAAAGTCTAAATGCCAAACTCTAAATGCATTTATACACGTTATTTTCCAATGACTCATTGGCATTGTCTGCTTCCCTTCCAGTGCATCACTGGAGACGTACTCTAAACTGCTGCTTTATTTTTTAGTGCTTTTTGACACTTCAGAGTGTCTATTCCAATTACAGTCCTTTCCTCATTGGAAGAGTGGCAAATGAGCATGCTGAGTAAATTACAAGAATTTCCAAAATAGTACAAGTCTGTTATTTGAAGGGGCAGAGGCAGAGGAAATTATACCAACCTATTTATTGTTCTGCAAACTGGAGAAGAATAAGGGAGTTTGCTGTAAAGTACTCTGAAGGTTGAAACTGAAAGGATCTGAGCATGGGCCAGACTCCCTTGTATTGATTTAGCTGTATGTATGTGCTTGAAATCTGGACAGAGGTGCTGAAGTTCGAATTCAGAATTTTAAAAGAGATATTTTAGAATTTTAAAATATAAAAGGTATTATCCCATGCCTTTTTGTTTCTGCCAGGTTGGGATTTCCTTAATTGCCAAGATTTAGGTATGTCTTGCACTGCTGAATGATGGGCGAGTGTGCAAGTTAAAGTGTTGGTGCTTTTTTTTTTTTTAATTTGTGCTGGGAGGATAACTAGGAGCGCAGGGAATATAGACTATAGGCAAGTTGCACAGCCTTTAGCTGGTTAGTCTCAGAATGCCACTGGACCTGACAGAGCTGAGGAATGTGCTTACTTTAGCTTCCAGAGGTTGGATTTTTAGCTGAAGTTTTAAGCAAAAATCTAACTCTTTTACAAAAAAATGCTGTTAAAATTGATGAAAACGACAAACCTTTCACATGTGTTTTCATGGAACTGACTTGTTCTGTTTTACTAGAAACAGAGGTAGACTTACTGACTTTCTAGCAACTGTGTGATAAACAATTTATAAATAGAGCATAGAGTCTCAGGAAATATAAATAAAGTATTGGAAGTCATGACCTGACTACCAAAAGCCCTGGAATATTTATATTTATCTTCTGCCTGGGCCGTTATATTCAGGAAACTTCTCTGGAACCACATAAAGTGAAGTGCCCTGAAAGCCCACCCGGAACAGCAACTTCTGGAGTCTTGTTTGTTTTGTTTCTGGAGGTAGCGATGGTCTTTTCCCAAAACCTTCGGGCAGCGGGATAGAAATGTTTTACAGGATACCCAAGTTACCAACACACAAGAAGTAGAAGTAGAGTTGCAGTATTTGAGGTGGGTTAATGATGCCGTGCAGTGTACTTGGAGACAGAGGAGGCAAACCTGGTCCTGGTACAAACAGGACATTGCACTATAAGTAAGTGGATTTGTAGGACAGGAAGTGAACTGCTAAGCAATCCTGAATTTATTTTCCATTTTATTTTGGGAGGGAAGTAAAAATTACAAAAACTTGACAAATGCCATTCAAATAAGGTTATTTTCTTGCGTTGTGTAGCAGACAAGGTAGGAACTCAGCCAGGTGCCCATTGTGCTTACTGTACTCTGCAAATAATCTCTGCTGTAACCAGGATTTGTTTTTTGGAATACTAATGCTAATACTATTGAAGATAGGTCAGAGCAGTTGAGTCTATATTTAAGATATTAGAGATGGTGTGCTGAAAACTCATCCTAATTAGCTGCAGAATGAGGGAGCTGAAACTTGGCTTCATATAGCCAACATAAAAGTAATTACTTGCTGAATTATATATACGTATATATTAACTTTCTGAAATGAGCATACAAAATCCTGAGCCTTATGAAAAAACATTAGACTATTGGTGAATGATTGCTGCTTTATTTTGAGTTCAGTTGCGCTGCCTTTTTGTGCAATGACAGTTTTTACCTTGTCTGATGGCTCTTACCTTTCAAGTTTTGTAAACCACATTCTTGCACCAACACTTTGTCTCTTGCAGAGTTCCTATGAATGTTCTTCAGCTGTAGTAAAAGGATGAATTTTTCTTCTTTTTAAAAGTAAGTCTTGATGCTGAATATTGACCCACTTGCACAGTAAAATATTAAATGTGTTTTGTAGTAACTTGCAGTAGCACTAGTTGTGAAAAATATCATTGACAGTATGGCAGTAGCATATTTAACTGGTGCGAGTAGTCCCGTTGAGGCAAGCAGAAACTATTTAATACTCTGCATTTTGGCAGCTGGGTGACTTGAATGTGTCTAAATTTATATATATAGTCAAGTAAGTTCAATTGCAGTGAGTTCTATCATTTTTGCTATAGTGACTCCCAGCTCCCATTAGCACATCCCCAAATTGTGGCTGACTGTAACAGTTTCTTCAGGTGCTGCTTCCTTGCAAGAGGCAGAGAAAGGATGGTCTTTGTTTGTGGAAATGTACATAGATACAGCAATCAACTGTCATCCTTTAGTGTCTTTTTTCACAAACTGAAACACAGGAGGCTCTGTCTGAACATCAGGAAGCACTTCTTCACTGTGATGGTGACCGAGCACTTACACAGGTTGCCCAGGGAGGTTATAAAGTCTCCATACTTGAAGATATCTAAAAGCTGTCTGGATAGAATCGTGGGCAGTCTGCTCTAGGTGGCCCTTCTCGAGCATGGGGTTGGACCAGATGACCTCTAGAGTTCCCTTCCAACCTCAACCATTCTGTGATTCTGTAATTCTTTTCCTCACTTTATACACAATGAACTATTTTACTTTTGCTTCTATCTTTTTCATATTTCACAGTTTCTTCCATTGTTGCTTATTGTCACATGAGTAATCCTTTCATTAGTAAAGCCGGGGGGGAGGAAGGGTTACAGAAGGTCAATATTCATCTGAATAAATGTAATGTAAAGCATGTAGCGATCACCTTTGACTCGTGTGTTATTTAGCTTGAGTTGAGGCTTAAGTGTTTAAAAAAAAAATGAATCCCATCAGAAGTATGTTCATGATTTAACCTTCATAACTAATAAAGTACAGGATTAAATATGTGTTTAATGCAGAGAAATTATCACTTTCCTGATGACTCTTAATTGCTTACAAGTAGTGGGTTTTGCTATTCAGTTGTGGCTGGGCCTGAGGAAGCAACTGAAGCTCGGAGATTTCTTTTGCATAAGGCTTTCCCAGTGCAGTGATGTCAATAGGCTGATGAGATATTCCTAGTGTGATTGCAGCTCTTAACCAAGTGCCAGTGAGACTTGCTCCTTGCCCCTTCACCAGGGAAAAGGAGCTGTTCTGAGGGGGGGGAAATCATGGAAGGACATGACAAACCACGCTTTCATACAGAGGTAAGGAAATGTGAATGAGGTGAGGATTTGCTGCAGTTGAAGATGAAAGGAGCTGCCAAGTAGTGTCAGATAGGTATGGAGGCTCCAAATAATATCTGCTTGGCTGCACTGACTCCTTTTCAAGGTCGCCTGTGTTTAGTCTTCAGGGAGTTGCATCACTGTATCCCCCACGCAGCCATTAAGGCAAGAAGCTGATAGTGTAGAGCAAGCCTTGGAGAAAAGGTGCACTTCACACTAGTTGTTAAACTCTTGTAATCCTTGCCTTGAAGAGCAAATATGCTAGGGAGTGTTAGCTTTGCTGCTGCTTTGTGACATACTGCACTCTCCTGCAGGTATGGCTTGAGGGACCAGGAGGAAGAAGGAAATGTAGATACATCTGGGAAGAGAAGCAAAAAGTGGGAGAGGATAATGCAGAGGGTGGAGGGTGGAAGAGGCTGTAGAAGTTGCCAAAGGAGCAAGATTTAGATTCTGCTCTGAAGTTTGATGTCCATGTGACCATGACTTGGTAAGCACTTTTCAAGATGTTAAGCTGCTGGACTGTACATTGACCAAGCTAATTTGGGAGCTTTATGTATAATTACACTGTGTGAGAGGAGCTTTTGCCTCTTGAGATACTTTAATAAGTACCTGAAACATGATGTTAATAAAATACTATAATTACATAACA
The DNA here is from genome assembly GCF_003945595.2 of Pipra filicauda. Classification (NCBI taxonomy): domain Eukaryota; kingdom Metazoa; phylum Chordata; class Aves; order Passeriformes; family Pipridae; genus Pipra; species Pipra filicauda. Next base: position 526,022 of record NW_024105075.1, read on the forward strand.
TGGGGCTAAAATTTATGTTGTGCATTAATTTGAAAATAAAAATAACTTCGAATTCTGCATTCTTATGGCTTTTATCATATAAATCCATTAGTTCAAATATGTTAGCTAAAAGAATGAGGACTTGCAGTACTCAAGCAATTGTTGTTGGCAAAGAAACTATAATTAACTCTCTTTAGAGAGAAACAGGAGACACTATAGAACACTCCATGAAAGTGGAGCTGTGTTAAACCCTTACACAGTAAACAATCAATAGAGTCCTAAAGAAAGAGGGAAGACTCTCAAGTTCTCCAAGGTGAAAGTTTCAGACAACAGCGTCATAAGGAAATAAATGGATGACAACAACTTTGATTTCCAACCTGATGTGTTCTCTGCCAGTCAAATCCAAAATGGAACTGAAAGGCATGGAATAGTGCATGGAGGCAAAGCTCAGTGGTCAAGAAGAGCTGCTCTCTGGATCACTCCTGGAAGAGAAAACAGGCTCAAGCCTGCAGGAGGGTGCTTCTTTCATCCAAGGCTTTTTCAGAAATATTTTAAAATAACCTCTTCAACTTATGCTCAGTTGTGGTTTTATGTACTGGCTGGCTTGTTGAAATATTAATCTTGTAGTTTCGTTAAGCACAATGCATACCATGTGGGTTTGATTAAAAAGCAAGAATAAAAATACAATGAAAATTGAATTCTGTCTTTAAAATATTTCATTACTCAAATTGTATGTTCTTGGCTTAATGGTAGGCATTCAGTTCTGGATTGGTTCACATATTGTTTAAATCTTGGTCTTAAATATAATTGGGATCAAGCAAACAAAATGGGAAGATGTAAAAGCAACTTTTAGCAGTTGGATGTAAATGAAGGAAGGGCATGTGGGCAGTGTAGCTCAGAGCCTAGGTTCACAGCATTTAGTGCTGAGATTCTTCCTTTATTGTTATATGGACCACTTGCTATGTACAGTAAGCAGCATGAAGGCTAGTGAAAGCATGGAAAGCTTGTATTGCAGGCCCATGTTGATTTTGGTCTCAGTACTTTGAAATCTTTGTGTTCAAATCATGTTAAACCGGCAACTTATTTTTATGGTAATGTTAAAATGATGAGTTTTATATAACCACATTTACTCTCTGCCTGAAAGGAGGCAGTAGTGAGGTGGGGTCAGTCTCTTCTCTCAAGTAACAAGTGATAGGACAAGAGGAAATGGCCTCAAGTTGTGCTAAGGGAGATTTAGATTGGATATTAGGAAAAAATTCTTCACTTGAAAGGTTGTCAGGCATTGGAACAAGCTGTCCAGGGAAGTGGCTGAGTTACCAAGACATGTGAATGTGGTGCTTAGGGACATGGTTGTGATGGACTTGGCGGTGCTGAGTTAACAGTTGGACATGGTGATCTTAAAGGTCTTTTTTAACCTAAACGATTCTATGATTCTGTTAAGCTCACTAAGACAGATATACTGGTGACAGTCACTGTTTCAGTGTAGAAGACAATAAGTGGAAGTATTGCTAGCTGTGTAAAACTTCCAATGAAACGTTGTCAGTTGCATTCAAAGTTATTGAATGTGAAAAGAAACCTAATAAAACACTTTGAACTACAAATAGATTTTATAGTTTCCAGACTGAAATTATTTCCCTGCACTAAGAATAAAAAACATTTGGGAGGACTTGCTGTTGGATCATGTTTTGCCGAATTGATGCTATTTATTCTGCTTCATAAACTGTTATTTTGGGGTGGAAAAAAGTTGAATGATATATGATTATCTAAATATATACATATAAACACACATATATGGATGTAAAAACTATAGCTTTATATTTTGATCTTTATGAATTTTTTCAAGTGCATGGTATACAGAAGGGATTTTTTTGAGCATAGATTTTGTATAGCCAAAAAGTAATTCACTGCAGATGCTAATATGTCTGCTTTTTTTGAGGTAAGATTTGATTACACCACATGTAATAACAGAGTGGTTGCATGCGGGGGGGGGAGGAATACCTGTGTGCAGCATTGGGCAAAGGATGTCAGCCCTGCCAGCTTGGGGAATTCCTTTTGAGCAATGAGCATTGCAGCAAAATATCCATCTTGTCCAAGGCACTGTATTCTCTTGAGGAAAAGGGACAAAGAATTAAAGGACGTGTTCACAAGCATAGGAAACTTTTCATGACTCATGCTGTATAGACAAAGTAAAATATTTGGGAGGTAAGTAAGGTTAGTACTGTGAACCACTGAAAAAGTGGGGAAATCCAAAAGTGGATTTGCAATTCTACTTGCAAAAAAAAAATATTTTTTTTTAATTATGCAAATATTTTCATCAAATAGGGAGTAAAAGTTATATATAGAAGAACAAACACATGAAGGATGTGCTGTGGAGAAAGGCATGCAGCTAAAATTTTTCAAGTGCTTTGAGTATCAGAGTTTGGGAGATGCAGTTAGGCTGTGATGCATCCAACAGAACTGGTTTTGAAGACAGTATTTGTATATCTATTTGGCCCAATCTAGTAGTTTTTCTAAGGGTAAGGACTATACCACTGTTGCACAAACATCCTCAGTGATAAAACTGGGGGACAACAGGAAATGAGTAGGGGCTCTGAGCAGCTTTGGATATAATTGCTAAAGTAGAGGATGATAGGGTCTCCTTCAACCAAAACAAGTGGGTGAGAAGCTGGGATGGCATGGAGAAAGCAGGATGGTTGGGCATCTGGCATGCAGAGAGGTGATACAAAGCCTCTGAGAACAGAGGATTATGTGAGGAAGTTTGTGTCTTTTGTGGCTGTTTGAATCATCAGTTGCCAAGCAAGGCTGTGAAGATGCCATGTATTTGTAGGAGCCAGATCTTAATAAAGAGAGTGAGGAGCTGAAGGCATTTGTAAACAAAGACACAGTTACTGTACATGATGATGGAAAGCACAAAATGCATCCCAGCCAGAGGTGCTGAGGAGTTCTTAGTGATAAAACTGTCAAAACTGGAGCCTGGTGGTTTAGGTGGTAACAGGAGCAAAGTGCTGATACATTCAAACAGAAAAGTAGCTTTGGCTTTAATTCATAGATGTGAAAAGTTTCATGCCTATTCATGAACAAACATTATCTGTAACTTGGTGTAACACATTCTTTGTGCTCACCTAAATGAACTGGAAAATGCTACTTCTTAAATTGACAAGTACATGATGTGCAGATTGAATATAACCAGAGAGAGATTTACTGTTGCAAATGTACTCTCTGTAGTGTGTAACAAGAGTGCTGTGAAGCAAAATCTGGACCTAAACTGCATACCTACCCCTTCTCTCTCAGACAACAAAACCTATGTTTTTGTGGGGACATAGCATAGACAGTGAGCTGGGCTGCAGCTCTGGAGCAGATCTTTCAGGTGACAAATAAGGCTGCCAGCAGTAGGATGAACTGGTAGTGTGTTGCTTGCCCACAAGACTTCAAATGGAGGTGTTTTTGGACTTGGGATTTCTTTCTAAGCTGTCGAACCATCCCCGTTTATGATCATCCCCACAGTATTATAGAGGAATACTTGAAGAGTGAGGAAAGTCATCTAGGGGGTCACAAACCTAAGAAGGGCTGGAGACAGTTTATGTTGGCTTGAAATGAAGAAACAACTTATTGCACAAGTTGAAAACAGAAGTGACTTTCTATGCTTGATCTGTATCCAAGCCTTCCGCTGAAGATGTGGACAGTCCATTGTGTATTGACAGTCCTGCATAGTCTTAAGTGTTTGTGTAGGCTCATAATTAACATGATCCAGCCTTCTCCTGATAGGACTTGTTTGATATTTTTATTACTGCTTTGGACTGAAAAGCTGGACCTACTCATCTAGTGGGCCTCCCTTTTAAAGGCACTGGTCTTCTTGCCTTGCTGAAGCACTGATGTGCAATGTGCCTACGGGAGCTACCTATCATGTTTTGGAGCTGGTGACTGGGCAATGTCAGTGTCTAGGAAAAAGACACCTTTGAAGGCATTTGAATCTGCATGAGAAACTGCAAAACCAGCAATAAGCATCCTGTTAAATGCATATATTACATTGTAGCCTATTTAAAGTTTTTAAAGTTCTTGCTTTTCAACAGTCATTGTCCCCATTCAAAAGTGCAGAGGTTTTAAACATGTTCCATTTTAATGTGAACACCAAAGACAAAAAAGAGAGCAGGCACCACAGGGGTTAAGGTGCTTACTAGCCAAAAAAGAAAGGAATAGTAACAGGTAGCAGGCAAATGCAAAATGACTGGTTTTGGCCTGCAGTCTTTTGGCAGGGAAAAATTTAAAAGGTGGATGAGAAAGGCTCCCTGCTAAATAGTTCCAGTAACGAGACAGTCCTGTGCATGCCCATGGGCAATATCTGCACCAATAATCCTATCAGTTTGTGAATTTCTGTGTCATGCTGTCCCTAATGAATAAATCCCTCGATATGCCAGAGACATTTATTGCTGATACATCTCATAATTTCCTTAGCATTGCTTCTCAAAATTATTCTATGGGAGAACAAAACTAAAATCTGTCTTTTCACTTCAGCACTTTCAAAACAAAAAGTAGTCTGTAGTGTATCGCAAGTGTTCAGTTATTCAAAATCAGTCCTTCCTATGTTTATTTAATTCCTTATTCTTGCATTTAAATCAGTACAATTCTGCCAGGAAGACACATATTGAGGAGTTATCTCATAAAAGAAAGAGTCAAGCTTGTCTGTCTTTTTCAAGGAGATACCAGACTGCAAATAGATTATGAAACATTACTTAAGTCATTACTAACCACAGCCTCACAAAAGAGGAACAATAAAATCTCAGATTCTCTATGTGGATTTGAACTGTGCAATCAGAAAAGTTTCTTAATGATGGAGTTGCACAGAAGACAAAAGAAAACCCAGCATATATGAGGTTGCTAGAAAACAGAATGATCAGTTAGAAGGGTTTTGCTGACATTATATACATTAATATTGATAATTACAGGACTCCTTCTCCCCCCCCCCCCACGTTTTCCTAAAGTATTTAACAGTATCTTAAAACCTAAGCTGGATAGAAATCTGCACCTGAGTTTCTAGGTTTAAAAATGAAACCTCAACGCCATAATTTTAATTCTTTCATAGAAGGTTTTGTTCACATTTGAAAGCTGCTAAACAAAACAAAAGAAAAAACCCACGTTTTATATTCCAAAATAAATGATTCTTCACCTTTAAACATGGAGTTCCTTAGCTTTAGTTATTTGTAGTATGAGCATTATTCATCTGAGCTCATGCACTAGAATATTTATAACTCAGAGCAGGAGAAGTGAAAGACATCAGATCTAGAGAAATATTTCCTTCCTCTGTGCTGGGAGGAATCCGGCTGCTGCTGTTCATTAGTGAAGGTTGTGCAGCAATGTTCTGCAATAAGTGACGCTGTGGCAGCTTGATGGTTGGTTTTGTATGAGGTATTAAGGGCCACCCTGGAAAACCAGCCTCTGTTTAAATGCCAGTCAAACAGTCGACAAAAGTGATCCCAGCAACAGAGACAAACTGCTTTTTAAATCACTTCTACTTCCAATGCAGCTCAAAACAGAAAAAAATATCCACTGTGAATGAACGACCTTACTGTATCATAGCCCTTGCTCACGTGTGCAAACACTGCACGCACCTTTGAAAATTCATTCTGCCCCAGTTCTGTCAATGTGCAGCATCCCATTTGGAGCTGATGGTCGTCCTAATGGGAGAAGGGTAGAAACAACAGCTAAGAGTGGACAGTGTATTTTCAAAACTAAAGCAAAAAATAAGATTAATGTGCTCATCCTCAAGAGCTCCATATATATGTGTAATAGTATGATCCTATTTTGGGGAGGTTTGTTTATTTCTTCACCTTAAAAAAGTAACAAAGACTGATGAACAGAATAAACTGTTAAAAACATGGAGGACATCTGAAGCTCAAAACTCAGAACACAATTTCCAGGACTGGTGGCCATTACCATTAATTCTGTTGATCTGCTCTGTAACCTCTTACGTAATTAGCTTTTCAGTTCTTTCATTGATGGATATCTCTTGAACTGGGAAAAATCGAGTCCCTGTTGGTATGAATGATAATATCTTTAAAAAAATTTAGAAGACTCATAAGTTGTACCATGGTCCTGCAGCAGTTGTACCAGCAGACCAGTATTATGTGCTCCCCTGCAAGTCACAAACTGCTCATGGCAATGGTCACAATTCTGTCATGTACTTACGTAGTGGTAAGTAACGAAGGCTTCCTAGTGCTGCTATAGAAATAACATCACCAGATAACAGCCATAATGATGAGCTCTAAAAATTTAAGTGACCATCTCCCAGCCCAGTTATCCTTGGCATTAAAGCCACTAATCCATATGAACCCAGCTTTATTTTATGGTCAACCACCAATAACAATATTAAGTGAACATTAGATGTTATACTCTTTACACAAGTGATGAAAGCCCTCTTCTCCTCACATTAATTGAAAGTGGACTGGTTTTTTTGTCGCAGTGAAGGAACTCAATTACCTCTGTTACTTTTTTACCAATGGCAAAGTGCTGTAGGACTTCCAGTGTGTTTCTCCCTCTGAACAACTCCAGCAGAGGTTCTCAGGAAAGAATGATGTGAAGCCAGGATGGCCTTTGTCAGCCCTCAGACTGACTCCCTCCCTCCACCAGTGCTTACAGAAGCTGACGGAGATCCTTCAGAAAGCAATAATGAAAAATGTTAAATTTGTGTGTTTGGCATTAATTCTGTCCATCCACTAATTCCACAGACCAGGTTCTGGGGTGTATGGACCAAGCAGGAACAGTGCCCTCGTTCAGCTGGCCTGGAGCATCAGCGGGACAAGGACCAGACTAGACCTCCAGAAGTAATTTCAAAGACCATGATAGTCATCAAGATCCATCAGCAAGCAAGGTACTGGACACCAGCTGCTCAGGCATGCCCATTTCACACAGCTAAGAACACCAACACACCTCTCCCTCCCACTCAGCCACTAGCAAAACCCACTCCTGACGTAACCTGACTAGCAAGACATTCTTGAATTAATTTCCTTCTTTCAGTAGCCTCTTGAGGGTTTCAGATACCTGAGGGGACTTTACCTCATCAAATAACCCTTGTAACACTCACTATTCCTCACCTCAAGACCTATAAAAATTACACTTTTTCAATTCTTCTACCAAGCTGCTTCTGCCTCATAAAAAATCCATATTCTTCCCTACAGTGTAGAAATCCTCCTAGTAATTCCAGCCACTTGGCACTGAGAACAAAAGCTAGTATAAATATGCAGTGATATTAGTAAGCAGAAGGCTAAGAACCAGCCTGCTGAAGCTGCAGAGAAAGACAACAGAGGAGCTAATGTTCTCCTTATCTGGAAATGTCAGTGCTTGATAGGAATCACTTGAGGCATTTGAAAGTGGTTCCATTTTACAGAAACTCAAATTAGCAACCCACAGAGTACAATGCTGAAGCAAATGGCTGCTTTCCTTCCAAGCTCTCCAAAATAATTTGTGGAGAAGATGCTTTGCTCCCTCAGGAGGTCAGACAGCATATTTTCCAATGAAACTCTAGAAATATGAAAAAAAAATCTGAGAAATCCTTTTGCTAGTGCCAGTATTTTAACTGCATTCTCACATATATAGGCTACTGGTTTTCCTCCAGGAAGGAAAGCATTTAATTTAAAGATCAGCCCTTATACTTTTCTATGGTATAAGAAAATTCAATTTGAATTAATTTCAAATTTAATTTCAAATAATCTACTTTGAATGTACTGTTGAGCTAGGAATTACCTAGATATGATTAATAAATGGTGATATTTAACAAAAGGGAAAAATTTCCCAGAAGAAATATTAACTAACTACATTTCTTTTCCTTACAATTTCTTAGCTCAATACACTTAATGATGTCTGTACTACCTACGACACTTTGTATTTAAGCTCTTCTTCTTAAGAAGAGCTAATATAATACTTTAACTTTTGTTCATTTTAGTGCTAACACTCAGTTTGGGGGAAGAAAAAAAATTAAGCAACCTTTCACATACTGTAAATGGTATAATTCATCATCCCACTCATACATTGTTTATGTGATTGCTATCATGCATGCTGATTTAGGACACTGATCCATCATTTCCTATGTTCCGGGTTGGCAAGTGGCTCCGTGTTAACTCATTCCTCATGTGTCCTGGGAATGCACCCATCAGAAAAAATTCCCTGCCACTCACTGAAGAGCTCAGAACACATCTTTTTTTTGAGCGAAAAGCATGTCTTAAATCTATGGACTGTCTGAACAAAGCTTGCATGCAAACATGAAAAGCAACTCTATCTTAAATAATGCAAAAAAAAGTTTAAGAATTATGAATCCTATGAAGAGTGGAGCAAATATGCCCAGAATATCCAGAGACTTCAGTCAGTGATCAGTTAGCTGTAAATAATGGTTAAATTTTGGGAAATGTGAAATAAGATTCAATTTGTTTATGCCTCAGGTGTGGCACTTACAATTTTTGATCAATATCTGGTAGGTTTGTAAATATTTTAAGACTGAACCTACCCCTCCTGCATGCAGAAGGTTAGATCCTCAGCTGCCACAAGATTTGTAACTGACGAATGTCTATAATTAAGCAAATTACATCAAGTATAGTTTTCTTTATATGTCTGCTTTTTGGTAGGACATTTGATATTTTGAGACATTAACAGGTCTGAAAGACTCCCCAGGGACCACCCGTTTCCAGCTACTGGCAGACCAGTTTCAGTGCTTGGCCACAAGCTGGGGACATGGAGGCTGGGGCACCATCTGGCAGAGTTATTACTGCACAGGTTCCTCTCTGAAAAGTCAACACCCTTTGGCCACCCCATATATGGGACATGATGTTTATGCACATAGCCAAGTTCAGCCCCAGAGAATTATTGCTGTAGCTGCTATCAGATTCCTTGGGGGTGTCACTGCTTCCTTTCTCTGCCAGGGACCTTCCTCCCATGGAGGGATGGGGCCTATTTCTTTCCACATCTCCAAAAAATATTATAGCAGTGGAGACCTTGCCTTGAACTGTCTTTGTCTGGAGAGCTCCCTGGTGCTCCTTCCCACCAGGCTTCTGATCTGTTGCTGCTTTTTGAGATTAGCTATAGAAATTCAGTTTTCACACAGCTTTGGTAGAACGCCCCTGTCCCCTATCTCTTCAGAGGGAGAGAACAGCTGTAACGATATCACATATTGGTGCAGCCTGCCATTCCCCAACCATGGGGCCAGGGGTATCAAGGATGTGGCAGGGCTTGGGAACAGACTGGGTAAAATGTATAACCACAAGGAGGCAGTGATATGGGAAAGGAAGATGATTTTGGTAAAGGGTATCCCTCACCTAGGTTATCAGTCTGCATGGAGATGAGAGCTCCCACTACAGATCACATGTGCCTGGAAACAATATGGATCATTTCAACTAAAAAAATACACACATTCTGTAAAGTTGTCTTTTTTCCCCTAAAATTCAGTTCAGGTAAACTCCATGGCTATTGAGAACAGTTATTGCCTTCATATGGAGAGCTCTGCTTTTGTATGTATCTAATAGGAGCTTGGTTTTTGAGATAAGTCCAATTTGATTGATTTCTTTCATCTGTGGGAAATGTAATTTCTAAGTTGCCCTTATTTTGGTCATTCATCAGATCCAGGCATCTTTACTATCTCATAACATTGCTGTTGTGTAAATACTGCCTAGAAAATGTTATGTAAAATTAGTTAATCTCATCTAAATGTATTTGGCATAGGGCTTTGGTTTGAAGGAATTCTTAAAAAACTACAGTTTTATAATGTAAGTGGCCAATTTTTCATCTAGGTCTGCTAACCAGTTTGGTTAGAAAATGTAGAGGTCATATGGCCCTCTAAAACAAATCAGTAACGCAAAGTGATAATGGTAGCATGAAGCAGAATAGTTTTCTGTTGGGGAGGAGAAATTTATGTAGGGCAACAGTCTGAGGCACTCCTAGGGCATCAGTGGAGTGCTGTGGGAGCAGGGGCTGGAGCAGGACCAGGGGTGTCACAGCAGCAGTCCTGGAGTCAGAAGATGGGATCCATGGCCTTCAGCCACCACCATGCTTGGGGGTAAGGGCTAGGTGTCAAAAGACTTTAATCAGGCTTCCTGTCAGATTAAAGACTGCTGAACCTCGTAAATAATGTCCTCAGCGTTTAAAGAAGAGGGGAAGAATCATCAAAGGGGAAGACTACAGACTTACCAGGATAAAAACATTCTGGTTTCTCAGGTCTTGGTGTATCTGTGGGAATATTTTGTGATTAGTGCCTTGTATCTTTTACCTCTCTTTCGTGTTGTACTGATAAGAAATATCTTGGTGCATGTGTGGGAACTGAAGGCCAGCACTTTAAGAGATTTCAAGGAGGCATCCATAAAAGCACTGAGCAAGTCTGTTTGTTTAGGGGAGAGAACCCCAGTCCTGGGTGCTAGCTTTTGTTGATATGCCTCCTTCTGTTTGGAGAGAAGCTGATGAAGGCAGTTGACTATTCTCCCTGTGGAAATGAGAATGGGTCTGCAAGAACACACCTGTGCTAGCGATGCATCCCAGTGAGGTATCCTTCCCACCATCTGCACTTTGGATGTGAAAATATCACCTGGTTCTAGTGTTGGCTTTTTCAGTGATAAGTGTTGAGGATAACACGCATACATGCTTGTTTCCTTTCAGCAAAACTGATATCCTGAAGGCTTCTGTTTCCAAAATACAACATGGAAAATTACTCTCTAAACTTTGAAACTTTATGTGTTGTCACTCTCTTTTTAGCAGATTTGAGAAATTGTTATTTCACATCAGCAAGAGTTGTTACTCTGCTTCTTTGGAAGGAATTTGTCACTGGTAACTACTAAAAGAGATATTTAACAAGGCATTTAAGGCAGAAAGGCTATTTACATTTGTCTCAGGGAAGTTACATGAGGGTCTGTGGTGCTTCATCTGAAAGGCTTTGCTTATCGTAGTTGGAACCATATGGTCAAAGAACAAAAGCATTAGTCTTTGCTAACTAAGGAATAGTCTCACTTTAACAAACCATCCATCTGGTGACATTTCAACCCACAACTGTTAGCAAAGAGGACACTGTTTTATGCAAGCACAAAGCAAAACCATCAGATAACTGCTGTGCTCCTATTCTGCCCTAGTCAGGCAATTCGAACCCTGCCATCTTTCTCTAATATAATTTATATTATTTTGTTTACTACTTACTCTTTGCAAACTGCAGTGAAGGTGATGTGGAAATGACTGTCGCTTTCCAAATTTGACATTTGAAAATAGAATACCATTGGCACAGAGACTAGCTCAGATGATAGTTCAGACTGTGATGAGAAGAAACTTCTACATATCTTCTAGGACTGATTTGCATTTAATTGTGAAGCACAGATATGTTTGTTTTGCTTGTGTCTTACGTGGCTATTCAGATGATTCAGGGAGAAAAAAGTGGTACTGGAGCATATCCAAAGATAGTGAAGGGTCTGGAGCACAGGTTTCATGAGGAGCAACTGGGAAAGCTGGGGTTGTTTAGCCTGAAGAAAAGAAGCTCAGAGGAGATCTTGTCACTCTCTACAACTACCCGAAAGGATGGTGTAGGAGGGTAGGGGTCAGTCTGTTCTCCCAAGTAACAAGCAATAGAACAAGAGGAAATGTCTTCAAGTTGTGCCAGGGGAGGTTTAGATTGGATATTAAGAAAAATTTCTTCACCGAAAGGGTTACCAAATCTTTTCTTAGGCTGCCCAGGGAAATGGTTGAGTTGCCATCCCTGGAGGTATTTAAAAAATGTGTACATGGGGCATTTGGGGACATGGTTTAGCAGTGGACTTGGCAGAGCTGGGTTAATGGTTGGACTCAAAGGTGTTTTCCAACCTAAATTACTCTGTGATTCTATGATTCTATGGCTTAGAAATCCTGAATTACCCAGTACTTATATCAGCAGGCTTAAACATTGTTCTCCACCTATCATTCAACTGTTATATGTCTGCCCCATCATCCACTCATGGAACAAAAACAATAGCCAATGGCTAATGATATATTATAAACTGCTGGATTATGAATTATTGCCATGAGAAATTTGTTAGCCATACAGATGGGGTTGCTGGCTGATGAGAATCTCAGCATGAGCTGTCAATGTGCATTTGCAGCCCAGAAATCCAACCATACCCTGGACTGCACTAAAAAGCAGTGTGGCTAGTAGGGCAAGGGAGGTGATTCTACCCCTCTACTCTGCTCTCATGAGACCTTAGAAGAAGTACTGCATCCTTCTCTGGGGCCCTCAGCACAGAAAAGATATGGACGTGCTGGAGCAAGTCCAGAAGAAGGCCACAAAGATGATCAGAGGGCTGGAGCACCTCTCCTGTGAAGACAGGCTAAGACAGTTGGGGTAGTTTAGCCTGGAGAAGTCTCTAGGGACACCTGGTAGCACCTTCCAGTGCCTAAAAGGGGCCTACAGGAAAGCTGGAGGTGGACATTTTACAAGGACATGTAGTGACAGGACAAGGGGTAATGGCTTCAAACTGCAAGAGTGTAGGTTTAGGTTAGATATTATGAAAAAATTCTTCACTATGAGGGTTGTGAGGCACCGGCACAGGTTGCCCAGAGAAGCTGTGGATGCCGTATCCCTGGAAGTATTGAAGGCCAGCATTGATGGTACTTTGAGCAACCTGATCTAGTGGAAGATGTCCCTGCCTATGGGGATTGGAACCAGATGGTTGCTTCCAACCCAAACCATTCTATAATTCTGCACTTCTTCTTTTTGTAAATATCTTATAATAATACAAATTACTTACACAGGCTTTGGAAAGGATTTTTCAAACACGAGAGGCTCAACAGAAACTTCCTTGACTGACTTGGAAGAAAATGTTGAAAGATGTGTAGTTTTCAGTCTTGCTTGGGTACACTTAATTTTTGGAGAAGCTACCTGTGGGCAAGTGAGAAGGGCCAGGCCCTAAGATCTGGATCACTGGGATACAATTTTCTTCACATGTCCAGGCTATTTTATCTCAGCTCTTGATCTCTTAATATGAGGTCCCCTCAGTACTGACTACTGCTGATTTGGTATTCTGCACCTCTTCATCATTAGCTTCATTCAAATCAACAGATCTTTTGGGACAGTCTCAAACAGCTATTCTAGAGTAGCACTCTTCTGTCCCTGTCATATATGCGCTAACTAGAGATCAAAAACTCTGCATTTCTTTTCCACCTGAGCCACCTTGTGGGCCCTTTTCCTATAGCAAAAATGTCACTTTTAAGAGAAAAGATACCATTCACAGTGTACATTTCAGGGAACCATAATGCAAACTGATGAAGAAGACAGCAGCACTGTGGGACTTGACCCATCATTGCTTGATCATCAGACTCTTCAGTGACCTTTTGGAAAAAAATTACCTTGTTGTGATGTAGTTCCCAGAAGACCAACATCTCAAAAATCAAGACTGAGCACCTGGACAGTCATGTCCAGACATAGACATGGACATGGGTATGGCAACAGATTTGCTCCCTTGATTAACACTGACATTGCCAGGACTCTCAAATACATTTAACCAAGTTCATCAACGGATTTTCTTGACACTGCTCTCACATCAGAAAGAAATCTAGGAATTCACAAAGTTAGGTTTAACATTGCCTTCCAGCCCCTGACAGAGAAGCCATTCTATCAGTGGAGATGGGAATCATTTGTTAGGGTGCTCTTCTCCTTATTATACAAAGTATCTTGAATAATGTCCCAGGGGGCAATAGTGTGGGGGAAACTTAAGCCAGTGAAAATGCAGTGGGTCCATGTGAAATGGTTTTCATAGAATCAGAGAATGGTTTGGCTCAGAAGGGACCTTTTAAGATCACCTAGTCCAACTCCTCTGCTGTGGACAGGGATATCTGCCACTAGAACAGCTTGCTCAAAGACCTGTCCAACCTGACCTTGAGCACTTCCACTGATGGTACTTCCACAACTACTTTAGCAAATGAAAGGAAGAGTTTAACAGAGGGGGATTTCTGTGTCCTTCACAGCCAGCCCACTGAGGCTTTGTTATATTTTTTTCACAAGCAAAGAGCATGCAGATGCTTCTAGACTCCATCCTTGGTTTTTTGAATCACATATGGCAAAAAATAGGATAAACAACAATGTCAGCCTCCAGAAGTCAGCATGGTGTGCCCCTCTTTCGGCACAGGACCCTCTGATCTGTTAGTACCACATCTCTGGCTCCTCTGGAAAGGAATATGCAGCAAAGAAGACATTTCTTGATGATATTTTCTTGCATATAAGTAGTGGACTGTGGGTCCCAGGGCTCCTTCTCAGACACAGAGTTCTTAGAAGTCGCTATGATGCTCCAGAGGTGAGGGAACTCACATATATGAGCAGGGAGGGTTTGGTCACTCAGTTAAAGCAGAGGCCCCATAAAAATACTTCCACTGTGCTGCATCTGAAGTGTGCCAAAACCTGGCCTTGGCAGGCAGCAAGGGGAGGGAGGTCCAAAGGTTTATTTATTAAGTTCCTGGATGGGCTGTTGAGCAGGTGGGTAGGGAACTCTGGACATTGCTGGCTGTAGAGGTGAGCATGAGGGCAGCACTGCTGCTCAGTATTTTTAGTGATGAGGAGCAAAGTACTCACTGTAACCCCACGTCAAGGAGCGCAGGGTTAACACTCGGCTTGCTGTGTGTGCTTGGGTGGTAAGACCAGCAATTGTCAAATTTCCAGCCTTTGCTTGAGGAATTTATCAACATGAAAACAAACAACCAACATGTTTTCTGTTTCTCTTGCATTTCTCAGGGTTGCTGAGCAGATTTTTCAATTCTTCCAGCTCCACAGCAGAACTAAAGGTTTGGTGTGACTGTCATTTTCCTTCTTTCCTTCCTACCCCTTTTTTTTCCTCTCCAGACCAGAACCACCTGGAGGGCAGCACCTTCCTGATGCCCATAGTGCTTGGAGAAAACCCAGCACAGGCTAAGTGATGATTCCTTGGCCTGCTAGTCTCAAAACCTATTTATGTGAATGTACACCATCACATAGAAGTTTCTTTCTGTATCAGGATGAGAAGGTTTGGTGGTTTTTGTTTTTTTTTCCGTTCAGATTAAAGGTAACGTAAAGAGTGTTTTATCCGCTCTGGGCTGTGCTTTGAGTTTCTGGGTTGCTCCATCAGAATCTGCTGATAGTGCTAAGCCCTGAAATGTGAAAACAGCTACTTTAGCTGACACATTACCAATGCAATGACTACCTTTGTGATGCCTGCACAACACACACAGAAAATACATATATAATTTTAAAAGGCTTCTTTATGGAATTTATATTGGAGCAATTCTGAAACAGCATCTTTGCCTGCCTGGCACTGCTGTCTGCCCATAGCTAAGATCAGGCTTTGCTCCATACCCTGAGAAGATTTGGATTTCAAATTAATTTGTGCCTTTTAAAAAACACAAAGGCCTACAAATATTTCAGGCAAAATTTGAGATTATTGCCCAGTGAGACAATAAGCTGTAAGTGCTCTGACCTCGCAGTATCACTAAATTATTATGTTCCTGAACAATACTGTATTGTGGAAACAAGAAGCACTGGCTGCAGCCTTCTGTTATCAATCAGCCAGCAGTACAGCAGTAAAGTTACTTAACTCCCACTCTCAAAAACACACCAATCAATACCACTGTGTATGAAGCAGATACGGACAGCCAGACCTTGATGTTTAATTAATTCTAAATTACTATTAGTTCATAAATGCCCAGACTTAAGATGTGTAAGCAACAGGATATTACCATTGTGAGTATCTATATTTCTCAAAACCTAGAAGAGGCATCTGAGACCACAGCAAGTCAGGGGAAGCACACACAGCTGAGCAATTGCAACTGCGTGCTATTTTTAAAAGCAGTTCTCAGTTTCTAGCTGATGTCACTAACTGAAATGAATTGAGTCTGTGCAATGATAGCACATAGTCTTTGTTCCTAAGGCTTATGCCTCAGCCTTTTAAATTCATTCACTTATGTCTTAAAGTCCTACTGTATCAAGCTGGGGTTGGATTTTAGATATGCTTATTTAATTTGTACTTCTTTTTTTATTTTTGCACAGATGCTACTTGACCTCCAGTTCTACCCCTCTGCTTTGGGGAAGAATTTTTGCTTTTTTGTTTTGATTTTTTTTGTGTGTGTGTGTGTGTTTTGGTTTTGTTTTTTTTTTTTTTTTTTTCTGTTTGGTTGGTGTTTTTTCAATCCTTTTTACATCATCGGGTTTCGTACTTTTAATTCTGTCGCGGGGAAGGAGCGGGAATAACATGTCTGTGGAGACATTTGTATGCAGAGGGATGTGCGGGCCTGTGCACACCTGTGGTGTGGGCACCCACACGTATAGGCACTCACATGAATAGGCACTCGCACGTATAGGCACACGCGCACGTTTATTCCTAATTGCAGGCATTAGGAGGATGAAGAGCTCCTTAGGGAATCGGGAGGAGCACCCGGCGCGGAGCCAGCGGCTGCGCGGTCGCGGAGCTCCCCCTGCTGTCCGCCCGCCGCCACGCCGCGCTCCTCCCGCCGGTTGAGCGGGGCTGTGCGGGATCCTTAGGAGAGAGAGGTCTCACACCTTCCTGTGTGGGAAGCAGGTCCCAGGTACCCACCCGACTAACTGGAAATTTCCCAACACCACACCACACACGTTGCTGCTAAAACCTCTGTTGCCTAATATGAGAGGGAAGGCTGGTGAGATGTCCCTACTGCAGGCAGGGATGAGCCATGGACCTTGCAGCCAGGGAACTTCTCTGTCGCTCTGACAGAAGCATCTTTCAGTTTGAACTGAAAATGACCTAAAGCACAGTGTTTCCACTGAACAAGAATCGTGCTTTCTGCCCACCTCTCTCCAGCCTGACCCGTGTCCCCCTTTTATACCAGCAGAGCATATTCCCTCCTATTGTATTAAAGAAGTGTGTGACACCGAATACAGCGTGCAGTGGACAGCAGCACTGCCCATAATATATGATATGACGTATATCATATATAATATATAACGATATGACAGAAGTTCCCTTGTGGGTTCACAGGTTTTCTTGTCATTGCTCTGCCACCACAAGTGAAAGGGATTTGTAATTGTGCATATTTCGAAAAGGTGAAGTGAAATGATTCCTTCAGCTGAAGTTATGCCTGTGCAGATCTGACTGTGGAAGCTGAGACCTAATATCCCTACCCTAATAGTTTGGGCATGAGCCTGTAACAGGCTCAAGTAATCTTGAGCCAAGGCAAGCGGAGATGGCTAAACTGTCCACATCATCCAGGTTAGGAAGGGATCAACACCATATATTCTCACCTACTCTTAAATACACGGTTAGTTAGTGGGCAGGATGAAAAGCTGGTGCCATGATATACAATGAGATTAATGGAAGCTGGGCGAGGGAAGTGGGGGGGGGAGAGGAGGGGTGGCACTAGGGAGGAATATGTTGCCTTTGAGTCCAAGGTGACCCTTTGGCCTTCTGGCCAATGCAGAAATTCTCTGCTCTATGATGAAGGCAATGCTGTGACCTGGCCTCATTCTAGGATTGCCAAATAGTCTGGATTATAAAGAATAACCTCTACTATTTTTGCATTGAACATCCTGCATTAAAAGTTTATGAGTAATGGACTTCCTTGGATTTTCACTGCATTCACTGCTTGTCTGACAACCCAAAACCTGCAAGACCAGAGATGCAGCTATTTCACACAAGCAAATAAATAATGTATTTACTGTACAAATTACCCTTCATGCACAATGAGGTCCATCTCATTGGACAAAGGCAACTCATCTAAGACTATTCCAGATTTTGATAAGCAAAATGTACCAGCCCTACCTAGTGTGTAGCCCTGTCTCTGCAAAAGTAACTATCCCTTCATGGGCTGCTGGTTTATAAATCATGGGTTTTATTTCTCCATTGCAGGAATGTACTGCAGATTTATAAAGCATTTAAGACCCTGTGGTTAATGTTTCATCTGCTCATGAATATCCTGAGGGACCAAACTATTGTTTAATCTTCTACAGAATTAACAGTGATTTATAAAAAAAGTTGTTTGAAACATATTTCTTTTATTAGCAATACCACTGAAAGCCAAAAACAGAACCTAGATTTATCTACCATTCATGCTGCCCATATAATATATAATGCTTTACGCATTAAGTAAGGAAAAAGTAAATATTGCTCCTGCTGAGTGAAGGTCTACAGATAGATGGCTTAATTTTAAAGGTGATTTGGATCTAGATCAACATCCAACAGCCTTATGAGTTAATAGAGCACTGAGTGTGCTAGAGGTCTAAGGCACTTCTTGCCTTTAGAGTGGCTTTGTGAGTCAAAGTGAAAAAAACCCCAACCAACCAACCAAACAAACAAAAAATTAGTTTTGTTTGCCCTGTCTGGCTGCCAGAGTGCTGCTTGGATTTCTTCATATAGTTCAGGTTGGACACTGGGGACACAAAAATCACTAGCTTTTGAAAAACTGGTATAGAAAAACATGATTTTAACTGGGAATCAAAATTAGAGTCTGCTACAATTGTAGAAGTTCTGAAAAGGCCTGTATAAAGGGAATGACCAAGGGGTATCAGGTCTCACAGATTCTGTTTCCCAGAAGTTACTGGACAAAACCTTCTTTCTCTTCATCCTTTAGACTCTAGAGGCAACAAGTCCTTCTGCATCATGTCACATGTCTGGTCATTTATAGGCTGAACAGGGACCTCAGAGCCACCATGCGCTTGCAATCATCTCAGTCCTATCAGCAAGACAGGCCCCAGGTCTCAACCTGAGCTCAAATCATTTTTGCACAACCCTCAGGAGCAAGAAGTAAGAGAAAAAAACTGAGGTTCAACATCAACATCTGGGATGATGCATACAGGCAAGAAAAGCAGTGATAAATATTTGTGTTTAGTCACTTCTCAAGGGGCACATTAGAGGAGGAAGTGTGTTTGTTATTCTCAGTCAGAAACAACAGTGGGACTCAGGGGCTGAGGTTGAAAGTGCATATCAATAATTCAGTGTAGAATATATTATGGGGATACAGTGTAATTATCAAAAGCAAAACAAAGAAATGAAGAAAAAGTCACTACAGCTCTCCAATTACATTTTGTCAGAAAGTGTTTTTCTTTTTCTTTCTATTTTTTTACTTTTTATTTGAGAAACAGAAGGGGAGTCTTTGGTTAGCACCTCTGCACTTTTGGTTTTCAATCCCATCTTAGAATCTCAAACTTTTCTGCACGGAGAAGGCAAGATGCAAGGAAAAAGAAGAGTGACTGAGCTGGAAACTTTTTTCTCTAGGAGTATAAACTCAGTTAATAATCACAGGAAGGTCAGAATTAAAGTTACATTTTAACTAATGGTGAGATACAATAAGTATCTTAAAACTTCAGAATGTTGTCAATCTCCCCAAGAAACCAGAACTTGCCTTATGGAGACAGTGTAACAAACATAGGAATTAAACTGAGGATTTTGGTGGCTTTGATCAGATTCAAGCAAAAAATTCTCCTTGTTTTCAGTTGTATGTTAGCACAGGCAAGTGCATAAGGAGAAACCTCGTGTACTTGAGCCCTACCTCACTTAAGTACATTTTATTTCACTCCCCATTCAAGAGCAATGCTAATTCTTGATATCAGTGAGTGAAATTCAAAATCAGTGTGTGCAATTCTCGTAAAGAAGGGTAAAGATAGGCCTTTGGTTCCAAGCCTCTTTTTGTCAGTACTATGGCTGTGCCATCTGAACAGTGGTCTGAGAGAAGGAAGGATTGGATCCATGAAGTGAGTAGAAATATGGAAGAGAGACTCCGCTGACATTACCTCATGCAGCTTCCCTGGACCAGCTGGTATCAGCAGAGAAATGGACTTTGCTTCGTGAAAGATGCCCTTCTGTTTCACTCTTCCTTGTCAGGAAAGAGAGATTGATGGTGCCAAACCATCAGGCCTTCAAATTTTCCATGGTTTCACAGTATATTTACCTGCTGCAACAGAGACTCTGGAAATGAGATTCAAGAGCCATCACGGATCTCAGGAAAAAAAAAAAGCTAAGAAGCTATTACTCTAATCTGGCCTTACTTTGGTCATCCCGGTAGGACCTAAAGCAAAGATTGTCTTCTCTCTTTTCCTCCTTCTGCTCTTCCCCTACCCCACCCTTAACATTAAGACTGTTATTAGCTATTGATATTGTACCATCATTTGCTGACATAATTAATTATTTGGGCCTCATTTCACTGTAATTCTTGGCAGCTCTCCTTATTGAAACTCTCAGCTTCCAGACGAGTAAAAACAGATATAAAAATGTTCATTCAATACCTATGCATAGAAAAAAGAAAGGAAAGAAAAAAATCATTCTAGCAATAAATCACTGTCTTAGTTATGGTTTCTTTTGCCATCTAAATGACTCTTCTTGCCTAACCACAAATCCTAGCAGCAGAAGATTAGTGGGGAAAGAGCTACCTTTCCTCTGATTTTAAGACAGCTATGCAGGATACCTGTGCTATCAGAAATGCAAGAGTTGTTCAGCAGAAGAACAACTTCTGGTCTTTTTCCCCAAGGGTGAGGGTGACCTCTTATTAGATAATAACCGTAACATTAGGCATAAGGGACAAAAACTGTAGAAGTCAAGACCTCACCAATATCACAAACACGTTTTTAATCAGGATAGATGAAAATAGATATACATGAGCTGTTAAAAGCAAAAGACTGCTGAAAAGCAAGTGATATATCACTCTTCCACTGAACTTTCCCCATATGGTTCTCAGGAACCTTCACATAAAAAAAGCTGGATCCCTTTTATCTTATTCTCTGTTTTGTAAATCAACGCAGATAAGGTGTTAAAGATGTGAGGTTTCGGGCTCTCCTAGGAAATCTCATCAGAAGGGAGTATGGTTCTCAGAAAGTCCTCTCTTCCCCTAACTGGGAATTTGGTGGGACAAGATTTACATTCCATTCTCCCACTCCAGGGGCAGCAACCTGCCTGTCAGAGCCCTGCGTGCTTACCCTGCATGGTAAGCCCCATCAGATAGCTGGCACTGCACAGCCTCTTACAGACTCATTCACAGGACAGCAATTCACAGCAATCCAAAATGGCCTAGAAATATTCTATTGTGATTGAATAGACCCCACGTTTCAGTTTAGTTGACTAAAAAGATATACTTGATAAAAATAAGGTGTTATTCTACCCAAATTTGACTGATAGGATTTGTGAAAGAAAGTGTAATAAACAAAAGATCAAGAAACAAATTTAGCCTTAGTTTATACTTATCCGTTGATTTCAGTGTCTACAAAAGAGCTTCAGTTTTGCCCCTAATAAAAAATCTATTTTCCAGAGATAATACGCTCAAAACCTTTTATGAGACTGCTATAAGTAATAGTGAAAAGAAGAACTTGGACACAACTAAAAGGCACACTGGTGAGAAGAAATCTCATTCTGAGCAGAAATCTTTCTACTTGGTTACCGCACAATCTAATCCTGACAGTGCACTCCACTTGAAAAATGACATCCCCATCTCTAAGAATTGAAAGGTGGCAGAAAAAGCAGGCACTCGGTGCTTTAGTCTAAAGCAATTATGAGCTCCTCACAAGCTCGAAGACAAGAATTGATTTTCATTTCTAGATTATCAAGAGGAGGGGGCAAGCAGGTCAGGAAATCTGACCCTATCTTGACCTGGTGGATTGGATTGTTCTCAGACCTGTTCAATATTGAAAAGGACTGTTTGGGATGGAAGAGGGGGAGGAAAAGAGAAATCCTTTGGTGTATTTTGTACCCGTTAATATCTAAGAATCCTTTTTTACCTCATTTTATGATCTTAATAATTCAACATGCAGTCAAGTATTTTTAAGTGCTTATTTGAAAGACATTTGCCCATAAATGACCAAATCTGATAAAGACAGCAGAAACTGAGGAATGCTGAATCAGGAGAGTGTAAAAGCAATATAGAAATAAGCACAGTCTGGCTTTAGAGGGGACCTGTAAATCTTTAGATCACTCCTTTGCTATACCTACACCTATAAACCAATCAGATAACCTATATATTTTGCTATATATTTGTGTAACACTATCTATTTCTAAAGACTTCAAACCCCAAACCCTTCCCCCATTACTTGGCTTCCACAGAAATTTTACCATTTACTGAGTTGAGACATGAAGGGAAACACAAAGAAACTTTGCTAATTCAAGTGCATAGGGACCACATCATTACTTGGATTACTGAAAACTGGAATAACTGTAATGTTGCTTTATTTTTCTGTTGATGCTTTAGATAAACTCATGCAACTTTTTTTCCCCATTATGAAATAGTATTTTGTGTACAGGGAATAATACACAAGTTAAACAATAACTTCTGGGAGCAGGTATGAAAAATATAAACCTAGTAGAGGAACTAGAAGCAGAAGGAGGTCAGGAATACATCAAACACTAACCTAGTGTTGTGTTTTAACCTGGCAGTCAGCTAAACAGCACACGGCTATTCACTGACTTCTCCCCCCTCGGTGGGATGGGGGAGAGAATTGGACAAAAAGTAAAATTTGTAGATTGAGATAAAGACAGTTTAAAAGGACAGAAAATTAATGGGGAAAATTAATAATAATAATTACAGTAATAATAACAAATATAAAATAATTGCAATGTACAAAACAAGTGATGCTAAATGCTATTGCTCATCACCTACTGCCCAGACAATTCCTGAGCAGCGTCCCCTGGCCAGGTGTCCCCCCAGTTTATATGCTGGGGTATATATGTCATATGATATAAAATATCCCTTTGGCCAGTTTGGGTTAGATGTTGTGCCTGTGTCTCCTCCCAACTTCTTGTGTTCTCAGCCCACTCAATGGCTGAATATGAGGAGCTGAAGAGTCCTTGACCACCACTTAGCAACAACTAAAACAGCAGTGTGTTATCAACATTATTCTCATTTTAACTCCAAAACACAGCACTGCACCAGCTACTGGGAAGAAAATCAACTCTATCTCAGCTGAAACCAGGACACCTGTTGTGCAGGTTATCACAAATCACCTCCAGCACATAGCTAACTTCTTCAGGTACAAGATACCTCTCTCCATGTTGGTCCACTTGCCTGGGTGACATATCATCCTTGAAGGAATATCTTTCCTTCACACCTGAACAGGAGTTGCCTTCAGAGGCTGAGGATCTCATGACCCTTTTCCAAACATTTTGTCAATGCCCCCTACCCTAGAAATGAATCTCAGCTGTTTGGCATCCCTACCCTCTAATTCCAGGCTAGTTAGCCCCATTAGCCCAGCATTGGAACAGACAAGGGACAATGGGCTCGCTTGGAAGATGGTTGAAATCTTTTCACGTATCTCACTGCAAACTCAGGGATAGAGATTGGATTGTCACTACCTTGTTTATGAGTTCTTGTATCTTCCCACTTCTGTTCTCTTGGTGGTATTACTTTGGAGTAGTCTACCTCATCCACTTCTTCCCTTAGTAAGGGAAGTTTCTTCCTTTATTAGATGATTTGACTTCCAACATTTCTTCTTGTGTATAGGAGTGACTGATAACGACAGAGGTTGGTTCTCCAGTTCTGCCATGATGCCCATCATGGAGTTTGGAGTAGCTGCAATACCTGTCACTCTGTTGTCAGATTAGGAGACCTTCTCTTCCCCCAGAGGGTACTGAGTAGTGTTCAACAGGGCTCAGTAGGCATGAGCCAGGCCCTAGCATCTTGCAATGATTTGTGTCTCTCTGGAACTGCCAGTGTAACAGCTCACTTCTCGCAAACATTTTACTGTTTTTTCAGAGTTCCGCTCTTGTTCAGGGGTGAAGTTCAAAACATTGGAGGTACACACTGTCTTAGGTGCTTTCCTGTACTGTCCCATGCACTCTGACACTCAGAAATATCCGGCCTTGAGGCAGACCTCTTGGAGGTATTCTTAAATAGTTGTTTAACTTTAAACAAGACCAAGAACACATTTAGTAACATGGGACATGTCAACAGGAACATGTCGGTGTGAACATCCCAAGAATATTCAAAATTCTCAAGAGCTATTGTAATTAGCCTGGAGAATTAAAAAAAGGGGAAGGAGAAAAGGAGGGTAAAGGAGTGGGAGACACTTTCCCCCACTTTTTCTCACCTGTAGCTTGGCTCTCTAAGGAGAAGACATAAAGAGTGTAATTATCACTGGTTTCTGAGAGATGGCTCCCAGAGTATGGAGATGACAACAGCGCTGATTACAGATACCAGATTAGTCTCATGACCAGCAATTTTATCATATCATAAGTCAGTATTGGGAGACATGATAAACACTTTTTCTCACCTGTAGCTTGGCTCTCTAAGGAGAAGACATAAAGAGTGTAATTATCACTGGTTTCTGAGAGATGGCTCCCAGAGTATGGAGATGACAACAGCGCTGATTACAGATACCAGATTAGTCTCATGACCAGCAATTTTATCATATCATAAGTCAGTATTACAAACCGCAACAAAATGATAAACATAAGCCAGACCCCAGAGGTGATAAACACCACTATAAGGAACATATACAGCAAGTAAGATGCTATATAATACATCTCTGAGAACAAATAAATCACCATTGTGATCAGTGACTATTCAACTAATACAATGAATGCTTATAAAAAATTTGTTTCAATACACTCTGGTCAGACTTGTCATTATCTTCACCCTCTGGACACCATGTTTGGTGTCAGAAAAATTACTGTTGTGGCTTAACCCAGAAGGCAGATAAACACCACACAGCAGCTCACTCACTCCTTTCCTCTCTCCCTTCAGCAGGATGGGGGAGAAAATAAGAAAGGAAGAATAAAGTTTGTGGGATGAGATAAAGATGGTTTAATAGGACAGGAAAGGAAGAGGGGGGACATTATTATTATTATTATTATTATTATTATTATTATTATTACTACTACTACTGCAGTTGTTGTTTTGGGTTTTTATTTTTATTATCAGAATATAAAAATGTTATTGCTTACCACCCACTGACCATTGCCCAGACAGTTTCCAGTTCCTGGACACTGTCCCCTGTCCAGTTTCCCCCTAGTTTGTATACTGAGCATGTTGCCATTATGATATGGAATATTCCATTGGCCAGTTTGGGTCAGCTGTCCCAGCTGCGTCCCCTCCCAACTTCTTGTGTCCCCAGCCTACTTGCTGGCAGGGCAATATGAGAAGCTGAAGAGTCTTTGACCGCTGCTTAGCAGCAACTAAAACATCAGAGTGTTATCAACATTATTCTCATCCTAAATCCAAAACACAGCACTGCACCAGTTACTGGGAAGAAAATTAACTCTATCCCCATGGAAACCAGGGCACTCAGCCAATCAGATGAATCAGTTCCGGAGCAATGGGCTCTCACTCTAAAGCCACCACTGAAACATTGCCATTTCTGTCAGAAATGCCACAGCTGCCTAACAGCCCACATTGACAGAAGTCCTCAAAGGAGAGAATGGGAAACAAATACTGAACTCAACATTTAGCTAACTGTAACTGCAGGACTGCTACAGCAAAATGGAGTTGGTCACTGGGAATTGTGTTACTGCAACCATCTGGTTTTCCAAATCCCCAGGAAAAGTGAAGGTTTTATGAAAGGGTGATGGAAAGAGGCAAGCAAAGCCATGCATGCATTGCAGCTAAATGGAGGCATTCAGGGCAGCGGGGCAGCCACTAACACAAACAGAAATTATGTTTTCTGTCTGGCTAACACATTATAATGGCCAGCATTTTCACTCCAATTTTAAACTGATGTCTACCTTCAAAGTAAGAATAAACAGGCCATTTTGCCTTTTTGCTGATGTGTTACTGCCATAAATCAAGCAAAAAAATTAAAATGAAAAAGTCTAAAATGTCCCAAAGTAGATCAGTTCTTCAGTGAGCCTTCTAATTTGAAAATCTAAAGAGAAATTATCTGTGAGCAGACCCCATTGAAAATAACAAATGAACATCTAAGTGTAATTGTAGTGTCTTGCTTACAGGACTCTCAACCAGGAATCTGAGGCACAACGGCTCTGCATACATAAATGCTATAAAATTAGTGCAGACAGCTGGCAAAGCATTAATTAACAGCAGTAATGATTTCAAACCAGAGCTCTGGGGACTCCACAGGAAATAGGAAGTACACTGATTCTGCTTTCATGTATGTCTCTGACCTGGTTTCTTCACCCTAAATAAGAAAAAAAACCAATCCATGTGTGAGCCAGAATATCACACAAGCCACCACCAGCAATCCTTGAGATAATACACACTCTGAGAAGCACAGAAAGCTTACTTTAAGTATGCTCTAGCATCAGACAGCTGCAAAAATTACTCTGGAATACTATGCATACAGTGCTAGATAATTAATCACAAAGACTATTCTAAAGAATTCAAAATTTAGAAAAAAAAAAGGTAGTTTTCCCCCTTTCTATTGTAGCCTAATTTTAACATATTAGATGATTCATATTGTTCCCTGGATTGTCCCCAGGAGTATCACACAAATAGAAGTGCACATAAATGCTAAGCTAATATGTAAATGAGAAATAATCTGAAGATTTATCTATGAACTCCAGCTTCTTTTAGCAAATTAATTCATTGACAGCAGAAGGGTTACTGTCTCTCTGTGAAACATAAGAGGGAAAATGTTGGTTCACAGAAGATTTATTTCTACAATAGACCTAACAGGTCCAATAATTATTATAGTTCACCATGTTGTTCCTGGGTTTGTGCTGAAGATTGCATTCCCTGTTAGCATAAAATATATCTGCAGGGAAAAGACAAGGAGAACAATTTAAAATGCATAATATTTTCTCCTGAGAATGAACTCTACTAGAGCAGCATCTCCATATGCACAAGATGGAAGTGATAATCTGGAAATTATGTACTAGTAAAGCTCTGGGGAACAGACAAAGAACAGTGATGTTATGGCAATAGAGAAATCGGCTGGCCTCAAATGTGCCATTTGTGCTATCCTTTCTACAGTGAAAAAAAGAAAGTTCAACCCTTTCTGCTTTGAGCTGGTAACCGTGGGTTCTACCACCTCAGAGCCAGCCTGAGCCTTCCTGGCACCCTTGGCTCTGATCTGGGAAGGTGGGGGTGTGAGGGCAGGCGTTTAGGTAGAGAAAAACACAAACATACAGACTGCCCAGGGCTGGGAGGAGGCAGTGTGTGGGCACCTCCAGATCACCCAGTCTCCACAGGATTGTGGGTTCTCCTGCTCTCTGTGCATTCAGCACAGCAGCCCCAGAGCTGTATGCCACGTGGTGCATGGGAACAGGGAATGATATATGCATGGGGACATCCATTGAAATGACAAAACCTTTGCCTTTTCTGCCTCCGTAGGAAGAGACTGAATATTACACCTGTCCCTGCCTTTCTGCATCAGAAATACACCAGCTCCCTGGTGCCTCCTCAATTGCTCTGTGTGCTTGAGCTTTGTTTGTTTTGTTTTGTGTTGATATTGAACAAGATTTCTTATGAGTAAAAAACCATAGAATGGCTATTTTGACTTATTAGTGAGAAAAGGGGCTGAGGAACCAAAACTGGTTGTACAAAACTGCTTAGCATTGGGGGAAAAAAAAAAACCAAACAAAACTCCCCAAACCCTGAAGTATTTATATAACTGCATATTAAACCATAAACCTGACCAAGAGATGTAAATTCACCTTGCGTTCAGAGCGAGTGCTAATCTGAGCTAATGCGGCTCATGTTTCTCTAAGATGTCATTAATTCCTGTCCTTCCCTTACTCTGTTTCCCTTTTGTCCATTCTGGTTTGCTGCCATGGGATTCAAACCAAGGGCTGAAGAAGCACTTCGATGCTACAGTTCAGTGTTTCCGCAGTCCCCCAACCCTCCTGCGGCAGATTAAAGAATTACCTCCGTGCCCTGCTTGCCTGCCCGGGCGATAACACAGCCCTCTTCCTCTGAGAGGTGAGAGCTGCAAACCTGCCCTCATTTCTCAGAGCAGCTAGGTAGGACTCCAGAGCTCGTGCTGCCACCTGAACAAGCCTGAGACCTTGCACACTAACAGAGTCTTGAGTGGTTAACCATTTTATTACGTGACACTCCGGTCTTTTTATTCTGTGGTGCAGCAATGTTCAGGATGATGTTCACATTCGTAAGAACTTGGTGTTTGCAAAGCTGCACGCATATAGGTTGTTTCTTTGTTTGTTTGTTTGGTTTGTTGTTTGTTGTTGTTTTTTTTGGTTTTTTTTTTTGGTTTTTTTTTCTAAAAGAAGGCAAGGGATGGTTTCTAGAGCCCCTGTGACATGAGGTTCACAGTGAACAGTCAGGATACATGAGCGCAATAGACTTTACCATGACTGAATAATTCAAATAGAATTAGAGGGGCAGGTTGGGAACTCACAATTATAATGGTCCAAAGTGAAACAAATGGCTTACACCACCAAAATGTAACATAATTCTAGTTCACCAGAAATTATGAGGAGGAAGATTTCTGTTGCTGGTTTTCAGAAGCTCATGGCTTGAAAAAAACCCACAAAATATTAAGAAAACCTAAAGCAAACCACAAAAAAAATCAGTTTCAAGTGGTCAACTTACTACAGTGTGCTTTATACATGCTCTTTCCCCCCCATGTCTGGAAAGCACAATTTCTGCACTTACTTTAAAGTAGATTTAGTTTGTGTTTGGTGTAGGGAAACTCAGTCTTCTGATGCAGCCATGAATTATCCCTGATATTTTTGACCTATATCCGCAGTAGGAATGTTTCTGGCATGCAAGAGCTCTGTTATTTCTGTATTTCTGACACTGCTTCTACACAATGCTTTGTATTTCCAAAAGTCTTTCAACGGTGACTCTTGGAGCACTGCAGACAAGATTCCTAACCTGCTTCAACGCAGCAAACTCTGAGTTACTATCTATAGACCTGTAAATTGAGAGAAGGTCACACACCTGGTTGGTCCTGAGGGTGAGAAACAGAAACTAGGAGTTGCACTCAGCTATTCTGTCCTCATCATCAGGCAATACAGCCTCAGGTGTAAACCACTCCTGAATCTCTGTTGCAAAAATTTGCACTTGTGAACTCTCTGTGTAGTTCACTGCTCCACTCTTTCTTTCTGTGAGCAGCTACCTATACAACTTACTGGGACGAATTAAATAAATGTGGAAGAACAAATCTGTTTCTCTAACATGCATAAAATGGACATAATCTGCAAAATGTGTTATGTAGCAATTGTGTAAATCACAATAATTGTAATACCGAGAAAAATAGATCTAATCAGATTTCATGCTTATTTATTCTTTGGCATTGCATGAAATATAGTGAAATATAGTGTATGACTCCTTTAGGGCATAATCCAATGTCTGTCAGATTCACTGGGAAAACTCCCTCTTATTTTAACGGGAAACAGACCATGAAGAAATATGATGACTTAAGATATTCAAAAAGGAAAATACAGATGAGCATTGACAAAAATAAAAGTATTTATTTTGGTGTTATTTTTTCAGAGAGATATCGGTCCCAGAAGTAAGGGACAACAGGCAACTGCATAGTAAAGAATTATGAAAAAACCTGCACCAGGAAACACCCTTTCCAACAATGTAAATCTGGTCACTGTTTTACACTCCAGTGTATTAATATTTGTAGCCCTTATATATGCCTGTATTACCAGTACTTTGCTTTTTATTATACATACAGCTACATAATCCTTTTAAAAGTCTTACTAGGCTATTTGGATCAGCAGAATTTTCTGCTGTTGACTTCCAGACATCTTGATGAACTGTATCACAACAGTAATTTTGAAAGTTAAACTAAAACAGGATTTAAAACACAATAAAAGAAGCTGAAACCAATTGTTCAGCGATTGACTCTTTTTGTTGTTTTGTTTGTTTTATTTTGCGTGGGCCCGATCCTGTATCTTTATCCATCAAAACTCCCTTTGCAGGCTTGAGTAAATTAAATTCCAGGACCTTAATAGCAAATAAATCTGTCAATATCACAGATTCCCAGCTAGTAGGAAATGTTCCTACCTATGCCAATTTAGGTCAGGTAAAGAATCAAGCTCATGCAGTTATCTCTTCCTGCTGTGCTCCTCTGCAGCAGTAATACTCTTATAGGAACAGCCAGTGATTTATTTGCATATTTGAAAGTATTTCTAAGTAACAAGAAGCAGACGGTGTCTAGAAAAATACACAATTAAGCTAGAAATTAGTCCTGTCATGTAGGTTTAGAACAACAATCTAGCTATCTTTTGCCTGTTTTCAGTGTTTTACCATGTCATTTCTGTCAGCAACAATATGGCAAATATGCACAACTCTCCTATTGAATTATGCAAGCAACAGAACCACTGAAAAACAGTGTACGAAATTTTTCACTAAAAAAACCAAAACAAAAAAACCCAACCAAACAAACAAAAAACCCCCAAGAAACCAAAACAAACCCCACAAAAATAAAACCCCGAAGCAAAGGCATTTCACATATTTTGAAGTAAAGTAAGCACGTATTTTTAATATAAAAATAACTCCCCCGAAGGCATGCTGTCAAGCACAGAAAGATATGCATTGTAGACTTGCACTTTCCCCTCTTTGGCACTGCGGGAGCTTCATACACGAAATATACTAACACAGCGAACTTCAGAATGATCAGGTTTTCAATCTCATGTCCTACAACCACGTTCTGGGTGTACTTCTAATTTTCTACCCAAGTCTGTTCCCTGACAATGAGCTATATCCAGCATTTTGTATAGTTCCCTTAATTGTTCATTATGAGATTTATTTTTCATTAGGTGGATTTTTCAATCTTCATTTGCTTGATTTTTAAAGCAGGGGCTTGGCCCCTAGTTTTGCAAAAATTATGAACAATTTGTCCTAGAAGTCCTGATAAACAGCAAACACTCACTCCATTAGCGGTTACAGGATCAGAGCCCAGACTTGCTTCCCTGCTTGACGGCCCGGCTCTCAGGCTGTCAATTAACGAAATACGTGGCAAGATTTTTTACTTTGTGCTCAGAACAAACATTGCAAAAAGCCTTCACGAACAGAGAGCGGTGCATTACAAACCACCTCATGTACCAACTGCAATGTGCTGTAGAGAAGTGTTTGCTGCCGTTCTGAGAGATTTCGGCATGATTTATGCATTTGCTTGGTCTGCTCTGCGTTAAGTTCTGAAGGCACAGTTACACCTTAACTTTTGCTATATTATTTCCCCGAAGTTTTTATGTCAGCTGTCAATTCTGAGTATTCAAGAAATACAGTGTAGAACAGCTTGTAAAGTACCGTGTCAAAGTTAAGGAGCGAACTGTAAAAAAAAACAAAAAATAAAAATAGTAAATAACGGTGAAAAATTATTATTCTCATATATATATATGTGTGTACACTTTCAGATGTTCTTTAGTATTAAGCTGCTAGTGAAAAATAAAACCTTTAAAACGGTGCCTTTAAGACCTCACAGACCGCCAGGAGATTTTTGTTTTGAAAACCACTTTGAACGAAAACGCCGAGATGATCGCTTGAGGCAAGACGATCACTTAAATCACTTCAGATAACTACCTAAATCATGACGAAGTGACGTTCGGGCGCTTAAAAAGCACGAAGCCGCCTAAGGCGAATAGTTCTAATGCTATTTGCTTCATTTAAAAACCGCAGCGCGAAGGCTGGGAGAAGGCTTAAATTGGTGCTCAGACACCGCCGCAGTGGCTCGGAGGCGTCGCTTCGTTATCGGCATTTTTTCTATTAACCGCGTAGGTGCGACTTGCTCTGTTTTTCTCCGTAGCACATGAAGTGATGAATAAAAACAGGGGGCCAAGAGGGGAACAACAAGGGGCCAGCCCCGCATCACCGCTGCACGGCGACACGCCTCTTTCGAACCCGGCCCTTCTCGTCGCAACCCGCTGGTTCCTCTCCCCTCTCTCCACCAGTTTTCCCCGCTCAGACTCCCTTTCCTGCCCCCCTCCCTTTGTACTGCGCACCCACCGCCGGCAGCCGGGGAACACCAGCCCGCCCCCACGGCCAGAGAGGGAGCGAACGGCCGGCTGGGCTGAGGGGCGGTGGCGGCTTCGCAGCAGCCGGGGCAGGGCCGGGGGCGGGCACAGAGACATCGGAGGGGCGGGGTGCCCGGGGCGGTGCCCGGGGCGGAGCTCGGGGCGGTGCCCGGAGCGGCGGGGGCGGAGCAGGCGGAGCGCGGGGGCCGCGCCCCGCCTCAGCCCCGCCCTCCCGCCCTCGCGCGGCCCCGCCTCGCCCCGCCTCCACCCTCATCCAATCGCGAGCCGTTGCCTCCCCCCCGGGCGGGGCCGCCCGGGCGCCGGCGCCGCGCGACCAATCCTCGGCGGCGGGATGCGCACCGCCCCCTGTATATTTGCATCCGGAGCCGCTATTGGCTGAGCGGCGCGCGCGGGGGGCGTTCCTTGGGGAGGAGGGGAGGGCGGGCGCACGCTCGGTGGCAACCCGAGACTGAGGCCGCTCTCATTGGAGGATCGTCCCGGAGACGTCACGCTGAGGGCGGAGTTATTCAAATCAGGGTCCGGCACTGCCCCCGCCCCCAGCGCTCACGGCCCGGGGCGGAGCCGGGGCCCTGATTTGCGTAGAGACACTGAGGTTTGCATATGCATGAGGGGCGGGGCGGGGCACGCGCCGTATCCGTGTCCCGCCGTGTTTTATGGCGCCCCAGCCCCGCTGGCTCCCAGGTCCCTTCCGCCCCGCCGCGATAATTGGTGCGATGTGTGGTCCCGGCTCCCCGCTCTCTCTGCTTTCGCCTCGCCTCTGTAACCCAAGCCCACTCCCTCCCTCGCCGTTTTTAATAACGCCGAAACCTGGCCCAGATGGGAACCATTAGCGGTCCCAGCCCCTCTTGCTGATCTTTATAATCTTATTAGTTTAATGGGTCACGCAGTGCAGGACCTATTTCCTACGGATCAAAGGGAAAGCAAACAGGATAATATCCCACCGGGCTTCCTCCGCGCTGCCCCCACGGGTGCTGCTGCCGCTGGAAATGTCCCTTCTTATTAGCCCGCACCGGCCGCAAGTTTTAAGAATCTCCTGCGCTGCTCTCACCCCAGGCGGGGGCTCTATCCTGCCCGCACCGCACCGCGGCCTGTCCCAGCCCGGGATTCCCGGCTGCCCCGGACCGGCATTGGCACCGCCGCCACCCGGGGCTGCGGAAGTTTCCCGCTTCTCCCGTTTAATCGGGTACGGTTTCCTGCCCTTCGTTTCCGCGCTCTCCTTTATCAGATACTAGGAAAACATATTTCCCGCCGCGTTACTGGGGGATCGCGTTGCAGTATGCCGTGCGAGGTTTTTTGTTGTATTTTTTTTCCCCTAAAAAGCATGAAAGCGGTATCACATGGGATGGATGATGGGGCCGAATCGGATACCCCGTGGCTTTGCCCGGCTGACCCAAGGGCGGTGTTTTCCGCTCAGTGGCAAAACGCTTATTTGTAGTCCGAGACCCCCTCCCGCAGCCCCTGCAATAACTTTTAGCACAATAAATTAGATGTACACGCACTGTGGTCCATTACGAAGGAGTGTTGTGTGACGGCTTCTGTCAAAGGTTACCGGCCCTCATGTAGCCGCATAAAGCGTATCTCTCGAGGGTAAATATTTGGACTTAATAAAGGGCCTGGAAGCTGTGAACTACGGTAGGGAATAAAGCCCGGGTGATCCCCGCTCCCGGGCAGCCGGCTCTCTAGCCTGTGCCGGGGCTGCCTCTCTCGGCAGCCCTCTTCCCCCTTCCCAACTCTGCCTCCACCCCACGGCCGCTCCGCGCCCCTGTCTCTGCACGGCGGTACCTGGCGGGAACCATCGCCACCGACCCCGGAGACCGAGGTCGGGGACCTGTCAGGGTCCCGCGGAGCCGAGAGTCACATAATTTATCTACATTTTTTTTGCTAAATGTACGCACATATATAATATATACACACGTGAAAAATATTTATCCATAAAATACATATAAAGTACATATGAATGCAATACCTAGGGAAAACTAAACCTCTGGATGGAAAGCCCCTAAATCGTATCGTTTAACACCCACCGGTGTCCTTTCACGGGTTTGGTGGAAATCCCTATTCAAAGGGCAGTACGCGTGTGTGTGTGCAGAAGGGTGCGTGTGTGCGGGCACACACCCGCGTGTGCGCAAAGAGAGAACAGAACGACTTAATACCCTCGCAAATCTCTGGGATTTTATTTTCCAAACTTCTAACGGCTTTTCGAGGGGGAAAAAAATGTTGATGGATTTTTTTAAAATATCTCATAGAAAATCCATTATTTCCAGTTGCGTAGTCTGGCTCATAGAATATTTGACTTGAAAAACCCCCACTTGTTGAAATATTGGGAATGATATATTGTTCTCCCAGCTCGGAAATTAGATCTCAATATGTGTGCAGGCAAACGCAGACGTACATTGATTTATCACTGCGTGCTAATGGGTATATGTATATGCCCCCTTTAATACTACCTGCACAGGTTATCTAACACATTGAGAACTGGACGGTGAGTGTAGCCATATGCGCACGAACCACACACACACACAGACAGTAAACTTTATTTTATTAGAGCCTATTAATACACAAGCCCATAAAAATCTACCCCTATTTAAATTTTATGGCAGTCTAAGCTTTAAGTGAGCCTGCTTGTTCATGGAAAGGGAATTGTGAACATATAATTGTATATACACACTGAGCTTGCTTTTTTTCCCCCTTTTATATGTGTGTATTGCAAAATACACACAACAAGAATTATTATAAAATGAGTGATTAAAATGCCTATTGCAAATGTAAATATCCACTTAAGGACGACTTAAGACATGACAGACAGCGCTTTCCCCTATCCGTACAGCCAGTAGCCACTATGCCAGGTTTTGATTCTGTGTGGGGGGTTTTTTTGCCATATTTTTGCCCTGGAAACAGATGTGTACTTTATTTCAGGCGAGCATTCGGCTTTTTTTTTTTTTTTTTTCCCTTAACCTGCTAATTCCCCGAGTTTATTCGTGCCATAGACAATAAAGCCATAAAGCTGACTGCAGAAATTTGTTTGCCATAACGATGTGTTATTTGAGTCTCGACTTTCGGGGCTCTGACACTTGGCCAGATCAAAGAGCCCCCTTTAAAACACCGTGTGATTCAGAGCCGGCGTGTGCGTGTGCAGGGAACAGCAAGGCAGCCCTGACGGAAACCAGTAAGGGAAGAGCCCGGGGGCGCCTCCGCGGCTCCCGGCACCGCGGCTGGTCGTCCCCCCCTTCCCCATTCCCGCACCCCGCCGGGGCTCCTCGGGCTGCTGTTCCCCTTCTCTCCCGTGCCGTTTCCAGCATAGGCTCACTCCCCCTCGCTCTCAGGCTCAGAACAAGAGAGTTTAAGTGTCGTTTTCCGAATTCCCCCGCCCCAGGTTCGCCTCCTGGTTTTGGGTATGTGCCCCTTCGGACTGCACCTACCCCGAAGTGGTTTTAAAGCACCACGTCTAATTTCCCGGTGTTAGTTTTATTACCAGATATCGGCTCCTGAAAAGTGGATTTAAATTACGTGTTAGAGAAGGGATACTATAAAGCGGCAGAAACCAGAATCCTTCCTCAAACACGTTTATGGGCTCAGTCTGCAAAGATCACAGACTTCAGGTTTTGCCTTCGGTTTAAAGGCTGTCCCGGCACGGGAAGTCATTTGATAAACCTTTAAGCTGTACTTCATAATCTTTACTGCTTTATGGAGCTTTCCAAATCTTTAACACGCTGTAACCTTTTCAAGACAGATTGCCAGACAACATTTCGGTGTTAGGTTTACTTAATGCAATTCTTGCGAGGAAGTGAATTTTCACGGTACCCACATTACCGCCGGGCACTCCCCCTCTCCCGCCCCCGCGGAGCCGTCGCCTACGAAGATTTATTAAACCTCTTGATTTATAATATCTCCCGCATGAAGTTTGATCCGTCAGATCACAGCCTACGCGGGCTCTGAGGCTGCCGATGGTGAAGGGCGCTTTTGGGACATATTCCTCCTATTAGCGCGTTCCTGGAGGGGAGGGAAGCTATGATTTATTGCCATGTTCAGTAGTCTAGGAAGCTAAATTATCCCTAGAATAGCTCCAACCCTTTTGAAGTTCACGGTTTGTTTTCCTTACTGTACAGAGAGCGGATCAAAGGCTCGAAACGCCCTCTCGTGTTTACTTTATTTTGCGAGGAAAAAGGGGGAAAAAGAGAAAAAGAAAAAAGAGGGGGAAAACCAGAGCTGCTTCGGCAATTAAAGCGTAAACTCGCCGCCTCCGCGGAAATCCAACACCCGGCGGCAGCCGCGATGTCGGCGCTGCCGCGGGGGAACCACAACTCCTCGGTACTACCCCCCCGTGACGAAACGGCCCCTCCCTAGTGACGTCACCTAGACCGCCTTAGGGGCTGCTCCGGCCTCTACTTCTGAACTGGGCAGTGAAACAGTCAGGACGCACCTAGGGCTGGTTTTGTTTTGTTTTGTGTTTTCTGTAAACATGCCTAAGAGGGCAAAGCCGGCCGCGTCGTACCCCATCGCCCAGGGGGCGGCGGGGCGGCCGGGCAGCGCCTCAGCGCGTCCTGCGGAGCGGCCGCTGCAATTTCTGTCCTCCAAAACACCGGGGGGGGCGCGGGCGGACTGGGGGGGAGCTCGGGGCTGGCTGATACCCCCGTGTGACCCCCTCGGCCTTCCAGACCCGCCATAGCGCCAGCGGATCTTTCTCCCAGTCGCCTCCCAAAGCGCGTGAATCACCGCGCCCTCGCAGCCCGCTCCTGGTTGTGCCAGCCGGCCGTGACGCGGGGGGCCGGCGGGATGACGTGCAGCGCCCGTCGGTAACGCGGGCGGCTCTGGAGGGCAGAGCCGGCGCGGAGGGCGGCGGGGGCCGGGGCCGACGCGGATCGAAGGCGCCGCTTCCCGTGTGTGCAGCGAGGGAAGGGCTGCGGGCTGTTTCCACCCCCGCGTCATTTTTTTTCCCGCTGCAGGAGCCGCGCTCGGCGTTGTCCCGCACGATGGACACGCTGCTACACTGCCTCTCTCCCTTGAGCGTGTCCTGGCCCTCCCGACTCACGTCCCGCGGGGAGACGTGGGGGAGGGAATGTGTAGCGTAAACGGGCCGACGGCGGCCAGGGCGATGCAGGGGGACCTGCGGCTTTGCCTCTCCCTCCTGCCGCCGGAGGAGGCGGGCACACGGGTACAGCCGCCACGAATACACGCACCACAGACACACGCCACAAACACACGCGTGTGCCGGTGCCTCAGCGCGGGGTGACTGCGTTTCAGCGCGATGGCCGCAGACGCAGTGCCCCGCCAGGCCGTGCCCCGCCAGGCCGCGCGGGCAGCGCCGCCGCTCCGCACAGCGCCACGCGCGGGGCGGTGCCAGCGGTGGCCGCCGCTGTCACGTGCGGTGGCTCCGCGTGACCGCCGGGCCCACCCCTCGCTCCCACGGCGGGCGCGCGCGCGCCCGCATGCAAATCACGCCTGATTGACGTCCCTACGGGCAGCCAATGGCGGCGCTCCCGGGGAGCCATTGGCCAGGCAGCGCTGGCGTCAGAGGTGACGAGAGGGATAACGCCAACCAATCCGCACCGCGTATGCAAATAGCGAGGCCGCGGGGGGGCCGTGGCGGCGGCGGCGGGCGCCGCCCCGTGGCCGCGCTGGGCGCTGCAGCCGGGTCGGGCCGGACCGGGCGGGAACGCGGTCGGGGACGGGACCGCACGGCACTGCACCGGGCTATTGCGCTCGGGGCTGCCCCAACGCTGCTGCTGGGCAAGTCGCAAATACCCACGGGCTGCAGAGGGCAGCAGGGAGACCGAGCGGTCAACCGGTTGCGCCGCTTGAGTATTTATTTTTTCAATCTTTTTCCACATCTGCCCTGGGACATAAAAGAAATTCGGAAACTAAGCACAGGGGCACCCGGGAGCTTCACTGTACTCCCTGAATTCTGTGTAGGGCGAATTTCGTTTCCATGGTCAGGGAAGTAGCATTTATTACTAAAATTAATTACACAAAGCAAACCAGCTCCCATTCTCTTTCCCCCGGCAAGGGACGGGACAGAAGTGCTTCGGAGGTTGGTTCAGTGGCAGCTCCGAAGCGGCTCACGCTGGAGCCGCTGCTGCCGGAGCCGGCTTTGGGGCTGGCCGGGGCCTCCTCGGCTAGCGGCGAAACCCGCGCCGGGGGCTGCGGGACCGGGGGCACCACCTGGAGCACCGTCCCACGCCGGACAGGCAGACACGCACTCAGTAGGCTGACCTGGGTCGGGGCCACCCCCGTTAGCACCTATGCGGGGTAGAGAGCGGCCCCGAGCTCTCCCCGCAGCCCTCCGCTGTGCATTGCCCGCAGCAGCAGCCCAGCGCGCCCGGCTCCTACCGAAACGCTTCGGGTGTGATCCAGGTCTGCCCGCCCGGGTCCCTGCGCCGGCACTGCAAATATACACATACGGGGATGGGTTTCTATTTTATACGTGTAATTTTAAGTGTAAAACTTAAGTGTAAAAGGAAAGTTATCCTCTAAACAACGTCCCCGAGCCGATGAGCTCACTGGATCTGCTCCTATCTTCTCCAAGCTCCGTGACTGTCACAGCGAGCCCTGTCCCTTGGGCCAAGGCTGGCCGGCGAGCTCCCGCCACCACTCCCTCTGGGTCCTGCCCGTCTTCTTATCCCGCTTTCGCGGAGTTTACATTTTTGTCTTCAGGGGAGCTTGCAGTCCCTTTTCAGCTGTTGTTCAGTTTGGTTTAGCAGACGAGGTACTCTGTGGCCACAGTTTGCTGTTTAGACAACTATTAATGGGCTACGAGACATCATGTTATGCCTCTGCCCGGCATGGCAATAACGCACAGGGATACAAGGACACACTGTGTCTGTGTGAGCCTCTCGCAGTTGGACTGTGACACCTCACAAGTGCTTAAGTGCGTGGGAGAGCGCTTGAATTCAGTGCTCGGCATTGAAAAATAAGCCCACGAAAGAATTAATGTGATGTTTGTATGTAGCAAGGAACGGATTTTTCTTTTGGGGTGGGTAGGAGAGGTGGTGAGGGGGAGGGAGGATATTCTGCTCTTGTGACTTGAAAAAAAAAATTAAAATCAATGCTATTTGCGTGATGCTCCATGACAGTTTATTCTACAGTGACCCTACACAAGAAAATCATTTCCCTTTTATAGGAGAAGGGTGAAAAGCCACCTTTTTTGACAGAGAAATTTTACCAATATCTCTGTATCACGTGGCTGGAAGAAGTGGGGCTGTGTGTGTGCAGGAGAGGTTAGCAGGGGGATAAAGAGACTGCGTGCATTGGGAAAGCAGCCATCTCTGAGAACCCATGTGGAGTTGCTCCCCCCTTCTGCCCTTAAAATCCTAAACAGACATTCCAAGAAGGAGGAAACAATCCTGATTTGTTTTCATTCGAGGTAGTAAAGCAAGACCCAAACAGAGTTAGAAACATAAACCAACTGAAAGTTCTCCCAGCTGTTTAGCTGCTGTTTCTAAACAAGTCTGTTCTCTTTTTTTCTCTCTCCCCTCCCAGATCTCCCTGGCTTGTGGTTTCTCTCTAAATAAGGAAGGTTCCCTAGAGAATAACTTGCTGGAATTCACTCCCACAAGAAATGTCTGCGTGGTTTGGTGAGAAGTGAAAGGGGCCTTGAGTCGGGGAGAGCTCAGGGAAATAGAGATGGCTCCACAGTCGAGGGATATATCTGCTATGGTAATGAGGAGAAACAAATGCCACACTTCAGTGCACAAGTCTGATTACCCACTGGGCTTGGAAAGAATCTCCTCTCCCACCCCCAAATAATCGGAAATAATTGACCCTGTGCAAAATTGGTCCCCAATCCTCTCTTTTCCCAGTATACTGGTCATTCCCAGGGACTGCACTGGGAGTTAAGCATGCCCTGCGGTAAAATGCATGTGTTTGCTGATGAGCTCGTTAGGGTCACTGCTGAACCGTAGCATTCCCACTCATTTTCTCCCCTTCTCTTACTGATCCTCTGCCCCTAACCCCCTCCCAGTCCTTCTCCAGTATCCCACTTAATTTCTGGCCTGTTCTTGGACAACCATTTCTTTTGGTTTTATTCAGGCCACTTTGCGCCTTAGGGTTTTGAATACAGAGCCTCTGGTTTTCTAGTCTGTTTTCATGCAAAGTCAGAGAAGTGTGACTTTAAAATGCTTTCACTGCATACTTTTTTTGTTTCTACAGCGCAGGCTGTCTCGCAAAAACCTGAAATCTTCCCCCTCAACCCTCGGCTTGCTCCTTTCCATGAAGTTAAGGCACTGCAGAAGAATGCTGGCCGGAAAACAGCCAGATCTGTGCCGGGGGCGATGAAGCAGGACAAAGTACAACTCGGCATCTTTCCCACAGTGTCGTGTCTGCAAATTCGACAAGGGAAAGTGATTCCCTGAGGGGTGAGGGGGTTGGAGTGTAAAACTAGCAACAACAAAGCAACCAAGCAATCAACAAAAAAAAAGGAAAAAAAAAGGGAAAAGTAAGAGTTTCCACCGCCTCCCCCCATCTTGTGTTGCAGCTATTGCCGTGACACGGATTATTTCCTTCCACACTGATGTGTTTGTTGGGGCTTGGGAGTCTGTGCGTGTGTTTATCTGGTATTGGGTGTTATCTTTTTGCCCTGATGAGGGAGCATTATGCAGTGTCGCTAAATGCTGTCCCCAGATCCCATGAATTGCGTTCCCAAAGCCATGAGAAGTGCAAGGGGCGGTTTGGGGTCAAGGGGAATTTGTTATTAAGAGACACCAGACGCCATATATATATATATATACGTGTGTGTGTGTGTGTGTAGGTACCTGCATATGTAGGTGTATGTATAGATGTATGTATATTTATATGTACGTATATATGTGTATACATATATAAAATATAACACGTATGTGTCTGCCTGTGTCTCTGCCTGTGCCCACGCGTGTACACACGGATGTAGCCCGTCCCGGGCAGTGACGGCGAGTGGCCACCGGGGGTCAGCAGACACCGAGGAGCGGCCCCGAACGGCTCGGGCGAGGCGCGGCCCCTCCGACCGCCGCTACCGCAGGTTCCCTTTTCCAGCAGTTTTTCTTCCCCGAGCAAGTCTGCCGGCCGGTTTTCTGCTGAGACAATGGGTTTATTTAATACAATGGGAAAGCTGGTGAAAATCTGGCTTAGTAGAAGCTGAATTCCTGCAAAGAAAAACTTGAAATATTTTCCACACCCATGCCCCGATTCCTCTAGCCTTAGCAAGGGAGCTAATCCCTTTCTAGAAACATTTCTGCAGCTTGAAAAATATCAAGAAAAATTTTTGAAGTTATTGTAGCTGGCTTGGGAAGATTTTCACATCACTTCCCTCACAGAAAACAGCA
The DNA here is from genome assembly GCF_003945595.2 of Pipra filicauda. Classification (NCBI taxonomy): domain Eukaryota; kingdom Metazoa; phylum Chordata; class Aves; order Passeriformes; family Pipridae; genus Pipra; species Pipra filicauda. The sequence goes on from NW_024105075.1 coordinate 567,090, forward strand.
AGAAAATGCTGGAAACTCTGAGGGCTGTCTTGCTGTCATCTAAATGCAATTGTGGGATCTTAAGAAATTCTAAGAAAATATATGCTTTTAATTCAGGAGAGAGCTTTTAACACAAGGCAGGCAATGTATACACAAACCGGATCTGGATACATAGTGGAGTGTCGTTTCACTGGTGAATTTTCACTTGAACTTTCTGTGCAGTCCACTTTGTCCATCTTGATGCTTCTTTGAGTTCTCAGCATCACTCATATAATGGAATTTTGAGACCCCCAAATGGCTGCAAAAGGCAAATTTGCCCAGTTGCCTTCTGTTGGCACTTTCATCAGCAACCTGCTCATACGCTCCAGCTGGGGACCACCACCACTTACCCAACTGCAAGAAAGCGAGATGCTTAAGCAGTCAACCCTAGAATAAACAAAACTCACAGAAAAAAGAAAAGATGTATGTCATTTTAACAGTGATTTGCGCGCCAGAGCAGGTAAAGGAGACTCCATTCTTTTGTTGATGATTTCACAGTGCTCTTGCAAAACTGCTCACCAAAGACAGAATAAATTAGTTTAAGTTTAAATTGTTTCTTCTAATGCTGTAAAAAATGGTCAAATGTTTAGATTTCATGCATGCTGCATAATGTAAGTGCTGTGCTGGAGAGGGCAGATGGATTCCCAATGTTACACTGCTCGGTCCGGGTGATCATGGAGCTCAGCGGACTTTGTGAATATGTATTAAGTCCGTAACCTGTGGCTGAAGGTCCTGATCCCTTGGAGCCTGCAATAGCTGCTGGTGACATGGTAACCGCAGTTCCTGTCATGTCAGTGATCGGGAGATAAAAGGCTATTGAGCGTGGGGATGCTTGGAGCTGAATAGGAGCACTGCGGCAGTTTCAGAGTGAGAGTCTCTATACATGACATTCAAGACAGATTCTTTCTTCTCTTTTTCAAAACAAAGAAACAAACGAAACAGGAAACACTCGGCAAAGAAGCTCAGATGCTTTCTCATCCTCCTCCTCCGGGCCTTGGTGCACTGCTCTGTGGATGCAGAGGGAGCATGACAAGCGACACTGTGAGCTTGCAGCAAAGTGGCTGATAACACAGATGATGTGATGTACGGGCAAAGAAAGGCCTCTGCTCTAGAGGTGCTCTGGCCCTACTCCAAGCACAGTTGATAAGCAGTTTTGAATGTTTTGCCTATTGGCAGTAATGTGATCTTTCCAAAGGGTAACGTATTTTGGTTTGGACATTGCAAGCCTCATTGTCGGCCAGCCAGATAAAATGACTATTCTGACATTTTGCCTGTGCTGTCATCTACATGCATAAAATACCATCCTGAAAAGCAGACATTTATTGTTTCATTACCCAGAAAAATAAGCCAGGTTCCCTGCAGAGGTACAATGTACAATGTTTTGGTATTTTCTGGATAAACTCTGGGAAAAAAATTTCATCTAGTTTTTGATAGCATGGTCCTGTTGCTGTATTTTTTCCATATATAAAATGAAAAAACAGACCAAGAGGCAGATGCTTATTTTTGGAAGGTGGGAAGCCCCTCTCATTTTGACCAACTGTGGGATTGTAAACAGAAATTCACTTGCTGTGAAGATTACGAGTTGTAGCTCTCAGATGGTACGTGGGAATGAATGCTGTGGTCGATGCAAAAGCTTTGAACTGCAGGAAGGGGTAGCAGAAGAGTAAACAAAGTGTGTTTGGGGTTTTTGGTTTGAAAAATAACCAAAACCATGCATCAGGGGAGAACCCAGAAAGTTTTCTTTCTCATGAGCCTGAACTTTAGAAATAGTTCTTCCCAGGCATGTGAGAACCATCCACACAGACTCAGGTAAGACTTAGTTTAGGGAGACACTAAGTATGAAAACCATCTTGCAATTACTGCTGAGAATAGGATACCTCAAATGAGAAAATTTAGCCCCAGGCTCTACACCTTTTTCTTGGCAAGGAAATCTTGGTGGCTCAAAGGTTCCTGCAAGTGCAGTGAATGCAAAGAGAAACACTGTACTTTGCACTTCCACAGGGCGTCCATAAAAATGTATCTTTCATGTGTCTGTGAGCAAGGAATAACTAGGATTTGCTTCTTGTTATACTCACATCACAAACTAAGCAGCAACAGGAAACTTCAGAGAAGGGCACATTAAAATTGCCTTACATTGGGTGTAAAAAGCATAGTCCAGAGACTGACATCACGACCAGGGCTAGGACGTCATGTTTGTGGTTGAGCTGGGGAACTATGCTTTCTCTTGGGACAAGGAGTGCTGGGGAATGTGTCCCCATCATACACCCACAAAGATGAAGGTTGAGGTGCTCTGAATGAAAGGGGATTGAGAATGTAGCTTTTCCATCCTGGAATGCACTGTCATGGATTTCTAAAAGTGCATGGAGGTCAGGACCATCCTGATCTGTATACATACAACCCCGATCTTCTCCTAGGTACATAACTGTGAAAGTTGTGGCATTTGTGTGTGTGTGTGCTTTTTTTTCCCCAGCTATTTGTCATTTTTGAAGGCTTCAAGGACATGAGTCCCCTGGAATGCCAGCTATGCATCTCCCACAGAAGGGCTGCAATAGGCCCCTTTGGGCACCTTGCCCAGCACAAGCCACAGAGCCTCAGGAAGGAGGAGGGATGGGGAAGGTGCTGGGGTGAAGAGTTGTGGAGAAGAAAGAGTGATTTACAAAAGAGGTGATTTGAAGATTGCTCTTCCTCAGGATGTTTAGCTGAGTGTGAATGTAATTGATTGATGATTGCCAGATAATCAAGAAGTCTAGTGGAATTTTGCATAGATATAGGCAGTATTTTCCATGTAACTCAGGGGAACTTCCTTTTGCCGGAAAGAAAGATTTCTCTATTTCTTTTTATTTTCTTCCCTCTTTTCCTCTTCCTTCCATGGGTCTGCAAAACTAGTTTTCTTAAAATTAGCTGTTTTTCTCCTTCCTGCTTCCAGAGCTGGTGCTTCTAGAAAAGGAGGTGGAAGAGCCCATCATGGTGTGCAGACTGCAATGATGCCCCAAGGACTGTGGGCAACTCCCATCCTGTGACAGGGGGTTTCTCTGACCCTCTGCTTCCCCAGAAACTGTCCTCCCTGTGGCAGCAGTTTGGGAGCAGCAGACAGAGTCTGAAAGCATTAACAAAAAGTCTCTTTAACCTGTGACTCACCCCCTTCCCCTGCCTGGCAGGTCTCTGCTTGAAGGATTTATTCTGCTCCTCAGTAATTTTTCTATTTGGGCTGATCATCAAGTGCAGTGATCCTGTGAAGGGTGGTTTATTTCTTAAGCAGGCAATCTTCAGCAGGGTATAACTTCAACAACCCTCTGACATAAACTTTCAGGCCTAATACAGTGATATATCCACAACTTTAAGGGCAGAGCAGGACTCCAAATGAGGGGGACAGGTTAAAAAATAATAATAGAAAAAGGCTTTTCCTTTCACGTAAGAACTGGTTGATTTGTGGTTTGGACACCCTCACTAGATACTGAACAGAGGGCATGGAAAAGGTTTGTTCGGCTTGAGCTTGACTTTCCCTGCTCTTGTAGCTTTTGGCAGGGCTGCAGTCCAGGCTGGTCCCCTGCTGGCCCCGCTGGCTTGCTCTCTCCAAGGTGTTGACAGAGTTTTTCAGCTGCACCAGAGGCCGCAGATCTGGTGTCAGGCTTTGAGATACACGTCTTGACAAACACATCTGCCTCCAGCAGTTGGCAGTGCTCTTTCTGGAAAGGAAAACAAAAAGTGGCTTTATGTAAACAGGCTCAGCGGTGTGTGGGGTGCAGCACAGCATGGCTTGGGAGGCATGGCTGAGTTTTTGCCCCTCCTGCCACTGGGCTTTCATTGATGAGGAAGCGGCCATTTGCTGACAAGGCATTGGCAGGGGCTGTGTCTTGCAGGACTGTGTCAGAAGCCCTTGCTTCACTGGCTGCCCTCTGCCAGGGTAGAAGGGTTGGCCAAGCCACCGTGGCTGCCCTGACAGAAAATGTGGTCACCCTATCATCCACCATGGCTGCTCCAGCCAGCCTATTGTTATTAAAATGTTCTCAGAGGATCTACTTCCATATAACTTGGCCCTTTAACCACCATCAGTTTGAAATGCTGAGACCACTGATGTTACTCACAGCTCGTGGAAATGGACATATATTGGTCTTGACAAGACAGCATGGCTGTTGGGAAGGCAGAAGACACCCTTAGTCTCAGGGAAGTACCCTCCCTGCTTCCAGTCCCTGCTCCTCTTTGGTGTTACCTGATCACAGAATCATACAATCATTAGGGTTGGAAAAGACCTCTAAGATTGAGTTCAACCATCAATCCAGCACTGTCAAATACATCACTAAACCATGTTTCCTTTGAATATTTCCAGGGATGGTGACTCCATCACTTCCCTGGGCAGCCTGTTTTAATACTTGACCACCCTTTCAGTGAAGAAATTTTTCTTAATGTCTATTCTAAACCTTCACTAGCACAATGTAATATCAGTTCCTCTTGTCCTATAGCTTGTTATTTCAGAGCGGAGATGGATTCCCACTGAGTGGTCTGTGTCTGGAAGATGGCTGGGAGAGGGATCATCTCTTGCTGAACATGAGTGCTTTGTAGAAGTATGAATAATGATGCAAATCTCTGATCTCTTGCGCCCTGAAAAAAGAGCTGCTAGCTATGGTGGTGGCTGAGGGAGAATGGATTTCTCTTAAACAGAAGTCACAAGGTTTGGTCAGCACTAGCCCCGTCCCAGGAGGATGGTAAGTTCCCCTATGTGTCTCTTGTAAACGGGACCATTTTTATCAGGCTAATACAGACACTGACTGGTGTTTTTGGACTGATGCTATAGCAGTACAATGAGAGTTGCTAAACTCCCTTGCCTGTTTGCTAGGAGAGTACAGAGTGGGGAGCATTTGAAAACCAGCACAGCTCCTTAGAGCTTATGATCGTCGTCTTTTCTTCTGCCATCTCTCACCTGATCGCTGTTTCAGATTGCTGTATGAAGGAACCATTTAAGTCTCTGCTCAGTCACTTCCTGGGGCCCTTGAAGACAACTGCTGGGTGCTTTCGGTGCACCACACTGGCATAAACGCAGTCTGTAACTGCTGGGTTCTTCCCACTGCAAATGGTTCTGTCAAAGGCTGATGACACTCCTGTTCAACAGGCAGGTTTGACAGCTGTTTGTCAGGAAAAAAAAGACTGCCTAAGCTCTAGGCACTGGATAAGAATCTTGAAAAAAAAAATCAATGGACTTAAGAAAATAAAAATCCAGAGCAGATGTTGAAAGTCCCTTCTTTTTATATTTTATCCCCCCTGAGGGGAGAAAGGGAGGAAAAAACCCTTCTGCACAAATGCAGCTTAAAGAAGGAAATGGCTTCCTGGTGGGGGCCTTCCTTTATATCTTGAAACTCCTGAGGCTGTCTGCTGTTCCCTGTTTAGTTATCAGGATAGACAGGGCACAGCAAACGTTCTGCAAATGCATTCTCCCCCAGGGCTCAGGGTGGTGAACAGAGCTGCTGGAGGCTTTTACCTTCCCAACTGGGTACACGTGGCAAACTTCACTTTGCAACTGCACATTTGTAAGGTTTCCTCTGGGGCTCATGATTTTCCTGTTTCTGAAGTGGCTGGGGAGCACTAAGCTTGAAGGGCAGGGTGTGTTTGGAATATACTGCTCCTTTTGTATATTCTTCCCTTTCTTAAATCAGAGTTTGATTTAAAATGCTGTGGCTTGAACAATTCAGTGCAAGCGAGAAAAATAACACAGTGGGGGGTAAGAACAGAGCATGGTTTCATTCTCAGTCATACTAATCATCTGCCTTTACAACAGACTGCAATATGTTCGAGGGAGTGATTTATCCCTCAGCAGTACAAGGTGACTTTAATAGGAGACTCCATCCTTCCATCCAGAAGCCCTTATCCCTCAAATGTCTTTTATTTCTGTCAAATGTTTTTTCTTCCTATAAATTCCCTTGCACAAACTATACTTTTGAAGCAATGGGATTATGCATCTTGTGTCTTGTAAACCATTGATGGCTTCGGCCATATTTTGGGATAGGAGTGTGTGAGGATCAAGGAAATTTGGGTGCTATGGAATGTGAAGACTATTCCCCTCTCCCCATCTACACAATTAGCAAGGTCACTGTGCCTTGTAGGTTTACTTCTATAAGTGGAAAAACATGTAAGCTCTATCCTGTTTTTTTGCAGAGAGCTGGTGTGGCTGTCATGTGTTGTTACCTGTTTGTCAAAAGAACAGCACCGGTGTCGTACAACAGTCCGGATGCAAATAAGGGAAAAGATGCGTGTCCTGGATTGGTAAATGGAGCCTCTGTGTTTTCTGTGACCTCTTCTTCCTCTGCTGATTGTGGATCATAACGATCGCTGCCATTTGGACAGGAATAATTAATGAGGTAAGTGTAGGTTAGTGGCTTGTGAGCAGCCAAGGGCAAGGCTGCCTGTCCATTTCAGCTCAGCCTAAACCATGGGGGGCACTTCCTTCCTGAGTCAATAGTGATCCTGTAATGCTAACAAAAGACCCTCATTGATCATTGCCCTCTGGTAATTGCTGCCAGTGTGAGCCTGCCTCTCACAACTTGTTGACATCTCTGGACAATTTGACTCAGCCCCTTTAAAAGGTCTCTGCAAAAGAAGCAGGCTGAGGTCTGTAACAGTGTAGGTCAGGAATGTAAGGACAAATGAGATTTTCCCCAAAGATGCCAGGGCAGGGTACACACGGAGTTCTAAGTCAAGACGCTTTTATGGTGTTATAGGAGGTCTCCACATCTAGCTTCAGTGCTATTTTACTTCTCATTTACCTCACTGGGAGACCTGGCCAAAAAAGTGGCATTTCTGTTCCATGGGAATATGTATTGTGCATGTACAGAATACTAGCACTGGTTTGAAACAGACACAAACCCAACTGACCTTTTTGTGGGAAACTGTACCCTTCTCCAAGCTGGAAGTTCCCCATATTCAGCAGGCTCTTTATTTGAAGATATTCTCAGGAGTTTCACTGTAGATCAGTTGTCAGGTTATGGGGAGCTGGTGTGAACTCGTTGGTGTATATTCTTGCCTTGACATTTATTTTCTTGAATTGTCCTGGGCTTGTCTGTACCCTGCTTGTAGACAAACTTTCTGGGCAAGTCTGTAGGTAAAGGCCTTATATTCCAGAAACATTCTGAGGAATTGAGGCACAGGTTACAAGAACCCTGACTTGGAAGAACATTAGTACAGACTGAGATGATTCGAATGAAACATCCTGGGTACCAAGAAGTTACCCAGCAGCAATATTGTCTTGGTTTTTTGATGCCATGGAGACTTCTGTTCCTGATATATTCTTCAGGAAACCTAAAGAACAGAATATTATTTCTGGTGAAATTCATCATGGATTGCTGGAAAAAAGAAGATAGAAAGAAAATAAATCCAATGAGAAGCACCCTGGCAACTCCTGCACAGAAGCAGAACGGGGAGGGCCAATTTACTATCACTGCTGCTTCATTCCATGGCTCTGGGATGGAGAGGGGTGCCTCGGGGAAGCATGACCAAGAAAGAATTGGAGAGGGGTGCCTAGGGCAAGCATGGCCCAGAAAGAATTGGACACCCAGTCTACACTAGATGCTGTCATGAAGTAAGCAGAGGTTCATGACATCATTCCAGCTCAGGGGATGGAAGATTGGTCACAGAGGAAATGAATTTCTTACTCAAAGGTTGGGAGCTGGGTTCTTCATGGAAATTTCACATTTCTGCTTTTTCTTCTGGGTTAACTGTTAATGGAGTCTTTCAGTGACTGATGGTTGTCTTGCATCTGATGTGCAGGTTTGATGTTCTAGTAACACCAGATGACACTTTACCCTTTACAATATTGTTGAATCAATAAATGCAGACCTTGTTTATTAAGTACAGCTGACATTGTCTTGCCAGGGACTCATGTAAAACAGATCTGGGTAAAACTGCAGTTCAGTAATGACAGCCTATATTAAAGGAGCAGCATAAGGCTGGAGCTTTACCACAGGATATTGGTTTCCTACAGATTCTAGTAGAGTAAGATCAGTGTCTCATCTTGCCAGTATGGATAAATAGACTAACATGCTCTGTGCTGTGCGGAGATCTTTTGAAGGACACTGGAAAACTAAGAGATTTTTTCAGCTGTCAGAATTCCTGTAGCAATTTTGGGAAGAGATGCTCCAGTACCCGTGGCCAGCATCTGCCATTCCCTCCTTCTTGCACTATTGCTTTGTGAACTGGTACCATCTATCCACTAGACGTAGCCCCTTCAAGTGGTATTTAGAGGAAGGCTTGTTAAGGTGTGAGATGTCTTGCTGTGTAATATCTTAGGTGAGGTGTTTATCAACACCCAAAAATGGCTGTACGTTGTCCCAGCCCCATCCTGGTTATTCCATTTTTTTCTGTCCTGTGTACCGTAACTTGGCCCCTCTGTTAAACTCTGCTGTTTCCCTGCCTGGCCCACGGTTAAGGCTGGTACTTCACTGTGGTCCAAGAGACCTTCTGGGAGAGAGCAGGGTGGACAGAGTAAACAGATGGACCTCAGCCAGACCCTCAAAGGTCTGACTATTCCATGATCATGTTACAGTGGTCCTCTGTAGTAAGTTGCACACTGGCAGAGCTGTGGCACACTGACGTTCAGCCACAGCCTTCTGAATCAACCCTCTGAAAACTGCTCAGCGTATGAGAACCTTGAGACATATTCACTAGTGAAGAGCAAGAAGACCCTTTTCTTCCCAAATGACAGTCAAAACTAAACACGAGTCATGCACAGACCGTCCTGGTCAGGCTTTCAAATAGCTGATTCTCAGCTCCAGGAAAAGTGCTACCATGTCAGTCTAGCTCCTCATGCCTCTCTGTCATACTGCTCAAAATGGTATACCTGAGAGTTTGTAAATGATAAGTGGATTTCCCTCCCCTCAAACCCAGAGAAAAAAGACATAACCCCAGATAAAAAAGACACCTCTGCTTTCTGTATCCTGCCCTGCTATTTCTTCCTTGAGCATTTTCTCTACCTGGTCTGGCTGAGTTCTGTCTTTTCAACTCACTGCCTGACTCAGTTGTGGCACCACAAGGATGACTAACTAGACTGTTGGAAAGAGATCTTAGCTGGAGGAGCAGTTATAGAAACAAACAAGCATTAGAATTATTCTTCTGGCTCCTAGTTTCCTTAATGTCTTCAACTTTGAGCCAGTGCAAGGTATTACAAGGTGACTCACCCTGTGCAACACATCTTTCCCAAAAAGAAATCCCTTTTCAAACACTTTCAGGAATTCTTACCTCCTCCCCAACCAGAGGTATAGATATATGGAAAGCTATTATATTTTCCTGACATTTTGTATTACTGCATTCACAGAGACTTCTTTTTTCCCCCCAATACTAAAAGAAAATAGTATTTCTAAAACTAATCATCATCTGATGACTATTTTAAAGGTAAGGTATCTGGTTCTTCTGGAATACTGTTTTTCTTGGTCTTAGCCTAAACCCCACTGGGGGCTTGGATGTTACAAGCAGACTAGCATTTCCTTAGCAAGCAAATAGGAAAATAGGATGAAGCCTGGAGAGACAGAATAGGTACTTTTCATAACCAAAAAATGATCTAGCATAAAGCATTTTCCATGCCAAATACCACAAGAAGTATGTAAACCTTAGTAAAGAAAGAAAAAGAATAGCAGTCAATTAACAAAGTATACATTAGCCATTCTTGCAGAGAAGCAAGACCTACAAAAAATGACCTGTGAGTGAGAGGTCCAGAGTTTGAATCCTTGCTTATTCAAAATAAGCTTTTGACCTGTGAGTCCTTCAACCTATCTTGATATAATTTGGACAGCCTGAAATATCAAAGCTAAGGGAAAAGTGAGAAGGGAAACAGAAGAGGTAAAACAGAGACAAAGGGCTGGATAAATTTGAAGGTGCGGTTTTGTGTGTATTTGTATTCTGTTCAAGGGGAAGTAATCAGAAAAGATGTAGAAATACTTACCTGTTTAGACTCCATCATGGAATGGGCAAAAAATCAGATAGCAAAAAACCAGATAGCTCATGGGCTGACTGGGAATTAACTTCTTCCTAATTTAGATACCTAGTTTCTTCAGGTTACTTCAGAAAGCCCAGTCTGTGTGTTTGTCAGCTGCCACAGAGTGAGTCGGGGCAGAAATGAAGGTTTGTGGAGCTCAGCTCGGTCCCAACTGTCCCCCCATCCTCCACTCCACAGTTTTCTGTCCCTGTGTGCCATCAGTGATGGACGGGTTGTACAAAACTCTGCTCAAGTTCACACTGTTGTGAAAGACCTCTGAATATGTCCAGTCTTTCAGTGCTTGTAAAGCATTGCACCTGTTGAAAATATGGAAGAAAAGTAAAAAATACTGTAGTGCAACTGTTGCATTATTAAGTGCATTTATATACACTTGTCCTCAGACTACTGAAGCCTAAATCTCCAGAAATGAGTGATTGGCTTAAAAAGGCCTGTAACGTGAACATCATGCAATTGGTTTTCATCGAAGACAATTACCTGGGCGACATTATTTGGGGGATATGTTGGTTCTTGGTGCTTGTTATCCAGATGGGACTGGATGTCATTAACCATCAGGGAGTATGGAAAGGAAAGAGCAGAGTATGTATTATTCCCAGCAGGGTGATTTTTAACCCCTTGATGAAGAGAGCCAGAATTTCCTGAGGCTTAAGAGGCAATTCTGGTGCCAGAGCTAAAGGAGATATGGAGTTCATTTTATTTTGAGAAGGTTTTATGTGTTGATCTCTGGCATTTCACACAGATGGATTCCACCACATTCTCACACGTGCAATAGCTTTTTTTCTCCCTGACAAAGGTAAAGCAGAGATATACAATTTGCATGAAGGCCAAATATATATCCAACCAGGACAAAAGCAAGTGCTTTCTTTCTTCAAAGTATTTAGCATAGTTCAATATTTTGGTTTTGCTTCCACTTATTTTCTAGGTGCAGTTCAAAATGCTGATACAAAAAACTTTTCCAGTTCACATTTTAGCTATATTAGAGCTTTCTGCATTTTTATGCTAAGCTTTGAGACTACCCAGGAAACTAGAGTTGCCTGTGCCTACTCCCTGTTACCACCTCCATCCACATTCACTTTAAATTGATCATAGTTTCACAAAAAGCTTCACTTTGGCTCCTGAGACATGCTGAATTGCAGCAAAATGAACTCGACTTTTTTGCTCTGCAATGAAATCTGAAGACCCAGGCATTTTCTCCTGGTTTCAACTTTCACAGGGACAGTTCCATGTAGCTTGAGTCCTTTGAGAAGTGCCAGGCTCCTAATGAAAAGGAGGTGGAATTGCTAGTTGAGGTTTCATGAGCAGGTGGGAGGGAAAGAAAAAGTGAAATTCTGCATTACCCAGAACTTGTGCTGACAGATGAATTAAAATGTAAATCTAGGCTAAGATTTCCAACACCAGGACATAAAGTTAAGCTCCTGGGTTTCTCCTCAGTCTCTTAAATAAATCCTAATTTTAAGAAACCCTCACTGCTTCAGCATTCCCCTGTAGAAAATTTAAACAGGGTTTTAGGAGAATCCAGTTGTAAAAGCCTTGGCCCAGTTCTCTGAATATATGCCACTGTAAATCATGATTCACAGTTGAAAAGGGGAAGGAAACCACAGCTTTAAAATTGAACGAGATGCTGTTCTTGTGTTCGAAGTCTTTGCAAAGTGTGAAGAAAATATTCAAATCTACACCAAACCAAAAGCGAGACTCAAAACAAAACTAATCACCAAAACCAGAGTGTGCTGATGTGTTCAAGAGGGAAAAAAATCCCGCTCAAAAAAAAAATCAACAAAAGAAAACCCCAAGAAACAAAATAATAAAAAATAAAGTCACATTTTCTGGAGTAAATCCTATGTTGAGATTTTTGGGCAAGTCCATTTCTCTGTCAGACAAAAGGCAGGAAAAAAGAGTCCTATTTGAATTTTACTCCTCTGCAGTGGGGTGTACTGCTTCTCATGACTGTCTTTTTGAGAAGTATAAAATATCTGAGAAGTACAAAATGTCTGAGATTTATTTAGTGAACCAATGAAACTGAGTTGAGTAGTTCTGCTGGAAAGTGCTGCTGCTCATTTGGTCTCTTTGCTTGGCCTGGAATTGCCCTTGAAAATGTGGTCCCTGGTCAGCTACCCATGGAAATTTCTGCCTGGCCATCTTCCATGCCAATGTGAGGCACACAACAAAGAGTGTGAATGTGCATCTTTGATGAGGCCAACATATTTCATGGTCACATCTTTTCTGAAACTTGGTGAGATGATTTGCTGAATCAAGACACAAAACCAGTTTGGGATACCTTTTATTTGGCTGACTGAAGCTGACTGAAGCTGATTGAAATATATAACATATTTCTTTTGTATGTTGCATGGATGTCAAAAAACCCTGTCAAGTGGCACTGCTGCAGTGGGATTTGGATAACATTTTTTCATCCCTCATTCCACTGGGAAGATTGATCCATCAGGGTTTGTTTTGGCAGGAGCTTGCCTATCATGGATTGTAGAACACATGGGAGAACTTCCAGTGGCTAGGGATGGACATGACATTTTTTAATGAGATATTTTGTTAAATATTTTACTTATTCTAAACATCAGAAACTAAGATTCTTTTAAAAACAGGAAGAAAATAATGTCAGGGAAGTACATAAATAATTACTTAGATGTCTTTGAGTATGAGGTCTTGTGGCAGCAGAAATATGACATGAAACTTTGCAAGAGGAGAGACCATCATTTTAAAACAATTAGGCCCATTTCCAGCCTATAATTTCCATGGATATTCATATCTAGAATGACAGTAACTTCACGTATGCAAGGAATACAGTGTTGAGAAAATGAGGCAGCAAAATAATTCTGCCCTTTTATAAAGTCAAGAATGTTTTTAAACCAGGCAATAATCACCCATCCCAGCCACAAATTCTGGAAAAAAGTCCATGTTGAGTTCTGAAAAGTCACCAAGTTCTTCTTCTTGTGAGGCTGGAAAGAGCTGTGACTATTTGTGCCATGTAATATTTTGGGCTGGGAACTTGACTCTTAGTTTTAATCTGAAACAGCCTTGTGCTTGGTTGCATATGCCAGCTGCTGTAGACTGCGTTAGGCAGCAGTGCAAGCTGCTCCCAGGGATGGGAGCAAAAAAACTGATTTTCTTCCTAGGACCACAGGGAGTCTGATGCTGGCTGAGCTGGGCAGATGCTCAGAGAATTGGTGATCTGTAAACAAGAGGGTTTGACACAAGCTCTTCAGCAGTGTGTGCAAAGCCGCCTAGTCACATTCCTTCCAGGTGAGGTGAAGCCTGAATAGGTAGTGTTGTTGGGAAAAACCTTTGAAAGTTGAAAAGGATGTCCTGCTGTCCAAGCCAGGAGGCTGTGCTCAGCTGCTCAGGGCTGGAAGCCACTCACTGTCTGAACATGGTGGTACCTTTACAATGGTTGACTTTACAGGATGCAACAACTGACTCTGCTCGTGGGTCATCAGCTCATATTGGCTAATAAAATCCACACGCTACCCACAGGCACTGTTGGTCAATGTGCCTCCTTGCTTATGGCGGTATAAAATGATACCATACTGTTTGGTGCAGCTGTACACAGGGGAATTACATTTAAATTTGACCATAAAAGATCCATTACTTTACAGCGATATTAAAAGAAACCATTTATGAGTGTTAAATTTTTATTTAAATATAATCCTTACCATGTGTTGGGTGAAAAAGGCAGCAGCCTGTAACATAAAGAAGGTATTCTTAGTATGTGTGGCTTTAGAAGTGCTTAATTTTCTAGATTTTTGGGTGGAGAGTGAATTCTGTTTTGATTGGGGGTAGTCCAATTTCTGCCTGACCAAACCACACAAGAAATTGTCTATTTATTTATTTATTTGATCATGCAAACAAATAATGTTTGCCATAATTATGTGTCTGACCTTTGGCATATGAAGGAACTGAAAGAGTGACCTATTCTGCTCCCTGCCCCAAATATCACCTAATTCAGGGTATATGGTATGGTTAAACACTGTGGAAGCAGCTGTGCCCTCCGCATATCTCCCCACTCTGTGGTTTCCTGGTCTGTATGCCATACTATGTTCACCATACCTGCAACACTGTCTGATTTTCCTCTAGCACCAAAATAACATAATTTTCTTGTGTTGACAAGTAATGCTCTTCTCCTAATACTCCATGATGGATTGTTCCAAAAGGCACCTTAAGCTCTTGAAAACCTCTTGCCAAGGCTGTTAGACAAGGCAAGAGCTCAAAGCCACTTGTCCTTGAAAGATTCATCTCAGGCTGAAATCCCACTGCTAGCAGGGGCAGTGGGAGGCATGGGGAAAGCCCCACATCTGAAAACTTTCCTCTATTGGGGAATTCCAACATATTTTTCAAGAAAGAGAAGAAAAATCAGTCAGACCAAAACATTTGTGTGAGAAACATACATTTTTTTGAAAGGGAGCAGCTGCTGGATTTTATATTTTTCTTTTGTTTGGACTTATTTTTTCCCCCTTACTTTTTTTTAAAAGGAAAAACCTGACCTATGCTCTTTTTCCTTTGTGCTTGTCAAAATTTTCCTCAAGAAAAATATTTGATCATCTCTTCTTATGGCTATGAATGCTACTGGAGGCATCTAACAAGGCCTCTACCCAGAGAGATGGAAGAGGGAAGAGCAAGAAAGATCCTTGCAGCCTTTTCTTTTTTAAAACATTGTTTCAGAAGTGTGCAGAGATTTCCTCAGAACCTGTAATACAGCAGTGGCCATATTTATTTTTTCAAATCTCCAGGACAACTGGGAATATCTTTTTCTATTGACCCAAAGAAATCACATCCTATTAATCTAATTCATGCTGAAATGTTGGTGCATCCAGCTTATCCAAGTATCTATGTAAATAGTCAACTAAAAATCTGTGTAGACTAATAGTGTCATTTTTACTTAACAAGGCAAATCTTGACAACATACTAGCCATAGTTTTTTTTCTCAGCATCCATGTCTGAAGACATTTTCATTCCTTACAAGAGAATAAAAAGACATGGCATGCAATATGAGGAATAACTTATCCCAGACAAAACACAGGGTAGAATGCAAAGAAGAACAAAAATAATTTGTTGTCTGATATTTATTTTATAGTGATGTGTTTGCATTGTACCATTTTCCATGCTTTTCTTGTAGCATTTTTTTTTTGTTTATATCTTATAAATGTTATCAGAAATGAAGGGAGCATAGCAGAAAGGGTGAGTAAAATTTGCTTATCTGTACATATAATTAGAATTGGAGCAGGACATAAATATGGATTAAATAAGCAGAAAAGAAAATAGTAAACTTTATTAAGCATTATGTAAGTTAGTACAAAGCATTTCCTAATGTAGTGTTGATAAAACCATTGTTAATTTTTCTAATTAATTCTTATGTTAGAATAACCATTTATTATACAATCAGTGTAGGTCAGTGGCAATCTTTGGACTGGGCCTTAAATCCAGGGTGGCTCTGCTGATATTGGTGCTGGTACTTCAGATTAAGACCACAGTAACTGATCTCAGAATCTGATCCACAGCCTTAGCTCATATTATTCCAAGAGGAGTAAACCTTGTTAAGTACGTGTGATTTTTTTTTCCTGATTTTGTGGGTTCCCTCCAATATTCCAGCCACTCTTCCCTTCACCTCTAGTTGCATGGCAGTTATTCCCATCAACAAGACACAGTGGATGTGCTGTTAAGTGGCAGAGTGGAGCAGAGATTAAAATTGCTCTTGCAAATACATCCAGTGCCTTCAGGAAGATTAATCTGAGTGAAGTACCTGAAAAGCTGGAAAAGCCTCCATATGCTTTTGAATCCACATATTCATTTGGAGCTGATTGCCATTTCTCTGATGCCCTGTAAATCCTTGAGGAATGCAGTTGAGGTCTGGGACCTTCCACAAAGGGATTTAAAGAGGTTGTGAACAGAAAAATAGAGGATTTGTCTAACTTTTATAAATCTGACAGTTTTAATATATTTTTATAGAGAATTTTTTAGTCATACATTTATCAATAAAACCATGCAGCTTGAGAGAATCCTACATGAACCAACCAGTCCTATTAGCCATGGCTGTATTCAGTATTCATAAGTTTTTGCCAGAAAATTTGAATCAATAATTCTCAGGCAAGAGGTTTTCTCATGAGCTTTTTTCTATTTATTACTTGTGATTGACCACATAGCCTGGTTTTGCTTCCTTACTTATGTAATAAAGATGGGAGAATGGTAAGTACAAATAATGAATAATGAGTTTCTGTATTCATGCAGAACCAGTGGTCAAAAATCTTGACAAAAAGGAGTCACATTGAGGTAATGCAGCTCATATTCAAAATGTGCAAGTGGATTTATTTCACTTCATGACTCCTGTGTCTTACACAAAATAATCTCCTTTGGGTTTGGTAGAATTGGTTAATTTAATTCTTTTAAATCCAGATGTGGTAGTGAGTGGGATGCAAAGATGAGGGGCAATCCAAATGCTCAGCCTTAAGGGCCTTGTATGCCTTTTAGGTTCCCAGTCTGCCTGAGCTATCCATGTAGTCAGGAGTATTAGCTGAAGAACAGATCATAGACACCTTTAGGAAAAATGCTGTGAATGTTCTGAAACTGCTGAGTCAAATTCTTTCTAATTTTTTGATATCAAATCAATTGTTGATGCAGATCTAAGGGCATTTGCTCTGTGGACTGTAGATTTCATGAATTTAATATAGATGCACAAATGACATCTTAGTTAAAACTTTCACTAGAATAGTATTTCTGATACTGTGTATTTATCACTGTTTCTCAGGGGTCAGTTTTCCAGTCAGGACAGTGAAACAAAACAGTAACTGTTGAGTAACTAATCTCAGACACAAGGAGTCTGGTAGTTTTTTGGCAAAGTAGAGTGCATTTTGGGACAGACAGTGACAATTTGCAAATGTGTTCCTGTTTTGGCAAAACTGTCACAGAGAGAGAGATACTTCAGATTCAGACCATAATTTCAGGACAAAACGTGAGAGAGAAACCCAGAGTGCTCAGTAGTCCAGAGGGCTTTTCTGGCACCTTAGAGGGGTGGGAAATCCCATAGCTCAAGCATTTGGGAAAGAGTGTTTCCTGGTCTCTCCCAGGCAGGCAATTCCACTTCATACAAGTCACTGTGGGTGTCCTTAAGCAGGACCCTGAATCTGAGATACTGTGATTCCAGACAGTATCTGGATCAGTAGTCCATCATAACATTACTTGCAAGCATGGAAAGAGGGAGAAGAGAGGAAGTTATCTTCAGCCTGAAATGGAGTGAGAATGTTTTTGAAACTTTTTGCTTTCTCAGTGTAGGAGGGAAACGTTTTTTACCCATCACCAGGAATGGATAGTGACTATAAAAGCTGTCCAGGGCCTGTAAGCTGACACAAATTCAAGTCACTAGCATATTGGTAGAAAACAAATTAATGGGAGAACCAGTTCTTCTCCCTCTTGCATTGTAATGTGCTGTGTTGAGACAAGGAACTGCTGCTTCTCTGTTCTATGGATTTTCTGCAATGTATTTTGAGTTTTTCTGTATTACAGGCTACCTCTGATTCTTCTTTAGGACAATATAGGTGTTCTGCTGCATTCCTGTCTAGGCTAAGTGTAAGGACAGACCTAAATTCTATGGAGCACTTGACTCTTGTCAGAGGAAAAAATAGTTATTTGTCTTCTCCTGAGTTGAATGTAGCCTACAGCTTAGGTTTTTTTTAATACAGTTAAGTGAGAAAAAACTTACTGGTAGAGGTTTTTTATTTAGTGCTCTGTAGAGCTTTGGCTTTTATTTAAAGATATTTTTTTTCCTGAATTGGATATTTTAAAATTGAGTTTGACTAATGACCTTTCAGAAAACTTGGATCATTTGTCATCTTGCATGAGAGAATGTAGCTGGTTGCAGCCAATTTTATTTAGAGGTTTTTTTTTTTTTTTTTTTTTTTTTTTTTTTTTTTTTGTTCCCATGCTGCTTACAGAAACCATTTGAATCTCATTCCCTGGAGGAAAAACAAGAAACATATTTGTGATCATTTGTTAATATGACTATCTTCCTGAGATGCAGGCACAGATATGCTTGGTACATATCTCTGGCCATGTAGTTTTGTGCCTCCTGTGACAGAATGGAATATGCTCACTCTACTGACTGCTTGCCGGAATGAGCCCAAGAAACAGTCAAGATTTATTGCACAAAATAATTTGTAGAAATGCTGCCTTTCTATGGAGATACCCAAGATGTTTTCCTTCTTGTTCTTACAGTTGCAGGTGGTTTACATAATTGTTGTTATCACATCTGATATATCCCACTGTACATCACTTTGTATGTGGTTTGTGCTATCGAAAAAGAAGAAATGGTGAAGCCGAAATTCTGTGGAGTATTCAAGTTGTTGCACATGTATTATTTGACCTTGGATTACTGTGATTTTTTAGAAAAGGGCCAGCAAGGCTTGGTATGTAGTGGATAAAGCACTAGCTTTGCTTTTTGAGTATTTTTATTAGAAATTTGGATCATGGTTCAAATCACAACTAGAGAACTAAATGGAATGAGTCTGTGTTTTCATCTGAGTCCCCCAGTGGACAATAATCCAGATCATAAAATATACCACTTAAACTTTGGCAGTCTTCTGTTCTCAGGAAGCTTTATTGCTTTGTATTACCTTAACTCAAAGATAGTGCTTACAGGACTCAGTTCAAGCTGAGGTTATTCAAAGAACAAAGTTTGTATTTCTAACTAAATCTGGTCTATGGATAAATGTAAGCTCCAATAGGGTTACAAAGCAAGCTCACATACCTTTCTGCTGTATCTTAATGAAATTTAGCTGTTTGGCAGGAAGGAGTGTCAAATCATTCCCCCTGTATATCCAAAATGGAGCCAGAATGAGATGGGCACACCTCGGGAAAATTAGCCCTTGAATCCCTAGAGCCAGAAGCCTTCTGACATCATCACTGATGGCTCAGATATTTTAAAGGAATTCAGCTCAATTTGGGATCAATGGATGCAAAAGGTCACAATTGACAGCCTATATTTTTTGATCCTTACACTTCTCCTTACCTAAGTGTCTGTGGGTCAGAGCGTGGCAGCCTGTGCTTGAGGGGTGACCACTGCGGTTTGTGCACTGCCTCTTGCCAGCAGAGCGACCCCTGGGCCTCAGAACCTGTGCTGAGCCCAGCTGCATCGCAGGAATGGGAGCATAACTGGCTAGAACTCCTCTGGATCTACATGATGTAACTGAAGTCTCACTTTAGCCCTCAGCATCCTGTGCTGTCTTCATTTGATGTCATGAATGTGTGCTATTTTTTGTGCTTTGATAATAGAAGTGGTGCCTTGCTTCAAAGGAAATCGGGCTTGGAACATCCCGTAGCATCTCAGAGACAAATGTGTTATCAATATAAACACCTTTTCCTAATGATTGATCTGACATAGTAGTCCTTCCAAAACAAGAGGCATGGATGCGCTGTGAATTAAAATTTGACATCTTTCCATGCACACCAGAAATAAAGGGAAAAGGTTCATGCAAATGTCATGGATTGTGGATGGATCTCATCCAGGTGAAATTCCTTCTGGTTATTTTAAATGTAACAACAACTGACATTGGAAGCATTTTTTTTACCCTGAAGGTGAAACACTTTTCATACTGTAACTTAAAACCAGTTCTCAGTTGCATAAGTGTAAATCTGTGCCAAATAACTCCGGTGAGGCCAGTGGAGTTGTTGGGGATTTACACGGGTGTAATTCTGAGTAGAGTTTGACCCTTTGTGGATATAGAAATGCACTCAATTTATTGCACTATTACACCACAAGCAGGTGTGCAGGGACATCCACTGGGGAAGGAAAAATATAAGTCCTAACTACAGGTCACTTCATATCCTTTTTCTCAGGCTTGCTGTATTTCCAAATCAAAAATCACAGACAGAACAAATCAACTTGAACTACTGGGTAATAACCACTCAAGGCCATTTCATCTTCAGCCCTACACAAAGAAAAGTGGGCTGTCTTTACTCCTACTATCTTCTTTTACACTTTGTCCCCTTCCCCAACTGTAGTCTTACCTTAATGAGGGCTGTGATGGCAGGAAGTGGGTAGGTCTTTTTATGCTCATGGCATCTTGATATATATATGTGCAAGTGAATGACTATAAATGCAGATGCATACACAGGGGGGTATTGTGCTTGTGATGGCACCTTTGATGATCTAAAATAATTTGTGTGCATGTAGCTGTCCGGATGGGTTCCTGCTGAGATAGATACATAGAGGGCCAGAGCTGTAGATCAGGTTTATTGCTTATCATCTGATATTAATTCGAGGTTGTGTGCTACGTAATAGTGGCTACATAATAGTATTTTTAGGAACAAATGCCTAAAGTGAAATGATGGGATGAATTGTAGGAAAGTGACTTATAATAGGAAAGTAGCATATGGAGTTTGACCAGCATGCCTGGGTAAAGATCCTTGGGGCCAGAGTGTATGTAAAAAAGGGCCAGCAAATCTTTAATGAGAGTAAGTAATCTGGATTCTGGTTTTATGCTTCCATTGAAATGATATCTCCAGCGGGTTGTAGCCTCTTTCTTAAACCATGGGCTTAAATGAAAGCATTATACTTTATATCCCGTCTCTTTATCATTCACATTCTTGGTCATGCCTCTTCATGGTGTATATGTCTGCTTGCGGTTCATTCTTGCTGTCTCTTACCTTTACCCACTATGTGTCAGGAAGGCTTTCCTTCCTCACAGTCCCACAGTTTCTAAGTCATTGTATTTCTGCCTTGAACAGCCCATAGGCCTCATCCAGCTACCAAAATGGTGAAAAGAATACTTGAAAATTTCTCTTTCCATGGCTTCTTCAACCCTGAAATCTCAGCTCCTGTTGCTGAGGCATAACACTGTCATACAAACCTGGTGATGTTTACTTTGGTTAAATTCTTTCCTTGCCTTTGTACCAGTCTGCAGTCCTCACTCAGACTCCTCCTTCTTGAGATCAGCACTCTTCAGGGCAGGGATCTAACTTCTCATAATGTTAGGTACCATCATAGCTCTCACAATAAGACATAATCATTGATGATCCAAACGTGAATAGTGATTATTACCCAGATCAGTGCTGGATGGATAGATGTGCAGATGGAGATTAGTTTTGAAACTTCGCTCTCCAACAGTTGAGAGTCACCTTTTATATTTTCTGGTGTTGAGAGAAGAATATAATTTACTGCACCAGCTTTTGCTCTGCCAGGGCAACTCATGATGCTTTGCTCATGAGATGCTGGACAAAGCTTGGAGAGGGCTATGTGCTCACACTGCTGTTTGGAAACCAGAAGCCTCAAATGAATTCCATGGGAAAGTCAAGGAACATGAAGTTTCCTTCCAAAACAACAACAACAAAAAAAGCTTGGTTTGTTTTTTGTTTTGTTTTGTTTTTTCTTTAATATAGTTCTTTAATATCTTCCTATCAAGTTTTAGATTAAGAATCACCTTTTAGGTATTAAAAATCAGTTAAAAAATGGAAAAATTTTTACATCTGAGCAGAGCCAACTTAGCTATTTTTTGTTCCTGTGAGTGAAATATGCAATGCTACCCTCTCCCTGTGTACATAGAGTGCACTACACCAATTGTTTTGTTAGCTTATCAAGTTAAAAAAAGTATTCTGGTGCTCAGGGCAAAAACTGTCCTATTTGCTCACAAATCAGGTTAATCTTGCACCAGGGTGCTTAAAAATTATCAATCCACTAAACAAAAATCTTCCCTAATCTAGTTGCAGACAATTTGTTAGTGTCATGAATTATCCTGATCTATTGTCTTTAAACCTTTGTAAAAGGAGAGACATGCTGTGTAAGCTTCTCATAGTCTGGGTTTGAACTAATCGACTTCTACCAAAAGTGCATATTTTCTATAGGTATAGAGTTAGAGCTGGTGATAAAATAGATACAGATTATTTAGAACAGAAAAGACCTTTTTAATTTTTTTCCAATTTTCAGTTTTCAAAAGTACTAACAAACCAGTTTGAGATTTACACCCACCTTTCCTACAGCTTAGTAAAGTTGTACTTTTCTGTTGTACTTTTCTGTTTCTTGCATTTCCTCTCTTGTGCTGGTGCTCAAGAGAAGATGTGGGAGAAAAAATAATGAAGGACGGAAAAGTGGAGTCGAAAAATGAGAGACTAAAAGCCAAGTAAAGGCAGGAAGGAAGGAAGGAAAAAGAGATACAGAAGGAAAATAAAATCAACCTCTCGAGAAACATTTATGAAAACTATTTGAAATAAAGTTTAGCTCCTTTTTTTTTAAACTTCCCCCCCCCCCCCATTTTTCTTTCCATTGTGGTCTTCCAGGGAAGGAGAGAGAGGTTTCTTCCCTGTGACCAGACAACAAGATAAAGGTGATGCTTCTACATGGCTAGTCCCAGTTGAGCAGAACTGAGCTGTCGCAGCTGCCAACACATGAGCAGAGCGACTGGGGAAGTGCTATGGACAACCAGGGACTGGGCAAGGACTTTTAATGACTGCTGGCAGGAGGTAGCTAGTATGAAAAACACCTAAGTTTAGAAACTGAGAGGTGTTAGGGTGTTTCATAAAAATTCTGTTGCCCATGTAGAGAGAGGATGGCCTCCTGACTGTTTTAGGTCAAAGCAACATATGATACTGATGGTTCAGGTATGTGCATAGTCTTTTCTAGTTTAGACTTGCAAAACTGTATCCCATGTCAAAGGTTAGAGTTTGGCTTACTTTGGAAAACAATTTTCTCACTATAAATGCCTGCTTCATGCAGGCCTGCCAAATGCAGTTCAGGCTTTTTTTTGGAATTCCCTGGAACAGCAACAAAATGCAAAAATGCTGAAGACAGTGCACAGCATCAGAAAAGTAAAACTGTTGGGCCCCTCCACCACTAAGCAAAAGCCAAGATCCTAAGGCAGAAGGAGGTGTGCCCTCGGAGAGAAAGTAGAAAAGTTGGAAGTGCTCCACTGCTGTGGCTCACTGACACCTCCCTCAGTGCAGTGATATGCACTTGTCTTCTGTAAATATCTCTCAGGAAGCTCATTTGAAAGTGGCCTGCCAGACCTCAGCTGTTTCATCCCAACACCTTCACCGTGTGGCCAGTATGAGGTTGAAGCTAACACATCAATGGCACACATTAACTAATAATCCCATCTGACTTCATGTGTTTGGTTTAAAGGTTTCACTACAGATTTTATTAGCTTGTGATTCAAATCCCAACCCTGTCACAGTTGCCAGGTTGTCCAGATGCTTGCAAATGATAATAAATTAGAAATACTTAATGCTAAAGATATTTAGTATTATGTGAGGATAGAGACCTCCAAGCTGGAACACTGTGCCATGTGTGCTTTTACCTTGAGCTTGTTGTGGGATGTTTGTCTAAAATTTATTTTTTTTTAAATTTTTTTGTTTATTTTAACTTACATTATTTTAGTGGTCTCACAGGTTAGAGAGACACTCAGAACCTGAAGCATTTCCATTCAGTTCTGCTTGTAGCACTTCATACTTCTAAGTATAAACATCAGAAGGTTTGCTAGACCCATTGTGTAAGGCAGTATACTGGGGCTGACCACAGCAGTCTTCATAAAGTGAGATGGATTCATCTGTGTGTCTGACAGAGCTTTGCTGCAGTTATGTCTACATGTAGTGTATAAACCCCTGCCTATTTAGGAGAGATTTTTAAGGCTTTTGTTAAATACAAGGCAAACCCTGCACCAGCGGTGTTCACCCTCGGGTGTGGCATTGCTTGATACAGCTAAAGGTGCTGAGAAGCTCTGCAGATTTCTCTTGAAAAATATATCTGTTGAATTCTACATTCAGAAGGGAATTGTTTACACCACAGTCCTCCCCCTGCTATCAGATTTGTAGAATCAGGCTGTTCCACACCCTCATTTCAGATCCTTGGGTACACAAGAAATAGAGGAAGTATAAGACTGGGCCTGTAGGTTGATAAAACCAAAAGAGGTTTTAACACCACATAGTACAGATAGATATCTCACCTTTATTAACAGGGTTTAATGCTCTGCAAAACAGGGAAGGGGTTAAGGTATCAGCATCTGGGAAGCAGCTGGTGGGCTGGGAGGAAGAGTGCAGAAATAGGACTTAAAGCAAGGCTGCAGGTGTGCCTCTGAAATGTTTGGGGCTGATCTGTCAGACTGCAGCCAGCAGTGACGGAGGGCAGGTCCTGGGTGGAGTGAGGGTGATAGTCGTCAGGGCTGAGGTGGGAAATGATGCCCAGGAGCCCAGCTGTGGGTTCTTGGTTAGAGCAGATAAAATAGCAAAGCTGAGGGAGCAGCTGGCAGTGTGAAGATGGCAAAGCTGATGCTTGTTATCAAGCAACACCAGTGGTTGATTTTTAGGCTTGAGACAAAGTGCTAGTACATCTGTTAGAGTCAATCCCATTTCAGTGCTGAGGTATAAGACTTTTGGGATTGGACAAAGCAGTTTGAACTTTGTGTTCCTGTATCCTTCTGTATTCCTTCTGTGACCTCTCAGGAAGGACCTATCTGTTTCTGAGGCATTAATTTCTAAATTTATGTAGCTCTGTTACCACCAGCAATGGCTTCTAAGCTTTTTTCTTATGACAGTGATAGTCTAAGCCTCTGTCAGGCTGGTGACCCTGTTGAGGTTTGCAGCCCCTTGTCCACAAGCCTGTTGTCAGGATTAGGACAGAGGCAATCTCTTAGCCCCTCAAAGCCCATTAGAAGCCACTCAGCAAGACAGACACCCTATAAATACTCTGACTAGCTGTAATTTGAGTTTTTTTGGTTGTAGTTCCCTAGTGTGTTTGGCTACCTGCAACATGTGTGAAGTGACACAAGCTCCAGGACCACTCCTTACAATGGATGCAGCTCTTGTTCTTGGGCAGGTTACTCAGGCTGGAGGGCTTTCTTCAGGTTACTTATTTTTGCCTTCCCCCACTACAGTGGGCTTTACTCCTATTCAGTAAATAGGTAGTGTGAGACCACCTGTCTTGAGAGCTACTTCTCCACATTGAAAGCTGACTGCTAGGCATTTTGGTAACTTAGTCTCTGTTTTGGAATGTTTCTGGACAAATCTTGTTGCAACACCTATCCATGCATGCAAAACCTTGTGGTTCAGCCAAAGTCTCTTAGATACCTTGTTTCCTTCAAAATATGCAATATTTGGCCAAATATGAACAAATCTGGAACATACCAGTTCTCAGGGGCGATCTCCCCCAGGAAAAATGTCCTTTTCCATTACTCCAGCGAGACGGCGTCCTGTCTTTGTCTTATGGAAACTCCAAAACCAAAATAGACAACCCCAAATATAAATACCTTTCGTCAACAGGCAGCGTTCTTGTCCAGCCCCTGCAGGAAGCTACCGAAGAGGGGGAGCCCCTTTGGGTAAAAACTTACCCGAGGGCACCCAAGGGGGTCCTGAACTCTGACAGATTCCGTAGCTGGGTGGAGAAGGTTTCATGCCTGTGGTCGCCAAATGATGCTGAAAAACCCAGCATGAAGAACTGCTCAGAGACTTTTTGTCTTTAAACAGCAAAGGTATTTATTTGTGACGTTGGGAGCGAGGCAGGTCACCCTGCACAAACTCACTCAAAGGTATCACACAACATCAGGGTTTTTATACAGTTTTCATACATGATTTTTATACATATTCATATGATTGCAACATCTATCTGTACATATTAATGATAGGCAGAGTCTAGGCAGAGCTTAGGGCAGTGCTTCTCTTGGCAAATAATTTCAGTGGTAGATCTGGTCTTTGGCCTTGAGTCGGGGGTCTTTTTCTCATCTTCCTCTTTCTGACCTCTCTACCTTTCTTGCCCCGGTCACTGAAGCCAGGAGAAAGCCTTGGCTCCATGCCTATTTCTCCTATTCAAATGTCTACCTTATGTAACCTTATTACCTCTAGGCTTATTTATACTGCTTCTAGCATTCTTCTAAGTTTTTGGTCCATTGAACAGAACAGAACGAGTCTTAGCAGTACAGGCAGAGTAGGTGTTAGGGGGACCTATCTTAGTTAACTCCTTTAGGCCTGACCCTCGTTTCACTTGCTGCTGCTCTATCCTTTCTGAACACTTGAGGTGTCTGCAGTGTAAGCACATAAATGTGCACAAAGTGGTACACGGTTTGGAAAACATGAGGATTTTCAAAGGAATGGCTTCTGTAGTCTGCTTAGAGGTTAGGAAACATCTGAGCCTCCAATTCTAGTAAATTGCTCTCTGATGTTTCTGGTTTTATTATATAGTTATCTACTTTTCAGAAACAGAGGTACCCCTGAAAGCTTTAAAAGAAGTTCTCTCAATTTGTTGTTCAAGTCATCAGGTAAGTATGTTTTCTAGCAAGAAGGTTCATAGGGACTGGTCTGGTAAACCCCAGCCCATTTGGAAATGGACAGGTGAGCAAAGCCACATGTAGAACAGTCTGGGATCATGGTGTTCCTCATGGGTAACACAGAGCGTCACTCTGGGACTTCTCACAATGTTGAGTGCTATAAGGATTGCACTGTTTGGCCACAAATGGCTAATGTTGTGCAGAGCCTCCACTTGAGCTTTAATTAAATGTTTGAGTTTTGTTAAACAGAGAATGCTTTCCAAGGAATGCAGAATGCAGAGGATCTCTTCCAATCAGGCTGGAGACCAGTGCTGGGATGGGGTTGGCAGTGCAGAAGACCAGGTGCAAGGACTCGGGGCTCATAAACAACCTTCACCTTTGGACTGCAGGCACATCTCATCAGGAAAAGCAAGTACAGAGCTCAGGCTTCAGCCTCACCATGTGTGGGGGATTTGAATGCAGAGACTGAAGCTGGAAGAAAGGCTATGCCAAGCACTTCTCTGATACTCAGCAGTAGGAAAATGTTGCTCATATCATTAAAAAGTGTCCATACTCTTTCTAAAGGGTTTGGTTGAGAAAGAAACCAGAAGACAACAAACATGTTTATATAAAGCCATTCCCTGAGTTAAGAGATGTCAGATATAAATTGTCATCGTTTATACTCCTAAACACAAGAGGAAATAGCCTTTGGTTTAAATTTTTGGCAGGCCAAGTTATATAGCCTGCCCTGAGGGATACTTGCAGCAACAAAGGAGGAGCTTTTCTCAGACAGAGAGACTTCTGGGGGGACATCAGCTGGGCATGGCACAATGCTAACGTGGCTGCCCAAGTTGTGCTGCTCTGCACTAGAGCTTGGTGTTGCTGTCATTGTGCTACAGCTGCCGTGGGCACCCTTAGTGCACAGTAGGTCTGTGTATCGGTACCTTCTCCTCCTGCACAGTCCTTCCTGCCCAGAGGTGTGTGTGGGCAGCAGGCAGCTGCTGACAGATCCTCTGTGTGCCCAAAGACAGCGGCCCGGCAGGCTGCTGCCCTGGCAGCAGCACACAGCTGAGCCCCTGCAACACTGCCCTGGGCTGTGGGCTCACCCCAGGGCAGGGAATGATGACCAATCCAGTGTGTTGGCAAACAGATGGTTACAGCCAAAGAAAATAAAATTAACTAATATAAGCTCCATCAAGGTGCCTACATTCCACTTAGAAAATATTCAAGACACAAATACACTGCAGAAATGCACTTAACCACCTGGATCCGTATGGGGTGGAGGCGCTAGGTGCTTAAGCTTGCCCCTCTGAAGGTACAGTTTCCAGGGCCAGATAGGAGTACCTAGTTTATGTTCAATGCCTCCTTGCAGCCCTGTTTACTATGCTTCTGATTTAAGCTGTGTTAGAGGTAAAACCAGACTGTCAGTGAACATGCAGTGCTTGTCATACAATCTGTTGCTCGACTTTTTTTGCAGTCCAGTACAGGAAACAATGAATTCTTAGGATGTAATGTGTGTTGGCTTTTTTTCCCCCCCCAGGATTTTTCTTGAAATATAACATATTTTGTTGATTCAATTTTTATGTATAACCATTTTTATTAGACATGGTTATGAAGATTTTTGTGTTTTGTTCTCTGCCCTGTGTTGTCTGGCTCCTCTTTAAAAGAAGGGGGTGCCGCAACCTGTTCATCTGCTCATCTGCCAGACCATCTGCAGTATAACTGCTGAACCTGCAGACCATTTTTAACATCTCTAGACAGAGCAGTAACCATCTCAGATATGCGCTCCTAAACCTTGGAAAACTGATAGATGTGCAAAGATAGAAAAAAGATTCAGGGAAGAAAATCTGTAGGGGGTATTCAAACATTTAATGTTATTTAATGTTCCAGCTCATCAAAGCCACACATGTATGGGTTGGTCAGCCACAAGTGCCTCATTTGGAGCCAGTCATTTGCTCAGGTTTTAGTGAGGGGAGGGAGGGGTCAGCTGATGGCACTGTTCAGTAGTGGGAAAGGGAAGGGAACAGGAACAGCGGTGGGGATGAAGCCAAGGACCTGTAGTTACTGCAGAACGGAATGCATAACTGTAGAGAAGCCAGCTTTGTTAATTTTGCAGTGTCTTTTTCTGTTTTTACCCAGGAAAACTGGTGTGTTGTGGGGGGAAAGGACTGTAGGGGTAAGACAAGAAAAAATATCAACCCAGAGTTGAAACAGTTTTTTATCTCTAGAGGAAAAAAAAGGTGTCAAAATGAAGATTCTGCTCAATGCTGAGCAGTCACTTTTCTGTGATGTATCAAAATTTAATTAGCTCTTGTAGAAGCTTTGGTATTGATGCAGAGCAATGGGAAAACATAAGACATAAACCAAGAATATTTGTAAAAATGCCATTAAAGAGTTCTCTTTTCAAGAAGTGACAGATTAACTAACAAAATAATCAATTTTATTGGACAAATTGGTTAGAAAAGTGTGTTGCCTGGCTTATCTCCAACACCAATAATACTATTAAGAGCAGCCATGGAATTGATGCCAAATTAAAAGAAGAACAGTCTGAACTCTGAGTGACAGAAGTGGCCTTCTGCCAGTAAAGGCAAGTATGAATGCACAAGGAATATTTTCTTTTTGTTTTTGTATTTACATTTGGCATTAAGAAACCACCAAAAGACTGTTAACATCTGAGGTGGTATAAATCTAAATGGGTAAAGGACAGAACAGATTTTAAAAGCGTTTCCCAGCAATTAATCTTGAACACACAGCTACCAAGTATTCTCACTCTTTGAGTGCAGCACCACAAAATAAATTACTGCTTCACATTTTTATTAGTATTTCATTAGCAATAAAATCCAATATGTTTGACAAACTATATTTTTAAAATTTTCTGAGTGTAGGTTTCAGGCAAGAGAGATATTTTTGTTTAGTTTGTAGAAGGGTTAGGATTTGAGATCTCTGAGGCATTTACTTCTTTAGCACTGAAGAGCCTGCTCTCCTCCTGTTGAGCCCTTTTTTTATTTTCCATGTAGATCTGAGATCTCAGTAAGGCTCTTCCTTGAGGAGGGTGCTAGGCACCCTGAGGAAAGGATTTGAAATCCAGCCATGGATAATAAATGTTTGGGAAACATTTTTGCCTGATGGTTGAAACTTTACCAGTGTACTTAACACCATAGATCAGATCTTAGCTGCCATAAATTGCCTTCTGTGGAGCTACTTTACTTCACACTAGCTGAGGATCTGGCCCCATATGTTTGATTTAATGGCAAATCCAGTTCAGTCTGAGAGCAAATTATGATGTGTACTGAATGGCTGCTTTCCAGAGGTTAGATGGACCAGTCCAACACGAGAGGCCCAGACTGTCTCTGATCTCACTTATTCAAACTAAAGACTGTGAAAGTTGTCATGGATGTGGGAAATGATTACATTGTGATGCATGTATATACTTCTAATTCCCAATAGCCTCTGCTTGTCATTTCACTATAAACATATTTTCTGAAGTGACCATTCCTACGAGGAAAATTCTGAATATAGTTCATGATTCTGATACTGAGTGAATTTTTTTTCTTTCCAGAGACAGTGTTTTTGTTCTCCACTTTCTACCTTCATAGGATTGCATGTAAAAGAAAGGTGTAGAAGATGCTCATTTCAGGGAGGCACTGCTCTTAATATAGTTCTTCAAAGAGGTTTGCTAAGTGCCTGTCCAGTCATCCAGTTTATTTAATAATTTTTTTCCTGATTGATAAAAATTCATTATCTAATTCTATCCTACATGGAGAAATAGTAGAAATTTGTGAACAAGGGTAATGAAGATTGGTTCTGATAAAACAAGAACTCTTAGGATATGTTGCTTAAAAGCTGAGGTTCCAGGTTCACTTTAAAAATACTGGTGCAGGTCCTGTAATGAAATGAACTGAAGCCCAGTCCTGCTGACAGATCAGGCCAGATCTGCAACCTGCTACGAAAGAGTCTTTTGCTGCTATTTGCAATCACTTTTGTGGGCTGGTCAAAATGTTTCCATTTCAGATGTTGACAAAAATGTTGTTGAAATCATAATACTGACAACCCAACCCCTATCAACAAATGGGACTTATTTTTGTGAAGACGAGTTGCTCAAAATGCTCAGTTGGAGGCACATGGAATATCATGAATACCAAGGGGATAACAGAGCAGTGGTCATTGCTACTACTATAAAGCTCAGAAACAAATTCAACCTATAACAAAACCAACTAACCAACCAAATCAACTCTGAAATCTGTTTAACAATAGCAGGTCCTTTCAACTAAACCCTACTAAATAAGTGGGCAACTCTACCCTCAATATGTTCTTGTGCTGAGCACAATCAGAGGTGTCAGTGCCAGAAGTCAATATACCATGAGTGTGCGTTTTTTTCCAACTGTATCTGAGCACAGGAAGTGTGAAGTATGATACAGGAGAACTTTTCTTGTGCTTTCCAGTCTTCTTGGATGGAAGGATCAGAAAGTTTGGATAGGATCTGGGTTATACTGGCACTCACAAAAGCTTTTCCAGCCCAATTCTGGTCTTCAAACCATCTGAGGTTTACCCATTTCTAATATGTTTAATCTTATCTAATCTGTTTTTTATTTAAACAGGGATTAATTGCATTTCTTTGTTCTTCGGTGACTTGATGCTAATCACATGCAGCACACTCCTTAGGATCAGTTACAAGAATGCCTGAATTGCTACCTTAGATGATGAAAAACATCTGTGAGAGGAAGTGTAGCAAAGGGGAAAGGGAAAAAGAGGCAGATGGCTGTATTTCAGGCCTTAGTTGTTGTGGTAGGAGCACTTTTCAAATAGCTCAGTGGGTTCCTCTCTCTCATTAGGATTTCTAAGTGGGGGTTTTTTCTACCTTATTGCTTCAGTTCTGGTGTTGCAAAGTTTCTGAAAGCCTAAAATAACCCAAAAAGGTCTTTATCGAGCTAAACTTGTATAGCTGGCAGATTTACACTCAAACCATATTAATTCTGTTGCACAAGGTTTCTTAGCACTGACAAAATCCCTAAGATGCAAAGTGGACTTGTGACATTGTAAGGTGAAGGCAAGTCCAGAAAAAGAAAGTAAGAGAGACTGTAGCTTTAGCATAAGAAGATTTGAAATTGGGGGCAAGATGATGCTGTGAAGCCCATCAAGAAACATATGTGACATATGTGCTGTTAAACACAGAAGCAAAGTGTCCATCAAGTTGGGACATCCACAGATTGGACCACAGTTCAGACATATATATAAGAAACAGGCCTTTGTTGTTGTCAAGAGACCTCAATACAGCCCCAAACTGAGCAGTGCTGATATGATTTTAATTTTTTATTGAACCTAGCTTTCTCAGTGGCTAAAGGAAATGGCTTTCAAAGTTTTTCTCAATATGGATCTGTAATGATTTTCTAGGGTGTCCACAGAGAGAATTAAAAACTATGCATGACAGATTGGCTTTTCGTATGCTGCCTTAGAAGTGGTCCCCCTGTGCCCAAGGGTCCGCTGACTGTCAAGAATACCTTTGGTCTAGGGGATGTTTCAGTCCTAGTAAAGCCAATGACAAAATTATGAGTTTCATAGTAGTCAGAAATGAAACCTCAGCAACTCTTGTGGTGTTCAAGAAAAAAAGAAAACATTTCGTTTCATGACTGGATGGGAGGCTCAGTAATGTGGACAGATAGTCTTGCAGCAATGCCAAAAATATCACCTGTGTTTTACAGGAATAAGTAAAGGGACTTCAGCAGCCCCGCCTCTGAAGAGTGGTCAATCCAGGGGTTAAACTTATATAAGCTCCATAAAAATGCACAGCATCAGCTCAACTGACTGTGCATGGCCTGCTTTAAAGGGATCTTGTGGGGAAATCAAAGCACCTTTCATATGACTGTCAGTCAAAAGGCTAACAAAATGTCCAAAATTGCCCAGTGTCTAAAATCTAAACCAGGATTGATCAGCATTCATGATATTTAAAATGAATGTTATAATTATGTCCAGAGTCTACCTTACTTGCAAGTCTATTGGCTGTCTTACAAAACCTGAAACAGTCTGGTTGACATGTCTTATTTCATGTATGCCCTTGAGTATGCAACATATTTAAATCACACTGGGCATAGTTAAGTATGTTTTTCCATATGCTACTTTAATGGAAAACTAAACTGAGGCTTACCTGCAAGAAGCAGCATTTCAACATGTCAGCATATTCATACTGACTGTAGCTCTTGCATACGTCAGCAGGAACGAGGACTTAGAAAAACTCTCTTAAGGTAAGCTCTGGTATAAAATGTGTATAACAACATTTATTTAACTCCCACAGGAGTTTATGAGGCTTAATTAATGCCAGCAAATTGGTTTAAGATCTTTGTGTGAAAGATGTAAAGTACAGTAAAACTGTACTCTTGCTAGTGTTTCAGAGCTGTGAGATCTCCTAAGGCTTTGGGTTGAGCTGTGGAACGGAGCAAAGCACAGACGTGCAGGTGTATTTGAGCAGGTAAAAACTTATGACCTGTGTTCTCTGCTCATATTGCAGGTTGTCCGTCAGACCCAAGGCCGATACACTGAGCTAAGGAGATGAAGGCACCGGTCCTGCAGGTCTCAGTATGCCTGCAAGAAAGAGATCTGTGCCAGATACCTTTGCAGCTTTGGTTGATGTTGGTATTTTTTGACTTCTGAGAAAACATAAGTGTGATCTGGAGGGCTAGCATGGACTGCTCTGCTCAGCTGGGAAGACTTGCCTGCCCCAGGTACCCAGTGTAGCTGGCTCTGAAGAAGCAGCAGGGATGGGGGGATACAGCAAGAGATGCTTGTGTCCTGAGCACTCCAGGAGAATTTTGCTCCCCTTTTCCTTGCTTTTGGTACTCCAGAGGGCAGTGAAGCTTCACACAACCCATTTGCTCCATCATTGCTGCAACAGAAATACCACATCAAATGTGCAAGAGGACATTACAGTGAATCAGATCCAATGCATATGGTCTACTTAAAAGCCAAACAAAGCTGAAAGTTTAATTGAGACTGGCCAGAGGAAGGGAAAACATCAGAAGCAAATAGTTGCAAATGTAAAGTTGCTTATGTTGGAGCTTCTCTGTTTTTTTGTCTGAGACTTGTCAAGTAAAATTGCAAATTCTTTCTCAGGTATCTTCCTAAAGCATTGCTTTGCAAAGCTTGGACTACCCAGGGTTGATAGATTTACTAGGTCTTTTACAAGTGAAAGCTTGGAGTAGATTTGAAAATAACTTAGTATCTAGTTTAAAACAACAGTACCGTCCTCATCAACTCTGAGCACTCTTAAATGACTGAGAAATTTAGATGGCAGGACAGATAACTGAGAAATGCCAGCTGAAATAGTATTTTTGAACCCATGAAAAACAAGGCGAGAAGTGCCTTATCTGAAAACCCAGATGGTGCTGCGTGATTTTGGAAATAAGTAAGGAACTGGTTTTGACTTAAAGTGTCAGGCATTGCATATGAGCGCTTTGTAAAACCCATCAAGGACCCTCTTCCTCAAGATGTCTCTGAAGGCAGACACAACGGTAAAGAATAGTGCTCGAGAAGATTGTGACATTCGACCGAATTTCCATTAGGATAAATTGCACATAAAATGATAATTGATTATGTATCCACCCTGGAAATATTTGGACTCCTGTAGGCAGAATGATAGGTCATTGGAATATCAGATTAAAATAAACCTTTTAAATGTGCCCATGGGTTTAATTCTGTGGGTTAACAAAAACAAAACTAATGGCCTGTGAAGGTTATCCATTTACAGTAGCCACAGATCCAACAGTATCAGAGACAGACCTGAAGGTGTTCCTTGTTCCTGTGGACAAGTAGTCAATGCCCAGAGACCTCTTTCTTTGGGAGCTTCAAACACATTCCTCTTTCAGAAAATTGTTTGCATTTCTACGGAACACAAGATTAGCTAAAGATCTCTGATCAACATTTTTCTTTAACCACCATGTAAACAGGAAAGTTTCCTTTATTAGGGGTACAATAGGTGGAGGCTGAGAATTTTGCTGTCCCTAATAAAATTTCTGAATCCTCAAACCGAAACTTGATAAGTCCCAGTGGATTTCAAACTTTGAATTTATAGGATATGCTTCTCTTTACCAAAATCTCATAAAACAGGCACCAAGGGGAACATGAAAAGTAACCTAGTTATAAATATTTGAACTATATGGTAAATTGTACACTAGAGGCAAGAAAGAAGGAACTCCTCAATTCGAGAGACGAGACAAGTTAGTAAATGTGGAGGACTGTGTGATGCCGGAATATGTTTCTCCCATTCTATGTCCAGTGGGACTGAAATAACAATTGCTTCAAAAAAAGTCCACTCCCTGTCACTGTCTCTTCAGCTCTACTCACCATGTAAAAGCAATTAAGGAATCATTATTTTGAATTCCAACTCAAACATTTTATTTCAGTTTTCACTTTATTTTAAAAATATCTATACTTCTTAGCTTCACTCATGTCAAAATATTGGCTGTGAGGAATTATAACCTGATAAATCTAAGAGAATAGGAAGCTTTGCTTTTGGAATCTTTGGGAAATTAATCTGATGTCTTTTCCAATAGAGAAAAACAAATACTACTGCCTTGCTCCAGATTATCCTGTATTTTCCTACAATAAAAAGCAGTTTTGCCTGTGAAGCAGTGTTAATCAATGAAAACCACTATTTGGAATGACCTGCAGTGATGAAAGACTGGTTCTCATTCTCCAGAAATCTGGGCAACATTTGAGGGGCTGTGCTAAGCATCAGAGGAGACAGGATTTTCTCCCTGAGTGCAATGGGAGGTTGTTTTGGAAGTCATAGGAGGTTACTTTGATGTGTCGTGTCTTCTCTTGAGGCATGATCTAGCTTCCCATACACTCCATGGAGAGACTCTCTTTAATTTTCGACAAGGAAACCATTAAACAAATACACTAGAGCAAAATAAATTAGTTCAGCCAGGAAAATAGTACACTAATTATGTTCTTTGTAATGTTGCTGACGAATACCTTGTTCTTAACTTCCCTTATGGCCTTTTATTTTGAATTAACAACCTGGTTAGCTTAGAGATGATGTATGTTTCCTTACTATTTAGGACATATTTTCTATGTCATATATGGAATTTTTGGACGTTTTGCCTAATGAATGTGAAGTTGCCGTCACTTCCATGGTTTCAGTCTGGTCATAGTTAGAATTTTTCAGACCACACACATAGGCCAACTTCTTACTTTTGACAAGAAAAAACCCCAACTGAGCTCATAAATTATATTCATAAATATTTAGTGTACTCATATGTGTGGTTTTCTAAATAAAGAGTAGGAAAACCAAGACCTGAGGAAACCTGGTAATTCTGGGGAAGAATAATCTATTTTGTTGGGGAGAAAAACCTTCTACAAAATCAGTAGAACTATAATTTACTCCTGACATTTAAAATAAATCATGGTTTTGTACAAGTATAATGCAAATGAAACTACTTCCAGAAAATCAGTATGGGCTTTGACCAACAGAAATACTTGAAATATTGAACACTGGAAGTATTCAGCAATAGTGAATAGCATAGGAAAACGTGATTTATTATGCCAGGAGAGAGACTCTAATCACATGGATCCCATTCTCAAAAGTGGGCAGTGGTCTTTTTCTGCTCATGACCCTTCTCTGTTAAAAGAAAAAATAAGCTGCAGTAGAAGCGTTGGTGGCTTGAGGCTGGTGGGAGTAGCAGAAAGAAACCTTCCCAGGCTCCTCCCTTGAGCTCAGCCTTTCTTGTCTCCTGCAGAAAACACAATTAATATATCTTCTTTTTTTGGGGGGTAGGGGATGGGGTGGTGGTGGGGTTTGCCTTTTTTTTTTTTAAATTTCTTCTTGTATTGATAAAAAGGTGGGTTTTAGGGTCTTTCTGTCTTTTTCTTTTTGTTCATGCAGAAACAGTCTTAACACACTTCTTTTCTGCAGCTTTGCACAAATTATTATTATATTGGGTAATAATAACAATATTAATAATAATAATATGAGCAACACAGCAACACACTGTGTTTGGACCAAACTAGCTCCTGAAAAATGCCAAGTGTCATCTAAGAAATATGTAGTATCTTCATATAATCATAGAATGGTTTGGGTTGGAAGGGACCTTTAAAGGTCATCTAGTCCCTCTTCCACTGTAACATTGCTCAGAGCTCCATCCAAACTGACCTTCAGTTCCTCTTGACCTCAGGTCTGGCCTTGGTTTGGCCTTCTATGAGAAGGCTTATACCACCTACTCAGAAGGATTAAGCTCTCTACAGCGCTGGTTGTTCAATCCATACTATTTGGTTGCCTTTGTGGCATACTGCAAAATTTTACATATTGAAGACAGGAATGACAATTACACCCAAGGCAAGATTGTTGCCTACAGTTCAAGCATCATCTTGGTTTTAAATTCAACACAGTTTTCACGAGGCTTACAAAGAAATCTCTCCTCTCATCTTCTTGTTAAAATTCCCCTCTTTCTTAGTATGATTATATTACTTTTTTTTTTTTTTTACACAACCCTATCCCAAACTACCCTAAATTGTTTGGTCACCCTCTATCATTTGGGTAAAAAATTTGCGAGGCAAGCTAAAAAGGGTCAGGGGAGATGTTTAAGTGCAGGATCCTATCAAATTGCAGCAGTGAAAGAGTTCAGAAGACATATGTGACCAATTTTCACGGGTAGCTGATAGGAGAACAGTTGCCTGGGGTAAGAGCTGAAACTCATGCATCAGTGAAAATTATCACCCCCTGAATCTGTGTCCAGATGTGCACCCCTCATCTGATCTTGTATTATTTTCAGGTGTCCATGTCTTTGCCCAGGTATAGGAATGGACGCTTTGAGGTACGTCTTTGGAATATATTTCAGAGTCAGACATTTGATAGGGCTATGAGAGACCATTTTTTCTTCACTCATGCCGTAGTGCTGATCATTGATAAAACATACTCAGAACATGTAAAATAGTTGCTCACCAAATTTATAGTAGTGTAAACAAGAATAGGGCAGCCTGCTCTGTCACTACAAAGCTGAGGGCTAAGGTATGAGAACCGTGAATAATGCTGTTAACGTACCTTTAAGTTACTCCACATTAGTCCTGGAGGCTCCTTGTTTTACCGATACAGCCATAGGACAAATATCTCTTCTGCAGAAGAAATGACATAATCTTTAGACACTTTATCCAACCCCATTCAAGAGATGGGTATGCCTGTCCATAGTGCCCTGGGGTAATACTTTAAAAAATTTGGCTGGGTGGGAGGAGAGGGTAAGGGTACATAGTGTTCATGCTCTGTCCTTGTTATAACAATGGCCATTTCAAGCACTGCTTATGAACTTGTGCCACGTGTTGGGCTAGTAATTAGCCTGGTGGGTCACAGGGCTGAGGGAAATCCTCAGCTCCTGAACATTACCCTTATGACACACACTTGAAATGCGGTGTAAGAATGCAAGTGAAATATTTGAAGGCTTAGAGTGAAAAAAGCTCTCCAGACATCCCAGTGAGGAAAGGAATCTGGGGAACAACTCTAAAGAGGATTTTCTGCTGGAAGGTACAGCACTGCGGCAAGATCAGAGGGAAGAGATGTTACCTACATGTAAATTCTACTGAGCCAGAAGTGAAATGGGTCCAAACTTTATAGTAGTTACGTGTTCTGAAATGCATAGCACTTAGTAAACTTAAATAGAGACAAGATGTTTGTGCTAGATGGAGAAGCACATTTCTCACCTAAAGAACTTGTAAAAGGCATAAGAGACTGCAGAATTCCATTTGTATGTACCTATTAGGTTTTTGTTGGAATATCGCTACATGATTTTTCATTAACTCCCAGGAAGCCTCTTGGATCCCTATTCCCTGGCTTCTAAGCTCAGGCTTAGGTGATTTTTTGTCAATGTTTAAAAGTGACCAGTGGTACTCGTCAAGAATATGATATCCTCATATCATGTTCCCCTACGCTGTATTTACTACGTTTATGTTAAAAAAACACCCACTACTGGACTTTAAAACACTAGACTAGAAAGATGAAGAGCATGTTTTGGAGTTTCAAATGATACATAATGTTGATTAATAGTGACCTAGAGGGTCAACTGAAATTTAGGGCTAGAGTTTCTAGTAATGGAGGAGAAAATTACTGAAAAGCAAAAATCCTAGTTTCCCCCCTTTAGGCACAATAATAGCCATTGTCAAATTTCAGAAATATAATACTGTGGAGCTGTCTGCTGAAGGAAGCTGCTGAAAGCCCTATTAGTAAAGTCATAGGGAACAGGACTGAACAAATTGGGGAAGGTACCCTGGGGAAAATTCAGGGGGGTGGCGAGATGATCTGAGGGCTCTTTTGATGTCTGCTATTTATGACTTTAAATCTTTAAAACTGCAATATAACTGCATAGCCAGTAGTAAAACAGGAGAGAAAGAGCAAAATAGTGGGATGTATTGAAAAAGACAAGGAGACTTCTGCTAATGTGAGAAATAAAGCTAAATATCAGCAGACTTTTGGAGTGGAATAGGTGAATTTCTGCTGTACACTTGTGGGAAGACTATCTTTAGGGGTGAATAATTGCTCAAAGGCCCAGTACATAGGCAGAGGGTCATACCACACTAAACTGAGTAGTGCTGAAAGTCATCTACAAGGGAAAGGAGAAGGGCCCATACTTTAACCTCTGCCTGAGGTCCCCATAAATCTGATGTTGACTCTGCCTGAGAATGCCAGAGATGAGAGGAGATGGGTAGAGGGCAAGCCTTGTCACACCTGCAACCCTTATTTCATTCCTGTCACAGCTGCAGCTCCTGTCTCTTGAGGACTGACACCATTCTTCTCGTTTCATACCCCAGGATGAGGCTGCAGATTTGGTAACCAATACTGCAGGACACTGTGGGGTGGGACAGAGTGCTGGAAATTAACTTCACTGTATTTTCATTTTCATTCTATGTTCTGTGAGTGAGCCAGCACAGCTTAACTGGCAAGGCCCATAGAAAGAATAAATCAGCATAGTGGGAATGGAGCTGCCGTGATTTATACAGCTGAAATCCTTGTGTCTGTATTTTCAGTTTGCTTCTGTAATTTATTGACTTTTTGTCCTTATGGTTTGACTCTGCCTTCCTTCAAGGGTATCACACTGCCATTCCCGCTTCATAGTATTTCATCACAAAACAGAAAGCCACTTACTCTTTAGGGGTTATTTGATGTCTAAGAACTCTTTCATCTCCATGGTGTTATTTTGGGATAAGAACCAAGGCATTCTGGATGATATTACAATTTAACACCTGTAAATATTTCATTATCAAGAATGCCCTTTTCTCAAGCCCTCCCACATGAGAGTTTTAGATCACAAGGAGGTAACCGATGGTAGTCTTTCCCTGATGAAGGAAAACTAACAACTTCAGAAGATGAGGTTCTCTAAGACCTAAAAATGGAAACTGATTCCACAAATAGGAATTGGTTACAGTTAGGATTTTTGTGAATTTATGATACTTATGAAAATGCTTCTGTCTTCCAACTGAACTACATGGCATGGCTGTGCAGGTTAAAAGGCAATCAGATAAGACTCTTCTCTGGCCTAAGTATTTGTGGAAACATCGAAATTATAGGCGTTTCATCTGAAATTGAGTCCAGAAATATAAACTGGGATAGACATGTGACACAAGCATGATTTTTACCCAAGTATGGCAGGAAGAAATTACCTGTCAATATATCACATTATAATATGATATGACTGCTCATGCCCATTTTTTTCATCCTAAGTGGA
Organism: Pipra filicauda; assembly: GCF_003945595.2. Lineage (NCBI taxonomy): Eukaryota > Metazoa > Chordata > Aves > Passeriformes > Pipridae > Pipra > Pipra filicauda. Next base: position 607,001 of record NW_024105075.1, read on the forward strand.
GGTAGATACATGAGAGAGACAAGACAGATATGAAAGATATTTCAGATAGAGACTGCAGACGAGAGACAGAAGAGTGAGTGGGAAAGCATGACAGAGACACAATTACTTCTGAAGATGATTAGACAGGTCCAAGTTACACTTCGTATTAGTGTTAATTTTGAAGAGTTCCCTTGGGCTCACATGATGCTCTTTCGGGGTTTACACTGGGCAACTAAAGTCATAGGCAAGCTCTCTGTTTCATGTAAATGTCATCCCATGGAAATAAAAGTAGAATTTAACTGAGTTTGACAGTCACTTTTACTCACAATTGGTTTTTAATGTTAAAAAAATACAATTTCAAAGAATAAATAAGTAATCTCTGAGTTTAGTCCCATAATGCAATCTGCATGTAATTGATTCCTCATTCAGTAATTAATATGACACAAATCAGGAATATCTATGTTACTGTTAACAACTAGAGCTGGGCTTGATAACCACCTGCATTTGTATCTTACTGTCCACCTGCCTTTGTAATTGAAGAAATAGTCCCAGTGTGATTAATAATCTGTTTATTGTTAACAGTTGTGAGGAAGTGGTCTGCAATGAGATGAACATTTTAAAGTAGCATTACCACTCCTGGTGTCTGTTCATGAAACAATCATAATATTTAATGATTTTTTTTGTCTCACAGATGTTAGTCGCCACCATCTTCATATTTAAATTTACTTCCTATATATATGAAGAAAATGGTACAAGGAATTTTCCTGGTGTCAGGTTACCATCTATCACTTGAATTATTAGACAAAAACTTGAGGTGCCTTTGTAAGCTTCCATAGCTGTTGTACAAGAAAATACGTTGGGCGGCTTGAGATTTTTCATGGCTTCCTCAGTGTTCCTCCCCCAAGCAGGGCTAAAAGAAGTGGCTGAACACCATTTTCAGCTGCTGCGAAGATATTTCACACACTACTTGTAGAAACAGTGATTTCAGTTAATATCTTCTCCTGAATAAATGTTGGAAATATTTTGAGACCAAACCTCGTGTGGGCTGAAGAAACTGGCAGGTTGCAACTGCCTAGTTAGTGACACCAATTGATACCATCAGGAAACCATTTCTCATTATTATTACCATTTATAAAGACCAAGAACATTGTTAATATTGTAGATGTTAATAATCTAAACAAACGTTAAGGGAAACAATTTTGTTTTAATGTAGGCATGGTACTGATACATTTATGCATCACTTAAACCCCAGTGCCTTATATTGTATGATTTCATATTTCTATTCTGTGTTTTCATGTATTTCCTGGTGCTCAGGCAGATGGTTTAGTTCATCACAAGTTTGACAGCTTTTCCTGATTCTTAGTTACAGCAGTAAACTGTTAGGAACAATCCTGCTTGTCAAATGTTTTAAACACCAAACTATTTTAAAGTGGCTTACTTTTTATAAAGATGTTTGTCAAGTCACAGAAGCAGGGAACGTATGTGATCCATTTCACAAGAGTGACATGTAAGGATTTACCTAAAGACACAGGCATGTTGTGAGGTAATATTTATAAATGTCACAGGTGTTGCAGCACTTGCAAATTGGCCGCCTTACATCATACTTCTCTAATTGGCTTCGAATTCCAGTCTCTGCACAGTTATTTGAATGTGAATAATTTCATATAATGCTTGAAAGCAGAGTGAAACAACTCTTAACCGGGGAAAAACAACCCTAGTGACTATCTCTGGTGCATTCCGTTGCCATTTGGAGGTGTGAGCTGGGAGGGTAGTGCTGGGATTCTGGGGGCACCCAATTTCCACATGGGTGATGTTGGGTTGTGATGCATCACAGTGTATTTCCACTGTTAGCAAAATGACCTAAACTCCTGCAAGAAGTAAAAACTCAAAGAACATACAAAAGTTATCTTCTTCAGTGAGTAAATAAATCCAGTTGCTGTATACTCAGAGGAAAAATTAACTCCTTGTATTAATTAGAGTGATTTAAAAATTCAGAGATGACATGAAATACAAAGTTCAGGCTCCTGTTAAGCCAGTTGTAACTGTCCCATACGCCTGTGCTATAAGGGGACATGGGAAAAAGGGAAGTGAATATGTAAATTACGGATAAATAGAAATGCCATTTAAAATCCAAGTCCAGAAATCACATAAATACATATTTATCTTTAAGCCTGTGATTTACCCTCTCCAAGCCTAATAAAGTGAATGGAACTATTCATATGTGTAAAAGTTAAGCACATCCTTAGAGCTTTTACAGGACCCCGGATTCTCTGTCCTTTGAGATTTGTACTCTTAAATATGATAGGAAATTCTGTGCCTATTGTCAGAAGCAGACCTATCTAGATTATTTTCTAGATTTTGGAAACCTTTAAACCTTTATACTTTCTATATTCTGGCTGAATAGTTCTTTTCAGTGTTAACAAAATAATGCCAGGAAATGTGCTTGCACATGTTAGTTCATTAATTTCTTGGACATGTTCCTTTGCATTCCCCCTTCAAGTCAACAGAAGTGCCTACATAAGCAAGATTTATGCTTTTATCATTAATAGAGACATAAAAATACTACTTTCATTTAGAAAATTCAGATTACACAAAACAGTAGGCGGTTGCCTTTGTGACAGGGCTAATCTTATTTACGACCATCAAGATATTAAACAGCATGAGGCACACTGGGCTTTGTAACATGCACCCAGTAGTTGATAAGAACTTAGGCTCTTCCTGCACGCAGCAGTATCTGAAAACACTAAGTAAATTTAAAATGAACAATTATGTTCTCCATAACTTTATTAAATATGTTCAGCTGAAAAATAAATAGAGGTCAAACTTCACTTGTCATTGTACATCTTATTGTAGGGAAGGTCAGTTCCTTCAACTTGCATTTAATAGGCTTTAATATTAGGAAAAAATCTGAATATTGATAAAATCAAATAAGTGTCTACTTCAACAACTGTACATAATTACCTTCACATGAAAAAGAGCTTTTTAAGTCTGTTCATCTATTATTCTTTCTATCTCAAAGGGGATAAGTTAGAAGGAAAATCAAAAAGAGCAATTAACATTCAGAACAATGACTGCTATCTTAGGAACCAACCCAAAAGCTGATAAAATGGTAGTTGGGGATCTATCTGTCATGTCCCTTGACAAGGGATAGTCAGAGCAGGAAGGGAAAAAGTGCCTCCTACCATATACTCATACATATTTAAAAATTGAAAGATGTAATTTGATATAGCACATAATATAATTTAGATGTGTCATAATAAAGAAACTGAGTGAAAATCAAAATACAGACACAGAACCATGAACAATGTCATAGTAAGATCACTGAACTTACGTTTTGTGGATTAGCTAGAAAGAAATATAAAACTTCTTACTGCACGTTATGGGCAAGTGAGTGGGGGATATCACTAACTTAGAGCATATTATAGAGAGGGAATATTCATGTATAACTGGAAGATCCAATTAGCATGTCTGAGATTTCACATCTCCCAGAAACCGGGCATCAATGTCACTAGTTGCTCTAGAAAAGCCATGTAGTCCATGAAACAATGAACACACCTGAAATCTGGGCATTTTCTGCAGGAAAATAACAATTATTACTGTATACCTACAAGTGCTCAGCACAGGAATATGTGGCTAGGCTGCAAGCAGAAAGGGGTCCCATGAGTGTGGGAATTTAGGGCTTCCCTGCAGTGAGTTGGTATGTCCCTCTGGCACACTGTACAGCACAGAACTTGCTGTTATCCCCTAACAATTTGCTGTTCTGTGCCATTTGCCTGTCCATGGGCAGCTAGAGGCCTCTGCTTTGTGTTTTGAGTGCCTTGGCTCAAGGGCTGTCTTTCTGATCACACATTTGCATTTTAGTCATACAGCACATGGGGTTCCTATCACACATCACTAGTGTCTATTGGTGTTGTGGCAATACAAATAGTGTGGTTCACCCTAATTTTATTCGTTGTGCTAGATGTTTTCCCAAGTAAAAAAACAACCAACCAAACAAGTTGATTTCACAGTTGTCCGAGGTTTAGGAATGGTATTCCCCAGTTTAGTGCTCCCACCACAACCATGCTGGAACTCCATGCTGGAACTTACCTTTCCCTTCCCCTCCAGCTGGAAGCACAGAAGGCGAAGATTGTGGGTTGAGATAAGAACAATTTAAGGGAAACAGCTATGATATAAGAACACAAACAGTAACAGCAACAATATTAATGACAAAAGTGTACAAAGAGAGGGTGATTTACATGCAAAATGCTTACCAAGCCTGGGACAATGAAAAATAATGGTGGATGGGTTCCCTACCCTGCCACGCTTTATACCACCACTAGCCACACCCTTCTTTCTGGAAGCCAGAGAGTCCCGCACCTCTGCCCCTGTGATGATGAAGTGAGGTGGTTCAGAGTAACAGCCTAGATGTGCCCACATGGCTCCAGGCTCCACCCCCTCACTGCTACTGCAAAAATAAATTAACTCTGCCCTGGCCGAAACCAGGACAACAGTGACTAAATATCAGACTTTTTCTAATGAAACAGATTTGTTTGCAGCACGTAAAAATAAATAAAGACATCCAGACCATTTAGCTGACTGGGTCTCCAAGGGCTTGGGTACATGTCAGTGAGAGTTTAATGTTACTGCTAAAAAGTAAAGAGTCTTCTGTGAAAGATTAATTGCATAAGGTTACTTGCAAATATTAAATAATTGATAGAGATTCAAATCTGAAGTAAATAAAAACTGACATTATTTACTTGAAGTTTGCTTCCCTCCCTTAGAAAAGTAATGCCTATTCCCCCATGTATTTGGGAGAAGAATGTAAATTTGTTTGTTGCTTTAACATCCCTTTCTTCTGTGCTCAGTTACAGCTTCTGTACTCCTTAAAATTCTTATCGCAGCTGTTGGCTTTCCATTTCAACAACTGGATCAGGACTAAAACGAGTGACAAATACAACTCCCCCTTGCCCTCACCTTGGCCTTGTTCTGCACTTCAAACCATGCTAAAATCTTGGAATTAAAGGAGTAATCTCTGTTCCCAGAATTTATCACTTTGGTTTTAAGGAGATTTTTTGCATAATACAGGAGGGAGAGTTGAACAACTGGACCCAAAAGGCAGAAGAAGGAGATGAGAAGCTGTGAAAACCAGGAAGTTTTGGGTAGGCCAGGTATTCATCGACTCTCAGACCACAAATCTTTCACTTGTTCATCACTTCCTGCTCATCAAATTAAAAATACATCCCATTCTTGTCTGTATTTGTTATTTGGTATCTTCAAGTTTAGCAGTGGAGGCCAACTAAATGCAGGAAGCATGTTCTGGTGTTGTTCACTGGGACTCATCTCCATGAGCGTGTCTCCTGGCTGGTGCTGGTATTTTCATTGTGAAAATAAATACAGAAGGCAACACTCGAAGGCCATTCCCCAGCTGGCTGCGTTTACTACAGAAATGAATTAGTAAAAAATGAAGCAAATGTGATTGCACTTCGTGTTGGTTTTCTTCCTAATAACTTTTGAGTCCACAGGCCAATTTCAACTCAATTTGACAGAAGGTAAAAGGCTTTAGGATTATTACCTTCCTACAAAGCTGGGGAAAATAAGCATCTGGATAGAGGAGATAAGGCCAAATGAGTGCCCTGCAGATGGAAAAGTAAACAGATTCATTCAGCCTGACAGCAGCCTGCTGGCCACCAAGCACAGGCTACCCATGTTGCTTCCTTTTCCTCGATGAATGTGTCAGATGGGAGGTAGGCTGGAGACAGAGTAATCCTGAACAGTGAAGGAATGCTTATCCAGTATATAAGACATATTCATATATTTCTGATCAGGAAAGATTTTGTATAGAAGGAAGCCCTGGAATCCATTATTTTTTGGGAATAATAAATAAAATTGCAGTCCTGAGCAAGCACTGACATTCTGTTGTGGACCATGTTATCCTAAAGTTGGCCCTGTGTATGAAACTCAGATTAGGATAGGAGAAAGGAGGAAAACTAGGATAAAACCGGGATACAGAGATAAAGTCTAGTATTTTGAACTACTTATAGACAATTATCTAAATCTATACATCAGCTTAATTTCTTGTGGCCTGATTTCCCTGGTTCTGAATAACTGAAGCACTCAGCAATTTATCACAGGTACTCACATTCAAGTCAGTTCTCTTTTGGTGGCTAGATAAATGTAGATTGAAATGAATAATTCTAGATACTTGAATTTGGTTTTGTGATCTGATTTTCAGAGATGATGAAAATTAGAAACTCCCATCTGAAGCCACGGACAATTGATCTTAGCAAAAATAATTGAAAAATTACCAAATTTATGGTTGAAAGTTACCTCTAGGTCTTCATTTTGAAGGGGAAGTAATTGAAATATTGAGTTTTATTGTGAGAGGATATCAAATGGAGAGCATTTCTGAGAAACAGTGTAATCTATTGTTCCAATGGAAATTTGCCTTCATTAGCTAAGAAATTATCAGCAGGCAATCAATAATGGTGGTGCTACAGTGCCACTGTATTAGGGAAATATCCCAGGACAAAAAGACAAAGAGACAAATGGTTCAGCTCTTACCTCTACTGTGGCCTTCATTTTTCCACAGCCACCTATTAATTGTTTTAGGACTGTGGAGCCCACCAAAAATCCCCTGTTTCCTTCCTCCTTCCCTCTGTATCTCTGTGTGCCCTCCATGAGTTGTTGGTATCAGAGTCCCACAGCACTTTAGGCTCTTGAAGAGATGGTGCTGCAGATGTGTTGGGAACTGATGAACTTTTTGGTTGACATTCCCTATCCAGAGGAGCTGGTTGGGACACAACCTGAAGCCACACTCTTCCTGATTTCTTTCCTGGAGTTTCAAGTCTGGCATTAGAATAAGAGAGAAACTATTATTCTTTAAGGATTATTATGCACTGAGACTGTGTGGAGGACCCCACCTTAGGTCTCACAACTCATATAAAGTTTGAACAAAAAAAAAGTAAATTGCGTAAAAGCTGTAAGTTCCCATTATTCGTAGAAACAAGAAGGCTGAGTATTTTTGGCAGAGGATTTGCTAAAAGCATTCCAGAACAATCTGAAAATTAAATGCATTGTACAAAGCCATTTTGTAAACTAGAAGTGGACACATTTAAAGTGTACTTAAAACAAAAAAAGTATTGAAACAGCAACTTTGTTGTTCACCTTAGGGACACTGGTAAAGCAGTAAGGTCTGTCCCTCTATGAATTTAGTATTAAAAAGACATATAAGAGTTTTTTTGAAGTAGCCTATTATAGCAGACTGTCAAAAGACTTCTAGAACACCCTTATGTGGAATCAAGATTTAACTACTAAGATTCTGACCTGCAAAGGCATTTAAATACCATTTTTCTATTTCCTGAATGCCAGTTAGTTGTCTGTGCAAGAGGTACATCTTTGAGAATTTAGACCTAGATTTCTCTACTATTTGGATTGATAAGAAAGCTGAATGGAGTAATGGATATATGATGTCCTTCTACTTTGATGTGTCTCTATTCATATCAAATCTCAAAGCAGAAAGAGACTTGATACAAGGGAATCTCTCCACATTTTAGAGTGTGAGAAAGCCTCTTGTGTCTCAGGGCAGTGAGTAACCTCTTCCACTCCACTGAGAGCTGAAATACAGATGTACAATGTAGTAAAGGTCTCCTCCACTTCTAATGACCCACTCTATGTAGAGCTTTGCCCAATGATTTTATGCTGTATTGTCCCTGTTTGTCCATGCCATTCTGGTTCATTCTTCCATTCTGTTCATACATTAAAATGCAGAGAGTCACAAGCAGACAGGGTTCTCTGATGTTTCCAGACTTCTGTGATACCTCCTGGTGTCCACAGAAATAGTATAATCACAAAAATAGTATATGCTGCTCTTCAACCCTAACAGAGAGTTAATTCTTTGTCACTTTTTGTGCCATATTAGTTAAAAATGTGCATGTTGAAATACATTAGAGGCAAACTTAACAGATCTGATCTGGAGATCTTCTCACAAAGGATTTACTAGTTCTTCCTACTGCACAGCACCATCTTCTTGGTATGAGTGCCAGAAGAGTATTTGTCTTTCTCACTGTGAAGAAAAGGGCACAGAAAAGAGGGAAGCCTGAGTGATCACTGCCCCTCTCCCCTTGCACGCTTCTTATGTTAAAATCTGGCAAGCTCTGGTTTCCATGGGTTTGTGTGTGTGTGTGTGTGTGCTTGGAGACTGTCTTAATTTGCATGGTTCACTGCCAGGCGAAAAAGAGTAATGCTTGAATGTACAGAGCAAACATAGCTGAAGTATCAGACTACAGCTTGCTGGAACAAATTGAAATGGTAGCTGCTCAAGAGTTGCAGACCTTTGGCAGGGCTGTAAAAATACAAATAATACTAAAAGAAGGGAGACATTCTGACCCTAGCAGCAGCAGGATGCCTTTGTGTGCAAGTTCATCCAGGATCTGACTAACTGTCTTGTAAGGTCCATGTGGAATGTGTGAAGATTTGCAGTAATCCCTTACTGAAACAAGACAGAAGACTTAACAGCTGAAAATGTCTCATGCAGCAGGACTTTGGCAGGGGAACAACTCTGTGCACAGTTCCATATGGAGCTGAGCTATTATACTTTCGTGTAGCTTGGCCTTAATGCTAATGCCTGAACTAATGCCTTCCTAAAACCAACAGACCAAACAACTGACTGACCAGCCAGCCAAGGGAAGGAATACAAAAGAGCTGTGACCATTCAACAGAGCTGGACAGTCCCGTAACTATTCCTCAAGACTGAATTTTGGCTGTAATGCTCCAGACCTGCCCCAGGTGTGGTGTAAGACCCAGAGGCACCACTCTCAGGCTCTCCCTCCCTCTCTCATTTCATACATTCTTTTCCATACTTTCAATGCTCCCTCTTTAGCAGGCTGGTCTCCCAGCACTGGGGAAGGAGTCAGCCTGCCAAGTTAAACCCTTGAAGTGTGAGGACAATATCTATGAGCATCACGGAGGGGACGAGTCTCCAGCATCTTGCTTGTGTTGGCACTGCCAGGCAGGACCAGTCTATATCATGGTTTGTAGGCAGGGATTAGTCAGGCAAAATTATTTTAACTCCCTGGGATTTTCACCCAAGTAAGCACAGTGTGCTGTAAAGTTACTAATTGATTTAGTTTCAGGTCAACTGTACTATATTTATATTACTCTTACAGATAAGGATTTGGAAGACCAGAAAGACTAAAGTTTCCCAGTGTTGGTCCTGCCCCACCAAAGCCTGTCAGTCCTTGCTGGTCTGTGACGGGATGGTGGGGACAACCCAGGCAGTGTGTCCTGACTGCAGCATGTCCCAGCCCTGCTTATTGCCTGACTTCACACTTACAGCTGGTAGCTTGTTTGTGTTTCACACTTCTTTCCCACTACTATCAGTATTAATAATTTCTTTCTGCAGCACTTTGTCTAATGAATGCAGCCCCAGCTACTGCACCAGCCATGTAAAGACAGCCAGAACCTGGCTTCTCTGTGTATGCATTTGTGTGTGTGCACGCATATATGTGCGTGTAAGAATAGCAATCCGATGAAAATTTTAATGTTTATAGCAAAAGCAGAGAGACTTAACTGAGACAAGATTTCAGATGAAGAAAGAGAAGGGTTTGTCAATGATATTTATTGTGCATTATTTTTTAAAATAAAACCCACTTTACAATAGAAAATAATCAAGGGGCTGTGCAACTTTGGCGTGATATATTCTAATTGGAAAAGACGAGTTTGAAGCCATGCAACCCCCTCTCTTTGGCACGGAGTTAGCTCTCTTGCAAATACAGCCGCACAACCAAGAGCACATTTCCTTTTGTAAAGAAATTTCATTTTGGGGGGCAAAAGGAAAACATGAATACTGCTCTGGAGCAGCACTCCTGGACTCAGTCTCATATAATAGTCCTAGAAAAACAGGGCAGATGATGTCATGGCAGCTGCTGATTGTCTGACAGACAGTTTCCGCAGCGCAACATGAGGCCCTTTGGTCTCCCTGTCAGGGAGATTGGCAGCTGAATGGCACCAATGAGCGCTGGACTGTATTCCCTCTGGGAATGCTGCCCTCATTGATGGACAGAAAGCAAAGGGAAAGATTGTCTTTGAACCTGAAAAGAATCCCCTTTTTTTTCTTCCTAAAGCTCCTGCCCCCACTCTCCGCAGCTCTTTTTTCATCCCCTTTTTTAAAGGTGTTTTGTTCTACAGCAGTTACTGAGCTTAATGGAACTGAATGACTTTTCCCCTTCACAATCTGTCAGTCAAGAGCTCAACTCCAGAGCTGTTAAATGAAGTCCTTTCAGAGTCAGACAGAGGAAGAATGTGTCAGTCATCCAACAGACCCTGTTGTGTTTTAATCTGTCAGAGCGGTGATAGGGAGAGCAGCCGGGCTCGGCAGGGGCACGTTCCCAGCAGCAGCTAAGAGGCCCTGACAAATCCAGGTGCTGGAGCCAAAAAGTCAACAGGTCATAAACACGGCAAGGTATGGTGCTCTGAGCCCCCAGACGCTCTGCTTTGCAGTCAACTGTGAGATGTTTGGGCAAACTTTCAGCAATGGTTTTGCTCTAAGCATTTCTAGCAGAAAGCCAGCCTTTAAGCACAGGATGGGTCTGTGTAAGGCATGGCTTTCAAATTAATATAACTCTTAACTAAAACACTAGAGACAGTAATCCTCCAGATGAAATGCATTTAGATGGACTACGATTCCAAGCTATTTCTGCCGAATTACCTTAATTTTTTGAGTTTCCCCCATTATATGACATTCCATTAATCTTACCTATTAGGTTAAGACTGATGTGCAATTTGTTCTGGGGTTGAACAGTTGGTCCTATTCACTCAAGCGCCAGTGTTTCACTATACATTATAAGTGCCCACTGTTGCTCTAATAAGAATAATGACCCTTTACTTGCATTTCAAGGGTTTGCTATTTCATCTTTTTTTTTCGTCAAGGGAGTAGATTTAAACAAACAGCTCCTGTTCTTATCAGATCTCATAGGAAATGTCTTTTGCCTGTTTTTACAGAGATGGCAAACTGTGGTTCAGCACACAATGTAGTTCTGTATTACTGTGGCAGCTGGACTTCTGACGCACTCGAATATGCTAGCTTTCCATCTGTAAGAAAGTGGGTTTATAATGTGGGTTTATGTCCCCTGCAGGCCTGTTGCACTTTCTCTCTAGTTCTGTGTACCTGTGCTCTGATACCAGGCCCAGTAGAGCTGGCGGAAGGGATTCCCTGACTGGGAAGGATGCTGCATGGGATAGCATCTTGTTTCCCAACCTGTCTGTTCGCTTGTCTGCAAAGCCAGGGAAAACCAGTGGCCTCACAGCTTGTCATTCACTGGTTTAGACAGTCTGTCATGTCGGTATCTGCTTAAAAGCTGCAGCAAAATTCATTCCCTCAGCCTCCTTCTGCTATGTCCTAAAAAATTTCCCTTGTATTTGCTCAGAGCGATGAACCTCTATCTGCCTGTTGGACTGTGACTGGCCCTGGGCAAGGACTATTTTGGAGTTTCAGCTGCTTCTAGAAACCTACCTTTCATGAATGCAGATAACTATGTCTATAGAAAGTGTCATTGCTGTAGAAAACTGTCTATTCTGGTTATCTAACAGATTAAACTCAGATATACGGCTTACTTGGACAGAGTCCGAACAACAGCACCTGACTGATACAGTGACAGAAGAGGTTTACAGTGTTGGCAACTCTTACCATCATTTTTCAAGTCAGTGGGTATGTCCTAGGATAAACAGAGTGCTATCCTTTCACTGAACTAGAACAACGACCAGAACTAACAGCCAGTGGGGTACAGAGCCCTGGCAGGGTTCTAAGGTCTGTAAGGGGTCACCTCTGCCTGGTCTTGACTTGTTTCCTTTCACAGTCAAAGGAAAAGATCAGAGAAAGATAAATTATTTGAAAACTGCCTAGACCCCCCTGTATAATTTAGTTAAGAATTACTATAGGTGGGGAATAGCCTGAGTTCATCCTGATAAGCCACACAGGAGTCCCAAAAAGGATGACAAGTTGAAGTTGTTTGCATTTGGCTGCAGAAAGCTGCCTGCATTTGTTTAAATTGATTAATGTTGTCTAGGAACCAAGCTTGTTTACTGAGTAACTGAATTAGTAGGGTATCTGCTCTGTATCTGCTCTACTCCAAAACTAAAATATCGCAGTGTGGCTGGGATGGCTAACCTAAGTCCGTAAGAGGGGAACCTGTTTCATCTGCATGGACTCTTGCTCCTTCTGTCACTCAAAGCTAAGCTTCAGGCTGAGGGAGGTGTGGGAGGGCATGAGTGAATGGAGTCTGTTGTCATGTAGATTATTTATCCTCAATGTGGAGGAGTAATTAGGCCCAGAGGGCAGTCCATCACTGTCCTCAGGCTGGATTAGTGGAGACGGACTGGCTCCTCTTCCAGCATGCTTAGAGAAAAAAACTGTGCTGCACACTGGGCCCCGTGTGGAGCACATGGTGATGGTGCATCTTGATGTGGTCAGAAAGGTCATCGTCCCCACTGAAAGGCAAGAGAAGCCTGAGGAGCACTGGCTGACAAAGGCGGTGGCCTCTTGTCTGCGCATGGACAGGAATGTAATTGCTGAACATAAGCTGTCCTTGTTTCACAGAGAAGGATCAGACAGCCCCGTTGGAGTTCAGCTGACCTAAGGGAAAGTATAGTCCTTTATGTGTATTGAAAACCTCTCTGTAAAGAAAGTTTCCTTTAACAGTGCCTTAGCTGATAGCTGAAACAAAAACCCAGCCATACTGCCTGGGCTAGCCTGCAACATAGGCTGAAAAATGTGGGAAAGAGAATTTCTGCACTCTCAGAATGCACTGGGGTCTTCCCAGGCTGGTTAGTGTCCTTGGTCTTTTTCTATTGTTGGTTTGGTGGTTTTTTTATGTGGTTTTTTTTGTTTTGTTTTGTTTTGTTTTTGTTTTGGGTTTTGTTTTGGTTTGTTTGTTTTTGGTTTTTGTTTGTTTTTGTTTGGTTTGGTTTTTGTTTTGTTTTTGTTTGTTTTTGTTTGTTTTTTGGTTTGTTTTTTGTTTGTTTGTTTGTTTGATTCTCTGGTTTGGTTTTGTTTTTCTCAGATCCCTAACTTACAATGATCTAAACAAATTTCCTTTATGTTTTGGTATGGCTATTCTATGTTTTTAAGTATATATAGTATGATCCCATGCACATGCAGGCAAGCAAAATGTAATTCCATTGATAGGAATGAATGATGTATCAGTTTGGATGTCTATCTATCCTGTCTGCATGCCCAGCCATGGAAAATCTTTGGGCTCTAGCAGCTTGTCACTCAGCTAAATAAGTTTTGAGCCATCTCAACATCTGCTTAAAAGTGGCCAGACTACCACTGAATTGCAAAGGCTCAATTCAACCCATATAAATGGAAATTTTTACTGCTGGCATAAAAGCATTTACAAGCTGAGACATATATTATGATGGGAATGAAAATAAACCCTTAAAAAAATCTGCACCCCATTTGTTCAGGCTGTGCCTGAATGTTCCCATGCTGAGAAGCACTTCTTGCTATTTATTAACTGTGACTTTAACTAGAAAGTGAAGCTGTTCATTCAAATAAAGTACATTCCTGGGTCTCCTACTGGAATAGCTGTCATCTTGCTGAAGGGCTATATCTCATTGATACACATGCCAGCAGTAATGGCTGCCCAATGGTGCCATGTCCTGACACATCCAACATTCCCCACTCCTTGTACTGATGCTGAGTGCAATCTCTGAAACTTCCCTGAGAGTTTCCTTCCTGTTCCAAGAGAGACAATAAAATATTTTTAACAAGGTGTTACTACTTATTTTAAAGTATTTGTGTACTGAATTTTCTTGACAAAAATCTGTGAACCTGGACAATCCAATAGTCATAGTCACACACACACACTTTTAAATGCAGTTGGCTCTGTCTTCACCCAGCACAATCTGCAGCTGCAGAACCAATTAGTGATATGTGGGTGGGTATTTTAGGGAGAAGTTGTTCAAAGTTTGTACTTTTATGCCCAGAAGGGTTTGTATGTGTGTGTGCCCCTGCTAACCGCATAGGGGAAAAAGTGCAGGTGTTCCTGTTTGCGAAATAAAGCCTACAAAATCAGAGACCAGGTCAAGAGCCCAATGAACAGGAGATCCTTCCTTCATTCATTTCCTTAAGTTAAGCCCTAACGTGCTACAAGCTTTTTCTGGTTATTGTTAAAGGGGAATGGAAAGTTTCAAAAAATCTCTCTTGTAAAGAAGCTTATTTTACCCCTGAAAAGAAGTAGGGGGTGGGGGGAGGAAAGACCCTCATCTGTGGTATGGTGATTTCGAGCAGTGAGCTTGAAAGTCCTGCTTTTAATCCAGGCATTTAATTTTAAACAGGTGCTGCTGTCTGTCCTGCTTGGGACCTGGGAGGTGAATCCCCATTGGTGGATTCAAGATCCTGGTTGCTCCAGGGAAAAGATTGTGCAACTTTTCCTGCTGCTTGAAGGTGGCAGCTTCAGATGGCCTGTGGGTGAAGGAAGAGGTTGGAGCTTGGAGCAATGGTGAGAAGAGTCAGGAGGCTGGGGGCCCAGGGGCCAGGGCTGGGTTTCAGTGTTGAGTAACACGAGAGCTGCAAGCCCGATGCTGTGAGTAGACCGTTGTTGCTTTTGCATGGGAGTCGAAATATTAATTTTTTCTTTTGCTGACATTTCCCACTTGGAGGTCTTACAGACCATGAGGTGCCATCTTCTTCTCCCTAGTAATCACCAATACGAGGTCCTCGAGCTGCTTCTGGACCTGCACAGCCATATTCTTTCAAGATGTTTAAGCTTCTTTTCATTAAGTTTGCCCCAGTTCTTCCAATGCTGTTTTTCACCCTTCCTGTTGAGTGTTATAGCAGGATATTAAACTGGCACCCTCTGTTACACGTTAACAAAACAGCCATGAAACCTGAGAGCTTGGCGGACACACCTTCTGCAGCCTCTCAGTGAGGGCATCCTTTGAACACTGGACCCCCCTCCACCTGGCTGAGTAAAGTCGGATGCAGTGGTCAGCCCCTACAGTGACAGCCCCATTGCCTTCCCACGGGCTGGTGGGTTTGCCTTTGGGATGAGTGGCAGCTGTACCTCTGGGGCATTGCCCTCATGAAGGCAGTGGGAACTATGGGCTTTCCAAATGCTCTGCTGGGGCCTGGGAGCTAGTCTGGCCCACCAAGAGCTCTTTGTTCCTGCTCCTTTCTTGTGTGCAAATAATTATACGTGCAATTTAAGTGACCTCAGTGTCTAACTACTTGATTTGAAGGCACAATTAAGTACCTAGACACATAAATAGCCTAAATTGGACCTTTCAGTTAATGATTAGAACAGCAATAGCAGCCAGGTTAGGAAACTTTGACCCTGTACCTGAAAATTAGTTATACTGTACATTTAAACTACCTAACTTGTTGAAATCTTATAGACCCTGGCTTCTAGTCAAACCTCTAAATGCCAGCTTTGTTGACTAGGAGTACATGTCCTCTGGGGACTGTTTATTGTGCAACAAAACATCCTTCTGGAAGAATTAATATCATCCTGTCTTTTCACCCATTCAGTCAAAAGGAGCAAAATGTGGAAGAAATGCTCCTTTCCCCTGAACTCGATGTTGTGGGATCATTTTGGAGGTGCAATGCATCCACCCTACCTTGCTGGGTGTACTATCAGTTCCAGTGGTGCCACTTAATAAACCTTCTGGAAATGTGGATGAGGCAGTTCTTGCTCAAGAGGTCCTGTTAATGTTTGCAAGATAATTTGGGTAAGTAACTGAGACCAGAGTGCATCCTTGCCTGAGTTACATGGAAACGCAAAGTTTTCCACTACTATGGTAGATTAGACTCTTCTTAGAAAAATCCTTTTTGCAGAGAGTAAAAAAAATAAAGTGTTTGAGCTGTTCAACAGCCTGTGAAGAAACACAACAGTCCTGAATTTTGTGGGGTCAAAAAGGGTCCTTCAGCTGTGCCTGTGAAACAAACAATTTCTTGTACTGGCAAAATCCAAAATGCATTGTGAACCTTTGAACTCAGCAATAATCCACAACAATGCTTCCTGGAAACTGCTGTTATTATGAATAGATGTAGCCATCTGGATATGTCTAGCTATTGTTAAACATGATGTTTATATGATGTCATATGCATCTATGCCTCTATAAAGAAAGAAATGCAGTTTTCTGCACCAATGATTTTTTATTTTGAAATCTAACACAGTAATTTTCCACCCTTTTATGATTAATGTATCCTTTCTCAATCATTCTTCATCAAAATTGTGAACTCTTTAAAAAAGCTGCATCTGTAAATCACTATCTAATATTTATGATCTTACTTTCTTTTATCATCTTCCCTGGGCCTGGAAATCTCCCAGGGGTCCTCAGATCACAGGCTGAAAACCAGTGGGTAGGATACACCTTTTTTACCACCTGGAACAAATGACGATGTGAAGCTCTTAATATTCCTTTTGAAGGGATCATCAGGCTGCACTTTAGTCATTTGCAGGGAGCTGGTGGAGCGCAGGAGTAGGGGAAGCATCTGCTCTGTGTTCCCACTGCAGAGTCCTTTCCTTGCATGTCAGCAGTGCCACAGTAACAAAGGACCGGGCAGGATGTGGCTCTGTTTTAGACTTAATGTGGTCAGCTCCATTAATAAAAAAAGCTCAGTAACCATTTTGCAACATGGGTTGTGCTTCCTGTTCTTTTCATCAGCCCTGGGGGTACCTAGATGTCAGCTGTGAAATAACCTCCATCGGTGGGCTTAAGCCTACAGTAGGTACTTGCTTTTTTTACTGTACACAAACAATGCTCAAGGCACGGAGGTCTCTGGCATAGCCTTACAGGTTACTGGTTAGTAAGATGCAATGCCCAGGCAGGTCTTGATGTCTGCCAGGACTTGGTGAGTGTCTTGGCTTTTCGGAAGAAGAACAGTTTGGGAGTGATCGTGGGCTGGGTGGCATCACAAGACAGCCTACACTGTCAGCATGGTTTTAATTTGACTCCCAACATGCAAGGGCAGATTTGACGGCCTCCTCTCTGCTCCTTGCTGCTCAGTCCATGAACTCACTTTTCCTTTGCAAAGACCCGTTCTTGCCTCAATAAATAGAGCTTTCCACTGCCATTGTTTATTTTACTGGAAGGGAACTCTTCGTGTCACCTTTCCGTTTTTTAATTTTGGCCTCTTATGGACTACATGCTGGTTTGCTAAACCTGCCAATCTGAATGAGTAGCCCAGGGAATACAAGTTCCTATGGGATAAATGTTCTAACTTATGACTCATGAACTAGAATAGTAAAAACTGATGTATAAAGGGCCCTGGGCACTAGCATATACTGATGTTTTAAATTTATCTTCTTCAAATGAGAAAGATGTTTTTCTTCAAGACATACAAAAATATACCAGCTCAGTGCAATCTAAATGAAGTTATGTGGGAACACTGCTCTGCAGTGTATTGCCAATCTTTTGTGTTTATGTATAATTTTCCATGGGGCATTCTTGTCTGTAAAACTACTCAAAGCGCTTTCCTGTGGACTCCTTTTGACTGGCAGGAATACTAGCAGCCCTAAGTGTCATGTTGTTCATTTGCGCACAGTGTTTTTACAGCTATTCAATAGCATCTGTGAGTCATTTGCCTGCTGAGCCTCAGCTCTTTGGTGTGTGTCAGGTAGAGGTCTTGGGCGAGCAGGGAGAAAGAAGGAGGGCTTCAGGACCAGGCCTGGGCTCTGTGAGAAGAGGTGCCCAGCTGGCAGCTGTGATCCAGAGGGAGAGTGGGTGCTGCCCTGTCTGCATGGTTTTGACCCCAGGGAAGGTGTCAAAGCGATTGGCCCGTAAGTTCCTCCAGGACAAGTAAAGTGGAAGGGAACTGTGGACAGATGGATCCCTAACTGTGCTTTGCCACCGCAAGACTTGTTTAGAGAAGTGGCTTGCTTCCCAAAAAGAGGGTAGGTGACTTCTCTCCCAGTGCAAAGCGAAGCAAAGACTGACAGTCAGTTGCATGTGGATATCCAGTCTTCTGGTTACTGGATCTGACTGGGAGGTGAGCCTTGCCTGTGTCTGCAGACCAACACATCATTTTGCACAGATTTATTTCCAAGGCTTGTGCATTGACTTTCACATAGGATCTGATAGGAAAGCAGCAGCTTTTTGAAGCCATCCCACTGATTCCAGTGCAGTTATTTCCTGAAGCATGTGTCACAACTGAAGGCCCTGGCTGTACTTTGAGGAAAAGGCTGCCCTTGGCTCTAGGTGAGATCGAGCCTGTGTTTCCTGGCAGTGAGGTGCTGCAGACGAAGTGAAAATGAGGGAAGTGAAATGAGGAAAAAGCAGAAAAGTGCAACACTGTGCCATGCTGGGCATTAATGTTTCTGTAGAAAGAGTGACAAAAAGCACATTTTTTTGAGAGTTATTTGCCTCTAATCCTTGGATAAAATTCCTCTGCATGACTCACTCATTCTTCTGTTTTCCTTATCATACTGAGTTCAATGTCACATAGGCTTCTGAGAATAACCCTTCTGTAGATTTTGGGCAATATATGGAAAGGACAAAGGGGTGAAAAAAGAATAAAACGATTTTATAAAAAGGCACAAACTACAAAAAAAGGCAGAACCTCTGGATCATCAAAAATATTCTAAAAATTTCCTGAAGGCCAATATCTGCTTTCTCAGCCACTTTTTCTTTTGAGATTTCATCTTCACCAAAAATAAAATTACTGCCCAGGTTGATTTTGGATTAAGTGTATAGAATTGGTATCTGCATCAGAAGCAGAACTGAATGTTGAATGTGATAATATCTTAGATTTCAAGTTCCTGTTTTCGTGATCTGTATACTTGTAAGATTAATTGAAGTGTTTCAATTTTAAAATTAAAGGCATTAGAAAAATACTGTCATTTTTCATGTTTAAGACCACAGCTGATGTGAATCCTATATTGGTCTTGAAACGGTAGTGAAAAGCTGAAAAAAGAGCAAAAGGAAATGATGAAAAGTTCTTATGTTCTCAATTATTTATTCACTGTTTTTTCCCCTTCGTTTTCACTCCAGGGATAGTAATGAGTTTTACGAATGTAAGGTGTCAGCTATAGGCTTTTCTGTTGAAACCTCTAAATTTATGGCTCCTTGGGGCATTACAGGCACGGATAATGCATAATTTACAAACAGACTTGAAACTTTCATCTTCCTTTTCCCACTCCTTTTCAGAGCTTTTTGTTCAAGGAGTGATTTGTTTTGCTGTAGTGGAAACCATATGCTCTTCTAAATCTCAGCGGAGTGTAGAAATTCTGCAGTGTTGCCAGATGTTGCGAAAGAAACTTCACCTGACATAGAATTACACACTCTCCTCTCCTTCAATCAAAACTGTTTTTCTAAGGGGGCATTTTTACCTGTTATTTGGTAGTGGGCAAGAGGAGACCAAATCACAGCCAGCTTCTGTAGGCACAGTCTCGACATCAGATTCCTGAGGTCCGTGCCCTATTTCTGGTGGGGCAGGAGCTGGAAGCTTTAGTGATCCACCTCAGAAGAACATGGGTCAATAGCTCTTAAATGGGAATGCTGCTTCTGGCATTGACTCTTCTTTGTAACTAAGGACTTACCATATTGGATAAAACCAGCCTAGTTGAGAGTCGGCATGACCATGGCCACACACTCTCTGTGTGCTGTAGAGAAGGGGGAAGAAACATCACAGTTGATCAGATAAGAGCTACTTTGACTGAGCTGTCTGTTATTTAGCAGTTAGCATGTACCTTGAAATAAAAGGCTTTGTATTCTCCCTTTTTTGTACCCTAACAGAGGATAAAATATTGGATGCTCTTTTCATTATAAAAATTCCCTCATTCTTGTGTGTGTCTCCATGAATGCTTTTCCTTGTGGCAGTATATCAGAGTGTTTAGGTGCCCTGGGTACAAGAGCAGGGGAGGATCAACTCTTCTCTTCCCTGAAAAGTGCAAAGTTGTGAGGACAGCATCCAAGCCCAAGGATGCTGAAGGAAGACTGGCTGAACAGAGCTGCACAAAGAGGTGTGGATTCTTATACAACTAATTTATTCCCAAAGTGAATAGGGCTTGGGTTTCTTAGGTACCTTTGTGGACTACTTAGCTGCAGGTTGTGAATCCCTAGAAATCTGGTAAAATCCAGTGGTTTGGTAAATACTCCGGTGACGGCCGTTTAGGCTACACATAAAGTGAGGTGTCAGTAACCTGAGAATTGTGTTAACAACGTGGTTTTGCCTCCACTCCCAGTGTGATTAAAATGTTATTTCATTTCAGAGTTTAACTGGGAGCTGTCTTGAATGTTCGTGTGGCCATGGGGAGTCATGAATATCCCAACCACATTACCCGTGGAGATAGGCCTTTCTATACCATCTTTGGGACAGCTGGGGTCTGAGACCTGGACGTGGCTTTTGTCACAGTGTTAAGGATGTCCCCCTCTGCCTCCCACTGATGGATTATGACCATGAGGTGAAGCTGTCCACCTGGAAAATCTCAAACTGCTTTAAAACTGACCCTGAGGCTGTACTTGCTTCATTTTAGTGCCTCTTCCTGCATTGCTTGGACACTGGCACCGTGCCTCTTACTTCCACCCAAGCACCTGAAACAGCTTTGACATACTCTTCTGGTTTACACCATGTCTTAAATATTCCCAACCCTTGCAGTCATACTGCCTACAGTACAGTTATCTCCATCACAAATGGAGATGCCAGATAGGGAAAACAAATACAAATTTTGGTCACTAATATGTTGTGGATATTTCTAAGGATATTTGAGGGAAACAGAGCAGGAAACTTTCTGGAGGCAGTTCCCAGCCTCATTCTTCCTTTGGGGCACAACTGGTCTCCTTGTGCAGTGTTTCCCTTCACTTCCCAGGTGCTGACAGGATACTCCCTTCCAGATAAACTGCTGATAATGACTTAAGACTTTGTTTTGCCCCAGCCCTTCTGGATCTAAGTCCAGACAGATTCCCACTGGTGTCTTTGTGCAGTCTTCCTTACTCTTCTTCTGCTCCACATGCTCCTCATGCCTCCTTGCAAATAAGATGCTTCTCCTGGATTTCAGGTAGTCCATTGATCCAAGTAATATCCTTTTCAGCATTTTTCACTGAGGTTTACTGGATGGCTGCACTTACTGGTCTGGAGATGTGAATCTTGGTGACAGAGCCTCATGCGTTGCCTAGCAACAACTCTCAGCTCCATGTTGTGCCTGTCAAAACTGACAAAAGTTTAGTTTTCTATGTATTTCATTTACACTTACCTATGTGCTGAACCCCATCTGCTATGCTGGAGTTTCCCTTACTTATGTGATGGTGTGATAGACTGTGATTTGGGCCACTCTACTTGTTTTGTTCTGCACTATTGTGTTACACATTGTTCAAAGCCCAAGATTTCCAGCGTAAGTGAAATGCAATGTTCCAACAATATACCGCGAGGTTAAATGGAATGGTTCAAGTGCATACAATCACACATTATAAATTGATCCCTAAACATTATAGAAATTTATAATTAATATTGAAGTTGTGTCTTTTTTTAGCTGTAATACCTAGTTCACATAAGGAATCTTTCTGACACATAGAATTGTTTGTTATTTTTTTACCCTACAAAGAGGATGAAGTTTGATAGCTTTATTCAGCAGGGCACTGAGAAATACAGCAGATCAACACAAATACATGACCTGTCACAGTAATTCTTGTATAAAATATGACTCACAGTTTTGAAACATATGGTTACACAAGTTTTAATTTAAGTGGCATCTTCTTCAGTCAGCAGAATGAGGTCTGGCTTGCCTGTGGGAAGTGGAGTCAGCACCTTCACCTGCTGAAGTGAAAAGGCTCCCCCAGTGACTGGCGTTGGTTTCCGCTGCTGGTGTGTATGGCTGAACAAAAATGTGAACCTTTGCACTTGATGCACACAGGGAAAACCCAAGAGTGAGTCTTCCCATTCATTATCTGCAAGTTGCTAGAAATGCAGCTTATTACATACCCTGTGGTCACACAGCCTGTGATCCCACTGCCTGAAACCTCCCACGTGGATAACCAGATGCACACCCATACTAGAAGCACTTTGCCACGAACACTTGTTTTTGATTTTGCCTCTCAACCTCAATAGGGAGAGCCTCATACTGTTCCATCTTGCCATATATCTATATCTATATCTATATATCTTGTCACAGCTTATTTTACTGATGCATTGGATAGATTTAAAAGCTTCCCTTGGTCCTAGAAAGGAAATGATAATTAGCACCTACTCTCACAATAGGGAACTATCATCTCTTCTGGAGGAAAGGAATAGGGCTTGTCCTCCCACTCCCGACAGCTGCTGCTGGGAGACATTTCTGGGCTGTCAGAGCCTCTTTATGAGCAGATTCTTTTGTAAGTCATCTAGTCCTATACCTGGCATCTGTTTTTTCCTATGATTTTTTTTTCCTACCTTTCTCAGTGCTTTCCCTATCTAACTCATTCTCTACTGACTCTCCTTTCTGCTCATTCTTTTTTTCCACTTGGTCTTTATTTAATGATGAAAAATATTTTGGGGCAAATGAAATATAAATTGAATCTAGATTTTGTATCAGGCTTTTCTGGAATTTTGACAAAGGGTGAGTTTCCTTTGGACTGCATAGAAGAGTTGACCAAAGGAGGAAAATTGGATAGCCACTGAAAAGACAGATATTTTGCCGTAGAGATCTCACCGCAGAGGAGTTCATTTACAAATGTTACATGTTTACAAATGTGAGGAGAAGTTATCTATAAAGAGTTTGCTCAGGCTTTCCCAGCACACTGAAATGGAGTCATCTGACTTTGTTTAAAGTTTTTTGATCCAAAGAGCAGGAGAACATTTAGCTCATAAAGAGTATCTAAAAGTGTGTTTGAACCTTTGACACCAAAACTGAGGAAATTAAACCAGCTGCTACCAGTTTCTCTGGAGCCAGAAAGACGTAAAGCTCACAGAAAAACAAAATGGTCTTTTTTCCTCATATTGTCACTTTCTACAAAGAAAAAAGAAAGAGAAAAAGCTATTTTTGGAAAGGGGAAAATATCTGTGCTTGCATTTCTGACTAATACAATGTGTGACTGATAAGAGGCTTATGGTTTATATTGTTATGGTAGGGAATGTGATAACTTCTGAAGTCGGAGCAAGGCTGGAATGAGACTGGCTCCTTCTGCTGCCTTTGTCCTGTCCTGAGCTGTGCCCTGCCAGTGAATTGCACAGTATCTTAAAATGACCTTTCATTTAGGCTGTATGGAGGTAGTTTTAGTCAACTGGTAGGAGCAAGTGACCCTCGACCTTTTCATATTCATTGAGCGCACGGAGGCATTTTCTGCTGATGATGGGTGGTCCCAGTAGACAGTGGCCACAGATGTCTGCTCCTGATAAATCCAGTGTTCATCTAATGGGAGGGGACCTGTCACTGACTTCACTGGAGAGTGAAATATGTAAGCTATAGTCAAGTGTTTCTTCTGCCTTTTAAACTCCATCACTGGCTGGTGAAGACTGAAAACTCTTGACTATGCCTTGCACTGCTTCTGGATAGGTTTCATTGCCCCCGTTAAGTCCTTCCACAGCTGTTCTGCTCCTGCACTGGGGACCCAGCTGCACCATATGCAGACAGCTCTGAGCTGCCTTCACCCTGATAGCTGGGAAGCAGGGTTGGTTGCTGGTCAATTTTTTGCTTTTTGTTCTGGAAGTTGCTTTGTGCATCTGGTAGAAAGCAAACTTGACAGTGTTCATCTTATAGTGAGTTAACCTGGTTAATTTGTAATTAGGACTTCCTTGCACGGGAAACCTTCAGCTCAGAGCCCATTCACAGTGAAATTTCTGCTTCTTTGGTCATAGCAGCTTTTCAGAGTGGTTAGCCAAACCCACTATCATCGCTGATTGAAATAGCTTATTCATCTTCACCCATCCCTCCTGCCCATCCCCTCCTTACTCACCTCCTTTCTTCTGCTGCCAGTAATTTCTATAAACTATTGTACATTGGTCAGTGGCAATAAATATTAACAAAGGTATGTCACTTTACTGCTGGAAGAGTGGGAGAGGAGGTGAGCGATGTATGTTTTACTTCAGAGGCTTGGCTCCCTTTGGCATGCCTTTTCCTCCCAGAAGAATTGCCAAATTATACTTTAGTTTCCCTTCCCAGATGAACTACATCCTCACATCTGTCTGGCTCTGCTCCAAGCTGCTCCAAGTCAGTAGGAGCTGGGAGAAAAGTTTAACATGCAAATTGAAAATGTCAAATTTTGCCTTTATTTATTGCTAGTTTTGTGGAAAGGAGGAAGTAGAAAGTCCTTCTGTCAGAACAGATCACTGTTATTGTTTTGCTTTGAGTAAATGAACCTCTGAATTGCAGTAAAGTGAGTGTCTGGGGTGCTAAGAGACACCAAAAGGACAGTTCTGTAAAGCAGTCTTGGATGTGCTGGAAGAGTGTGGTGCTGGGAAGTGTGTGACATTGTGATTGTGCCTTCAAACAGTTGGACTTTTTGGACACCGGAAAGCAGCGGAGAAGAGACAATGGCACAGTGGGTGTGTTGTTACACTGAAGCAGTGTGGTGAGACTTCTGAGCTGAGTGCTGAGACCTTTCCATATGGGTGCTATATACCTCACTGACCCACTATTTCACTCTTTAATTACATCATTTCTTTTTGAAAGACACAGTTCCATGATCACACATTCCATTAAAACTGAGAACATTTGTTTATGCAAATTTAACACATCCTTTGGGAAACACAATTTCCGTGAAGGGCTTTTGGGGTGGTCAAGGTGCTCTGCTGAGAATACAACGTATTTTAATGACACAGAGCAAGAGTATTTTACAGAGGTGATATTTTTGTCTGGGACAAACTAGAAGAAGACTAGAAATGGTGGGATAAATTTAAGTAATAAATATTAACAATGCTGCACCAGAGAATAAATGTACCTGGAAGCGAAATTAACCCAACAAAGTATGTGATTGTGGTAGGACTGATGCTGTCACAAGTATTTGTGCTCTTTTGGTACAGAAAGGGATTGACATGAAGGCCCCAAGCAATGGGAAAGTTGTTCATGGGAATAGACATTAGCTGAATTTGAGAAATGGAGGAGGTAATGAAAAGATCCAGAGTTGAGATATGATACTGGTAAATATGAAAGGAGTTTATCCACAGCTGCTCCTACTGTGTTTATTTGGTTAGTTTTCTTCTGCTTGTGTTGTAAACCTGGAGATGAAGAACTTTCCTAATACAGCAGCAAAGAAAAAAATACCACATGCTGCCTAAAATTGAGTGTTAGTATATGGACAGAGAATAAGGCCATGGCTTAGCTTGGTGGTGTAAAGAAGTTCATGTCCTTATTTACGGAAGCTGAAACGTTACCTTAAGTGGACCATAAATCACTTGCTACCATTGCCAGATTGGGTCTGTCTAGCACTCTGCTTAGAACAGAGACAAGTTTTAGCTGCAAAGGTGTGATTCATATATGTAATGCAAACCTGATGGAGAGGTGTTAATAGCAGGCACATGCTGGAGCATTCAATGGAAGTTCCCCAGTATATGTCACTTAAAAGATACCCTACAGTTTTAATTGGAATATGGGTTGTGATACCTGTGATGATTCCATGATGAAAACCTGTATGAAGTCATCACCACAAGAACGGTATTCTCCTAGCTTTCCTCCCCCATTCAGAGAAGCAGCTCATCATAATAGAGGGGATTTTCTCTAAGACAGCAGAAAAGTGATTCATAAGGAGTTGAAGAAAAATTGTTGAAGAAGATAGATGAAAGCTACTTAGGGACAGAACAAGAGGTGGGCTAAAGATTCACAGTGAGTAATGATACTGAGAAAGTTATCTAGGCTTGTTGCATATGTCAAAAATATAGACCACACTGAGTGGAATAGTATTATATTGGTGTTCCAGTGAAAAATAAGCACTTTACCATCCAAAAGTACTTACTGGACTTGTGAAAAACTGAAATATATTTCAAAATATGGAATATGAAAATATGCAACTAAATATATTTGGGCAAAGTTACTTTTTAATTGATACTTTAGCAAGACATTCTATTATTCTTTCAATGTCTTTGATATTTTGCCCAGTTTTTTTGCTCTTCTTGAATTTTCACATGTTGAATTAAAGTGGAGACTGCTTTTAAAGGTTACTTATGAACATCCAACTTAAAAATAAGTTTAAACAACACTGATACAGGTGGGACTAGAAAGACAGATTACACTATGGTTGTTGATACTGTCCTTTTAGTTAAAGTGGAACCCCTAGTTACAGAGTAGTTCCTCTATTGCCCTTCTCTGTGGGGCAAGGTCTATTGAATCAATCACTGCATTTAACTAAATCTGGATTTGAAATAACTGGGGAAGAGTATAATTCTATATTTCTGATTCTGAAGTCCTTACACACGAACGTAGTGTGAGTTAAATCAATGAGACTATTCACATGGATGAGCATTAATCATATGAGTAATGAGAAAAGGTTGAAGGGTCATTCTTAAAGTTGCTAAGAAACTTTACAGCTGCTTTGTACGACCCAACTATCATTATATTTCCCTAGTTACTTCTTCTAATGCAGTAGTGATTAATTAAACTAGGGTGATGTTGACCCCAAGACAGTTTGTTCCCTGTTTAAGCCCCCTCTAAATGGTGTCTTGAGGACTGAAGTGGGTGTGAGAGGTGTGCAGGCCAAAGCCTACAGCAGTGCCTCTGCATGAAGTGCATTCCATCCTCTGCCGGTTTCAGATTTCCTTTCTCAAGAAAATTGTCTTGGTGCCTGAAATGGAGTTTCCAGTACCCATCCCCCTCTTGACATCCCTGTCTGAACATATCAGTTGTCATCTCATGCTATGGTATACAGAGTGCAGAAGTATTTATAGCTGGCCATGGCCATGAGGAGAGATTTGCAGTATCTCTTCAGCTGGTCCACATACACCTATATTACTTCCTTCCTTGCAAAAGTAAACCCGCATCTTCCAAAACAGCAGCAGCCTTGAGGTCAAATATTCTCCCAGGTGTTTTGTTCCCTCAGCATTTACAGACATCAGGATGTCATTTCTGCTAGGTCTGACTGCCCAGGGACTGTCCCTACTTATCCGTAATACCATTACCAGAAGTCTCCATCAGCCTTGAAGCTGAATGATCCAGTAAGCCATCACTTCACTTCTGAATTTGCCTTCTGAAGGGACAGTCATGGCCATATCAAAACCATCTGCTTTTGTCGTATTGAGGAGAACAGCATAGTGTATTGTATGGTTTGTATTAATGGCGGAATTTTCAGCAGCATGGGAAAATATTTCCAAGGCTCTAATTTTTTTTGAATTACTGTTATCCTTGCTTCATATATGGCTGCAGTGCCTCATAAGAAGAACCTTATTGTATTTATTCACTCTTTCAGGAAGAAACTGTCAGTCCTTTCCCTTGGTTATTTCCTTACTCTTACAAATTTATTTTTGATTCATTATTGTCTTGGTTCACACCTTAAGAAGAGCCTTAAGAGGAATGAGCCACTTTGGTTTTGGAGTTTTTAATTTTCTCTTGAAGCATATGACCATTTCTGGAGACCCAGTACATAGTGATTTTCTGCATCAAGGTGTCTGAATTCTTAAATATCTTCATTAAACCAGAAGAAAAAATTAAAAAATACAATGATAATAGGCATTCTTATCACAGGCAGTAAAGTATACTGCCCTGTACAACTTGTTATGCTTTTGCCAATGAAAATACTCATGTCAGAAGAGAAAAAAAAAGAAAAAGGGACCTCAAGAAATGGTGTGGGAGATTCCTACGCTTGATTCTCACTTATTACCTCAGAAGAAGGTAGACCTCTGCCAGCATTCCAAGGGAAAACATTATATCCAACTCCAGATGAGTTATTTCCTACCCAAATCTGCCCTTATTCTTTCTTTCTTGCTCCTTTATACACTTTGCTTTTGCATTCTTAATGGACAGTTTTGTATCAAGCCAGTATTGCACTCAATAAGTTAGCTGTTTCCAACAAAGAAAGAGGGAAACAAGCAAACTTCCCTTCATGGGAAAGAGCTTTTTAAAGAAAGGCCCACATCGCTGGCTTAAATGAACAGAAGAAAGTGTGTTCATTTAGCTATCCAGAAAGTCCTAATATGTCATCATGTCATGTACAGCATTCAGCTGCTTTAATAGTGTTATCCTTTTCTCTTTTTAGGAAGGAGTTCATTTCAGTAAGCTTGTAAAGTACAATATACTGTATTAGAGGTTTCATTATTCACAGGGACCAAAAGAAAAAAGAAAGATCTTTCCACACATGATTAATACCTCAGCTGAATACCACGTGCTGGATGTGGGCCATCCATCAGCAATTTAACATCTGTAATCTGGCCATGGTGAGTCACTATTAACATCATGAACAAATCATGGATGCTCTGTGGTCTTATGGTTTATGGGCCTTGTATGAATTGAATGTGTGTTCAGCCTGGGGATGAAATGTGGATGGTCTAAATTAGAGGCAAAGGAAGTTATGAAAAGGAGCCTTGCCATTTATTTATTTATTAAGTAGATGTATATGAGGTCTGTTTGTAAAAGTCTGGCTTTCAGCCCTTCCCTAACAGGGAAAGGTTAGAGGATGGGAACCAGTGAGATTTAACAGAAAATCAGTGATAAGGAACAGTAAAACAAAGGGAGGTGATCAAATCCAACACACAGGCACATCCTCTAACCTGTAAAGGCACACCCAGTGTTTGATGGTAAGTCTGGTTTTGTTTAGTTACATCGCGTGCCGTGAGCTGTGGGCACCTGCACACCAGTATGGTGGTCAATTGGGGGCTTCCCCCCTCCACTACCTCCTTTCCTGAGAACAGATGGCCTTTTTGCACTGTGATTGCTCCATGCTTTGGCTCTGCCAGCTTTAACTTGAACAGGGAGCTTACACATGACTGAGGCAAGAAGAAACTGCCCAGGGAATAACCTGAAGGTATTGATCTCCTTCATAGGCTGATGTTCATCTCTAGATGCACTCATTAATTTGTCAGCAAGGAAACCACTCCCCTCTCTAGACAAATTTCCCTGTGCCATGATCATTTTCATTCTGGGCATGCTGACAGCAAGTGGCATGTCTCTGTGATGACTCAGGTCCTGCCATTACCCTTGCCTTCTGCTCCATTCTACCACAGTGATACTCATGCTGGAGGTCTTCTGATTTGTGGTCTTGGGGGTGCCAGGGACAACATGCTCAGGGAAAGCACTTGCCCCTGGTATACTCCACCTTGCCAGGTCTGACAGGCAGAGTGTGTTGACCATGAAGGAGCACTATAGAGTTTGCCTAGTCATTCAGGCATTTTCTAAAACAGGTGAGTTTGGATTGGGAGAATCTTTTTCTTTCTTTGGCTTGGGGAGTTTTACGGTGGCTGCTGTCAGCTTAGATATATTCTGTAATAAATGCTTAAACATATTGATCACTCTCACAACTTGATTTTATGATAGTTGCTTTGGAAATGCAAATAAACAAATAAACTGGGACATGCCCGGTGCAACTTGGGGCTGCAGAGCTGTATAATTCATAATTTTCAGTCTTCTCCATTCATGAAGAATAAATCTGATCCAATCCAGGCTTCTGCTATAGTTTTGTCTCTGCCTTCGCAGAAAAGCAGTGCAATAGATCTGTCAGGGTAATCCACTCAGAATTGCTTTCTAAAAGTTTGGTTGAATGGCAGGTTCTGGGGGGGAACATGAACTATTTCTGTAAATTGCTTTCAAAAGTAGCACAGAATCTTTCAGTCAATTCTAAAAGAACTGTTTACTGTTGCATATGGCAGTCATTATTTGGAATAATAAACCCACTGAGAATCTGAACATGCATGGGCCAACAGATGGGTCATCTTGCTTAGCAATTTAAGCAAGCAATTTATTTCAATCACTAGGATAAAGCACACGAAGATTATTAATTCCCTTCCAAGACACATGCAACAAAGTCCCACAACTTTCTGAATCTTGTAGCCATCATGGAAATGTACACCTCTTTGGGATTTGGGACAATTTATGCTTGCTTGCAACAATTTGTTTCATATTTTTTACTGATAAACCCCATTTTCCGATTCAAATTAAGAGAAGGTAAGAAATTAATAGCTATTAAAGCTATTAAGTTATAATACAATGGAAGGTCACCTGTGTTTGGGCAGTACTACACAAAAGCTGTGCACTGAGCAGCAAATACAGGGAATCATTTATTTTTAGTAATAATTATGCATCCTATCTTCCTCTGAAATGATTAGAGCTTTTATCAGTCAGGAAAAATATGTAAATATATGCTTCAGTTATCTCTGGTAGCAACAAAACAGAATTTTCTACCTTATGGTTTTCCAATTGCATTAGTTGCCAAAGCATCCTGTTATTTTCCTTTGAAAGTAGATGTTCAGCTCCCAAAAACCACTGAAGTGATGACTCTGAGAATTTAAAATTTGCTGTCATCCCAATGGATCAGGCAGTTCAGACAGCACAAGGACCTTGGTACCATTGTGTGAATGTTTCCACTGTGATTTGGGGCTATTGTCATCAGGGTGATTCCAAGTCCATGGAGTGTCCTGGAGTGATTATGGTGACCAATAGGAGGGTGCAGATCAATTTACCAGTGCTGGCTTGTGTAACATTTGCTCACCAGTCAGGGATGAAAATCTGTGGGCTACCCTGGATCTCTAGTAGAGGAGTACAGCATCACTGTTAGAGAACTGAATGTCATCTCAAGCTGTGGTACCTCCAGGTGGGTCAAAGTTTGCTGGCATGCAGGAATTCTGCAGGAGAAACAGGGCTGCTTTGGGCAAAAAAATGGCTTTGCAAAAAAACCCCACTACATGGGGCTTCATAGTGTTAGCGTGTCTGATAATTTGCAGTTGTAAAACAATACAACCAGAGGGGGTCATGAGACTACATAAGTGGTTTTTGCACCAGGTGCCAGAGCTGCTGCACACTAGTTCCACAAAAACCTTCCCACAGGTCTCTTCCATGTGTGTGTCACAGTGCACCCGGAGCCCTCTGACGGCAGTGTCATGTGGTTGCACTGATCTAGGTCACGCTCAGCCCTGTGAACGATGAGGTAAGAAAAAATAACTGGTTCTTGAAGAGCCTGCTGGACTGTAGTGGGAGCTAAGGCATGCAGTGAGCATGATGGGCTGGCATGCAGAGAGCGTGGTGGGTTCCCATGCGGCAGAATTGCTGTACCTCTCCTTGCAACTGGCAAATGCAGTCAGATACATTTATTTAAACTGGAGTTCATTTAAATCTCCTTTCAGACATCAAGGAGCTCATTAAACCTATGTTACTGGATTGTGTGCCTGATTTTTAACAAATAGCAAGCTTTTGAAAATATATAGCATGTTTACCTAAACGTCTGCAGTATGGTCCATGTTGTCATATAAAGTTTAGCAACTGATATTTCATTTTGAGCCATAAATGTTGAATGAATTTTTAAAATGGATTCTAAAGTTGCAATATTTACTCATTAGCCAATGCCCCATGTGAGCAGAAATAAAACTTGTCACCAGTGCATTGTCCTAGGCATTAAAAAATTGTGAGGGAGTTGTGAAGGGAAGCTCCTTTCTCTGTTGAGAAATCTGCAGCTGGTTTTGAGAAAGCTTTTGGAATGCTAAATGCCCTTATAAAGCAGTAAGTACCCCCCAAAGATGGAAAGAGAGAAAACTTTTAGCCACTAGATAAGCAAAATAACAATCCATGTCCCATGCATACTCATCTCATAGGGTACTTCTTAGAATAAAAAATTGCTGCCAAGCTTTTAAAGCTCAAAATATTTTGCTTTGACATTTTCAAAAGCAATATTTCTGAATTTATAACTTCACAATAATTGTTTCATCAAGAAAAAGCTTTGACACCCTTTTTTTTCCCCCCAAATCAAAATGAATTTGTTTTTCTTTCACCACAAATGATGAGATGGTACTAGTTTTGGATCTGAAACCCATTCCCTTTGAAATTATTCTGCTTTCTTTTCCCTCTCTGCCAAGTCCCCAGGGCACCTGAGCCTTTCACCAGTCTCCTGACCTCCATTCTTCGCCTTGTGCCCCCGAACCAACCACGTTTCTTGGGCAAATGCCACCAGTCAGGGAAAGCAGCGGGGACTGGCTCTAGCCTGTGAGACCTCACCAAGCCCCTTCAAAACTGAAATGGAAATTCCTGTTGCGAGCCAGCTGGTTTTGGACGCATTAGTGGTTTAGCACTACTTTCCCTTTTATCTCTGTTATTTCAGCAACATCACTGTGGTTTCTAAACTCTTTGGTTACAGCACACGCTTGCATCTCTTGCCCATCACCTTCAGAGCCTGCTAATGCCTGCAGTCCATTTGAAGAGCAAAGCCTTAATGAATTTAGAGAAGAAAAAGTTCCAGATGTTTTGCGAACTATCAAAATACACTGGATTTTCTTTTTGTAAGGAACTTTTCACAAACCGATAAAAGCCTATTTTCTTAGCAAACAGATTATATGTCAGCCAGAGGTGTGAAACATTAATAGAAAAGAACCATATGCCAATTCAGGAGAGAAAAAAAAGCAGTCTCCAAGGGTCTCTACATGCTTCCTAATTCTCTTAAAAAAAGAGTGAATATCTAAGAAGAAAATTAAAATAAAGTGTGTTAAATAAAGGTAAAATATATTGACACAGAGTTTTAGTTACCTTTTTTTTTTTTTTTTACTTCAGACAGAAAAATATGCAAGAAAATCACAAACTACGGGGTTTTTTAAACTTACAATGAGTGAATCTTTACAGGGAGTGGATGAACTGGGCTACATTTGCTGAAATGGTGAATCTAAATCCCTTTAAGGGACCGAAGCTCTGAGCTTTGGTAGTACATTGCCTGCATCTTGCATTACATATGTTCAAAGGCTGGCTAACTGACTCAGCAAAAAAATTATCCGCGTGAACATTATGTTTTGTGTCATGATGGATAGAAAGCGTTTCATGGAAACAACACCCGATGAAGTACTTTTCATCAGCAAAGCTCGGAGTGGTCTGGGTAGAAGATAACAGGTACCTTGTTTCACAGGTAGGAAAATAAAGATGCAGCAGCTTCCAAGAGCAGAGCTGCAATGGGCAGGAATCTCCTCAGATATGAGCCTTTACTCTATCTGCCATACGTTGCTGAAAGGGAATACAGGCACTGGAGAGGTGCCTCCTGACACCTTCTTTCTCTCTCCTCCGATGGTCCTGTGCAGGGCTTTCAGGATTTCAGTAAAACTTTCAATAGTGTCTCTCACAGTATCCTTCTAGACAAAATGTCCAGCACACAGCTGGATAAACACATCATGTGGTGGGTGAGCAATTGGCTCACGGGTTGAACACAGAGGGTAATAGTAATAATGGGGTAACATCAGACTGGTGACCCATCACTAGTGGGGTTCTACAGGGCTCCATCTTGGGCCCTGTGCTCTTCAACATCTTCATGAATGACTTGGACACAGGACCGGAAGGGATACTAAGCAAGTTTGCAGATGACACAAAACTGGGAGGAGCTGTCGACTCCCTTGAAGGCAGGGAGGCCCTGCAGAGAGACCTTGACAAATCAGAGGACTGGGCACTCATCAGCCCTATGAATTCAACAAAGGAAAGTGCTGGATTCTGCTCCTGGGATGGAGCAACCCCCAATGTACAGACAGATGGGGGAATGAGATGCTGAGAAACAGTGCCATGGAAAGGGACTTGGGGGTCCTGGTCTGTGGCAAGTTGACTATGAATCAGCAGTGCCCTGGCAGCCAGAAGGGCCAGCTGTGTCCTGGGGGGCATCAGGCAAAGCATCACCAACCAGTCGAGGGAGGGGATTGTCCCTCTCTGCTCTGCACTGGTGTGGCGGCCTCACCTTGAATATTGCATGCAGTTTTGGGCACTGCAATATAGGAAAGATATTAAGCTATTAGAGAGTGTCCAAAGGGGGGCAACCACGATGGTGAAGGGCCTTGAGGGGAAGCCGTATGAGGAGCATCTAAAGTCACTTGGTCTGTTCAGCCCGGAGAAGAGGAGACTGAGGGTAGACCTCATTGCAGTCTAGAACTTCCTCATGAGAGGAAGAGGAGGGGCAGACTCTGATCTCTTCTCTGTGGTGACCAGTGACAGAACCCAAGGGAAGTTGTGTCAGGGAAGGTTCAGGTTATTGTTAGAAAGAGGTTCCTCACCCAGTGGGTAGTTGGATGCTGGAACAGGCTCCTCAGGGAAGTAGCCACAGCATCAAGCCTGGCAGTTTGAGAAGTGTCTGGATG
The DNA here is from genome assembly GCF_003945595.2 of Pipra filicauda. Taxonomy (NCBI): domain Eukaryota; kingdom Metazoa; phylum Chordata; class Aves; order Passeriformes; family Pipridae; genus Pipra; species Pipra filicauda. The sequence goes on from NW_024105075.1 coordinate 641,097, forward strand.
ATACTGTCAGTCACATGGTGTGACTCTTGGGGATGGTCCTGTGCAGGGCTAAGGGTTGGACTCAATGATCCTTGTGGGTCCCTTCCAACTCGTCATCTTCTGTGATCCTATGGTTCTGAATTCTTCCACCCGTGGAAGCTTTATGCCGCCCCAGACAACACTTGTTGTTGTGCTTTTGCAGTGATATGAAGGATTTGCAGGTTTGGCAAAGGCTGGACTAGTTACTGTGGGTTGGAGGTGGAGTGCACTCTTGGAAAGCTGAAAGCCAGACAACCTTTCCTCCAAAATTGCTGGGTACCATATTACTAACACTGTCTGCCTGTGTAGTCTCTCTCCTTGCACAGTCTGCAAGGCAAGAGGCTGGTTTTAGCACAGTGTGGACATATCATTATGCTCACCAATTTGCAGTTGGGAATGAACCCAGCAAACACAGCTCCCATGCAAGGACACCCAATAGGAATTAAGGGGATAATGAATAGAGCTGCTTACAGACTGCAGGTGCTGATGGATATCATCCGCGCATGGATGACTAGTCTCCTGCTAATAGCAAGGCTCTGCCAGTGGCCAAATTCCTTGGTATGCATTGTTTTGCCATGTTATGTGGATTAAAGTCACCTGTTGCATTTGAATTTCTCTACTGACATATGTGGGATGATGGTCCCTCACAAAGGTCTGGTAGACACTGATCTTTTTTGTAGATTTAAATATCATTTTTTGTACAATTTTTCTTGTTAATTTTAACCCATGTGTTTACCTTTAACGAGCTTGCTCATTATGCCTTTTCAGTTCTATATTTCAATACAGTTTTTGCATGATTGTGAATTCCTGTGTCCTTCCACTGGGGTCAGCACCAGTAGGCAGTTACACCAGTGTAGGACTGTAGGAGGCATGTCCAAGGGTGCGGGGGACACACCAAGGGCAGAGAAGCCCAAGGGACATGTGCCGAAACAGATAACCCCATTGGTCACAAGGTTACATGGTTTTAAGGGATAAGAAGGAGCGCCCGAGTTTGAATAAACCTCTTTGATTGCCATCTCATCAGAGAGCTGACTCCATTTTCTTTATTATATAAAGACCCATGCAACATAGGACTATATTAAACTTAAAAATGTGTGTACTGAAAAACAGTATGAGTGCAGTCAGACCCACTCACCACCACATAAATAACAAACAGTAAAGAGCTCTTCAACTTTAGCGTTGAACAGCAGCTCATCCTTTGGAAACTGAACATCAGAGGAGATTCAGGAAGTTTTGCTGATGCTGACATCTGCCATCTGTGCCGCCTTGCCCACCTCTCCCCTCCTGTCTCTGGTCCTGCACATGGTGAAGTGCACTGTGGGTGTAGAGCCAGGAGGGATATTTGCTTTCTCCTCCCTGTCATATCCCCTTCAAGGGCTCTCTGTGCCTCTTGTGCACTTCCCTCAGACCAGGGCAGTGAAGGGGAAAAGCTAAAGGACTAGTGAATCACAGTGAAGAGGTATCTGGCTGGTTTACATCATCAATGAACAGTGCTGAGTGCTTGCAGTCTCCTTTCCATGAAAGCTTCCTTGCGAGCTTTGGAGATAAGTTATGTGTACAACAGACAAAACCTCTCCTGGGTCTAAAATGAGGCTTATGAGGAGCAGGAAGTGCATATTAAAAAGAACAGGGCAAAGCATGGGGGAAGATGACCTCATTTTGCAATAGGTTGTAAGGAGTGTGCATGTGAAACCAAGCAACAGCAGGGTTACTGCCTTGAGTACAGTATCATAATAGAAAATGTATGGACCATCAAGTGCAAACAAAAGGTCATCTTGTTTAGTTTGAGCTGGCCACAGGAACATGATCTGCCTTGGTGCTAGAAAGAGTGATTACAATTGTTCCTTTGGTGCTTTTTTGGCACCAATTGAAGCCAACTGAAAGTAGACTATAGGAGTTAGAGCAGTCACTTTTCTCTGTGGAGTGGCAGTATGTTGGCTGAATGTGTTGATATGCCACAAAAAGGATGAAAAGATACCTACAATATGTTTAATTATAGCACAATAGGATGCATCCATCAATGGGTAAAAACATATGTAGTTTTTGATCTCAGTGAAAAAAAGCCCAGTTTCCTGTAAAGACAGAGACCCTATTTTCTGAGGAAAAGGTGAAGCCTGACTTTTAAAGAGAAAGAGCAGCTAGAAGAAGACAAACTTTCCACAACTCAGGTCTGAAGAAAAGTACCTTTTGCACTGCAGAGGTGGGTTGGCTTTTGGTCACACAGATGTAAACAAAAATCCCAGACACTCAAGGTACAAAAAGGATGCACCCCCTTGCTTAAATATAAGCCAAATGGAAGAAATTCAATGTGCAAAAGGATCACATTCCATTACTTTTGAGTGGAGGCCTTACTGAAACCAGATAGTTTTTTACATGTGATACATCAGCAGGGTTCTGGAACTCTGCTTAGGAGAAACACAGAATATGTTTGTTCAGATTTAACACCTTATACATGCAAAAAAAGCTATTTCCCCTGCCTACTGGTTGGGTTTTCCTTGGCATCTATGACAACTCAATGGGAAACACAACAGATTAGTGATGGTCTGGAGGTTACTAGAGTCTACCTAGATGACACTTGGGTTTTGGGAGGAAAAACATGATCAGAGGCTCCTAGCAACTCTGGATTGAGCCATATCTGTTAGACAACAGTTAAACAAACACCACCAGCATATAATGGAAATAGCATACATGAGAGAGCAGGAAACAGGGTGCAATATCCTGAGCAATCACACTGAGGCTGTAACCATCACAAATACAGCTTCTGAGTATGTAAAAAGATGTTACAGAGATTATGAATCATGCAGAGAAATGCATGTATTAATTGACTACTTGAAGGAACAATCCAATACCATAGTGGCAGGGGATTGACAGAAAATATGTAATTGCCCTGGAGGTAATGCAGGAGTTACAGAGACCCTGCCTCTGAAGCTTTCTGATAAGAAGTACAAAACTAAGATATTTGCACTCGCTTCCACATTGAGGGCACAACAAATTATAGGTAGTCTTTCTGGAGCCTAAAACCATTGCAGCTGCCTCAGGGGAGATCCACCTGGACACACGGTAGTGCAGAAGCTAATGGGGAGTTACTAATCACAGTCGATGTTGTACACTTAGAGCCCAAATCTGACTTTATTTTCTATCATGTCTGTCATGGACTAGTATGAGCAGCCCTGCTAACTCAGAATCATATCAATGTATATAAATACCTGAAGGGAGGGTAAGAAGATGGAGGTGAAGCTCTTAGTTAAGTGATGTGGGCTTTCAAATGGTGAATTATAATGATCTTGAACAGGCGGATATGCTAGGTGAGTGAACTGGTTTTTGAGAGATTGTGCTTCTGTCAGTTTACTGTACCTCCAACAGAAGACAAGGAGCTCCGTTGTGCTTGTTTTGCTTTCATAGGTCCTGTCTGTGTGTGCTCACTTGCCTTTCAGCAAGTGCTACTCTATGACAGGTCCATTCTGTCCTGGTCAATGGTCTCCAACAGCTTAGTATCTTAGACCTACCTGAAATTGTGACATAGATGAAAAAAAAATCAGGACTTAGCAGCACTTCCTGTTGCTGCTTTATCTAAGATAAATGGAACACCTCTTAGGAAACACAGCAATATGTGCAGCAGACTGGAGGGAATCATTCTTTGCCCTATCTACAAGATGAAAAAGTTGATGAAAGAGCCTTTTGGTCTTCATACAGTAACTACATGCAGGTAATTAAGTCTGTTATTCATACACAAAAGGTTAGAGTCAGCCTAGGTATAAACACCTACTGCTGCTCTTGCAAGCACCTGCTAGAAGAATTCTTATCACAAAAGCTTAGGGGGGTACTTCATGTGGATATGAACATCAGGCAACACCACAGGGAAACATTAGGAAATAATAAAGAGGTAAGACATGATATGGAAAGCTGGTCTTCTCACTGGATACATTAGGATGAAAGAGAAGATAATAGAGAAGGGAAGGCTGCTTGATGTAGAGTCAGAAAATGGTTCTTCAAAGCTGGATCTGCTAGCTACGTTTAACTCAATATGAGCATGGGTTTTTTTCTTACCTTTCACTTATGGATATCATATTAGCAACTATTCCTTGCATTAATTCTCAGCCAAGAATTGTGGCATGACTTTGTGTCATTATTCTTTCTGCAAGTTCTCCTGTTCCATTTCTTTGTCTCCAGTAGATACATGTTTAAGCTGTGGTACCTAATTTCTAAGATGATGATACTTTTTTCCTTTTCTTTTCATAGAACATCCCAGGAATGACCCAGGAATTTCCTTTAGGCTACTTGATACATTCCTGGTTTTGATTTCAGTCATCAAACATTAGCTTTCAATATTTGCTCAAGACACCTAGTTCTACAAAGCAGAGTGGTGTCCTGTTGTTACCAGGAACAAACAGAGCAGTGAAGTGAAAAAGAACAGTGATATTCATGATGCAAATAAGAATAAAAAAAGGATGCAGGACTGTAAAAGCCAGTAAAGCTGTTTATATACTCAAGGTGATCATTAGCAACACTTGGTTAAAGTTTCATGACAAACTCGTTCATAATGTTAAGTTTCTGGCAAACATTCTTTACTCTGAGGAATATGCAAAGTCACTCTAAAGCTAGAAGCTGCTGTATAAATCAGCAGACATAAGTCCTTTCATGGGTTTTTAAAACTAATCTTTTATATGACAATTTTGTGATTCTGGAAATGCCATTGCGAAATATTTTGATGTTCTCGTCTGTAGTAGAAAAACAAAAAGCCGGATTCTGTGATTTTACACTGGCAAAGCTGAGACATTGCACAAGAAGACAAGCTTGACAATTACCAACAAATTTTCCAATAGCCAAAGCAGATGGCACAGATTATTGTACACAATAAACCATTCATATGGATATACCACAGCTGGACACAAATTAACTTTCTTTTCTTGAAAGGAATCTGAAATTTGAGCTGAATTGTGGAAAGGAATACTATAATTTTTCTACCATCAAAAAGCACTTGATTTCTTGTGGAATTCTAGAGAACTGAAACATTTTGATAGCAATAATTTCAAATACTCCAGATGTTAAAAATACTTCTATTCATCATGGCTACAAGTGACTCTGCCAGGCTTCAATGACGGATTTCTTCCTAGAAAATTTGGGGTTGCTTTTCAAGTTTTACTGGGAAATCTCTTCTCAGAGCCTGTGACCTGACAGTAGAAAACAGAGTGTGTGTCTTTTCATAGGAGGCTTGGCTGCCTCTTCATCCTCTTTATTTTAAGAGATTATCTGCATTATCTGAAGATGGATACACAACTGGCTAGTCATTTTGAAAATTCCTAGCAGAAACCATCTATGCCTTTAAAAATTAGATGCATTGTTTTCTTTAGAAGTGGTTGAAAAAGGATCAAGGTTCACTGATGGAGAAGGAAACAGAATTTGAAATAGAAGAGAAGCTTTTGAATGGATCTAGTTGGTCTGGAAAGGTTATGGGGGCATTGCCATTACATTCTGATGAAAGCAGATTATATTTTATTTTATTTTTGTTATGTGCTTGTTAAAAATCTTTGTCTCTATTTTCAGAGCTGCTAAGATGACCAACAAGAATCTGTAAGAGTTTGTTGTTTTGGTTTTTTTTTTAAATGAAATCTAGGCAGATTGAGAATAGTGGAAAAATATTTGTAAGGGGCTAATTCAACTTGTGATCTTCTACAGTGGTGAAGAAAACAGTGTGCAAGTTCAGGCATAAAAATGTTTATAATCAGATAAAAAAATCTCTGTCTGTCTTATGTTATTACGATAGTTTAGTAGGCAATAACCAGGATGTTATATTTTTTCTTTTCAGAGTCTTAAGCAATTGCTTTCTTCCTTCACTCTCAGTAAGATTCTTTAAATAAGCCTCAGACACTTGTTTTTCCATAAATGTAATGTAATACAGCACTTACAAAGTTATAGGTCATTATTAAAGACATTCTTGCAATTCTGTGGAATTTTCTATTTTTACTCAGGATTGTTTTTAGAAGCTGACAGAAATTATTGAATATTGGTTTAGACTACTCTGTAGACTTAAACTATTTTCCACAATGTACCCTTGAGTGCTCAAAGTGTTCCTTATATGTCTGCTTCCAGATCACTGGCGGACTGTGACCCCAGTGTCTGTGACTGGGCAGTAATGAGCTGGATCACTATTTCCTGTCCTAGGCATTTTAAAATGAAGATTCAGCAACTGGTTGAATCAAATAAAATATATAGAAGAACTCCCATCTATTTTCAGCTTTTGACCAAGGGTTTGATATTTCTAAAAATAAGCCTTTTTATTGGAATTATTAGTTACCCCTGTGTGAGCAGTATAAAAATTTCTCATGAAGATGCATTCAGACTTTACCCAGAAATTGCTCTAGTTGCATTTATATTCTTTTGATGTTTGTTTTCTACCAACGGCATTTTGCCCCCAGCATAACTGATGGCAGATGAAGTAAGTTCACATGCTCAACTATTTGCATTGGAAGTGATGGATTTTATAGGGGATGAGACATCAGTAGATCAGGTTTCCTCAAGCCATTTACCAGGGCCCAGGTAAAGAGGCAGTTAAATAAAACATACGCCGATCTGACTACATTTTTCTCAGCTAGGAACCAGCCATACAAGTGATTATGCAATGCCAGTCACTAAGGTGCTGACAAAAATTACAATCAGCAATGCAATAATGCATCAAGCACATTTTATATGGGATTGGACACTGTTTATTAACAAGCACAGGAGCAGCAGGGTCATACACAGTAAGAGAAAGAATACATTTATACTCTGTTCCCAGCTAATAAATTTTATAGCAGCTTTAATACTTTTAGGTACGTTGCTGAAGGGAAGTGCTATGAGATCCAAAAAGAAAGATTTAAAATGCTCTAAAACACTATAATCCTGTTTATTGGAAATTTGTTTTAGCGAGTTGCTTTCTCTGAAATAGTCAGGCTCACATTTATGCCTCCTTGTAATGTGAATTAAACTCATCTATCTGATCTGGGAAAAGAATTGTTTAATTAGGACTAGGAATGATTGATCAATACAGCTTGCATTCCAGAAATTATGTAGAAAATATTATTCTATTTGTCAGAAACTGTACTTGAACTGAAGATGAAAAACCAAGCAAAGTCTATTAGCTGTGATGTTGAATTAAAAACCTGAACAGCCTCCATCAGAAACCCAGGTTAAATTCATTGGAGGCATTATTCATCCTTAGGTGCTGCTGCCTACCCGGCTCCAGGAACTCACTGGGATTCCTGCGAAGTGGGGATGAGGTGCCTGAGGGATGGGCTTCTCAGCCCCTGCCCAATGCCAAGACACTCAGCAGCATCTGCTCCACCATCACAGTGGCCACCACAGAAGTCCAGTAAATTGGACCTGATTCCTGTGCCTTTAGGGTTTTGCCTGATTTCAGTGGGCAGTCAGATGCTTCCAGTGACTCTGGCCATCCACATGCACACCAATTACTCTTTTATTTGGGGCCTGGAAGAAAGTACTCTTGAGGTTTATACAGATTAGAAAATATTCTGGGATCAAGAGTTACCTGGTAAGTGATAAGAATCATGTGTTGTTACTATTTCAGCTCTAGTTATTAAAAGGGTCTGATGCCATTAAGATTTGTACATAAACATTTTCTCTTAAGAGTATCTTTATCTGTGCCTTAATGCCAAGCATTCTGTTGTTTTCTGTATTATTAGCTCTGTTGCTCAGTGACTCTGATACTTAACTGCTTATTTCACTTCCCATTGTGTCTTCTGCTGCTGGGATTTAAAAATGGTAATTAATTATCTTAAATTCAAAATAAATATGATATTCAATTTAAGTTTCAAATGAACTTCTGAAGTTCTTCTGTTGATCTTTCTGTTCCATAAACCAATTTTTGAGCAAAATCTAAATTTGTGTCCTTTAAAATTGCCCTTTGCAAGCAGGCCAGTAAGAGCATATCTTTTAAGTTAAGAAAATAACTGCCATTTTTTCTGGGGCTTGTTGAGTCCAGCCATAAGTTTGATTTTTAAAGGTAGTGCATTGCTTGTCTTTCTATGAATGGCTGGACCTACTCATCTATGGCTTTTATTTTAAAATTAATCCCATGCATCCCTCAGTCTTTGGAAATACAGAAACCTGGGCTGCAGAGCCAGGAGTCTTTTATATTCAGCAGTTATTTCTTGGAGCTGATGGGCTACAAAAGCCCTCTTCTGAGATCTGTATCACTGGGAGATTGATAAGCTGGGCTCTGAGAAGGACTCCTATAATTGTGCCCTGATGCTTTTTAAAAATGTTACATCTTTGTATGGAAACGAAAAAATGTAATTTTATTTGTCCTTACTTTCTTTTTAAGTTCTGGTCTTCCTAGAATGTCCATGTGATCAGAGACACATAAGTATATAGTTTAGATACCTACTCCTGTTCTTTCTGCTTTTGTGGCATTTCAAATACAGAACGTATGTATGCGCATCAGTACCTCGCATGTGTATGTACCAACGGGCTATGTCAGTATGGGTTGCACACCAGAGATATATTGAAAGAATATCAAAGTTGCAAATTCAATCACTTAAAAGTTGGGAAGTACTTGAGAAAAGTACACTTTGCTAATGGCCAGTATTTGCTGACAGCAGAGGAATGCAGAAGTGGAGGACTCCTAAAACCATTTCAGCTCCAGCAGTAGCTGGCGCTATCCATCCATTCCCTCCTGACCTGATGCACTGGCACTCCTCTCTGTGTCTCTCTGTCGTGATACTCCTTGCTTTGCTTCATCTTTCCTGATACCTTGCTCCCTGCTTTTGAGGTGTGGGTGCCAGGCTTGGTGCCTGCCATGGCCCTGGCTCCCCCTCCTCCAGCTACTGCCACTGTTCAGTCCCACTGCCCTCAATGGGACCAGTCCCCCTACCCTTTCTGGCTGGCTCCGAAGGGGCATCCAGTTCCATGCTGATCTGAAGGGATGCAGGAGGTTTAGCAAGGGCGTAAGTTTTCTGCAGTTTTTGCCACTGGTCTCCATCCCTCTCCTGAGCAGACATGACTGGCAACCACTTAAGGTCTCATAATGTAGTGAGACACAAAGCCTCACCAAATTTGCAGAAATTTTCACAGCATATTCGGAAGGCACATCCATATAGGGAGGACAGACCTGACACGCTTAAGTCTTCTTTTCCAAAGTTAGGTGGACAATAGCTTCTCATGGGAAGGTTTTCAAAGGTTTTTAATGTTCTTGTATGGGCTCTTTTCAATGACTACTTGCAGAGTGGCCAAACGGTTGTAGATGAAGCACAAACAGAAATCTGGATGTATTCTGGCACAGAGAATTTCAGCTTAAGTGGTTATAACTTACTGAGGTAATTGAAAATGAAATCTTATAGAAGGAATTAGTAGATGCCCTTAATAATAGGATTTCTCTCTGAGAAAAAATACCAAAACATATTTGTTCTATCTTGAGAAATTCTTCAGTGATTTATGCATCCTCAGTTGGGTGAAGATCCCTCCTAATCCATTACACAGAGAAATGCCTTGGAGTTAATGCCCAATATATTTCACACTCTTCTTGAGTGAATACTTGCAATGAAACTTATGCTAGATACAGATTTAGGATTTGAATAACAAAAAACTCCAACCTTGATAACTAGCTGTGAGTAAACTTTTTCAGAGTCTTGAAGCTAAAATGAACCATCAGAAGGCAACATTTTAAACAGCAACCTAGTAAAGAATGCATCATCCACATGATAAAACACCCTGCAGTAGGGAAAAGGATGCTTCATCAGTAACAAAAAGTTAATGCTGCATTGATGTGAAGAGGCTAAGTATAGTATGCATAGATTATGATCTACTCTTATTTATTGATCTCTAGTTGTCTCAAGACCAATATTTCTGACATTTCCAATTGTAACAGCATAAAGTCTGTGATTCCAGTGTGAGCTTTGATAGCAGCATTTTTCTAATTTTCATCTGGTTAGGTGTATTATTAGATTATCCTGTGGATTTGTCAAGATTTATGGTGGCAACATTTTATGTGTTTTCTTTGACAAACTCAATATCATGAGCAGGCACCAGAAATAAACCAGTTTTTGCATCTTAATAGGCATGCATTAAAAACTTTGGTTCATCAGCCTGCACAAACTTCACTCATTTCTTACTATTCATTGACTCTGATAGCTCATGTATTTACTAGGTGATTCATAGTGCTGCAGTTCCCAAGGCTTTCAGGCAGTGGAGCTCTGCAGGTTTTATTTGGCTTTAAAAGTTATTACTTGGCAAATTCAGACTGGTCCCTTCTTGCCCTTTTTGAGAGAAAAATGTTGTGAGAAGTTGTTATCTCTTTCTTTGTGTGCCCCTCAAACCCCAAGCAAAGTCTTTCTCAGCAAATACTCCTCTGGTACAGCACAAGGTCTCTCTAGAGATGGGCCTTGTGGAAACACAGGATGTGGGAAATTGGCTCTAGGTCAGCCAGTAGATGATGAGCACAGAGGGGCTGCCATGGGGCAATGTTAATTTCAGCTTTTCAAAAATGCCAGGGAAGAGGTTGCTTTTGATTCATCCTCCTGTGATTTAATGGCATGTCCCACACAGGTTAAATCACCAAAAGGACTGCAACAGTTTTCTACTGTTTGGCAAAAACCCATAAATTTTGGTGTGCAGCCTCAATCCTTTTACTGTTCCCTGAAATAAATATTCTGGTTGGGAAGACAAAACAAAATCCAGTCTGGAGGCTGTACTAGGACAGAAACCAAAGAGGATCTCAGTCTCTCAAATGCTCTGACTCCTGTGAGCTTACTGACAGCCAACAGGCAAGTTTTGCCCTGGGAGATTTTCTGATGCTGGAGTTTCCATCCCCACCTACCCATTATGTTCCCTGGTGAGCAAGGGGAATAGTGCATTTTACCGACTTGAGGCAAACTTTGTTTCCCGAGTTCCAGGCTCTTGGATCTTCTCTTGAACTGACAGTGAAGATACAGAGAGAGCTAAGATAGAGATGGAAAGGATGGAGGGTCCAAGTTCTTGTCATTAGGAGGTTTACTTAGGGGCACTGTAAAGGTATTTCTTGATATTTAGTTTGTGGTATAAAAACCAGTGCATCCAATCAGTGCATCCACCTCCTCTGGTGGCTGGTGCTGTACAAAGACGCAGGAAGCCTCCATGTGCTCCCCAAAATGCTCACAGCTGAAGAGACGACTACCCTCTCATTATGTATCCAAAGCAAGTCTTCCATTTGGAACATCCTACTGTAACCAATGCAGTGGCCATCTTCTCTTAGGGTGGGACACTGTGGAAACCCTCTTTCTTTGCTTTTCTAGATGGTAACAAAGCAATTGCTGGTGAGATAGCAATATCAAGTGCTGGGTGGTGACACAAGTATGCCAGTAAGCATTTCTTATCCTGTTTTGTTTGTATTTATTAGCAGCAATTAACCTGTAAATAGGTAAGGACTGTGAAAGCTGATCAAAGAGCTCTGTGGTAAGCAAGCTTCTTGAAGGCAGCTGACACCTTTCCATGTTAGTTCTTTCCATACTAGTTTTTTCCACACTAAATTGTAACCCTGTAGAGCCATTTGATGCAGACAGCAAATGCTGTCCTGCAAAGTATGCTGTAATGGTGGATCTGCAGTGAGGGAGAGGGGTAGCAGGTAAGGATTCCTTCCATATAAACCTTCCTCCCAATAACCTCCTGGGAATCCCCTCCACTTCTGTTTTTGGGGAGATAATCTGTAAACAAACCAGGCAAAATCTTACTTCCTGTTCTATATGTAAAATGCTGCTAAGTTTTTGTTATCCTCCAAATAACAGAAGCTATACTTGCAAATCACCTATCTATCAATAAGCTCTGTTGTCTGCAAGAATGAGTTGGAATAAGGGAAAAAAAATCCTATCTTCTCCAAACTATTATCAAAATTTTGTTTTAATGGCAGTTTTGCAGACAACTTTAGTGGTTAGTGATAGATAAAAAGCAAACAGTTCTGCTAAGGAAATTTAGGAAAACCTTTTATCATGCCTCTCTGAATAAGACACTATTGTCAAAGATGACTTGGCAAGTTTTCTCTTTTTGCCTTTTCTTTTTTTTTTTTTTTTTTTTAATAGCCTTTTCAGTTTTAAAATAGAACAAGACTTAAGAGTTGGAGAATAGTCTCTTTTTTTCAACCACTCTGACTCTTCTCAAAGCAGCATTGGACATCTAGAGGAAACAATGAACTTTTAGGACAGGTATCCTAACTGTTAGAAGGGAACTGAAGATATCCTCCTGACTTAACAATGCTAAAGTTGATTCTGCCTAATGTATTTACTCCTTAAAGAGAGAACTCACTTCAACAAAATTTTGTATTTCTTATATGGTCTTAAAAACACAAAGTTTATTCTGGAGACTTTTTCCTTTCCCTGTCATGCTGAAATGACTGTTCTTCCTGTTGAAGGCTATATTTTCCTGAAGTTCTCAATCCTGTAATCAATCTGGCATATGACAAGGCGCAGAAACCCTCCTGTCAGCTTTAAGGCAAGGAAGATGGGACTCCTTACACCAATCAAAGAAGAACGCACTCAGTTGCATGTGCTCATTGAATTTCTCATCTTCAGGTCTGCAGAGTCTGGTTGATGGAAAGAATTTTCTTAGTGGTGGCTCCAAATTTTCTCAGTTGATTCCTTGTGAAACATGAGAAAATACAAAATTGGCCACTTTTAAGAAGGATTGTTGCAAAATGCCATTCTTTTGTATAAACTCTTACAGCCAACTGGTTTTATGTCCTAGATGATGGCCATCAAGAAAGTGTAGACTTTCTCTGTCTTACTGGGATGACAAATGTTTCATCCTGTGGATAGCTCTGACACTACAGAGAGGGGCATCAGAGAAATAAAACCAAGGAAATAACACTGGGCTGAAAATAGAAGAGTAAATTAGGAAAGTATGTTATTAGACTTGCCATTTTTGTAGCTGACCTCTTTAGAGAAAGAAATTTGACTTTACCTCTGCACAGGCCTAAAGATAAATAACTCTTTTTATTAAAAAGATGAAAAGATAAAAATCCAAGACTTTTGTCAAAGTATGCCCAATAAAATGAGAGTAAATCCTACTGTTAATTGTGAAGGGTGCTCCTAAACCTGTTACAAGTATAACGCTTATAGTAATGAATACAGCTGTCATATAATGTCAAGCTTGGGATGGGAGTTGCAGGAAGAGAGATATTACAGATGGGGAAGAAAAAGACTCCAGTTAAAGACTTTCAGTTTCTTTGGGAAGTTAAATATGAAGAGTTACAGCTTTGGTTTTACTGTCAATCATTCTCAAGAAAGATGGGGTTAATTTTTGGTTTTAATATACCTAATTTTTTTTTCACTCATTGGTTGGAAGCTAGACTTGTATGTAGGTAAGCATCCTGTGAAATACAGCCCATATTCATAGCTTAGAAGAGCAATCTCTGCTGCCCTGTGCTGCTGCGACAGGATTATTGTACTGTATCAGCTGGTGTTACGCACTGATGAGTAACAGCTCTTTGGTGCATTAACCTTAACTCCAGGACATTCATGAAAACAAGTCTGGATCGTCAGATCCTACCAGAGGCATTACTACCTTAATCTATATTATAGCTGGTATTCAGTATTTTATTAGAATGGAGAATGGTATTTTTTGATCATTCAAAAATGAATAATTTTTGCAATTCAGTGTTTGAACTATTAAATGATGTTTCTGTAAACAGAGATATATGTATCCAATAAAGATCATCAAACATGGAGCTCTATGGACACTCAAATATTTCAGATTGGGGCATAAAAGGTTTAACAGCAATAAAATTGAAATCTGTGCTCTTTTCCTTTCTCCTCAAGGGATTTTAAAATTGTTTTTCCTTCCTGACCTGGAGTCAAATGTTTGTAGATGAAAAGGTAACATTTGGTCTTTGCTGAGGACAAAAAGCAGGAGGCTAGTCCTAGTTTTTTCTTTTTAAGAAGGAACTGTCTGTTTAAAAGGAGCGTATTAAAAATACCTCTTTGTTACAATACAGACTTAAGAAAGTTTTAAAAGGCTGCTTAAACTCATTTTTTTAAGACTAGCACTTGCACTGTCTATCACATGCTTGTTAGAGAGCCCAAGTTGCATGAGGGCATGTTATGCCTTGGTCTAAGAACAAGCATTGACAACTTTTTGCACTGTTTTGCAGCCACCACAATGTCTTTTCTATGAAGCCACAGGAGTGCTCATGGCACGTATGAGGTGTCTTGGGCTGAAAGTTGCTGTAGCCTTATGCTCTAAGGTACAGCAAAACAACCCAGAGTATGGAAACAGCTGTGCCCTCTGGGCAGCCCTCAAGGAATCATATCAGCTTTTTAGTAATTAATAACAATAGGACTTAATCAAGACGGCACTTTTTTTTTAATAACTGTAGCTAGTGAAAAGACATTTCATGAGGCAGCACTACCTTTTACACAGAGCAACATCATACAAAGTTCCGGACTTCAACTGAGGCATTATTCTCTCACTGAAATGTTTTGCATCTGAAAGGCAGTGCTGCTGGAGTGCTGATGCCAGCCACACAATTTGCTGGCTATGTTTTATATTCACACAATTCCTCCTTCTTTATTTCATAGAAGAAGCCAAACTTCAAACTCCCAGACTAAGTGGGACCATTTGAATCAGTTTTTAGTTTCCTAATAATTTTCTTAATAAAAACTTAGAGAAAAAAAGCCATACAAATAGGAAGAGGTTTTTTGGTTCCAAGGTTGGGTTAGGCTGGTAGGAAACTGATTGTTATTTCCTGATCTGCAAGCTTCCAAGTTGACAAAATTAGCTCTGAAATGTTAAGAAATACTGAGAATGTATTTCTACATTGAAATCCACAGGAACTGTAGATGTTTCACAGTGTCACAGAATTTGGCTTGAAATTACATTACAAAAAGCAGAAGGGAAAAAGTGAGTCTTTTTCACAGGTACAGCTGCTGTAATACTATGGTGGAAAGAGCTAGACATACAGAGAAAAAGGCTGCTGAAAGACCACATGTTAAAGTACCTTTTAAATTCACATCATAATAGCTTCTGCCAAGACTCTCCTGGAAAGCAGCAAAAGCTCCTAACGGTGACCCGAAATAAGATGCAAGATGAAAAAAAATCTACTTGAAAATTCCATCAGGAAAACATAAATAAAACTCTATTATGTTTTTTCTTTTACAGAGCCATCAATGTCACAAGGTCTTCAAAATTCACTGGAAGTTGCTCTGGCACTCAGAACTCCATTTCCATTCAGGGAAAAGTGAAGAAATTAGAGTAATTTGACAAATAAAAATGCTGTTCTTTGTCAGGGAGATGTGCAAGTGACGATGCATTCAAAAGGTGATCCAAAGTGGCGGTCGAGACCTTGAAAGTCAATGTGCCACAAATCTCTGTGAAGGTCAAATTCTGCTCATTATCCTGATTCAGAGCTTCAAAGTTGAGAAATTTAAACATCTAAATCCAGACATACCTGCTTGACAATGATCCACTGGATGACCCAGTTCAGCCAAGGTTTGCTATGGTCAAGTATTTGTGCCTGCGTGCGGCATCTGTGTCATATTGGCTTGTGTAGGAGTTACCAGTGCCAGCAATCTCTCCTCTGGCTACTCACAGACAGTTTTTAAAAATGTTCATACAATGGAATGTCCAAGACTTCCTTAGGGGTGGTTTTCCAAAGGATTAGCAGATTTCACAGTTTCGTGGCATTGTGTATTGAAACCACTACCACATATGAGTTGAAAACAAAAAATGGCTGTGATGAAAGTTAGACTTACAATGCCTAAAAACTGATGAAATGAACAAGGAAATAAACAGATAGCTATTTTATGTAAGTATACATGCCGAAGTTGTGTATTATATGGCATCGAAGAGTTGGAATCCTAAATTACCTCCACCTGGAGGATGAAACTTCTGTAACTTGTAGTTGGCAATACCCAGTGAGATTAACAAGTTGTGAATCTGACACCCAGCAGCAGTGATAGCTTCATTATTTCATTCCTTAGGCTGTGTATTTCACTGTGTTTGGCTGAACACCTCAACACTTGAGATCACATCCTTTCTATTTGAAGATTTTTTTTTCCCCCAGCAGAGAAAACATTAAAACCTGAACTCTGTGAAGAGTCTCACTGCCTGGCTGTGAGTGGTAATGTGGAAAACAAGGTACCCATTGATGTTGCGCTGCTCCTGGGATCCTCAATGGGGTTTGGGGCAGTTTGACAGTATCATGTGCTTCTCTTGCTTGTGCTATGCCTCTTCCTCTGTCAGGTTTCCCCTCATAAAAAAGCAAAAGATCTCTATAGCTATTTTGCTATAAGCGGCAGCTGAAGACTTATTTGACTATTTTATTTAGCAGTACACATCTCCAGTTATACACAACATGTTTGTTGGTTTGTTATCCCACTCTTATTTTCTGTTGCTATATATCAATGCAAAAGCACCCATAAAGATACTTTTCCATCTTAATATGTATTGAAATCAAATGCTCCAGATGTAACATTTTCATCTCGAGCCAAAATCCAAATTCATGTGGTTTCAGTGGAGGGAATTCCAGTGACTTCAGTGGTTCTCTGTGTATGTACACATGAGTTCAAAATTAAGCTGGTCCATTAATATCAGAGGCAAGGTAATTTTAATTTGCACAGAACTGTTTTTCACCCAGATATTCTTTGGAATATTTCATGTATTTGCTTTTAGTCTAGGTGGACGTGTACATGTTGCTGTTGTTTTGCCATATGATCTTGGGCAAACCCACACAGATTCCCCAGTCTTTGTGTCCATTCATTTTATTTCTTTACTGCACGGGTGGTGAAGAGAGCAACTGCTTTATAAATTGTGAATCAGTCTATTGATGGAGGTCATGCAAATTCTTTAGAAAAGTGATAACTTTTATATACAGCAACGTATAATTTACACTGATTGTATATATCACTAACCTATTCAGTACAGATGCGCAAAGAAACCCAGACAGCAATATATCAGACTAAATCCCACAGCATTCTGCCAAACAACATAACTGTCCTTTCAGATGAATGGAAATGTTATCAGTGTAAAACAATTACATTAATCCTGTGTATTTTACCTACTTATTTAAAAGATTAAGCAGAAATGGAAGTGTGAGGTTAAGTTGCTCTGAAGCTTCAGGTGACTTTGGATCCAAGGTTGAAAACTGATTTAAACTTTGCAGTTCTCCCTGCCTTAACAACAAGCCAAAGGGAAATGCTAGGTCCACTTCCACCTCTCCCCCATACAAATACAACAATTGTAACCCTCAGTATTGGAAAAGCAACTTGCAAGCATTTTTTGATTGTTTATATGAGGAAATCTTGTCCAATATTTTTTTTTCTTTATGTATTTTGCTTTTGGAACTCCTTAGTGTTTACGTTGTCATCCTGAGCATGATATTCCAGAAGAATGATATCATTATTTATACTTTGCCCTCAGAAATCTGTTTAATATAATTGTGACTTTTTCAGTTTAAGGTAAACATTAGCAATTGATGAAAGCTCAGTCCTTTACCTCCTCCCTTGGTAGCTGTTTATTAAGGTCTGCTATGGAGCAGCAGTCAAATTAAGAAAGTGGTGTTATTTCAACAAAGCCAGAGACCTTCTTTTGCTTGTAAATATTAGTACATCCTGCAAGCACTGGTGAGTGCTGCCAGCCATCCTGTCACTTAAACAGAGTCAAGACTGATGGAGGCCAAGTTTCTGTCAAGATCTGAAACTCAATGCATTAGCTCAGGAGTTCAGTGTATACATTTTTATTTTCACATCTACTCTTTTTATGTCAACAAACTTTATGGGTGCTGGTTTCTGTCACACTCCAAAATAATTAACCCTGAAAGAACATTTTATTTAATGTTTTAAGGAGCCAGGATTTGGTAACAGAGTAAAAAAAGCCAGATCACAAGCTGACATCATGTAAACCTGCCAAGTGGCAGGACATTTAATAGATGGGTGGCCCAGAAAGCCACAAAAAATGTATATGTATAACACCTAAATTAGGGCTATCATGAAGATTCAGATGTGTTACAGACACACTCTCCCTTCATACAAAACAGGTAGGATGAAATAATGAATAAACATGGATCAACAATAAGCAAGTGGTGATTTAAAAGTGAGCTACTGTGTACATACACAGAGCTGTTGTTAATGTGAGTGATGGTCCATAAATATGCTACCAAGAATTGGTGAATTCAGTTAACTTTCTCTGATCAAAGTAAACATGTTTCTTCTGTTGGAAATAGGAAGAAAAAAAAATTATAGCATAAATCAGGGCTAATTCCCTGTTTTAGGACTCCATTGGTTTCAGGTATGTTCAGCTCACACAACACTTTTTCTCTTCATATTCTACTCTCTTCTCAATCCTCACTATCCCCCTAACTTTTCTTCTTCCTTTGCTCTTGACTTTGTACCTTGCACCACATGAAAAGGACTTCTTCTCCCTCATCTACTGAACATTTCATTTCTTCTCTTTGAACTCTGACTCTGAGGCTTTTCTTGTTGATTGCTTCACTTGTCCTATTAATTGGGAGCTGTCTTTGCTATTTATGCCTCAGTACAAATTTAGCTAGCTGAAAGAAAAAACATTCTAACATATAAGTCCTTCAGGAATAACCCACAGAAATAGCTGGTGGCATATGAACTCAAAATCAGTTTAAATTTACAGTGTTGATTATTCTTCTATGTTTTTAAAACAGAAAAGAAAGGGCCTAAATGAATCTAGACTCTTGATTTCCACCAAAAATACTTTTGAGCCCAGAAAAAAACCCAACCTTTATGTTTGTTTTGTTTTGTTTTTTAATAGAATGTGAAGCTCCTCATGATAAGTTTGTAATTAAAAAAGAAACCATTTTTGAACACACAACACACCCCTACCCTTGAAAACAGTTGGTCGAATATCTAGCCTTGCTTGAATATTAGCCTTTTTGCATTGAGCAGAAAGAGAGAGAAAAATATTGATCTAAGGGAAAATTATGGCATGTTTAGAAAGAAAGTATTTTAATGTCACCAGTTTTAGACCAGCTGCTGAAGTTTTGAAGTTTAAATTAGAGCACTCTTGCTTATCGCATGAAATGCATAGTAAAGGCCCGATGTCTCCAAACTACCAGGAAAGCTTGCCCTTATTTTTGATGTGTAGCATAACACAGAGAAATACATTTGGGAAACTGAAAAACGATAGGGGTTTGGGAAGCGATTTTTGGTATCTCAGGCCCAGTCCTTTAATGATGCACACAGAATGCATCTGCTCGTGACGTTGGGAACAACTCTGAGAGACGCGTCACATGTTACAGTTGAGCACATGCAGAAGCGTTTGCTAGAACCAGGCCTTAGTAGCAAAGACTAATAAACAGTAATACTGTCTCATATATTAGAGAGTTCTCCTAGCAACTGTGGCTCCCTGCTATCCCTTTTAGATTGCGTGATTAATAGCGTGCTTCTAATTACCAACTAATCAAATCAGGCCTTTTTGCATGTAAATAGGACTCTGGGACTTTTAATAAGGTCTCCACTGCATGATTGCTCTTAGGATAGCAATTAGTTTGGTTTCTGCTCCCATTGATAAAGCAGCAGTAGTGTGGAACAAAACTGCTTGCATACCCTCTAAGTCATAAATGAAGTTACTGGGAGGTGACCTTTGATGAGTTGAGGGGGAAGGACTTGCAGGCCTCCAAAAAAGAGGTGGACTTGCTTTTACTTTCATGTCATTCTTTGACTTGTCTTACTTAATGGCAAACCCAGGTGTGGTACCTTCTGCTTTTACAAAGCTAAATTAAGTATTTGATGCACTGGTGTTATCAACAAGGCAAGAAATTGTGCCTGTACCATTCATTGAGTGGCTAGAATAGGTGTTGACTTACAAAAAATATCCAAATGCTGAGTTTTTCCCTTGTACAAAGAAATTACAATCTAATAATATAATCTAATAATACTGATAATATCTAATAATATAATCTAATATATACAATAATTATAATTATCACCAGATAGAATTTGTATATTTTTCTCTATAGCTCATGTTTTATGTAACAGCCCAATTAATTTTAAATCTGCAAGGAAAAAAGCCATGTTCTGATCTGCAAGGGTAAAACACATATTGTTTTCTTGTCATGTGTAGCTAATCTCCCTTGATTGTGAAACTTGAATAAAACTTTCTTTAGCAAACCATTCTTACTAAAAAGCCTCAGATCAACATTCCCTCCTTCTTCCTTTCTTGGAAAAAAAATGAGCCACCACAAAGCTACCCTGTATTCTCCATTTCACAAATGTTTCCTTGGGTTTTTCTCTCCTCATCTCCCTATGACAAATATTCCACAGTAGGCAGATTCCTGACCTGCAATACAGAATGTTGCTAAAAGAAACATTGCTGTCAGATGCCTGCATCAAATCCAATAAGCCATATCCAGCTTCATGTTGACAGTTGCATTTTTTTCCTAATGCATATTTTAGCCTTGCTTGACCATCAACCATATGGCAGGTTTGTCCTGTGGGTAAGTTTATTATTAACAGCTTGCAGCTGGAGGTACAATAACTACATGTAACTGTGACATTGCACTAATTGATCAAGACATCTCCAAAACAAGATGCAGAGAGTGGCCACAGCAAAGAGCTTCAGATTACTGTTTGGGGAGCACAAAGGCAAACAAACACCTCTGTCATGCACAAAGTACCTTAAAAACTGAAAGTGTTCTACTTAGGGGTTTCAGTAGAAGGAATTTATTTCAAACAGACTTCTTTTGATGGGAAAGAGACATTATTTAGGCCAAAGTTAAGCCTGCACACCAGAAGCTCAGACAATTAAATCACCAAATCTGCTGGGTGCCTTCAGTCCATACTCTCCCTTCTAATCCTGCTGTCATGGCAGAGGGTGACTGAAGTTTAAGAACAGCATGTGTAACATTAATCCATCACTTTGCATTAAGGTCAGAGAGTTAGATTTTTGATGGGAGGGAGAAAAAAACCACCTTATTAAGGATTAGGTAGAAGTTAACTGGCTACTGTTCAGGGGTAACTACTAAATAAACTGCTGAATGTGAATTGCTTGCCTTGTATGTGTCTCCTGGTAAATTTATTTCTCAGATGTTTTTGCCAAGCTTGATGAAATGATCTTGAAATGAATGGAACAAATCAGATGAATTCATTGGTTTAGTGTTTTATCTTTGTAGGCTGAAGCTGTCAAACTTAAAAAAAGTGCTGTCAAGTGTAGAGCGCTTGTCAAACAACCTGCAGACTTCAAGGTTTAAAAAAGAAAGCTCTTCCAAACTTCTAATTTAATGAAAGGCTGAGTTACAGCTTATGCAGGAATGTAAAGTGTATGTGAAGAAGAAAATATGATGACTCCATGCAAAGTATCAGATAACTAGCACCAGGCTTGGACTGGAGCCAAAATAAAAAGTGCTTTGTTGGCATGTCAAGACTGCAAAGCATATTTTGCAAATTCTGTGTCAGTTGAGCAGATTGGATAAAGCATGAGCAAAACAGTCCCTGGTGCTCTCTTGGTTCAATGCTTGGAGTGAGGTGAACTATAATCACAGCATGGTGAGTCTTTCATGAAGAATGTTTCATGCACTATGTTTAGGTCTTGCTTCACAAATGCTGACAAAATAGACTTCAGTTTGCACTTGGTGATCCACTCTTGCAGATTCTTGACAAACATTGTGCATACAGGGCTTATGGTTTGTACGTAATCTGATCCCTGTGAGTAGGCACACGGATATTTTGGTTTGAAGTAGAATGGGTGCATTTTTGTTGCATGGTATCTTTTACCTTCTCTGGTTGGATGGTATAATTCTTATAAACAGCTGGAGGCCTGACTGACCTTGTGGGTTGCAATTCTCCTATGGAGAAATGGGAGAGCCTGAATTGTAGCAGTTCTTTCCTGAAATGAAATTTCCATAAGGGATGTCTCAGTTTGGAAGGGTCATCACTGATCTTAACAGAGAATTAGAGCAAAAGAATGCCTGCACTTGGAAGTTTACAATGCAGTTTACAATTTTTTCATGAAGTAGTTCTAAAGCTTGTCTGTACAGGCACCTTCTAAAGGAAGATGAATTATGGGTATGCTCAGATTGCACATTGGATATTATAGATATTATATGACTAGAAGAAGCCGCAACAGAATTCTTATTTATTTATTTGTTTGTTTGTTTGTTTGTTTATCTATTTATTTCCCCCTAGCAGAAAGTGACTGTGTGATCCAAAGCACTCTAACAGCTAAGATTCCTTGTTGATTCTGGTTTATGAGTGCTTTGCACCCCTGGTGCCCCACTGGGGTCTTGCACATGTCTATGCATTAGTAAATATCCAAGTCCAATGGTAGATATTTGAGATTTTGTATGCAGTTAGTTCAATAACATCCTTGCATAAATTTTTTATCTCTTTCAAACTTACACTCGGTCTTCACAAGCTCAGCTGCTGAAAAACAGTTTTTATTAAAGCTGGAGAAATATTTGACAGAAGGAGATTGATAAATCTCTAACCCATATAATAGACAACAGTCTTGGTAAAGAACAGGGCAAGGGAAGCTCTAACATACTTTTCTCCATGGGAGGAATAAAGTGCAATAGCAAGTTTTTGTTTAAGTATTTCATTTTATTACACTGTTTTCACATTGGAAAGGAATATTACTCAAGTTGTATCATCACCTACTAAAACATGCTTGAATTTGGATATTCTGGTGGAAGATCTGCAATGCAAAACTTCATGAAGCTGAGATTTTGCAGGGCAAAAGTTTAACTCCATTGCTATACTTGCAAGAGCCTCTAAAACGTATGTGTAGCACTGTATATATGCAGTTACACAGTCACAGAATCACAGAATTGCTGAGTTGGAAGGGACCCACAAGGATCATTGAGTCCAACCCTTAGCCCTGCACAGGACCATCCCCAAGAGTCACACCATGTGCCTGACAGTATCGTCCAAATGCTCTTGAACTCTGTCACACTTGGTGCTGTGACCACTTCCCTGGGGATCCTGTTCCAGCACCCAACCACCCTCTGGGTGAAGAACCTCTTTCTAATGTCCAGCCTAAACCTTCCCTGGCACAGTTTCAGACTGTTCCCTTGGATCCTGTCACTGGTCACCACAGATCAGGGTCTGCCCCTCCTCTTCCCCTCACAAGGAAGTTGTAACTGCAGTGAGGTCTCCCCTCAGTCTCCTCTTCTCCAGGCTGAACAGACCAAGTGCCTTCAGCCACTCCTTGCACAGCTTCTCCTCAAGGCCCTTCACCATCTTGGTTGCCCTCCTTTGGACGCTCTCTAATAGCTGAATATCTTTCTTATATTGCACGTCCAAAACTGCACACAATATTCAGTGTGAGGTTGCCCCAGTGCAGAGAAGAGCGGGACAATTTCTCCCTCGACCAGCTGGCGATGCTTTGCCTGATGCCCCCAGGACACAGTTGGCCTCCTGGCTGCCAGGGCACTGCTGACTCATAGTCAACTTGCCACAGACGAGGACCCCCAGGTCCTTTTCCACGGCACTGCTTCCCAGCATCTCATTCCCCCATCTGCCTATACATCCAGGGTTGCCCCATCCCAGAAGCAGAATCCAGGGTTGCCCCATCCCAGAAGCAGAATCCAGCACTTTCCCTTGCTGAATTCATATGGCTGGTGATTGCCCAGTCCTCTAATCTGTTGAGGTCTCTCTGCAGGGCCTCCCTGCCTTCGAGGGAGTCAACAGCTCCTCCCAGTTTTGTGTCATCTGCAAACTTGCTTAGTATCCCTTCCAGTCCTGTGTCCAAGTCATTCATTAAGATGTTGAAGAGCACAGGACCTAAGATGGAACCCTGTGGAACCCCACTAGTGACAGGTCTCCAGTCTGATGTCACTCCATTCACTATTACCCTCTGTGCTCGACTTGTGAGCCAGTTGCTCACCCACCACATGATGTGTTTATCCAGCTGTGTGCTGGACATTTTGTCCAGAAGGATTCTGTAAGAGACAATATGGAAAGCTTTACTGAAATCCCGAAAGATTACATCAACTGGCTTCCCTTGATCATCGAGGTAGGTTACCTTGTCATAAATGGAAATCAGGTTGGATAAGCAGGAGTTTCCTCTCATGAAGGCCCTGCTGGCTGTGACTGATAACAGCGTTGTCTCTCAGGTGTTTTTCAATACCTCACAGAATAATCTTCTCCATAACTTAACCAGGCACTGAAGACTGACAGGCCTGTAGTTTCCCAGGTCCTCCTTCTTGCCCTTCCTGAAAATCGGGACAACGTCCACCACTTCCAGTCAGGAGGGACCTCTCCGGATTCCTAAGATTGCTCAAAAATCATCGAGAGAGGTTTTGCAATGACATCAGTTAGTTCTTTGAGGATTCTTGGATGAATCCCACGGGGCCCCATAGATTTGTACAGATCCAGCTAGAGCAGTAGATCCCACACAATTTCAGGGTTGGGTGGGAGTTGATCATTCTTACAGTCACGGTCCTCCAGCTCAGGGCACTGAGGCCCCCTTGGTCCATCATCTGTGTTGAAGACAGAGGTAAAGAAAGCATTAAACACTTCTGCTTTATCTCTGTCCTTGTTTGTGAGGTGACCATCCTCATCCTATAATGAGTGGATGATATTTCTATACTGCCTATTGCCATTATTGTATTTGAAAAAAATCTTTTTATTGTCCCCCACATTTCTGGCAGCTTGAACTCCGGTTGAGCTTTGGCTGCATGAATCTTCTGCCTACAGTGGCAAGCAGAATCCTCGTTACTGCATCTATGCAGAAATGTGGGAGTGGACCTTGCAGTCACGGTGCCATTTAATACAGCCCATAGTGGGTCTTGGAGCACTGCGAGGAGAGCAGGGACTCTCCCCCAGGACTAGCATCAGACCCCAATAGTAACTAGCAAATTCTGGTCTTTCTACTTGTCTCTGAATGATCCTATTAATGGTTTTGATGGATTAACTGGTTTAAGGGGGCATATTATGTAATTAAGGGGGAACATGTCATATTGTAGGCTTCTGTTGTTCCATTCCCTAAAGCACAAAAGCTCCAAGGCCAAGTACAAGTCAGGGATCTGTGGGATGACCCACACCCAAGCTATTCATTTCCATATGGGGGATGGGGAAGTGAGAGGAAGCTTCTGCCAGCACCTCACACACAGCTCCTGCTGCAGCTAGGGAGCTGAGATGTGAGAGATCCAGTCTATTAATCACTTGCAGGAGCTGCAGGCAGAGTTCTGCCATCTTGCTCACGGCTTCAGGGTCTTGAAGCTCATGGCTGCCTACCCTGCATTAGAGTTAGGGAGAGCAAAAGTGTGAATGTGTACAAAGCCCTGTCTTACCACAGTCAAGGGAAGACCATGCTAATAATCTTTGGAAATCCTGGTGCCTCAGAAGTTCTAGTGGGAATTTCAGATGCTGCACCTTTTGCAAGGATTGGCCCCAGGGTAGCCAGTGTGTATGTGGGCTGGAAATTCCCCTATAAAATTACCTTCAATTAGGTGATTATCAAGTAACATAGTTTCCAGTAGGTTCAGCGGAAGCTCATGTTCAGCTCAATCTATCTGGCTTGCAGCTGCTTGATAAGTGGCCATTCAAGTGCCAGGTTTTCTGGGAGGTGGGGTGGAATGACTGTCATCCACAGACATTTTCCAAGAAAGTAGTTCACTCATTGCTAATACTTAGTGCCCCTGGTGCCTGCATTTGTAGATAATAGTGGAGATATTTTCCAAACTGCTTTTACAATAAAAATACTATTCTTAACTTTTGTCCCTGAAATAAGGGAGCTAACATTGTAGCTAATCAGAATGGTGTGGGAAAACCTTCTCTCTGGTCAGAGATGTACCCTAAGATTTCTGCAAATCTGGGTTTACTTGCATCTAAGTCTCACAGAACAACGATGAACATATGCATCTTGAAGATGTTCCATAGCTGCTAAGGAAGACATGTACCTTGGCCACAGGCTAACTTGTCCCTCAACTTTGTTGGTGCCTCAGCTTTGACCATTACCTCTTACTCTCTCTGATGCCTTAGTAGCCTCGCTGCAAAGTATGACTGGACAGATAAACACATTTTTACCATAATTGTTATTTTACTTTTATTGGTCCTTGATATTTGCAGTCCTTTCACACTGGTGCCTTTCCCCCTTGATATGAAAGAACAAAGCATTCACCTAAAGCCTTATTTCTTTCTGTTTTGGAATAATGAGAAACAATTTATCATGCTGATCATCTATCTCCGACAGCCCTCTGACAGAAACATGCCCACACCTCTGTAGCTGCCAGTGTCAATAGCATATTCGTCACAGCTCCACTTTGAAAGCCTTCAGTGGGATACAGATGTTCTAGGAAAAAAACATTGTTCCTGCAAAGTATCTATGGGCTCGAGAGCAGAGTTTGATAGGAAAACAAGGCAGCATAACATCATGACATGGCTCCCAGGATTTCGTTTGTTTTTCCTGCATTCTGTGGCAGGCTAGGGGAGAAATACAGAGCCAGATAAAACTCGGGAGACAAGTCATCTTCCTGGGACATATTCCACTTTTTCCTCCATTTCTAACTTTTCCTGCAGTGTTACCTGTGGTGACTGCAGTTACTAGAGTCAGAGTTTTGTCAGCAGCACTGCAGTTGCATCTTCTACACCTTAAATTCCTGTTGCATCTGAAAAGCTGTGCAATGTCCATTTAAGGAGACTGTATCGACACAGAAACCAATCTACCACTTTCCTGAAAAATATTCTGGCACTGTATAGAGGATGAGTAGGATCTGTAAGCTAATGTGGAACAGTCCATAGTGTGACTTTATTAAACTTTACAGGATGTCTTTGAAAATAGTGTAGAAAAGGTTTTCAAAAATTTTCTATAAAAATGGAATTATTTAGCATGAGTAAATACCAGGAGAGGTTACACAGAGACCTCAGAACCTTCAGAATAAATCCAACAATTCCAAACACAGTAGTCTATGTAGTTTTGTTTGCTCAGAACTAATTGCCTCTTTTGCACTTATAGAACAGACACTGGGAGGCAAATGGAGGCTTTACAGGTACTATTATCTAGCACCCAGTTATCAAATAATGACATCTTCAGAAATCTGAGGATCTGTTTGTAACTGCCTTTGAGGATCTCTGAGGTGAGAGGAAGCTGATGGTTCCTCTGAGCTGCACAAATCCACTGTGTATCAGCACAACTGAACTGCACACAGCACATTATCTAACATACATAACCTGTTAGTTCCAGTTCACTCTTCCTGAGCATCCAGTGAGGTCAAGTTCTATAAAAAAAACCTACATAAAATATAATTCACACACACAAGAAAATTTTATTTGGTTTTCCTCCCCTTAATATATTACTCTTTTCCCCTTTCTTCTCTCAAGTAAAAATCCCACTAATTAGGTGTGAATAGATTTTATTTTTAAAGAAATCTTCAAAGTGTAGCTAAAGAGCCGTAATAAAAAGATTTTGTCAGCTTTGTTACACTAAAAGCAGCTTGCGATTTGGCCTTTAAATACCAGAGCTGAGTTTTAGAGCTTTAGGAAATTGTGCATAAACCGTCTGGCACAATGCTCTTGTAACATGAAGAAGAGAGGACTTCTACGGTTCACTGCAAAAATCATAGATAGCAATCACACTCCCTATCACTAGCATGTTATGACCATGTGAAAGGTATGCAGATATATAGAAAACCAAGATCTGAACTTCCACCTACACATCTATATATATGCATGCAGCACGTAGACAATGAATGGCTTAATCCTGCCTAGGTGAGCAATTTATATTTGGCTAGATTTTAAATACTATTTAAGGTATGGGACTGGTGCCAGGAGTTATGTGTAAGTGCTTTCAAACCCTTTGCAGAGCAGAAAATAGCAACCAAAATAACCTACGCTCATTACAGAGAAGGGGCCGTGCGGCAACTTTCTGTCTTCTTGTGGTTAAATCTGCCACTGCTGTTATTATTACTATTATTTTTTGGACAGGCTAAGCATGACTAAAAGCTAAGTGTCAAAAAGTTAAGATGTGTAAGGGCCAATTATGCAATGATCCTTTCAGCCAGAAAAAAGCAAGTAAACTACCTCCAAGGTTTTTGGAGGCTTGAGATTTTTTTTGTGTGTTTTTTTGGGTTTTTTTCCCTGTGAAATTATTAAGCAAAGGAAATATCCTTCTAATTATTTGATTTACCTTGAGGCATTTGACTTTTCATTGTATGATGGGGTCACAGGCTTTTCCTTAAAAAAAAAAAAAAATGATGAGCGATTGAGAAAAAATGACTTTGTGTACAGTCCATTAAATTCTGTGGATGCTGAACATACACCCATTCTCCTTACACAAACAGAACAACTTTTATGCTGTATCAGAGTGGCCTAGCCTAGAATTTGGAACAACAGTGGGTCTTTCAACCACTTGTGTGACTTAATGTAAAACTGCCGTTTAAAAAAAACAACTTTTCCCCTCCCTTTTCCTTCTCAGGATTTGAACCATTCTGCCCCTTTTCTACATTTCACCACTGTGCTGTTATGCATCCCACCTCCCACCAGCACCACCACCCCCTCCATGCAAGTGACTAATGAAAATCCCAGACTCCTTCCTTAGTGGTTATCAGATTCATATTTCTTTGGGTTAGACTATTATTCTAAACTTAAAAATTCAGTGTCAAGCTTTGCTTCTGGGTTTTTTGCTGGCAGTTTTATAGCTCGACCAAACTTCATGTTGGATGGTGTTTTGGTTGGCTGCCATATTGATCCTGGCTGTTAATCAGGATTTTTGTTGTTTTGGAGTAAGGGCAAGGTGGAAGGAGTGGTTATGGCTTCTCTCTGTTAACAGAAGTGGCCATGCTTACTGTCAGGAGCAAGTGTCTGTACTTTGTAACTACAAATTCCTTAATGACGTGTTACATTTCAAAGTGGAGTTGGACTTGGGGGTGAAACCTAAACTGATAAACAAGAACAGCCAACCCAGCCCTCACTTCTAGCCTCTCACAAACTATTTTTAATGATGCCATTATTTATTCCCAAACAATGTTTTTCTATGCTTTTAGTAATAAAGCAGAAAAAAAATTAATTTATTTTCTATATGTGTGGGTTTGCTGGATGAATTTCTAACTAGTTGTAGACTGGAGCAATTCCAGGTCTACATTTATTAGTCAATGAAGAAAGCAATGGCATTGATTTAAAGAGAAACCCTTTTACCAAACATAAATATATGTTTTTGAGGGGAATAGGGAAAGCCTTTTCTAAATTTCCTATTCTACAGTAACCTGCTTTCCTGTGACTTCTGTGAAGTAGCACTGCACACCCTTTCTCCTCCACGTATTAGCTGAATTATATATATGTATTTGATTAATCATACCACCTTCTTTCTTTTGATCCCAAGGAAGGCCACCCTGCCTCTGTCTTGCATTTCCCAGACTTTTCTCCCACACCTTCTGTGGTGTGGAGCAAGGATCTTCACTGTGTCAGGGACTTCCAGTGCCGGGGGAGAGGCAGAGAAGCCAAAACAGCCAAACATGCAACCCCCTGTCCCCAGGGAGCCACCCCAGTGCACACCGTGGTGGATGGGCTGCACTGGGGTGTTTTTTTGTCTACGTCGCTGCCCTTTGACAGGGCTTCTGTGTGCATCCCCCCCAGCACTCATTCAGGGTTTCACAGCTATGCAGGGAATCATGGGTTTTACAGAGTGGAGGAGGAGGAGGAGCTGGGAGGAGGCAGGGAAGCAGTGGAATTGGGGTGGAGGTTCCAAGGTGGGGCAGCCAGTCTGAGAGACCAGGAGAGATGTGGGGCGGTAATGTCTTTTCCTGGCAAGTGAATGGTCCAGTGGTCCTGGCAGTAACCACTTAGCCAAAGCTCCCAATTCCTCTTCATTGCTCTTACACTATCTAGCACATGCAAATCCTGCATGGAATCCAAGGCCATTTTATCAGATATCTTCTGTTTCAGCTGTACCTATAGTCAGTCTTGGCCCCTCCCAGGTTTCTGCATGAATTACAGCATATAGATGCCTCACTTCACTTCACTTGCGAGGCTGTTCTTCTAGAGGACCCTCCTAACACTTTACCACCCAGATACAAAGACGGATTGGATGCCATCTCAGTCCAATTTTGAACTACATCTTGAAGCTAGTCTGAGAAGACCAGCCACCTGATAACCACCACATGCACAGCCGAGGTCCCGGTACTGCAGGAGGGAGGGATGGTTCTGGCCCCACCAGGTCCCATGAGGTTGACCACAGCCTCTGCATGTGCTCCCGGGCTGGTAGATTTCCCAGTCATGCTGAGCTAAGTCTCTTCCTGCAGCTGGAAGGGAAGCCAACCAGTGGCATGGGGCAGCGGAGGGAAAGAGGGCTCTGTGAAGAGGTGTTCTGGTGAAACCCAGGGGATTTGCCATGTGGTTGAGCAGGACCACTATTTCACTTCTGCCCTCATTTCCAGTTTGCTTTTGTGTCAGATAGCGAAACACAGACTCTTTCCTGGCCTGCTCATTTGTAAGAGCCTGATAACTGGCACACACCATGCTTCCCTCCTTTCCAGATTGCAGTCAAGCAACATCCCTTTTTACAGATTAATTTAGTGCCTGTGAGTCAACCCTAAGCCTGACCCGAGCTGACCACCCACTTTCAAGGTGTTTATATTTTCAACCCTTGGTATCTTAGTAATAGCTCTCTGGTAGGCTATAGCTTGCTTCAGAGGGGCTGATCTTCACATAGGATTGGGCAAATGATGAACCATCATTTCACTGATGTCCATCTTCATTCGAGTAATTTAATCACAAGTGGTTCAGCTTCCATCTGTTTAAGCTAGACAATGGCAAAAGCCTGAGACATAAACTCCCTTCTCCTGCCTTCTTACCAGAATTATTCCTAAAAGTGACTTGATATTTTAGTAAAATAAACATTTCTCTTGATTAGTAGAATTTGTTTTTTAATACAAATTCCCAAAATAATTAGGAACACTCACTAACCTAGATAAAATGTATTTTTCATTTATTATCTATACCAATTACTAAGACAATAAAATATCAATTGAAGAAAAGAAAGAAATGCTTAATTGTATCATTAACTGCAGACAAATATTTATTTAGGATCTGTGAAACATCAGTTATATCATAATGGGAATAGTACTGCTTGCACTGCTTGCAAATTCCAGGGCTTCATCCCTTCACTACAAAAAACAATCCTAGATTTTAGTAGTGTTTTCCAAGGGATATTTTTAATTTGTGTTTTCTCGCTATAGTAGAATTAAAAACATCATTTATCCACTATAATACTTGAAGCCAATTGTTATATTAGTAATCAACTCCCCAGATAGGAAGCACTTTCTCTTAAGTGACATTTAGAGAAGGGCAAATATCCAGAAATGCAATGTTATCCTTCTGAACTCGTCCTGCTAACTTTATAGGGAATTTTACCTTTGATTCTTTGGGACTCAGTAGGGCCTTTCACTCAGGAGAGTCAAGGACTGACATGAGAGCAGACAGAGAGATAAGAAACTAAACCTTCTTGTCACCCATCCCTGTGCAAATTTCTCATAACTCCACGAAAAGTTTCCAGGTTGCTGATAACATTCACATTCTGACTCCTAATAAAACCCTGACTCTCTACTTTATTTTAATTATTCTTGATCCCTTAAATGTAAAATCCCCTTTCCAAATGTTCACTTAAGTGGCTACTATTAAGTCTTTATCAGTTCCGAGCATTTCAGCCTCTTGTTCGCAGAAATTTCTCGATCTGACAGAATAAGAAATGCATTTACATGGCCTAAGCTCTTAAATTGTCCCTTTCAATTAATGCCCCATCATGGAGCAATCTGGAAACCATTACTCAGTAACTCTTCATTATAATTGCTTGCAGCTGAATATCCAGGCCTTGGTAATATAAGAATAAAAGAAAACTCAGTTAGTAACAAGTGCAATTGATTCCATTCAGAATTCCCCTGGTGCTTTGCCATGTTTGGCCTGCATGAGAGGAAACAAGAGGATTTTTTTTTCTCTCTCTTTTTTATTTTTTTTTTATTTTTTTTTTTTTTTACTTTCAGGGCCAGGAAATGAATTGGCAGACATAAGATGGTCTGTGTGCTGCTTGCCTTCATTTTTCAGCTGGTCCTTGTTAAAAATGAGACGGTGGGGCTCCTACTTTTTTTTTTTTTTTTTTAAAGTAGAGGGCTTTTCTGGTAACAGATAAAACTACAATACCTCAATTTGCTGCATGCTAACAGCAACCAGAAATACTCACCTCCTGTGCTTTTCATAATCAGACCTGAAGCTTTCTTCAGTTAATTCCAGGATTCTTTGCTAGACAAATTGTTTTCCTCCATGATCCCTTTATGGAGGAAACTTTATGAATACTCAAGCAACTCTGAAAGTGAAACTTGTTGTCTTCCTCTCCTCCAGCAATCTGCCAACACCCAAACAGGAACATAGTGGTCAGCTGGGCCTAAATATATGCTCACCTTGTCCACTCATAGAGGTGAGACCGAGGGCCATAAATCAGGAGTGATTGAAATTTCATACTAGGAAGTGTTACCCCTGGAAGACATCAAGCAGTTCCCTTCTGATAACATCCTGGCTTTCAGAAATGCCGTACTGACATTTTACAGAGTGCACGTTTCCAGGGCAGTTTGTTTCCCATGCATCTGGGCTTCTGCGAGCATCCAGACCCTGCTTCCTCAGCCCCATGGTTAGTCCAGAGATATCAAATCCTAGCAGTGAGAGCAGTGCCAGATATGATGAAGACAGAGTAGCTTTCTAAATATGAGAAACAGTGAAGGGGATTAGTAACAATTCCTGAGTCTCCGGGCCATAGTGAAGGGGTTTAACAGCTGTGCAGCATGGTACAGTAATTCAGTTCTGGTGTTTCACTTTTGTTCAACAGTGATGCTTCAGGCCTGGTTGGGACTAGAAATTTCCAGCAACACCTCCACAAACCTGTTTTCCCTGCAAGGCCAGTAGCAGCCAGCAACAATGACTGGGTTGCTGGTAGGAGATTGCACCTACTGCTCCAAGCAGAAAGAACTCCTGGCATTTGGAGCACCTCATCCCCAAGACTGTGTTTTGGTTTTGGGAGATACTTCTTCCACGATCATCTCACATGATGAGTACTGGTATTGGACTGGTTCTGGTCTGTCTGGGAGGTGTGAATTTCCCAAATGGACCTCTCGGCAGCGGCCCCTAAGGAGTGACGGTGACATGGCTGGAGCAGACACCACACATGCACACTGGCCAGCCAGGCTGATGGGTGATGTGCAGCAGTGCAGCAATATCCACTCTAGAGCACAGGGAAAGGCTGACAATGCTGCATGGTGAGACCTAACGCTGTGGTTCCACCCAGCAGCAAACAGTGCTAAGAGATGGTCATTGCCCTTGCACTGGCAGCTGCCAGAACTGCTTTACAGATGGGGGCAGCATCAACAGTAAAGCAAGGCAGCCAAATGGTCTCCAGCTGACTCCTCAAGTAGCCACTGAAGAAATGTCTGTAGCTACAAATTCTTCCCTCTGGTAAAGCAGATGGAAAATATAATTTTTACAGTTTTTCATTAAAAAAAAATCTGAACAACAATTTTACCTTTTCTCTTTAAAATGCTTGTGGAAAACCAAAGAGAATTTATTCACAGCAGGGAAACTGCCTTTTCATTCTGGAAAGGTGTTTTTGCTAAGAAGTTGGCAAAATTGTAAAATACAGATTTTCTTTCTTCCTCTCCCCCCCTTGCTTTGAACAGATGCATGGAAATTAATGATTTTCCTTGAAAAGTAAAAGTATTATTTTTTTTCCTTTGTGGACTTTCCTGTTTCTGTAGGCCTGACTGCACTCAGTATCATGATTCACATAGGTTTTCTGGATGCTTCTTTAAGAGTGTTGACAGTTAGGTAGATGGGCTAATTTGGGAATGGACTTCCCTGGAAATCCTTTGGAGTCTGTGAGGCTCAAAGCTCACCTCAGAAGCTTCCCATTTACACAGCACGATCTAAAACTAATTACTCATTATAGATATGTTGTGCTTCTCAGGACTTCACTGGAGTGGGGTATGTAGGTTTGTACCTGGAAAAAACCCTAGGACCTGAGTGGGGAGGGGGTGAATCCAACACCATGATATTACACAGAATATACTCAATTTTATGCCGTCTTGTCATTTCATTTTGGTGGTATGGCTGTGGTTAATCTGTCTCACTCACTGTAATTTCAAAGTATATGAGGTACTCAAGGTTGCAGAAAGGTATCACTATTTCCATTTTTAAGGAGAGGCTGTAAAGTCGACACCCTGATGTGTAAGAGTTAGTCAGAGAAACCAATCTGTTCATGCAGGGAGTTTTCCAAGCAAAAGGTTCTGATGCCTAAGGATGCACAAACATCAGAGATGGTAGGTGAGTCTGACAGATTACCTGGTCATATACACAAGCTCAAAAATATCTTATTTCCTTTGTGAATTTCACTGGGAAACTAAGAACTATGCACCTGAGCAATATTTGTAGGACTGGTTTATAATGAAGTGTAAATCAAATCCATGTCACCCTCTGCACCATAAAAGCTGTAGCCTGATAATTTTTGTTTCCATAAAAGCCATACAAGACAAGATTACTCTAGAAATAGTGTCTATAAACAAAAGCAATGTTAGGGTTAACCATAAACATCAAATCACTCCCAAGACATCACTGACTGTAATCTTTGCTGGTTTCATACATCATCTAGAGCCATGCTGGAATAAAATATTCTCCCTCAGAGCCAGTTTATTATCTACTCCACGTGTAGGTTGCACAGAGTCTGTCCTTCATGTACTTGCTTCTTTACACCAAACCTCCATCTTGTAATCACATTGCTACTGGGGATTAATAAGGTATTTTTCACCACTGCCATCAGCTCTACAAAGATGGCTGGTCTTCCTGAGAGCAAAGAGCAGCATTTCCCGGGCAAAACCCTTTACTGCAAGCGGTTGCTGCAGAGGCTCCTTCTGGCTGCTCACAGACACACTAGTGATACCTCTGATCATAAAATAACACACTATACATCTTCTTCTGGCTCGTCCCTTAGTTCATCCCGTGCAACTACTGCACCTGTGGCTTTTCCATCCTACCCACTGTCTTGAGCAGGGGACTTGCTTGGATGGTCTCAGCCTCTGGTTTTGGTTGTCTTTTTTTCTCGGCATTATGCTTACCTATTTATCTGCCATTATCTTGGGAGAACTGTAAGAAAGAAATCTAAATACATTCATTTGGGGACAAGTTTGAAGCTACATGCTTAAGTATTGCAGTCCAGAACAAAGGAGTCTTTGAAGCTTTCCTGTTATTTTTATCACCACTTTATTTATGCTATGTTCTCATTGCCTCCTAGGTCTTCAATTTTTGTGGCTCAGCATAGGTCTTCTGAAGAGATTTTGAAGCTCCGCTGAATACTACCAGCTGAATGTTGGCCAGAATATCTAAAACCTCTGAATTACTAAGAGGTCTTTGGTGAGAGTGGTGGACTTATCAACAGGACATTACTTCTTTGCAACAAAGGAGAGAGACTATGACTTTGCATACCTTGGAAGAATTCCCAAATTCCCCAAAGGAATTTTGCAGGCAGAAGAGTTAAAATTTCAGGAAGGATAAAATGTCTTGTTTGAAAATCGTGAGAAAGGAGTCAAACTCATTTGAAAGTGTTTATTTTTTTTTTTAATGAACAGCTCTTTCTAATGAGATTGAAAAAAATACTAGTGCTTTTTAGATTGTTCTCCTAATTTTATTGTTAACAAAACCTGAATAGGAAATATCCCTAAAATTTCAGCTCATCCATTTGATTGGCAAACTATCCAAAAGTTCAAATTTGTATTGTAGTCTGAAGCAACCCAGCTCACCTCTCTTGAGGCTGAAAAACTGGATCAGATGTCTTGGAGAGGTCAAAATCCTTATATACAACAAATACTAACGTAGAACATATATGTCCATATGACTATTTTTTAGGTCAAAGCCAATAAAAATACCTTTTCTCTTGTTATTTGCACAGCTCTATCGATCTTGGTCAGAAGCAGCTAGTGCAGAAATATCTGTTTATTAGATTGGCCTATTGGTTTTGATCATGTCCCCTTCCAGTGACAAGCCCTAACCACAGTAATGGTGCCATGGAAAAGCTCCATCAACTCAGGTTATCCAAGTCTGAACTTTCCAGCAACGGCCTGTCCCATTCCCCTCTTGCTGCAGTACCTGTGAGAGTTTGGATACTGCTAGTTTGTTACACAAGAATGATGAATAGTTTGTTTCACATTTTGCTTGGAAAGCTTCAGTACAGGCTCTGAGCAGAAGCTCAGATATGTCTTGTCTTTCCACTCCCTCCATCTGTCCCCAGTGGTAGCAACTTAGAATATGAGAGTCTCAAAATCTTCTTCTTGTATTTGTATAAATTATCTTGAAAAGCAATACAGCTTTTATGGATGTACTTAAGAGAGACTCTGTAGTTCAGCATTTATCCTTCTTTCCTGGGTCCTAAACAAGCAGCTGTTGCCCTGGATGTATGTTCCTGTATTTTGCGTGAGAGCCTTATCCACAGTTACTGCATGTAAATAGACTACCTACCATTTTCTGCCCAATTCTGAAAATGTCACTGAAATCTCTTTGTGAAGCTAGATATTCCTTTCCAAATTCCCTTTTATTTTACTGAAAAAAGCCTGAAAGAAATATTTTCTCAGATGCAAAACATTTTCTGATTAGTTGAGGAAAGAAATATTTTTCATTCTGGGTCTAAAAGAAACAAATTATCTTGTTACAGTTCAGCCACCAAATTAAAAATGATGATTTGCACAGTGCTTGTGAAAACCATGCCCTCCGCAGCAGCTTGTGACAATTTTCATGGTAATACTGTACATTAATATACTTTATGGGTACAGCCTCACACTGCAATGTAGGACACTTTTACAATGATCCTCGACAACATCACATGTGGCTGTAGCAAACAATGAATCTAATGCTGCACTTGTAAAAGATTTATGATTCAGAGAGCAGAAGACAAATGATTCCAGTCCCTGGATGCTTTAAGAGTAAGTTCCTTTAGCTCATATGGTTAAAATTGATCTTTCCATTGTCTCTTGTATGGAATGACCAAAACTAATGATGTTAGGTAATCAATATGAAAAACCGTGCATAAAGAATTAAAGCAAGAAATAATGGATTGCTGTGTCAAAGGCCTCCAGACAGTAAGAAATCAGCACTGACTGGACACATCAAAAAGACATCCAGACTTTTGGGTATTTCACTTCAGCCTGAGCCCACACCTAGAACAATGGAGCCCCTTCTATTCAGAAACAAAAACATGAAGGAGACCAAGCCAAAAATAACACTGCATTATCAGACACACAGTCTCCCTACAACCTGCAACCTTTGAGAGTTATCAGTACTCAGATAACCTGCAAAAGAGCAGAGGGAGGACTTGAAGGCCAAGGAAGGGAATGGAAAAGGAACTAGAATGAAAATCCTCTATATTATCTGCAGTCCTGGAGTCTGCTCAGTGCCTCAATCTGTCCACGACTTCTTCATTTATTTTGTAAAGTCCCTTTGGAATACACATGTGAAAATAAAACACTAAAATCCTAAATAGTAAAATCCATGAAATCTGGTTTTCAGTCTCTCTGTAGTTTGTATTTGGAGTCTTTGCTGTCCAAGAGCTATGAGGCTTTTCTCTAGCTATGGCTGGGGAATTCATAGTAGTGCTCTCCTTGTGGATTTGCTAGTATCTAGTACCTGTGAGTTTGTGTGGCCGAGCTCACTTGACAGCCTTTTTGCCAGCATGGGAACCATTGGGATCTGTCTCCTCTATATGGCCGAGTACTTAA
The DNA here is from genome assembly GCF_003945595.2 of Pipra filicauda. Classification (NCBI taxonomy): domain Eukaryota; kingdom Metazoa; phylum Chordata; class Aves; order Passeriformes; family Pipridae; genus Pipra; species Pipra filicauda. The sequence continues at coordinate 678,772 of NW_024105075.1, forward strand.
TGAAATTTGCATCTTTGAGAATTTCACATCTTTGAGATCCCTACTGCTCTGTAAAGTTCAGTTAAAATCAGCTCCTAAGTTCGTGGAGAGAAAGGAGAGAGAAGGCGCTGACACATCAGCACTTCTGGCACATCACTGTGCATGTAATTTTCTCAGAAAATCAGAGGACAGTTGTGAAAGTAGCAAGCCCTTCTTTGGGGATTTAAAAATAGCTGTAGTCATGTTTCTTTGACAAGGCTTGAAGAGCTGGTTGGAGCCTGCCTTGTGTAGCACACAGTGTTAACCTGTGCAGTTAACCACAACTAGCAATAGGAAAACTCATGGACAGACAGCCTAGTCTCTCTCTGTTTCCTTCCCATGTAAAATGATGCCCATTGCAGAGATGCTAATGTCTGCTCTGAATTATGCAGAAGCATGATATTTTTCTGCACACACTGGTTGCTGCTACATAGCTCTTGGTGTTTACTCTGCCTAAGTTTTTCACGTATCGTGCCACTTTCAGGACTTTCATCTGTCTTTTCTTTCTTTTCTTTCTTTCTTTCCTGTCTTTCTTTCTTTCTTTTGTTTTTTTCAAGAGAAATATGGGAAAAAGGAGGAAAATCTGAAATGTAGAATCATTTTTGAAAACGTTTCTTTGCTCTTTTGAGTATTAGAGTGAGAAAAAGTTTTAGTTACCACTTGAATCTTCCAGGCAGGATTTACACTGATGCCTCCCGTGAGCCTCATCAGTTCCTAACATCCAGACATAATAGGTATAAGCAGAGGCTTGGAGATGAGCTGGCACAGTCTCTTTTACCAGAAGGAGTATGCATTTCTGTGGATAACAACTTGGCTTCGTGCGTGCTAAAGAATATATCATTCTGTTCTCAAAGTGTTATGCCAAGGAGATAGGCTGAGCTCAGTCAGTGCCTGGCTCCTGGGGTCTGTATCCCCATCTGCCACTTAGAGTATCATATATTCCTAAAATTCAAAGCCTCGCAGTTTGCAAGAGTTCAGCTTTGCTTTTCAGATTGTGAATTCCCAGAACTGGAATCACTCAAGGCCATTCCAGAAGATGGAGTAACTAACTTCTAGGGGATTTCAACTCAAAGAACTTCACCTAGGGACCCTGGCAATGGCAAGCTCAGCACCTAATCATCACTACTATTTTTAATAGTTGATGTGCAGCTAACCTTTAGATATGTCTTAAAATCTTGGAGGCAGGGAGTAAGCATGTTGCAGAAGTTGTACTTCTGAGGATTTTTGCACGCTGGGATGCACATGTGCTTTGAAAGGAGCCTGCCTCTGGGATTTGGTGCCTGCAGACTACCTCAACAGCTGGTGAGGATGAACCTTGGGATTCCCCCCAGTGAATGTGCTGTGCCAGCAGCACATCTTTTCTTCCCTGTGAATAACCAAGGGATGGCCACTGGTGACAGAGGGAATAATCCCACCCCAGCAAGGGAGGAGTAATACCTCTGAGGTGTCAGCACAAAATAAAGACTGAAAACCCAAGGTATTTGGTCCTTTAACTTGGATGCTATGGACTGTGCTGGTCCCTCTGAGGTCCTGGGTTTTGCTGCCTGTAAGTTGTACCCCTGTCCCCCATTGCCCAAATCCACCTCTCACCCATTCATCAGAAAGGACTTCAATTCTTTATCTTCTACCTCAGTCTTTTGTTCCTCCATCCCTATACCCCATTATATTGGTTTTAGCCCCAGTCTTGCTCCATTTAACCCAGTGTTAGAGGTCCAGACCTTAAATATTTATTCACTTAATGTAACCAAATGCACCCAATAGCAATTAAAGGCCTGACCTCTAACACCCTCTTGAAGCAGCCGGCCAAAGTTAGAGGCTCATCATTGCATGAGAAATCTGAGGTAATTAGACCCCCTTCAGCCCTACTTCCCTCTCCCCCTGCCCCCTGCCCCAAATATTCTGTAAAATAATACCATGGCACTAAATTAGACCTCATTACCTACTAAGTCACTCGATCCAGACCTCCCTTACATAGTAATGAGTACTGATTTATTGTGATCATTATTCGGGCATTACAGGTCACTAAATAACATGCTCTGCCCACACATGTATTCTGAGCTAATAAATATCTTTATAGGAAATATTTTTGAGTGAACTAGCCTTCAGGTTGGTTCAGTAACTTAAGTCACATTAATTTTCTTAATACATGTAGTGTTTTGATAGGAAAGCCACAGGGATGGAGGCAGAAAAGGAGGCACAGAAAAATCCCCAAACACAACTTTTCTCAAGCTGGGGTTTCTGAATGGAAACTGGGGAACTGGTGCAGAGCAAGGTCAATGGGAAAGATCAGAAACAACCTTAGAAAATGTATATTTAAAATCAACCAATCCTCCAAGGCTCGATCTAAAACTCAATGAAGTAATGGAAAGATTCTTGAGCTGAGCTTAATGGACCTTGGACCACATCCAGGTGTGCCTGAAAGTACAAGGATGTATGCAGCACTTGTGCACACACATACACTACTATACATTTCTTAAAAATTTAAGAGCAAATTAAAATAGTTCAAAAATTTGTTCTGGGAACCAAGCAACATGGAGTTTCTGGAATTTTACACCATCCCTCTTACTAGTATAGCTGTTATACAAAACTGAGGAAAATTCAAGTTTGGCAGAGTTGAAATTATATCGTTTGTTCTATTTATCTAGGTAAAATCTTCAAAAGACCCATTGATTTCAGTTAGAAGATGAACAAAGCAGGTCCATGGATATGTCTATAATATGCTGGTATATATTTCCAAAAGAGACAGTGGAAGATTTAAAAAGGAGGAAAAAAAAAAAGGAATAAAAGAATATTCAGAAGATTCATGATTCAGGAAAGATGAAGAAAGGGATTAAAACCCCACTCTGTTAGCCATCACACAGAATGTTTTATTGCCTTACTCTTAGCAAATCCTATAATACATTTTCATTATTTATAGAAATAATTCTGAATTAGTTTGCCATAAAAAAGTTGGGCTGGACTGTTTTAAAAATTACAGAAATTAGATGAAATCAGGCTCTCTGAATTATCCATGAGCATTGGGTTAATATAATCAATACTTTAGCCATTACAGGTTGATGTTACATCTCGAGACAATTTTCTAACTTAATAAGATTAGAAATAATAAACTGATATTATTTCTTTGTGAATTGGGGCCTCTGACCTAGTAATTTAATGGCTTCATTATTACAACCATGGAATGTAGAAAGAGCCAGCACGCTCCCTATTATCCTAACTGTGCTTTGTCCAAATTATGTGACTTTTAAAAAGGCAAAATAAAAGCTTGCCAAACAATTTCAAAGGGCTGCAGTGGACATTTTTGAGTAGGCATGATATGATATGTCAAATCATGCTTGTGATTTTATTTTCGGTCCATTGCACTGTAATAGTACAGCATGAATGCTTTCACATTTAAAAAAAAATGAAAAAGAGCTTCCTTGATATGTTTTTGGAAAGACAATATTAGCAAAGCTTTCAGTGCTTTGTGCTCCTGCTGGTTTTTTGGTGTCTGCTACTCAGACATGCTTACTTCACAATAGGGAAGGAAAAATAGTCTCTTGGTCATAGAAATAGGGGTCCAAGTCTGATTTTTCCACAGACCTCATCACCTCCGCAGTTGAATGCAAGCTCTGCAGAGGTCAGGGAGGACAACTCTTTTGGTGCTGGGACATCCAGGATTTCACTCTTCCATCAGTTTCTGATCTGGAGAGTGGGAACTTGGTAGGGAATTTCCTTTCCCCTGCTATGTGACTGTTTTGTCTATTAATATATCAGGTTCAGAATGGAGATTTCCATTTGCCACATGCAGCTTTGAGCACCAGAGACTATCGATCTCAGTTGGGATGCAAATAATAGCTGTGGCAAGCCTCATACAGTGATGCATGGGGAAAATGCACCCTGAGTGCCTTTTAATTCCTGTCATTGTGCAGTTTAGATGAAAACACCAGTATTTCAGTGATCTGATAGGAAATATGTAGGACAGGTATGCACATGGTAGTGTGCACAAGGGAAATAGCGCCCCAGAGTCCACAAAATCTTCAAAGAGTAACCCACATTGGGAATCTGGGCACTCAAAGGGGCTAAAGCTGACTTTGGGAATGCAGGACATACAGCAGGGTATAGCTCTTCCTCAGCGACAACATTCAGAAGATGAAACCCTTATTTTTCCTTCCCTGTTCTTCTCCCTGCGCAAGACACACTTCAATCCTACCTGCTAGAAAATAGTCCTGCTTTAACATACATCTGCAGTGCAGAGATGCAGGCAAACAACATTTATTTTACAGCATTTATTTTGCTCCTTATCTTCTTTCTGCACCATTTCTAACTCACAGCAGTTTAGAAGAACAGAAGGGCTTATTCAGAAGGATGCTAATTCAGTTATCTCTACCTGTAAGAGACCCCTGTGTGGTCGTTTCCAAGTCTCTGGGTTAAGCTCATTCAGATACACACATCTGTTATAGCAAATGCTTTCTGTAAGCCATAAAGGAAACATAACCCAGGATGATAAAACATCAAGGAAAACAGGAGGCTCAGCCAAACAATCACCTCTCTGAATTTCTGCTTGAGAGGTGACTGGTGTTGGATACACTCACACTTCTCTATCTTTGCATCCATCTTTAATTGGTAAGTTTGCAAGAGCAAGGGAGTGAGAACGAGGATGCACTGAAAAGAGTCTTCCATCATGGTGTAAGAATGAGGGAGACTTCTCTGAACTCCTCAGAGTTCAGCGAGGGGAAAAAGAGCTAGGGCGAAGTCACCTGTCTTTTAGAGTTAAGGCTGTAGCTTATTAGTATTTTGTACTGAAACAATCTAATTTGGCTTAATTTTAAGATACTAGTCACAGAATGTAGTAGTGGATTCACTGTGCTCCCAAACTACTATGTTATTGTAATTCCACAAGTCAGAAAAATGAGTCCTGGTGGGGTTTGCTGAGGAACCCCTGAGACTGCAGCTGTCGGGGGGGCAGAGAAATGCAGCATTCCTGCGTCTCGGTAGGGAGAGCGGGTGCACATACTTCCCATTTCGTTCAGTGCAATCGCAGACCAGCTGGTCTTTGATGTCCTTCACTAAGGAAAGGTATCATGGGTCAGGAGGGGCTAGTGGTTTCAGGTATATAATGAGAAGATCTTGACTGACATTGCTTTTGCTCAGCTACATAATCACTTGATTCTTTTTTGTCTTTGCTTTTAGAGAAAAATTATTGTGTTTTGCAATAAAAGAACACTTTGATGGGGAAAACACTTTTTTTCGTAGCCACAAAATCATAAGATATATGTATGTATAAATACATTTTTATACATTAAAAAAATATTTGCTTTCAGCATTGAATTAACCCTAAGATAGAGAAGGCATTTATATGACCTGTGGTACCACTGTTAGCTTTGTGGAAACACTATTTTCTGTCTCCCACAAACGTGTTGGCATTTTTTATGACACTGTATATTTCCAATCACCCTGCATGCATAACCTGTGCCCATTTAGAAACATGGTACTGGAATAAAAAGCCACAGATGCTGCAAGCTCAAAGCAGTGATGGGGTATTTTGTCTGCGACACATGCTTTGGGCAGCACATACAATGCCCCCTCCTTGAGCAACCACGACCAGCCTCTGGTTAATGTCTCCAAAACAGCCTGTTAAGACTGTTACTACAAATTAGAGTCTGGATCATTCTAAAATGAAAATAGACTTCTTTCATCTTCCAGATGGCTGTCTGATTGGGAACTGGGCAGGATCACATTTCAGGTTGTGACTTAATGATTCAGGACAATATTTATGGTTATTACCTGACAGAGGGCAGTGAGGAAAATTAAAGCACAGACCCATGCTTCATTTATGACAAAAAACAAATTCATGACAGTTCTTTATATTAGAGGTGGCATCATTTGCTCGGGGCAAAGTCCGAGCATAGCTCTGCATCTGAGCCAGACCTGCCGGGGGCTGCTGCGAGAGCCTGGCTAGGACAGCTTCACCATCCCCGCTTTGATATATGTGCTATCATCAGAAACAATCTGGTGCTTCCCTTGGAGAAGGTCTTAGGCAGGCAAGATACAAATATGAGTGAGAGCTTTCAGGGGGGAAAAATAACACAGCGTATTTGCTTGATGGCTGCCGTTGTCTGAAATATTATTCTTTGGGGCATGTTTTTGGCATAATTATTGCCACAGGATAATCCCTTCTGGAGAAAACATGGAGTAATTATGCATGCTAGTTGTAGATATGATTCTGCATGTGATTTTCCCTGCAAACGATGCTCCTTGTAATACCAGCTGGTGGGGGTGCAGGGTATTTTCAAGAAATGGGCAATGGTGTTCAGCTAAATCAAATTTAAGTCGCAGCTCTGCTGGCTCTTTCCTCAAGGAAAGAAATTTATTAGTGTTCCTCTCCTGTTTAATCTTTTGCTTTGCATATGGAACAGACTGAAACTTCTTTTTAATTGTCAGCTGATAAAAAAATAAATAGCCCTCATGAAAATGCTGCAACCCACAGCTTTGGACTGCAGGATTTTTTAATAAAAAAAACAATTCTGAGGGAAGAGAGGTAGCTGTTGAAAAAAAATTTGGGAAGATGGCTATCTTTCCCTTTGCTTAACCTTATTTTATCCCTAAGCTAAAGTAAGCTCTTTGAATTTGCAGATAGCGATACAAGGAATATTGTTTCAGTTAAGAGTATCTTATTTTAGGGAAAGATATTCTGTCCACATCTGTTAAGCATTACTCCAAATCAATCAAAATATTTATTATTTAAGAAATATTTTTCCCAGAGGAGTGTTCTTCTCAGTTATTCTTCGAGCTGGACCTTTCTTCTCCTTTTGCTCCCTTCTGCTGTGCCCTCACCCTGAAAAGCGCCACATCCATCAGCACCCAGCCACACCACGTCATCCCAGAAAAGGCTGCCCCTTTCCCCAGCCTAGCTCTGATCCTTCTTGTGGCAATGCTTTAGCAGACCACCAAGCAAATCTGCTTATTGATGCTTGCCGCTAGCTATTTTGATTTATGCTGGGATTTGCAGAGCTGCCCCAGGGAGAGAAAACCATGGGGTGTGAGGTATTCAAACCTCTCGCATAGCACAGAAATACTAGTCACGATCTTCCAGAGAAAAGACCAAATTATGAATGAATTTGGTTTTCTTTAGTAGAAGGAGAAGTTAAAGAAATCAAAATAGCTTGAGCATTTAGACAATGAGGGCAGTTTATCAATTTCCCTCTGAGTCTTCAACCACTCCTGTGGTCATGTACCTGTATGCTTGGCTCTCAACTTTTACCTGCATTTCAACATTTTACCTGCAGGGTTATTGTGAGGGGCTGTGAGCAGATCTGAGACAGGTCCTTGCCAAAACCCTCAAGCTCAGTCCAAATCCGTAAGACCCTGATAAAAGCCTTATGCTGTGTCTCTCTAGTACAGAACCTCCCATGGATGCACATTGCCCGGTGGCTTTGTGATGAGTGCTGGTCTCTGCCACCTCTTCACATCTCCTGTTCATTCTTGGTGCCCCCCCCCCCCCCCCAGTACTGCACAATCACCCTTTCCACATCCAGTCTACGCCTCCAGCTCTGCATTTCACTCCAGCACAGCATCTCCAGCAGTGGCTGCCTCATGCTTGCAATCCTTTCCACATCAAACATCTAACAGCAGCCAGGCACTTTAAACACTTTCTTAATTATGTAGTGGTGAGCACCTCACTAAAAATGGGGCTGTGCTATACAATTAAAGAAGAAATGTATAAACTATCTGATGTTGTCAGTATCTGTAGCTCAACATGAAATTACACTAGGAACAGGAGACTCTTGTCTGAAAAATCCATTTTCTTGTCATTTTTATGGCTCTGTTAGATAATAAAATCGAGAGAAAGATGACTAGAATAACAATAGTATCTCTTCCTGGGTGAAAAGATAGGGGAAGGAGGAGGAATACAGAGATGGATGTATGAAATCTCTTGTCTAAGCAAACAATCTACATACATTTGCATTTGCATGTAATCGTTGATACAAAACGTCGTCTTCATTAATATTAGGAGATGGAGATGTATGTTCCCTGAGTTAGCTGCCTATTCTAAAATAGGGACTAGTGGCTTTTAAACCCACTGAGCAGACTTAATTCTCCTCATTTGACTGTATTATTCAAGTACCTTAAGATTTAATAAGGAGTGGCTGACAATAATGAGAGCTGAACATCCAGATCCAGAGAATAAGCCCAATGTAGGTTTCATTGGAATAGATAAGGGATGGGTCACCATAGACTAAGACAAAAAAGCAGTAGGATGTTAAAAAAAAACTGGGGGAGGGAAACATCCATGAGTCACATTCTGCTCAGTCTTGCCATGATGTGTAGTTTACCCAGCCTGACCCTTCATCCATAACTGACACTGAGTGAGCAGGGTGAGTTTTGCATTAGTCTGCCATGGGAGAGGGGCCCAAAGACACTACCTAAACATTGGTTTAGTCTCTATCTCTCGCACAGAGTTGCAGATCTGTCAGTTTTGGGGATAGTTAAGATTGTCAGTTTTGCTCCCAGCTTCTGCTTCCAACACAGGTGTTCCCCAGGAGATTGGTGTGATAACAGTATCCTTTATGCTTTACAATATATTAGCATAGCTGCTAATTAGCTACAAAGTTACAAAAAAGAAGTTATTTTGGAGATTTCACTAAGTAGATTTTCCTATTAAAATACAATGTTAAGGGGGCCATCTCGTGTATCTCTGTAAAACAAACAAATAACAAGCGTCCCAACATCACCTAATGCTTGCTTTCAAAATTTGTAATGTTTACAAATGAGTGGTGTAGCCAGTCCAGCAAATTCTGCTGCTCTTCCCACAAGGCTTTTTGTATTGTACCGTGAACTGGTCTGATGCCAGATATTCCATAGTGTTTCAACACACCATTTTTTCCTCCTTAATTAAAAAGGAAAAAAAGAGAAATTATTTGAATGCAAGGTTCTGAATGGCTATACAGCTTTGCAGAATGACTGTGGTAATGAGGCGTCTGCAGGAGTCAATCAGGGAAGATGACTTTCACAGAAAAACTCAATGCCTTTCAGATTTTCAAAGAAAAATAAGCCAATGACAAAAGCATAGCAGCTGTGAGCACACGAAGGAAATTAGTTATAGCAGACTTGTAATTAAGCATTGGAAACTGATCAAAACCATTATCCTGTTAGTTTATACCACAGCTTCTATCTACTACAAAATCAATTACACAAAAAATAAACTACACACTCTCTGAAGTTTTCTCATATGAACACGTCCTATCCAGTCTTTGGACTGCAAAGTATGTTTGTTTTCTCAATAAAATATGCAAAGCATAGAGCAGGGAAAAACTGAGATGAAAAGGGAAACAGAAAAATTGGAAGAGAATGTTGGCAGAATAATTGACTCTATCAGACCCACACTTTCCTAAAACAACAATATTTGTGCAATGAGATAAGTGCTCAGGGTTCTCTTTTGGTATATGCATTTTTCCATTTTCCTTTGCTGAGAACATTGAATAAACAGGACAAATCGACATTAAATGATAGAAATCATTTAACAATAATAAAGCAAAAGAATGCAACAAAAATCTATGGATTCGAGGGAAATGTATACACAGGAGAAGTTGGGCAAAAAAGTTTGTCTTTTAAAAATCGTATGTTATTCCCATTAACTGTAACATGAGATGGATGGCTGAATAAAATAGGGGCTATGTGAGCTGGGATTTTCTTGGAAGATCTGGGCCTGGTTTACCACATCTTTTATACCAACAGAGCTGTTTCAATTAAGAAAACAAAAATAAACCCTGTCAGGTTACAGACACCCATCCTTTCCTGGTATGAGCAGCACGCCCCCCCACCTCCCCATGCTGATCACATTGCCCCTCTGCAGAGCATTCCTGCTTGGGCTGCATCAGCGGGGCAGCAGGCGCCACTGCTTTGGGAAGCTGTTGCTCACTCTGTCTTTATTGACGGGATGTTAAGGACAGCTGTAGGATTTATGTGATCAAAAAAGCCATATTTCATAGCAGGGGTAAGAGTAACACATTTCAAGTAGGTCAGCAAAAGTTTTTTTTTGGTATTAGGCGCTCTGCACAAAAGGTTTGGCTGGTAAAAATGTGCCTGAACATCAGACGAGTATTTGGAAGCCCCTGAAAATACCAGCTCTGATGTGTGAATCTTCCAGAGCACTTCATAAAGGTTGTCTAACTAAACTGAATGTCAGGCATGGTTGCCTGCCCTTTGTTCCCTGCTGTGGCTGCCATCATCAACTGCTGCCCCTCACTGACCCCCCATCAATTTGGTCAAAACTTGTATGTCCTAAGATGAACTGGTGCAGTGATGCAGAAGCCACCATAGACACAAGACCTTCACAGGTGATGTTAGACATGAGTGAGCTGAGCCTTTATCCTGGTGATAAGTGCTCTGAGCAGTGGTATTGCAAATCCCCAATTCTGTCTGAAGTCAGCACCTCTGAAATTTGGGCTGTAGTTTAAGGGCCTCAGTGTGAATACAAAAACCTAACTTCAGGCTCTTCACTTTATAACTCTTGGCACAAGATCCTGAGACAAAAAGCAGAGCAGAAGCAAAGGGTATTACTGCTATTACTGTGCCATGTGCATCAGAAAAATATATCAATATATGAATACACAGAAACAAGAGGAGGGAGACAGAGATGTTGTGCTTTTAATATATCCAAAGCACCAGAAGATCTTTCATGAGCAGGAACAAGACAGAGTTCATGAAAAGGTAACCCCCAGAATAAATTATGAAGCTCATTCCATTAAAGGTATGTATTAAATACCATATGTAGGTATAGGGTTAGTTTTCTTTTCCTTTTGCATTTTTTTTTTCTTCAGAAATCATTTTGCTAGTAGCAGATATCTCTTCCTTCTAGGTTATATTCTCTCATGTCATATTTATTGAGGTGAAAGATATCTGGCTTGAAAACCATAAAATATTTTTTTTAAATTATATGAAACAGATATAAGGGATTCAGTGCAGGGTAACTTGAGTGAAGCCAGTGAAGTTACACCACCAAACAACTTGTCTCAGTATTTTTATTAACACATATGTGTGTATTGTATTTAGCCATTACTATACTACAAAGGCAAACACATGCACATTCATGTGTATACAGTATAAGGTCACTAACCTAAACACCTAGGATTGTATCACTATTTGGATAAGCAAACGTGTTGTTATTACAGTGTGGCAGTCGTTAATCTATGTGCGAATTGTACTTCTTCCTTGAAAATTATTATTTAGGGCAGAAAAAAATTTATATTTTTCAAGGTATATATATTAAATGGAAAGAGTCTTGTGCAGGCAATGACATGAGCAAGAAGCAGCAATAGGACTTCATGTTCTGACCATCATCAGAGAATCCCATCTCGCAGACTGGGTTTGCATGGTTGGATTACACAGTCCTAACTCTGCAGAAAAGACTTATATTAAACACTGAAAACCTGTGTCCCTCTGGGTTTCTCTCACTCTCTAGCTTGCCCTTCTGGGCAATCACTGGGGCAAAACAAAATGATCCAGTGTTATATTCCAATTTATGGAACAACTGCTGCTCTGTGTGATGGATGCCTTTTGAGCAACAGCTGGTACGAGATGTATTGAAGCGTACAGAGAAGAGGTTGGTGGTGGAGCTGGTGGTGCAGTTGGTGGGTGGAGTTGGGACCTAAAAGGAGGTGAGTAACCCTGAGCCTTTCCTGGATGTGCCAAGGAGTAGTTGAAACTTTATAAAACTAAAAGATCTGGTGGGATTTTTTGGTTAGGTGTCTCTAACCCTTGCTATTGCAGGCAGACACATCACATGGCCTTTGTAAGCTTCCTAAGAGAAGAAGGAAAAGAAGACCTGGATATTAAATAGTGGCCTAAACTGGGATGGTGGCTCAGCCTCAGGTGACGGGCTCGGTGAGGAGAATGGGAGAGAACAATGAAGCAGAAAGGTGGAAGGTGTTTAAATATAATGAAAACCCCGGGAAATGGGAGTAATAATTTTTCCTCTTTTCATAAAACCTCTCACCTCTTAACATCAAGGGCCAATTGTGGGGCAAAGGACAAATATCTGTGACATTTGCCACTGAAACTCACCAACACGCCAGCTGTGTTTTCCACAGCTCCTCCATGTTTCTTGGTAATCATACACAAATGTCAGAAGGGCCTTGGGAACGCATTAAGCGGTTCTGGGCTCTGAGATGTTCAGCCTTATATTTTCTCATACCACCCCCTGTGCGGTAGATCCATGCTGGACATTCCCCAAGGAATGCTACATTGGGCACATCCTTTCAAAGGCAGAAAGAGTAGCAGATAGCAAAGCCCAGGAGAAGTCCTAGGAATGATACATCGCTGACAACTCCCCCTAGTTGCAGGCATATTTTATGCCTGCCAAATTTCCCTGGTTCCAACCTCTTGCTCTGGGCAATATCAGAAAAGTCACAAAAGGTCATGAAAATGTTCCCAAATCATGTGGAAGTGAGGAATTTAGAGTGAGACAGATGGAAGAAGAATTTCTCTGATTTATTACAAACTGTTGGGCAGATAAGAGTGTGCAAGAGATAAGGTGGGGGAGAGCTCTTAACCCCTCATCTGCCTTTTGGCATAGAATATATTTCAAGGTAGATAGGTGGCCTCTAAAATGTTAAGGTTTTGTCAACAGCTGCCACATCCAACACAATCTTTCCGCGTGCCTCTGTGCTCTCATCATTTGGGAATAGGAAACAAATGTTGCTTCAGGGAGGTTAATGGTAGTGTTAATCATCCAGAGATCATTCCATAGAGCAACATCCAGTCAAGAATTTGCCCCTCGGTAACAGCAACTGCAATCCAAATTCCCAGGTAAGCAGGAAAGCCTTTTGGTGTGGGCAAGTATGAATATGGACTTTTGTGTGAGAGGATATCTTGCAGCTCTAAGCATTTGGAAAGCATACCTAGTAATTTGCTTTATTTTCTGTGTTTATAAACACACATCTGTTATTTGAGTTTCCAGTTTGGGGTGAATTTATGATTATAGTCCATCTGCAAGAGCTCTGGGTTTTTTTTTTTTGTTGTTGTTGCAATACTGCCTTTAGGGTTTCAAGAAGTCACTGGTGATTGCAGCATAAATATTAACCAGGTTGAATCTGCCAGAGGCATCACACAGTGTGCAGTGATGTGACTTGCAGAATTTTGCTGTCTGATAAAGCTTCTGGAAAATTCCCTCAATAGATTTATTTATGGCAGTAGATTAAACCAGACTCCAAGCAGACTGCACTCTGTAAGTTCAAGGAAGAATGTCTAATTTATTAGAGATCTCTTTGCTTTTTGCTATCACATTTCAGTCACATTTTCACTCTTGATAAGCAATTGGTTCCTTCCTTGGAGATCATGGGTAGGTAATTCCTGCCTTGAAATTCTTGGAAAGACAGAAAAATCACTTGAGTTTGAGCTTTTTAAAAGCTCTGTCTTGTAAATACTGCAGGCACAATGCACAAGTTTTAAAGTTTTTCCCACTCTCTTCCTCTGCTGCTGGAAATATGGAATATAATTTGAGTTTCTTGCGATTTTCTTCTGTCTCATGTGATGGCTGTTAAGAGCTCTCTTGCTTCCTGCTCAGTACTATCACCATCAGCACGGAGAAGGGTCCAGGTCTTTGAAGATGTGACAAAGTTTCCTGGAGATGTGATGGGGAAAGACAGTGTCAGACCTCCTGTCATCGGGGCCTGCTTGCATTCCTGCTGTCGTCCAGAGCAAAGTTAGTGCAGTATTTTGCTGAGATCCTGCTATGGGGAAAGGCACCAGCAAAGAGTGAAAGATTCATTGCCAATGAACAAGAAAGTCAACATATTTTTTAAATTTTTTTATTCTTTTCTTTTTCCTAATACATCTTTGAAGGAGGAAAATATGACTGTTTAAAGAATTTCTTTGCAAAGGTGGAAAGTGCTGAAACACAACTGCAAGGAACCCCTCTGAGAAGAGATATTGGTCTTATATCGAGCTGCCAGTCGAGATTATCTGGAGTGGACGTCCTGAGAGACCAGTAGGAATTCGTTTCCACCAAAGACTGATGGAGGCTTCCCATTCAAATGTTTTAAAAGCTGTAGAGAATTAAAAATAGAAGTCCTACTTAAGGGGGAGAGTCTCCTTTGGGGGGGTACTTTGTTTGCTTTGGTTTATATCTCCCTGGGTTGGAATGCAGTAAAAAACTGAAGAAATTAGAGTCTTGCAAAGAAATGTAACCTCATACAAAACTGAAGGGCAGGAAGCTCAGTTTGCGATCTGGTTTTATAATCAGTTCTGTTTATAGTAGGAAAGAAATATCCCCTTCTTGAATTCAGTGTGTGCAGCATTTCTTAGCTGTTCCCTCTTTAGGTAAACATTAAAAGAAATATGTCTTCAATAATTTATTATTAAGAGAGCAACTAATGGCAAATGCAGGTGTATACCATGGGCATGATGGTGTTATATAAACCAACATATATAACAGTGGCAATTTTCTCATGGAGTTTTATCCTGATAGCAGCATTCAAGCGAGCAAATCCGTGCTGGAACAGCACTCAGTGCCAGGGAGAGACATGGGGGGTGCTTCAAAACCCTGAGCAACCTCATTGCATTAGATTATTTTAACACCCTTATGTGGCATCTGGAGATACTGTGTATTTCCTTGGAAGGGAGATTACACGGTAATAGGGCTTTTAATTACATGGCATAGAAATATTTCATATTTATTTTATGTTTATGTTGCCTGTAATTCTTCAAGGCCACAGTCTGCAGCTAATGGACAGTGGGCTAGAGACATCTAAAACACGTGCTCTTAGCTCTGACATATATGCCCTATGTTTAAGACACTATTTCCTATATTTTAAATATAGAAGGAGTAGAGATCTAATTGACCTTTCTCTTCCTTCTACATTTAATTCTGCTGTGCGATTAGAGGTAAGGTGGGTATTTTCTGTGCATCTATGGATTGATTTTCCAATCTCCAGGGCCAAATTTTGCTACCATGTAGATGAAACTTGTAGATATATCTCAGAAGTCATCTCTGCCGCACTGCCACCCAGTGAGCAGAGATGAGGCAAAATTTTCACCTGCATTTGAGATTCATTGTTCCAAATACTATTTTCCACGAGAACTTTCTGTTGTTCTGTATATTTTATAAAACACAAGTAGTTTATAATTAAGCCATTGGGATTCTTTTCAGTTCCATGTTGATGTTTCCAGAAGTGCTGTCTTTTGACAAGGCAATGAAATATGGCTGTTGAAGTGCTCCTTCTGCAGTTTTTCTTTGCCTCAGACCCCTGGTGGTGACCACCTGTTTCATCACCACGATGCTCCTGGGCACAAGGTGTTGTGGCAAGGAGAGATGTTCCCTTGCGTGGACACACGGACACCTGGGAGCAGGGAGGAAGAAGCAGAACAAAAGCTGAGACTGTGTGCTCATTATTTGAGTTTGTGATGGATTGTACTCTCCTTGGTTTCTCCAGACAGGAGCTCCAAGCAGCCTTGCATGTGTACACTGTGGGGCTTTCCAGGGATACCTTGGGTAGCATGAGGCAGATCCCAAGAGTACAAGGTGTATAACAGTGACATCGGCATTTAGAGAGCAGCCACAGGAACCCCCTTGGCTACACAAAATATGGAGGACATCCAGGGCCACTAACCCATCATCCACCATCCATGGCTTTCACATTCTGAATCTCAAATGTACAGATGGTTCTTACGGGTCATCAACTAAACCCAAGCAAAAAAGGGAGGTGTGATTAGTACTGCAGTGTTTAATGTATGCAGGCAACCCATTTCAGCTCTAACAGAAAGAAAAATGGCTCTAGCTACAGACACCCACTACAATGGCAAATTGCTCGCACCTGCTTATCGCATGTGTAAGATTCTGAACAGGCACCACACTATATAATTGCTAAGCATCATCATAATTAATAATTTCCTTCATGGAAACTGAAATATGGTAAATATATTAGTCGCAGCTGAATATTATCACCTGATGCAGGCACAGTTCACCTCTCTTTGCTTGTTATGCCAACAAAGACACATGCATGATACCACCACCTCCTTTTCCTCAGCTGGTATATGAGGAGCCTGCATCTTTATTTCTGTGCTTCCATGATGTTTTCTTCCTTGGTATCACTCTAGACTGGATTTTGTCCTGGCTCAACTCACCCAACCTAGCTGAGTTCAGTGGTAGTGGAAATGTTATTTAGTTTGTTTCTTCATTTTCTGAATGTTCAAGTGAAAGTACTTAGCTTCAGCTGATATTTTTCCAAGAGGTAGTCAGGCTGCTAAATATTTGCTCATGTGCATTGCCACTTGGTGATCCCTCTGGTAAGCAGAATGTACTGTCCTGACTCCAGCCCAGGACTGGAAGAATCATCTTTCAAATTCTAAGCTATCTCGACTGTGTTAATACCACAACTTTCACAACACCTGCTTGCAATGCAATCAGTGAATATATATATAAAAATCTATATAATATACATTAGATATCTAAATACTGTATTATGTTATAACATTATATATCAGTGAAATCACTGACAAATATTGGTCTAGATCTGGGTTCAAATCTGCAGTTTGTCCTTATATTCAGCTGGCACTTTTTTTGTAGTCTAAGAAAAATTCTAAGCAAGATTCTCCTGAAAAGTCTGATGATCAGGTCTATAGGATGACTTCCACCTTGTGTAAGGAAAATAGGGGAGTCTTCTCAAAAGAGCGATATATTTTTTTCCTTTTAAAGCTTTCTAAGGTGGTCTAGATGCAGAGATGTGAGGATTCTGCTTTACAGAATTAGACCTGGTTTTTACTGCTTTACATGTGTGTCATCACCTCTGCAGAAGAGTTATACTGGAACAAGAACAGCCCCTGACATCCTTATCCAGGTATAACTGGGTATATGGGTACACAAGGGAAAAGCAATGGAGGATTAGACTTCCCAACCCAGTGGCTTGGTAACGATTTTGTGGTTGATCAAACAGAGTTTTTACATCAATTTATCCAGTCAGACAAAGAAATTTTGCCCCTCAGATGACAACGGTTGCAATGTTTTCATGAAGAAGTAACTATATCACCCAAAAAACAGTGTTACTTTAGCTACACTGATACATTTACAGCAGCAATAATTTGATGAATGAGCTCAACTACACAAATTCTCTTAAACAACACCTGACTGACAGGTTAGCATGACCCCTGGTTTATCATTTTATTCTCAGTTTGGGATTTTCCTGCTCTTATATCGTGCTCTCCCCCTGGAAACTTCACCCCATTGTAATCCAAATCCTGAGCCATGCTTATGCAGCTTGCCAGCATCCAGCTGAGGGGTAAAAATAACCACTGCAGACAGACAAAAGCAATTATAATTGCACATTATTTTTATTCAGTTGTGCTTACAAGGTAATATCAGCAACACTGGTTAGCACTGTAAACACTTTGCTGGCAAAAGCAGCAAAGCCCCCCTGTGGAGATACAGCTTATACTGGCAAAAGGGTTTTTTTCTGCTTGCGTATTAAGACTACCTCTTGGGACGACTTAATTTACACTGGCAAAAGGCAGCATTTTGCTGGCTTCATTATTTACCACATGTTCTTTAGGTGGGTTTTTCCCCCTCTTTTTTTGCCAACATAGCTAAATCACTTAGGGGTAAAGAGTTCTCTGGTATCTGTACAGTCAAAACTTTTTTTTTACAGGCCTGGCCTTACTAATTAGAACCTGTGTTTCTGGGATATGAGAGAAGATGGATCATATATTCTCAGATTTTCTACAGGGTCTTCAGCATGCACAAAGCCAGATCCTGTCTGGATTACTGCAGGATTACCCAACTCTAATTAAGAAATTTTTACCTTTAGAAAAAACACATACATTCATTCTCCAGAGCTAGTTCTTATTGTTAACAGTATATGGAGTTCTCAAAATGTAGGACACGTGTTTCCCACACTTAAAGCAGGAGATTCGCAGGCAGATGTGCTACCTGCAGTCATCTCCAGGAGCACAGGGAGGAGGTTGTGATTGTGTTTAAACCAATTTGATTTCAATAAGCTTCAGCTAAGGCTTTTGCTGGATGAAAGAGAAAACTCCAGATCACTCCGCACGGTCCTGCTGTGCTAATTCTCCAGGGAGTTCACAGGAGGAGAGCTGCACTGAAGCTCTTCTACATTTTATTCTTGCTTCCCTTACTCTGTAGAGCTCATTGAAACACAGCCAAATGATGAAAGGATTTTTGCTGAACAGACTAACCTCAGGATGTGGCATTTCACACTGCTCTTCTACCTGCTGTATGAGAGTCTCTTACAGGGATGGTAACGAGCTGCTGGTAGACATGAACCTTTTTAATTTCGGAAGACTGTGACATAACTGATAGATAATGCAGGAATTTTTAAAACTTTCTGCAGTACCATATATCCTGTTTTGCTTGTTGAACTCCTCTGTATTTACTCTCCCTGTTCCTATCCTCCTGTCATTCTGCCTGACCTGTGAAGGTACAGAAACCTGCCCTTTTTTATTTTTTTCCCAGTGAAAGAGCAGGAACAGAAAAGAACAGGAGCAGCAACAGGCTAGTCTGTAAAACAAGACAGCATCTCCAGGGGTGCTTCAGAAACTAAAAATGTTATTGAATGTTATTGAGATAATTAGCAACTTTGTTGCCTTTCTGCACAACACAAATATATATGTACATCTGAATCCTATAAATCTTATTTTCTATAAGCAGTATTTATTCCTAATTTCCACACAGATACGTATGTTATCACCTATGCTGCGTGTTATCACAGCAAGCTGATATGCAAGTCACAGTTGTACATTTACAGTTGATGATGTCTCTTGAAATTGTTTTTCTACAGTTTCTGACTGTTGGTGAGGGAATTTATTAAGGCCCAGAGAAAAGGAAGGTCAATGCACTGCAGACCTTAGTGCATCCTGGCAGAGTTAATGTGCTTAGCAGTGCTCTCTGAGACTGTAAACTGAGATGAAAATTGGACATCTTTTGCCTTCCAGAAAAAGGTGACTACATTTAAGGTGCCTTTTTGGAATGGTCCCAGGTCTGAGCCCAGAAACTGCATGTGAAAGTGATTTTTGGATGGAGACTGTACTAATTTACTAATACAAGCAGTGGTGTTTCTTGACCAGCGCTGTCAACCAGACATTGTCTGCAAGTCCTCAGTGGGTTTAGGTATCCTAAAGGGCCAGAATTATCCCCATTTCTCTGGAGGGGGTGTTATAGTGAGAATAACAGTCACTGTCTCCTGAAAAGTCCTGTTCTGCCTGCCCGTCTGATGAGCAGCATCAGGGATAGACTAGCTTACCCAAGAATAAGAAACTTCATAGACAAATACAGGGAGTGTGTGTGCATGAGTTTGATCAGGGAGAGACTTTCTGAAATCCTACTTTTTTCTAGTGTTCTTTGTTCCCAGGGGACAGCTGGGAAGCCAGGAGAAGTGAATTGGGACAATCTTGGCTAAGAATTTTTTCAGGGAAAAAGGAGCATCACAGAGTTGCACTGAGACTATCAGCTCCAGTTGTTCAGCCCCAAATGCTTGCTGTGATACCTAAAGTGAGCAGCCTGGCCGGAGGTGTCAGACCAAAAAAATCAACAGAGAGAAGGAGTTGCATCTAAGGCAGCAATTGCAGGTACTATTACTGCTGGAGCTTAATGTATTAAACTATAGTTTGCTCCCTTCCTGTTTAGCAACTGAAATAAGCTCTTTCCTGTTTAAACAATATCTGATGTTCTTTTGAGAGGATTGTTTCTTGGTTTGTTTGGGATTTTTTAGCATTGGGTGGCTCTGAGACTTTGAGGATTAAAGCTGGTGCAGGATACAATATGGGTCTTTTGGGAGGTGTGCCAGAAAGAAAAAAGGCAGGCAAGGAGGAAAGCTTGGGGGTCTACCCAACTTAAAGATGGGCACAGCCTTTGGAGAGCCAGAGTAGCTCAGTGGTTCACTGGGGTGGCATGAAAGGAATTTATGCATCAAAGTTCTTTGGTGCTCAGATCTTGGGAAAGCTACACAGTATCTCTTTCCCACATCCTCCTTAAAAGTACATATAGTAGTGACGACATCAGCGATGTGATGAAAGTGTTAGAATAGCAGAAGAAAAGAGCTAAAGAGACAGCTGAGTCAAACAGAGGGATCATGGCCTGTGACTCCACTTTTACCGTAATTCTTCCTCTATAAGACTGATAGTGTTCTCCAAGGGACATTATGCCTATGGGTCCCATTTTCCTAACTTGCAGAGATAAGATAATATTGACCTGCTTTTATAACTATGCCAGAAAAAAGACTGTTTCTTGGACCCTTGTCCTAAGCCGTAGGCAACTGAGTGTCACACTCTTTCCAGCCCAAGGTAAGCCATCAGCATGAGCTCCTAGAAAGAAATCTAATTAAAGATGTCACCTCCAGCCATATTGTAAATTACTCATTTGTATGTGACAGGGGGAAGTGCTTTCACACATATATACTGTGTGTTTCTTAGTAAGGCATTAGAAAGTCTGTCAACTACCTACTTAGATGTAATTTTAATGTAACTATCTGCTGTAATAAAAATCCCTAAAAAAAACTATAACAGCTCAAACCAGTGTAACACTATTGTAAGCTGTAGGATTTAGAATCATTATTGCAGTATCATTTTTAAAAGATATTATGTTTCCTCTGTGGGATTTTCAGATTCAAATTAAGTTTATAATAGGTATTAGCCATGACTATTTCCTTGCGCCCATTTATCGAATTACCTCAGACATCTCGGCTGCCAGCTCCACCTTTGCTCAGCTCAAAACAATAGGTTGCGTGTTATTTAAGAGAGTGAGAGATTTTTGAAAAATGATGCTGCACCTCACAGTAATATTTAAGGTGCATACCTTTGCAGGAGGCATGGATGTGTTTCCCAGCTGCTTTTCTCCTTTCAGAATTCCTCCTGGCTGAGAAAGATTTAAAGCCCAGCAGACTAGCCCTGCCTAAGCAGGGAGGGGAGGAGGGAGAGAGGGAGGCAGCGTATGGAGATACCATCGCAATTGAATCAGAAAGCCCTTCTGCACAGCAAACTCTGTTCTTTCCTGGACTGAAAATGGAGGAACATGTTTTGCAAAGAGTATAGCTATTCAGTTTTGTGGCCATTTCACCTCTGCAGACTTGTGATGTCTTTCAATTTTTTTTATGAAATATTATGTTAGAATCACTGTTGACTTTGTCATCATGTTTTCCACATAGCAACAGAAGTGTTTTCCCTTGTGAAAAGGTCGAGTGATGTGATTTTTCAAATAGTTTCAATTAAGCGATAGATAAGATTCCCATTACAGTTGTTACAAACATGGGAAAACTTAAAAACGTGAATGGTAAGGAAAGTCTTCTTTTTGACAATTTTGTTAAAAAATTGTCATTAAAAAATTTTCATTAAAAAAAAAGAAAGCCACTTTAGAAATTCTGGTGGACAGAAGACTGAGAGATTTTTCTGCAGGAGTTCTGTGAAGGGAAATGCAGTAGGAAAAAAATGTGGGCAGAAGCATCCTGTAGTGATTGATCTGTGGTACATGGCTGCAGGGGTCCTAAAAAGCACCCAGTCCAGTCCTTCTGAAGCTGTCAGGAAGTTACTCAAGCATTTGGACAGCCTAGAAAGAAAAAAAATACAGCCTCAGAACTTGTATATTCCGGTAATCCAGGAGGCATCACTGCCGACAGCAAGTGCCGTAAGGATGCTTCTTTTTGCCCACCATATGGATAGGTGAGTTACTCAGCTTTGGGTTTATACTGTTTTCCCCATGGAGCTAATGAGACAATACTCTCTTACCACTGGGAATACCCATGAAAATATGTTTCAATTTATGTAATGGTCCATCTGCCAGTAAAAGAAGCAATATAAAAATACAGAGGTCAGGGGCAGATCTATTATGGAAGGACAGCATATGGCAACACAACCATTAGATGAGCATCTCATACTCTTGAGAATGGTTTAGGACTGACAAGGGGTTAAGGTAAATGTTGGTTCATTGCTAAATTCAAGACTCAAAATGAAAGAATGTAATCGCCTTGTATGATCGGTTTTTTAAAATAACACTTTTAAACAGCCATAGGGATTCTATGCAATAGAGACTGAAAAGTTTTGAATAATGCATGCAAGATAATTTCCAAAATCACCCTTTAACTAGTACCACATTCTTTTCACTGTCTCCATATTCATGATTCACCTTTTGCTAATCCTGATGCATAAGGAATGAAGATAGCCCCTGTGGATAAGACCTAATGGACACCATCTTGGAATAATATACAGAACTCAACATCCAGACATGTGTCTTCAATTTAAAATAATTCAGCAATCATGTTCAACCAGAACCTGATTACACAAAATGGGACTTTTTAACTCCCAGACTTGGATCAAATTTTAAGGCCAGAAGAAAAAAAAAGTGCTATGTTTATACATTCCAGATACTGTGGTTGAGTTATCTGCACACAAATTTAACTGTTTCTTTGAGCCTCTTATCAGCTCATCTGCAACTATTTTAAATGCTTTTTTTTACCTGCCCTTTGTAGTTCCTCAGTGAGTTTTCCAGCATTCCAGAATTGTGATTAATGGATTTCCTGGATCTGGAACTTAATTAAAAATGAAGCTGAGTGACCATACTCCATTACAGTAAAATGTAGCTTTTTTTAAACAGCAACTTCTGCATTTTAGCTCTTTTCTTTTTCTCTCCAAGGCTGAAGAGACAAAGGACTCTGACTCAAAAACAGTAATAACAAGCCTCAGCAAACTGCCAAATAACAGCTCCCTTTACAAAAGCAGTGGCCTCACTTTTTCCTGTGGTTCCGTACTTTCTCTGTCAGCTACTCTTCATTCTAGCACATGGAAAGCTATTAGCATCTCTTCTCTGATCTACAATAGAAAGAGAAGGAAGATCTGATCCTTTAGACTGAGATGGCCCTAAAATGGCCTCAAAGAAGGTCACAGGCTAGCAAATTATTTTTGTGAACAGAAATAAGATTTGGGTGCTGGTTAAATGCCTGTGAGATTTTTTTTTTGTTAATGCTGTAAGTTAGCTTTTTTTGCAAAGAGAATCATGCTCTGGTCTGGTGTTTGTGTAAGGAACGCCACTAGAATTACCAAGGATCCCATAAGGGTCCCTGCAGCTCTGGTTTCTTATGTCTGAAGATGAAATGGCTGAGATAAGGCAGAATTTCAGAGGTTCCCACCTTGCCTTGTTCTCTGTTTTTTCACAGTTTGATTAGAGTTGAGTGAATTTTTCTTCCACTCTCTCATGGCAAAACTCAGAGCAAACACCCGGCTTGATATTCACTGGCATGACACATTTTTCACTGACATCAAACCTACTCTGGTCGAAAACTTCCTTGTCATACTTTTAAAAAATGAGCAGGATGGGATGTGAGAAAGAGCTGGGGACACTGGTCTTACAAGGGAAATCCTCTGTTGCAGGTCTCATCACTCTTCCATCTTCAAGTGTGGGTACTCTGGGAGATGCCCTAAGATACCATCTTTTAGAAAGCTGCCTGATGATGTGGGTTATTTTTCAGAGGAATGTTCAATGCCTAAATGACAGCTACTGCTAAAGAGTAGTGCATATGGAGGTCCCCTCTCCCCTATGGCCCCCTGGGAGTGTGCCTGTGCAGCTCTATCTGCTCGTGCTCTGTGAGTCCTTGTAATTACCCTCCATGAGACTCTCAGCTTTCATGTGCAAAGAGATAAATTTCTGGCGCTGGCAGGAGTACTAAAAAGCTTGAAAATATTTGTGTAATTCAGAAAACAAACATGAAGGCAAGTCAAATATTTTAATTTTTTCATGCAATTTTAAATCCAGTTTCATGATATCTGAAGATGTAAGTCACAGCGAGGTTGAAAGCCAGAGGTTACTAAGGTCACTTTCACTCTTTATTTTGGAGTCTTTCACTTGAGGCATGTCTTGGGAATGTACTTGCTTTATGTGTGGAAAAACATCATTAACAATATGATGAGAGGTGCTTTTTGCTCTATCTTGAATTGCTTTGCAATATGATGATCCCAGCTCAAGGGCAGGAAAGCCTAATTAACAATCTGTTGGCATCTGAAGAGTTAGATTGTAGAGCTGCATGGGAAAAATGTTCTCCTCAGTCCCTGTGAAAATACTCACAGGGAATCTGACATTTTTTTCTTGCTCTTCCTAAATCAAGATTAAAAGTCAAAACCAGTAAAAGAGTTCTGCAACACAATTATAGATAGAAAAGATACTTCTTTAATTAAGATAGGTTAATAAAATCCATGTTTGTTTACTTACAAATAATTAATTTTAATGTTAATATTCTTTAAGATAAACCTCTTTTTTCAGTACCATACATTTTCCAAACAATAAATATTCTTTTGAAGTAGAAAATGAACTTACTGTTCAGAAATCACAGGCGTGGAATACTTAGACCATTTCAAAACATTTTCTTTTCCTTCCTCCTTCCCAAAAACCACTTTTCAGCCATGAGACTTATCCAAATGGAAAATTGTTTCAGATTTAAGAGAGATGTGTATTTTCTAGATCAACTTTTTTACCAAAAAACCCCAGTGAGGAGAAAGCCAATGGTGGGATGGGAATGGCACAGTCTGTTTTAGAAGAGTTTTCTATAAAATCCTCTCAAAAATGGGTTAGGCTTCCAGTCCTCTCCACCCTGTTGTGACATGCAGCCCCGAGGATGCTACTTGCTTGCTGAATGCCAGGCACATGGCCTGGTGACAGAGCTGTCCCACGTGTTCTCCACATATTGTGATGTTACTCCGAGACGCTTTGCTTCCACCCCATGAGATGAAGCCAGAGAGTATACATTTTAATAAAACTGTAACGGATTAAGAACTACAGTTTTCTTACTTTCTTTGTCCTGTCTCTCTCCCCAGGTGAATATTGCAGCCAGAGTAACCATCTCATTTATTGCATAGATAGATGTAAAAGGACAAACAAAGCACCTCATGTTCTTTACCCTCCTCTTAATCCCAGCCGCCAAACATTGACCTGGCCAGCCTCATTCTTGCATTAGTTCACAGAAATAGCTGATAGAAACTTTTCTGATGTTAAACTCCTCCAAGCTGACTGCTTCTCTCTCAAGCCAACTTCAACTTAACGCTTCATCACAGGAGCACAGGCCAGCACTCAGCAACAAATGTCATCATGGTCTTTCTGGGCTGGACAAGAGCCTAATGGGTACACAGTGGTGAGATCATGAGTGAGGGAGGGAGTTGTTTTGACAGTTGAAAATCTCTGGCAAATACATCCCATTGAAAAAAACAAATTACTTGCTTCTAGGAAGATATATACACCACTGAACCATCTGCGAAAGCACAGGTAGTGTTGTTAGTTATTGCCAGGGAACAGAAATTGTATGGTGAGTGTTGCCAGGAAATTAAGTACCAGAACAAAGTGTTACTGATGCAATACGTTATTTGGGCAGGAAGCATGTCAAATTCCAGCTCTTTTTTTTGCAAGTCACTTCTTGATGTCCCTCGGTGGTGTGTGCTGCTGTGCTCCCTTACAGACCCTGTGACTCTGCAAGGCTAGATCACTGAAATGATATGTCTCATTTTGTCAGAGCTAAAAAGTGATGGCAATGATGATGATACCAACCTCTCTCATAGGTACACTGCCCTTTACTGTGGATGAACTTCTGCATCAGCCCCTGAACCAACCTCTAACCTTTGCACTGTTTCTTTTAAAGGCCTATACATATCTAGTAGTGATGTAAATTGCTTTGGGATTTAGGACTAAAAACTCTTGTTAATATTTTAATCACTTTGGCTTGGAGGAGATGCACACACCTCAGATGTCCTCAGAATGACTCTTTCTAGGTGTGTCCTGAGACAGAGTATGTTTTTAAGGTGTTTCTGAGCTGCTCTTGCTGTGAAGAAGAGAGTGATTCCTGCTGGCACTGGCCATGTTTGCTGTGTGTGGTAGTGTCTGTGCCCTTCTGTGCAGCTGCCCATGGAGATAGGGCACACTGCAAGAAATCTGGGGCTGGAGATGCAGCATGGAATAGTACTAACTTGCTTAAATAGTCCTCTATACATCACTATAGTAGCAAGGGAGACTTCTGCAGGCATCGGGCACAGACAGAATAAAAGCCCTCAAGGAGTAATCAAAGTCATCCTCTTTTGAATGAAGTTGCATTCGAGAAGAAAAAAGAAATAGTATCTAGAAATAAACATTACTCCATGACAAGAAATAGGAATCACTGGCCCCACTGGTTTGTTTCATCTTGAATGGGATTGATATTGTTGCTATTAGTGTTTATTGTTACCTCATTAATAATAACCAGATCATTTAATATTACAATTGTGTAGAAAAGATACAGTTGTTGTCCAGGGTGTTGCAGTGATAGAGGCTGCACAAACACTAAACAAAATAATGGTCCCTACCTCAAAGAGCTTACAGCGCTGGCACCAACTTCTTCATTTACGAGGTCTATTTACAACCTCAGAAAATACGTGGAATTCTCAGAGTCCATGGAGAGGTCTCATCACCTATCTCTACTTCCCTCTCCCCGGGCACTGCTGTGCTCCCACACTCCCTGGGCACTGCTGTGCTCCCACACCATGCTTTCCCAAAGAGGGAGGCAGGGCTGAAAGTCCCTTCACAGTGCTAGCCTTGCTTTTGTCCTCTAAAACATCACGACAAAGGTTCACTCTCCTTGACCTCTCCCTGCTTCTCTTTTGCCAGCCTGACCAAAACCAGCAGTTCTGCTCTGCAGCCTTTCTGTGCTTCACTGAACTTTCAGGCACATACACTGGCTTTCCAGGAGAGATCTGAGGTTAGCCAGATCTCCTCCAGGCACTCTTGTATTTACAGTGGCAGATAACATGCCTCTCCCAGCCTGTCTTTCACACAGCCTTTCACTCATGCTGGTGGGCTGTACAGTTGCTTCATTCCTTCAGGTGAAGATTTGAAGCAGTGGCTGGACAGCACTAGTAAGAAAGGTCTTTCTTAGCTCTCATGTTTCTCAGGAGAATTTCATTAGATCTTTTTCCTCCTCTGTGATGGTTGCCGGCTTTATCTGATTGTTCCCATCTGCCAGCCATTCCTCAAAATTCAGCACAGTGACTCACTCCTCTGCATCCTGTGCAATCAGAGCAACTGCGGGGGTCCTGGCACAAGGCTCTGTGCCAGAGGGGATGGAGTCAAATGGGCTTTGTGTTCGTGTTGATGTTGTATGGCATTCATGAGAGCTTGTCTGGGAAAGATGGGGTGTGCCACCAGCAAAGAGCCCAGTCTCCCTCTGGGAATGGCACTTTGTCTTTTCTGTTGTTGCACTGAATGTCAGAGGATCTTGATGGCAGCAGCACTCTGGACTCATTTGACTTAGGATTGTAGGGCTTGATGCAAATGAAATCTTTTTCAACTTTTTTTTCATCTTTTGTACTCCAGCTGTGGGAGCTGAGATGTCCCAATAGAAAGTAAAAATAATATGAACTAGAAAATTCTTGTTCAGCAGCAGCCCTTGGGTAAAAAGCAGCCAAAGCATAACACATAGAAAATTTTGACCTTTTTGATAGATTCCACCATGTCTGTTCGCTTTCAAAAGGCTCTGTTCCCTTCTGTAAGATAGGACCTGTCGAGGCATAACATCCCTGGTGGCAGTGGATCTGTCTCCAAGTTTCTGAAACCACACACTTGTCTAAATAAAAATGCCAAGTCTCCCTCAATTCTACTTTCATGGTACTCATATTCTCTGTTAAAAACCCTATGGAAGCTCAAGAAAGGCCATCAAGGACTAACAACTCCTAACAACAAGGACTAATGACCCCTGCTTGCATATCTAGGGCTTCATCAAAGAAGATAATTTCTTTATGGCGTTTTTAAAGCCCTCTTGCCACCATGGAACAGTGATTTAAGGACATTAAGAAGAGATTGATTAAAAAAAGCAACATTTCTTCAATCTCGGAGTAAAGCAAGGCTCACAGGAAAAGTCAGTGTCTTTTATTAGACCATGATGAAAAACTGACAAACTTTCAGGTATCTGATGTCCCTCCAGCGTTCCTGGCAAAGAAGGAGCCCACTGTTAAAATAGTGTTTTACAGACAGAGATTCCTGGCAGATCAACATCAAGGTTTGAACCAACCTGTGTTATGTAGAGTAGCGAAGAGGCTGAGGAAAAGCAGCCTTTAGCATCCCCAGTTTTTCTGCTGATACCCTTTGTCATCCTCAGCTGCGTTTCAAGCCAGAGTCTGGTGCTAAAATAGCATGTGCTGTTTTCTTGTTCCCACATGAGTGTAGCACAACTGCACTTATGCCGCTGGTTGTCTCTGATCTACCTGGTTCTTAGGTGCTCTTCTCCCTCCAAAAAATTACAAACATAAAAATATTTCACATCTTCCCTTTCTGAGGGGAGATCAGAGGTCAAAATGCTCTTTCCCCCTCAAAGGTCACACTGGGCTTCTGTCTTCTTCTTCCTCAGCATCTAGATGAAACCCCAGCTGGCTGAGTCCTGCTTGTCCGCCATGCAGCAGATGGAAACACTGCTCTTTCCTGTCTCCCATCTGGGGGAAATCCACACCTGAGACAAGGCACAGCTGAAAAGCAGGATCCAGCTGAGAACGCTTGAAAGAAAGATGTTTCTAGCAATGTACTCTGTTCTGAAAGGCTACTGTCCCCATGTTCTAAATGTCTCTGTGCTTTCTTCTTATGACCAAACACAAGAAAGTGACAAGTCCTCTGAAGTGCTCTGGATTCTTGTTTTTACAGCATGATGAACCTGAAGAGCTCTGGGCAGATGTTAAAGTCAAGGATTTGCTGTGTGTATTGTGAATAAAAAAAGCATTATTTCTGTACTTGTAAATTGCAGAGCAATCTTTTGCAAGAGTGCTCATCTGACCTATAGAAAAGGAAGAGTCCTGTCTTGAAAAAATCCTGTGCTAGAGAGTGTTTGGGAGCCATTTAACGGCACTTTCAATATATGCCTGGAAAAGACCTGAGCAGGGAAGGGCTCGCTGAAGGATAGCCTGGAATAGGTCCCACACTTAGACCCAGAGAGGTCTAAGTGGGATAGCTGAAGGGTGTCCCAGCTGATTATAGGATGTATGGCAGTTAAAAATTCCCAGGGAAGTAAAGCTGTCTCAGTGTACAGAGATGCATCCTGGGCACTCAAGAGGTGAGATATGGGTCAGAAGATGAGCAGAGACATGGGCTGCCATGGAAGCTGCAGTGCTGAGGAAGCTAGGGGAGATTATAAGGGTAGGTTGCTGCTGCTGCCAGGGACTGAGGAGTGATGAGTTTTCTGGCATTTGCTGAGGGAGAAGGAAGTGCATTTCAGTGTCAGGAGGAATCCTGGCAAGTGATCTCTGCTCCTCTGAAGCAACCTTTTCTTCATAACATCTGAGACAGCAAATATTTTATGAAGAGTTAAGGTCACCTCTGAAGTTCTGACCTCATTCCCTTTGAAACTGGTTAAGACTAAGCGATTTGGCTGAACCAAGCAGATGGTGTTGTAAACTGGACAGACCTCTCCACCCCCTCAGCCTTGCAGACAAGGAACATGTTGTACTGGAAGCAGGGCAGGAGCCACAGTCCTTCACTATTTGTGAATCTTGGTGCAGAGACAAACCCAACAGCCCCCAGGCTCCTTCATGTAGATGTAGGCATGAGACCTTCTGGACCCTCACAGCACTGGAATGAAGCCTGATCTGGAAATCTCATGCAGTCAGAGCATGCTTTTAACTTTTGTCTTATGCTTTTGGTTTCAAACGTGATTAGATAGGAGGGTGGGGCTTAAAGTCTTGAGCAGGGTCTGAACTGGGAATTGCAATTTTTTTACTCTCCTATTTACTCTCCTATGGTCTTAGTAAATAGCAACCTTACGTATCAACTTTAAGAGCAGATGGAGTGAATAGGAAGAAGAACAACAAAAAAGCGGGGTAAAATAGCCCAGAAAGAACCAGCATTAAAACAACAGCCCTGGCAGGGATGACATACTGGCCCAAGGCAATCACAGAGGCGAGACTGCAGGAACAGGGGGAACTTGTTAATCTGAATGCACTTGCTAGTAGTGGGGCAAGTAATGATACTCAGCAGCTACTTTATAGTGCTCAAAAGTTCACATTTGAGGGACTAATTAGAGCAGGTAAAAAGACAGCACCTTGCCCAGAGACACTACCCCCCAAAAAAGGCAACATGTAGAAGAAAGGTAGGATCCTTCCCAGTGCAAAATAGATAAATCTGAAGCAGCTTTGGGGCAGACTACAGACTACAGACATTTCCCAGAACCATTTTTCTTCCATTCAGAAGGATGGCTATGAGAGGTACCCATGCTTTTCCTTCACATAAGAATAGAGATGTCTGAAAACCACCCAGGATATCCTCTAGTTTCCCTAAAGCTTTTGAAGGCATGTAGACCTTGAGCAGGTTTACTCTGGAGAAGTTCAGCATATGGTTGAAATGCCAGGAGGCTTGTTGTAGTATCACCCAGGGAGCTGATTCCAGAACCCTGGAAATCCTGAAATGAACAGGAGCTTGGCATTTCTGCAGAGGAAAGAAAAAAGGCTAGGAGCTGATGTGAACAGGAAATCAATGCAGAAGTAGTTATCTGGAGACAGGTAACGCAAGCTTTATGACAACAACTGTGTATTCATCCTTCTTAGGCCAAATACGAAGCCTCTTGAAGCCCGGGAACTTTTCCCAGTTACTGCTGGATAAGGCATGTCCTTGCCACCTGAGTTGATATTTCTCCTCTGTGGGGTAGTACAGTTCAGTCTGTACTTGCCAGGAAAAAAAAGCACATTTTGTCAATGCAAGCTTCAATCAACACAAATAAAATAACTCTTAATATATTGACTGATTAAGATGAACAGAAAGGATGTCTCTAGTGGGTTCATAAGACATATTGACCTCCAGTCAGACTCATAGAGCATGCAGTCCTTATAGCATACAAAGTAAAATATACAACATGCATAAAATAAGTAGTCTCCTATTTGTAAATTGTCCCTACAATGCCGCACCACTAGAATTTTCCAGGTATCATATTATGGACTCTCTCCATCAACTTCTTGATTGTCACCTTTTAGTGTGCATAATTGTATCAAGCTTTCTCAATGCACAAGAACTTTTCAGGAAATTCCTCATAAAAAAGAAAAGAAAAGAAAATACAGCTTAGATAGTCAGATCTGGCAAAAGTTTCACATTAAAAAAGTGATATTGATCTAAAACCCCTTATGTTATTATCCAAGTGGTTTCCAATTGTTCCTGGAACTATTACAGCATAAAGAACACTGCCAGTTCCTTAGAGAAGGAAACTCATTAGGGTTGCAAGAATTAGCTGAAATTGAAATTCTCTGACATCTTCATGAAGAAAAAAAGATCTGTTTCATGGCAAACAACTCAGATTTTAAGAGATTATGCCAGGTTGTAAAAGTCTGCACAGTTGAGAGAATGGATCTTCTGGTAATAATGTATTTCTAATTTTCACATAATAAGCCCCAAGAATCGATAACTAGAAAGACATTATAGTAATGAGGAAGGCACTGTTACAACATTGGTACAGACTTTGAGGATGTTAGAGAAATTACTCTGAAAGAAATTTGCATGCAGAAAGCTGAAGCAATTGGAAAGTAATGCAAGAATTGTTGGGTGTCAGGAATTGTCCATATTCCTTCTTATGCAGGGGCAGAAGGACACCTGGCAGGAGTTTTTCTTGTAAAGGCTCCTCTGGAGGCGCCTGCAGCAATTGAAAAACATCTGTGGCCACACACATACTGGCACCACAGCCAAAAGGGAATCTGGAAGTGTTAGTGCTTACCATGAAGACTTTTAGCCCCGGGAGACCCAAAATATTCTTAGGCAAGGTGCGAGAGCAACTGGGACCAACCACAAGAAGAAGTCATAATATGATTTGAGGCAAGATGTGATGGTTGTATTCATCTCTAATGTCAAGAGGCAGATCACTGACTTCATAATTCACCATAAAAAATGCTGCCCTACTTGAGGTGAATATTCTGATTTCCAGCTATCATGTGTGCTGCTCCCCCAGGGGTCAGTCAGCAGACAGAAACTGCTAGGCAACCGCATCTGATCCTCAGTACACAGTCAACTGACAGGAACTGTTAGACAGCATCCATATGGTGTTTGAATGAGACATCCCTCCATCCGCACTGGAGGAGAGAATGCTCCTAAAGACCCTCCCAGGACTATGCAGTAGAGTTTAAACCTTAAATAATTCAATGCCATGATTCTTTCTTTCAGTTGTGTTCAGTCCCAAACATTTTATTACTGATGACACAATATTTATGACCCCTCTGAAATGCCAATTAAGAATTGTAATAAGAAACGACTATGTGCTACTGCTGGTGATTTGTCTTTCCTTGTAAAAGTAGCCATATTTTAATGACCTAGACAATAAGGAAATGTAATGTGGTCTACTACTAAGTGAAATCAAACACAATTCCAAATGCAGGCCAGCACTGCCAGCAAGTTACAGAGATTCCCTCAGCTTTAAAGAGGTCTGGAAGGAGGAGCTTTGTTTTACCATTTGCTGGTTCTATGCTGTCCATGGGGGCATGATATATGGTTAAACCTCATGTTATGATATAACAACACAAACATAATTTAATAACTTGGGTGTCAAATGGCTAAGATTTATGGTCAAGGAGGCTTAATGTTCACAAAGGATTGCTCCAGAGATGCAGTCCTATTGGATTAAGAGAGAAAAACTAGCTAATGCAATGTTTTAGACAACATATCTCTGTGGGGCTATAGGCTTTGGATCACTTTTTGCACTGTATTAATATTTCCTTGTTGCATTTCCAGAAACTCTTTTTCTGGGTTCACTCCATGCAAATTTAAAGGATATTGCTATTTTGTAACTAAAGTGTATGGATTGTGTGCTGCTGCTTAAACAAGAGGGTGTGGAGTAGGCCAGATGTGGTTCTTCTCATCTTAGTGTCACTGCAAATATTTCTGCGAGCAGCTTGCAGAGTTTCTGACTTACAGGAAGATCTAATCTACACTGAATTGGCAGATGCTTTTTATTTTCCAAAAAAAAAATAGGAAAAAAAGTAAGCTTGCTAAAGCCTTTCTAAATCAGCAACCTGGAGGCAGGGGCAAGCTGAACAAGGGTAGGTGAGGCATCACTAAATCTGCCAGATCATTGCGAGTCTGATCAAAGGCGAGGACACTCCCAGTTGCAGCAGCTGGAGCAGCCCCAACCTTTGAAAAATAAACTGTAGCTTGTAGGAAAGAGATTCTTCACTGCCTTTCACAGAGTCCCCAGTAATGTGTCATCTCCTTTGGTGTCTGCCCTGGCTCCTTGCCTCCCTTTGGAGTGGCCAACACTTGGCCTCTTTTCCTGACAAGCAATAGTTCTCTAGCTATGCTGTGGCCACAACTGTCTCTCTGACACAGTGTCACGAGCTAGAGCAAGCAGCATTACTGAGAGACACATTAACAGCATCCAAAGAATTTAAAAAAGTCCTGAAGCCCAGGAAAAAAACTGGTCTTCTGAGAAAATAGGAGATGGACTCTATCACCACCACAAACAGCTGCTCACCTTATGCTATGGTGCTGTTTGCAGGACTCCCCATCTTGTTGGCAGGCTCTGAGGAATGTGACTTTCTCATCCATTTACCCAGCTTTATATTCTAAACCAAATCCCTTTTCTCAAGGCTGGTGGAGGTTTGCTCCCTGAAGGAGCATGCCATGTGCTGCTGGTGCTGCACACACAAGTGTCCAAGCAGCAAAAACCTTTGGACAAAATACTTGAGCAGTGTGAGACATCTGCAGAAGTGCTGGTTGTTTCTGCAACAGTGGGCTGGGAAAGGGCTTTTCTGCCTTCAGCCATACGTGAAGAAGCCACTTCTAGTGTGTGGGGTTCACTATTAAGGAGATGAGGACTGCCCCCAGCATTGCTCCCTATTACCATACAGCTCTTCCTTTTGCTCAGCCTGCCCCGGTGGAGTCACCCACACATTTGTAGGGTGAGGTCAGCTGCTATTATGCTGAATGGGCCCAAACACTTATGAAATCACGATGATACCATTTTATACGTGACATTCAATATGTCATGTGGCTGAGATTTGGATCAATACTTTTCTTGCCAGGTAAACTTGGGATTGGTTTTGTTTTTCTTGCACAGTTTTTGCTGTGGTTTAGAGGCCAAGTCCTGTCCACAAGTCTTTTTGTAGCAAAATGAGAATGCCAGTACTTTCAACTAGTATTTTTGGCAAGAGGCATACTCCCATGCTGTTTGGAGAAGACCCCAAGGCATCCAGTGCTTTTCCACCTTTAAAAGCCACAGCTGTTTGGGTTTCCCTCCCTTTGCCTTTCCCTATTCCTTATCCACCTAGTTCCTATGGCCAGAGTTCTATTTCCAGTCAAGACATGAACTACCTTTGTGATCCTGGTCACTTACCATCCCCTGTTTCCCTGTGAACAAAACAGAGATGCTGTTTCCCCACAATGGGTTTATGAAGATGAGTGCCACAAAGGGATAGGAGGCAGCCAATTCCTGCAGCATGGGGGGAACCATAGATGCTGGATTGTGCCCTACTGTCTTACCTCCATCCTCTCCCCCTCTCATCACGCTGCTGCCTTCTCC
Organism: Pipra filicauda; assembly: GCF_003945595.2. Lineage (NCBI taxonomy): Eukaryota > Metazoa > Chordata > Aves > Passeriformes > Pipridae > Pipra > Pipra filicauda. The sequence continues at coordinate 713,244 of NW_024105075.1, forward strand.
CACTCATCAGTGAGCTCTGAGCTCCAAGAGCTTTCACAGTCTTGAAATTTCCCATCTCCTTACCTGTTGCTTCCCCCAGACCTCCAAAGAACCTCACCACCAGACCTGTAGCTTCGTCTGCAGGCAAGGGAGGCAAAAATTCTCCTGCCCACCTTTGCAACACATTTTGAGAACCTCCCTTGATCAGTGCTATCTCGAAAGGTTCAGTGATTTGAGGGGGCAAAGGAGGAAAAGGAGAAGGCAGGGTTCGTGATGTATTTATTAATTCCAGGCCAAGCAAGAAGCTTTCTGGTGGGGAGGGGAACAAAACGGAGCTTCCTTCCCATGCTCATGTACTTATTGTGTTTATATTTGCAAAAATAATAAAATGTTTGAAACGCAAATTGGCCTGAGGCTTGAGCCAGGCTTAGGTTTCAGGGTTTTTTCAGCCTAACTCCTAATCAGTTATTCTGTACCTCAGTAGTCCTGCCTTGCTTGTGCTGATTTACTGGTCAGTTTTATTACCAGTGTTGTAACACAGATATAATAGAGGTTGTCATTGCTTGTCAGTGTTTGAGGTAAGTTGTTTCCCAACAGAACTTGGGCTACAGATAACACCTGCTTTTTTTAAGCGGATCCTTTGCCTGAATGTAATTAATGGAAAGGCTGGACTGGAGCCAGGACTCCATAAAGTTGTTGCCCCACCAGTGTAAAGTCGGGATTTATCTGGTCAGCAGACTTGAAGAGACAGAGACAGAGGCCATGCCTGCCCCTGCCCAGGGTGGATGTTGCATCTTGGCATGTCACCAGGGATCCCGCAAGCACCAGAAAATGGTGCTTGTCATGCAACAGTCTGTCAGGATTTCCCTGTTCCACACCTGCACTGAGCATACCTCACCTGCTTTGAAGGAATGAAGCTGTTGGCTGATGGGTGTTGAGATGCTTCAGTACCACCAGGAACAGGATAGTGGGAGAGTAACTGTGGATGTGGGGTAAAAAGTGGCTCAGCCATGACCAGCTGCAGTTAGGCTGGGTTGTTGTGGTGCAGTTGTGATGGTTCCCGTGCAGATTTCTAAGAGAGCTGTGGCAAAGTGACAGGACAAGAGAACATAGCCTCAAGATGTGCCAGGGGAGAATCAGGGTGGGCACCAGGAGGAATTTCTTAATGAAAATGTTGTATAACGTTGGAACGGGCTGCCAAGGGTGGTGATGGAGTTACCGTCCCTGGAGGTGTTCAAGAAACGACTGGATGTGGCACTTAGTGCCATGGTCTAGTTAGCAAGGTGGTGATCTGTCAAAGGCTGGACTCGATGATCTCAGAGGTCTTTTCCAACGTGGATGATTCTGTGATTCTGTGAAAGCAAAATGCAGAGAAAGAGACAAAACAAAGGGGAATCAAACAACGTAAGTCCTTCCCGATCTGGGTCGTTTGTTACCGGTTCGTAACGCACTCGCCACAAACGCAGGACTCTTTCGCCGCGCTGCGCTGCGCTCCCTCCGCTCCCTCCGCTCCGCTCCCTCCGCTCCCTCCGCTCCGCCGCGCCCCCCCGTGACCAGCCGGGCCGGGCCGGGCCGGGCCGCGCCGCCACCGGGGGGCGCTGCATCCACGCGGCCGCCGCCGGGACACGGGCGGCCACCAGGTGGCAGCAGCAGCCCGCGGGGTCACCGTGCCCGGGGGTCCCTCTGCCCCGGGGTCCCTGTGCCGCGGGGTCCCTCTGACCCAGAGTCCCTGTGCCGCGGGGTCCCCGTGCCGCGGGGTCCCTGTGCCGCGGGGTCTCTGTGCCTCGGGGTCCCTCTGACCCAGAGTCCCTCTGCCGCGGGGTCCCTCTGACCCAGAGTCCCTGTGCCGCGGGGTCCCTGTGCCGCGGGGTCACCGTGCCCGGGGGTCCTTGTGCTGCGGGGTCACACTTCCCCGGGGTCCCTGTGCCGCGGGGGTCCCTCTACCCCGGGGTCCCTCTGCTCCGGGGTCCCTGTGCCCCGGGGGTCCCTGTGCCACGGGAGTCCCTCATCTCCGGGGGCCCCTCTGCCGCGGGAGTCCCTCTGCTCCGGGGTCACCCTGACGTGGGGTCGCTCTGCCCCTGGGGTTCCTCTGCCGCGGGGTCACCTTGCTGCGGGGTTCCTCTGCTCCGGGCTCATCCTGCCGTGGGGGTCCATCTGCCCCGGGGTCCTTCTGCCACGGGGTTCCTCTGGCTCGGGGTCTCTCTACCGCAGGAGTCCCTTGACGCGGGGGTCCCTCTGCCCCGACAGTCGCTCTGCCCCCGGGGTCCCTCTGCTCCGGGGGTTCCTCTGCTCTGGGGTTAACCTGCTGTGGGAGTCCCTCTGCCTAGGGGTCACCCTGCTGCGGGGTCCCTCTGCTCCAGGGTCACACTGACGCGGGGGTTTCTCTGTCCCGGGGTACCTCTGCCACAGGGTCCTTCTGCCACGGGGGTCCCTCTGCTCCAGGGGTCCCTCTCTCCCGAGGTCACCTTGCTCTGGGTGTCCTTCTGCCACATCTCGAGGCTTCCATGGTGTGCTCTGCACTCCACATAAGCAGAGCTGCCAGCCCCAGAGGTATCTGTTATTATTTTTATTAATTATCTTAATCTTTGTGGCTCTGGGTTTCTGAAAGTGGCAGCAATGAGACTTCAGTTTTAATTTGAGCTGAAGTTAAAAAATGCTGTCATTCTGTCTGTAGAGCATGGATTTGTATGGCAGAAATTAAACAGGATTGCTATCACTTTAATTATGGGGAATGAGAGAAGTAAATATGTTTGCAAACAGGGAAAAATGTAAAATCTATGGAGTTAAAACTAGAACAACCTCAAGTGATCATAGATGTGGCCCGGACATAGAATCGTCATAGAATCGTAGAATGGTTTGAGTTGGAAGGAACCTTAAAGATCATCTAGTTAGAACTCTCTTGCTATGGGCAGGGACACCTTCCACTAGACCAAGGTACTCAAAGCCCCATCCAATCTGGCCTTGAACACTTTCAGGGATAGGGCATCCACAGCTACTCTGGGCAACCTGTTCCAGTGCCTCACCACCCTCATAGTGAAGAATTTCTTCCCAGTGTCTAATCTAAATCTATGCCCTTTCAGTCCTCATGTTGCAAAGGGTGATGAGGAATTAAAAAGTATAAATGAAAGGTAAGAACAAGAAGTCAGCAAGATGCAGTTGCCAGAAGTTAAGCCTGGGTAAGGAAGAGTTGATGTCCACTTTGACCATGGTCAGAGTAGCTGGAGAGGCCCTGCTTTCATGTGAGGTAGGAGGGCTGAGGGAGAGGGTGTGTCCAGGGCTCAAACTCTGGCTTGCCACTTTTACATCAGAAAGGTCCTGTTTAGAGACACTGTTTCTTAGGCAACCTGTCTACATGTTATTTCTGCAGTAGAAATATCTGATCTTTTAGAAGGATTTCCTACAGTTGGAGGGCAGCTGATCTGCCCAGAGAAAGGAGCAAAACCTCTGCTAAAGTACCTTCCCTGACCAGCAGACATAAGACCCGCATTCAGGGAGAAAGGGAGACACTGCCCAGGGTCTGAAACCAGACCCTCAGTTCACTGTTTGGGCACCAGGTGGATGTACAGCCTCACCACAGCAGGATGGAGACCAACCTGCCACACCTAAGGACTCTCTTCTGTGAGGTGAGAGAAGCAGGACCATTTTGTACTCCTGGGCAGCTCTTCCAGAAAATAAAAAAGCAGTGACTCAGGCAGCAACAAGACAGACAACAAGACATCCACTGCAGAGGAGGATCTCTGCACCGTGATCTTCATGGGAGAGAACAGACATGAGAGAGGGCTGCCCACCATTCAGCTCCTGCAGGCTCAGAGGCCACTCAGGTGCCAGCTCCATCAGGATCAGCTGAAATGTTACATCAGCTCCTCTGGAGAGAAGGAACCATTACATCCATGAGGTGTTGGAAGTGCTCATCCTAATACACAGAGCATGACAGTGAAATAAATCCTCTGCTCAGTCCTGTCTTGGCACAGGAAACTAATTCAGCTTACTCTACCCGTGGCAGGTAGTGGGCACAAACAGGGCTTTGGTAGGTCTGGCATCAGCTGTCTTTCATGGATGAAAATCATACCACTGGAGAAAGGGAAACCTGAGTAAGAGGCAAGCAAGGTTCATGCTACCAAGCTATGGCAGCTGCTAAGGGGTATGAGGCTGACCACAGACTACGTGCAGCAGAGAAGAATGAGGCTAGCTCCTCTGGGCATCTGGCAATCTCTGCTGAGCTCCATTCTCCTTCTGAGACACACTCAGACTCATTCAGGAAATGCCTTCATCAGTGGAGATGTCCAGATGCTGTGCACATGCAGCAGAGTACTGCTAAGCAGTAAGGCAGCTGCCACATGATGGAGTTAAATCAGAAGCCCCAGGTGGGCACTGGAAAGCATAAAGATAGTTTAAGCCAGGCACATACCATAAAACATTGCTGTTCTGTGCAGCAACATGAGGTAAAGGATAATACTGGGAAAGGAAATCTAGCAGCATCATTATTCTGAAGCCATTAGCCTGTAGCATTTGTAAGTAGAGATCATGTGAACACAGAAAGGAGAAATGTCTGGGCTGAGAATGACCCATTCCCTGTGCTTCTTTGATGGGAAATTTTTTGCCAGTTTGCCTTTGGCTGTTAGTGAAATATGCCTTCTGACAACAAGCAGTGTGGTGAATAAGCCATTGTGGACTGCACTCAACATTAGACTGGAATGAGAGAAAATGGCATTGCTCATTTTCTCTAGTGAGCCTTCACAAATCTTGTATGCAATAAAAGAGAATTTACCATCCTGTCTAAAAGTCCTTCTCAAAGATAGTGCTAGGCAGTCAAATCAGGCATCAAACACAACAGAGTACTGAAGGCACTAAAATGTTCAGTACATTTGGACTGGGACAACCAACAGCTGCAAATGCAGCAGCAGATGAGTTAGCCACATCTGCTGAGGGATGAGAACACAAGATGAAGGGTTTTTTAAAATTGCTAAGCAACTTAGGAGCGAGTGTCATGGAAGGGATCGTGTCATCGAACTCCACGTAGAGATACCGAGTTCTCATTTTAGTCATTGAAGATGTAGTCAATATTGTCAGTGGACTGTAGGTCATTATTTGCTCTATTTTAACTTTTCTAAACCAGCTGAATGTGTTTGAAGATTATTTCTTTCCATTGGCTCTGCAAGGATCTGCAAGGGACAGTTCTTCTGTTTAGATCTGTACTGTGGTTGTCTAAATGTCAGAGAAAGGGTCTTCTCCTATGTGGTGTGTCCATACTTCTCACACAGGGCAAAACCAGACAGACAAAAGAAGATCCAGTGTCATGGCATGACTGCACAAAGCAGAGCAGATTTGTGACAGTGCAGAGTGTACAGAGTGAAGAGGAGAACAGAAAAGGAGCCACTTGACTGCATCATGAGATATAAACCTGATCCTGAATAATCATCCTATTAGCCATACTAATTTTTTACTTAATTTCTAAGCAAAAATGATGCTATGTGAAGGACATACAGGCAAGGACTGAGAATAAGACATTGCAGTACCCTTGGCAAGGTCTGGCTGTCATGACTCTGTACCTAGACAACAGATCACAGCTTTCATCAACAGAGCTCAAAACCAGTTCAGTGTTTATTGGGAATTTGGGCACAAAGTACCCACAAAGCAATGGGAAGCTGGGAGTCAGAAGAGGCAAGAGGTTGTTAATCAGTGCAAAAGAAGCAAGAAAGCAGGTCTGCCTGACAGTGTGGGAACACTGCAGTGGAGCCCCTGGAGATCAGATAGCAACTGAGCGTAAAGATAGATGGGTCTGAGAACCTCAGATATTTCCCTGAAGAGAAAGTCAATGTGGTCCAGCTGTATAATGCCAGACAGTGCATAGACGTGCTTAGGAAATTCTTGCACAGAGCTACTAAGAGTCACACATTTAGTCTTACATATGTGAGTAACTAGGGCAAGATCCAACAATCAAGTAAGGACACAAAGAATGGCCACAGCCTATGCTGAAGTATCACTGGTGATGTTCACAGGCTTAATGTGAAAAGCAAACCAAGAAAGCAGTAAATAATAGGACTAGATGGACAGCACAATGGGGCTTATGTGCCAAAGCCAAAGTGAGGAATAAAAAATACAACCCTTTACTACTCTCTGTTGAGGCTTAGAAAGATGACACATAACAAGGGACAATGGAATGCTGCTCAGCAGCCCACCAATCTGCAGCAGAGACATACAGTTACAGCCTTGAGCTGCCAGTTAAGGCAATTGCAGTTCATGTTTTTAAGTGCTGGTTTGATCCTTTATATATCAACCAAGAAGCAAAGGCTACGTCCACCTTATTTGAGACAGCTGATGTTCCTGGCCAAAGCTCAGGGAAGAAGTCTGTGCTGCCCAAAAGGATTTATGTTTCTGCAAACACACTGTAGCTCTCTATATCCCTTCTCCGTTACACATTTATATATCTTGGCTGAAACACAAGTGTTTCTTCTGTAAAGATGTGGTCGTTTGGTCAGAATTCACTTCTTTAGTTGGAAAAATGCTGAAAGTGCTGATCCTGATCTTCAGTTCTCTCCATGTCTCACTGATGACAGTAATATGTCAGCATCAGTTCAAAAGACACACAAGTCCAGGGAAAGATTCTCACCTATGGAAGGCAAGAGGCTTTTGTTCTTTTCTATCCATTTCTTCCTGCCTGTCCTCCTCCCTTGACCATGCCATTCCACCCCTCTGTCACACAGTTTTAAGTATGATGAGCATCAGCACCAGTACATGGCAAGTGATAGGATCACATGCCCAAGAATTGGACCAGCAAGAAAGAAAAGTGCAATTCTCTGTTGGCCAAAATGAGTTCTGCCAGCTCATAGCATGTCCTGAGGCCATGCATAGCCCTAATACAGACTAGCTGGCCAAAGTCCAGAGTAGCAAAACACATAAACCTAAGCACGGGAATCATTCTTCTTCCCTTCAGAGCTCCTATGCTTGAAGTTCAGGATGAACACTCTGTTGGATAAAGAATTAAATTAGCAAAGCATTTGGATTACTAGTCTAGGCAGCAGCAGAGGGCTCAGTGCCACAGGGGATCATTCATCTCTCTGTTCTCCTGACATGCTCCCAATTCAGGTTTCAATGTGTAAAGTCCTTTTGTAGAGAGATCCTTCTGTGGGTATGAGGTATTCATGGTCAGTCTTCGCGATCGAAGATTTGGGAAAGGTCATTACCCTTCGAGCCTGCGCAGTGGATTTTTTAGGTGAGACACAGTGTGCGCTGAACTGAGCCCACCCTTTAATCCTGAGGTTCATCTGCTGGGGCCGAGCGAGCTTGGACAGTCGCAGTGAGGTCCTCAGGGCGTAGGTTTGTTTAGAGTGACCTTCTCTTGGATGGATGGCCTTACAGGGCTGACGAGCTCCATCTGCCCGGGGAAGTCCCCTGACCGGGAATCGAACCCGGGCCGTGGCGGTGAGAGCGCTGCATCCTAACCACTAGACCACCAGGTGCCCTGCGTGTGAGATATATTGTGGTCTGTAAAGACCTTTGGGTTCCTCTTAAGACTCTGTGAGACAATCTGTGAATTCCTTTACCTCCATTTGTGTGCAGTTACTCACGTCCATAGACTCACTATGGTTGAAGGCTTGCTAATACTAGTGTGGGATTTACAGTCCTGAGCCCTTTATGAAGGTTGCAAAATGTTAAACATTCTCAGCAGTTCTGGGGAAAAATCATATTTTATGAGATTACCAGGTGTAATTACGAGAAAACCAGGTGTTCTTCACTGCAAAATGCCTGTCCCCTTTTTTTTTACTGCAGATTGATCTGTACTCAAGGGAAGCAGACTGTCCCACACCATCATCAGTTTCCAAGATGAACATTCCTAAGGTGAAAATCAGCAGTATACACAGTGCTAACTTCAGCCTAGGGAGTCTGTTGGATTAAGCAATGGGAGCAGACAAAAAGCTCCTTAGAAATGCTGTGGGTGACAATTGTCTGTGGTCGGTTCATTCATCCCGGGGTGGTACTGTATGTGGGAAGTGAGTGCGGGCTAACAATGCCACAACTGCTTTCCCAACCCACATGTTGGTCACGTGTAGGTCCTCTTCAGCCCAATAAAGAAGTGGGCTGAAACGTGAGTTGCCTTTCACTCCACTGAAAATGGCTACAAAGCACTGCAGCTGAGTGAGTAGGGCTGAGTGAGAAGGCTCACCAAAGTTCAGTGTCAGTGTGTTAAGAAGCACAACTGTTTAAAGTAACTGGCTGGGCAGACGAAAGGTATTTGCAGATTGTTCTCTATCCAAAAGGGCAACATTAAAAGTGTTGCATAATCAAAACTGTGTACGTGCAGTTCATGTTGAGAATGAGTGACTGAGAGGTTTATTTAATGCGTGATTCAGTGTTTAAGCTATTATTACAATTTTTCTTTTTATGCCTTGTCCTTTGTGCTTTTACATATGCCTTTTATTAAAGTTCCAAGAATTATTTATGCAATTTCTTTTGGAGGAATTCTTGAAGGCTTCCTATAGTTATGATCAAATACCAGGGAATTTAGTCTTCTGCTCCTGCTTAAGTTGATTATAGCAGTGAGTTGAATCTTCATACATGTCTTAAAGAGCATTTGATCCTACATATACAGACACACCAACATACATATAACCATATGTACATAGACCCAGTTTCTGCAGCTGCATATGAAAACTCTCACTAAATGAAAGCTCCTCGAAGTAGAAAATTACTTTCTTCTGTGTTTGCCAGTGATATCGTATGTTTAGTAATATTTCACTGTAAATTCTTATTCTGAATAGTGCCAACTTGCAGTGAAAATAGTGTATTAATAATGAAAAAGAGCACTGGTATCACAAAAGGAGCATAAGATCACATCCACACTTTCCTGTCTCTGATCTGTAGTACTGGGTCTAAGGCTGTTGGCCCTTCTCATATAAGAGTCAAATTCTGTCTTCAGGGATATTTTGTACACATTCTGCTGCAATCTGAGGCTTGATGTGTAGGGATATTTTGATGAGCTTATCAGCTCTGATCACCAGCACAATGGTGCTGCTGCACAAAGAGGATCTCTCCCAGACTGACTTCATGGTTATTTTCCCTCCTTCTATACACCGTGAGCTCTAAGAATAAGAATAAATGGACTTCCCAGTTTCCAAAGTCAAAGACAGTGTGAATTGATATTGCCCACCAAAATGCAGTGAGACTAAATCAATAACATCTGCAATAAGGCATAATGAAGACAAAATTATATCTCAGCTTTCCCAAACAGCTGTGAATCTATTTTTAATGACCCTCATTTTTGGCAGTCAGCTAAACAACTTTTAAAATGTCCTCGAAAATGGATTGTTAAGTAGATCAGCAATGCAGAACACTGAAATGCCATTAATTGCAGCTTCTTCTGTGTGGTCTATAGTACTTGGCACGAAAACACCCTCACTCTATACCTAGACTTGAAAACATATGCGGCACCGTAGGGAAGTTTGAAAAAAAATAAGTGACTTTAAATAGGTGACTTAAAGAATAATGCAGTGTGAATGTAGCCACTGATTTGCATTTTTTTTTTAGGTAGGGTTTTTAGAGAAACTTTATCTGTTTTCGCAGCCATGCCCTATCATTCAGTGGTCCTGCCCTGCATGATGACAGCTTTGTACACTGATAAAAAAGCTCCTGGGCTCGGCCTCTTGGGCTTTCAGCACAGGTTCTCAGTTTGAAAGAGTCAGCTTTCTTCCAGCACCGATGGAGTTCATCACAGAGAGGTACAACATGGCATTTTAAACCTCAGCATGATGTGTATTTTTCTTAAAATGCAGAGTATACAGTGACAGTGGAGGTGGTGAAAGAGAGTCGTAGAGTGAGAGGTGTATTTGGTTATTCTTTGCACTCAGTCACATAGGTCAAGCTCATCTAGGGTGAACAATGTCTCCCGGCAAGGCAGAAAACAGGGAAAAAGTGCTTCTCTTGGGATCTGCTTGTGGTGATGCCTGGCAGTGTGAATCAATGAGGTTACTGTGGACTGCGATTATTGCTCATCTTGCATGGTGATTTGAACAACACTGACCTTCCAATTTGCTGAGCTTTCCTCTTCCTCATACCTAGCAATGAAACTAAGTTCTTTTGTACCAGTTCTGTCTGGTACAAAAATTAATCAATATTACTGTGCACACCTCATCCTGTTGCTCTACATGCTGCATGCTTCTTCCCTAACGAATGTACAGTCCAGATACAGGTCTCCATGCTGCTCTTTGGAAGCCTTTAGGTGACTTCTCAGAACAAATATGGTTTCTTCAATTGGCTCCATTCCCTGGGAAAGGCTGCTGGTGAGGGCTGACACTACACCACACTCACAGCAGCAGGGTTGGTACGATGGAGTATGTTTATTTCAAAACATATAAATAATCACCAGAACCATTCAGCAGAACCTCACTTGACTATATGTACTGGTGATCTGGTCCCCTGTGTTAAAATATTTGGTGGACAGTGGAAATTCACACCCAATCTCTAACTTCTTTCACGTAGGTTTGGGAGTTGTCCTTGTGGCATTCGTATTTACCCTTCCTCTCTACTCAGTTGTCCCAGTATGTCTCCTTAGAAATTTTGGTTCATCCCTTGCCCTGGTGTGCTACTAAGCACTTTTGTGTTGATGTCGGTTCCATATTCAGTTGACCATAGTAGCCTTCTGGTCTTCTTGTTTTCCCTGGATGAATGGTGGTTAGTTTCAGATTGTTAAAGTCAAAAGCCTGGTTAGCAGGGCAATTACTTGTACTTGCAGTGTGCTTCCTTTTCACCAGAGAATGAGACTGATCCTGATTTTCGTCTATTTCCTATTTCACACCACTCCAGTGTCAATCTGCTCACACTTTGAGAAGTGCATTTCATGGCACAGGGAATGCAGGGCTCCTGAAATGATTCCTCAGTGGAAAAAGTGCTGTGCGTCTGTCTTCCACATTTATCTTAAAGATCACAGCAGAATAAAAGTACTCTGCAAAGTGGGAGCAGCCTGTTACTCTGAATTCTTGACGCCTCTGTCTACTCTAGATATCTAAGAGCTCTATCTGTATGTTTGGAAAGCAGTTGCTATGGTCTACACTGATTAAGCTGGTTAAGGAGAGATCACACAGTGCTGTGTTATGAGGATTTTATATTTGCTGATTTTAAATGCAAGTTTCCCCCTCTTTGACTAAGCAAAGCATAAGCATATATACCTATTTTTTCTGAGTGGCAAAACTTCATAGCTTCCCACAGATGGTGTATGTTTAATAGGCACTTTACGACTGATCTGATTATCCAGCAACTGAGCCCCTCTGTCCTCCTCAGGCATTCCTTTGGAACAACTAGATGGGATAATTTTTTTGTTCTGTGGAGTAAACAAATGCTCTTCCATGCCCCCTCAACTCACTTTCATGTCAGCCTGAATCCCAGTTTGGTTTTTCATTTTACTTTTCTATTTACTAGTAGCAGACTTTTCTTCAAACCTTTCACTGAGTCTCTCCATTTCACAATGAGTAAACATGAATCTGCAATTTGTGATAACTTCAGTCTTTTTATAGAAAACTAAAAACACACTCTGAAATCCCTACACAAACATGCCACTATCTAACTGAAAGGAGAGCATGTTATGCGTCAGGAGAATGGTAACTTGAGTACCTCGAAGGAGAGGAAAACAAAACTATTTAAAAACATCAGACTGCATACATGATCTCTCACAGAGGAACGCTGTAAGTTATAGTCCATGAATTAGAGGAGAATACCATTGACACTGGGGAATTTTAATGAAGAGAATGAAATTCTCATCATGTCTAAGCCAGAAATTAACATGCATTAACATTTTTCTTCCCATGGCTCTTACTGCCAGCTTCAGCTATTTTGAAATATTTGGGGCCAAAGCGGGAGCAAATCTCTAGAGGGAAGAAAGCTATTAACATCGCCATTAGTTCACAACACAGCTTTGTTTCTTGAAAGGCACAGACACTGCAGGAGGTGCTTCTTGCAGATACATGATGGTTGTACAACTTTGAAATAATGGCCCCTGGGGCCCTGAGCCTACAAACCATTTCTCATGTGACTGAGAAACCCCTGGGCTGTGTCGGAGCTCCTTGCGAGAGGCAGGGATTGCCAAGAGCACCATCCTCCTCCTTGGTGGGGTCAGTAGGAAGTCTCAGTCACCCAACCAGAATCCCGACCAGACTGAGAAAAAAACATTTTACTAGGTGAGCTACACAGTCCAAGTGGCTTTTTATTCGTGGCTAGGCCTGTGGTCATGGTATCTGGCAAAGAAATCTGGTCCTTTGTTATTTTTTGGCAAAATGACTTCAACAGACATTTCCCTGCTGCACCCATGTTCAGTGCAGCTGAAAAGAGACAGGAGTTTTAGTGAAATGCAAGATCACGTGATGATAAAGAAAGGGTGGGTCAAACAGGAACTCTTTCATTTCATTCCTGTTCCAAAATTTCCTACCAGTCTTATGAACAAATCTGAGGGGATGCAGGGGAACATTAGGCCCAGTATAGTTAGCTATTTAGTATCAGGCCGGCAAACTGTCTCCAGTAATGCACGTCTTCTACCTTAACACACCGGAGCAGATGGTTTCCATAGGGCAAATAATTATAATGGGCAGAGTTTATGGGTATACCTTTTTCTTATGTTAACCGTTGTGAGTTTTCCCCCAGATTTGTCCTCGCGAGCAGAACATGCAGATGTCCTGTTCAACAATGTACTGCTGGTTGCAAGCTGGTAAACCAAGGAAAGTCAGACATTTAACATGGACATTGCACATGGAAACTGACGTGTAAATAGTCTATAAAAAATGTCTAAATAGGTTTTGTGCAGGAATATATATAAAATTGCAGGATCACAATGTTCTGTATGGAAAATGGCTTCCTTAGTGTGTGTTTATGTGATACCCTTACACAGAGGAGGCTCATTTAGTTCCTATTTTCTATATAGTGGTATGATGTCATGCAATACTTTTCCTTAACCAAAATTAAAAAAAAAGGGGGGGGGGGAGGGGAAAGTCTATTTTCAATTAAGGCTTTATTTTAGCTTAAAAGTCAGTTCGGACTCCACACCTGCTCTTCAGTCCAGCTTCCAATTTTGGTTATTCCCTGTAATTATTTCCTTCATTTTTTAAAATATTTCCTTTTTCTGCATGAGAGAACCACATAATCAGCAAGGGAAACTTACTAAATATACGGGCAAGAGAAAATAATTACAGGCAAAGTGGTTTCAAGTTAACATGGTGCAAGTGGAATTACAGATACTCCCTGTTCAGCTGTAGTAGGAATACAATTGTGTGTGGTGGGCTACAAATTTCCACTCTGTTCAACAAAATGTGATTTTTTAATTGTTTTTAATTTAGTGAACTCAAAATTTGCCTTACGGAACTGTAAGCCAACCTTTGAATTAATTGTGTTTACTAATAATCCCAATCAAAAAAATCAGATACTTGGGTTTACTTTGAGTGCAGAATCTGTACTGGCAAACAAGACATATTTGTCTTTTTACTGTGGTTTAATTTAGGACAACCATTGAGACTACATGTCAAAATAACATGCTAGTAACATATCATCACAACACCTGGTGAGGCTGTGTAATCAAACACTTAATGATTTAAAACAAAATTAAAATAAAATAATTGATGCTTAATACTGCCAAGAGGAAGGTTAAATGTAATCTACCTAAAAGTTTGTGTGTTGTTAAATAAGAATAATAACTAAAAAGCAATCCAGGATACCTGTGTTCCTTCTTGTTTCTACTGGTAACCCTGTGGTAAAGTCAAGTAATGATTGATTTTGAGAGAATTATAGGTATTATGAATTGTAATCAGCAGAGGATGAGAATAATTATGCAGAGAAAGGGCGAAAAAGCTGAAACATGGCTGAGCAATATTCTGATTGATGGCAAAGTCATTTCCTGGCTGTTAATGACTGATTTTTCAACAGTCAGCACAAGCACTAAACCTGTGGGGGAAAAGAGAAAGAAATGGTCACGTTATAGAGAAAACTACTGTCCTCAGCTTACCATTTTCATTAGGAATAGGTGAACAGGCTTGGAAAAAGTCCTGCTGATCACTGATCAAGACCAACTCTGTGTGAAAAGACTACAGCTTTGGGTAAGCATGTTTGGAAGTGCTTTGAGTTGTGCTTTTGGTTTGCTCTATAAGTGCCCAGTGAGCCTTCATCCCCTTCAAGGTCCTGCATCTCTAAACCCAACCAAAGCACCCTGGAGAGGGCTGGTTTGGGGATATTACAGGGCATCAGCAGAATAGAACAGCACATACACCAGAAATCCTGTCTCAGTGAGTCATTTGGATAGCCTATGTGATCTGAAAAGTTTTCCGTTGATGAAATCTCGGTTGTATCTGGCTTTCTGGTGTTCTCAGATGAAGTGAGTACCAGTCCCTCCAGCTGGTCAGATGTTACCCCTTATGTCCTGTCTGCGAGCTCCCCTCCATGATAGCTTACATCTGCTCTCCTCCTGCCCTCAGACCTCTCTTGTTTTGCTCTCAGGAGAAAGGCATGTCGCCTCCAGAAAGGCTAATTACCTGCCCCTTGCCACATTTCTGCGTGCGTGCACATGTGCTGGCGATATGCACACAGGCCACAGCGAGCGAGCACTGTGGGGGGTGGGATGCTGAACAAAAAAACAATCACTCTGATCTTACAGAAGTCTCTGAAAAAATGTCTGCATGTGTGTTTTCAAGTCTTAAAATAATTCTAATTTCTATTTTATGCTTCATGAGGTCATGGAGTGGACAAGCCTACAGAACAGTGGGCTCTGGTTGACAGTTGTGTGCTCTTTAAACTGTGACACTTTCAAAAAAGAGACTAATTTATCTTATCAACCACAACCATAAAATAGGGTAAGGGATGGAAATAGATTAGAACCCATAAAACTGAGGGAAGCGAGACAGCCACCATCCAGGCAGGGACAAACACTGCCCTGTGAGTTCCTGCTGACTTTGAAGAAACTTGTGGATTGTTCACTGCTGGCTTTGTGAAGTGTCTCCTGTCATGGGAACTCTCCTATCAAGTTTGAGCATCCAGAGAAGCTCCAGAAACATGCTTTTACAAACCTCCCCTTTCTCTCTTAGTGCAAAGATGATGTAGGTGTTAGATTTTGAGAGCTGGATGTATACCAAAGGGCACTGTTTGCCAGCAAACCTACACCAAATTCTTTAATAGGCAGTCTTCCATCTATCCATGAAATTATGTCTGTATAATGCTTAGTACTTTCCAGAAGATTTTGAAGTGCCACAGAAAAACTTGGGTGATAGATTTTCAATTATTTACAGAAATCCAAATTGTCCAGAGTTTTTAGTCCCGATTCTAAACTCTGTAATACCAGCTTGATATGAGTGCTGTCTCATTGATTTTAGTGGAGTTATACTAACAGACGAAAACAGATGAAATGAAGAATGCAGTCAGCAGCTGTATCTCCTCCCAACAGCGGGTCAAACGCATCTCAGCAGCCAAAAGCACCAGAAAAGAGGGGAGATCAGCAGAATAAATGTTAGAAACATAAAATGACTGTAATTTAGACTTGATAGCATTGGGATTCTTCATTAGGGACAATAAAAGACACAAATAAACAGAGGGAGAAAGATGAACTGCTTACAAGCAGTGCATACAGTGGAATAATAAATCCTTCTACTGTCTCTCTCTGAGGTTCAGTGATTGTTGCTTGTCTTTTCTGTAGCTCCTCAGGCAGTGCCTCTGAAATCTCTGCTGTGCCACAGGCCCCTACAGAACATTGCCCAAAGACAGGAAAGAAGATTCTCTATTTTTCTCCAAGCCAATTTACTAGTAACTTAAATTTCTGTTTAACAAACTCTCCTTTTTGGAGATGCTGGCAAAGATTTGAATGAACACAGTGGGATGCAGACTTTCCTTTTTTTCCCTTTCTTTCCTTTTTTTTCTTGCGCTCATTTTGTGGATGTGATCTCAGGGTAAAATACTTAACTATGTGTGGGTCACAGACAACTTATTGAACCCTGTGCTTTGAATAACTCTTTTTCAGTAGGCAGGAGGAAGCATGCTGGTTAGGATTAATGTGCAGCAGTTTGCCTTCTTGTTATATATTGTTACAGGCATTTTCTTTTCTAATGTGAAGTACATTTGAAGCAGAGACTTGGAGGAAATCATGCCTAACTGGAAGCACATGGACAGCCCAATTGGTTTCAGTTACTGTGTTTAGTAACGAGCATGTGCTTAAATTTCTTGCTTAACCTGAGGAGTCAGGAGGGCTGAAGGGTGTTGTGGCTGATACTGATGTTGGTTGCAATTTTCTGATGACAGGGGAGACTAGGCAACATGCCCATTTCCCAAGTTGTGCCTGGTGGCTGCAGCATAGGATGGGTTCAACTTGCCCCCTCCCTTCATGTAACCTAGGTACAGTCATTTCTAATCGGCATTTCCATGTCACACCTGTGAAATCAGTATGCTGATGCGATCTGTGCATCGTGCACCTGGGTACCCGCAATTAGACTGACATGCCTAAAACCACTGTGGTTTGCTGCCCTTTCTCTCATGAACAGTGATGTCTCTCAAACTTTCTTCCTAGTGCCCCCGCTGAGACATGAGCAGAGTCACAAATGAGGAGGTGAAATGAGGATAGAGTGGGAAGAGGAATGAGGTTTCGGTGGTTTTGTGGAGGGACACTGCTGTAAGCCCACTGCCTTTCAGTGAGGGCCTTGGGGCAGCTGACAACTACCATGGTAAATGCTGGCAGGCAGTGATTTCCACCAAGTCCTCTGCTTCCTGCTTCAGCAGGAGTTTTCTTAGTCATAATCCATTCCCTGGTTTTGGCCTGGACTAGCCACCTTTCCCAAGTCATATTTGACATCTTATTTCCAGGAGATGGTCAGCCAAACATCTCCCTGTCAGCTTCAGCTACTTCCAGATCTCTGGATTAACAGGTGGGCTTCTTGGAACTGAACAGGTCTCACTGGATCTGGAAGCATGGTTAGTTCTGTCCATTCAGAAAGTAATATGTCTACTCAGATGTCCAACCAAGGGCACAGGAACTAAAGTTTAGATCTCTTCTTTCTCCCTTCCTGCTTTGAAAACAGTGGCTTCATTTTGGCAATGTTTTAGGTAAGCTTTGGATGGAAAATGTTTTACAAACCAGCCCCATGGACTATTTTGAGCAAAAGATGCCCCTGGGAGCCAGAGGGTAGCTGATGTTGCCAGCAAAGTTGCCAGTCATTGCCAGCCACCATGATATTTTGTTATCCAGCTGTTTGTTGACTGAAAACTGGATCAAGACCTATGTGTGAAAGATATATCTCTTTCCTGGGAAAAGACAGCTTAGCGCTTGCACATCAAGTACAAGAGCAGCAAGCTTGCTGGGGTTTGTTTTCCTTTTTTCCTCCCTTTTGAAAGGCAACTGTGAGTCATGGTCCCAACAATTTGAAAGATAACAGCACTCATGGCCAGATCAACAAACAGGCCATGTGTAGTGGGGGTGGACCAATAGCCAAGTGCCCTTGCCTGAGCAAATGCAGCTAACAAACGTTTGTCACCCAACCTCTTGGATGCCAAACGTATTCACTGAGTAAATGAGGCAGCTGGGTTGTTCCTTTCCAGGAAATGGCACAGGAGAAAGATGCCTACAGTAGGTGACAGGCAATGAAACTGTCATAGGTAAATGTACCGCAGCTCTTGCTGAAGTCCATCTTGCCAGAGATTTAACTTCAGCCCATGCATTCCACTACTGCTTGGATGTTACTCCAACTTGACCTGCTCTTCTCTTGCTCTCTGAGCAAGTTTCTTGCCAAGATTTTCTCAAGAGTGCTCTCAGACAGCAAACATAAGTTTTTTCTCTTATACAAGGCCTTTCTCACCCCTAAAAAGCCTTTCATGTCACAAATGCAGCTTCCCACTGGCACTACACTTCAAGAAAAGACACAGAAAAATGAAGTCAGGAGATAACACACAATGTAGTGTAATGGGGGCACCAGTGTGGAGATATTTTTGCTTTCTTTTTTTTAAAAAACTTCAAATAAATTCTGTTCCATAAAAGTGACAAGGAGCCAATTTAAAGTGAAGGGAAGAAAGTTCCAGCATGAGTCACTGCTCTATAAGTTCTGTAAACTGAAAAAAAAGGAAAAAAAAATCAGCTACTCCAAACCTGTATCCTCTTGGCAGCACGTAGGTTAGTAAGCAGTCTACAGCCCAAGCTGGGAGACAAGTTACCCATCTCTTGTTTAGGGCAAGCGCTAGTGCAGTAGACAGGATACTAATGTCAGCTATAGGGCCACTGGAATCACGAGCACACATCCCATCCCATCCCATCCCATCCCATCCCATCCCATCCCATCCCATCCCATCCCATCCCATCCCATCCTTCTGCTGTACTGGAAATTTGTTGTCTCATCTGCCATGCCAGTCAGGGTTTTAGCCTAGCTTTCTCGTGATCTAGAACATCTCATGGAAGGTAGCCCACCTTTGTCTGTTTGACCACAAGAAATAGGCACAAGCCCAGCAACAATTCATGAGTCCAAAGGAAGCCCCCGTAAGTGCCCTGCTCATGGAATTCCACTTCATCTTTAAGCCTTCATCCCTCAGCAATCATAGAAAGTTTAAAAATACTATACTAAAAAGAAGCTTGGACCTGATGTATTAAGGTCTCTGGTGAATTTGCTTTTCCTCATATCCTTTAGTTACAGAGAAGTGCCATGTTTGCAGTTTTACTTTTGGATGGCCAATGGCAGGATTGTTAAAAAAATATTTCTAACAGGTATGTTTGCACAATGAAAGCATCTAATATGGCCAAAAGAAGCAGGGAAACCACTCCTTTGTATGGCTTTGTAGTTCTTTCTTTTTTCATGTTGAAGTGACAAAACACATAATAACTTACATCTGACTTGGTGAAACTTTACATGTACAAGAGTTGGCTGGGAAATGCACTTTATCTGAACTTTGTGGCCAATGGCCAAGCTAAATAAACCAAATTAATATTAATTTCCCTTAGCCCTTCCATCCCTTCCCTGGTAAATAGAACCACCTCTGGGATTTCTAATGGTAAGTTACCCTTGCAGCATCTGGTTTAACTTGGCTACTATATCGACAAGATGTTTTTCCACTCTCAGTCTACTTTCTCTTTTTTTTTGTAAACTTATAAAACTTCAGAAACCTTACTGCATCCCTGTAGCTTGCAAGAGTATTTTGGTCTCTTTTAGTTCATGCCTAGGCATAAAAGCAGTATAATCTAACTTGGGAGATGTGACTTAAATCGTAAATATTTGTTATGTTTAAGAGCCTTGGGGTGGTATGTGACTTGAATGGATATGAAGCTATTTAGCAAATATATCTATGTTCTAAAGTAGAAAGAATAATTTATTACCTATGCAAGACAAAAAAATTAAGCCATGCTGCAGCCACATCTCAGCATTAGCTCTGCCATCTTCTGAGAGTGTTCTTACCAAAGAGAATTCTAACTTTGGGGTTTTTTATGAAAATATGTTTTCTGGAATGGGTTCTATTAAGATGAGATGAAGTTTATATTTATTATATTCTGCATGAGGTTCATTACCAAAATAGTTGAGCAAACAGTCACAGATGTGAACCCCCTGTGCTATTCTCCCTGTTTTTCTCGTAGAAATGTTGTATCCTGAGACTCCAGACTCTTTTGTCTGGGAACAGGATCTGGCTTGCCTGATTTGGAAAGCACCTTATGCCTTAGCAAATGCGCTTTCAGGATGGAGTTAGCATTTCAGTAACTCTTCAGGTCTAGCTGAGGTTGGGAGCCATGGGGTTCCAGTGCCTATGACATCTACCTCTGCGGCCACTTGGCCAAGGTTGTTCACTCTGTTACCACAGCTGGGGCCATGGTACAATGTGAAAGATTGTTGATGTTAATGCAAAATGTTAATGAAACATTCTTGATGTAATGAAAAAAAAAGGAAGATGAAATGGCAAAGCTAAGGAGTGAGGAGGAACTCGTTCAGAAATCTCTCAACCTTGTTGCTTTGTGTGACCTGGGAAGCTAAGACATACAGACATGCTGTGACAGGCATATGCCAGCATAGTGATGTGCTCTGAATAAACTTAATTCCCATCAGGACACAGGAATGGTTGCAAGGTCATACCAAAGTCTACCTTGTCTGGGGGTCTGCCCCTGAGTGTGGTCAAGAGCCACACAGGGCAGACAAAGCATGGGCTTCTGGAGAACGCTGCCCAGACCGCTGTCTGCAGACAAGATGAAACTTCTGGTTTTCCCCTGTGGCTGCTTTTTCTAGACTGCTAGTTCATGGAATTGGCATATAATAGACCGTGGGTCTGATCAGACTTTTCTTCTTAAGGGGAGACACTGGTGACTTTGTTTAGCCTTGTTGTAAGTGGTTGAAATAACAAACCCAGTGAAACCACAGACCCACTTCATGTGCCAGAGCTCTGTGGTAAAATGTCTGCAGAGCTTTAAAAATGCAACACAGAAAATGGAAAGCTTCTGCCACATAAAGAGCACTCACTCAAGCCATTGACTGTTCTGTAGCAAGTTAGAGATACATTTCATACAGGAAAGGGAGAACTAGATTGCTATAGAGGATGACTGCATTTTCCATGGAGGGAATTTATACTTTATCTAATAGCTGTGACACAAAACCCTTTTGCAAACCACTCTGTCCAAATACTAAAGGGCTTTTTTTTGCAGAAGGACAGAGCATCTGCAGAAGCTGCCAAGAATTGATGCGCCTTTGCCTCAAGTCAGAGTAATGTATTGACTTTCAGCATGATTAGGATGGACTTTTGCCCAGAACAGGCAAATTGGTTCTGAATGAAAATTGCTCTTCAGAAGTGGCTTTTTGTTAGTGATGTTATTATTATTTTATTTTAATGTAATTAGGGTTATGTTCTTAAATCATAATTGTCATTGTTATACTTCCCTTAAGTCAGCATAGCATTACATTTAGTGGTCTTAGTAATGATGCGAAGGGGTTGTGAATCTCACCTGCCATGGATAGAGCCTTCTGTTTCTACATAATTTGGTTGTGCTTGGAACAGAAATTGTCCTGGAGATGCCTCAGAAAGATAGTGTCTTGATCATAACAATTACCTGAGACTGAAAAGCCATCTGGTTAAAATCAGATCTTCTTATGTGCTTTATGTACCATCTTTGAAGGATATTCCTCCTTCCCTCCTGAAAAATTAGAACAACTGACCTGTTAAAGCATTTTCCTAGTCATACTATTTAACAAATTGGTTTTTAATAGCTGCATTGGGCAAAGAACTATTTGAGTTGAGCCTGTGGTGACCATTTTCCTGCAGCATTGGGATGTTAGATAATGAATCTCTCTGTTCCAAGGACCTTGGGAGCCAGGGAAGGGTTCACTAGACAGGCCCAGAGGGTACATTCCTAGGTGTATTTTAATGTCTTGAAGGAGAGCAGCATAGCAGGATGCTGTGGAAAATTGACCTTCCTGTCTTGAGAAATAAGGATACCATAAGCGATAAAAGAAAAAACCCTTCTGTGTTCCCTCTCCCTCTCTAGTAATGAAGTAACACTGCAAGGAACAGCCTAGCCTTCAATTTAATTTCAGTCGCTCATGCATTTTTTACCCATGACATCACCCTGAATGATTAGGAAATTATAACCAGGATGTGAACTCAAGCAGAAGCTTAGGGACTTTTCTCTGTCACGAGGAACAAGAAATGACGTGACTCATGCCATTTTTCAACAGGTCTCCCGCTGGGTATTTGTGTCCCATGCTGCACTTGGTTCAGCCATCTTTCAAGCTGCTCCATGTCAGATCAAGTGGAAAGGAGACCACAGCCAGCACATGAGAGGCAGTCTGGCTGGGGAAGTGAGTAAAAGGAAGACATGTCTGAGTGACGAGATCAGCGAGGTGTCATAGCAGCCCAGGTGAGCAAAGGTCAATGATGAATTGACCTGCAATGAAACCAACTTTGGTATTACTCCACCTTTACCTCTCCCTTCAAAAATATGACCATTAGCCTTGTTTCAAAGTAAAAGAAAATCAAAAGCCATTTTAATTTTGCCAGAGGAAAAAGATTAGGAAAAAAATCTGAATTCTCGCACTTTTGTGCTGTGATAACACCCATGCTTCCCATTATAGGTTTGAAGACTGGCTTTCTGAGTGTGGCTCTGTCAGCAGATGATGCCAGCCACTTTGAGAAATGCCTGGTCAGGTTTCTATCATAACTCACTGTCTTGTAAATATGTTTAATTTCTGTTTGAGCAGAGGCTGTCTTCTAGCAGAAATACAGATATTTCTGCATTTATCCTTCACAGAAGTCATAATGCTTCTGGAGATTACAGACAGGCATTACAAATACCTCCCTCCAAGTCTCACTCTCTGTGAAGTTCAGTGTCATCTGGCAGGAGAAGACATCAATCACTACAGAGAAGCACAGGCTAATGTTTCTAAGCCAGTCTGGGCTGCTATCTGCTTCCCAAATAGCTTATCCTATCAGTTCTTTTTATTGAGATTGATTCCTCATATTTTGCTAGTTCGAGGATATACTCCATTTATATTTATCTTGTACTGTAAAGCTAATAATCAACATTGTTACTGTAGTTATTTTATGAGCCAATTTCTTAGTACCCAAGAGTGTTTTTATTACTTCCCTTTTGGCCTTTCCTTCAGAGTACTGAAAGTATACAATGCAGGTGGAAGAAGTGTTGTACACACTTTGTGTCAAAATTCATTGGCTGATTAGTATTATTTCTTTTTTTTTATATCTTTCTTTTATAGCTTTTTGTTTCTCTAGTTCTGCCTAGAAAACTATCCATAGAGGTTGGAGGCTAGCCTGAAGGCAGCTCTAGTTTAATTTCATGTTCTCCATATCACCTGTATGAAACAGAGAATAGCCAAGATGCCTTGTCCCGCTGATATTTGATGATAGGTCAGTCACACAGATTATTATGAGGCAGCAAGGTTGGCCACTGCGGCCACTCTCATCCTGCTAGGGATATTTTCTGTGCTGCAGATATTTCCTCGAGAAAAGCTACTCCCAGTGGAATGAAGTAAATATGACAATGGAGAACTGGATAAGGAAGGATTAGAAGATACTCTGTTTCTCACCTTCTGCACTCAATTCAGCATCACTTTATGCCTGTAAAACATTATATCTGAAATTTTGGGTTAATAATTAGCTATCAGAGAACTTAGTGAATTTTCTGTCAGGCTGAATGTTGCACAGATATATATGAGCATTTGTACCTTCAGGTTGTTATGGAAGATGACTTATTTACAGAAGGAAATTTTCATCCAGAAAATTAGGAACTGAACATAAGGCAAAATGAAATAAAGTTGGTATCATTTCATTTTTGACAGTGAGTCTATAGGCTGATGACATCCATACTGCTATGATTACTCTGAAGTTGTCTTAAAACACGTGATCTAGTGGAGACTACACATACCTTCATTGTTGTCAATTAGTGCAGAACAGTGTAAAAGATGAGCCAACAGCCTAGGCCCAGAGGCTTCTCCAGTAAGTGAATTGATTGTGTCAGTCAGAAGGCACTCCAGATTTCAGGGCCAGGAGGGGCCACTAGGTCACCAGGTCTGACTTCTTAAATAATACAGGCCATAACTTTTACTCTGTAACTTGTATCTTCATAATATCTTCTTTTCTCACAGATAGATGATTAGGTAAGAAGATAGTAAAACAAAGGGGAGCACATCTGTCTTCAAAAATATGAAACAGCTACAACCTGGGTACCCTGACGCAGGAGCACACTGACACTTGCTGACCCCCTTCTATCAGCCTTGAAGCCCAGTGGAGCAGGACAGGTGGTAAGTCTATCTAGATCTCTTTAATTCTTGAGCAGACACTGCTAGTTTGGGATGAAAATAGCCCACCTGGAGAGTATTGAAAACCTATCAATGCTGAAGTGTCAATATGTCTGTCAGTGTTGGCATTTTGGAGGCAGCATCTCCTGGGTGTGAAATTGGACCTAATCTGGGAAAAGGACCAGGGAGAAGGTTCCCTCTTTAGCCTGTGATAACTTAGTAGACCTATACACGTACCGTGTATGGATTCTCATTGCTATTTATATATAAAAAAAATTAATTTCTTCAGAATAATGCTTGTATAGTTCCTTATATTTTGTAGCATTCAAGACAAACAGTGATTGTCACAGATGTCCTTCACGAGACCGTGTCTCAGTCTCTTGAATGGCTGTGAGTATCTGAGGGACAGCATTGTAAACCAGTGCCCCCAAGAGTGGAGCTGGGAAACCAACCATCAGCTGCATGTTGGGTTGTTAGTGGTTAATCCAAAGCCTTCCACTATTCAGACGAAAGATTAGACAGACAAAGAGTGAACCTCATAGCTTTCTAGGGACACTTTGAGCCTAAACAGACCAAAGAGGAACTGGAGGATTTGTGGACCCAGCCTTATGCCCAGTAGATGAGCTGGATCAGATTGGATACTCTCTTTTTCATCTCATGACGGAACGCCATACTGGGAAATTTTTACTCTGTTACTCTTTCCAGTAAATGACTGTCTTTGATGAGATTTCATCTGGAGTCACTCACCCCTTAAAGATACAAAGTCCGACTAAATTAAATGTAAAACATGACCATGTCTTTCTTTAACACATCTGTATTTATCAGTTTATAAATTTTATCTTATTTTTTCCTAGAAAAGGACCTAAAACTAGCTTTAAAGAGAGCTACAGGACACTTCTTGAAGTGCCAAAAAAAAGTATTTTCCTTCAGGTCTAACTTAGGCTTTGGGAAAATAATTTTTTTCCTACTGTAATTTTAAATTACTAACTTCTTCAGTGGCTTTAAATTACTCTGCAATAAACAGTACATAACCTTACCTAAAAGGAGGCCTTTTATTCTCAGTCTTATAATCTGGATTCTCAATTTTTTTCCAAAGGTGTGAGTAAGAAGAAAGAAATATTTTAGAGTATCTGAGTCAGAATATCCTGATGGGAGATGCCCATCTTTCAGTGCCTTTATAGAAGACAACTTTTCTCACCTGTAGTTTAGGCACAGGCTATAAATCCTAGGCGATAGAATAACATAGTTTCCAGGGGAATCACACTCTTTCCATTTGTATCCTGCAATAAAATCACTAAGTTTTTCCCTGTGAGTTTTGTTGTGTTTCGCCAACCACACCACCAGCATGTGATATAAGTTGCTGACAAGAGGAGGACATTGCCGACTCAGCTAATTTGCTGAAGCGTAAATGCCCAGGGCCATTTGAAATGCCCTGGGCAGAATGGGATGTCCACACAGGGCTGAAAAATACAGCACAGGACCTGAGGGAGAACTGTGGTCTTCTTGAGGATAGGTTGGATACCCCTGGATGTCTTAAATAAAATAAGTTCCCATATAGAGGCAAAGTACTGAAGTTTGAATAAAACCTAAAGCCATCCCCTTCCCCTCTCTAGACATTCGGTCACAGTCCCATGAGGCTACAGAACCTCCTGAATATGTAGAAGACCGTAACAGTAACAGCAGAGTTCATCAGCTCTGCCTCGTGATGGCATTTTTAACATCTGGACCTATAACTGCAAGTGACTAGTGACAAGGAGACAACGGCTAAGCATAATATCAACATTTTGTTAACCGTGTTTGCAAAAGCAACCAGCCCCCTTCACCCCTTGCCCTCACTGCTGGAGCAGGAACTCCCCAGCGGCTGCAGCAGCCTGCATGGAGTGGGGAAATGGCCTCACCATGGGGGGATCTCAGAATCAGACTCCACCTCCGAGCTCCCCGAGGGCAACCCGGGGTCAAGCAGGGCCTCCCGGGCTCCCACTGCTTGTGCGGTTGCCGCTGCTCTCCCCCAGCCACTCGCTGAAGCAGCGGGTGCAGGCACTGTTTGGGAAGCGCCGAGGTCTGCAAATTCCTCCTTTCTATCCTGACATTTTCTGTTCATGTTTTCACATACCAGTGTTCATGATCACAAAGTATCCGTGCTATTCCTGAGCAGAGGATTTTCTGTTGGTATAAATGAGTGCAGGAAATGTGATGCTTGGATGGGGCGATCCATGCTATGCTCTACCAAAGCCACCAAGCTATTATGGTTAGCAGTTGCCCCAGCACCATGTCATTCCTGTAGGAACATGGAACATTTTTTTCTTTCTTTCTTTTTATTTTTTCTTTTTTTTTAGTGTCCTCACATTTGTCCTGTGCAGGGGAATTTCACAAACTTTCATTCTAGCCTATCCATGGCCATGGCAAGTTCAGCCATCTCAAAAGACAGTGATTCAGAGTACTGTTTATTTCTCAGTCTGCTGGAGGTCTAACCTTCAAAATCCAGTGCCAGAAGAGACATTCCTGTGTTGGCATCAACTGATCAGGAGAGGATAGAGAGACAGGAGAGGATGCAGCCATTGCAGGGAGGATGCTGTGCAGCTATTTAACTGCTACATGTGATGATGGAGCACACTGGCTTGTGCTCTTTACCCCGCCTTTCTCTCAGATAGACCGCACTCCATGTATGTGTGTACAGGTGCACATTTGCCGGATACATCAGAGGATTGTGACAATAAGATTAACTAGCATACAACAGGAATAACGGGAAAGTATTAAAACTTGGTAATATGGTCCTTGATTTCTTCAGTTAAAGTTTACACTTTCACCTTTTCTAGTCAGCCAAATTGCTGTGGTAATTAATATACTGAAAAAACATTTGGGTTTGATGTAATGCTGCGATTTTAGCCTTAATGCATAGTCTTGATTTATCTAACTACTTGTCTGGGGTCTTGTGAACCTCTGTAGCAGATTGATGTCTCTTCAAAGCCATCTGGAAGAAGATCTACCCACTCTTTTTTTCCTCTGCTCTTTTAATTGGAACTGCCGGCTGGCCCTGTGTATCAGAGCAGTACAAAGGCTGAGAAAACAGAGAGGTCTTACACTAAACTATTCGAAAGGGCAGCAGGAGACGTCATCCATTTTGTGTATAGATATGTTTAGATAGATGTGGTAAACCATGAGAAGTGGATGCCTTGACAGGTTACTTTTCAAAGACTGCTGATTTGCAGTGACCTCTGACTGCTTTCAAAACAGCTGAATTCTGCAGACTCTGGTAATCTGAGATAGAAACTGTTTTGAAGTCGGCTGGGTGTAAAGAGCCTATTGCTGCCCTGGGTCTCTCAATACCACAGGAAAAGTAGAGTAGGGGGAAAAAAAGATGCTGTAGCTGGAAACTCACTTGTCTGATTTTGTATGGGACAGCTTGCTTTGTTTGCAGGACAACACCAGGATGAAAACCATGCACCTATGTGCTCAGAAGTTGTCAGCCAGAAGTTGTCTCTGGCATGTGTATAAAAATACTCTGTTCCTTGCTACATGATGCTTTCCTATTCTGTGGGAGCCTCATATAAACATATTTCAAATGCACAGCATGTTATATACTATGTCGTAGTCGCAGTTCTATAAAATGTAGACCGTGTAGGGAGAGGTAGGAGCACCACTCTTTTCTCTCAAATTATGTTATAGATTAAAATAATCAAACTAGCATAATTCCTTCCAACCTGTACTGGGAGTCTGCTACCTTTCTGTCAGACACGTAGTAAGTTCTTGAAAGACTGCAAGTTTTCTTGTTTTAGTTTGATTTTGTTTTCAATGTTAATATACAATTTGATAAAAGATATTCCCCCTTCTAACAAAGTTCTGGACTACCATGTATTTTTTATTCTAGGCTCATAGGACTGCATGATGCTGAGGACACTCAGAAAGGAGCTGCTCTTACATGTCTGACCAGCCTGCTCAGTGGACATCCCGGTTTACCCCCCAGCAGAGACAGGGTGTGTGCATACAGGCCTCTGTCTGCCTTTGGACACCTCCTGGTAGGATCCCAGTTGCCCTCTCCCCCTGCCATAAACATCCAGTTTTAAGGGATTCTAAACATCTGCTTCCAGATGTTCATGTGGAGATTATATATAAAACCCTTGAATTTAATGTATTTTTACTCCCTTAAAATCACAACACATTTTTATTTATCTAAACTCGCAGCAGGTGCAGGACTAGGGGGAATAGACTGTCAGTCCTGTGGTATAAGGGTAAAGAAAAGGAGAGTCAGGATGACAGGGTCCATGGAGCATAGCCACCACAGCTGTGGCAGGTTAAGGAGTACCCCCACACACCTTGAATCCCAACCAAGTGGCTCAAATGCAAGAGTAGTTACTCCCCCTTGCGTGTGTGGAGAAGTACCATTGAAACACCCAAGGAGAGCTTTTAAACTCATGACAACCCTTTTCCAGCAGAGGTTGCTTTGCAGCAACAGGATGAAGGATGGCAAATGTGGCAAAAGGAAGGATGTACAGTGAAGGAAAAGGTACACATGTGGTGTGTCTGACAAACCTAAGGACTCTGCACTGAACACGTGTAGAGCAAGATGTTTTTCAAAGGCTTAATAAATTGGGCAGATTTGGGCAGATTGGAAAAAATGTCTGTGAGATGGCAGGTCTCAGTGTCTTGGTCCAGAGAGTCATCCTGCTGAAACTTCTCAGCTGAGTGGCTGAAAGGTTTCCTTTTTTAATATGGCCAAAAATTATGTTTTGAATTAGCCTCTCTCTTATGTAGGCGTCTGGTCCATTCTGATGTGATTTCCAAGAAGAAAAATCACTTGGAGATACAGAGCCACAGTAGAAAATTTCTGCAGAATTGAACTGATTTGTTTAGTTCAAAGCTCCATGTTTATTGAAGTTAAAGTAGTAAATTATCTAGGCTAATTTTCTTATGGTATCTCTAACTCATCCGTTTTAATAAAAGACTCACATGCACTTAAAGCTCGAAGCTTAATTCCTAGAGCTGCTAGAGTAATTTTTGATGTTGAATCATTAAGGAGAGGAGACATCACCATGTTTTCGATGAGCAAGCTTTACTTATCACCTACGATGCCTTTTGTTAGCATGGCTGGTATCCTTCTCCATAATAAAAATAATTTGCCTGTTATCTGTTCATGTTCAACAACCTTGTCATAGAACTCAGTTCTCAATTAAATTGACTGGGGGCATCTACAAACAATTATTGCCAACATGTGCTATTCTTCCTCTTAATTATCATGGTCTTGGAAGGATCTGTTTGAGGATGTCAGATTTCATTATGGAAAAAAACCCCAAAAAATAATTTCTAAGCCTTACTTTTACCAAAAAAAAAAAAATAATTTGATTGTCCTGTTAAGCCCCAGAACCAAGATGAAAAGTGAAAGAAATAGAAAATTATCCAATTATCCAAGGGTTTTTAGACAGTTTTATAACTTTTGAAGCCATCTCGTAAGTTTGATAATCTTAGTATTGCCTTTTGCTTGATTTGTATTGGCACTTCCTCAGTATATTAATTTAGTATGTTAACAGTTTTACAGAAATATGCTAAGTGCCTAAAAACACCACACAAGATTAATGATTGCTAACAAAACACCCTAAATGGGTTTTGTATGATTAAAACCCCCCCTTGCAACTGGGAAAATGTTATCTCTGCAATTGTCACTGGTGTCTGGCTCAAGTAAACAATCTCTTCCCTGCCCCACCACTGTTCAGATGCAGATCCCAAACTGGTGTAAGTCAATACAATCTCCTTAACTTTTTCAGCTATTCTGAGCTGTAATCCTGACATATATAATCCACATTTTTAGATACAGATATGTCTTTTCTTCTGCCTTAAGAGCCATGTTTCCACAATATTTTGATCTTGAATTGAAAATTGAAATTGAATTGAATGTAAATGAAAATTGAATTTAGTGTAAAGTTCTGTAATTGTTTTACTCTCTTGTTAGTATAGAAATTATATCAGTACTAGGTTTTAAACTTAAGGCAAAGCTATTTTATACAACAAAACAACTACACCAGAAATTTTATTTGGTTTATATATGTTCACAGCTAATTTAGGGCAAAATACTTTTTTCAATACTGTTTTTTACACCTTAAATTCTGCATATTTATTGAGAATTTAGTTCAAAGATTTGAGTGGATTTACAGCTGAATTGCTAAAGTCCTTTAAATACATATGTACATAAATACATAGGCTATATCCAAGAAAAAAAGGAGCTTTATTCAGAATAAAAGTCACTTTCATTCTGGTTTTTACACTAAATTTGTTTTTAATTGTTAAAAACAAAAATACATTCATTACTGACCTTCTAAGAGTGGTTTCATTGAGCATATGGGGATTGTGAAGAGTGTACATGAAACACTGAGATTAAGCTGCTTTCTGTAGAAAAAAAAAAACAAAAAACCAACCAACCAACCAAAAAACAAACAAAAACAAACAAACAAAAAAAAACAAACAAAAAGAACCCCCAAATCTTCCCTTCTAGCTTATAAAATATTTCTTTTTTCTTGCAGTGATTTATCATATTATAAAAGTATCATCAACATATAATTCTCATATTCTCCAGTGCATAACAAACATACATCTTTGCTATTATGGACTGAATGAACACATACTTTCAGAACCATGTTGTTCCACATAAAGAAACATATGGAGATAGGCAGGACTTGTTAATTTGTTCTCAAAAGGATACAGATAAAAGCAGATGCTAGGGTGCAATAAATTACTCTTTTTTTGTACATTTTCTTCTGTCTGTTTTTTAACCCTCCTAGTTGACACAGAATTTCCTTTGCAGTATTATTTATTGCCAGTAATGTTGCTAGGCTGCCTGAGAGGGCAAAATGGAAAACTTTGTGGAGTGTACTTGGAGAGTGTTCTTTTAAACCAGATGATTTGTGAGTAAGTCTTGGAGAGTAGATATGTTAGCTGTCTTGTAGTGGGCTTTTACAGAGTGAATGAAAGACTCTGGAAAATGTTGCTTAAATAGGGAATGTTTACCAAGATGTATTTGAGTTTCTCACCAGTATGTGGGCTATAATCTTCTCAGCATAAAGTAAGATCTTCCGTTTCTCCACTTGAAGGCTCTGTGAATGTTGGAAAGTTATATTTTGGAAAATGACTGTTGATTTGGGTTTGCCTCTTATAGGATTTTAATTACTAGAGAGTGCCATCATCACTCTTCAGAAAACTAGTTTTTTACTATGTGTTTCAAGCCACATGCCAAAATATTGGAGGCATCACTTCTGAAAATTTTAGACCTTGAATGGCCTGGTATGTCCTTTGCCCTTTTAGAATGGCTTTAATGGGAACTTTCCTTCATTTGGGTCTGGTATAAAACAATATATATATATATATTATTATATACATAAAAAAGTAAAAAACAGCGACTGCCAAAGATGTTCAGAACTCCTAAGAGCAAATAGTTATACCATGAGCACACCTACATGTTGAGCGTGTAGATATGTTACATGTATTTCTGTATGGGCATGTTTGAATACAGGGACACGAGGAGGAAGATTAGCTTCCAGATTTGTGAGATCCCATGGGTGAGTGCAAGGAGACAGCTGGGAAGGGCTGGGGGAGGTATGCCTCCTGAGGATCATGGCATGAGGAGCAAGGCATGGCACTGCTACCCAAACCATGCACTCCTTCTCCTCCTCCTGCCACTAACCAGCTGGCAGCTGCAGAGAGGAGGGATGAGGGATGTGACATGGGAAGCCTGGAGCAGGGGGCAGCAGGAAGACTGGAGGTAGGGACTAAGCCCAGAAGCTTAGTCTCCAGCCTTGAACATGTAACCCGTGCAGAAATGCCACTGGGAGGCTGAGCTGCCAGGTGGGCTGGTGGAACATAGGAAATGGCTCCTGTTGGTTCAGTAACTATGCTTCACACCTTATGCCCAGAGATTTGCTTACAACACAGGAATGAATATGTTTCAGAATCAGATCTGTTTGGGAAAGATCCAAAGCAGCTCTGTCGATAAAGGTTTGCTGGCAAACCCGGTGTTCCCTTCATATTCTCCCACACATCCCCATGGGGTTCTCCCCGCTGCCACCCCCTGTGTCAGACCGTGGTGTTGTGGTGGGATCTGTCGCAACAGACTTGTGGGACGTGGCTCCATCAGCCACAGCGTGCACAGGTGCTTTTAGTTTCCACTTGTCTACCTAATTCAACACCCTGGATTTTTTGGGGTTGAATTTTTATTGCATTTTCCTTTTGCCTTGAAGAGGTATAGTAAACACTGATTTAACACAGTAGTAGGTAGGTCTTAGTTTTTTGGGGGTTTTGTTTGTTTGTTTGTTTGTTTTAGCTTCATAAGCATTAGTCTTTCCTAAAAAAAGTCACTTTTAAATACATGTACAGGCATCCTTCCACAGATGTGCCCACACATGTTCCTGCACACACTGGAATTTTCAATGCAAATTGGTCAATTGCATTTGAGTGCCTGCAGCCACTGAGTATCTAACAGAAACTGGCAAACCTTTTTTTATGCACCAATGGCCACAGTAGCGAGATCAAATACACCCCACAAAATCTGAATGAAAGTGCTGTATGCATCTGTTTGAATGTAAAGGGCAGGTAAAAGTGAGGGAATGGCAAATGCATCTATGCATCTGAGAGCAAAACCCAGACATGGTCTGCCCCAAGAGAAAAAGGTCCCGACTTTGTCAGAGATACATCTTATGAATCAATCCATTTAAAGAGTATAAGTTTTAAAATAGAGAAATTTGCTAAAGTTAACTAAAGCTTGACATATCATGTTGTGGAGGGATCATTTTGTGTTGCTCTGAAATCTGTGCACTTCTCATGGCTACATCTGCTTTTTAAGTGCTAGGAACTGACAAGCTAGCTATTTCTGGCAGAAACTGAGGGATACCTCAGCTGATATTACAGCAAAAAGGCAGGTAGTTTTATGGTACATGTGTACAAATAATGCCCCAGAATGTAACCCAGATCTGGTCAGTGACAGTTTTGCTACTGTCCTCAGTATCAGATGTTTTAGTTGCCAGAGCAGTCCCCCAGCTTGGTCAGCAGCCAGGACACAGATCTGAACATGTTCTCAAAATACAGTCAGTGCAGTCCGTGTTATCTTTGCAGATGAGAAAGTAGTGGGGAGGCTTTACACTTGACTAGGGAGAGAGGACGTTTTTATCATCTTTATGTTCAAAGGTGTGCATGAAAATAGCACATAAAATTAAATAGAGCAAATCCAATACAACATCCAACTTTGGCATTCAGATGAATAGTGTTGAATGACTAGTGGGCAGGTAATATGTTACAAGTTCATCCAATTATGTGAAAATCATAGGGAGCCCCAGAGATAATCTAGTCCAAACTCCTGCTCAAAGCATCCAAATAAACTGAATAACAATATTAACCTGAAAGGTCCACCGGAAATACCAGTAAGATGGAAAATTTATTTGTGCACCTAGACTTACTGCAGACTTGCAAATTTGGCCTGAGAATAGTTTATAGTCTTGACTAGCACTCAGAACTTATTTGCTGAAAAGGAATATTTCCATCTTTTTTGTTTGTCTAGTTTGGTTTGGTTTTGTTCGTTTGGTTGGTTATTCATTAACTAAGTGTAGATTACATGAGTAAGCACTGGAGCCAGTCATCACAGTGGAAGATGGTGACAGCAGAGGTGTCCTACTGACATAATCTGCAAGGCAGAGCTAGGGAACAAACCAGGACAAGACAAGAA
The DNA here is from genome assembly GCF_003945595.2 of Pipra filicauda. NCBI lineage: Eukaryota > Metazoa > Chordata > Aves > Passeriformes > Pipridae > Pipra > Pipra filicauda. Next base: position 746,637 of record NW_024105075.1, read on the forward strand.
TGGCTTAGTTTGAGTTGCTTTGACTGGCTTTATTTTCAGTGGGGAAAGAAAGCCACTTCCATAGCGTAAATATCTTCTATCAAAAACTGGCACCTATGAGAGACAAGTTGCTTCTCTGCCCCTCTGGTGGCTGTAGAGGCCATTTAAATAATGAGTTCAGAGGTGACATCTATCCTTCACAAGGCTGAAGTCCAGGCAATGAATTCTGCCCTACTGTGTTCAAAGAAATGTTGGAGAAATTTGTGTCTTTCTCAGTGCTGCTGGATGGAGAATGAGATAGTGAAGTTTTGAGCAATTCTCCCAGAAATGTGCAAAGCTGCAAAAAATCAGAACCTATTTGGGAATCCTCAGCCATCAATAACACAGGCAATAGTAAAATAACAGCAGGACGTTTTACTTTTAAACGCTTCTCATAAAAATGAGGGGAGCAGATTGTTTATATTAACCTTTCTGGGAAATGCAATCAAATTGTCCTTGAAAAATGTTAAAGAAGAAAAACATAAGCGTGACTTTCAATAGCCCTTAACAATCTGTGAACCGGCCCATTGCTAACTGTCACACACAATGTACATTTTGTTTAGTGATTTCTGTTACACTGCCACTCTCTATGAAAATGTTTAAAAGAATAATTCAAGCTGCATGATCCCAGGTGCATAAACATGTGCTCCTCAAGCCAGCAGAGAAACTGCCGAGCCTAGCAGGATTGTCAGACCCACGGGTCAATTCAGGGACTAAGAAAATCATTTCCTATTTTCCTTTATGGATTTGGAGCATGCTGGGATCAGCCAGTCTAGAAAAATAGAAAGAAGCTGTGTCTTCTGCAGCAAAAACAGAACTGGGAAATGAAAGATGCCTCCAACCCTGGCCAATTCTGTCAAGGTAGAATGGAGAAAAGGTGTGGTTCCTGCTGCCTGAGGCTCCCGGAGGCTGCTCCTACCACATTACATGCTCTGCAGAGCTGTGTCCTGCCTTGCTGAGAGCAGCAGGAGGGGGACTCAGGCCCCACTCTGACTGAGGTGATTAATACCTCACACCAAGCTTCCTCAGCTGAGGTCCCCGTGCCCTTGGCTCCCCCTTCAGCATATTTTTCAGGCACTTGAATTGCTCTTCAGAGGCCTTCAAAGGTGCCTACCTTTCCACTGACTAAACAAATAGGCTTATGTAAGATTTCAAGCCTTAGAGAACAGCCCTGCTCCTCCGTGGGAATGTGTGGTTTTCCACAGACTGAAGCCCCTTTGCTGTGTGCTCTCTTCTCTAGTGGAAGAAATTAGTGACTAAACAGGTCCCAGTTCACCATTTTTGATACCGTTCACGAGGTCACAGACCAGCTAGCAGCACCTTAAATAGCTCTAAATGCAATTGTCAATATTTGTGATGCCATGTGATGGACAATCCCTAAAATTCCTAATAATTTCTTCTTTTTCCCTCTCTTTGTTCATGGCTTAGCTTCTTGCTCCAGTTCTTGCCTGGCTGAAGTGTGGCAGGCACTTGGAGTGGTCCCCTGGCATGGGATGGAAGGAAAGTGCACCAGTTCATAGTACTATGACTTCAATAAGCTTGGGCAGTCTCCAGCTTGTGACAACCCCAGCTTGTGACGACCCCTTGGCCAGCCCATGGGGTACATGAGATCATTCTAACGAACACTGCCTTGTGAATGACAATCCTCTTTTCTTTTTGTTCTTTTCCCTCTTTCTTCCCCATCAACCTCTAGCACTTCCCCTTCTGTTCTTTGTGGAGAGGTAGTTACCTTGGATGTGCTGATAGGCTTGCCCAAAGATTCTTAATCCAGCATTTTGCAGAGCTTTTTTATGGTGTTAGGCATTTTCAAAAATTAAGAGTATATAAATAACCTCTATACTGATGGCAGATGACAATTTTATTTTTCCCTTTAATACCCTGCAAAATGTGTTTTGAAAGGTAGGGGGAAAAAAAGCAAAAATCAAACAAATATTATATGTTAATTTTTACATTGAGCACAATAGTGAAGATGGCACGGAGAAGACAAAATAAAGTGAAAAAAGAGCACCTTATAAAATGCTTCAATTTCAAAAATTGCACAGTGGTTTTCAGTTTTCCTTTGGTCTTAAGAGTTGTTACTCTATCTCCTTGCAGTTCAGCACCTAACTCTGATTCAAACAGTATGTAATCTCTTTGGAAGCCAGACACCCTCTCAGGAGAAGGAAAGAAATGGTATGGTTTTTCATGAAAGTTTGCGATATTGAGAAGGCAGCGGTATCGAAGGATTTCCTGCATGCACTGTATGATCTATGCAAAGTCAGACAAAACAGTTTCTTGTATGAATTAACAGGATATTTTTGGTTTCCATAGTATCCATACCTTTATGTTCATAGTAGAATCAAACACTGCTTTAGTAGCCTGATGCTCTGAAGCATATTAGCAGAGGTAAAATGAAACACGTTTGTAGAACTTGACCTATTTCAGATTACCTAATAGAAAGCAGAAGATGGAAGGGTTATCTGTTGTTTCTATTGTCCTCATCTGCTTTACACTGGCAAAACAATAACATTGAAAATGCTGCTTGAAAAACATTAAACATTTCCCTATGGAAATATTTGACTGTTAAGGGAAAAATCCAAACCTGGAAATTTATGGCTTGAATTCTCCTATCTGGAAACGCTCAGGGTTGTGATAGGTGAAGTGCAGAGGGGTTACAGCTGTACTACCCTTTAAGATTATGGTTCCCTGCTAGGCTACATCTTCCATGGTGCAATGGGGAGGCTGAGTAAGGAGGGGCAGGCAGATCATGGGATAGACAGATCAATAGATGATAGATAGATAGAGAGATAGATAGATAGATAGATAGATAGATAGATAGATAGATAGATAGATAGATAGACGCAGCCCACATACAATGAGGGCTACAAAACTACAAATGTTATGACACTCGGAGACACATTTCATGGTAGAAACACTTCTTTGTTTGCTTATTGTCCAACATTTGATTTTTTTTCCAGTTTCAATTAATTGGCAAGTAAATCACTTCTGCAAAATATTCTTTTTACTTGTACATCACACTTTCCTTTGCAAAACTTCCAAAAATGTAATTTTTCAAGCATTTCTTTGCTTCTTTTCATGTATTTTTTAACATGGGTGAAACTGTCCTTCTGCTGACCTGACTGGTTCATGTTGTGAAAAAAATGATAGGACCTATAAAGGTCCTCTTCCATTGGTTTGTTTGGATCTGGGTTCCAATAGCTCCAACCTAGAAGTTTTGGATTTTTATCCCTATCTTCGATAAGAAAGGAAAGACAAAGAAGCCATTTTTGAAAATTAATACCCCCCTGATTGACATTGATTCAGTTCAGAATTCACAGTCTCCTTTAAACTCTGGGGTGGACCAAAAATGCTCAAGTAACAAAAGAATCAGCAAAATGTTTTCTTAAAAGCAGAGAAAACACAGATGCTTGAGCATGAAGAAAACCATTTCATTTATCTTAGAAATAGAGAACTTTGTGACCCCAAAGGATATTTGAGGATTTGTTTTAAATCTTTAACAACTTGTTCTGCATGATTTAACAGCATGGACACACTGTTTTGTGCACACCCTATTACACCTACCCAAGCTGACCCAACACTGTCAATATACTTCAGCAATCATGCTTTTCACTACCAGTGAATTGAAGACTGTTGGCCCTGACCCCTAGTATTCCTCATATAGCCGTCACATGTAGCAGTCACCTGCACTCAGATGCTCTTTGTGTATGTGATTGAAACAAATGAATGGCAGGAAGTGCTTTATAGTAATACGAACACAATCTCCACAGGATTAGCAGCAATATTCTTGACTTCCACGGTTAGTCCTTTACAATTTGCAATGATTTTGATTTATCTCCTACTGTTATGCTCACTTTGGGGTTTCTGGCTATGTTTTCAGGAAAAAAATTCAGCAGAAAGGAAGCCGTAAGTTTTTCTCTCGCTCATTTAGGTCACAAAATGAAGCTGAGAGAGAAAAATCAGTAGCTTTCAAATGCTATTACCTTGCTAATGATAACTCTCATCGCATGACAGTTCTCAAACTGATAAGACATTCCAAACACCCACAGAAAAGTCAAAGAGGTTTTTTAGTGCCCCAGCTCTGTCTCGGCAGCTTGCACATGTTTTCAAACATAATTTCATGCCTGCTTTCTGACAGCTCATTAAACAAAGGCCTCTTGGTACATATAGTGCCCATCTTCCTGCTGAGATTGTAACATATTTATGGTGTTTGCAGATTGCTGGCTGTTTGCTCTTCTACTTCACAGTGTCCTGCCTGCCAAATGCTTATCAGTCTAGTGAAGGTGACAGTTTTCCCCATTTGTGTAGGTAGCAATGGTCTTGTGTTTGACCCTCAGAGGCAAGAAGCAATATGATTAGAAGAAGCTCCTGCAAGCAATAGATAAAAGCAATCACACAGGAGAGAGACAGTGAGGAAGAGCTCAAGGGAGTTGGCTGATGTTGTGGAAGCTGATAGCTTGTATTCAGGGAAAGCATTGGCAGTTAGTTAGCTAGACAGCTGGTAACATCCAGACCTTGTGGGATTTCAGCTTCAGACAAAGCAAACAAGGATTCAGGAGTGTTGTGAAGCTATCTGGAGCAGTGTACAAGGGCAATCAGAGCTACTCACTTCTAATCATCTGCCTCTTTCCTGCCATTAAACTATCATCATTATACATTCAAACCAATAAAGTTTAGTGAATTTTGCATCTTCTGTTTTCTTTAAAAGCTGGTGTCAAGTCCCTGCTTTCCTTATGAACAGAACAGATGAAGACATCTTTAAGCCAGCCACTACCATTCATCCATCTGTCCTTGGAGGGTGGCAGGGGAGTAGGAGCAGGTTTCTGCTTGTACCACCACCAGCATCTGAAGTATCTGTTCCACTTCACTGGAGTAACAAAAGGGCTGAGTTTTTTTTTTTAAAGAATTTTATTTTCTTTTTTCTACTTTTTGGCAAGCCTATTGCTTAGTCAGTATTGAAAGAAAATGCAGTGGCAGCTCTGTTCAGCTGCCAAAACCTAACCAACACAAAGAACCTTTCGAGTAGCTGTCAGACGAGATTATGATATTGATCCTATCTATGTGCATGTTCCAGGAAAAGGAGCATCTCTTTAACTAAAAGTCAGAGGGTGACAGATAATGAAAGACAAATATTTTACAGCTCGAAGGATCGTTCTGTCCTCACATTAGGAGATCTGTCTAATTATAGCTGAGAGAAGAACTGGCACCTGTGCATGTTTGCTGCTGTCTCAGCTTGTACTCTGAGCTTCTCATCTCTCACAAATAAGCAGGTACAGAGTGAGTCCCAGTACGAACATAAGGGTTTGAGAAACATCTATGCCATGAGGGAGCAATATGCGTGATTTAATAGATCACTCTCCCCTCTTTGAGACAGTAGTGAATCAAAAATTTTAGGACTTTTCCAAGGAGAGCGACTTTGGGATCAGAGACAAACTCAAGGCTTTGTGTATTTCTGGTCATTAGTGACAATATGACATTATTTATGACATCAGTGAAGTTGAATTCTGGGTCTTACTCCCAGATGGTGAGACAGGTAGCCCTCTGGGTTTGAGTACAGATAAAATAAAATGGGCTTAGATTTGTCAGACTAAATGCAACCTACAGCAGACAATTAAAGTAGGACAGAAGAATCATGGACTACAGGTCTAAATGTTGTCCCAGTTCTTTCCAAGCCTAAAGGTAGACAAGATGAATCCCACTGCAAGTACTCCAAGTTCCGTATTCCAGCATAAGAATGAAATTAGCAAGAGCCTTTACTTCTGAGGGGAAATAGGCCTCAGATGAGTCATACATGTACTAGGAAACTCCCAGAGAATCAAATACCATGCCTGCTTATTTATCTGTCACCCATCAGGATTGGAAGAGAGTTATACCAGTAGTCCAAGAAGTGCATTTGATAGACACAACATGGACTTTTAAGGACCAAACACAAAATGAGCTAGTATTGATTTAGACTGCTTTTAACTTTAGTTTAATTTTTGGGGCCTTTTTTATGCAATATAATTGCCATTTTATGTACAGTGTAAACAGCCTGTGAATGGATCTCTGTGCAGTACTACCATAGTCACCGTGAGCAACTACAGCCCTCTGAACATCCCCTAGACACTCCAGATGTCTTGTCACCCAACCCAGCTGCATACCCCTGTCTGTTTGGACTCCAACTCCTGTCACAAAGCAGTAGCCTTTTTTGCCTAGCTATTACCGTGTGAGTGATAAGACATACTAATAACAAATAAATTAAGCTCTAACTTACAACCCCCCTCAGGCCAGCATGTAACTCAGGTCAGAATCTGTATTCAATCTTTTAATCCTGGGTTTTCCAGATACTGCTTTTGGTCTCATGGGTCCCCAGGAAAGTCATTTAGCCTCTCAGTGACTCATGTTCCCCATCTCTGGTGAAGCAATTATGGTTTCCACCTACTGTGCAAGAGACGGGAAGGATTTGTTTCTCAAGTATCACAGAGAGCCAGGAAGAATGTCCTGAAGAAGCGCTGTGAAAGCAGCACTGTACAACTCTATGTAAAAATCAGTAAAATACTTTGGATTGCAAGGGGTGTCAAAATTATATACTTGGTATTTAAGATGCACCTTCTTACAGAATTTTCTGCACCTAAAGTCTGCACGTCATAAAACCCATTTTGGTTTTTATCAGGAACAAATAGGGATGATGTATTTTAAATAACTGTCCCTGGATCCTTCCTAGACTATGTTAGTTGTCACAGAACTATTGGTAAAGAAAATATGTTATTTTAGTGTGTGTTTTTCCCTGTGTAATGAGCTACCACATCAGTCAATTTTGTTCTCTGTAATACATCAAAGCAATGAGAGTGCATTAAGAACCAAATGAGGGTCTTGGCCTCTCATCTTAGTTTTATCTCCCCCAATAATAATGAAGCTGGGTAACTTCCTAGAAAATAACAAATTGATATAAAGAGCACTGGTTTGCCAGCTACTGTCATTGCTGATGGATAGTCCTACAGCCTGAATGGGTTGTCCACATAGCTATTTGTCAGCACTGTCTGTGAGGAGCTCTGTGATAACATACTGTGCTAAATTCACTCTCATGTCTACAAAGGAATAAAAAATGGCTCATTTGAGTCAGTAGATGTCACACAGAGTAAACAACAACAAAACCGGGGCACAATTATATTGTAACCTCACCAAAAAGATACCCCCAATGCTGAATGGGTTGCTACTAATTTAGGTGCCTGGGAACCTGGGTATATACTAGTATGTTTAATCCACTGTTGGTTTGTTATCTTTCTCTCATAAGATTTAAATATGTTTACTGCTTGCATGTACATACAGGAAAAGTGGCTTTGCATTAAATGCCTATGTTTCTATTATTGCTTGCAAACACTGTTTTACAACTGACAATGATCATTCTTTTAACCTTATTGATATCAAAGGGTAAATTTGTCGATGTGCAGACTTCTCTTAAAAAATAAATAAGTGTAGAATTTTGCTTAATGTCTGTGGTTCAGAGCTGTTCACTGGAACCTGTTTGTTGGGCAACTGATCAAAATGGACACTGGAGCTTGACAAACAAAACAGATGGCTCTGCTTGTATATGGCTGAGTGCTCCTCACACCACATCTCTTGGTATACCTTGGACTGCCTTTAAAAAAAATCACTTTATACTATAAAATAAATGCATTGAAACACTGAATTGTATAATGTTAGAGGAAGGACAAGAGCGACCATCATACACTATTGGTACTGCAGACAGTTGTCAACATCTTGAAGCACAGTGACATGTTGCTGTTTCTAATGAGAAACAGACAACCCCAGCTGCCACAGAGGAGGACATCAGTTCCCTCTTCACCTCACTCTTTCCTCTCAGTCAGCTGGCAAGTTTTTCTTCAGAAAAACAAGGAGTGGCTGTTTCAGCTGACGGTGAAACATCTGGCAGGTTCACTTGGGAATATTTGCAGGATAACCCTGCTTCATATTTTCACCAACACACTGGCATTGCAAGTCAAATGGGATGTTTTGTGCATTTTCAGGAAGGAAATTTTGCAGGGTGTTTCAATACATCAGATCTCCAAAGCAGGATGAAGAACTCTCCTTCATCAGCCTAGTTGTAGCATAATGCTGCCAAAGGCTTTTAGATTGCTGTTCCTGACATTCAGAGCCCAGTTTTTAGTGCTAATGCCGTAGCATCTTCTTTTCCCTGAGCATCTAGGGTAGGTCATCTTCTGAGGATGGTAAAAGGAAAGATTTTTTTAGGAGATTCCCTATGTATATTTAGTGGCCAAAGACTGATACAACTTTCACCCAGGCTATGTGAGTGAGCACTCATAGAAAATTCCCTATTTGATTGCCTTGGGTGCTCAGAAGAAGGAGTGACCCAGGACCAAGTACAGAGAAATGGATGATCAGGCTAGAACTGAGTTAGCATCTTAGTTTCCCCCATAACTATTTCTCTTTAGAAGTTCAATTGTGACTGACACTATGGTCTGAAGCAGTTGTCATGTTGATTTTAATGAAGAATAAAATGATCCAGACTTTTTTTTCTTTTTTTTTTTTTTTTTTAACAAAGGCTTAAATGACAGTAAATTGCTGCTTTAATAATAAATTGCTCAGCATTACCTTGATAGTATATTTGCTCCCAGAATTAGTCTGATTCAGTTGTCAAGTATAAGGCACACCACACATGGTTCATAAAGACCAAAAAGCCCTGTGTCACACTGTGTATCATGCTATCTTAATTGGGGGAGTTGAAGTGAAAGGCTGAAACTTGATCAGTTGTTGGATTAGGAGACTATGTGAGGAGAAACAAAGAAATGGCCCAGAGTAAAATGGAAAGTACTAGAAAGGTTATAGCTTGACCACACACATTCTTTAATAATGCATTTCCAACATAAACAGAGCCACAGGCACTTGGCATAGAAGACAGCTTCTCTTTTTTGCAGGTCATCAATATACCATGTTTACATTGTCAGGCTGGTCTCAACAGTGTTAAATTATAAATTAGACTCAGTGCAAGTAGAGATGTAAACACTGATCTGTATACTACAGCAGCCATAATATGGGCTAAGCAATTCATCCCTTTCAGGTAAAGATTTTAATAGGAAGCTTGGGAAAACCTGGACTCTGAAAAATTTCAAGGCAAGTGTTTAAAGGTGTTTTCGTTCTAGATGGAGCATCGCTTGGGAACAATTTCAGTTAAATGCCATTTCATAAAGGTGTCCTTGGAGCAGCTTGCATTACGCATAGGGTAAAACTAAAAATGTCTCTTAAGGACGATCATCTGCGGCACACAATATTGACACATCAAAATGCCAGTGACAGTGGTGGTGATAGGAGCAGGTTATTCCAGCTTTTTAGATTAACAAATGATGACAGTTCTCAAAATACCCAGCTGGAAAACAAAGCTATTACTTTGGGAATGCAAAGGCACTGAAAACATCTGGAGGAAACACAAATATTTTCTATTGGTATTGTGACCTGGAGATGACAGCAGAAATCCCTTGGTTTCCCTGTCCAGCAAGCTGATTGAAAATTTAGTAAAAATATTTCCTGAAAACCCACTGTAATGTTGAAGTTTTGTTGATACTTTAGAAACATAAAATTATAAATATTATGTTTATAGACTAATAATAGTATTATCATATATTTTGTAACATTTTAGTATTATTAAAATTTGCTAGGTGCCCACTCGCCACCTGCGGACAGAGCTGGCTTGAAACAGTAGCACGCAATCGTGTGGTGAATGCTGCAGAGCTGACCCTCTGCCACCCCCTTTTCTTTTTAATGACCTGATCCTATGACACACCAAGAAAAGGAATTTGGGCAGATTTGCTTAGTAAGGCTATTCTCTTCCTGTAGCCTGGTTGGGAGTGGGCTCAAGGGAAGGCTCAGCATGCTGGAACGGCCATGTAGCCTGTGCAAGTGACCATCTGTAAAGTGCCATTTTCCCTTAACATGCGCATGATGCCTTCAAGGCACCCCAGCTTGTATGGATATGTTAAGCCTTTCATGGAAGCAACCTGAAGTGGTGCTCAGAGACCTCTATTTCTTTTGGATAAAAGAAGTTGTGCTTGTATAAATCTGCTTATTTCTGCTTCTTCAGCTCCTTGACAAAAGAATTTTGTTTTACTTTCTCCATATGAGGCAAGAGCTGTCTCGTACTTGCTGGCACTAAAGATGGGAACTGTGCAAGCCCCAGGGCAGATGCAAATAGATGTGAACAATTTCTTACATATGCTTCAGGCTTCCTTCACAGATCACTCAGTCATACAGCGCTTCTAGATGTTGAGCCATCAGTGTTTAAAGGGCAAGATAGGTCTTCTTTTTAAGACTGTGGCTCTACATCTGCCAAGATAGGAAAGCAAATCCTAAACTTTCAAGAGTTCTCTTAGGAGATTTTCATTTTAGCAAAGGGAGAGGACGTTTTGGAAGAGGATGGGTAATTGTAGCAATGTTTGGGGTTCCTTGTTCCTATTTTCAAAAGAGAACAATGTGCTGAATATGTCTGAGCTCCCAGATCAAAATGGAAAATGCTTTCACCCAGTATTTCTAAACTATTTCTGGACTACTTCAGTTGGAAGGGACCGACAATGAACATCAGTCAACTGCTTGACCAATTCAGGGCTGACCAAGTTAAAGTATGTTGTTAAGGGCATTGTTCAAGTACCTCTCAAACACTTACAGTCTTGGGGCATTGTTCACCTCTGTAGGAAGCCTGTTCCAGTGTTTGACCACCCTTTCAGTAAAGAAATGCTTCCTTATGTCCAGTTTAAACTTCCCCGGGGCAGCTTTGAACCTTTGACACGCGTCCTATCACTGGATCCCAGGGAGAAGGGATCAGTGCCTCTCTCCCCACTTCCCCTCCTCAGGAAGCTGCAAAGGGTGATGAGATGGCCCCTCACAGGACGTGCCTGCTATCACTTTCACCAGCCTCGTTGCACTCCTCTGGACACATTCAAGGACCTTCACATCCTTCTTAAATTGTGGGGCCCAGAACCACACACAACATTCAAGGTGAGGCTGCACCAGTGCTGCATACAGTGGGACATTCACCCCTCTTTGTTTCTATTGCCAGTGTGCTGTCACAGAACCTCAGCTTAGCCTAGGTAAGGGACACTGGTGCATCTACAGAAGTTTAGAAAACATGGAGCCTCTAGCTTCACAGTCAGACTAAAAGCCAGAAGAATCTATTCCAAGCCAAGAAATATGGCTTGGAGATATTTTCTGGAGGCAAGGCTCTCTGACAGAAGGATGTTGAAATGACTATTGATTGTTAATACTTACTTGCATCTGAATAGAACAGAGGGTCCAGTAAGAACTGGGCTCCATTCTGTAATCTGATAGACACACACATGTTAAAGCATAGTGCTTGTGCCAAGTTGATTATAGATATTTAATGGGACTTTTTAATTAATGTATGCACTTTATATCACAGTAGCCCAATCAAAGGAGGTATAGCTGATACAGGGGAGGAATAGTGCATGTCTGACCAGTACCTTGAATTCTTGGGTTTTATTAATCTGTTTCACTTAGTGAATCACAAAATGTGAAATCCCTGAAAGAACTTTTCGGAAATTCTATTTTGGGGAATTCATGGGTCTATATCAGATTCTAGCTTGCTTTATACATATTCATAAGATTCTTCCCCCCCCCCCCCCCCCGATAAACCAATGATACTGCAATTATAACATTTTTTAGGATACTTGAGATACAGTCCTTCTTCATCATTTCCCCCCATCCAAAGCAACGAACTAGCCAGTGAAAACTGAAAGAAAGAAACCAAACTCCACTATCCTTCCTGTGGTCACTATCATCTGTCTGACAGGGGCTTGGATCAGTTGTGTTTGCTTCTCTATTATTTTACCCATGTCTGACTATAAAGCTAATTGAAAGGGTTTCTGGTGTGCCCAGGGGACAAGGAACATAAAGCTGTTGGTAAGCATAATTTTGGACCCTGAGATCACATCTATATTTTGGTGGGGAGAGTTGTGCTCAAATTTGCAATTGAGGCAATTGTGGTCATTCTGCCTGTAAATGCAGAGCTCAAAGGTGAAACCATTTTCCCCAGTGATGGTCTTTTCCTGCCTAGGAAGCCAATTTATCCACTTGTGTCTAGAGAAAGGGTAATTGCCAGCCCACAGGCAGTATGGATAATCAAGGAGCTGGGCCCCAGTCTGAATTCCCGTGCCAAGTTAACATACTGGTAGAGAGACAGCCTTTACTCAGGGATCAGTAGAAATTTCACTTTAAGTGGCTAAAGTGGTTGCAACAGTACTGATTTGCAGGGAATTATATATCCTTAGTCTTTGTGAAAATCTGGCTTAAATAATCCAAATAACATTTCAGTGATTAATTTTCAAGCATGTGGTTTTGCCACCCACACCTATAAGAAGCGGATTTTTGGGCACACAATGCTTGAGGGAAGCTGGCCTACAATCCCCATAGAAACTGGGCTTGCAATAACAAGATGAGTGAGATCTTCCAGCTACTTAAATTGCTATTGATCCAGCCGGGAATCTGATCAAATATGTTTGTCTTTATTACCAACATAATGAGCAGGTTGTATAGGGAGCTGATTTCATTTGCTGCTAGTCACACTGGAGCAAATCTTAGAGCCACCAATGCAAGTGAATGATACTTGTTTAGAGCCTGTGGCCCTTCTGGAGTTTAGCCTACTGACCAACTTTTAGTCATGCTTTATAGGAGTCTAAATGAATGCCCAGTGAATATAGGGATTACTCCTTGCCCCCAATTCAGTAAGCACTAGTATCATGCTACACTGAGAGGCAGCAAAACTTCTTATCCTGTGGTGAGAAGTATTCTACTTCTTCCATGCAAAATAAGACCAATAAAATAACAGATGAATTGTGTGTTGTTATTTTCTAAACATAATATGTCACACATCACAGTGAGTTCAGAATTAGGAAACAAACTACAGCTGCAAGAACTTTGGAGAAACATGATGAAGGAGACCCATTCCTAGGTGCAAAAATAGAAACTACCAAGCCTATAAACCTGGCAAGCACTTACTGAAAAGCAGTGGGCAGCAGTGGTTGGGATCTGGAGGTCTGAGGCACTTCCCCTTATTATCATTATTCAGTGGTGTCCATGAAATGAGATAACATGGGGCCTGGATTCCAGAGGTCAACAGCAGTCACTGTGTCAAAGCTCTCTCATGGGAGGATGCACTGGTAAAATCTCTTTTCTACTCTGCAAACTGTAGAAAATCCCTCTGGTGGGATTTACACAAACACTAAGACAGGTATCCCCTGGAAGTAGATATCACAGTGTCACAGAATCAGTAAGGTTGGAAAAGACTTCTGAGATCACTGAGTCCAACCTACATGGTTTGAACTCAGTAGGAATTACACAACCATCCTGCTCTAGAAATCTAGTAAAATCCCATAAAGTGAACACCAGGCTCAGGGACTGTGTTAGAATGTCCTGTAGTGCCTGTCTCACCTCCAATTCTGGTAGCCTTGGCAAGCAGGGCCTTATCTTTTAGCCTGGTACAGTGACTTCCACTTTATAGCACCCCTTGAACTAGCTTTCAGGTAAGCCCATATTGTCCAAGCATTTTTTTACCTTCAATTTCTTATTTTCCAGGTTCCTGCCAATGGCTGTATGATGGAGAGAGAGCCTTGATATTCCTTTGCCTAGATCCACCCAGAGAGTTTCACCCTCTTTGCAGCTCTGACTTCCAGAGGCTTCACAGAAAGCACATTAGTCCCATTCTCTTTGCAGCTGAAGAGGTCTCAGTTCACTCTCCCACCCAGCCAAGCTAGCTGCTCTCCAAGTCACTCCTGCCGCCAACTCAAGAGACCAGAGTATCTCCAGCTCCTTTAACTACATATTAGTTATAGCCTCCACTGTAGAAATACAATGAGTTTGGCATGAAATGACAAAACAGAGCTGTTTATCACTCTATAAACCCTGGAGGGCCAAATGGTTTTGACACTCAGGCAGCGGAGCAGTTACAAATCGAGCCTTTGAGCTGCAGCAGTCCCAGGGCTGCTGCTCTCTCTCAGCAATACATCCTCTGTCGGCTCTCTGCTTGCCAGCTCATGGCAAGGCTCTTTCTACTGTCCATTTTAGTGCAGTATGTGGCTTTCAGCTTTGTGCTTGGCCTCTCCCCTGTGTCCCTCCATAAACCCTGGAAACAAGAGAAGTAAACAGCAGCAGGCCGTCATACATCTGGCTATCAGAGCCCATAGTGGCACGCCATGAGAGAGCTGCTGTGCCATGGAGAGTGTTCTTGGGCACGCACATTCCTAAAATGTGGCTAGGCTCTTGAAATCCTCATGTTTTTTCCTTAATATGACTTTTGTTTGTAAATCCAGCACAGAAAGCTTTGATTCCCTCAGTGAAGTGGAGCTATGGCTTTCCTCCAAAAACCTTAGGCACTGAGTAAGATTTAGTCTTTTGGCTATTATGGTCAAAATTAACTAATTCTGCTATTGAAATATAATATGTACGACAAATAATTTAACTGCAAAGACTTTTTTTTCCCCTTAGTGCAAAACCGGTGTCTAGTTTACCCCAAATCATGTTTCATAGTAAAGCAAAGCTGAATACCTGCTCTTTATCATGAGAAGGGGAGGAAAACCTTTATAAGAAAGTCCTACACAGTCATTAAATCAGGAAAGCGGTTCCTTTAGCGAATCTCCTTGTTCCTTCAGTTGTATTTCCTGTCACACTTATGCTATTTGTTTATGCATTAGGGGTTCCTGTTAAGCAAATGGCGAGTGAGTTAATGGAGAGTTCTCAAATACTTCTTTTGTGTGGCTGAGGTCCCCCTGGGATTGATTTAATTGTTCCTACAATGAAAGCCTTACCGTCTTAAGGTTCTTTAGCTCAGATAAACATCTTTAATCACTTTCATGTTGTAATAAAAGGAGCTTGGGAATGTGAAACATTAGTACACTTTGGTTCCTGAAAAGAGAACTTGGGGACACATTGCAGATACATATATAAATCATCTAGCTAACATTAGAGGAAGGGTTTCCTATAAGGCTTTCAGGATGCTTTAATGTAAGTAGCTCCTATTATTGCAGCTAAAATATTTTGCACATGTGAGCTGCTCTTTGGATGCCGGGAATGCAGCTGTACAACTTCAGCTTCACTCTGAAGTTGAAACTGGTCATTATTGAACGTGTTGTTGCGTATCAGTCTGAAGACAAAATCCGAAGTTTAACTCAACTGGAGGCTTGCCAAGTGGTAGAGTTAAGCCAGGGTCTGTTCTCCTTTCCATGTGCTGATGGGACTCCCACTGACATTAATGGAGAAAATAATAACTACCATAACAAACTCATAACAAGGTAGTGTGGTATCAGGCTTAATTATGCATGTTTATGCCAAAGAATGCCTATGCCAGCAGCTGCTCCTGGTAATAAGTTACCTGGAATGAACTGTCACAAAAAGCACCAAGGTCTCTTGACTTTTTTGTGTGGTTTGGTTAGTAGGAATGGCAGAAGAGAGCTGTACTGCTCCATGCCTCATTCCTTCTACCTGCACAGGAATGATGCTATTTACACTGGAAACAGCATTCCAGTTTGCCCAGGGGCTCTACAGCACAGCTGAGAAGAGGCTCTGCTGCCTGTACCTGCCTGAGTAGTGAGCCCTGGAACATAGCAGCTCTTCCCCGCTCAGAGGTAAAGGGAAGCTTGCTCAAAACATTTCTCAGTGTGTAACTTTGTAAAAAGTAATAAAAGAGCACATTTAATTATACATCTTTGCTGGGGAAGGAAATAAAAGTTCTGCAGGACTGTGCCCAGGACCCCTGATGGCAAAGTAGTATTTCCAAAGCATGCTGAAGGTGGAGAGTGGGATCCTGATCCTTTGCTATTCATTACTCCCATGCAAGTTTACTGCCTTCAAGAAAGGATGGGGCAAAAATGCCTTTTCTCCCATTAAATGAAGCCAAACCCTAACTCTTCAGCACAAGAATAGTGCAGCAAGGGTAGAGTCGGGTCCTGTCCCTTTTTATTTCAATGCCTCATCATCTTCTTTAAGTTGAAGAGCAACATTAATTCATTTTAGATGTTATTCTCATCCTGCAATAAAATAGGGCTGGTTTATTTCAACATACTGGAAAAAGAACTCACAGACCTTCTCACACCTTCAGAAGGTTTTGTGGTTTTGTCGTATCTGATTATTGCTGCACATCAAGCATTCTCAGGAATTTAATTCCCCTTTTCATTAAACTTATTTTTACTACATTCCTCATGTAATGAATGTGTCTGCAAGCAAATAAACACAAAGGTAGAACATAGCAGCAAGAAGGTCTTATGAAGTTCACATTCAAGGAGTTTAATTCCGAGACTCCTAATAGTATTTTCTTTTTAATACCTGCTATATTTTCAAGCCACAAAAGAGAAATGCTATAAGAAACTTATCACACAGACCATAACCATTTGCTACCTCAAACTCATTTTTAAGTTTTCCCTTTCCTTGGGAATTTCTGCTGAAATCATTTCAGTGATTGAATCCTTCTTGCTTCAGGATACAAGGGGAGGTGTTACCCAGAGGGGAAAAAAAAAGCTGTGCGTTGTCTACAGCATGACAAAGAAAATTAGTCACATAAGTATCATTATGTGTTTCTTTCATGGCCTCTAATCCTCTATTTATGTGGAGTATATCCATCACACATACCCACCCCCAATATTTTTGGCAGGCTAAGACAAACTTGGGGCCTTATAGTAGGTTCAAATAAATCAGTTCTCTTGCCCACTAGGTATTTGCAAATTTAGTATTCTTCCAGCTTTGAGTCAAAAACCAGAAACCTGTCCTTATGGCTATTCCAGTGATTATAGCTACTTTTCCTATGTCTGCTGCTGCTGAATTACTTTTATTTTTAGTTTAATATATATATTGCTTATTACAGTCAACTGATAATACTACTGATACTTCTGTGTTAGTGAGCCATACTCCAGTCTCTCATTGAGATAAACTGCCCAGTCTTTGACCTCACAGTTTATCCACTTCAGAACCAGATTATTGTCTCATAAAACTGTTCAGATGGTGCAGTTAATACTTGCTATTATTTTAGAGGCCAGAACCATAATCTTCATCATGAAGATTGAAGTCCTTTTTACATGCTTAAAGTTTTCAAACTATGGGTCATATCCTGCCATTGATTTTTACGCAAAACTTCTACTGTTTTTTTGCTGTAATTGGGTTTTTTCCTCTTGTGATTTCACACCACGGGATCGGAATGATGCAATCACATTCCTAATACAAATTTATGAACTTTGTAACATCGAATTGGTGCTATAAAACAAAATCATTTTCAGTCTAAAGGGCATGTGTGTGTATATTTGACAGACCTGTGCATCATTCTGCAAGCAACCATTTTTCTTAATATCAGCCAGCGAAACAAAGTTATATGTGAGTGATGTTGCTATTATTGAACTGATGGTAAACCCAAGCGCTGTGCTGTTCCCTCCCTGAAATCATTTGATACAACAGTGGCGTTCCTTTTCAAACACTACAAATCAAAAGACACAGACTCAACTTCAAAGGGAAATTGAAATGTCCAGATGAAAGGCAAGATGAAAGTCCAGATGGAAAGACAAGTGTGCCTTGCTTTGGCTCATCAGATAAGTGGGGAACCAGGTGCGTGTTTGAATTTCCCCCGTCACAAAAATAAAATCTTCACTTTTTTTGTGCGTCTGTGGATACGCAGATCCATTGCTCTATCTGTAAAAAGTCTCTGTTATTTCAATGCTGAAAACAAACAAAAGTTTATGAGAACTAAATCTCATTTCTTTCCTTTTATACCAATTATGTATGCACTTTCACGTTTATTTCTTGTTTCTTTTAAAACAAGCAAAAATAAAGCAGATTTGTGGAATGGAAGATAATTAAACATGTAAAGAAGAAAGAGGATAGAAAATAAAACGTCCATTTGAGAGTCCACTGTGACTGAAGGTTGACTGCTCCCTCAGGACTGAGCCTGAGGAACACTTGATCCAGATCAGCAAGGTGGTATATAAATATGTAATAAACCTCATCTTAGGGCTCCCTTGCTTCTCCCACAGCCCTGTGTGAGAGCAGCTTTCCTGTTACCCTGCTGCTCTCTGGCTTGAAAGAAGGGACAAAAATAGTGTCTAAAGAGCACCACAGAATAGAGGAGCCCTAACCCTTCTCACTTTGCTCTGAGATACAACCAGTACAGAGAGGGA
Source organism: Pipra filicauda (assembly GCF_003945595.2). Lineage (NCBI taxonomy): Eukaryota > Metazoa > Chordata > Aves > Passeriformes > Pipridae > Pipra > Pipra filicauda. The sequence goes on from NW_024105075.1 coordinate 764,807, forward strand.
AGATCCCAAGGCTCTCTGAGAGTCATGTGCCACCAGGCAGTCCCTCCTACCTCAGGCTACTTTCCCTGATCAAGAGTTTTGACCAAATGCTAAAACGAAAGAATCAAAACTTACTGTGACATATAACTTCTTAGTTAAATACTCCACGTATTTCTGCTGTTTCTGAAAAAAAGTGCGCTACTTTCGTAATAAAGCATCAGACCATGGAAAGAGATTTGGGATTTTGTAAAAAGTAAAAACAAAACAAAAAACCAAATAAACAGTCTCCCACTCCCTCCCCAAAAAAACCAACCAAAAAACCCCACAAAAAACCCCCCCAAAAAACCCCAAAAACAAAACCCAGAGCAAAACAAGATAAAAAAGGTCAAAAAAATTTTCTTTACTGATAAGAATGATGCCCAGTGATATTCAGAGATCTACAAGGAATCCGTTATTCTTGTGTTCTTAACACAAAAATAATGTATTCTTAGAAAATGAGTGTTGAAAAAAAGTAGTGTGATTCTACATATCCTTTGAGCTCTTGGGGATGCTGTTTATTTTAGCTACTATAACATCATCTGTCACCCTCACTTATGTGAAGAAGAGGACTGAAGTTTCCTGTCAGATAAAAGGAAGAGGCAAAATGGTCGGTGAAGATATTCTATTTTCTCTTAGCAGGATATAAACCAAATCCTGACAAAGTCCCACTAGTGATAGGCCTACCTAGACACTGGGGTCTGTTAGAATGGGGTTTACCTCCTCCAGATTTTGCCTTCTCAAGACTGGATATGCCCAACAATTTGGGTGGTTCTGTCGTTGGTCTAAAAGAGCTGGTCATTCCAGAGGGAATTAATCCCTTGCAGCTTGCATACCTCTTTTAGGATGGGATAAATTATCTCCAGGAGATACCTAGCTTCACTCATTGACTGTAAAAGGACCTTAGACATCTAGTTTAGATAAAATAAATGTAGGTTAGATGCTATTTTAAAAATAAAGTAAGATGAATTCCATACCAGTTCTGTGATCAATATCTCTTCTCCCCCAATTATGTCTAAAATAGAATTATACCATGCCAAAGGAAAGACTTACTGCCTTGAGAGGTTTTTATACATTCTAAAACTGTCACATTGTTTACATCAAGGAATTTGCAGTCTGCATCTCTCTCTCCTGTTTTCCTCAATGCAGGGTATCGATAAAAGAACTAGGCACCCTTTTTCTCCTAGTGTTATTTCATGCTCAGTAATAGATTGCAATTTTTACTTTATCTCTCACTTTGTGCTCTAAGTCACTGATCCTCAGAAATAGACAAACCTTTGCTGCCGAGTTGCTAGTGACTCAGAACGTGTAACACCACATTTCACAACCCGACCCTTCCTAAACAGACTGTAGCTGATGGTTAACATCCTGATCGATGAAAATTTTTCCCCTTGTTTCATTAATGCCATCTTGAAGTTGAAGGTATGATCATAAAAAACCATTTTCAGTTCCTTCTGTTATTGCCTAGACCCCTGTCAGTAGTGTGCAAGCAATTAAAGAATTTATTCTCTTAATGTTCCCAGATGTCTTGTTTAATTTTGTTCTTGACAGATTAATTTCTGTGCAAAATAAATATTCATCTATCCCTTCTTTTTCTTCTTCCCTTTTGGTCTTAATTTAGTCCTCACCTGTCCAGGTTAAGCAGATGGTACCAGGGGAAGATTGTTTCTGCTGCTGAGGGGGAAGCCATCCAAGTCACACTTGTCTTTTCCTACATAAATGGGGCCCAAAGCCAAGTGCTTCTCCTATGTACCCTCTGTGTACTCAGTGGTTCACTTCAGGGTCTTTAATTGGTCACTTTTTTTGCTCAAAGAGTACAAAGGATCTCCAGTACAATGATCTGGGTACTTGTCTCCTGAGGACTGTCCTAGGCTCCTGGTTTTGGCAGTCATTCGATGCATCAGATTGATGGTAGAAGTCCAGAGCCATTTTCAAGAAAGGTGACATGGTCGTTCAGTGTGAGTCATAGAATCCCTTAGGTTGAAAAAGACCAGTAAGATCATCGAGTACAACTGTTAACCCAGCACTGCCAACTCCACCAGTCCCTGAGTGCCACATCTACATGTCTTTAAGTACCTCCATGGATGGTGACTGCACCACATCCCTGAGAAGCCTGTTCCAAGGCTTGACAACACCGTGCTACCCTGTTCAACCCTCTCAGAGCTCACCACACACTTGGAGTAGACTAATTTCAACCAAGCTATTTCTGTTGTTACCAGCTAATAATCTGGTCCTTCCCCTTTGCTTCTGCTTTAGTTTAGAGTGTTGTAAATGAAGAGTAGTTAAGCAAGTTTCCTGCTGCTGCTGCCTCCAGGTGGGGTGGCATAGGTGGCACAGGGAACATTAGCAGGGTGACAGGAGGTGCTTGCTCCCTGTCTCACTACTCCACAACAGCAGCCACTGCTCCCTCACACATCCCAAATGCTCTCTTGGTGGCAGCAGTGACAGCAGAGCTGCTGGCCCAACTCTCCAGCCCTCTGGCAGAGGTGAAGGAGGCAGCGGGATATGGGATAATTTCCTCACGCACATGAACAACTGCTTACTCTGGCTCTGTCAACACCTGGCCTTGATCTTGCAACTGTAAATACAGTTTTCTAAAGAGTGCTGGCCAAAGCTCTTCCTTCTAAAATCTCTCTTCTGCCATGTGGTTATTTCACAGATCATGTATCACTCTGCGGTCCTTTTGGTGGACAACAGCAAGCTGGCATTCAAATTTTAAGAGAATTTTCCTCAAAATAAATAAACAACAATGACCCTATCTCAGGTCCCTGCACAGCACTCTTGGAAATCGGATTTGTGCCTCTGGTCCCAAGCAGTCAATTAAACCAATGGGTTTAACAGAGAGATCCTTGTCAGAGTGGAGAGAAAGAGAGGGGAAAACAACATCAGTTTGGGAAGCCTGGACACATCAGAGTGAGCAGATCCTGGAAAGCCTTAGCCAGGGCAAGGTTTCCCTGCTGCTGAGAGGATTTCAGAGGAAACCAGCCCCCAACCTTTCTTCCCCACCTGCACTCCCCACCATCTGCTGTCACAGACCATTCCCACCAGTGGGAGGGATGCTCTGTGCTGCACAAGAGGGTGTCTAGGACTCTCAAAAATTGAGGCAGGCATTGTTCTGCTGCTGGGATGGCAGGTCCCAACCTCTGCTTCTGCTAAACGCACTCATTACCTGTCACAAGTGGTGTTTTCCCCTCTTGCTGAGCTTCCTGATAGCTCATCTCCCAGCTCTGCCCATTGTGAGTCATTGCCTCTTGTTGCATTTGTCAGTAACCTCTCTCCCCAGCCGTGGCCCCACAGACTGTCATAGCTACCTGTTTTTGCTCCTGTTTTAACAGCCAATTTATTGGTGACTGCATACCTTAGCCTCTGCTTTTACTTTCATCTTTGAAGTCTTCCAGCAAGTCCTATGGTGTTTGAATAGTTTTAGAAGATGCAGTGACTGTGCTGAATCCAAACAGAGCCTTGCCCTGCCTTGAAGAATAGAAAGCAAATCCTAGCCCTCCAAGGCCCCTCTCTGCCCAGCATATCTTAGTCTGGCGCCATTGACTTTGGATAATCCTTCACACTGGGGTAAAGGTGCCACTGAATCCAAAGGTGCCATGCTGCATGTTCAGGGGAACTGTATCTTCAGCTGCTGTGGACTGGCAGGCGTCTGGCAGGCTCAGCTGAGGATTTGTCCCAGAGAGCACATGAAAGATGAAAAATACAGTCAATTAAACGGATAGGAACTTATCAGCAAGGTGGCAGCTTAGCAAAAAATTGGAGTGATGAACACTTTGCTGCTTGAAAATTGTTCATCAGATAGTTGGGTTTCCTAAAAATCTAGAATGAAATAAAAATCATAAGGTCAAAAATGAAAATACTATGCCATTCCTTTGTAATCAGAAAGGATATTTATAAATAAGAATGTTTTCTCAACCACAGCTCCAGCTGATGCCAAAAAAAAAAAAAAAAAAGGAAGTGTGATAGGAAATTAATCCTGAAAAAATAATTAACTCTGAGAATGCAGGAACATAAAAATAAATTTCAGCCTGCTGTCATTTAAATTTCATTGTATTTCAGGCATGGATAAACAAGGTCAACACCCTAAGATCTGATTCTAGTTTCTTGGTCTCAGACAATCTCTATTACAAATAATTCCCTGCATTTTGGACTTGTGAACCATTTCTTTTAATCATGTGAGAGAATGGACAGCTCAGGTGATTAAGTGATATGGGGTTTTTCAGTTATATAAGAAAATACAGTGGTGATTACCAGAATAAGGCTTGAACACATAAACTGTTATTTTATTTTACTGAATAAAACTTTAGGGTCCACTTCAGCATTCAGGTAGCTAAAAAATCTAAGTATCTACTTCAACCCTATCCAGCAGTCCAGGGAAACAAACGGTCTTGAAGTTTATTTGGATTGTCTTGTTTTTAATAAAAGAAAGAAGTGAATTAGGGAGTCAGGGAAGACAGAAACATCTCCTTCCTTTTACTCCCCTAATGATGGGAGTAAAATGTGGGATCACAACAGAAATAAAGACAGTCCCTACTGAAAGCCAGTATATTTTTATCACTACTTGCCTTTTTTTTTTTTTACTTTATTCCTTGTATTTTCAAATTCAGGACAGCTGAAACTATGTTACATTTGGGATTTAAGGTTAGAGGAAACAATAACAACCAAATATAATACTTCCAAATCCATGGACTAAAGGAAGGGTAGTGTGGTAGTAGGACATTTGCACTTTTAGAGCTAAAAAACGTGAATGAAGAGAACGTGGGCACATGGGGGCTGGAGGGACAAAGCTCTGTTATCTGCAAGGGTTTCTTTGCTGTCTAAAGAAGACATTGCACTCTGTCATGGTGTATGATACATATGCATGTATATATACATAAGCAAATTAATCCCACATGAGTGAATTAATTCATGTATCATGTTCAGCTCATGAGGGAAGCTAAGGGAAGCTTTGCATATATGAAAGTCTATATTCTGTGCAGTTACCAGCTGGAAGCTGATGATCTTCGTAATTTTTTGAACCAACTGCAAAACACCCATGAAATTTCCCCTCAGGCCTTTTTAGATAGAATTTCAGGAGACAAGTTTTTCTCTTTGAAAAGCCTTAGTGTTCCTTTTTGACTGGTAAGAGGCAGAGTGAATGAAAGAGCCCAAAATGTTTGCTCCTGAAGAGATCCATTTAGTTCAACACCCAGCCTCTCCCTCCCTATAGTGAATTGTTGTTGAGAAAGGCATCTTTCAGCTGCTGCAGATGTGTGTTCTGTCAATTATCAGCCTTAAATGGTGGGGTTTACACATTTTTGTCTCCAGCAAATTCTTCTATAAACTTCTTTACCTCTTCCTTAATGGCTTCCTAATGTATCTTAGTGAAAGATGGATATCCCGTACTCTCTTTCAAACACCTCATTCCTTAGATATTTTATCTTGACAGTTCTGCCTTCCACAGCTGGCAATCTCCCAAACACAGAAGCACATTTTTGTCTCTTGTAGGCCTACCATGAGTAAATGTTATCACGGCAATTTTATACTCAAGGTTATCATTGTGCAGCACCACAACTGCTACTTGTCAGCTCCTTCTGTAGAGCACAGGGGAGGCGACGGAACAGAGATATTTATAATGCCGCAGCATAAACCCCAAGATACTTAATACCAAGATACTTTGATACTCAGTATCAAATTAGCACACATTAAAAAGCTCACCTCAGGTTGGCTTACCAACACGGAGCAATGGCTGTGCTGTGCCAAGGCAGATGTTCCAGATGGGGCACTCCAGGAAAATGCATACCTCATCACATGTTTTTGAGTGCTCACAGAGGTGTTGGTAACCTCCACATTTACCTACTTCCTGAGAGAAACTAATTGCCATTCTTGATTCATACAAAGCAGTAATTAAAGAAATACTTCAAAGCATTCAAAGCAAAGTAATTAAAGAAATGCTTCACCGTGATTAGTATCCAGAGGAGTAACACATCTCTTTGCCTATTCTATGCAGCTGAATTTGCTTTAATTTGGCAAAAATTAGAAGAGTGGGATGAAAACATGCTTTCAGTTCCGGTTAGCAGAGTTTTATATAGAACAATTTCTGCACAGGTTTTTTTAAAATGTGTGCATAAAGAAATGCATTAGCATGCACTATGTTGTGCCAGTCTGATGCCCAGTGTGACCTTATTGCTGACATGCTAAGCCTGAGCATTTTAACTCAGGGTTCATTAGATATCTGAAGAATAACTTACTTTTGAGATGTTCCTTTTTTGTTGTTGTTTATTTTCTAAGTGATTATGATAAAACCAATATTTTTTAGTATTTTGAGAGTGATATATGGTTGTTGCTGAAGCTTGGACTTCGCCATTTCTCCCCCGTAGCAGTGTGTCCCATGTAGCTCCTCAAACTAAACAAAGAGAAACAAAAAACGTTTATTAAAAGTGTTAGAAATGCACATTCCAAAAGCCTATACTAGATGAAAAAGTAGAATGAAAAAACAAACCTGTGCAGCTACAAAAACATAATTCAGGCCCGTAATGGGTCTGCTGATCCATAATAAAAGGTATAAGTCTATGAGGGACAGAACCTTGAAATCAGTGCTACTCAGGGAGATGTGCTTCAGCTCTGAATTGCTGACAGTTCAGAAAGATTTCATTTTTCTTCATCAGTGCCAAGTTTTAAAGTTTTCAGTTTTGGCTTTCATCAACAAATCAAATCATAATCCATTTTTTCCAAAAGGCCAGCATCTCTGAAAAAGACCTCAGGATTTTGTGTGCTCCACTGGACAAAATACTAGAAATTTCTCGAGCTTATCTTTCCATGCCTCTGTCGTTGAGAGGAGGGATAATGCAGCTAGCTAGCACCTATATGCCTATACTGGTAGCCTGTACTATAATAGTACGTTCCTAAAAATCCTCATCCTGTGACCACACTGACTGAAAAAAGTGACCAGTTTCATATACATCTACTAGATTGATACAAATACACCCATATCACATCTGCTGACAATTTGATATAAGCTTAAGGCAGTGCAAAATCTTGTCTTCCCCCAGAAAGAACATACATAATTGCACCACTGGAAAAATTAAAAAATATACATATTGGTATATATGTGAGGGGAAAAAAACTATGTTCCCCCTGAAGGAATGGGAAATTAACCACTCATCTAAAGGAAATAAGAAATGTATTTTTGAATCCATGCTATGTTAATGTAGCTAGAAGTTCCATTAAGGTTATTTTTCCTAAATCATGACTTTTCAGCATCAAAAGCAAACATGTTTTAGGCATTATTTAAGAACAGCCATTCTGCAGACTTTAAATCAGGTACAAAGATAAGGAGAAAACTACTTCTACTGTTGCAATGTTTATAATTTTCTCTGAAGAGTACGTCTGCAAATGACAGAGTCCAATTTCACATCTCCTCATGCTAGGCATACCATATTAATGGTCGAGCTGCAGGCCCCAGTTTGCATGGCAGAGCAATGGGAAAGCATGCCAAGTAATTTGGTTTAAAAAAGCCGGATTATATGTTGCTTGTGGAAAAAACACCTCCCCCACCTTGCCAGAGAAAGAAATTCAGCAGCCTGGGGTTGGAGAATGGATCAATTGCCAGAAATTAGGCTGCCAACTCACTTCCCCATGTTCTTTCTCATTATTGCTCAAATAACCATTTGTACTCACACCAGATGCTTGTTAATCAAGGCCAATTAGTCTATTTTGCTCAGAAAATTTCCAACCAGCAAGACAAATAGTTCAAATAGCACAGAGGTCAAACAAAGCGGGAGCACTGGTGACAGTTTCATATGTGTTTAGCCAAATAGAAAGCAGACATGGCAAGGGCATGCATGTGCAGTTCCCACGAGTATTACATTGTATATTTACCCCAGGGTAACACGTGAGACTCGCTCTGGTCAGGCACAAAGCTCAGACAGCAATTCAGTCACTTCAGGTGTTTGTCTGCATGTTTATTTAGACTAATATCTTATGCTTATTTCCTAATCTAAGTTGCCCAAAATGTCAAGGTAAATAAGGCTTAAGGGCAATAATATTAAACAAGATCTTCAGGAGTACTTTCCCAGCTGAGTATGCTGAGAGCCAGGTCAGCCCAGCCACTGCAGCCAGTCCTCCATCTGCATCTTGACGGGGAATTTCTCCCTCCTCCACTTTGCAATCCCATGGCAACCATCCAACAACCTGACAGCTTTAAATCTTCTCTGGCATACGTCAGGGCAGGTTGAGAAGCCAGCAGGCTTGCTGTAGAGCTCAGGTTTTCTAAAATTTGTTTTTTAAGTTACATATGGTAACAGAAAGTAATGTGATCAGGTGGTATCTCTTTGCAGATCCATCATGGCAAGAAGGGGCAAAGAAACACAACAAGAACCCCTAACATCTGACAACAGGGAAATGCAGTCTGGGTTGTGCAAAACTCTGCAGCATATCCCGGAAGTTTCTATTTCCTAAGTCCCCTCTCTCTCTTTCTGGAAGTTTGAGAAAAGAAAGGCCAGAGATATACTGCAGCATTTCTTATTTCCTACCTGCTACAAGACTGTGGTACTGAAAAGTTTCTGTTGGGAGAGCTTTGCAAACACAGACATAAAACACATCATTATTCCTGTTTTTATTTGAAATTGCCAATAATAAGAGTAATTTTCTCAGAATCGTCTGTGAGTTTCAATTTCATACACTCACAATATATTCATGCTTGAAAATTACTTTTGACTGATAAAATAACGTTAATACCTTTTTTATCACCCTATGCATTTTCTATTACATTAAATCAATAGAACCATACATGACAATCTCAGTTAACACCAATATAACTCACAGGTATTTAGTAATTTCTTTTGGTTGATGTAAGCTCATTAATGCACCTCCGTTTTGGCCTAAGGCTGCCTCCCTCACTTCACAGAGAGATTGAATTCAGTGTTTATGTCTATGTACTCTCATGCCCTTATTTTCAACCAACAAAAAATTTCTTTCCTAAGCAGACCAGGACCACCCAAAGTAATTTCATTCAAGAACTGGGCTGTCTTCAAACATCGGTGGCCTCTCAAGATAAAAGGTCAGCATGTTAATTCACCACAGCCCAGATCCCAAATCTGTCCCCTTCAAGAAATGAAAGGCATTTTTAAGAAGACCTCCTGTGCGTGAAGTTGTTTGCATTTTTGTCTAAGGGGATTGTTTGGACAGGGTTGTCAGAGAGTTTCTGAGCACACAAACCACAAAACAAAGACATGTTGCCTTGCTGCTCTCTGGGGCCGCCACGGGTTTGCTCCTCTTCTGGTGTACATGCAGGAATTGGATGTCATGTGGGGCACTCCCAGGGATGCACAAGTGTCCAGGTGATTTTTCATCCCCATGGGGCTTGAACACTGCTGTCGCATGGGCAGTTCCTGATGGCGTTGCAGGGGACCATCACCCAGGGACACCCCTGTGGCCAAGTGCTGCAAAATCAACCTCAATCAGGTGTTGGTACTGAGAGGAAAGGGGCCATGGTTTGTGTGTTGCCATCCCCACTCTGTCCTCATTGAGATGCCCCAAGAAAGTGACCCAACATGAGAGGTGCTAGCAATGCTGCACTTCACCTCCCTCCTTCCCCTGTGCCACCCAAACCCCAGACCAAGAGGTGGGCAGAGGCAAAACCCAGCAAATGGAGAGGAATAAAGATGTGTTGTGCCTATAATGCTGATTTATCTTTTCAAGGAAAAGGAATGAATATTTGAAAGTAGCTGGTTAAGGGGATGGCCCTGCTACACGTGCACTTTGGCACCAACTAGTGTTTATGAATGGACTCGCCCCAGGGAAGCTGGTGGTAAAGCAACTCTGATCTCTCTTTATGGGTGAAAACTGAAGAATTTGTAGATTAGTTCCTGAAATATATCTTGTAAAGCATAAATATTCATGTATATAACAACTCTGTTAGAAATAAAAGTAGGGTCCATATGTTGCAAGAAGTAAATAATCCTTTCCAAAATGCAACAATATGTATCAATGAACAGTCAAGTGCTCATTGAAGACAATTTTTAGAAGATTTATCCTGAAATTAATTTTTTCCCCACCAGGCTCTTGGAGTGCTATAGCATTAAATCCTAAATTACTATGCGCATTGCGGCATTTTTGTGGTTTTACTCCTTTTTTTTTTTTTTTTTTTTGAGATTCCAGCTGTAAAAAAACCACTCACCTCTAATCAAGGGTGTATCATCATATGCTTCCCAGAAACTGGGCTAAGAGGTACAAATGAATTGTTCAGCATTGCAAGAAATGTGTCCTATTGAACTTTTTGCTGAAATCCCTTCTTACAGGACAGATGTAATTTTGCACTGCACTTTTCTAAAAGCTGATAGTTTAAATGTTTGTAGAATTAGTAATTTCAAAAAGACAGCCTGTATACAAACAGATGTACTAGTTTATAAATCCATATCAAGACCCATATGACTGAAAACATCAACTGTATAATTTCCTAGGTATTTCATTTGTGAACAGCAGTTTGATTGCTTTACAATGAAATTAATTTCAAGTTTATTCATAGAATTAAAATGATTGCAATCTCAGTGAGAGAGAGGGAGGGAGAAGAAGTGAGTTACATCCAAACTCCCTCAAAGGCTGGAAAACTGTAATTTAATCTTGTAATCTGATAAACCAAGACAAATGAGGCAATTGGCAAACAGGTATTTTAATCAAAATACCTCTAGAAAACCACACAAATAACAAACACATGCCAGATCTGAAAGGCACATTCATTTCAAAGGGTTGATTTAGGAAAAACTGGCCAGTATGTGACCGATGAACTACTTCCAAATTTCTGTGCTCCATGTACGTAGTATTTCCAATTTCAGATCAAGAACATTGCCTTTAAAATTGCAAAGGCAGTATGGTAGCGTAGTCACACGAGAAAGACAGTCTCTATTACATGCCAGAGTCATTAACCTAATAATTTTTCATGGTTGTAAGTTAACCCCTGCAAGCTTTTGCTTTCAGCAGCTGCTGCATATTAAAATTTTCCTCCATTTGACTAATTCTTCGAACAGTTTTATCCTCTAACAGGCAAATTTCTATGTTGAGCTTGTAGTCAGCATTTTATAAAACAGTTCCTATTGTTATGAAAATGTTTCTCTGCCTTTTTGTTTGGTGCTTTTCTTTCTAAAGCCGACTCTTGCTGTCTTTGCATTTTTCCATTCAAAGGTCAGGTCAAAGGTACTGAATGCTTGACCATGGCTATGTGGAGTGTAAGTGAACCCAAGAATGGCCTTTCTGATTGATCATCTATTGAAAGAGTGAGAGTGTTATGCCTTTGGATTAAAACGTAACCCAGGGCACTGGAAAACTGGAGCTACTGGCTGTTTGTGAAATATGCATAGAGAACTTTCTGTTGCTCCCACTGTTTGATGTGCATCCGAAATTCCATGTGAGCCTTCCAGGTCTTCTTCCCATAACCTCTGCAAATGTTTTTCCCTTTGCTTCACATCTCATTATAAAATGATGTCTTTAATACGCAGCACTGGCAAGGAGTTACTGTATCTGCACAAAGAAGGAGTTAAACGCGAAATGCTCCTTTCAGCACTAACCCCTAATTTAAGGCAATTAAGAATAAAACCTGGCAACCTCAAGTCTTCCTCTTAACCAGGGCTTTACTGAAGAGATTGGCTTGAATTTGGTTTGAGAGCTTACTAAATTTTGTAGGCATGGCATAATATTCTTCTTAGAAATGTGTCCTTGTCAAAAATAAATCTATTCTGCATTTTATGCATGTGACAGTAGCTGCTCTTAATTTTTGCTCTTGAAGTTTAATGTAGTACATTGCAGCAATTGTACCACAAAAAGAGAATCTAATATAACCTGAGAACATGAAGCAGAATAAAGATCGCTGCTAATGTTCACTCTTACCTTCTGCTGTTTTATTACATCTGCAGTTAAGCAGTTACAAAATAGCATCTGTGACACCAGTACCTGTGCTTCTGCATGACAACATCACTTAATGAGACCTGCTTTGGTGTAGCAACTGCTGTTTTGAACAGTTTCTTTTACTGCTGAAGACAGAATGGAGACATTAGAAGCAGGGACAGCATCATTTTCAAATTATTAATTTCAAAAGCTAAAAATGTCTCCGGCCAATTCCAAGCAGCCGGGTCTGGGACTCAGTGAGCTAACAGGGCATTTCTCACAGAGTCTCTGCTGACATTTTCTTGTAACAAGCAAGATGACAACCCGAACTCTACATGAGATCTACTGAATATTAAAACAAAATGGAATGGATTCCTGGAAAGCAAGGGGTCACTGTGTCTCCTCTTGAAGTCAAACTATGAAAAAATACCGAGTCTTTAATACTTTCATTTTATTCCCTAGGTTCCAGTTTTACTAGCATGGAGATTCTGAGTTGTGGCTTGACAAGCACAGTTGCTGGCTCCCGTTATTGCCACAGTAGGTGTTAGGACAGCAGGTCTCCAAACCTTGTAAATAATTATTCTGGTAGCCCTGTTCATTGCATTGCAAAGCCCTTATAACAGCACAAAAGGCATGGCACCTCATTCTGGTTTATTGACATTTCAAATTGTTGCTTCCCATTAAACAAGAGGATATATATAACAGAAAACTTTGGGGGATTGGTCTGCATATGTTTGTGAACAGCTCTGAATGATAACTAGCATGATAAAGGATTTATAATGACTTTCAGATACCCCTCCTACATAAGTAGGTCATGACCGTATCTTGGAATGGTATCTAAAAGTTGCCACTTGCTTCCATTCAGGTCCTGGCATCAGCTCCTACCAGCCAACTGCTCATTTTCCAAACAGGCTCTTTCATCAAAAAGCATGTGCCATCCACTGGTCCATGTGACAATTAGGAGTCAGGAGGGAGTCAATGACCCACACATCTGTGACTGAGTTCTTGGTACTTCAGGGACACAAGGAATATCATGACATTAAAAACACTTCTCACTTCAAAAAGCCTTTGGATTAAGAACTAGTTCTGGATTTGGCATTCATTAATTTTAGATCTGAACAGATCACTTTGACTTGACTCTTGATTTTATCTGTGTTGCTGCAGCTGGAAGCAAAGTAGTAATGTAGTTTTTTGTTAGAAGACCATAATCTCAGAGAGAGAAGGATATTGACAGTCGTGGTCTACGCCTGCCTAGTAATCTGAGGTTGAAAAAGCCTGTGAGTAGGAGTGGTACAGCCTGGAAGAGGTACTGTAAATAGAGCATATTATGGAATACAGTTACTTATCTGACATTCTTCTGGACAAACTGTGGCATAGTTATTTAGCTCAATGTTTTCAGTTGCTTATGAAAAAAGGGCAAAGAAAAGCCTTCCTCAGCTTCCTCTAGGCAGACTGACTCCCAGTATTAGCGCCCCATTTGCCCTGGCTAAACATAAATCGCCTCATTACACTACACCTCCTCTACCCTCTGGCAGTGGATTAAGTGACTTCAGTCAGGGTATGCCACAAGTTATTTCTCTGTGTGTTACAGCACCGTTCAAACAACATCCTTCTTATGCAGGCTCAGTATGCATGTGTGCAGTTATTAGGGCAGGTCGTGGCCCCATTATGCTAGATGACATATGTGTACATCATTAGGGACAACCCCAACTGAGACTGCACTGCAGCCCTACCTGCGCCGAGTGTAACAGTTCAAGCAGCCGAATGTGTTCCCCAGATGTGCTCCCTGGGACCAGACGCTGCAGAGCCTCCTTTGGCCGCCTGGGCTGTGCAGCCTGTGAGGGGACTAATGGCATGGTTTCAGTAAAACATGTGCTCAAACGCTTTCCTGGGCAGGGGCCAGAACTATCTGTGTCCTGCTGGACTGACTTAAACCCACACGGCTCCAAAGACATTTGCAAAAGTTTTGTAGAGGTAAATCAAACCCCTAGACTTGGATACAAAGTGAGCTTCATTTTCCTCACACCATCCAGATGTATCCCATAGAAGAAACAGATATCTACGGGATTTTCCACTGGTGGCTTTTTGCCCAGCTCAGCCCTTCTGTGGCTATCAGAGCTGTGGTTAAAGCTGGACCCCAAAACTTTGGCAGGTTGTCATTCCCTCAGAATGTGCAGTTTCATCAAATAAGAAATGCTTTGCAAAACTGATTTGATTTGGCCAAAATAAGGTTTTGGAGGAGAAATGGGAAATATTTTTTCCTTATGTTTTCAATATTTTAAATAAAATTCTTTTGATGTTTCAATTAAAAAAAAAATCAAAATATTCTTAAAAAATGTGAGCTCTAAGTTATAAACATCACTATTCAAAAATCCGAATGTTGATTCCATAATAAATATAGCCACTTTGTGGTAAGAAGGGAATCTCTTTCAGCATGACAGATCCAGTCATTCAATTTACCTATGGAAAATTAAGTAAAGTTTCATTTAAGTATAATTTCATCATTTTGTTACATATATTCAGAGAACATGCATGCCTGAGAGAACGCATCCCCGAGGCAGCTGAGTCACTCACTCAGCATCCAGGGTTTAGTTGGTTCCTGGTTCCCTCTCAACTCTGTTTGGAGAAAACCCTTTCAGATAGAGACCATGGGAGTCCTGATATCTTGAATATAAACCAAGGATTTAACAGTGTTCAGTTGCCAACCTGAAGGAGGGTCTCTGGTGTTTCTAAAGGGGGATGAGCACCCCAAGGGCTCCCCTCCGGGATTGAAGGCAGCTGCAGAGCACAGAAACTCTGCAATTTGTTGGTTTGACTCAGCTTGAAAAGTAACACCAAGCTAAGGGAATGGGAAGACTCAGTGTCCCATCACCCATGGCAACAAACTGCAAACAAACCAGCCAAACAAAACCCATACTGGAGTGTACTCCCCCAGTGACACCTGTTTGGAACACAGCTTGCTTCATCACAAAGCTCTCATCTAGCTACATCTCAAGAAAAAGAAAAAAAAAAGAAATTAAGATTACTATCCTACCTGAAAACATTGTTTTGTTTTGCTTTTCTCTTTTTTCAAAGACGAGTCATGTATTTGGGGGTGAAGGAGGAGGCAATTGCAATTCGAGAGGAAGATAAAGGTCAAAGTCTCAGAATCCTTTGCCAAATGGACCTGCTGCCCTGAACACAGCTTTAATCACAGTAGGACAATGTTCTTCTCTATTGTACTTTAGTGGGAGATCTCTGTTGGCTCAAACAAAATAGATTCTCCTCAAAGAATTAAATGAGATGACAATGTTGATATTGTCTTTGAATGACCTCCAAAAGAAAATCAGGAAGTGCATACCAAACTTGATTTGAAATGTACTTGTTGTACTGACTGAGAAAAAAAAACCTAGATGAAATATCCTGATTAAACAATTCTCCAACACAGAGTGAAATAGGAAAGAAAAAATACATGCAAACATCCATTTATACGATCTTTTCAATTCTCATGAAGCATAGAAGACGATGAATAGCAGGGGATTTGAAGGGTACAGAAATATTTCTGCAAATCTAGGAGCAATGAAATGTTTTAAAACCCAATTTAATAGAGTAAGAATTGCTTTTCCTTTTCAAATTGGTGTGTATAATTTTTTTGCAGTATCTTAATCATCCTCATCTATTTTTAACTAGCATTTTGCTGTCAGACATTTTATTCTTTTCTCTCTATTGAAATCTTTTCATGCTATTACCTTTATCTTTATCCTGTTACGTCTGAATTTTTTTAGACAGGAGTCTTTAAAGGTTTGTGTTGCTGCATACTTTCCTTTTTCAAAGCCTAGCTAGATCTGGCCACTGATCTAACGGTTCAATAGTGTCTTCTGTTGACTTTTCATTTCCCTCAAGGGAAAAAGAAATTCTGCCTTTAGGAACATAAGGACAGTTCATCTGAGCTGTGAACTCAAACACTATTCAGAAACTTTGTGAAATACATCTCTAAAAGCATGAAGCTTTTTCCTTTGTCTGCCTTTTTTTTTTTTTAATTGATCTCAAGGAATTCTTTCCTAAGAAAAGTCTTTGTAACTGACTACCATTTTATCATTGTACCTTTTTTTCCGTTCTTGGGTCATTTATACCACCACATGTCAGAAGGGCACAGCCTATTTTCAAACATAAGGCTTTGCTTCCCTTGACAACTCAGGTGTGACAATACAAAGGGTTGTTTCCCTTAAAAATTCACAGCTATAAAAATAATTAAGGTGATGATAACAATGAGGTAAACTAAATATAACATGTCTCCCAAATGAAAACTTCTGAAAATATAAATAAAAGTGCAAAAATTTGCCTTTTAATTAGCAGAAACATACAAAATGTGAGTAATTCCATTGCCAGAATGCAATAGGAAATTACTGTCTTCTGTCTGCTGCTCCATATACCCCTGAAATCAAACCTGACCTCAAGGGGCTACCTGACAAGGTCCTTGCATTGTCCCAGGTTTCAAGAGTGGCATCAGAGCAAGCCTGAATGGCAGGAAGTGATACCCCTAACCATGCATGCCCTCCAGCAGCCCATGGTTCTGCTCTTCAGGCAGAGTGGAGGTAGGGCTGCACTGGAATGCTGTGCTCTTGACAAGCAGCCACGTTTGCAGACAGACTCCAGGGCTCTTGGCGAAACCTCCCTCCCAGGGTTGTCTCCCTAAAGCCATGGACACCTTGAGCCCTGTCTCCTGATGCAAGGGCAAGACCACCTCCATGCCCCCCTGAGCCAGTATGTATCTCCCTTGTATTATGGGGTAGTTTCCTATGCATATGTAGAGCACTTCATTTTGGAACCCTTCTGTGCAAATAGTTACTGTACAAGCAACTCTGAAATGTAATGGTTACACCAGAGACCTGGACATTCCCAGAGGTAGAGGAGTCACAACATTTGGGAGGGGTGTTTTATGCGTGATTGTATCTTTGCAAAGCAAATTTTTTTGTGCTTTAGTCTCTGGGGATATGGTGGCAGAGATATTTTGTTATAGTTGCAAACATGTCCGAGTTTTGCTTACGAATGGTCTCAACCACTCAATCCAGCTCTACAGAGGCACCTAACTAGTCAAGCTGAAAAGTCAAATGTATCCTACAATGATGTCCACCTCATCAATCCATTGTGACCCACTGGATCACAGAAATGCTGATGTGTCAGTAAAAACAGAAGCAGCAAGGTAGAAGACAAAACACTGTTATTACTTTATGAATTTGTACTTTCTGTGTTCATTTACAAACCAAATAAAGCACCATCACCAGGAATTTACACTCAAAGAAGAAACACTTCAGTATCTGAAAGCTTAGTCTAAGACAGTATGGTGGGGAAGAATAATCGAATCTGTTTCTCCAAACTTAAAACGCTGAAGAGCAGCATAATCAAAAGGGTGCTTATGTCCATACCTGTTAGTCTGGGGCATATAGGGAGCACAGGCTGAGTTTGAGGAGAGCAGACCTGCAGCCCTTGTATGCACAAGACAGGCACAGCACATTTAAGTCCTTTTAATGTAATGTTCCCCTCCTCACCCCTTTTAACATCCACCCTTGACAGGGAGATGACAACTCAGTGACTTAGTTATTACCTAAAGCAGGACTAATATAGTGCTCAACATTAGTCTATTTTAATTTTCTTGCCTATCAGCACCATTGGCAATATTTCTACTACGAGAATAGATTTTATGTTATCTCTATCCTGTTTACTGACAGTATATATTCCTATGTTTTTTCTATACTGTTCTGCATAAATGGATTCTTTGTAACGCAAATTGATTAAGCTGTGTTGAAACCCCAAGCTTCTACTCTCTCTCCTAAAGAATCCCATACACAGGTCATGCTGGAGTCGCATAAGTCAGAACATGTAAGAGGTTCTTCAGCAAAAAAATCATGATTTAGGACCCAAACCCTTGCCTTTCTCTGGAATTTAAATATGCATTTGCTTATTTTAAATACTAGTTGGATTAGTGATGAGATGAATACTTACGAAGTATTCATCAGGAGGGTTCAGGGTTAAAAGCTACAGCAAGCAGAAGTTGTGCAGGCTGCCAGTTATTTCCAGCTGAGATTCCTGTGTCAGAGAAAAGGCAGGCTGGTAGGCAAACAGGGATTGGTGCATTTGGAAGAGGGAGAAGGTTTCAGCTCCCGGGAGCTGATGATTAGTCTAGTATCTCCATTTGGACTCAGGTTTGAGCTGAGTTTGCCAGAAAAAGGGGAAGACAGTTTGAGCAAATTATTTATCCTGAAACCCATCTCAGAAACCATGGGGAGTGTTTTTCTAAGCTTTGTAGCAACAGTATAGTGCTCTTGGGAGGTTAGAGACTGGTTGAATAAGCTGCTCACATGGTAACTGAGAGCATTAGGCTGTTTTGTCTGAAAGATCTTCTAGAGAGGTAAAGTAAGAAAATTGCTTGTCAAAGAACTGCCAAAGTTGGTAGTCCTGATTTCAGCTCTTAGACTATGTCATGACAGGGAAAACAGTTTCTGGGATGCTGATGGCCACTGCTATGGCTGCAGAGTGTCCCTGTGTGCCTGCAATACAACCTTTCCCCGGCAGCTCTTTACTGATGCCTAGAGATGCTTTCCCAGTCCTCACAGCCTCATTTGACACTCCAGCTTTCGTCAGCAGCAGCTGAAAATAGGAAGAAGAAACATCGGGGCACCTATTCAGTTACTCTTCCAGAGAGGTGCCCTTTCTGTGCTGCCCCTGGGAAAGTCTCATATCCCCATAGGGTGGGCCAAGGGCCTCCTTTTACCCATTTGAGTATTCTAGGCTCTCGTGGGCACCTGTTGCTCCAACCCATGAATACCCAGAGATCCTGTCCTTGAATAGACTTACCTACTGAAGGTTGCCTAGTAAATGGCAGAGTTAACAAACACTGAGGTTAGAAAAGGCATGGCAAAGGCCAGTGGTGGCTGAGGTTAGGAAACCGCTGAGGTTCTCTTTTATTCCTGTATCTTTGTGTCAGCCACTTACATCTGTTAAAAGTTCCAAGAGTCAAGAAAGAGGAATACATGCCAGGAAACATGCTCTATGACAACGGGCTAACTTTGCTGTTCATTTTTCCTCTGTGATGGAGGGATAGTAGCCATTAGGCTTAGCCTTGAATTCACCTACACTGAATGTAAGACATCTCATCCCTTCAACTGTTGACAGTTATATATGTTGTAGGTAAGAAATAGGTCATGGGAAGAGTTACTGATGTCAGAGAAATACCTTGGTATTTTTATAATTTGTGAACATTAACCTACTGTGTCCTTCCCCCTAGAGTCTTCTCCTTGTGCCTCGGTAGACCCAGAGTTAGGATCTCTCCAAGACTATATGTAAAGAGTAGAAATGAGATCATTGCAGGACTTGTTGCACAACAGAAGATGCTTCCTTGCCATGCAGGATAGTAGAGGAAGGATCGCAGGTGCCAGGTGCTAATGTGTTCATCATTTCTGTCCCTGGAGCTCTCCCTGTTTCAGCTGGCACAGATTAAACAGAAAGTGAGCAGCAATGACCTTCAAAACCAGAGCTCCCATCCACAAGAAGTGTCCTACACTGGCACTTGCAAATCCTGCAGTTCTCAGATATAAGTCTTTATTCTCTCTGTAACAAGACTGAAAATACTCTGGCCTACATTTTTATATATGTTGAATTTTAAGTGTGGTTATTTCATTTATCTTCTCAGAATAATTTATCCATCACATTATGATCCCGTGGAAAGTCCACATTGACACAAGCCTCTTATAATCACACCTGTAGTTCACTAAATATCTGCCTGGTGCAAAAACATTTATTAGACAGTCCCAAAGCTGTTACTGGTCAATGAAGAATTGCTGCCATCACTGTCAAGAGTAAACTGGTAAAGCTGACATGTCATTTTCAAGTTATCCAGGATGACATAGAAAACTTCACAGGATAACATTCTGAACACAGAACTAAAATCAGTGTTATCCTAAAGACTGCCCAGTCTCATCAGAAGGACAAAGGGAAGTTCCAGCAGTTATCCTCTGACAATTTATATCCATCCAGAACAATATTTGGCATTCCGTGGCAGCAAGAATCTGAGGTGCTCCTCAGCCACGTAAAACAGCTTCTCTCATCTGTGAAAGACAGGTGTGAGGACAGTAAAATGTTTCATTCATTTTAGTGCAGCATTAATGAGATGTAGTGCTAGATTCAGGCACAGTGAAGTAAATGGCATGAGGTCACCAGTCACATTACTTTCAAACCAGCTGACTTGACATAAAAACTGCTTCTAGGAGCTGCTTGGTCTTTTAATATCTTCCTCCCTTCTCCTCACTACTCTCCTCACTAAACTATAATAAAAAGATTTAATATAAATTTTTGTAGCCTATTTTGCAAAATACTGTGCTGTGGAAAACCTGAATTTTACCTGAACTCCATTGGTTTTGTGCATTGTTTCTACCAGTCTCAGGGCACAGAAAAAAAAAAAAGAGCAAACAAAACCAATGGATCTCCAGAGGTAACATGTAGCTGAGTATAGAAATAGTTTCAAGTCAGACACAGATTCAAGACTCAGGGACTGAAGCTGTACATCATCTAAATTGCCAGAATAATGAGGAGTTGTATAATAATCCAAGATATTGGTAGGCAGCCCGAAAGAAAAGGAAATGACAGAGAAAGTTTTGTTGTTGCTGCAGTTTCTGAGAACCAGAGTCTTCTCATGCACATTCATGTTGCAGGCTTGGATAGTCCCACTGAAGTCAAATACTCGTGTGCTTGAAGTTAAAACAGTGCTTTCCTGCCTTAGTGGACCAAGGCCAGTGAGCTCAGCACCTTTCCAAACAATACTGAAGCAGTTACCCTCTCTAATGTGGCTCCCTTGGCACAAAAAAAAGCTCCCACAGGTTGTCATCTCTGCTTAGAAGAGGTTTCTTTCATGGATAACAGGATCTTAAAGGAGAGGTGAGTTGTCCTAGGAATACCTCATTGCATTAAAGCTAACATGATGAAAGGAGGCAGCCCTAATCTTAAGAGAGACAGTTGCTTCCACCCAGACTCTAGTGTCAAAAGAATAGAGTATGTGTGGATTAAGGCACTTTAGGTCATGAGTCATTTCTGACAGAGAAGTAAATTCATTATTTTTCATCTGCAAGAGCAAGAGGCCTTCCAGGTCCACAGAAAGAAACAAGACTGGTATCACTTAAATTTGTAGATAAGTCAAAAGGGCAAATAAGATTTTCCACAAATATGGAAAGATATGGAAAGATGGAGGAAAATTATTCCAGTAACAATGAAAAAAATTTTGAAGAAACAGGACTGAAAAGACACTCTAGCCCATTCCAAGGCTGTCAGCCCATTGCTGCCCATGTTTCCTTTCCAATTCACCATTAAACTGATGGCAAAACACAGCATGAAATCTGCTGTGGCACTGGAGTCACTGGATGAAGGTACAAGTTGGTTACTTGTACTTTCTGTGTCTCTACTACCCATGACAGCCAGGTTTCCATAATAACACCAGCATAGCTACAGCACCTGCCTGTTTGACTGATGCTGTTACCAGAAAAGGCATTGCAACTGCAGTGTGAAAAGTAATAATTCTGTTCTCATCTCTGAAAGGGTTTTGCATATTAACACGTCAGAGCCTTTCTCTCTTTGGGATCAGACTGTCAAGGAGTATCATTCAGATGCCTGGTGGAAAGCCAGGGGTTTCTAAAGGAGCAGTCAGTGGTACAACCAGAGCTCTGTGCAATAGGAACTCTACCCCAGCTCCCCAGATCACTGGTTTTAAAGCAGCCCCTCTGACCTCACCTGATATATCAATTCTGCAGCAGCTAAAAGATGTGTTGTTCTTATTACTGTACCCAGAAATTTATTAATAACCAGACTAGGCCCTATTCACTGAGGTTAGCCTGCCACTGGATTCACCTTCACTGAAGCCACTCTTAATTTTAATTGCTTCCACTGAATAGGACAAGAAAAGGGAAATGATGGTTCTGCTCTGTATTTGACGGGGGTTGTGATCGATGCAAAAAAAAAAAATCCCACTTCCTAGTTTGGCTTTTCTTGAGCTCTTTGTGTCTTTGGTCTGCATATGTAATACATACATATATTAGTTTGTTACTTCTCAAGCAATTAGAACTGTGACAGATGTGTGGCAGAGCAAAAAGCTAAGGAATTCTACCCAGAAGAACATATTAATTTTATAGTGGCATGGCACATGCTGTGTATGCCTGTTCATAGGCTTTTCACTATTTCTCCTAGCTATCCAACTGCAAGTTTCCTTTCCTGAACCCCAGCCCTTAGAAAACCTGAGCCACATACTTAAGAAGTCAGATGAAAAAAAAAACCCAACCCAAATGGAAATTTAGTGTCTCAGCTGTAGATGCTTATAACAACATAAGAAAATCTTTCTCAGCCAGAAAAATCTCCATTTTGTTCAGCTTCACTGCTTTTCTTGCATATGAGTTCTCTTAATGAATTCACAGTTTTGAAAAATGAGACTTTTCTTTCTCTCTGGTTGGATGGATTTACCTCCAGAGTCAGCTAAGCAAAAAGGTTCAGATAACCAAACCGAGTTTTCTTTTTCTACTCTCTAATGGTTTTGGCCTGAAGTGCTTAGAGGGAAAATAAAAATCTGTCAGGTGATAGTCTTAAATCAGAGAGATGAGAAAACCAAGAGGAAGGGAGCCATTAAAAAGCAGGCAGGAGCAACAGCAGCTTGTTCTGGTAAAGTGCAGCTGGCTATCCCCTAAGAACTCACTGAGCCTCTCCTGGGTTCTAGTGTCTGTTTTGATCGTATACTCCTGGTACAAAGTGTAAAACTGCATAGCATATTCTTTTTTTACCACTCAACAGTAAATAAAGTAGGGCAAGTTTATTCTAAACATATTCATGATTAATTTTTCTTCACTAAAGTTTCCCATTTTTTAGTATATTCAGCCTGATTCCACTGTCCCTTCTTCCACCTTCTTGAAGCACAAGTGTGACATTAAGGGCCCTGAAGTTGCAAAGCCTGTGCAATGAAGATGGGAACCAAGCCTGCGTTCTCCTGGGATAAAATCTCAGTTCCACTGATGTCAGGACTTCAAGAGGCAGAATTTCCCATGCAATCAATTTAAACCCCATTTCTTCCTCTGGTGTAAACCCTAACTTATCCATATATAGAGCTGCTCCTTCCATCACTGGATAATTTTTTCGTCCAGGGCACTGTTCGTAAGAAGAGGCTTAAGGAGATGAAAGAGGAAAGGAAAGAGGAAGGAGTGTAGTTAAGAGGTTTCCTTCAGCTTTTTATTGGCAGATAAAAGTACAATCCCTGCTGAAACCAGCAATGATTTATTTATTGGCAAAAAAGGTCAATTAAACTTTATAGTCACTAGTATCCTGTTAAAAAATAATAAAACTAACAGATATATTAAATAATAGGTTAACATTAGTGGCAAACAATGTTACCATCTGCCCTGTCAATCAAAGTGTATGCTGAAATTCTTCACTGAACTGGAACCACAGAAAGAAAAAGGGATATGGAAGCATTAGGGCAGCCTGGGTTATAAATTACAGTTAGTAGATATATTGTTGTGAAAGCTATATCATTCCTTAAAATGAATTCAACCTTCTTGACCTACCCTTTTTCTTCAAAATTTCATCTCTTTATTTGGCCACTTCTTGGACTGCTAGTACAGAATTCAGGTGCCTGAAGATCTTGCAGCATATTTAAAAAGATGAGAAACGACAAATACTTTGACGAATTGTCTCTCAAGCCTGGCCATTGCTGTAGCACTTCATGCATTCTGATCAGACCTCCCAGCTGTAATGAATTCGCCCTTGGAGGAGGCTGTGAGGGCAATATAAGTGGTTTTGCAAGGGGGTGAAATCCAGTGATTGCTGTTGCAGTAGGCAGTACCAAAACCTTGCCTGCTTCTAGACTGAGCTGGAGGCAGGGAGGAAGAACTAGCTCCTGGGAGGACTCATAAGATCAAGGTTAACCAGACCTTTTCATGAGTGGAAATATTTTGCCTGGTTCCCCCCAAAATGGAAATATTTATGTGCAAGCAAAATTCTGTGTGGAATGGAGGTCTGATAAAATGTTACTTCAGGTCAACCAAAACTTTCCGCTGTTATGAAATCAAAGCATTTTCGTCCAAGTTTGCCCTTTGAAAGCTTGTCGATGTGTTTCTGTGTGAGAATAATAACAGTGAATTGCATGTGGGAAAAAATCATTTCCAAATTAAAACTGAAAAGATTCTGTTCCAGAAATGTTCACATGGGCCACTTCAACCTTAAGGGAATGCTTTGTTTTGGGACAAGAAGTTCTGGAAACAAAATACTGCCAGAACTGACAATTTTTTTTCAAAACAGTGAATAAGAGAGAAAAAAGGCACTTTCCCATTATAAGAAACTTTGATTACAAAACAAATAGTTTGGCTGCACTTTGCTGAGCTCCAGCATTGTGATCTGAACCCAACAGTCAGGAAGCAACCGTCAGGTGGCATTAGCTGCTGCTAAGGTGACACTGGGTGAGGATCCTTGTCCTTGCTGTTAGTTAAACAGCATTTACTGTTGAACTCAGAAATCTCATGTGGGATCAATATTATATTTGCATCTTGGTGGATATTGCTCAGAACTGAAATGCAAGCTCAAGCCTGCATCATTTTAAGCCTGTAGGGATCCTGTCAGGTGGGTACAGACGCCAAAAGTGACATGAGGATTCTATTTTAATTGTCTGTTTTCAGGAACAGAGAAGAAGATCTCTGTTTTGCAGGAGGCAGCTTTCTTTCCTTGTGGAGACCATGTTGAGGGCCAAACTCTGCCTATGAAAAAAGCAGGTTGTGGTGTGAAAAAGAAGGGCTGTTTCTCTATATTTCCTTATATTATATGCTACTCACTATAGTGATTTTTTTTTAATTTACTGGCCAGAGATATCTAGGGAAAAGAGATCGAGCATTATACATGGCAGTGCAACACACAGATAGACCATCAGATCAAGATAAATTTCCTAATTTAAGAATTATTCTAATGGGGTGGGAAAGGGCAGCTCAGTTTTGTCACCTCCGCCGACACCCCTCGGCATGCACGACTGCTCTCATTGTGGAGGAGAGCTGTGCCTATCAGTGCGGACATTACTGCAGGCAGAGCAGCTGCAGGAGCTTGGTGACCCCCCCCCCCCCCCCCCCCCCCCACGCTAACACCGCCAGGCCATGTTAACTGCAACCCACAGCTTAAAGTCTTCATTAAGTTCTCCCTGAGCCCCATCTCCTCCTCTAAGATCAGCCGCTTGTCGCCTGACCGGTGGAGCAGCGAGGAACGTCTGCAGTTCAAATGTGATGCATATGCAACAGCGTCTCAAGATTAAAGGTCAGCAGACTCCTCCGGCACCCAGGACCGTCTCTCCCTTGCAGGGTGTCTGGTGTCTTTTGTTCGAAACTCTATACTTCCTGCCAGGCTTTTTGCCCACTTGCTCAGCCCAACTGCTGCAAGGCTGGCGCGGCATCTTCACAAGCTGGCCGGAGCTGTCCTCGCACAGTGCCTGCCCGCAGGCGTGCAGGGGCTACCGCCAGCAAATAATCAGGTCCTTCCCTAGGCTTCTTGTCGCAAAGCCCAGGGAGAGGATGACTGCAACAGCTGCAATGCTGGCTCGTTCTTGACAAATGGTCCTGTCACTCTTCTTATTGATTAGCAATGTTATGACATTTCCCTTCAAAAACACAGATGCGGCACGGGCAGACACAGGAGCATTGCTCTGGGAGGAGCATACTGTTTGCTGTTGTTCCCATTCTCATCTCTGTGTCTGTTCATATCCATGGCAATGGTTTCATGCACTGATTCTTTTATCAAGAAGCAGGTGAACCCTTTGCCTGTGTTAAAGGCAAATATGGCTTGTCACATCAGGGAACTCGAGGGTGCAGATGACAAGTCTGGTTCTCCCCCACCCAGGACCAGTGTGGAGGGAGACAGCTGGGCACTCAGTCAGGTTGGGGACTCAGTCAAGCTGGTATTTTCAAGAGAGAGTGAAGGCGTGGTGAATCCACATGTGATTTCAGATTCCTTTTGTGAGGTCCTTGGGTCAAATTTTTTTCTCTCAGGATGTATTATAAAAATACCTATGAAGTTTAAATGGTACGTTTGCATCCAGCAGGTCATGCCAGGAGCAGTGTCCTTTGCAAACCACTATGCTTTACCTCCATACACAGCACCTTGTCCAGTCAGTCTCGTGCAGGTACACACCTCCATGGATAGCCATATGTGAGCCCATGCTCAGTGGGGCTTAGAGGCTTACTCACAGGTTTGTCAATGGCATGCAAAACCTGGAAACATCTCAGCATGCCCCTCAAAGGCCATGCCAGAGGCTGTCCGTAGACTATCCATTCCTTGAGGGTGGGAGTTATCTAAGTGAATGGGTTTCACAGCCCTCCAGGGAAGCCATTCTTTTGTCCCCTGGAGCCCCCAAAAGGGATGTTTGCATGTCAGCAGAGCCCCAACTGCACTCCATCTCCATGGAAATCCTTCTCCTGCAACAGAGAACAGTGACCTAATATCGCCAGGTTGCAGTGGCTATAAGGAAGGAGGACACCAGGAACTTTGACATGAGGAGGAGGGCCTCTGGCAGGGACAGTCTAACCTAATGCATTAAAAAGGCATGGTTTAAAACACATCTGCCTGATCAAGGGTCTTCTGGAAGCTGGAAATCACAGACAGGAGACCTGAAGACATCAGGACACCAAGTTCGAGATGAGTCATTTCACGTACAGGTACACTGTGCATTTCTGGGAAAAGCCTGCACTAGTAAGCTGAGGATATCTCCATGTATCTCTAATCCACGCTCAAATTTTTTACTGTAAAGGCATATCCTGACCACGCTACTCTGACCACACCAGAGAGAAATCCCAGCTGGTATAGTAAAAAGCAACATTTTCTACAGTTAGGACATAGGAGCTGACCTCCTTGTATCAAGTATTTATACACCAAAAGACAAGTTTAAGAGGTTCTATTTTCATTGGCACCAAAGAGAGGAAGTTTTTCTCTGAGCATAAAAAATGTGCCCAGTTTAATCTTAAAATGGCTTAAAGCCTTTCTTAATACCCCAAAACATTTAATTCAGCTTTCACTGGCTACTTCACAGGCAAGCTAGTTAGAGGAAAAGTGCTTACCTTCCAGTCCTAAAGGCTGTTCCTTGGAGGATGAATTAGGGGACCATGCATGGTCTGCATTGAGAGTCTTGGAAATTCCTGATAAACTGACTCTACACACAGCAGTTAACAAACTTGTTGTTACATTTAAGGGATCTCTGTATCTTTGGAGTCAAAAAAACCAAATTATGTCTAATATTTCTTTCCTTGACCAAAACCTTTCACAGTGCTAACACAGCTAAAATGGGCTGACCCACAAGTACGATTTACATGAACCTGAAGCAAAGCACCTTAGCATGATTGTATAGGCACTACTGTAAAGACCATGCTGGTAATGAGAAGCATATTTGTGAATGTCTCTTGTACAGCTCTCAGCATATTTTACAGACAAAAAAGAGATGTAGTCTAGAGGGAAAAAAGAAAAATACAACAAAACATGGGTTTGACCCTCCAGGCTACATGATGTAGATTAATATGAGTTAAATGGAATGTGACCAATTTGTAAGGCATTTGGTTTGTATCTTGAGAAATTGAAGACAAGATCGTTTTTCCCCGCAATCAGAGTAAGCCTTAGGCTGTGAGCTCTTGTAGTCTCTACAATTGCCACAGGCCTCCTCTTTTAATATACTAGTGTGTCCTAGAATATTTCTTACAACTTTCATGGCCCAATGACGTGATAGATTTGCCAGTATGATACTGCTACTGCCTTTCCTTGGGAAAAGCCTCCATTAGTTGAAATGTGTGCTTATAGCTTCTGTGAGTTTCATCAATTTTTGTGTAATGTTTTGCCCACAGCTGTCCATTTATGCAAGAAAACAGTTGCAATAATCTACATCCTATGTATGCAGGGTTTATACAGCAAGAAAAGCATTTTTCCACCAAAAGTTCATTATTGTTCCTGAAGAAGGTTGTTTCAGGCTGGTAAACTGTGGATTCACTGTAGACCCGCATTTTTTGTTTATATAAGAATTTTTTAATATATAGCAAAAAAAAAAAATCTCAGAACTGTGCAGTTCTCAGGGTTTTATTGATGGTAAAAGTTCTTTAAAGTTTGACATTTAGAGTTGGAAAATTTAAAATGCTTTACCTAACAGGTTCTAAGACAGTGTTTTCAGTGGAGTATCTGTTTGAGAAAGAGACTAACTGAGGTCACCAGGAACCCACTAGAAGTTTTCAAATAGAGCCCAGGATCTCCACACCCAGAAATCAAGATGGACTTCATCTAAAATTCATCTGCTTTATCACATCACACCACCTTTTCATGTCAGTAAACAGCCAGGAAACCATCCCACATGTTTCAAGTTCAGCTTAATTTTCTGCCCCACTCTTTGCAGCTATAATTCAGGAAAAGATTTACCTTTGTTTTTGAAATAACCCAAAGAAAGTGCTCCAAAGGCACAAATCCAGCAACTAACTTCAATATGTCCTTTAGCCTTCTATACTTAAGAGAAAAAATATCTATATGTTTGGCAGTCTTCCACATGAATGTGTGGGCAATATCATTCAGGAATATTTGGTAGCTATAGATACAAGATGTCCTGTATCATTAAACTCATTTGTTTGAATAATGGACAGGTAAGGAGAAATAGAGGTCACTTTTCAATTACTGATTTATTTAAGAATTAAGACACAAGGACTAAAAGATGGGCCATGGGGTGTTCATGGCTTCAAGTAGAGAGGTTTGGGGCAAAGCACATTCAGGACTAATTTGCGTCTCAAGAATCCACCATCCAAGCCACTGGTGGAGGCAGCTGGGAAGTTTTGCAAAACCACTAACTCACAGCAGAGAAGAATCAGCAGTCATGAATCACTTCTTGCCTGCTAGTGAACAATAACAATGCCCAGGATATTCTGCCTCAGTCCTGGCCCCAGGTCCTGACTGATTGCTGTGTCCTTTGCTGAGTTTTGCATCACAAAATACAGAAATCTATCCTTAGTTTTGCAGGCAGCAGAGGGACGTGTTTCCTGTGATACATTGAGCCATAGTCATTGAAGAGAGAGATGTGGGATTCTGCTCTCAGCTAATGACACCTTGTTAAATTCTGGATGCGCAATAGGAAAGGAGGGTTAAGTATTTTGACTGTTCACTGCTCTTGCCACCTTGTATACTGTGCTAATGGTCATGGAGTGTGAGCCCTCACGAACATGGCAAGCCACACTTAGTATATCCCCCTCTTTTCAGTGGTTATGGGTGGTCAAGCAGAAGAACCAGCATTTAAATAGACAAATCTCTAGATAGTGCTTTGTTGTTCTTTATTTCTTGAATGGCTCAAACTGTTGTATGTCACTCAAGAAGATCCATACAATGGTATGCGGTGCCACAAGCTGCTCTTCCAACCACTTCCTCCTTGTATTTGGTCTACATGAAAGCATCCCAGTTGGAGGAGTGTATCTGCACTGAATTCACGGTGTCACAACACTTTGTGTCATGTCTGGATCTGGCCATTCCCATCAACATGACCATTCAACCCTCTCTTTCAAGACTTACTGCTCTTTTTCCCCCCATCACATTTCAGGACATAGCCTTCAGTTCTTCAGGGCACAGCCCTGCCCTGTGCCCATCAGTCTGGGGAGGATGGCAGACTGCTCATCAAGGGCATGGTTTAGGCAGGAATTTTCTCTTCTGTCCTGTTCTCCACCCAGACATAATTGCAAAACTGATGGGCTATCTCTCCTCTAAGTTCAACAACAAAGCCTCGCAGCTTGTAAGAATAATTCAGCCACAATTACCACTGGTGTGAAGCCAGGGCCTCCCACAGATGAGTTTGCCTGGTCCAGTGCAGAAGCTGCAATCTCTTTAATGATGGGAGGTTCAACTAAATTAAAGTTGACCCTCAGGCTTCTGGCAGCTAAATTCCAGCAATAACCTTCCCTCCCACCCGTTCCTTTGGAAAAAATCCTACCAACAACAAACTACAAGTGAGAGGGGGAGGAAACCTCTCTGTTGTTAACCTTTACAGGACAGTGGATGTGTCCAAATTGGACAAAAAACATGATGTCTCCTGCTGAAGTGCCATAAATAGTGCTATCTCCCAGTGTGATCTTTGAGAGAATCTGTTTTGGGGAAAGAACAGAAGAAGAGTCCTAAAAAGAGCGCGTGAAAAATGATGAAAGTTGCTTTGAAGTGAGTCCGAGAGCTGCAGTGCTTTCAGCAGCTTCCCCCTGGAAGCCCTTGAAATTCTATCTGCAATAAAAGGTACCAAAAGAAAACAGCTGGCAGGAGCTGTTAAAGTGGAAACAATACACGGTTCAGAAGAGATAAACAGGATGGGCACAGAGCAGAATGAAAAAGAAGGTATGGATCTGTTATGTGATGGGAACAGCCCTTCTGTCCTTGGCTGAGACTGCATGACCAGGGAAATACTGCTGGCTTTAGGAAAGTGGATTGGGAAAAAACACAGAAACAGACTTAGCACTCAGTTTTCATGAGATTATGCACTTTACTTTGCCCTGGGGAACAGGACCATCAGATCTGGTCCTCTTATTCTTTGCTGAACAAGCCTCAGCTTGAATAAAACAGATGAGGGTGTAGGGGTGTCTTGCTGAATAACACCACCAAAGTGGTCTTGTGTACTTATATTTCTTTGGTATCCAAAGCAACAGCAGCTGGAACAGGAGCCCCTTTCCAGTTTCAGGACAGTGAGGCACTCCTCTTGCTAGCTGGACTGTAATATTTTGCCACCAGTTGTAAAGATGGGTCCAGTCCTTGTGCAACTCTGAAGAAATGCCAAGGCTGCAGCCAAATTCAAAGCCTGAAATAAAATATAAACCCTGCTTTTGCCCTCACTGATACCATAGTCATTGCAGACAGAAACCGGTGAAGCACTAACATTGGGGGCAGAACATGATCCGTCTTTTAGTGCAATACAAAGAGAAATACTGCTAAAAGAGTGGACCTTAACCTGTTCGGATTTAGAGTTGTAAATCATAGATATTGCTGTGGTTCCCAAACCAGCTCAGTAGATCTCTAATGAAGGGACTGAGAGCAGAATACAGATATGGGACAATCATGAGGAATCCATGGGCAACCACATCTGTGAAAAAGTCTCCCATGCTCTGATCCATTCTTGATTCTGTCCCTGCCATTACTCACAGAAGGTCTGCTTAGAGACTTCTGCTCACAGGGGAAGAAATATTAATCAAAATTTTTGTCCTATCTTTACAGATGCACTTCAGATCTAAAGCACTTCTATGGGAAAACAGTAATTCTGAGGTGTGGTAGGAGTGAAGAAGAGAGGAGCTGAGTCATACTTTCCATCTGTTTTGATTTCTGTTTTATACAATTCTCATTCTGCAGTTCCAACGTAATTATTTGTGTAACCATTAGACTGTCCCAGTGTTATAATAGAAGCAAAACTGTATTCCACACAGCTCCACTGATTTTCCAGGCCTGTGTTTTTTCAAGGCATATTAAAATACAAAGAAACAGTGTACCGTTAATTCTAGAAGGGTGTGAAAGTGTTTCTATCCAGTCATTGGGCAGATGACCTAAGATTTTGTATGAATAACATGTGGCATCGTGTACTTACAGTTTCCTCAGGAAGTCAGCTTGGGCAGGGCCATGTTGAAGACAGGAAAGAACATCCAGGATTTACATTTTCTAGATATTTGTTAAATCTCCTTAATTTGGGAAGGATCTGGAACCTTGCTGAAGACTAAAGGATGATCCATAGGCAGAGAGAGAATTGAATCTGTGATAGTAAGCACCACTTTACACTGTGGACAACTTCTCCACTTTCAGAAAGGCCCCAGAAACTCAAAATGCTTTGGAGGCTTAAACATTAATGAGGACCTCGGTCTGAAATGCCTATTCAGAAAAGAACTCAGACACTCACACAGATCCTTCACTCCAAGGGCTTTGATATTCTGAGGCTGCAAAATTCTTTCCCACTTGCACTAGTTATATTTTGATTTGCAACTGATTTAGCCCCCCATAAAATCAGTAGGCATCCCTGTTTTCTTTAATAGAAGTTGGATTGGGTATTAAAGAAGAGAAATTCAGTCTATCTAACCCATACGCACAGATACTGTTGAACTTGCTTATTAGGAACAGAGCTTGGAATGGATAAAAATGAAGTGCTAAATATGTTCAGGAATCAGGAGACTGAAGATGCCACCAGCAATGGAAAGGTGATTTCAATATATATTGGAGTACTAGACTGTATGCTATCCAATTCTGTTTTCTCTTACAGCTAAATCCTGTGGAACGTAATAAAATCTAACTTAATTTAATAAAATCTAAATCTAATCAAAAGGTCTTTGAACAACTGAATGAAATTTAATTGTGAATTAAAATCTTACTGTACAGTTCTATATCCCAGTAAAGTTACAGAGACTACTCTCTATTGTTCTGTAGCTTTTATACGCAGATGACTCAAGATAAGATAGACTGCATTACAGAATTGAGCTTCATTCTTTTTAAATTCTTCACAATTCTTACAAGTTTTTCACTGAACTATTGACAATAATGTACTTCTAACTGAATGCAGGAGGCTATCAAATGATCTGTACACTGAAAGTAAAGACTTTCTTTTCACCATGAACTTACAGCCTAGATACAGTAACTACATATACTTCCTTATTGTTTGCATAAAGATTTCATATTATAAATTCTTAAGCTTTTTGCATAAGGTCATAGAATATTAGAACGCGTAGTAAGTTAAATATATCAATTTCAGATTTTCTTTCACACTTCTGGAGTGTTCCAATTTTTTTTAGTATAAGCACAAATTGGATTTGCACTTTAAAATTTTCATGTTCTAAATTAATTTACTATGTGACTATTTCTGTGCTATAAGGATGTGTAAACCATTTGTGTTTACAATAATGCATATGAATACTAAACTAGAAACCTGCAGTACAAAGAGGAAAACAAGGTGGTCCTTGACACAATCTTCTCTGTACAAGTCTGCCTTACTCTTCTTCAGCTGCCTCCAAACAAAATTATCCTGTTAATCCTTTAACTGCTACTCTATCTTTGTTTAACTGAGAAGTTTTGTATTTCTGCTAACATAGTTTTTCATGACAGTACAAGCCAAAGTTAATATGATTGCAGTGATAAATGATATTACAGTATAGCAAACACCATTCTCCATCCTCTTTTCCAGCTCAGTGCAAGATCTGGTTCTACAGAGATATCTTCACTGCCACTGCTGGTCCAGTGTCTGATGTCCTTGGCTATACATTGGATTTTCCATATACAGAATCAATAACACATGTGAGGAATCAAATGGTTAATTCCAGTAGGTGATTTTTTTAAATGTTTGCCATTAGTCTACCCTGATTTTTAACTTCCCAAATATTGTTACTGTGGCCAGTTTGAAACATGAGCCTATAAGGGCTTCTTTGGTAGTCTGCAGAAATAAAATAAATGTGAATTTCACGTGCTCGGCAAATTCTCTGCATCTTTTGAGATGAAACCTGATTTTCAATCTTCCTGACGTTTTATTCAAGACTCAATAATCTATTGAAGTTGTGGTTCCTGAAAACCACAGGAACTTCATAACACTGTTTAGAGTTAGCCACATCCTGTTCGCCTTCTGACAGATCTTTGTTTTCCATCATCCATCAGCAGGAAGGTTACCCCCAGCTTATGGTGTGAGCGACCAGATCCCCCCCATCTATCCTGCAGCCGCTGCCAGCACTGCTCTCACCCACCCTACTGAGAGCAACCCTTGAGCTGCTGCAGCACCAGGGCCTAGGGCAAAAGATGACAAGATGGGTTTTGCCTGAATGGGGAATGATGACATCGCAGCCAAAAAGCTGTGGGAGAGTAAAATGGGAGAACAAGGGCTTGTAAACTTCTTATGCCCCTATCCTCACTTTCCTCCCCCTGATCAAATTTAATTTGATAAAATAATGCGTGCAATAACTGCCAAAGCTCAAGCCACCTAGGGAATAACTGAGTGAATGCAAAATGATGGATTCAAAGCAGCACATAACATTTCTTAATGCAACATGTTTCCCTTTAAATCATCATTTGAGTCTGAACTCCTGCAGCAATCTCAATACACACTGCCTGTCTCCTCAGAAGTGCCCTATGGCAGGAAACAGGCTCTGTGTGCTGTGTCTTTGTCTAATTGGATTTTAGCAGAGCACAGTGAGAAGAAAATAGAGAAAATGAACTAGTTAATTCTGTGGTCAAGACCTGTCTGTGTCTGAAAAGCCGAGGAGAGTCAAATCCTTCCTGCTTTACTGAATTGTCCTGCATAGGATGTGAAACGCTGTCATCCTGGCAATGTTAAGCGAGCACTGAAGGGCAGGTCTCAGTGAGCTGCTCTCATTTATGCATGTTCACAAGTAATGGCTAATGTGACTATAATTATTGCTTGGATATACTTGATTTGCTTTCTCACACGGGCTGTATGTTGATATACATAAATTGTGGGGAGGAATGAAAGTTATTACAGAACACAGGTACTATATGATGACTGTTAGAAGCATTTCTTACAAGCTGAAGTTTCGCATGAATGTCCTCAGCCAATGCTTGACAAGGCTTTTCTATTCCTCTGTATTTAAATTACTTTTGATAGAAAAAAACAAACATATTAAAAATCATCATATAGGGTATCCCATCTTACATCTCATGACATGAAACTATGTCTTACCTCTCAATTACACCATCAGTTTTTGTTTTTCTTTTTGTCTGACCTTGTAAAACAGGCCCTACCCTCTGTGAGAAACTAAAACAGGTTGGGAGATGTGGCTGCTCTAAACTATGCTCCAGGAGGGAACTGAAGGAAATGCAGTCTCTTTTAGGAGGTTGCTGATGCTGCTTATGTTCAGGAGAGACAAGAAAAGACTATGAGTGGTGAAAATATGCCTTGCTCAGGCCAAGTGCCTGGGCTCTGTACAAGAATAAAACTGTGTCCTGAGACAAGGTTTTGCAGTGGGTACTGTTTAACAAACATGCCCAATGTTACAGAAAAAGATGGGATGATGATCTTTTTTTATAGAGGTGATAAAAACCAACCTTTTCTTCATCTCAGAAATAAGGACATGCAGGAAGATGAACCTGGACCCTGGTTTCAAAAAACATCTTCCCATCCTTTTTATATCAGTGGAAGTGCTCTTGAAAAACACGGGTTGAACATAAACTAGCTTTATTTTTCACATAAAACTGGCTTTATTTTTCACAGTCTCCTACATACCAACCGTGCTAAATCAGAGCTGGCAAATGACAGTCACATCAGGAGTATCCTCACAAGGATGAAGGAGTGGGAAGGTATCCAGCACAGCATTAATGTGACCCCAGTCTCACAGCAACACTCTGCTCTGCGGCAAAGCCTCGAAGTCCTCCAAGGAGAAGAGGAAGGGGGAGTGTGGTCCAGAGGGGGAAAGATGGATGATCTTGTAGCTGACCCATTCTTTGTTCATCTCTGGCACCACATCCTTTGCCACACAAGTCATAAAATTTCCTACTAGTAGCTATTTTGACAGTGGCATAATAAAGCTCAGGAGGGAAAGAAGAAACACATCCAGAAGTGTCAAAATAATGTAGCATACTGTGTTTGCACTAGCATTATAATATAGTGGATTATAAGTAGTTATGTTAACACAAAAGAAAAGTAAAACTGAAGGGTTGGGTTTTTTTTCAGAAGATCAGATATATTTTACTTTTCCACAGTACCTTCACTACCTTATTGTTAACATAAGAAGGAAGGATTTCCTTGGAAATTAGCATTATTGCTATGAAAATCTCTGACAGGAACGCAGGCAAGAAAAAATATAGTATAGTATCAACGTGGTCCGGAAAGACATGACTGAAATCATGGTTTTAATTTGTTTTGAACAATTTCTCATCTGGTAACATTTTTCCCTACTATTTTAAAGACTCTGGTACTCTTATTCCGTTCTAAAATTAACCTTCACCTTACATGAACTAAGGAAATTTCATAACTACATCTGTATGTAACATTGTATAGGATCGTTAGTTGCTGGTACTATTGGTATTAATTTCAAATATATATCAATGTTCTTCAAAAAGCAACATAATGGAAACTGAAATTATATCAAATGCAATGATGATAAATATAAAAAGTATGTATATGTAAATGTAAATGTAGTAGTTAGGAGCTTGCTTCCCTGATATTGATAGCAGTTGTGTCAGACACTTTAAGATAACACTGCATGCAGCAAAAGGCTCTGTGCTGCTAGAGCAGGTGTTTGTAGGAAACTGGAGAAGGATTAAAGGTGACACGAAATGAAGTGACCTGACCAAGGTGTGCTCTTAGGCACCAGAGACAGGCAGCAGATAAAACACAGGACTCGGGAGTCCCCAACAGGTAATCTAATCATGAGCGATGCTGCTTCTGCCTGTATTTCATGCAGTCCTTCTTGTACAGGAACACAGTACACCCAAAGGGAGGTGGGAGGGTTTGAACCCAGGCACTGCCAAAGGCAACCCACTGCAGTTTTATATTTGAGACCCATTTTGCATTCTCCAAGGGGAATCAGGGCCAAGTCTCACTGGAGCCAGTGAGTACTCACAGGGACGGCAGTGGGTATTTGCTCCAGCTCCAGGTGAGCACCAGGTACATTTGGTCAACAACGTAACACCCAAGAAATGACACTTCCGCAATGTAGCGAGAGCAGGGCAGAGTACCTGTTGTGCTGAGCAGAAGATTACAAGACCTGGTCTCTCAGCAACAGCAAAATATCTGCAAATTGTCTGTGATGCCTTCGAAATGAAGGGTGCTTTTCTGCATTGAAGGGACCAGGGAAGTCCTGAGAACTTGAGCAGAGAGGAGTCGCAGAGCCCAGGATCATGAGATTCAAGCTTCTTTGGATTTTTATTTTTTTTTGCTAGTTTTTTATGGTTTTGTTTGTTGTTCTTGTATATGTTCATTTTTATGCACAACAGAGAGCCTGAGGGGCAGGTAGACATCTTCCAGGTAATCTGTTCTATAAACTCATTGGAAATTACCCAGTTCTCCTTTGCCCAATTATTTGATTCTCCAAATGTTGATACTAAAGGAAGACATGAAATTAGCTCCAGGGCAGGCTTAACCTTTTCAGTCCAAGAGCTCCAAAATGGATTTTTCAAGACCAATACCCAGATTTTATTACAAGAGAAGTACAACAGTTTGGGTTTGCCTATATGGCTACTTGATCCCCAGCTGCTCAGAGGTGGTTTCCAAGGCGAGTGCCAAATATTGTTAATTGCACGGGTGTTTATGGGTATGCATGTATGTGTGTGCATAATGCAGACCCGTGTCTCCTCCTCAGACCATCACTCATGTCACACACATCACAGGGCCATCCAACAGCTGTGAGGTGACCTGGAGACGAAAAGCTCACATCCCATATCCAATCGCCAGAGCCAGATGGGCCCATTTCCTAAATGACTATATAAATTCTAATAACAACTATTGACAAAGTCGGCAGTTCCCCTAGGCTTTCCTACTGACCCCAGGGAGCTGCCACAGTGATGCAATACCTCAGCTGGTCCCCTGGAAAAATCCACAATATGATGTTTGCCTCCTCCCCATCCAACCACAGAGGATCTGCCTCTAGGGACTCGCTGGAAGGACAGTGGTTGAATGGATGGCTCCCCATTCACTGCTCCTCATGAGCAGGAGAGGACCTTTCTGACAGGTCACTGAGGAATGGAAAATGACCCTATTTTCCTGGACAACTCAGGAAAGTGGCTTCCAGACCCAGTGGGTGGCTTGTATGGCCCCTGGTGGCAAGACACCAGTGTTTCAGGTCTCATGACACCCCAGGAGTGGGAGACCTGTATATTCCCAGGTGCTTGCTCACTGATGCCCAGTTCCTCACTGCTCAGCTCTAATAAAAGTCAGTGTTGCTCCTCTGTTTGCCTAGCAAGTGTTTAAAGCACAGCACCTAGTAAAAAGCCTGCACCCAGCTAAGCAGGACATTTGAACCTCGACCCATGTTTCCTAAGTATTTAATCTCTTTTTGGTTCACTAGCAATGTCTGCAGTTAACTTGACATGGTGGTGTGTCTGCTGTATGCTTGCAAGCAGACACGGGTAGCTGAGCTTTTTAAGACTAAAACTGAGGGAATTCACAGTGAGAGTAGCCAGCTTACCATTCTTTTATTGTTGTTTTCTAGAATTACTGTCAGAAATAAAATTATTTTGAGGAAAGATTTCCCTTCAAAATCATCCTGATATTCTGCATTTTAGAGCATAATACATTATATACTTCCATGGATCTTAACACTTCTGTACTAAAAATAAAAAAGAACCAAATTATGTCATCCTCTTTGCACTAAAACAGGGGAGAGTTCTGATGCTGTATAAATATTGTCACTGCAAATGTATAGGAAATTGCTTACCACTGTGTACTGCATGTAATTCATTCAACAGTTACTAGTTAAAAAAAGGTAAATAGTACTTTTTTTTCTGGAAGGAAGAGAGGACATACATAGAAGAACCAAGACTTTTGCCTGGGAAAGGCTTGCAGAATGTGGTACACACTGCCTTACACTCTTTAGTCAGGAAATATAAGATCTAGGGTGTGATGGCAGAGGTATTTGGGGATTTTTCTATGTTGTTGCTGAATCTTTTCCGCAGAGCCTGAGAAGCACAACCTGCGTAGCAGTGTACTGTTACCGCCAATGAAGTAGCTCCACCATCTGGGTTTTTTTAGAATTGCCTTTCTTCCTCTATTACACTAGATTGTATGGATGCATCTTTTTTATTTCGCTTTTTTTAATACGTAGGAAACAGAAGTAATTATAAGATAAAACTGTAAATGTGGGTAAGTGAGAACATACAGCTGTTCCTTGTGGTCCATCCAGCATAAACTGAGGCATCTTTGTTTTACAAGTGTTCCATCATTTTGTGTTATAGCTACTAAAATCTTTGGAATTCAGTGTCTCCAGAGATAACAGTGAAGTGGAAGAAAAGATTTATTCTAAAAATATATTTCTGAGACACATATTATGATAAAATTTCATTAATACCAAGTGGATTTATTCCCACAATACAAGGGTATGAATAAAAAGCAGATTCAGAGCGGAAAAGTAAAACTACTTTGGTGATAGAATTAATAAAGCCAGTGCCTTTATAACTATCACTTGTTTTTATTGTTAAGTGTCTCAGCCTAAGTTCCTAACACCCTGATTTCAAGTAAAAATCCAGTATGTAACCATAAATTTCAAGCAGAAGGAAATTCAATTGTGCTGAAATCAGCCTGGTAGCAGAAAAGCATAATCAAACC
The DNA here is from genome assembly GCF_003945595.2 of Pipra filicauda. NCBI lineage: Eukaryota > Metazoa > Chordata > Aves > Passeriformes > Pipridae > Pipra > Pipra filicauda. Next base: position 803,943 of record NW_024105075.1, read on the forward strand.
CAAAATTTGCCCAGAGTGTGGCTTCTCCCAATCTCTCCCACATTAGTGTAGTTGGGCCTCATATTACACCCTGAAAGTCTTAATTTTTTTCACATTTTTCTGTATTTTCCTAAATCCATTAGTTGATATGTATTAATGGTGAATACACACACACACATACGATTTAATTCAGGTGGGCACACTGAGTGAAGACAAACTTTTCAGAGCTGTTTCAGAGTTCCAAAGGCTCCTGCTGGCACTGTTTTCCCCGGGGCTCTCTGCTGGTGCTGCCCTGCCTAAGGCTGTGACAGAGAACTGAGCAAGGCAGGACCAAGCGGCAATGCCATCCGCTTTGGCACCTCCCCACAGTCCTCCTGTCAGCCCTTGCAGAGTTTAGGGCTAAGCAGCTTTTCTCAGTCCTTCCTGCCCTTCAGTCAATATGTGCACTGCTTCACAGGGGACCGTACAACAGGTCACAAACAGCCACCAACCTCAGAAAGATGAAATGTATATTAGCAGCCTCAGACCTCTGCAGACTAAACAGAGAGAGAGATAGTGGTGCCCTGGGTGGACTGCTTTTCCTATTTGTAAACTTGGCTGCAGTAGCTAAAATCCCACGTAGAGCCCAAAATTATTTTATAAGTGTTTTACTGGGCATAGCAGGAGATGGAAGAGGGCAATAGTCATTGCTGATATCATGTCATAAACAAAGTCTTTCTACCCTTTCTTATATAGGGGATGTTGTGGAAGCAAATGGGCACTGGCAGTTCTGTTATTTAGTTATTTCTGCTCCTACCACAGCTTTTCTCCCATCCCTGCTTTTGATTTTTGTTGTCTTTTGTGGCACTCTTCAGGATGAGAAGGAAGAAGAAAAAAAAAGAAACAAAAACAGAAAAAAAAGTAATCTCCTCATTTATAGAAGTTGTACAAAACCCAACAGTATTCCTAACAAGACCACTCTAAACTTTTATGGACTTGCAGATCTTTGTTTGCTGGTAAGGAAATGGATTTTTCACTGCAGACCATGAGCAACTGTCTTATTGCCCTCATACATATAAACTGTGGCAGAGTCCATGACCTCAGCGTTGCCGCAGTGATCATCTCACTGCTTTGATTAACGGAAGGACCGATAAGTTGATGTCCTGAAATCAATGAAACTCAAGTCAATGAGAAAAAGAAGTGGCCCAATAGCAGACACACCATTCATTCCTCTTGGATAGCAGTGCCCTCAGTACTGCACCTTGTTTGGTTGGAGGAGAGCAGATCCCTGCCTTCATTCAACATCCACACTTGCTCCACCAAGTTAGCAGATTTTTTTTGGCAGAACAGAAACCTGAAGTCTAGGAAGCACCTACCTTATATACCCACTATATTCTTCCCTAAGCATTTTTTCTAGTCAGTTTTATCAGACTGGTCCCTATCCCTGGGTTATATTGAGTCAGCATCCAGCCCAGGACCCTACCCCAAAACACAGGCTGCAGAGGCTCACAGAGCCCAAGTCCCAGAGTAGGGGTCAACAATCCCAGTCTACCCTCCCCTTGCCCTTGGCTATCAGCCAGCAGGGCACTGGGAACTTACCCAACCAGAGGTTGCATCTACATCAAATATATTTAAAAGCCACCATCAGATCTATTCTTCAGAAATCCATTTAGTTCTGTTTTGAATCTGTCTATACCCCTGGCTCCACAACAGCCCATAGCTGTGTTTCATTGTTTAACTGTTGGTTGTGTGAAAAAGTAGCTATTTAATTTTGTTTTAATCTTTCAATCTAGCAAAGTTTTTAAAATAGGACAGAAAAAAACCCAAACAACTAGTTCTTAACTCTCTCATGAAATCAAGTTGAAGAAAAGGAAGCAGCTTGATTTGAGATGAGATCAGGCTTCCAGAAGGACTCTTCAAACTTTCCTAATTTAGTTTATTTAAGCCCAGTGAAATGAGCTATGTGAAAATAAACAAAAAAGTCTCAGGCTTTAAAGAATCAAAATTACCAGAAGCTTCTGCTACTAGAAAATTCCTCTATTACATATTTGGCAGCAAAGTGGCTGCATAGACAGATGACATGCCATTAGAGTCCATATAAGTAACCACTAGGGAAAGCACCTGCTGCAATACAGAAGATGTTGTTAGAAATACAAAGATCTGATTGAAAAGCAATTTATATTCCAAGCAAATGCATAATAAGAGAAGATATGCTACCCCATGTAGAGCTTCCTGCAGAGGAAAGTGACACACAATAGAAAGTAGTTAATCCTGTGGAAATAATTAAACAAGATAGAGGGGGAAATATATTTTAGAATATACAGTGCTTAGGTAAGACATGGCTGATTCACCTTTATGAAAAGAGATTTAGTCCTTTTGGTCACAGAGTCTTGCAATTTAGAAAAATTCTTTAAATTAAGAAATAGAGAGAGATACCGAGTCTAATTCAGAAATGAGATCCTGCTATTTCAGTGACTGCAGCTGCCTATTGCTGTGTAAAATGAGCATGAGCAAGAAATTCTTGTTTTTTTCAGAATAAATATTACTGCCTTCCTCTCCTAGACATCCCTCTTTCAGAGAGAAATGGGAACAGAGAAAGCAAATGCTCTTAAATTCACTTTTTTATACCAATAAAAACCCCATGAATTTGAAGTCAGCCTGTGCTTTCTGCCCTATTTCTTCCCTCCCCTGGATGTTAACAGAAGGAATACTATTAAAGCTGGCAGGAGACTGAGTCAGACCCTGGAGTTATATATGGAGAACTGGGACAGTGATGAAGAAAAGAGGTAAGATTGTCTGATTTGTGCTGCTCGACATATAGCCGACAGAGGGCAAAACCCAATCTGGAAAAGGACAGAGCAGAAAATCTTATGACCTTTGACAAGTTGAGCACCTCCTTTCTCCTGGTAGAAGAGAAATAACTGACAGCTGTGTATAGGGATAGACCTTAGGAAAAATGAACAACTGGCATGATCCTGGTAAGACTGGGACTTCCTTTCAAGAAGCATTGTTTGCCCATGGCTCTTCTTATCCCCTACCCTGCTCTGGTAGAGTTATGTATCTGTACCATGTGGCCAGGGCCTGTGGTCACACTAATGTGATAAATCAATGTTTAAATCTAAGATGTAACTTCTGATTGTAGTGGATGCAGGAACAGATAAGACAAGAAGATGCAAATATTGAAGTAGAAAGAGTTTGTTGATGTATTCTGCACTGCACCTATCCTCTAAGGCTTGAAGAAATATCGAGGCAAAGCATGGGAACTGAGAAGTTTCACTGACAAGTATGTTCGTTTTTTTGTCCTCACAAATCTGCTTCTCACTTCTTAGTCTGTGCATGTTTATGTTATCTAGAAGTGTAGTCTCAAGGCTAGTGTTTTATTTATCCTCCCTTGTCACTGAGTCCCTGAAGGGTAAAACCACACAGCCTTGTAAGGGTGAAGCTCCGGGCAAGACTGCAGGAGCTGGCAATGGGATAAATTATGTGCCTTATGGTCTTGGGACCTGCAGCTGGACTGTACCCTGTGAAAGCATGATGGCATGGCTATTTCTCCCTTAGGAACTGGAAAACCACGTACAGAGCCAGGATGTTGGCTGGGCACAGCAGAACTGAAGGATTTGTCTCATGCTCAGCCCCGTGGCACTGCTCTGGTGCTTGGCTGCAGGGGGGATTGTGCCTGTTTCTAAGGTCTGATGCACAGCTCAATACCACAATTTTAGTGGTCGCTGGTGAGGTCCTGAATACCAGCTCAGAACTGAGTTTTCAAATAACTGACTGCAGGTTCTTTACCTCCGAGTGCTTTTGCAAACAGAAGCAAGAAAAATTCTTCAAAATGATAACAGCAAGAATCTGACTGCAATCTGCAAGTCAGATAGCAACACAAAGAGCATTTCATCTCCTTTGTGATTAAGAGTGAGCCTGACACATGGAAAACAACCAGACCACACAGACAAAGGAACATTGGAAATAATAACCTTTAAAGAAGCACATCTGAAAAAAATAACTCTTCCGATGTTTAAATTTGACTAGTGAGTACAGAAGCCAAATGCATTTCAGGAATAGCTCAGCAATGACTGAGTACAACATTTAATTAAGTGATTATATAATCAACCCTCTGTTTTATGAAGCAATAATTCAATTCCCAAGTGAGTAAGCTAGGAGGCTGAAGGTCAGGCAGTTTATCACAATGAAGGAATCTGATTACTGCTGAGGAAAACATAAGGACGATGATGTTATTGTTAAAATACTTGCTTAATTAATATAAAATTAATAACTCTATTTAATAAGTCTTTATAGCAACACATAGCCTGCCAGAAAGATAGTGCTTTCTCCATTTTCCATGTGGAAGTGGTGGTTATTTCTGGCCACACAGAATGTGCGGGAAGTTAATGATGTCACACAGTCAATTTATTGGGATAAAATTACAAGAGTCATTTTATCAGAGAATTATGTAGTTCTCCTCCTGGAGTGTAAGTAGACAAGAGACCCCACTTACGCTGTAAGAGAGAGATCAGACAAGGTAACTACATTGCTGGAAAGCTTTACACTGGATTATTAACAAAAATTCCACTAAATCAGAGGTTCTAACCCCATTGAGCTGTGGCTTCACATATACACAATGTATGGTCAGGGAGATCTCACCAGCAGTTGGTGAAAATGCATATATTATCAACAATACATATGAAGTTGTACCAGCCACAAGACTTGCTCAGAGAGTAAGCAATGCCTTGTGCAAACAGGGCACCAGAAGAAGGTAGGGAATGAATCGTGTTCATTTATGCATGTTGGATTTTGTTTACAGTTCTGTTTAGATTATTTTAGTAAAAATTTCAGTGAGTCAAAGTAGGAATTAAGCATAGAGGGTATTTTTGAAAGACATTCAGAGTAATGTGGATGGAAGAAGGATTACTGTATATGAAGGATCAGAACCACAGGAAAAGCAAAAGGAGAAAAGAGCAAAAGGAGCACGAATTTTGGTAATCAGCTGGGTATAGGGACAGAACAAGTTTAAAAGGAAAAGAGATGCAGTGACCAGGGCAATTAACATACCCAATTGCAGTCTTCAGAGCTGAGTGAATAATGACTTAAGGAGGGTGTAAAACCTCCTTTTCACTGCTGCTATTGCATTTGCAGAGGGTCAGGAAATCCATGTGCAGACCCAGCATTTCTGAGAGGCACCTGAGGTGTCCCACCTGCTATAAGATCTCTGTATATAAAGAAAGAAAACTAAAAATCAAAAGAGTCTGAGTGTTGAATTTAGCCTATTGCAGTAAATTCTACTTTTATTGTGTCACTAGGATATTAGGAGCTCTATTATATGCTGGGTTCCCAGGATGGACAGTTCAATGGACTGCATATCATGTAATCATTGATTTGGTGCCTTGAAATAGAGATTATAGGGAAAGCTACTGGGGAAAATAGCAGTAATAGAGACTGAGACTGGTTACTAGAATGAGGACAAAAACTATTAGGTTGCAATAATTTCATAGGAAAGTGTTCTTAAGTGAGGGAAAAGGAGTTTATGTTCCATGTAGAAGAATCCCTGCAGAACAGTTTCAGCTTATTAGTACTAAATTAACCACAGCAAATGAGTGCCACTATTGTCAATGACCTGGCAGTTTCTAAGCACACTGGGGCTCCGTTTTAAACTAGTTCACACACATAATGAAAGTGAGATGGGAGATGAAAGCAAGGAAATCCACCCAGAAGTCGCAGCTCCAAATGCTGCTGTAGAAGGGTGGGTGTTCTCAAGGGTGTGCACATAGGTACAATGAGATTTGTCTTGCTTCTGGAGGGTGACCACTGACACTGAAATATGAGGTTTGAATAGAGCAGTGGTAGCCCTTAACAGAGAAATCATCACGGCTATGCACAGGTTGCTAAACAAGATAAAATTTAACTCTTCTGAAAGAGACAAGTCAGGAAAGGGATTTAAAAGTGGGAAAGCACTAACATAAAGTGATGTGGGGGAATGACCTAGTGAATAGGACAGGCCCTTTAGACTTATCGAAACACAGGGTTATTAAGTTTGGGAAAGACCTCTAAGATCATCAAGTTCAGCTGTCAGCCTAGAACCACTACCACGCTCAATGCTAATCCATGTCCTCAAGGGCCATATCCATACATTGTTTCTGAACACTTCTAGGGATAATGACTCAAACACTTCACTGGGCAGCCTGTTTCAATGCTTGACAACCCTTTCCATGAAGAAAGTTTTCCTAATACCTAATCTAACCTCCCCTGGTGCAACTTGAGGCCATTTCCTCTCATCCTGTCACTTTGTGCCACAACACAGCCCAGGATTTCCCTTTGTTGTGTCCCAGAGAGGCCCTACACAGAGCTAGTCTCTGCTATGCATGCCCATGCTGGGGCTACAGGACAAGCTCATGGACTGGTCAACTGGACCATCCTTTAAGTCAGGGGCATCACAACTCCCATCACTCTAGAGTTTGAAGCCATGCTGCAATAGAATTACTGTCCTGCAAGTTATGGCCTGTGATGGGTGCTCTACTAGCTTCTTTCATGTAAGCGTAGTAAACCTGATGGGTAGATCACCAGGCAGGATGACCCCACAGCCCTTGGTCAAAACAGCCCATATGGTCTTGTCCCTCCATGTCTACCTGTAACGCCATATCTTTGTATCCTCAGCCAGAGAGGTGGTTGGACAGCATGCTTCTTCATCTGGTGAAGAACAGCTGCCACGCACTACTGCTTAGAAAAAGAAAGGTAATTTATTTTCTACACAGTGTGTTGCAACATTCTCTGATGAGACTTTTTGGGTTGTGCCGATAATCACAGTACAGTCTCCTTCATCTAAGGTCCATTGCCAGTGTTGATTAAACTCCGAGTTCAATGAATCTACACTTGAAGTTTGGATGTTCATAGGACTTCAGATGTCAAACTGGCAACCAAATAGCCAAAACCAGAAATGGTAGGAGGCCACAGGCAACATAGAACAGATTCTGATGCCAGTTTCCGGGATATATAAACAAGGTAAATATTAACCTACAAAGACAAATATTAACCTATTAGCCAGGCTCTCAATCAACTCTTGATACACCAACATCAGATACCAAAGAGTGTCAGATACTTTTATGCCCTTCTTCGGCATTTTTACACTTCAGCATTTTCCTTCTCAAAAGTTTTACAAAAGCTCTGAATTTTTAACTCAGATTTTAAAATGCACCGAGCTTCCAAGATAAGACGTCTAACAATGTTAACGATGGCTGGTTTCAGAACTCCCAGTAGAATTTGCATGCAATTAATGTTCTCCTCCTCTGAACAGAAACCTAGAGGTTTGCAAAACACGCCATATGTTTGTCAGTTTGCCAATGAATCAAGATGTTTTTGCAGCCTTCTGAGTTTCAATAATTAATGGTAATGTCTAAAACCTAAATCACAGTGCAGAGGCTCAGAACAGAACTTTTGCCATGTCCAGTGCTGTTCAGCATCATCAGAGTGAGACATTTCAGGTGAGAAATAGAAAGTTTGTACTAACTTCCCTACCTGATCTCCTAGACCATCATCATTACTCCTTCCAAGATATCTGACTGGATTCCTACAAAAGGCTTACTTATTATGGAAAGTAATGCTATTACCACAGCCCAGGCTTTGGTCTCAAACACCCGAATGTTCAATGCTCCAGCATGATCTGCTGGTTGATCTTGGTGAATAAAAGACATCTAATGGTTTACAGGTCTGAAAATATACTTTATTCTCAGCAAGCGGCTGGTTATTTGCATTAACAGACTATTAGCAACCAGTTAATACAATAAAGTTAGGAAAACAAAATAAATCAGTTACATTTTAAAATTGTGTTCACAAGCAGGAGGGCTAATTTTTATAAAGCACGTTTTTACAATTATTATTTTTAAACGTAACTGCTTGAAAGACCAATAGAGAAGAGAATACTTAATGTTAATACCTCATATGCTTCTTTTCTTCACCCTTGGGTAAATCATCTGAGACCTCCTCTGCTTCCACACTTGTGCATGAGCAATCCTGCTCTGGCTGTGAATTTAAGAGTAGGTTTCTTTTCTTTGAGGTAATGATTTTGTTTTTGCTAGGCTGTTAAAAGTCTTTTCCTTTATTGATTCCCAGCTGATCTGATCTATTTCAATCTTTTTCCCCAGACAGATCTAAATTTGCAGTTCAAAATGACTAATAAAGGAGAAGGAAATTCCTTAACTTTTTCCCCTCCAGAGCAGAACTACTCAGGAAGTATTTTAATAACAATTATAATGTTACCTGTGTTTCTACTTCAGAATTTTAAACATCACTTGAAATGGGTTATTTTTAAACTCGGCTAGTATCATGCTCATTTTAATATTAATCATTAAATGGCTAATTTGTACAATTGATGAATTTAATTTATATCTAGCCTGCCATATACGTTAGCAGTTCTCAGGATCAGCATATTTTTAATTAAGCTGTGGATTTTTCTCAAGTGTACCACAATAATGCTGGTGTCATGTTGATAGGAGAGAATATGTGCTTTCGGACTTATTAGTTTTAATAATACTTTCCAACACTGCTCCTGCACAGAGTATGGAGTACACTAAAAATAGTCAGAATAATTCCTTCAAGAATCAACCAGTTGCTCCTGCCTGACAGAGGCATGGGATATACCAGTACCATTTGGACCACTATCATCCTTTCAACTTCCGGGGCAAAACCACTCCCTAACAGCATGCAGCATGATATGCAGAACAACGTGGGCTGGAACTGCCAGGAGATTTTCTGGAAAACAGAGGAATTCAAACCCTATCATGAGAACTATCACACACTAAGGGATCATAGGCATTTCATTATGTGATCCTCTTTCATTTTAAAGATGATACTGTCAGCAGCAGCAAAAAAAAGTTTCTGGATTAAGCCATCTCTGAATATTTCTGCATTTCCTATTAAACAGTGACTGGCTTGCAGTGCATTCTTTATTAAATTGATGTAGCATCACTAAACGGACTGCCCAGCACAAAGGAAAAAAAAAGAGTGTTAACTCTAAGTATGGCTTGCACCAATACAGTTTATTTCAGTTTGAAGTTAGCAGTAGAAATCCTGGTACAGATAACATCTAAATCCTATTAAGCCTCAATTCGAGACAATAGTATTGAGATACAACCTTGGCAACAGCAAACATGAGGGTTTCCTTTAAAGATTCTCTATCGGTTTTGTAAAAGCTATACCCAGTCCACCTCTACGTGGTCATTTTAAACCAATTTTAATCTAAAAACTTTTGTTTTTCTTTTTGACACTCTGCTTTCCACCTCCATGAAAATAGTAATGAAAAATATCTCTCTTCCCTTAAGAAAAAGATGGATTTGGAAAAAAACCCACTCCATGATTACTTCAGAACTGAAAGGTTTTACTCTTCTAAAAAATGGGACCTATGAGCAATATCCCTGTCCAGTACCCAAGATTATTTTATCTGGAAATGCTGGTGCAGTGACTTCTGAGTACTGCAGGTTAAGTATCTCGTAAGCCCAGACTCCCACTTCCCATTGGAAAGCTCTCAGTTGCCTGCCCCATTTCAAACCTTCCTGCTCTTCTGCAACACAGTGGGTCCACCAGACAGGGGACCTTGCTGTCCATGGGACTCAGGCTGGGCAGGATGCCAGGCCTGCAGGGAAGGGTAGGGAAATGGAGAACTGGCACTAAAAACCCACAGGGAAGAGCTGAGCAGAAAAATTCCGACAAAAACCAATTTTCCATTAAAAATTGCTCATTCAGGAAAAGGAATGGTGATATTCACTCACCCTGCAGGGGCTCCAGCAGAGCACCGTCTGCTTTCCTGTCGGCTCACCCTCTCCCCTCCTCTCTCTGCTAAACCTAGCAGTCATCAAAATCCTGCAGGCTGAAAAAACTTCAGGTTTCCCAGAAGGGGACCATGAGCTCAAAAACACTTGTGGCTGCAGGTCATCAACCAGGACTCACAGAGTGCAGAGCTGGGTCCCACAGTAGGAAGCAGCGGAAGAGGTACCTCACTGATATCAGAACTTGAACTCCCCCAGTGATGTTGCCTTCTGAAAGCCTTGAAGTGAGACATTTTAGATAGTTTTATAATAGCTTCCTTTAAGAAAATCCCTGCTGAGGGGAATGTAAGAAGTTGTTTGAGGGTTTTTTTGGTCTGAATTTCCCAGAGAACGAACAGTCTAGCTTTAGTCTGGATTCAAACAGGAAAATATTTTTCAAAGTACTTTTTTTATTTTAAACCAAGTTAAAGTTTATAATATCAACTCTACAAACACAGCTGAAATTTTCTATGGGAGTAGAGAGAGAACAAATGCAATTGAACATGAAGACATCTGATAATTTCTCCTATATGGAGAGATCTTTGGTTGTTCTACAATTGCCATTTGGACCTTTAGGTCCTCCTTTTCTCATCCCCTATGCATGAGAACCACTTATAGGATAAGGGAGTAAAAAGACAATACCTACACCAGAATGTCTGCCTGCCACAACAACCCCTCAAAGTTCTGGGTAGCCACAACCATAACCCTGCTTTAAACCTTATAGGCAGGTCTGATCCAGGCCTTCAGCTAGTTAGAGAAGAAGTGAAGTGAGAGAAGTTGGAAGCGAATTGCAGAAATGACCTGAACATACTTTGATAACTGGTCCACAAGAACTACCCATCCCACATCCTCTGAATTCTGCAAGCAATACCCCTCAAAATTTTTCCTCCATGTCCTTGTTGGTGTTTGAGAGTTATCAGGGCTCAGTAGTACAGCTTAGGAATTCAAACAGAAAACAGTGCACTCTTGAGGAAGAGCTGGGGGAACTACGTGTACAAACCCTTACTGACTCTCACTGTCTGATGAAGGCACAAAAATGAGCGAAGAGAGGCAGATTTTCATATTGTCACAATGAGAGGAATAGAAAACTTGCTCTCTGCATCTTAAAAGCTCAAAGAAATGCCACCACCCTGAAGAATGTTCTTATACATGCTAAGTGCAAGAACATATTTTGCAATGACATGCACAGGACTGGACCAAGAGCTTGGGAAGTACCTCTGCACCTGCTGCAGTAAGAGTAGGCAATTGTGTCACTCTGTGTGGTGCTGCCAATGGTCAGCAAAACAGTCAGGCTGCTGCAGAGACTCTCAGGACAGGGGAGACCAAGCACTTCACTTTATCAGGGAAGGCAGTGAAGGAACCTGCCGCTGACTCCTTTATGGGAGCAGCATGATGTTCCTAGGGGAGTGAGAACAGCAGGCGAGGAGGAGGAGGCCCTCCAGAGCATCTTCCAACAGCGATGACTGCTGCCATGGCAACAGCAGCTATGTGGGAGAGGAGGAGAGAGGCACCAGCTGTGGCTAGGTGATTGTTTTTCCCTTATTTTCAGCAGAACTGCTCATCACTGTGTTGCTGTGTTTGAAGGACGAAAGGGCAGATGCCCCTCCACCAGCAGTGCCAGCTGGGCAGATCTGCCCATGGACTGCAGGTACCTATGCACCATTCTGAGCACAGGGTGCTCCCAGTCCCCACTAGACCCTGAGCTCCCTTGCACTATTTTCACTCATTTAACACAATTCCTCCTTGCTTTCTGTAGATGTGAGATAAAAGAATACCTTAAGTGCCCCCACAGTTGAAATCTGCTAACTACAGGCACGGTCTGCTCTCAGCTGCATCAACATGGACTCCTGTAGCTTCATCTCTACTCCAGATTTAGTTTCTTATAACAAAATCATTCTGCCCTGGAGCTTCTTGGATCAAACTCTGCCCCTGGCATGACACCTCTGATCCTAGCCACAACTGCCTAAGGAGTGTGCTAAGACATGCTTCATCCATTCTCAAAGGCACCTCCAGAAGGTAAGTTATCCACAGATAGGGAGGCCACTCATGTTCTGGAAATGCAAGCCCTTGGCATCAGATAGGATAAATTGCCCTCTGAGGGCAACAGGGAGCCACTACTCAACCAAATTAAAGTGCAATATTCAAAGCCTAATGTTTGATGAAGTGACTCTCATCTGCAGAGTAATGTTGCCTACAGACCTACTGAGTCTCATTCATCTCACACAATTTACTCCCATTTCTTGCTCCCTGCAGCTGAGTCAATGGCTCACATTTTCAGGGATGTGCTACAGCCTCTCATCTGCTTGGGCACCCCATGGAAAACACAGCTAAATATGGCCCTGCTTCCTCATTGCAATATGCCGGTTTTAAAATACAATGTGTTTTTTCCCAGACAGAAATTATCTGAGCAATGTGATTAGCAATCGTACCTATAGGGCACATTCTGAACTCCAGTTATGGCATGATTGCCCAGAGAGTCCATTGAAACTGAAATAATCCATTTCAGTACATTTACCAATTATCATGCAAGGATGAGTAAGAAACAATTTGCTGTTTAAAATCAGCAAATGAAATCAAGACAACTTTCATCTTTATGAGTTTCATTTGATTTTCCTGTACTCCAGATGAACTCCCACCCCCCAAACCAGAAGTCACGAGTGATTAACATATATATATTCTACTGAAAGGCACCAAGGGCACTAAATTAAATCTGCAGTGCTCTCTCTCACTCAACCACATACATAAATGGTCTGGAAGCCTGTGCAAGGCTTCCTACTGAAGTGAGATTGCCAGCCAGTCTAAAAGCTATTAGTGCTGGTTAGAGAGTCACGGAATGATTTAGCAGAATTTTAAATGATTGCTGCAGCAGCATGCTCCACACTGGAGACCGGACACTGTTCTTGGAAATGCTTTTGGAAAAAGCTTATGATTTAAAGTTGTTTAACAGATCTCTTGGTGTTTGGTTTTTTGGGGTTTTTTTTAAGGATCCTACTCAGGCACATGCACACTTATCTTTTCATGATTTGCCACCAAACTTCCTGTATTGAAGACTGATCATGTGTAATGCAAATGCTGCTCATTTCAACCCTTCCTGCCTTCCTGTAATTATCCATGCCAGCAGTTGCTGCGCAAATGAATGTTTTTAAGAAGGGTCACGGGTCTACTAACATATCAAAGGGCAATTCCAGTAATGAGTGACAGTTGTACATCATTTAATACTGCACTGACTTGAGGCCTGGGTCTAACTAAAGGCTATGAGAGAGTAGGATTTTGCCCAATCCTGGTAACCTCAGTCATCATCTTGACAAGGACTTTACCTCATCCAGTCACTTAGGTTAAGAAGAAACCTTTTTTCTTTTGAATGATGACAGAACTGTCTGTGTTGGGAAAGCCTTCTTATTTTCCAACATAAGTGGTTGGACCTCCAGCAGGATCGTCTCTATGCAGCTTGTGCTAGCCAGTGCACTGCTACAGGTTTTCTCTTCCTAAGTTCGGGTTTGGGCAAATGTGAATCTGGGAATACACAACAACAGGAAAATATGAGAGTTACATGGAAGACTTATGATTTGCCTGCACGAATCCAAGCAGAGGTGAAAGAAAGCTTGTATACTATAGAAAGACATTTTTACCTCTTCTCACTTGCCTTTGTGAGAAGATTTACATAGAACACTTATCTATTTAGCTGATGTTTCCTTGCCTGGTTTTAGAACTATATAAATTGCCAGGACTTGAAACTATAAACTCAATTGATCAAGAACTACAATGTCTCAAACACAGAGAAACGCTAATGTTGATTCCCCAGACTCCATAAGCCTTCAGCACTTAGTAAGGGCAAGGCTTTCCTGAGTGTCCCTCCATGTCAATTCTGCCAACCAGCAAGATCTTATTCCACAAAACATAAGCCTTTGTAATGATGAGTACTGAGGTTGTTACTCGGATGGAACATCCACTGTCAAATGGTGGTCTGTTTCATGGTCACCTGCTGGTCCTTCTGGTTGGTGCAGGTCCATCCCCAGATCATCTTCCACTCCTCCCTCCTGTTGTAACTGCCATGGTTTGAGAGCCCAAAAAAACCCAATTCCCTAGTCTAAGCCCCCTCTCACATCTCAACCTAATGTGAGATGGGTTTTCCAGACAACCACACGAGACCTTAAGTGGGGAAAAGAGAATATATTACAATGACTGTACAAATAAATATTATAATACATTATACGCACGATCTCAACTGTCTCTACTATGATAAATCAGTATTTACAATGGATCAGATCTCTTCTCCCCTCCAAATAAAAGTCCAGGAGGGAAGAAGGAATGATCCCTTCTTCAGAGCAGCAATGTCTCTAAGGCAGCAGGTCTATCTGTTTCACTCTTTTTCTCATGCAGCAGCTGGATCTCTGCCAGCACACACGAGGGGTATCCAAGCCCCTCAACCACCCATCTTCAAACAAGGGTCCTCCTCGTAGCAGGGAGGAAGTTTTGTCCCTGCATAGCAGGGACAAAACTCGCTTCACCACGGTCATATCACGAAGTGCAGGGGCATCTTCGTGAAAGTCCCTTCCTCAGGGGGTTCACCCCTGAGTCAGAACATCTTGGGCAGCTTTCAGTTGAAAGCCTTTGCCTCAAGAGTTCTACCAGAGCTCCTGTGTCACCCTCTCTGCATTCCTTCTCCGTCCCGGTCTAGCTTTCCAGGACACTTTGAGCTTTTCAGCTCTTCTCTTTGGTGCATGTTGCACTCTATGACTTCTCTCAAGCCGGAGTCCATCTCCCTCCTTTCTCGGAGGTCTCAGAGGGGTATGGGGTTTTATTCCAGTTCTTACTCCAACTTCCTCTCTCTCTGCTGCTCTCTCTCTCAGCTCTCTCAGACAACTCGGTGTCTTCCTTGCTCAGCTGCATGCTGTTTCTGCTGCTTCTCCGGTTCAGTTCTTATCCGTTGGCTTTTAGCCATAGCCTCTGTTCACTGTCGTCTCTGCCGCTGCTTTTCAGTATCTCTTGCTGCGGCTCACAGTGGAGATACATCCCCCAACTCATAGCTACAGACACATAGTCCAGCTTAACACTGTTCCAAGTCTCTGTAGTCCCCCTACCGGGGGCTGGGTGGGGGGTCAGAGGACCCAAGGGGCTCCGAGCCCCTTCCTCGTGGCATTCACAACATGGCTACCACTTCCACCACCAAACGACTACCCTTCTCTTCCGTTCGAAGTGTGATATGTTTATATTTCACAGAAGCGCTCATTGGGTGAAACTTCAAAACTTCCAGGGTCACCACCCCCTGGGGTTTTACCATTTTATAACTGCAGGGGAAAAAACTGTTTCCCCCCACCACAGTAACACACATCTCTCCCTCATTTCTCAACTTTGTCCTTCAATGTTGAGGATGTCTTTGCCTGCATGTGATCCACCAGGATGGTCAACAACTGACAGAAGACTGATATTGTGGGTTCGTTGTGGGAAGAAGAAGAAAACCAGTTTTTCAAATCTGGGTTTTTTTCCTAGCTTTATACATAGCCCACAGAACCCAGATTGGCAGATAGTTTCCTCCCTTTTCAGCATGAAAAGCATTTTCATTGTGAAGCCCAATCTCAGAGGAATGCCATGAGGTGTTACAACGTCATTAGGAAGTTGTTGGTAAAAGCCATATAAAAGACATTGAGCTGTAGCCACCAACCACCACAGTAAACTGACAGACTTTCAAGGGCGTTGGACCTGACCCTTAGAAAGCACTAAGCATGGGAATACATAATTCCCCAATAAATCCTCAGTCTCCAAAAGACATGTGTTTTTTTGTGGGAGGGAAAATTTGGAGAGTGCTATGATGAGCAGTGATGATATCTAAAGCTTCCCTGTCTGCTAGTATCATCTTTCATACAGAGCAGGATTGCACCAGAGCTTCCCCTTACCAGCTTACACGCTAAACATGGTCAGCCTTCTCAGAGGATTCACTGTCCTTTGTCAAGACCAGAGAAGTCCATCACAGTCTAAAATCAAATACCTGCTCCTTACTTCAAGTGCACCGAAAATCCTGGCACCCCATCAATTGTCAGAGTTATTCAAATGCAATACAAAAACTCAATAAATTCTGTATGTTTTTCTTTCCCATTTTGGCTTCCAGTCAGGTTTGGGACTGATGCCTGGCATCCCTACCCTGAGCTGAAGGGATGGTGCAAGCTTCCCTGGTCCAGCACTGTTGCTCACCCACTGACCCACAGCGAGCAATGGGCCAGCTGTTCCAGAGCTTTTCACAGTTCAAACTATGTCTCAGGGCTGGTTTTGGCTTAGCTCCAATTTCACATTTTCTGGCTTGGCCAAGTCATTATTTCATTCTCCTTGTTATTCTCTGCTCCTTTCCTTGATACCATGCCACAAGGGTTTTTGTCTCAAGGCCAAAGGCAACTACACAGACACTTCTGAACCCCTGATAGGGGGAATGTAATAGCCATCCTAGGGATCTATCTGACATTAGTCAGAAAACTTCCTTGCTGAAGCACACAAACATGATTTTCAAGGAGCTGATGCAAATAGGACTCCACATTTTTAAATCTCATGCAATAGTGAAAGTTCTCTTTCACATTCCTAGAACTGTAGAGATGTGCCAGCTTTTCATGGGCCTGACCTAGCAGCAAGAAAGAGAAAAAAAAGCCCACCAAATATATTTTCAAGATGTAAGGATCAAATCTCCATAATTAAATTCACTGACAATTGGAAACAGGGCATAAACAGAGCTACAGTGTCTTAAAGGAGAGAACATATTTTCTTGTGTGTCTGCTATGGCCTATGAATAAACTCTGCTTATATTTAATATTTTCTGGGTTAGATTTCTGCAAATTTGAGTGGAAATAGCAAATCCTGGTCCAGGGCCCAAGGTGCAGCGGGCAGAAGGATGGATGAAGAAATGTGAGGAGAGGTCCATAACAGAGAACACTTGGGGAAAAAAAAAAAGAAAAAGAAAAGTTGCAAGAACAAACCACCTCAAAGCTCGGAAATGCTGATTTTGTAATCATTTACAGAGAGACCAATTTCTTCCTCTCTTTGCAACTGTGTATATATGTATATACATATATATATATACACACATGCATACACACATAGATGTGAGACTATAAGAAGCTGTAGGAAAGCACTGACTTGTGTTTCTACTGGTGCAGATTATGCATCTTTTGAATGGAGAGGGGATTCTGCTTCTGCTGAGAATATGTTAAGTCTGTGTAACACGTAGGTACCATTTTAGTGGATCTTTGTTAGCTCCCCTTCTCCCTTCCCCACACACACACCTCTTATATGCCGAGCACAGCATCATTTGATATGGAATATCCCTTTGGTCAGCTGGGGTCAGCTGTCAAGGCTATGTCACCTCTCAGCTCCTTGTGCAGCCCTAGCTTGCTCGCTGGTGGGGTGGTGTGAGGAGGAATAAGGGCCTCGATGCTGTGCAGGCACTGCTTAGCAGTATCTAAAACATCCCTCTGTTATCAACACTTTTTTTTCATCACAAATACAAATCATAGTACCATACAAGCTATTGAGGAGAAAATTAACTGTATTGCATCCAAAACCAGAACACAATGGCTCCTGAACTAATAGAGTTTGTTTGCTTGGGTTGGTTTTTTGAGGATTTTTTTTATAGGGGTGGGTATAATTGTTTTTTATTGGTTTTTTTCCTCCATCCATACAGTTATTTAGTTTTTCTGAACTCTTACTCTTGATCGTCATGTTTCTGTAGTCATCCTGTATTTGACAGACACAGACAGATACCAGCCAGCTCTGGTTCAAGCACACAAGGTAGGAGGGAGGAAAGCATCAACCACAAAAGCCTCACACTCCCGGCAATAATTTCACACCTCTCTTGAATCCCAGTGGGAAACAGAGTCCCTGCTTCATGGCCCATGAAGGGAACAGGGTTATCAAGGTGAAGCCAGGCACCATCACTGTAGGTCTCCAGGGTTAGGAGAGGCAAGTTTCACACTACTTTGCTATGGAGACGGATGTGAGAAGGAACAATTAATAGATCTACCACCTTCTGCTTTCCCACTGAGCCACACATCACACAGTAGAGCTGATAGGAAACCCTGAGGAGCTGCAGAGGGTTTCAGATTGAAAAATATTTCAATGGGTATAAAATTCCTGAACCAATCAACCTGCAAAAGCTCTGCTGCTTTTTCAAACCCTGGTCTCTTATCTCCGAACAGTCCTTCTGAAAATTTCTTTTGTACTTTCCACAGCCTGCTGCAAAAATGAAGATTATTTATTTATTTATTTATTTTTACCAGAGCAGTATCAACTACATGGTTGAGATTTAGCTATCAGACCATTTTTTATGGACAATGTAGTAGAGCTGTCAACAAGAACAGATGTGTGGGAGGGTTGAAGAAAAGGCCAGGCACCTAATGCAAGAAATATTTAGGTCCTTTCCCATGAGTAAAGCCTGAAATCTCCTAGGCAGTTCACAGGCAGTGTTGTTCACAAGAAACTATGTGCATATCGAACAGAGCAGAAGGCTTCAGAAGGCTGATCAGCGAATCACACAGCCACAGTAACTGCTGCCTATTTTTTGTCTCATGCACGTACACGCTCAAAGCAGGGCTGGGAAGGATATCTAAAAAACTGCTGCTGCTGCCAGCTTCATTAAATAAAACACATCTTCCTTGGAAAAAAAAAGGAACAGAAATGTCATTTGCTGACATTGTCATTCCCTGCTGCCCAGTAAATAAACATAACATCTATTTGTCACCATGGAAACATCTTGCATGATCCAAACTATGCAAAGGAGAGGTATTTGAGAAACTCAGAAGACTGAGAAAATGAGCAAGTATCTAACCTAAAACTTCATGTTGTATCTCTTTGCACTTTGCTATTTTTTCTTTTCTCTCTCTAGTACAAGCATACTTATTTTAGAAAACGCAGAACATGTTTTGGAGACAAAGTTTAACATTTGCTTAACATGCTGTACCTACTGTGCCTAGTGTTTTCTCCCTCTTCCCTACCAGGGAGAGGTGTGTAAATAACTGCCTTATTTGTACATCTAAAAGGCACTTATTTCTCCAGGGACACTGCATTTATTCTTCTCATATTATGCATCAAAGTTAGAAAGGCATTGCCACAAGCAACATAAATGATGTATTGATTTACATCAACAAAGCTCAGCTTCTGCTCACATTGTGTAGGCAGTCACCTGGAGATGTGACAAACATGTCTCCTCCTTTCTGGGACCTGACCATCCTGCCTGCTTGGGGACAGATGCCGAGGTGGCCCCATGCTGGCTCCTCTAAGTCCCATAGAGACATGCCTTTCATTTACACAATATGTAAGTTACTTAGGACCTGGATACCTCCTTTTGCACTTCCCCTATAGCAGCTGTTGCAAGATCAAGGTGAAAACAGTCTATTCTGCTCGAGTCTTTCATCATAAGTGTTACGGTAACCTGCAGACATTGGAAGAACACTAAAGTTCATGTGAAAAGACATTCTTGTTACTAGGATTTTAAAGAGCTACAGACTTGGGAAGATGTGTCCTCCTGGTACTCCATACTATCTCCTGAGACAAAGGAAATCAGAAGAGAAAACATTTGCATTAACGAGTACCCCTAGACAAAATAATTTGTTACTTATCTTAGACAGGAAGCCAGCATCACACCCAAGGATCACGATCTTCACAAAATGTGCATGTAAGCAACACCTCGAACATTTAATTTGGAAGTATTTGTG
Source organism: Pipra filicauda (assembly GCF_003945595.2). Classification (NCBI taxonomy): domain Eukaryota; kingdom Metazoa; phylum Chordata; class Aves; order Passeriformes; family Pipridae; genus Pipra; species Pipra filicauda. The sequence goes on from NW_024105075.1 coordinate 823,384, forward strand.
TTCCCTGGAATAGGAGACAGTGCAGCTCAGGGCGTTGGCAGCCAACCAGCATGATGACCGCAAACAGCATTTGCATTTCTACCTACAGTCCAGTTCAGAAAGTCAATGAAGGTATGCTGTCTGAGCTGCTGAGGCAGCACAAGTATGAAAAGAAAGCAGGAAACCAGCTTTAAAATGAAAGTGGTAAGAAAAGAGGGATTTGAGACCTAGAAGGGTCATCAGTTCAAATGCTTTTGCCCATTCTTCTACTATTTCCCTGTGGAAACAGTAGAGGTGTGCATATCCCATGCATAGAAAACAATATCTTAACTGGACATGACCAAAAGCATTCTGATGCAGGCAAGAGCCATTAAGTAATTCAATTGAATTCCAGAATGCTGGGAATGATCATCAGAAAAGACTTAGAAGATTTTAACAGGTAAAAGGTCATCAGTTTATGAATATAAAGTCAATTCTCTGCCTTCATAAAATCTCAGCTCTTGAAACTGTTTACTCTTCCACAGAAATACAATGGAGCAGCATTTGACCTCAGAGCCAAACTTGAGATTTTCTGTTCTAATTTCTTTATTTTGGTGAGAAACAGCTCCTGGTATTCACCAGATGACTAATTTCTGCATAACTTCTCCTTTCTGGTTTTGATTTCTCTTTAGCCAAAGAACTGTCATTAATGTTAGAAAGTGCTAGTGAGTATTGATTTGTCTCACTCCAGCACCCTTCTTCTGAGCAGCACAGGGACAATATCTGATTTCTTTTCAATTTTTTAGCAGTTTATGATTTCTCCTTGCAGCTGCAAGATCTTTTTTTAAACCTCACGTGCATACGCACTCACACACACCCCTCTCCCAGCAAAACTATTTTTCCTTCATCATCTTTCCACAGGTTTCCAGTGCTGGTCCCTCACATCTGAGGGTCCTCTCCCTGCCTGAGATGCAGCCCAACCCATGCACCTACAAACAAGCCAGAGCAAACCAGGCACAGGTTCTTGGAGGAGTATATGGAGTTAGGGTTCACGCTCAGCTTTAGCATTTCTGCCTTCCTGCATTTCTTCAGGTTTTTTTTAAGGTCCTCTCTTTCCCTCTCATCTCTCTATCATGCACTCTCCATTGATGCATCTCTTTGTCTTCTTTCCACAGAGAGATATTTCTAACCAACTTTTATTTCTGTCATGCTGCTCTTCCTCTCTTCTTTTAGCAGTGTAATTTCTCCTCATGTCAAGTGACTTCTGCCTTTTCACCCACCTTATTTTTCCTAGGCTTGAGACTCTGCTCATACCAATGTACAACTGTGCAACTACCCATTGTCTTTAGTTAAGTAGTCTTGATTCTGTGAGAAAATAATTCGCCTACACTGATGTCTCTAGTATCAAGCTTCGGCTATTGTTTTTCTTTTCATGCCCATTGACACAATATAGTACATGCTCTAATAATACCTTTCCAACTGTTAACAATCGCTTTTTTCCCCAAATACCAAGGATGGATAAAAGTTCCCATTCAGACACATTTTTCAACAAATATTTCCCAACATGCTGCCTTTATTTAGGAAAATATGCATTAATCCAAATAAATAATGACATCCCATGGTACTGGCAATGAAAAAAATAGAAAAGACACAAACGTACAGAGGGTGGTATACTTTTGCATTGCTTTTCACTTGGGGGAAAAAAAAAAGGTCTGACCTTTAAAGAAATCCCATTCCCTCCTACAGGTTGAAAATATAAAAATAGACATTTTTTTTCCATGTAATTTCTTGATGATCTGTGCAGACCCGTAAAGTCAGAGGCAGTACTGGTCAGATGCAGCTATGTTGATTGAACTTTGGCAAAAAGCTGGTGCAGCTTTTGATTTTGCTGTATTCAGTTTTGCGAAGCAATCTTGGCCCCTCATTTTCAGGAACATTAAAATTCACTGAGTTTAACTTTTTTTTTTATTAAAAAAGGAGAAATGACACAATTTTAGCCTGTGATTAGGAAGCAGTCTTTTATTTATAGACCCATTTGTTGTCTAAAAGCATTTCTTTTACATAATTGCTTCTTCATACTGTTTGCTTATGCCGATCAGAAAACATATTTTGGAAGATTAGGTCATTTGTACTTGTGTAAATCTGAGCAATAATTCAAATAAAGCAAGGTCAGTTTAAATGAATACCATATCTAGCACAGGGATAAACCTATTAAATTAAAATCACTGAACATAAGACTGTTGATGATGTACTTACAATGGAAAGTGTCACATGAAGATACTTTCTATTTACTAATTTATGTCAATGACACAAAGATGGGATGAAATTCCCTTTAAAGTTGAAAGGTGGTTAGTACATGTCAGAAGGTCAAATAGGAACTGATTTCCAGTTGGTAATAAGTTAATGTTACTTCTATCAGTCATAGTAAATAGTTAATACTTGATTCCTAATATAAAAAAAAAAAAACAAACCAAAACCCCAAGAGTGATAAACAACCCAGACAGCCAAACAAAGGAGCTGAGTTCATCTCAATGTTACCTTTTAAGAATCTGAATCAGAACGATTACATTTGCAGTATCTATTATTGGGTTTTTGAAACAATGTAATAATTCCGTCTGTAATATTGGAGTTTCAATCATTCATGGACAAAAGCATAATTTCAGATGTATACCTCAAGCCTGAAAACTTTACATAGGTGCTCAACTTCACATGTGAGAGCGGTTCTACTGAATGCAGCAGACCTGTAGTTCTCTTCTGCCCATGAGATGAGTTTTAGCTATCAGATAGAATTTGCTGGTAATCATTACACTGAAGGACTGATTTTCAGACTGTTTGGAAAACATTTGTGTTTGAAATTTAGATACCTAAATTGCATAGTATTGCCTTTGTTTCTCCCGTGGATGACTGAAATGGGAACTTATCCAATGAAATTACATCCATCCTCAGTGTTTCAGGAAAATACAGATGTGCTTCAGCTAAAGAATGTACTCAAAGGCTTTGCTGAATGAGGCCCCGATGAATAGAGGGGAGCTGCACGATGGTCATTTTAATAAACATTCACCTCTGTTAAAACTAGAATATTTAAGAATTTTGTTATGTGCACAGAAATCTTCCTGACCAGGAATGAGAACAAACAGAACCGGGGACCAGCTGTATCAAGAGCCTCCAATCAGACTTCTCACTCCTTGAAACTTTTAAGAGTGTGACACAGGGATATGTTTACAGTTGGTATGCTTGTCAGTTCATAAATCCTGGGGCAATTCCATGAGATATGAGTTCCACAGTCCCTTGGGTAATGGGGAAGGAATGAACAAAGAAATGAGGCCACAGATCAGGTGCCTGCTCCTGTTTACAAGCTGCTTGTCAGCGTATTTTTTGTATGCATTTACATGTACATAGAAATACATATGCATGTAGAAAAAAACTGTACCCAGTGCACGGATGGAGGATCCCTGTTGGTACCACATTCACAGGACATAAAATTCCTGTTCTGATAGTACCTGTGTTGTCAAAATTGAGCTAACCCACTTTTTATCCTCTTTCTCACAACCTCAATGTTTAGGGAAGACTTCCTGATGTTTAGCACTGCAGGTTGGCCTTTGGCCCAAACCCAGTGTTCAGCAGCTGCTGCCTGGTGAGCCCACTCATGATGCAGCCATTTGAGCACCCTGGCACACGCTGGGTGTGATGTGGGGCACAGCACCACTCCATACTCTCTGATGGGCTGCAGATGTAACCATCCTGATTCATCATGCATCTCATTTTCTTTGTGATGCTATGGTTGTCTTTTTACGCAAACAGTCCTTCTTCACCTCCCAAGCCCCTGTAAAACCTCACAATAGTTGGAAGATGACAGTATTCCCAATGCCGAGGGATGTTGCATCCAAAGAGGGGTTGGGGTTTTCCTGCACTGGGTTAATCAAGAAGGGTTAAGTCATAATTTGTAAACAAAATTGAGTTTAAATAAATTTTCGTGATGCATTCTGCTTCAAGTATCCCCTCAAATGTATCACTTAAAGTTAGCATTAAAGGAAAATGCTATTAAGAGGGCATAAGGTAAACTCATTTAGTTGCTCAAATTGTATAACACAATAAATTAATATGGTAATGCACCTTCAGAGACCAGAAGTAGATAATAGAGGTGAGCAGAGGTTTTCTAGCTTGGCTTCAGAAAGGCAAAAGTAATTTATCATTCTGTTGCAGTTTTGGAGGGTAGCATTTCTCATTTCTTCTGACTCTCCCTCTGTTACTCTCTTAGTTTCATTTTTAAAACATCCAGGTTTTGAGGTTTTTCTTTCTTTTTATTTCAGGTAGAGCTCCTATTGAATTCAGCCATACATAGCTTCCCCTGGAGAGGCAGGAAGCATCAGACACTTTTAATTTCAACTTTGTGCTTACAGGCTTTAAGAGGCTGCAGCAACCAAGGACTTGTCTCTCTCAGACCTTCAGCTCACTTCCCTAGCTCACATAAGCAAGGTATGGAAACAATAAAATAGTATATTTTCTTTTTTTGCTTCAGTTGTCAGGGTCAGGGAGAGACTGCAGCTATGATTGGTGGTTTATGAATAACCCTACTCCTTTTCCTTATGGCCACACAAATACGCATTATGTCTTTATTACTTTCGTGCATTGTCCTATATGGGCCTGTTTTTAATTAATAGAAAACAATGCCCTTTTGACCTTACCCCACAGGAAATACTGCCTCATTTATGTTAGTCATAAATTAAGCTAATACAGCCTGTGTGTCCAACATATTTCTCTCAGGTAACATTCACTCAAATATTGAACAGGGAGAGAAAAGAAGGGAAAACCTATTACTAAACCATTGGCATCAAGATGGACTCTGTATTTGTTAAAAGGCACATCTAAGAGAGAGACACTTCATTGTGCCATAATAATTGTGGGAAGTAGAGAAAAGCATTTGACACAATTGAAACAGAAGGAAATTTTAGCAATGCAAAATCTAGTAGCCCAGACAGGAATGTTGTCTGATGCTATACTGAGGCAAACATCTTCAAAGGAATTTAGTGGAGAATAAAAACCTTTACAATGGAGAATAAAAGATACTCTACAAATATATCATAATTAACCATACTAATTTGGCTGTATAATTAGATAATCTCTTTGGTTTTCCATTCGCTTTTTTAACTTCAAACAGTGCACAGCAGTAGCAATACAAAATATTTTACTTTGCCTTATGTGTATGCTTAATGTTGGCAAACAGTAGATATCTCCTCACAAATGAGCTGTCACAAATAACTCCTTGTTTGGTGGCGACATCCTTGGTCTACATCACAGCTACAGGAAGCCTAATCAATTATGCCCCTAAAATGAAATAAGAGCTCTATGGTGCCAGGGGCATAGCTCATAGAATTAATTACAAGGCAAGTTTACATATTGAAGTACCAGTTTATGGAGGGACTAATAATTTTTGATGAGACTTTGACAGGATATTATTCACAAGGATTATGAAAACACAAAAATCATTTGCAACTGGCTACTCAGACACTGGTTTGCGCCTCACAGCTGTACATCCCAGCTGTCACCCAAGGCCTGCCCCTTTCCTTTGTCAAGTGCAGACAAAGATACCCAAGGATACCATATCATTACCCAAGCAGAGAGCACAGAGCAGTCCCCCTCAGCTGCCTACATCCACCCACACAACGTCTCATCTCTCTGCCTCTCCCTCCTACAATTCTATGTTACATCCTGCAGATTATGGCAGTGTGGGGCACACAGAACATTTTTTTTTTTTTTTTTTTTTTTTTAAGACTTGGAAACCCCTTTGAAGAAAAAACCCCGAGATGTTATTAGTGGCTGCAGTGAGAGCAAGGCTGCAGGGTGAGCTCTCGGATCCCAGGGAATCCAGCCAGGGGCAAGACTGTGCAACTTCCCCAACCTCAGTGCACTTCCAAGGGCTGATAATGGGAAATAGGATTAGTCAGGCATTGGTGTTTGCTGAACAAAAACAATGTGGAGAAAAAAAATGTAAAAGATGAACAGTGACAGATGGCAGATCTTTGGGGGAAACAAGCAATTTTAATGGTAAAAGCAAACAAAGCAAATTGTGGCATGGATTAATGCAGAGCCTTTCATGCAAGAATTGAAAACATGTTGCTAATCAGCCCACCAAATCACTGAGAAGGCAGGTAAAACCTTTACACCACTGGCTGAACTGAGGCACAGAAAGGACAAGCACCTTGCCAGTATACTGCAGCCCGACACAATAATGCAAGAATGCCTGGCCAGCAGTGGGGTGCCATCCACTGTTTTTTACCAGCCCGCTGAGTCACATCCTGGAATGGCTAAAGCTGTTTAATGAATTGCCTTTATGAAGCTTCAAGACATTAGGACCCACATAGAATTCAAATGATGAATAGCCTGCCTCAAAGATGCCATTCATAATCAAATTTTAAATGTAATTCAGCTGAATGGAATCATTGCTCTTCTGTGCACCACTTACAAGCCCGGATGTTGGTCTCTGTGAACTGGGATAGTACCTTCTCCTGAAAGACAAGCTGTGAGTTATCCTGCACAGGAGCTCAGGAGAGAGCTGCACAAAGCCACACGGATAAACTTTCCACAGAGGGGGGTAGGAGGGAAATGAGATGTATGAAACAAGGGTGTGAGTACATGTGAGCATGTCTATTTATAAGCATCTTAACTTTTGTATGCACTGGCCACTTTCAAGCAGGCACGATACATGGGTAGCCATCAGAGAGATGCTACGGTTTTCCAAATGTTGAGTATGGGGAAAACAGGTTGCTGAGCAGGTAGGAGGGGGACCCTACCTGTGACCTATTTGGGGAAAAAAATCTAAATGAAGAGCCAAGGACATTGGCCAGAAAGTTCAAAAGAAAGTTTTACAGCACCTTAAAGCAAATCTTTCAATTGCCAAGCACAAAGTACAAGCATGTTCTTTAAATTATCATTACAGAGTTCCTTGCTACTTAGACTGGGCAAGAGATTTTAATTTAAATGGAGGTCTCCTCAGAAGTGCAAAGAGGCCTTTGGGGAGGTGTAGGGGAGGAAAAATGTAATTTTTCAGGCTCCAAGTGTTCTTTTGTGTTTTATAAACAGCTGAGTGACAGCCCAGTGATTAATAAGTTACATAAATAATTATAAGCGACATGTAGTTGAATCTAGTCCACATTCCAGACATGGTACATTAAATAAAGAGAATTCTGCTCTTCCCCCTAGAAGAAAATTTATCTGGTAACAGCAGATAAATCAGAAATGATACTGTTAAAGTATATCCAGTTCTTTAGAGAGACAGCTCATCAAAACCAGAAGTTTCTACTGAACCCCTTTGTCAAGCAAATTGTTTCATGTACTTCAGTCCTACCTTGTACTCATTCAGGATGAAAAATTGCTTTCTTCCTTTATTCATCCTCTCTGGTTGAGCTTATTATTTACCCAGAAGTGCCAATGTGAAGAAGAGTTTTCTGCCAGTACAGCCTCATGCATAGGAAGGTAAATGCTAGTTTGCAGTGCCAACACTGGAGCTCATCAGGAGGCTCATCAGATGTGTTTAATTGGTCATGTTTTACAGCACCATCGAGAAATTCAAGTTAAATTGGTCCATCTTCCTTAGATTAGGCACTGAAAGAGATAAAAATAAAGACTGCCTGCCTATGTTTTCTGTTGCAAGCACACACTTATAGCCCATAGGAATTGAGCAGTATCTTTGTAAGTTGTTCCTGAAGTTTTTAGAGCATCTTCCAGTCTTACCCAGCAAAACAAAAAAGCATGTAATAGAAGAGAGTAGTCTGGCCCAGTGCATTCCATAAGGTTAGGAAATACCCTTTTTTGAAATCCAGCTGTGCCCCAAGATCTCCTTATTGGGTGGAAGGTAAGGATGTGAACTCCAGTCAGAAAGTTGTATGATGGGAATGATCCCAGTACTGAGAAAACATTGAAAAGTAATTTGAAATACGTCTAAGATGATTTAAAAGTACTAGCTAATGCTTAGCACCTTTCTTCCCCTTCTCCACCCACCAAATTCCTTTTGCACGTGTTATTCAGGTGTGTATATGTGACTGTGATCCTCAGACATACCTCTCCCTTTGTGAGTGCTTCATGCCTTCCTTGCTCTTATGGGGAAGAGGAGTAACACAAAGACCTACTTTGGTCACTTCTTATAATATAACACTGAGTGGTTTTCTATATTTTAGAGCTCTAATGAGCTTGTGGAAATATTAAAAAAGAAGAATGCTGGTAACAAACACTGTTCTTTTCATGAATTTCAGTAGAACACTGATCATCTGGTATATCATCTTAGCAGATAGTAGCCACGTTTCCAAGAAATGTCATTACTTCAATAATGAAAGTGTGTTTTTAATGACTTAGATTGTAAAATGAGGCATCATTTCCTAGATTCACAGATTTTAGGGCCAGAAGGGACTTGAATGATCATCTGCTCCCAGTTCTCTTGTAAAAACACCACTAACTTTTTTACTGCTGTTCCTGAAGCAAATGCATTGCTTCTTGTGAAGCTAAGCACAGCTTTTTCCAAAGTGGATTTAGTTGTAGTTTAGTGATAGCACTTAAACTTTCTATGTTTACAATAAATTGCATCTTCATTCCTTTTCTTGCACTTAGGATAATTTACCATTGTAAAGGCTGCTGACAGCAAGAGGAATGCTAAAATTTGACTCCTAAAACAATACACAGACACTTATTTACATTAAATTTCAGCAAAGAATCTCCTGAACAGGAGTACTGCACTGTTATTTTCCTGTTACTACTCCTGGCAGGAGCAGCAGTGATGCTGGTGGCATCATTAGCAGAGGCAGCCACTAGCTTGTTCCTGGACCGTGTATCCCTTCAAAATGGATTGCATGCTGGGATTAGCTCATCAGCTTTTCTGAGGATCAGCTCACATGTTCAGGGTCTCTTTTTTTTTTTTTTTTTTTAAGGTTTTCTCGTACAGGGAAGTTTCAGCCTAAAAGCTCCTGCCTGGAATCTGAAGAAGCAGAGAACTTGCTAGCACATGTTATCCATGTCTTGCCTGCCCCTACTCCAGGGTACAAAGATGAGCACTTAATCAGCCCTTGCTTTCCAAGTTGTTGCCATGGACAGAGAAACCCTGCTCGCACCATGAGATCTTCTATATGAGTTTTGTCTTCCTGACTTTCTTTTCTAACTAACCTTGATCTCTTTTTTCCCCACTGTACATAAAGGCCTTCTGGCAGAAATGTCACCCTTAATCTTCTGTTTATACTTCTGTAGTACATGCTAGTGACCCCTATTTTATCTTGCCAACTTTGCCCTGACACAGCATCAGCTTAATTCCCTCATTGAGGTCCTAGCCAAGCAAAACTCACCTTGTTTTCATCTCTTGTTGTAATGCATTCAAAGCTCTTCCAAGAACACAGAAGATTTATTCTGTCATTTTAATCTGTTCTGGGGATATAGATTATCCAAACAGATGCACACTTTATTTTTAGCTTCTGATTTGTACGCTGCAATAAAAGTGGAAAAAATGCAACCTTCAGTAATAACTGAAATTTTCAGGGAAATTCTGATCCGTCTCAGTGACTATATGAAAAATGCAATCAAACAAGGGAAGAGCTCAAAATATACTGGAGAGATATGGGTGAGAGGGAAACATTTTCTTGTTTATTATGGTACAGAACTGCTGTGCAGAACAACTGTCTCTCTTCTAAGGTTTCAAGTTCACTGCAAAAATAAAATCCTCCAGCAACCAGTGGAGATGCTTTATAATCACATCCTAACTCCTTATGTGCTGAGTCCTCTGACTCCTTATGTGCTGTTTTTGTGGCAAGCTGAAAAATGAACCCAAGTGTGAATTTCAAATATTTCTTTTTGTCTTACCATACTGCACATCATAGTACTGTTCTATTAAAAGTAACTTCCAGGAGAAAACTTCAGAAGACAGCATGTTGAAGATCATGTGCAAATTATTATAACTACTTTAGTCATGTATTGCAATTTTTAAAGGTTTTAACTTTAGAGGCAATGAATGGATCTCATGAAAATGAAAACCATAGGAATAAATCAACCATCAGTAATGAAAAAGAAAGAATGATATAATTTCTATTTGGCAAGGTATAATGATGTCACCACACATTTATCCTCTGCACAGGTTGAAGCTGTTCAACAAATCTCTCCCAAGCCACATACATCTGTTGCTTTAATGGTGGCTATAGAAAAGCTTTCTGATTAGTTAACACATCATTCATCAATTAGAACAGAAGGTAAAAGTTATTTCTCCCTAACCTTTAATGTAATGAATGACAGCAGAATCAAGAAATAAATAAGAGGAAAGGTGACGCCTGAGGAGGTCACTCTTTGAAGAATTCCTACTTTTTCTAGAGCAGAGGGAAATGAGGAGTCATGGACAAAGGGGGACTTAACAGCTGCACAAATACAAGCTTTTCTGTGACTCAACACAGTGGCTATTAGTACAATAAGACATATGTGCTATGTTACAAGCCCCTTTACAAAAGAACTTACTAAATAATAAGAGTGCACTGTTATTTACAGCAAAATTTGCATTGAGTATTGCCCACACTAGGAACTTATCCTCAAAATTCCTGCAAAATCAAGTGAAGTTATTTTAACCAATTCTAACAAAGAAGTTGAGTGATTTGCCCAGGTTTTCACATGAATCTTCAGCTGAGTAATTTTATTCTTATACAGTGCATATACTGAAAGATGTCCCTCCAAATATATTAGCACACAGCTCTCTGGGTTGACGGGTAACATATTCACGTAAAGGTGACAGACATGGATTGTTTTCAACAATTTATTCAAAGAGAGTAGCATCAACTAAAGACACCAGTCATGTTCCCCACCCCAGCCCACTCAAAATGCCATACAGCCTTTTATCTCCATGCCTTATAGCACTGCAGGTAGTGAAGGCTTTCCTTGAGGACAGGGAACTATGACTGCCTTCAGGGAGAGGAGCAGATCTGAATTCAGATTTCCCATTTTGGAGGAGTGTTCTAACCACTAAGCCTCTGGGTAGTCAGCATGAATCTAGCCCAAGGCTTTCTCTTACAAGGGCCACAAAATGAACTACTTCAATTTTGTTAAGTTGTTCTTTTTGCATCTAAGGTTGGGTATTTTGTTAAATAGATCTATTTTATAAGGGCAGAGGTTGAAGGAGGGTATTTATTTTACCATTTAAAGTAATAATAGTAACCTCTGATTCAATCCAAATTCAATTCTCCATTTGGTTTGTCCAGCAAACCAAAACATTAGGCTCAAGTCAGGTATTTGTTTGCAGAACAGCTGCTACAATTACTGAGTTAGCTACCCTACCTATTGCATCAAATAGGGTGAATAGCTGCAGGCACAGTTAAATGACAGGGGTCCTTGGGGTGATCAAAATGAACATATTTCATTCACCTGGAGCAGTTCCAGGCCCAGTGACAACACCCCACTTCAAGGGCAGTAATTCACTGCAGAAGGATGGGAACACAGGCAGCCCTAGATGCTTCTCAAGTGGATCCCTGACTGCACCCTGAGCTGTTTGCACTGCTCCAGTTGTGGTTCCCCATTTACTGCACTGGGCACTGCTGGGAGCACTGTGCACTGATGACAAGCAACGCATTTTCATACATATGCCAAGTTCTGGTCTCAGCTAGACCAGCTTTGCAGAGCCCTGATCTCACTGTCTTATTGACTCTCATGGCTGCCCAGTAACATCAGTGTAAACCCTGAGCTCATTTTATTTCCTACTATAACTCCATAAGTAGCAACTATTTCAGATGAGAGGAGAGAAATTAAACTGAAGACTAACCCCACTACCCATTCAGTGGAAAATATACAGGATTGGGCTCTAAGCTGCTGCCTGCCAGGGCACAATTAGCCCAGAAGCAACCTCCTTTTCAGTAACAGAAGTCACCAGCTTTGGTACATGACACTTCCAGACTTTTGCCAGTGTCCCTGTGACTGTCATCCCTATTATGGCCTCTGCATTGGCTTTGCAGAGCTACAGCAGCTTGTGTAAAGTACTCAAAATCTGTGCACGCTGGGGGTGGATTTTCCATCATCCCATCGGGCTTACATTGGCATAAATTGATGGGGAATTAGAGGCAGGACATATATTATCGATTGCAATGCAGGAGGCAGCAGTCTTGATTTTCATCTGCTTTGACAAACAATTAGTAGAATCAAACCTAGGGAGAATTTGGCCATATTTTTCATTTATAGTCTCTTTTAGTTAGAAGGCAGTTTGTAATCTAAAAGTACCAGTCATATTGACTGTACAGTTGTCAGCACTCAAAACACTGTAGTTGGCTCAGTCCAGATTCATTTTTGCCACCCTTAGGAGAGGCATCCAGGGAAACACTTGGTACAGGTTGCCATATATTTTCCTGTGTGAGCACACTGGTCTGGTAGGGATGAGGTGGATCAGGAGATGTGATGACTCCATTCACTTTCCATCTCAGATTGTCATACAGGGAAGATGCTTCTTCCCACAGAAGGAACATAACCGAATCCCCACCTGCCTGCTCTGATGGGCTGCAGGAGAGGCAGGACCAATAGAAAGGATGTTTCTGGCACCATTTCCAGCATGGAGCGAGTAAGGGACAGACAGGTCTATGCCCTCAAAAACATTTGGACCAGAGATGAGCAAAGCCATCACCCTGAGCAAAACCATCACATCCCTGAGATCTGTGGTTTCAAGCAGTTGACAATGTCAGCCTGTAATTGAGGAAGTTTAATGAGTCAAGCAAGATGCTGTAAATCTTTGTCTCTATTCCTCTGCAGTGAAAAATTTCAGAAGCATTCATGGCCAGAGAAGATTGGCACAACCACTTCTCTCTTCTGAAACATGCAATGAAGTATATCTCGCTCAGAATCATCTCATGCTTCCTGGCTTTAAGGGCTGCATTCATTAACTCCATATTATTGAGGGGATGTATTCTTTCCATTGTGGACATCTTCCATCCATAATTTTTATTCTTTTGAAAGCTACTTTAAAAAAGCATTGTTTTCTATTGACCAGCTAAAATCTTCATTATACTCGTAGTCATATATGCAGAGTGGACCTCACATAAATCTGATATAATACCAATTGCTCTTGGTTCGCTCCCATTTGTTACCTACTGATTTTCAGGGCTCTGGTATAACTATGTGTGCAGTCAATGAAACCTCCCACATCCCAGTGAAATGACACAGGTTAAACTGTACAGTACATTTGTGCCTGGATGCATATTTGTTCAATCTGTGAATTTCAAGAGCCATGAGCACAAACTCGCCTGTACTAAATACACTTTAAGAGCTGACATTAAAGTTAATATGAAAGTTCAGAGGTGTAAAATAATTTAAATGTACAGAAGAGGTAGCAATAACGTTTCTAAACTGCAGCAGTGAATTATGTATATAAGAAATATTAAAAATGCAAAGCTGGCTCTATTTGCATTCGGAATGCCCCCTAGCTGTTACCAAAGAGGAGGAAATTGCTTTATGCTGAATTCAAGGGCATATTACTTAGTGCTGCATTTAAGTCTAGAAGGAATATCACTCATTTTTATTCTACCACTTAACTTGGGCTTATGTAATCTGTCTGATAGCCAAGTCAGTTGTCTTATTTTCTATCACAGAGAGAGAATATATAATTCAATCATTAAACCTTTATTTTCAGCTGGTTGCAAGATCCCTCAGAACCACATTGCTGCATGTAAATCATGGGCTGTCATCATCTAAGATGATGGAAATGTCGGTGCTTTTGGGTAGATTACTTTGGGTAATCACAGGACAAAATTAAACTTATTCACCCATTGGAGAATATGTAGTTGATGTGGAAGAATCAAATAATGCCCTGTTTGCTTGCAGGGAGTGGGGGTTAGGTATTACTTCAGGGCACCAAGATCTAAAAACAGAAGCCTGATTCATCTAACTATATTTAAACCTTGTCTGGGTGGAAAATTGTGAGTGAAATTTGCCTTTCTTGACTGCTGTAGTTGAAACCCCTGTACTGCAACTCCCAGCAGGGATTTTTCTGTAGTATTAACAGCAGGGGGAATTAATGTAGAAATAATTTTGCAAACAAACAATTCTTGTCTGTCTCTGATTGTACTGTTTCTTTACCACTTCCATGTTTTCCACCATGACCAGTAAAAAGCAACCAATTTTCACAAAGCTTTTATTTGAAGTCAACTTCACTTCCAAGATATGTTACACATACGGCAGGAAAATATCACAAAACAGTTGCTCCCACCTTTGGCTTCATAAGGAGAATAAGCAGAGGACCAAAGTGGAGTTTACACATTTCTCATCCATAAGCTTCTGCATGGTGACAGAGAGACAACTACTTCTTGTGTTCAGAAAGCCAGCATTATTGACCAAGCCTGGATTTAAAATGTCTGATCAAATTAATCCTAGTTCCCTGTGGCAAAAAAAAGGAAATGGTAGCAAGGATGTACATATACAAGGGCAAGATATGTTTAAGTAGATAAGCATATTGCTAGTGCATCTGTTTACTTCCATTTATATTATAGGTGTACCATATTATTATCTTGTATTTTCAGCAGCCCCAATATTTAATGAAAAACTAAAATTAAAAAACATTCAAAGTGTATCACATATCCCAGGAGTCTCCCCATCCCAACAGCTGCACAATACAGTATGAATACAAATTTTCCCAACTGTCACATACTTACAATTAAAAGAAATGATTCTTTCCTCCTCAGCTCTACCAAAACAGCCTCTCAGAGAAAAGTATAGAGAGGAGATACTCAAGCTCTGTGTTAAATCACAGTGTTGTCTCTAATGCTAAGTAAGGATTTAGGCTTGGAGGTGGTATTGAGAGAAAAATTTTATATACTGCTATCAGGACATTTTAGCTCACAATGGCAGTAAGTTATCAAGACTGACCTCACTTGATGTCAGGAGAGCTGTCTAAAGTGTAATTCTGGAGTTCTGACGGGATTGACTGTTTTTCTGAAAAGACCAGGTCCCTCCTGATCTCTCAGAACCCAAAAGATATTGCATGGGTTTTTTCTCTTTTTTAAACAAAGAAACAAAAGACGGTAGGAGAATTACAGTTAAATCCAGGAAGAAGTATATGAGAGATTAAATTCAGGTATGGGAATAAGAAACTTCCATTAAAAGAGACATTGATGTGAGTCTCTGAGTGTAGCTCACTGAGGGGCAAAACAGAGCTGGAAAAGTGAACATCTTAATGAATATCAGAAACATGGGGAGAGGAGGCAGACAAATCAGAGGTAATGTGTTGTATCACCCGTGTCAAAAAGAAGCAAGAAAATAAATGAGACTTGCAAGAGTAGACTAAAGCCATTAGAACAGGGATAGTTGGAGAGGAAGGGTTGAGCACAGCACTAGAAATTAGCAGCATCTGCAGAAAGAAATACAGCTTGGATTTGCCAATTTTTGGCAATTACTGTAACAGAAGATTTCTAGCAGAAATGGCGTTAGTCTGTGTTAGGTGCAAAAGACTAGTGAGGAGGTTACACTGTACGAGGCAGTGCAGGACAGCAGAAGGTGCTGCTCCAGAGAAGTGGTGGTGCAGGACAGAGGTCTGATGCCAGACATCACTGCTTGGAAGAAGTGGAGGTAATATCCATGGAGAAACCCAGAAGAAGAATACTCTTAATGCTTTGGTCTGACATATTAAAGGGCAAACTTATGCTGACTGTTAAATCAATATCAAATCAAGACTGGAATCTGTTTTACGATCATGGACAGTGAACTCCTTAATGCTGGAGTCATAAATGATGTCACATTTCAGCGGTCCTGTGGCTGCCAATATTCAGGCCAGAAATGCCCATTTTAATTAAAAACTTCAGTCTGAAAGGCAAAGTGTCGCTTGCTGACAGCAAGAAGTACTACTTTGTGCTTCTCATGTGCTCTTGAGGCTTTGTGTGGAGTAGAGGACAGTTTACATCCTTCTCAGCACCATCACATCTCTCCGGCAAAAACCTGTCTGAAGACAAACCTACAATTTACACCGTCAAAACAAGTTTGATGTGAGAGCTGAGAAGAACACAGGTCTTGAGCTGGCCTTTGGGGATGAAGGAATGCCACTACTTGTGTAGAGCACAACCCCAAAGTACCCTGTGCACTTCGAAAGCAACTTCGCTGGAACTGGGGAGTCCACTCCCTTATGTCCCTCCCCGGTACCACTGAGCAAGGAAGCATGTGCTTTAAATCAGTAGTGCATTGTCTGGCTTTACAATTAAGTTTGCTTGGCATGGCCTGGACCCTGAACTCTCTAAAGACAGGTGCATTTTGCATCTGAGCCTTTGAATCAGATCCCAGAGGATTAATTTTATCAAGAATTTCATATTCTAGAATGACTGAAATCAACAGAGACATTTGCCACTTTTTTATTTATGTTGCCTCACTTGGTGAATACATGCCAGTGACTGGGAAGGCTGTACTGCAAGATCATTTTTTATGCCTTTCAAAGTAAAGCATTACTTAGGCACATGTCAAAACTTTCACAGGTCTTAAGGATTAAACATAAGCTGCAGGTGTTTTCTCAGGGATGAAAAGGTTTACTGACATAGGGGATGTTGAAGCAATGAGTCCCATAAATCCAAAGACTGTCTGGAGGCCTGTGAACAGGAATGTCAGGAACTGACTCCCTCTTGCTGTACTGCAAATCTGTGTTGTAGATCCATAAAGACACAGAAACATCAGGATCTCATCATTATGAGGTACATTCCCAGGTCAGGATTCCCTGCATGGCCAATGACTGATGACCGAATGCGGGTGAAATCAACTCACACTGTTCAGTAAAACTCTTCCAGGACACTGACAATTACAAGCTCTTCTGCTAGATCAGTCACCCTAGAAAAATAGCTAGTTTGGAGATTTCATCAGACAAAAACAATGTCAAGTAAGAAACTTTGCATTGCTCTAGTCTAGTAAGTCCCTCAAAGTAGTTGAGTACAGTTGTTTTGCTGTTGTAAAATGCATAGGCATTTATCCATCAAAGTAGCATGAATGAGGGATTTGCTTAGTGCTTTCTCTTCTTCAAACAGACAAAAAATATCCTCTCTGCCAAATTAATGTCACCTGCTAAATTCTAAGGCTAATATCTCCTTTGCTTTTAAATTTGCCTCAGATTCATCAAAGTTGCTTTCACAAGTGCAGGCTGACATGATGATAACCCAAAAAAGACAGTGTCTAATTGGAGCAGAACATATGTTACAGTCATGCTATTTTACAAAAGGAAAATCAAGTTTTCTAGCTCACATGTTATGATAATTCCCCGTGACAAATTACATTGTTTCTCCTCAATCAGATTTTTGCGCATATAGTACAGATCTTCTTGCAGTAAAGAACTGGGAATATTCTGTGACTTTCCACAAAAAGCTTAATATATTACACTTGCACCATGGAGAGCATTCAACGTGTACAGGAAAACATGTCTATGTATGATTAACACCTCATTTCACCTCTACTTTTCAGTTCAGAAAAACTGTTAAAAGTACGTTTAGATAGAAACACTTTTCACACACCTCACAAGTTAAGAAGTAGAGTTCATTACTTCAAAATTTAATTCAAAAAATCTACCTTTTGCTTCAGAGAAGTCTTTTTTTTCTTTTTCTAGGCAGACTTCTTCCACCCTGGCCTAAAGTAATTTGTACTAGATGCTCTTTGACAGAGAACACTGAACAAAATAAGCTGACAATTCAATGCAGTATGATCATCCTTATCAGTACAAGAATATTACTTTTAATTGCTTTATTTGAAAATGGCAGTAACAGCCTATTAACCTGGAAATTAACTCTGGACAACTGTTCCTTTGAGGTAATATATGGATTAGATTTCAATGAAATCTCTGTCTTTATATGGGTAGCTTTTACCTAATTTTTTTGGCTGCAGATGTGTCCCTCTATTTAATTTAAATGCAGACAGAGGTATAAAAAATGGAAAGTTTCAGAATGAGATCCAGGTTCTTGCCTTTTGTCACTGTGAAAAATCCTTTTCCTCACCATGTAAAGGTTACTTTGTAAATTATGATGTAACTTTTCTCTAGAAAACTAACTTCGCTCTACCTTTGCAGCATTAGCTCCCTGGTTATACCAGGATCCAAGGTCCATGAACGGCGGGCAACACCTTCATTGATTCAATCCGGTATCTGCCCTGTTTTACAAGGTATTTGAGTCCATTCAATAGCAGCAGCCACCAGGTATGTATTGATCTGGCAGTAGCAACAGTGCCAACTTAGCCCTGACCTGGTGCAGGCTGCACTCTGACTTGCGTACAGGGATGGAAGTTGCTCCATACCGTGAAATACAGCACAAAAACTTCAGTGCTGCTTCTACCTGCAGTGTCCCCCCAGTTCTAAATTCCTCTTTTTTTCTCCCTAATTTCCATTTAGTCAAGATTTTCTCATTCCCAGTGTAAGGTCAACTTTGACAACTCACGGGTGTCATCATATATTTCATCTAAAGTCTATCCTACAGGTGCCTATAGGTGGTCCAAACAGTTCATGGAGGACACACTGCTACATGGTGAATGCAGCGAGAGGGCACAAGGCAGGCAGTGTGTCTGCAGCACTGCTCTCCTGCTTTCTGCATCATAATCCCTGTGACAATTACACCATATAATACTCCAGTAAAGGAACTAATGCTGTATGATCTCCATTTAACAAAATTCTTAAGTATCTGCTAAAGATGTATGCCTTGCTGCCTCTGGATTCAAAAAGATTAGTCATATACTTGCAGTTAAACACATACATGAGTATTTAATATGTTTTAATGCTTCTGTATATTCAGTTGTTTGCTAAATGGCTGCAGTTCTGGATGTCCCCACTGCAAAGAGAATGAAATTAATACACCAAATGCCTTCAGACCACCAGACTGTTCAATGGCTAGAGGAGTGTGCATAAGCAGAGATTTTGTATTATGCAACAATAGATAGGTACATTTTTTTGTGGATTGATATGAAATATTCATATTTGTTGTTTCTCTGAAAGTATACTTTGAGGAACTATTTTGAAAGTGACTATAGAAAAACACAAGTGTACTTAAAATGCTCTTTTCCTGCTCTCTTCATGTTGTACAACAGACCACAGATGTAACTTTGTCAACTCACACAAATCAAGAACCATTAAGATGGACTTCTATCATACATTTTCATTTTCAGCTTCTGGATCTTCTATATTCTTTAGTTTAATCTATTCAAAAATTTTCACAGCATCACCTATTCTCCTGATTTTAATCTAAGATTTACTTAGTGGACAATAAATAGTCCGATTTTCACAGAATCATAGAGTCATGGAATTATTTAGGTTGGAAAAGACCTTTAAGGTCAAGTCCAACCTTCAACCTAGCACCACCAACTCCACCACTAAGCCATTTCAGGTAAATGGTTTTTGACTGTTATTGTAGTTGGCGCTTAATTACTGAACAGGTCAACAATCAAAACATTTGCTTCTATCGCAATAATTCTAGTAGTAGCAGCTTCAATTATTGTTACTCTTTAGGTTACACCAAGTGGAAGACAACGCTATTTCCCACCAAGCTTGTCATTTCAACAATGCATTTTAAACAACCTGCTATGTAGTGCAAGAGGTGGCTTCAGCAGTGCAGTCACTCAGAGTGGCTGTAAACCTGACGTAAGCAGACACTTAAGGTGAGTTTATGACTGCTTTGCATTGTTAAAGGAACATGGGCAGTTAGATCATACCAACCAGTCTGGCCCAGGATATTCTATCATAAAGTGCCATATGGTCATTTACAGATCTGGATGCAAATTCCATTGAGATTGTAAGCAATTATCTTTTAATTAAATGCCATAGCAAGAGCTGTATGAAGTGTTATTCTTTATTTTAGAAGCAAAGTAGAGAAGAACACTGCATCACCTTGAAGAGGACTGGAATAGATTATGTTTCATGGCATTACTAGGGCAGTCCAGGCCACTGTACTCTGATTCATGTCAAAATATTAACAAACTAGCTATCTAAGACAATGATTTTGGCACCATGTACTCTAAGATTCCGCTCAGAGGATGACTGAGGCACACATAGACATGCAAGAATCGAGAATGTTCTCCTTACATTAACTTCAGTGGATTTATTTGCATATTAAAAGTTACACATGTCAAAACACTTCTTTTTAGCTGAAAGCTATATATGATGGGAACATCTTACTCTTTCTTTGTCGCCATAATTAAACAACCATCACTTAAGAGCCCTGTCCCTACCAACTAGGTGAGTTTCAAAGCAAGAGCTTACTTCTGACTGACTCTACTTCCAGATACTTGACTTCATAGTTAGACAAACCTCCATTGTTTATTTCCTCCATTATCTAATCATATTTTAATACTTACAATGTCTGCTCAAAATAGTGAAGACTTTCTGCACTGGATTTTCATTATTGCGCAACCATGGTTGAATTGCCATTGAACAGAAGGCAATGGTAAAGGTCCCATCAACTTCCTTAAAAGAAGGACTGGGACCCCAAGTCATTCACTGTTTATGAAATATATGTTCTCTTAGTATGTGCCTTTCCCTCTCAGTCCCCCAGTATGAACTTAGGAGAAGTATTTCCTTGTATTTCTCATGTCTGAATGTTACATCACTTAAGCCTGTTCTGGAAAGTGGCTGGTTAACAACTGCCACAGCACAAGCAAGTAGTTTTGATCAATCTTAAATCCTCATCCCTTGACACTTTAATCAAAATAATTTAAAATTCTATTAAGCACAATATGCAGAGCATTAACACTCTGAACCAGTGAGCAGTTGGAGTGTGCAAGCTGAGTGATATATCTGAATAACAGCCTTGTTAGAAAGGCTATCATGTTTTGCTCCTTGCTGAATCATCAGGGACGATAGTGGCAATATCACTTTTTCATTGCTAATGTATGGCTCAAAGGATCTGACAAGGAGCTAAATGTTTGATTCCCTGGGAGAAGCTGCTTTACTGAGGTGTAAGTAAAATTTTCCATCTTTTAAAACTTACATGGATTTTGGAGATGTCCATCACCCAGGAGCAGGAGCAGCAACCAACCACATTCTCAATATTATTCTTGCTGCTGTGCCTTCCCCAGTCTCTCCAGTCTAGCTGCTACCTTCTCATTTAATTCAGGTCTGATGCCCTGTCTTGAGGCTTCTTTTTCTTACTGTTCATTTCTCCACGGTCAGTGACTCCAAGAGTTACTGGGCAGGTGGCATTTCTCAACCCTGTTACCAGTTAAGAATTAAAACCATTTATTTGCCTTTCAAAGCTTTGTATGAACTAAATGTACCCATACCAACCCAATTTGCACAGAGGTTTGGAGTTTATTTGGTGGTAATGCAGACGTCCATCTGAATAATGACAAAGGAGGGAAAATGCTTTGGGTTGATTTTGGCTATGCACCTGTGGCAAAGCTCCTCATGAGAAGTACACCCAGAGAGCACAAATGCCCTCACAAGACCTCTTCCTTTTGACTAGAGCTCTGTTTTTATTGGTTCAGTGCCTTTTTTGTGCAAAACATTCGCACAAAAAACAAAAGGTAAAGTTTGTGTTTCAGGAAATATGTGCATATAAAACCTCATTTTTGTCTCCCTGTTTAAAATAGAATGGGGTAGATTTTAGGTGATCTCTCCAGGGTCTTTCAGCCCAATTTTCTCTAATACTATGAAAGCAGATATAAATGACACCTACCCAA
This sequence comes from Pipra filicauda, assembly GCF_003945595.2. NCBI lineage: Eukaryota > Metazoa > Chordata > Aves > Passeriformes > Pipridae > Pipra > Pipra filicauda. Next base: position 844,948 of record NW_024105075.1, read on the forward strand.
AAACACAAACATGTTTTTCTACTGCATTATAAAAGGAAAAATACTTGCATGTAGATTGGATCATGAAGGGCAATAGAGAGGAATTTAAATTTAAGAAGTGAAAGCAAAAGGAAAATTACAATAATAAACAAACTAGTTGTGATAGACACTAGAGTAATTCCTGAAAGTCATTTATGTAATGCAAAAACTCACTTGAAAAAGACAGAATGCTATTGTTTTTACTATCAAGTGTCAAACTTGGGCAATGTAGTTATTACAGTCCTGTGTATATAAAACTTCTTAAAAGCCAAAAAAAAAAATTAAGAAAAACTTTGAAACCTGTCCTCCAAAAAAGTCACACAAAAAGCCAAATTAGCTGTTAAACTAGCTCAACTGTTACAGTGCAGCCTTGCCACTGGAGTACATAACAACCATCTCCTGTGAATTGTTTTAGTTGCAAAGAGTAAGATCAGCAGTTGTGATTATCAAAATCCAAATCTGTGAACACAGGGAGCTTTTTAGCATAGTAAGTGAAATCGTTACTAATTCCCCACTGCCAAAACACATACCTCAACGTGCATGTGAGCACAGACTCTCGTGCAGTTCTTTCTTTCCCAGTAAGATCTGGTTAAAAGCTGCTTCAGTAGGTTTTAAAGCCCACAGGAGGTGCTACGCATTAACTGAGAAGACTGATCAACCCATACAGTATTAAAAAGACATTTGTAGACTCATTTAATCAATAATGTACAGTGTTAGTGTGCAATTTAGATCGAGAGAAGACAGCTGTAAGACTATGATACATCAGCTAATGAAAAAGCAAAGAGAGAGTGATTCAATTCAGTAGAGAGGCCAAGAAGCAGCTTCTTAGCTGGTGGGAGCAGTGATGGTAGCACATACTCCTGGGTTTCCGAGCCCATAAGCCGGCTGAGGATTTCTCCCAGAGCAAAGCGCAGAGTGAGCTCTCTCACACAACATCCTTTCCACAGGTATAAGTGGCAAGATTTCTGAGCCACAAAGGCTCCAGGCTTCTAAAAAGGTCAGCTAAGATTATAAAATAGCCCTATTTGATCTTGAAATGTTTCAGATGCTGACAGCTACCCAGGATATGTTGATATACATGTGGCAGCCTGATCTGAAATCCTCTCTGATTTCAAGACTCTGAAGTAAGAGGGATTTCTGTAGGAAAATGAGAAAGAATGTGAAATTCTGCACTGATCACACAAATTACCCTAAAGCTATACAGCAAACCCATATGGTAGGTTTTGGTGCCATTCTACGGATATGGCTATCAAGTCCTAAGGGCTGGACTGTTGCTTCAGATTTGGCCCTTTCTCACTGCTAGAAAATGCACAGTTCCCTTAATGTGTGAATTCCCCACAGTGAGCAGAGCTGGCCATATGGCCTCATTCCTAAACCAATTTGATGTAATGAGCAAGTTGCCGCACAGGGTTGGAAAAGTGTAAAAAAGCAATGGTTACCTGGGTCACCATCCCTAACACACTGTGCCTTGGGGTCAACACCTGCTTTGTACTGCCCAGGAGTTCCTGCTAGGGTTGGGACCAGTATAAGAAGAGGGATTGGATACCTACAGTTGGCTCTCTTTCCCATCCCTTTTCCATCTTCTTCCTTACATCTCAAATATAAACCTCACAGCTTGTATTTGCAGAGATATCTAGATTTCCTTAGATATTCCCTGGCCAAGTGCTCCATTAATGAGGCAGATACATTTCAGCCTGCAGAATATGCCAGGTTCTTGGCAGTGACAATTGCTTCATGGATGCACCATCTGCTGCTCTTTTGGTGTGACTGGTTACCTACTTTTCATGGCACATTTCTTTTTGCTGGCTGACTGACTCCCAAATCCATGAGGTCCTCTTTGAGAAAGCTGTGCTGAGTCTCCTGATGTCAGTACTTATGCAAACACATATTTCCATGAGAATAGCCTTGCTCATCTTCATGTTCTCCTACAGAATTATGATACTTTTGCTGGCTGCAGTTTTTAGTAGCAGAAGTTTGCTCCTTACTTTCGTAGGAAGGCACGGCAAAATGACCATTTTCTATCACCAATGTTGAAGAAAGGAGTTGTGATTGCAATATATGAGCTGACATAGGTGTTTGGAAAAATAGGAAGTCTTTACAGATATCCTTAGTCGTCTTCTACATAAATCACCACATCTCTCATGTGCCAAACATCACAACTCCATGAAGGGTTCCCTAAAGGGAGGTTAGAGGGAGAGATGGTCAGCTGCAGTAAATGTTATTTTCTTGCATTGCCTAGGATTTGCTGCAGACGATGAAGATTTTTCCTGCATGAAAAAGCAGGGATTTGGGCAGTTATTGACAGAAGTTAAAAAATATTGGAAGAAAACCCAACCAACTGAACAAAAAAACCCCAAATCCAAACAAACCCACATTTATAAAATTTCAAGGTTTTGGACATTTTCTGTAATTACTAATTCTTGGTGATGTTCCCTGTCTTACTATACATAAAATCACTGCCGATACAAGTTTAGTTTTATGTAATACTCCATATGGTGGATTCATAAAAGCCTTCTACTGGGAATACCACCATAAACTACTATTTTCTGCTATAAAAAACAACCATTTAAGTCAGACATGCACAAACAAGGTAATCTGCCATAAATTTTGAAATGGTAAAATACTACAAATGTAAATGTATTCAACTCCCATTGCAATGCATGTAATTTCCATAGCTTTATTAGAAATCCTGCAGTTGCAGTGGTTTGGCGATAGGTTATAAATACAGTAGGAATGAGTCAGCATGCAAATCCCTTCTGTGGAAAACAATTTGAGAGATTTTATAGCCCAAAGCTGTTTATTATTTTGTAAGAATAGTAATGCAAGTTCATGTTCAAAACCTGCTGAGAGAAGAATTTGCAAATATCCTATTATAGAACAGCCAGAAAAAAAAGTATAAGACCTATGTAATAGCGTTGGGCCAGATCATTTTCACATCCCCATTTAGCTCATTCTTTTTTTTCTCATGCTCTTATTAGGATCCTTGTGAGATTATCACTCTATCACACTAATAAAATGAGAGCACAGCTAAGGCTTGGGATTTCATTTCTGAGTTAATGGAAGAGTCCTGAAAACCTGAGACACACAGAACTAAAAAAGGTTTCTGGATATAAATATAAAAAAATTGCCATTAATTTTGAAAGATTTCACGTTTGGGATTTTTTAAAATAATTTCCTGTTTATGTAAATAATGAAGAGAAATATATTTTCCAAACCCCTTTATATCCATCTGACCCAAATATTTCTCTGTTTTGCATAACAGATTGCAATGAACAAATTCTTTGAACATGATCTAATGATGTTGCCTAGGTATACTAGCAAGTGCAGAAAGCTATTTAATTTCAAGGCTGTCTCCATTGTGCATGTCACACTGCAGAGAAACATTTTTGATGCCAATGAATAAATAATGAGGCAGGTTCTGCAACTGTGCTGGGTTGGCAGTGGAGGCAGAAGGACATTCCCCAGCCCTTAATGCTCTCTGCCAAGCAAAGACCTTCTCTGGTGTGAGATCTGCTCAGGTTTTATACAGTGCAAGGTTGGCCAAGACTGTATAGACACCAGCCAGGCTGGCCCCAACAAAGCCAGCTGTGTATGGCCGCACTGCGTGACAAGCACAGAATTCTTGGCTTGGGGCTTTCCGACCTCTCACAAATCCAGGCAGAGCATGCATATTCCCTAACTTTTGTGCATTAAATACAGCTGTCAGTGTAGCTGTAAGGATTACAATTTTTTAACCAGGACAATCAGATCAGACACATAAAATCGTTATTCAAAGTGCATGAGTTTTATCTGTTCACTTGGAATGTGGGAGAAGAAAGATATCGATAATGCCCAAAAATTTTTTTAACATTTCAACATTTTGACAGAAAAAATGCAAGCAAAGTGTGTAGTTTGGCAAGGGCAGTTTGCATGGAATAATGTAGGGTTGAGGGTTTTTTTCCAAATCAAAAGAAAATATTTTGGATCCGTTTAAAAGGGAAGGCTTCAGGGTACCCCAACTGTGTCCTTCCCTTACCTGAAGGGGGTCTACAAGAAAAATGGAGAGAGACTATTTACAAGAGCAGATAGTGACAGGAGAAGGAGGAATGGATTCAAACTGAGGGTAGGTTTAGAGTAGATATTAGGAAAACGTTCTCTACTATGAGGGTGGTGAGGCACTGGAACAGGTGGCCCAGAGAATTTGTTCCCTGGAAGTGTACAAGGCCAGGCTGAATGGAACTCTGAGCAATCTGGTCTAGTGGAAGGTGTCCCTGCCCATGGCAGGGGGTTGGAACTAGATGATCTTTGATGTCCGTTCCAACTCAAGCCATTCTCTGACTCTATGAAATTAATGGGGGCTCAGCTGATTGCTACAATGCTTAAGCAGAGTTGTCATTTGTGTTTTCCATATTTCTGCTTCTCTCTGAAGGCTGAATACCTTTGTTAAATTATCTTTCCTGGGCAACCTCCTCACCTATTAAGGGCATCAAAGGCATCAGATGCACCCAGTATATAATGACAGGTGTGGCCTCGTAGAAATGCACACTACAGCCCTGATGAAATGCTAAATAAGATTTTCAAGATGCCATTCAGTGGAGACAGAAAAAAAAATCTGATTCAATCTGATTTAAAAGATTGAATGTTATTTTCAATGTTGCAACACAGGAATTCTCATGTTTTGTTTTCATCAAATAGAGTTTGATTTTGACATTTTGGGGATATTTCGAACACTTTCTTATTTTGAATTCTCAGACTTATTTGAGAGAAATAGTAGAATTTTTTGTAAACTGGGTGCACAATAAACAATATAAATTATTCACCTGCTTGAGATGAAGAATATAACAGAAGTCAGTTGGATAGTGATGAGATATAAGAAATGACTGTTTATATGAAGACACTGATTTGGAACTCATGTATACAGCAGTCATAAAAAAGTAACTTAGACAACACTGGAAAACAGTTATTCCTATGGTGTATCTAATTACCATGCTATTTACAAAAATTATTTTATTTTACTTAAGAATCAGTAAGAAATTACTTTTTAAGACCATTCAGTTCTGATTTTTTTTACTGATTCAGAAGTACCATAACCATAAGTCAAATCTAAATAATAATATTTAAGACTAAAATCAACAAGGGCCACATCTGTAGAACGTATCCAAAGTGGAAGGGGCAGGAAGCCCTCATTTGCTATACGCAGCTAACATTTCCCTGTCTAAATAACCAATCTCGTTACTGTAATTTCCTCCTGCAGTTTAAAAGGAAGTCATATTTCCATATGCATGACAGAGTAAGTAGGATTTTTTCTATTAATAAGAATAACAGGTACTGAACTATTCCAGTCAAACACTGATCCCACATTTAACTATATTATTATTATTTTTCCTAAGGAACTTACTTTCCCAACAGTAGACAGAGTTGCATGAAATTCTATTCTCCCTTATGGCAGTATGAACGTAGAATGACCCCATCACTACTAACAGGACAGAGAAAGTGCAGTAGCAGAAATCTACATAAAGAGCTGAAAGTCACTAAAATCATTGCCACTCAGTTTCCCACTTAAGTTCCCAGCTCTCAAATTCAGTAAAATTTTGCCCAATCTTAGTTTCATTATGCACTTCTGTACTTTGTTTATCACAGCCCTGGTATAAATAACTGCATATAATTACTGTTCTCAGGTAGTATAAGACATGAAGATACAGAGAGACACAAGTTAAAACAGATAATGGATTTCATTCTTCTCCAGTTCGGTATTTTCTTCCAGATAGCCAAACCCACAACAGCTATATGTAACTGATATTTCTTAGGTCTTTAATTTCTGAATGAAGTCAGAGAGTGTTGGTGCTGACACTGAAAACTGCCACTTACTGAGCAAGGTTTGAGCTAATTGTCAGCAACATTAAAAGCAGATTAATAGAATAGAAGAATTTCTGTTCCTCCTCATCAGATATGAAATCACAACAAAAAATTTTTCTTATATTTCTGAAGTCTCTTGAGGGTGAGTAGGCTGTCTGTGTAAAACATTTTAAAAATATAAGGTTCGTGGCTAAATCTTCAACTGCATGAAACTCTGTCCTAGAACAACTCAGGAGGAGAGATAAGAAGGCAACTTTGAGCTAGTTTTCAGCTTTTTTTCCCTATAGTGGCCTAACCTGTTCTGTATTACACTGTTGGCAGAGCTCACAGGGACTGCCAAGCTGGTGGAACACCACAATATGTGTTTTATGCTCTAGTCCTGCCTCTACCCTTGAAAGCCACACTTCTCGTGCCCCTCTTGTAACCACTGCCCTGCCTCCATGTGGGAAGGCAGGAAGCAGAGAAATGCCACTGCTGCCCTTCTGCCATCTCAACATTCTTCTGGGGCCTAGGATCTGAATTCTTGAAAATTTTATCATAGGGCATGAGCATTTGCAGGAATATCCACAGAGGTTATTGGCACACTCAACAGAACAATGCCTAAAAGCCATGAATTTAGGATCTGAATTCTTGAAAATTTTATCATAGGGCATGAGCATTTGCAGGAATAACCACAAAGGTTATTGGCACACTCAACAGAACAATGCCTAAAAGCTATGCATATGCACAAGGAAGAAAGATACCTGAGGACAACTCTGTTGCATAGGTATAGGTAAGGTCACCTAGAAGTCCCTTGCAGATGTGGGAATGTCAAGACACACTCAGAAAGATATTTGGGGACTCTCCTTTTAGAGTCTGCTATGAGCCCTGCTATCTATTAATACTGCACCTTTCCATTTCAAGAGACTTTAGCAGAAAGCAAGCATAGAAATGAATCTGGCTTCTAAAAATTCCATCTCAGTTCTCTGAGCTGGGCTCCATGAGCCACAATACTATGGCTTAGCAAACCAGCCTCTGAAATTGGCAGGTTTCTACCACCAGCTCACATATGTGCAAGTGTTTTTTCAGGCTTGTTAAACTAAAGTTGTGATTTCTCATTTCTTTCCTCTTCCACAGGATCATAATTTAAGATCTATCATTCAAGACTGAATGATGGCCTGATCTTGAGCCATGTCAATATATCACACAGAACATTAAAACCTGACCTTTATACACAGAATAATAAATACATGTGACTCACTTACAAGGTAGTAACTCACTCTCACAGTTCAGCAGGGAGTAAGGGCTGAATCTCCAGTTGTTGTCAAATGAGTGAGCTTATAATAATACTTTTACATTGGGAAGCCAATAAAGAAGGCTAAATGTATTTCAAAAGCATGATGATATATTAGCAAATTGAAATGAAGCTGAGCAGTCACCAAAACAACTGAAAAATCCAGGCTGCTGTAATCTCTGCCTACTTAATGCAAGGAATTACTGGATTTGTGCTAGAAGCCAGGAGCATCTTCAGCCAGCTGGGTTGGTCTGACTGCAGTACAACAGGCAGTGTATCAGCCAATACATTCATCTGGCAGCTTCTTCACTTTTACCATCTGATTCATCAGCCTATGCAGTGACATTGCTGCTGTGAAATGGGGAGTGGATTTGCAGGGCTTCTTGCCTCTCAGGCTCTGCTCTTTGACACCTGATCCACTCCAGGTCTTCTGAGGGGGTGGCTGATGGCGAACAGTCAGAGGGAGTAACAGGCAGTCTCAGTATCTGCAGATGTAGCCCTCAGACCAAGAGGAATGATGAGCCTTGTATCTTTTAGACTTCCATCAGGCAGAAGTCTCTGTGTGGGGTGAGTACAGGGCATAACATTTAGAACACAGTGCAAGAAGAAATATTATCACGATTTAAAAGGTTGGCATCCAATGGCCAGGTCTCTTGAAATGCTCCTCTGCCTCTTGATAGCTATAGTTAATATTTACACAGAGAGCCCTTGAATCAAAGAAGAGGGAAGAAAAAAAAGACAAGCCTTGATGATGAAATTTTAGCAAACAGGGATATCCAATATAATATTTTGTGCATTCATCAGCACACAATTTCTACATAACATTAATATTCTTTACTTCACACGTGAAGAGGAACCAGGAAGCAAGAGGGCACAAGACAGTGCCTCTGTGCTCTCCAATGCATTTCCCACACTGGAAGCAAATCAGTGGAAACAATAAGTACATGACTTTTATGCCACCTGAGCAAGCATTTTTCTGTCTTGTTCTTGTTCATGCCATGCAAATGTGAGCTGAGACCACCAGCTATTCTCCCATAATTTTAGCAAGAAAGCAGTAGAGGGGGAGTTACTGCTGCTCGCCCAGCAGTGAATTATAGGATTTTGCCTCATAATTTATGCTATCCTGAGAGGAAACTCAAGAAAAATTAATTTACACAGCCCAGAAAAAAAGACCGCTAAGGAGCCCCTGTCATGGGTCATGTACTGATTTCATTTACATGAGTGTAAATCCTACATACCATGATCAAAATCAGAGGCATTATGAAAGGCTTACAAGTAAAAGTAGACTTTTCTTCACAGTCCCTAAATACTAGCAGCAAACAAACTTGCAAGGTCAGGAGATTGTTATTTTCAGTATGGGAGCAAGGAAAAGAAGGAATAGCACAAAGTGAACAGAAGAAACCCTTAAGGGGGGAAATACGTTCAATAAGAAGGATCAGTGATGTATGAGAATGACCTTCTGAGAGAACTGTTTTATTCTCTTCCTTACTGGCAGGGAACCTAGGAGATATCTAGAGACAGAGAATTCAGTGTTGACTAAGCCCACAACATCAGCCTTCCCCTTAACTCATAACAAAACACCTTCTGCCTGCTGTCAAAGGCACTCGAGGACCTCGCTCATAGATGCCACCTGGTTGCTAAGCCACAGGCAACATACAGCAGGGACAGCATGCGGGGTCCTCTCACCTGCAGTGCCAGGGGTGTTGGGACAGAGACCATAGGAAGAATCCTGTTTCCCCTCGGGCTGTTAATCTGTATTGCCTTTGTGCAGAACAAGATGGGCAGAGTCTCCATATTTTTTTCACCCCATACAGTTTCTCTTTCACCAGCAAGGTACAAAATGTACCTTTCCTTCCTGGAATCTTGAGCTGATTATTGACTTTTGTCAGTGCCCTGCCTTCCTTTTGTCAACAGAGCAGGAGACTTGATGATGGTAGAGACATTATAAAAGTTAATGGAGAATTTTGCTTCAATAAGTAGCCCATAAAACTAGGAATCATTGAACACCAGGGGGAAGACACCAGAATTAGTCATCATTATAAATGCCTGGTTTCACAAAAGAGCACAAAAAGCTTTTAATGCAGGTCTACCTGCTGATCTACTGGCAGATATCCCTGGATGTGAACTACTATCATTTGAACAGGATGTTCACTCCTTTAAACACCACAGTAGCAAAACTCTTTGAATTAGAAAGAGTTAGATAGAGAAATTCTGCATCTCAGTGACAGTGCTGAACTTACTTATTAATCTGCAATGTAAGAAAGCCATGGTAAAGCTGCTCTTGGACTCTAGTAAGCTGGTGCCTCACAAGGTACAGAAACTTTTACAGGATGATGTGCTTTTAATCTCCTGCCTTAAGGTATTCCATAAAATCTAAAAATGTATGCAGTATGATTTGCTTCCCTTAGACTGAAAACCAAAACACTGCAAAACAGAATGAAACCACAAGTTAGACTATTATGCATGTTTTTCAGCCTGCAAATGTCAGTTCTTTCAGTGGTCCCAGAGACAGCTCTGCATGATACTTTCAGCAACAATGCTAAAGGAGGTGCAGATATTTAATTAGGAATAATTATTTTTTCCTTTTGGTGCCAGACAAATTACAAGGACTTTGCTTTACTCTAGTACTTTCACCAAAAAAAAAATGTGTAGGTCCTAGTTTGCCCTGCCAGAACAGATTTACATGCACAAAGTTCCACCCTATGCAACATAAAATAGCTTTTTTGAAACAACTGCAATATCTATTATTCTTTTATGGCACATGCTCAGTACTTAAAGAAACAAAGCAAAAAATCATTACTATTCATAATTCATTCTCTATGTATTCAAACTCTGTAGTAGTCTTGCTGGGCTACCATGTCTTTAGAATGATTTTTGTAAGCTGGACTGCTGTATCTGTTGGCATCCCTACTTTCTTTTAAGCATCTAATGCGAAATAATAATTATCTTATGAACACAAATAGCATTTTTAGCATCAGAGAAATAATTATAAAGCAGTTAAAAGAAAATTCAGACATTCCTTTTCTAGGCATATTAGTCCTTTCCTATTCTTCTTTTCATTCTGTAAATTAACATTTTTTTCAGATAAAAAAGACAAATTCATAAATTACTGCATTTGGCAGTGGAATGTAGCAATGGTGGCAAGGCACAGCTGGAGAGTTTGAAATGTGGCAGCTTTCTTCAAGGCCATCATTTTCCTGCTCCTTTGGGAATCGCTGCTAAATGTGGCTACTGCTAATGTAATGAATATGAATCCATGTAAATCTCTGATGCGGAGCTGGGATCTGTCCCCTTGTGGGCAAAAAGGAATTTTTTTTTCTATGCAGATTTTTTGAGTATGTATGTGCGTATAACTCTGACCTTACTTCGGCAGCTCACCCAATCTTAGGTATCCAGGTACTGTCGACCTTCTCATTTTTCATTCTGCAGCAAACTAACAATATGCACTCCTTCCCATTTGAAGATCCCTGGCAGAATAATACACCACCTGTTCAGTCCCCCTTCCCACCCCCCTCCTTACTAATTAAGCTCTGAAACTGTTTCCAAACAAAATTGGATTTTTTTTTTCTTCTGCTCCCCTCGCCTTCATCCCCTGACTGCACCTTTGTAAACATTTTTGATCAGGAGTGAAAGGCACAGAAACAACCGCAAATAAGGGGACCTGTCAGTTCAGCCAAAGCCATTAGTGCTGCATGCAGAGAGCTGGCTGGGCTCGTACTGAGCAACTGTGGCACGCCCAGGGATGGAGAGCAACAGAGAGGGTCTCTAACCGTTGTCCAGAGGGGTCTCAGAAATAATGGGGTGCACAGGACAGAGCTTCTTGGCTCCTCTTCTGCCCTGCGAAGGCTACTGGCTGACTGCCTCATTTAAAAGTGGAACATCTGAATAGCTGACAGACATTTTCCAAAGAGGGGCTGTGTGAGGTGTGCATATTCTGAGTGTGTTTCCACCGCGAAACAGGCATGGAACAGGAATTTTAATCCGTGAAACTTTCATCTCTGTGGTCGTACAGTGCCTCACACAGTGGGTCTTTGTGCGCTGCCAGGATACTATGGCAATACATACCATAAATAATAATTGTAATAAAACTTACAAAGCTAAGATTTTCTTAATGGTCTCTAGAGCTGGAAGACTTTTCTGGGCAATTGACATTTTTAAAAATCAGGTCACCTAGTTAGGCTCCTAATTCTGAATTCAGAGTATTATTTCACCATTCATTTTCTTTAAAACATAAGCCTCCAACCTGGCTCATGCAAATAAATATTAAGTGAGGGGGAAGCAATGGAAACACTTGTGCAAACAAACCAAGAATCATTATTGAATTCCATTCACAAGTTTTTGGAGAGGAATGATCAGGCCAGCCATCAAATAAGAACAGCTTCGGCCAAGATCTACAAGTAGAGGGACATTGTTCTGCTTGGCAGTTCTTCACTGAGGTGATTAACAAGCCTGGCTGATGACCCTTTGGGCTCAGATGTACAGTTAGGGTATCACACATCAACTGAGCTATCAGTGCACTTCCTATGTGTGTGGCCTTGCAAATATAAGATTATGTGACTTTACTTCACTCTCTTCACTGGGACTAATGAAAGTCATGTTGTCTTATATTTGCTGTCACTAAAACCTATCTATCATATAGATACCACAGGCTCAGTTGTGCCACTGAAAGGCAATACTGGCAACTATTCAAAGCAACAGATTGATTGCAGTTGGGAAACCTTTAACCAAAAGTAGAGTTACCGAGTCGGTCTGGGTGCCATTCACCTTCTCCTAAAACCCAAGTCTTGAAGTCAGAGGAATTGCACCTGAAAAGTGCATATTTTTCTCTGCGGATCATGAAGGGAGCAAAGTCAATCACCTCAGACAACTAGACAAATAGTGTTACCTGGTGTGAGTCCTGTTCTGTGTGCCTGAGCTCTTGGGCAAGTGATCTGTCCTCTAACCTGAAAGTTCCAGTTCAGAATCCTACATACAGGTTATTAGGCAGCAGCAGAGTAGCATATAAAAAAACCCTTTGCTTCAATCCAAAAAGAAAGCACTTACTGGGCTCAAACTCCTCCAAGGAACCCCACATCACTGTTTTTCTGGAGTAGGGCAGAATTGAATGAGTGACCAAAGAAGAGGCCATGCCATTACAATCATCTCCTTTAACATATTTCGTAAGAAATTTTATAGCCTAGGTAGGATCCTACTCTGCTGCACTTCCAAACACACTAAATCACAGTTCTGCCACATCTTGATTGAGAAACCGATGCAATCAATTTCAGTTAATTATACATCCAACTTGTGAGCTTGTAAAGTAGTTGTACGAAGCTCATGTCACCACGTATAGCTGGACCACTGCTGGAAAGCAGAATTTTGGCAAGGATATTTTGTGAAGGACATTTTGTGTGAAGACATGGTTTTAAATTTATGAAAAAGTGCAGAGTTTCAAAGCTGAATTTGGTTTTTATGTTTGTGGACCTGCTTCTGCTTCTAATGCAATTAATAGCAACCTACCACTGACTTCAGCAGAAGAACATCTGAGGTCTTTATTCCATAGAAACTCTAGCAGTAAAATACAAGACATTCATTTTAGCTATTATATTTTGGAAGGCTGACAACAGCTGCATGAAGGACTGAATCTGAATCTCCTGGGGAGACACGTAACACTTAAATCACTAAGCCATTCCCTTTGATATCCATGCTGTATTATAAAATTAATCTTTTGTAGCAATTAATTAGAGTAGTTATGAGGAAAGTCATGCAGTCTGAGACTCACATTTATTGCTCAGTGTGGCCTTGTTTGTTTAGTCAGATTCCCTTAAGCCATTAATAGAGCTTTATGTTAACTTCCTTAATGCTTCTGATCAGCATGTTCAGAGTTACAACTCCACTAGGGCTTCACAGATTATCCCAACATAGAGTACAAGTAAACAATAGAAGCTACTTCCCCCTGCATGTCATTCTCCATGGATACCCTAATGAGATTATATCTATGCCAGTCCAAAATCTTAGAGATAAGTAAATGAAGCTCCTTGGCCTATGACTGAACTTTCTCACAAATTCAGACCTGAAGAGGTTAAAAATACAAAAATTTGCTGAAACTGTGAATAAGAAGAAAAAGCAAGCACATTCTTTAGCCAGATTTCTCTTCTCCAAAGGTATTTATCTGGAAATGCTTGAAGAGCTGAGGAAAGCACAGTCCCAATTTTCTTGAAAGAAAGTGAGCTAAGAGCAAATCTTGAAAATGCCAGACCTAAATGCCAAACTGGAATTTGTTCAAATGCCTTTCATGTCTAATGCATAAAGCCTAGTTATTCCATCAGTCGCTTTGAATCAATCCTAAGTGCTTAAACATGAGAAAAACCCTAAGCTCATGTAGGAGATTTTGAGTTTATATATGTACTGTATATATTAACAACTGCCCCAAATCTCTCATTGGTTTCAGATTTCAGTAGTGATATGGAAACAGCTAGGCACTTGTCTCAGGATACTAGAGAATAATCACTACATTTGTAACACTTTCCTAAGGAAGTCAGCCAATGGAAAAATTACACACTACTATGCTAAAAAATAAATTATTACACCTCTTAAACACAATCGAACAAACAAAAATCAGCAGTCCAAAATTAATGGCAACCCCTACACAGTGGCTGCTTATTGCACTTGGTCATGTTATGTTTTCTTCTTCAGACTCTAGAGCAACTACTCACAGCTGCAGAACTGGAGTAACGATCCTCACATCCCTCATTTCTGCAACTGTGACTGCTAAAAGTGGCAGTCTGAGGATGTTTCAGAAAGTCAGGAAGCCCTTGGAACAGCATGTAAACTGCAGTTTGAAGGCTGCAAATCTCACAGAGATGAGACACTCCATCCCACAGGAGGCAGAAGCTGCTGGTGTGGAAAACAGATCAGACTAGGGCAGCTTGGTCAAGCCCTCCAAGCTGCAGCACACACATGGCCATGAACCCCATCATGAACTAACTGAGCTCCTCACCCAAGGATCCAGCCACTGGAGCTATATATCTGTCTTCTCCACAAAACCTGAAAGTAACCCACATCTGAACAATCTCAATGTCCACTGATGTGTTTGTCACAGATGGTTTCAACTTGGGCATGTCAGCATTACTTGTGAAAAGAGGTTTTGTCCTTCGATATCTCTTCTTTGTTGAGCAGAGGACTAGCTCTTTTAACAGTCTTTTGTCTTGGCCCTCATTAGCAAAATAATTGTAAACGTGTGTCTTCATTTACATGCTGGCTTCTCTTCTTATTTGCAATGGCGATTTGGATTTTTTTCATCTATATAGAAGCCTCATTTAATTTTTCTGCCTTTTTTTTCCCCAAACCTGAGTTTCAATTATGATCAAACCTTATCCTCTGCAGATATCTATGTTCACTTCAGTTCAGAGGCACTGCCTTCCTATCAGCTTTTAGAAATAGGCTGCACTAAAAAAAAAATAGCTGTGGGATGCAGAAGCTACTATTGAGTAGTGCATCGAACTCTTGAGATCTTTGCTCTAGAGATGAACCTGGAGAAAAAAGATGAGACATATATTCAGAAGAAAATGGATATGTGCATGTCAGTGGTATATCAGTTTCTAATCAATATTAAATCTCTAACTGCCAAGATCAATAAAAGCTATAGGGTCATAGCTGTCACATAGTTTCTCAAACATATCAGCTAATAGTGATTTTTGCTTTGTGCTTTTTATGCCTAGCAGATGAGGAATCTCTACTTTCCTCTTTAATATTTTCAATATTGAAATTCATATATGCTCTCATGATCAGATGCCAGGGCCACAAATAAGCTTACCCCCTAGCTTTGCAGACAATAAACACACCACAAAGATACTACACTCCTTCCAAAATATAGTTCTGGAATGTTGAGTTAATTTGGAGTCTGACTTTTCAGTAATGCAATGGTCAATAGCTTTTGGTTTGGGGACCTGTCTGCTGGCACCCAAAGCAATACTGCAATAGCTCAGCATGATACTTAAATGGGATTTTTTCTCTATTGTATTGTTGCTTGTACTTTAAGAATAGCTGGCAAATCGTCACTGCCCAGAGATTCTCAGGAACATGACAGCTGCATGTTCTGGTAGCATTTGATTGGATCACCTATTTAAGGATCCTTTTCACCTGTGCTTTTTCATCAGGGGTTGTTCACTTCCACCATCTCACAAACAAGTGAAAAAATTGCATTTTCTGGTGAAGTTATGGCTTTACCATAGCTGCAAAGTTAAAGAAGTGGGCAGGATCTAAGTAAAAGCATAATGCAATGTATGGGACTAATCACTGTTGCAGGAAAAAACTGACACACTTTTGGGTACATAATTTTTTTAAATATGAAGTTTAACTGAGTAATTGTAATTGTTAGACTGTCTGAGAAAAAAAGTGATTAGTTCCATTGGAAAAGGATAGATTACAAAGCAGCAAGGTTTTCAGCAGGAGAAACTTGGACTGTCCACACAGGAAATTGTAAGTGTTCTTTAGGTGTAATATTAGTGCTCTTTTAGTATAATTGTTAGTGTTTTGCTCGTTGGTTGTAATATTCCTTGCAGTCTAGGGATGGCAATCTGGAGTTGCAGTGGTCCCTGATGGAGGTGACAAGGGTTTTTGCAGTGCCCCCCAGCCAGAAAAGGAAATTAATTTTATGTCTTTCTTTCCTGTCTCTTCTCTCATTCTGATAATAGTGTGTTTGTGAGGGCTCTGTTTATTCACTGTGTACAGCCTGAATTAACACAGGAGCCTGAGAAAAAGCCCCACACAGTATGATCTCTTTGCCAAATTCTTACAATCAATGCCAACTGCTACAGAGTGGAGAAGATTTCTTTTATTCTGTCGTGTCCAACCATGAAGGAAGGGAACAGATTTTGTTTTCAATAAAATTGGGATTTTGAAATGACCATTTTTTTTTTAGAGAATAATACTTCAATATGCACAGTGCACAACTGATGTACACATGGTAGGAGGAAAGATGCTTGCCTTTTTTTTTCAATTAGCAAATATGTAAAAGGAAAGCAGATATGACCACTCCCAAGAACGGGCAAGATATAAAAAGAAAAAGAGCACATTTTTTAACATGATCCTCTCCTTTCCTCTCTTATCTGTGAGTTTTTCTGAAAACTAAAGGTTACAGGAATATCTGTAAGACAATGCTTTAGCTTGATTTCACAAGTATTTTGCTTCGTTGGCATTCAATGGTTTTACAAGAGAAAATAATGAAAGCAAATAAAACCTGTAACCATCCCCAGTGGGACAGAAGTCAAATGAGAAAAAGCTGATGTCTTTGAGCTGACTGAGCCACAATAGACAGGTCTTAACAGAGTAAGGAATTTTGCAGACTGCGTTAGGGACTGTCAAACCTACCTCACTAACACCAATTAACTGGAAGACAGGGGGATCTTAGAGTCTGGATCAAAGCCCTTTTTGTCTAGATGAAAGATCATATCGGCTCTGAAAGGAAGCTACAGATGTCTATAAAAAAAAATCCCTCTTCCATTCAGCTTGTTTTTCAGTGCATTTTGAATTACTTTGTCAAGAAGAACAAAATAACAACCCAGCCGGAGAATGTGTCAGATATTTCATTTAAAAACAACATGAAGTCAGGAAGGTCGTAGCCAACTTAGAGGGACTGTTTGATCCCTTCCCAAGACCACACTGCTTTTGAGGAAGAGCAATATTAAATCGTTCACTCTAATCAGTTCTCCATTTGAAAACAAGACATCTTTTTAAAAAAGCCACAAATCAAAACAAGTAGCTGCTCTCTCCTGCTTCACATGAGGATGGCATGGCCTCAGCATACAGTGCATGATACAGCAAACCACATCCAGGAATAGTGACCTCACCATGCTGTAACTTACTAAGAAGGTTACAGTGGCTATCAACCAAATTGGCATAATAGTATTCCATAAAAAGTTATGTGAATAATAAATTCAAATATATTTGATGCATTAGTGGATCAGCAAAACTTACTGGAAAACAGTATCTGACACCGTGTTCATTGCCTCATTCATTTAAGAGAGCATGGAGATGAGCTAATAGCTTTGGAGATTAAGATAAGCAAGTGCTTCATTGCTAGCAAGGAGCAGACACATTAGGGAACATCAAAGAAATGCAGTCAAACATACTATAGACTGTTTTGGGGACAGAAAGCACACATTCAGCGTCAGTAGACATTTTGCCAGGGTAAGAATGCAATATAGACACATCCTCTTCTTGTTGCAATTCCTCTCACATACTTGTGTTTTAACTCTGAGGGACAACACAGTCAAGGGATGTGTGAGCTTCTCTGTTGTACAAGTGGATCAGTAGTCTCAAGTTATTTTATCATTTGTTGGGAAGGATTTTCAGGCAAGCTTTCATAGAGCACTTAAAAATGCAAGATGTCAAGATTAAACCGTTGGAGCAAACAAAATGGATCTAACCCTAGACATTGACATGGGAAGGTTTTGTAGCCCAGGTAAAAGTACCCAACACCTGCAGTCTGCTAGTTCAAGAGCAAATTCTCATGTGCTGTACCAACCACATTATATTCAGAAATAGTTTTGCCTCTGCCTGCTATTACTCTGGGCATTATTTAGACTCCCTGTAGAAATACATTTACCACAAAGAAGTAACGGCTTTTATACCAAAGACAAAGAAGACAGTACTTCAAGTTTTGCTGAAGAATGGATTGAATTCATAACTCCTTCTCTCAGTTTCTTCTCTCTGAGAGGAACAGGACAGTGCTCCCTCTTGGACTTTGAATTCACCTGTGTGCAGCAATCTTATTTAGACAGGCATCAGTATGTCAAAGGCACATAGCAAATACTGCAGAATTGAAAGCACAAAATGGCATGAAATACAAGACCTGGATTTATGGTTCCTCTGAAATGTGTGAGCTGGATCAAATACCCGGATTGAAAATATGCAGTACAAAATCCTGATTTCCTACTTATTTTGAAAAGAATTTTCTACTTATTTTGAAAAAACCAAGCTTTCAGGTACTGTGAACACTTGCTTATACAGTGTGACTGCTGATCATTTTTGCTTTGATTTAAAATTACAGAAACAGAAGTAAAAAAATTCCAACCTTTTAAATACAAATAAGATCGGTGAATTATCTTATAAATAAAAAATCCATAAAAAACAGACTTGGAAATAGTCTTATAAATATTCTGCTGTAAACAAACCAGTTGACTGAGCAAAATAAATTTATAAATTTAGGGTAGAACAACAGCAGAAAACAATACACATTCATTCCCTTTGGAAACCAAAGTGGATAAATGGGTTTAGTCATGTCTGTCCCGAGAGAGTCTCAAAGCATGCATTTTTTTCAATGTAAAGTGCAAAGAATTGCATTGCATTTTTAATTCCATTTTAAAACTAATTAAAGGTTTGATTGTGCCACTTTCTCTGTGTTGGAATGCACTTCAATACATATTCAGCTTAAGGCATGTGCTCAAGGAGAACTACTCAAGCACTTAACATCATTAACTATGATTTTATGTGCTTTGCTGGATCTGGGCTGTGATGTATAGAGCATATTACTCATCTTGCAAGTCAATGACAAAAATTAATGTAATCTAGGCAATTAATGAAATGGATTTACTCCAGATATAGGTTACTATATCTCAGAGCAGCCTCCTCATTTAATTTAAATGTTCAGGTTATTAAAGTCATACATGCAGGGTTATATGGAAGATTTCAGATTTTATTTACAGAGAATCATAAAACTATATTTAAAGGCCGGGTTAACTAATGGGGATATTTAAAATCTGTTTTGATATTCTTTCCCTTCCATGCTGTATTTTTGTTTGCTACTATATTTTAGGTTAATGTCATTTTCAATAATTGTTTGCTGCGTATTTTGATTGCAAAAAAAAAAAGCAAGTGATAATTCTGATCCCAGTTTACCAGGCAGGCTTCCTATCCTTATACATTTCCCAATCATATGCCTAAAATCTCTCTTAAATAAACATCTCATGCCCTCATGTGGTTAAAGGGAGACATTGCTGAATAAATCCTTTGGCGTGACTTTTCTCTTTCGTTTGCACACAGCAGTGTTTGTCCAAAGGAAGAATGCTAGCCAAACTGTGTAATAGCCCAATTGAGATACTTTTACCAATAATGAAGGTCTACATATAAGCAAAATATAGAAAATTATGAGTTGTTTTAGGCACTACCACGGCCTAACCTAGGACAGAGCATACAAAATTCTGACTAAAAATTGCGGTATGTATTGTATCGACCAGTGCTGAGTACAGCACCAGCTAAAACCAGTTGTTAATGTCTAAGCATCTTAGGGTTTTATCTATAGTTTAATTAAAAATACGCCCTGAAAATACCAACTTACAATCTAAATCAGTAGATTTAGAGTTAAGGTAGGGGACATGTGGGCTTTTTTCCCAAGCAAATGTCCAATCTTAGGATTCTTGGCAAAGTAGATATCAAGATAGATTTTTTTAGTATATAACTTCACATCTCAGGCTCAAGAATAAGACAGAATGAATATGATATGTCACTTCCAGCACCTTGTTGTTTGCAACAAAAACAAACAAAAAATCTCCCACATGTAACTGATCCCATGACTCTACAATATTAATTTTCTAATTAGAATTAGAAACAATCTGTAATAAAACTTCTTTCCAATAATTTGTGTCCATCTAAAACCACAGTCCTGCAAACACGTCTATTATACGTCCATTAGTCTGCATGTGGAGACAGAGGTTTGGTTCCTTTTGGCCTCAGATATTCTTTTTGACCTACAGTAAAATCACTGGAAGTTATACTGAGAGATATTAGTAGAGACACTGAGTTTTTCTGAATGCCAAGGTCAGTTACTTCCATTAAAATCAAAAGCTTCTGGGTATCCCCTACCTCTCTATTCAAACACTTAACTCTTTTAAGCAGCTCTTCAGCACTGTTGCCAAGTTTGTGATGTCTTCTCTCTCAGTGCTCAGGGTACAATGAGTAGATTGGCCAACCGAGCTGATTGTTAGACGCTTATATTTATTTATTTGCACTAAGTAATTGGCACAGTTACCTGTGGAGCAGAATATGGCTGTGACACTACAGCAGACTAGCATATGACACTTAAATTACCTACCTACTGTGCTCATCCCCTTTTGCTGTGATTACCTCCCTACCACACTCACAACTAATCAAATTAACGGTTACATCCATCTGTTCTGAACCAAAATCCGTGGCATTGTGTTAGGGGGAGATCAAGCTCAAGACCTGCCTCTTGCTCAGTCCTTGCATCCACCTGTGGTGTTCCACACTGACCTCCCCTCAGCTTTCTATTACAGTGATATCCTGTGTGAGAGGCTGGTGAGATGAACTTTAATTGAGAAATTAATGTACAGCAGGAGGGCAAGAAAGAGAAAGGAATCCATGTGAAAGTAGGAGTCTTACAGCTGTTTGTCACAGAGAGATGTGAAATTGGTAGTTATTATGCTCTCCTGCATCGAGACAAAGAGTTGCTAAATTAAACAATTTTTAAAGAGACAGAGAGGCAGAAAAGGAGCTTCCCTTCTCAGTCCCCAGCCTCTGTCAGCCTGTTCCTAAAGAAAAATTTTAATTTTTGCTACAAAAACAAATGCAAGACTATAGTCAACTATCTGACAGAACTAGGTGGCTGTTACCAATTTCTCCAGTGATGTACTGTTGTAAACAGAAAAATAAACAGCTCACTACTGTAAAAAATTACAAGGCTGTAAATCCACCAGGGGATTGTGGTGAAATCATAAACTGTAAGAGGAGAGCTCAAGTGGCCTTACACAGTCACCACAATGCAGCAATGGAATTATAGCACTATAACTCAAAATTTACTTAGTTCTTACATTCAAGAGCAAGGAACTAAGATTTAAATCGATGCCCTGCACAGACTGCCCAAGTTTGCTCTTCTCCTCCTGCACTTTCTGCCTCTTACTCTTTTACTGCACTGGCACAACACACAGCTCTCATTGCTCCTAGCGCTTCCTTTACAGTGCAGCAACTGCCACCAGAACTCCTTTGCTATTCGGACTAAAACCCCTTGCTTTTGTCTCTTAAGAAAATTAGTGTGAGGTTCAGGGAATTGAGTAGCAAATGAACTGACTTGGCATTTGATAAGGATTTTGAGGAACAGCGTCTTACTAAAAGTTTCTGATGTCTAAGCCAATACATAATTAAAGAGTGACTCTTCCAGGCCATTTCCAGGCCATCCCAGAAATGTTGGACACTACTGGTAACTCCTGGAAGGACCAATAGATGTTCTTTACTCATAGTTTAGACAACGCTCTCAGGCCCATGGTGTGACTTGGGGTGTCCTGCGCAGGGCCAGCAGTTGGACTCGATGATCCTAATGCGTACCTTCCATCTCAGCATATTCTATGATTCTATGATAAATTAGGGACCCCTGTGCAACAGTTTCAAAATATTCTCTTTCAAAATGAAGTGAGGTTGCACACAGCCGTTTTAGTATATATTGGCCTCAAATCAGCACAGCAATTCAACCTGAGTAATCCTGGTGTTTCCCTCTAGATTCTTTCATTTAAATATGGCATATCCCATCCTGTATGGGGATAGATTTGTCCTGTCAGTGCTTTTATTTTTGCATGTATGTCTTCATGAGCTTTCCTCATTCAACTGCCCTGAGATACCACAATGAGCTGCAGAACAGCCAATGCATGGATTCCAGTACTCACTTGTACCTTATCATTCCAAGTCGTCCCATTAGAAACTTTTTGATCCCATAGTCACACCACAGGGATCAGATCTTCACAAGCATCTGTCCTTTGTATTTCAGATTAACAATAAAAAAAAATATATATATAAATTGAGATGGAGGAAAAGTAGGGTAAAAAAGTGACTTTTTTTTCACAAGCCCATAAAAATGTCAATGCTAAAGCAGCCAAGCTGTCCAGCAATATCCAGTAGCAAGTTTCAAAGAAAGCTGCATAAGATCTGCAATAATCAGACAGCTGTCTGCATTGTAATCTTGTCTGTCTTCTGTCAAATTGGTACCTCTTTTCCCAAGACCTATTTCAACCAGCTGAGAAGACCTTGACCCTCCTCCTGGGAGGTGGACCTGGCAGGAGGCTTGCTCAATGGCTTCCTGCCTTCTTGGATAGTCCTCATTTCTTTCCCAGGTGAGATGACAGCAGAGACATCTGTCAAGCCTTTTTCTGGCTCCAGCTTATTTGGTCAACATCAACAAAAGCTGGAAGAAGCTGGCAGGCCTCTGGAGCTGGCAGTAAGCATCAGGTGTCCTGGTTTGTCAGAGATGACCACATCCCTGACACTGGCACTGGAAGATGCACGCCTGAAATGAGTCAGAAGTTTACCCCACTTCTCCCCAGGCTCATGTTGGTGGGTTGGGGACCTTTAGAGATAGAATTGTGAATTATTATTTCTCTGCAAGCTTCAAAAGTAATTTCCAGCCATTGACCATGGCCCCAGCATGGTGGCTGTGTTGCCTCACATTCCTTCTCACTTTTCCTCAACATAATCAGAGAATCACAGAATATGTCAAGCTGGAAAGGATCCACAAGGATCATCGAGTCCAACTCCTGGTCCTGCACAGGACCATCCCCAAGAGTCACACTACGTGCCTGACAGTGTTGTCCAAATGCTTTTTGAACTCTGTCAGGCTTGGTGCTGTGACCACTTCCCTGGAGAGCCTATTCCAGTGTCCAACCACCCTCTGGGAGAAAAACCTCTTTCTAATATCTGACCTAAATCTCCCCTAACACAACTTCAGGCCATTCCCTCTGGCCCTATCACTGGTCATGAGAGAGAAGAGTTTAGGGTCTACTGCTCCTCTTCCCCTCACGAAGAAACTGAAGACTGCAGTGAGGTCTCCCCTCAGTCTCCTCTTCTCCAGGCTGAACAGACCAAGTGACCTCAGCCGCTCCTCCTACGGTTTCCCCTCAAGACCCTTCACCATCTTTGTTGACCTCCTTTGGATGCTCTATAGGAGCTGAATATCTTTCCTATATTGCCCAAAATTGCACACAGTATTTGTGTGCCCAAAACTGCACACAATATTCAAAGTGAGGCCATCCCAGTGCAGAGCAGAGCAAGACAATCCCTTCCCTCAACCGGCTGGCGATGCTTTGCCTGATGCCCCCCAGGACAGGGCTGGCCCTCCTTGCTGCCAGGGCACTGCTGACTCATATTCACCTTGCCATTGACCAGGACCTCCATGTCCCTTCCCATGGCACTGCTTTCCAGCATCTCATTACCCCATCTGTACATACACCCAGGGTTGCCCCATCCCAGGTGCAGAATCCAGCACTTCCCTGTGTTAAACTCCGTATGGTTGGTGATTTCCCAGTCCTCTAATTTGTCAAGGTCTCTCTGCAGGGCCTCCCTGCCTTTGAGGGAGTCAACAGCTCCTCCCAGTTTTGTGTCATCTGCAAACTTGCTTAATATCCCTTCCAGTCCTGCGTCCAAGTCACTTATGAAGTTGTTGAAGAGCACAGGACGTAAGATGGAGCCCTGTAGAACCCCACTAGTGACAGGTCTCCAGTCTGATGTTACCCCATTATTACTATTACCCTCTGTGTTCAACCCATGAGCCAATTGCTCACCCATCACATGATGTGTTTATCCAGCTGTGTGCTGGACATTTTGTCCAGAAGGATCCTGTGAGAGACAGTATTGAAAGCTTTACTGAAATCCAAAAAA
This sequence comes from Pipra filicauda, assembly GCF_003945595.2. NCBI lineage: Eukaryota > Metazoa > Chordata > Aves > Passeriformes > Pipridae > Pipra > Pipra filicauda. The sequence goes on from NW_024105075.1 coordinate 868,712, forward strand.
TGACGTCAGCTGGCTTCCCTTCATCAACTAGGTAGGCCACCTTGTCATAAAAGGAAATCAGGTTTGATAAGCAGGACTTCCCTGTCATGAAGCTGTGCTGGCTGTGATCAATAACTGTCTTGTATTTTAGGTGTTTTTCAATATCTCCCAGAATAATCTTTTCCATAACTTTACCAGGCACTGAAGTGAGACTGACAGGCCTGTAGTGTCCACGGTCCTCCTTCTTGCCCTTCTTGAAAATTGGGACAACATTCACCAGCTTTCAATCAACTGGGACCTCTCTGGATTCCCAAGACCGCTCAAAAATCATGGGGAGAGATTTTGCAATGACATCAGTCAACTCTTTGAGGATTCTTGGATGAATCCCATTAGGCCTCATAGATTTGTAGGGATCCAGCTGGAGCAGCAGATCCGACAGAATTTCAGGGAGATGTTACAAGCCTCGTGGCTAACACTCAACATGAACTTCGGTGATGGCACTGTCAGCTCCTTCACCACCACATGCAAAGTCCAGGACTTCCAATGAATTATTACTTTCTATTCCAGAATACTGTCTAACATCAATATCGTAAAACAGCAAGAATGAGAAGAACATATTTTTATCTCCCTTTATCCCTTTAAAAGCTACATGAGAGAGAGAGGTTTTATTTTAAATAATCTGGGCCTGCTTCTCCAGCTTTGTCAGTAAAATGCTTGCAGCCTTTTTCTCTCCCCAGGGATGTTTTCCCTTAATTTTTTCCTTTCCTAAATTGCTTACATTTTTTCCTACAGTGAAAATCAGACCCCACACCACACAATTCAGCTAACCTACAGTTTAATCTTCAAACTCCTCAGAGTTTATACACAAGGCATAGAGGAACTATTAAATGAGCACAATACTTCTAGAAAAAAAAACATTCTGAAAAGGGGGAGGACAAAGAATGAAGGTATTTGAATCTATAACTAACACAGACTCCAAAGTGAAAAAGTAAAGGGAGAACATGGAATAATTAATCTATTAAGAGTCCTTTGACTAATAGTTAATTCAAATAAAATCTACTAATGATTTTTTAAAGTCCTGAAGGAGTTTTTAAGACATAATTTATTGTTGTATTTTTTTCTCATGCACTTTCCATTGCTGCCTGTGGACTGTAGCTTTAATCAGACTTCTTGTTCTTGTAAGACTTTCTTGATTTGCAGCCAACCAAAGCACTTTTAATAATATATGGTAAAAGGGTTTAATTTTTAATAGGCAAGAATGGGCAAGAGCTGCTACATGCTGTAGTAGATTGGTAAGGACAGTATTACACTCTGCAGAGTAGTTAGTAAAAAAGAACATATTTATATCTCAAATGTTATTGAAAACATGTTTATTTTATTACTAGCACCAATGTATAATTGAAGAACCTGTAGAATCTGGAATTATTGTTCACACCTTATTTACCAAGAAGACAAAGTCATTTTCAGCTTGTTACCATAATAACTCAAGCCTCTCACTGTTTTCTGTCTCTCATGCTGTTCTGCTGCTCCAAAAGCTCAAAGAAAGAAAAGAAAAAAAAAGGTGAAGTTACACATCTGTATCCTGGATTCAGCTAATCAAGGTGGAAAATATCTTCAAAAGTTGGTGACTGATTCCTAGGGGTTAACATTAAAATAAGATTATTTGTACCTTGGTATTTGTATGCATTTGTCCTCTGTTTATTACTACCCAGCTAACAGGAAAGCTTAGAGCTACATATAGGTGAAATTGTGGTTTTAAATGGTTTCATAAATGTTATTTTTCCATACCAATCTATAGTGCGCAAAGAAGGAGGCTTTCATAGTAGGGTGAATTCCCCTATTCTTCTGAAAAATCCCAATAGCTGAGCTAATGCCTCATTAATAAAAATAGAAATTATCACTGTGTCCTCAGTAATTGTACTGATGTTGAGGCTTTATACCCGTGATATTTCAGCAGTCATTTCTGATTTAGTACTGGTTTCCTAATGAAATGAGGCAAATCTGTTTCTCTGTCCATAAGTGTGTGTCTGTCAGTCACCCTTGATAACTCTCAAGTCTAGAAGCCAAGTTCAGTAAAATTTGGCAGGAATAGACACGCTACTCATGTAGACATCCTACAGTAAGGTTAATAGTTACTGGACCCCAGAGAATATACATTGTCATTAAATCTTCAATCAAAAAGTCATGGGAAACTGAGCTTCACTGGTTCCTCTGATCACAGAAATATTTATTATCAGTATGAGAGGGACATCCAGCCTACATCTGTAAACAGTGTCAGGATACTGAGTGGAATGAAGGTATATTTATCTGCTTAGAGTCATATATATTCAGGGCAAATGCACCTTGCATTGTGCACCAGAACCGAAGCACAACAGAGCAAAGCCAGCAAACCCCACTTCATGCCATAGGAATGGGTGAAAAATGAATAGAATTGCTTGCCAATGAAAAAAAATTATACATTTTTAAATCTTCTTTCTTCAGAATGAGCCATAAGGTAGGCCATATAATACATAATGGCAAAATGAATATATTATGAATGATTTATCATTATGGAAATGCACATATGCTTATTGGTGGCATGAGTCATATAACATGCAATTTTCACACAATGTGTTGTTAATAATGGATAAGGATTTATCAGTATATTCTTATATAAAGAAAGAACAATATTAAAACTTGTTCTTTTACTGGAATCAAATAACTGCGCTGGAGTTGCTTATGAAATTGAGCTACTTTTGCCATTAGTACTAATTCTATTTTAATGTCAAATTTTTTAAGTAGATATCCATCAACTTGTGACAAATCAGAGCCACCTTATTGTTGTACTACTTAGCCAAAGTGCTCCTACATATGTGCCAAAATGTGCCTACTTACACTAAATGAAGAGTCAAATGTGCCAAATGTGCTTACCTACACTAAATGTAAAGACAAAAAGAAGCAAACGTTACCTTGTCCTACTTTGTAGCATGCACTTGTGGGAAAACTCTTAAAATTAGCCCTACCTGTGAGGCCTGTTTCACATTTGGATGGCAGGGCTCATTTCTATTGAACTGGGGAATTTTCAAAACAGAAGTCCAGTTATGGTCAAGTCCTCTGAAGAGCTTGGCTGATGAGTGATGTAAGACAGCAAGACAAAACAAGTGTAGGACCAGAGGCTAAGAACTCGAAAATTGTTTTCAGCTGTACTCAGAGCCCTTTCCCCTCTATATGCCTTAATCAGACCCTTTGTGGATCAAGCTGGAGCAATTCGAGAATAAACAGCCCACTTCTCCAACACAATGTGCCTCCAATAAATGTGTCTTCCCTCTGCAAATTAATAATTTTAATAGATCGTGCCAGGATGCCTCAGCTGCCTCAGTTTGAAGTTAGCTGGGCCAGTTTACGCTGCTACTGAAGACAGCTTAAATATAGCAGAATTTTCAGTCACATTGATGAAGAGTGCTCATGTTATCCATTCTGGTACTTGAGCACTAGGTTCTTCCTCATGAAAGATAATGAACAATCATTGTAAAACTGCTTGACTTGAAGTTTCCAAGGAGTTCCTGGCAAATTAAAGGCAAATTAATTCATAAGAAAGTATAGGGACATACTATTCCCTGACTGCCTGGCATGAAAAATACCTGAAAACTTCACTTTATGTTGATTAGAAAATCAACATACATAGGAGGTAAGCTGAATGTCAAGAAAGCCTGATTTGGCTTAGACAACAGCAATACATTTTCCTGTTCTGTCTAGGGAAAACAAAATTTGTATTTGTGCCAAAAAAATGCAGAAGAGTTTTTGGATCTTGCCAATTCCATTTAATTTAGAAAGCAAATATCTTCAAACAGTTAATTGAGAGACCATCGATCAAGAGAGGCTCATAAACCAGCAGCTAGATAAAAGGAAGGCCCAGTGGTAAATGACCATGTTAGATAGATATCAGAGCATGAATTGCATTCATTATTGCCTTTATTGTAGCTATAAAGAAAAGGAACTTGAAAAATCCATCTGTTCCCACAGATGGAAGCCCCCAGACATGAGGCTCCAGAGAGCCAGGAACCCACATTCAGCCCTTGGTGAAAAGAGACAGTTGCTGCCCAACATAACAAGGACATGGGCCCATTGGAGTGGGTCCAGAGGAGGGCCACAAAGATGATCAGAGGGCTGGAGCACCTCTCCTGTGGGGACTGAGAGGGATGGGTTTGTTCAGCCTGGAGAAGAGAAGGCTCTGGGAAGACCTTAGAGCACCTTCCGGTAACTTAAGGAGGCCTACAAGAGAACTGGAGAGGGACTTTTTACAAGGGCCTGTAGTGATAGGACAAGTGATAGGAATGGATTTAAACTTAAGAAGTGAATTTGGATCAGATATAAGGAAGAAATTCTTCACTATGAGGGTGGTGAGTCACTGGAACAGGTTGCCAATAAAAGTTGTGGATGTCCATCCCCTGAAGTGTTCAAAGCCAACTTGGATGGGACTTGCAGCAACCTGATGTAGTGGAAGGTGTCTCTGACTATGGCATGGGGAATTGGAACTAGATGATCTTTAAGGTCCCTTCCAACCCTCAAAAAATCTATGATTCTATGATGTTTGAACCCAACCTTTTCTGCTGTCAGCCAGGGCCAGAAGGATTGCACACAGCAAAGAAACAAAGAGGAGATTATGTAAATAGTATGTACAACAACAAGGGAAAGTGGCATACAAAAGCCAGTGACTCATCAAAATTCATTCTTTTCTCACAGGGGCTTCTAATTAGCTTGCTGATACCATTCTCATCTATTTTAACAATTTGATGGTCTCCTGTCACATAAAAAATGAGCAGAATCTTTCACACCCCTCCACCTGGTGAAGTTCATCTATGAGAAACTGTTCCCTTTTCACTTATAAATCTGTCAGTGGGATTTCCCTCTGAAGGCTGTTTATGGCTTTCAGGATCTCAGTTTCAGGGAATCTAAGGTAGAATTGGCTCCATGCATGCACCCATAAAAACAGCCACCTTAATTCTAAAATGAGGTTACTTGTGACTTCTTCAGCTTCATTGTCCAGCACAGACAGTAACATACTGTCAATTGATAAACAGTCCATACTACCCATGATGGCCACAGCATAAAACAAGTTCTCTTGAGACAACGTTTCCTGTGCTGCATGGAACAGACATTTTACAACCCTGGTGATAAATTGCAAAATAACATGTCTAGAGTCCAGTTTCCAGTGTGAGTATTTATCACAAGTAATCAGGTTTCCTCCATATGTGGCTGATTTTAAGTATTAACTTAAATCAGTTCAAGAATTTAAGAATAGCAAATGGAAGAACAACACAATATTTTTTTTTTTTTATGTTAGTCTGGCTCACCAGCCCATGTAGCAACTGATTCAATGTGAACTTTAAGGGTACACTTAGTGTGCATCCTGAATCTCCTTCTGGGACAGAACATGCATGAGCAGTCCAGTGTTTTCACTGCATGCAGCAAAGTGCAGATGCCTTTTTAAAAAATACTATTGGAAATATAGCCTAAAGAATATAGATGTAGCATAACCTTTGAGAGATCTAAAACTTTAACTGAAGGGCAGAGTTTCAAAAGCATGCATCCATTCTGAATGCAAATTAACATGTCCAATTTAGAGCATAGACTCTATGCACGTCAATAGATCACATTGACGCATAACATCTCTTATGACCTGATCAACAACTTCAATAGACAGCACTTAATTTCAATGGGCCAAATGTCCCTAGCTCTACATAAGTATATAAACGAGCATTCTATGATCCAAAAGGATCATTTAAGCAGAAAAATATTTACATGGAGAAAGCTTCCTTTCACAGTCCTTCTGAGGACACTGATACAAAAGAAAGAAACAAGGTGATTTTGTCTACTGGTGATGAAGCATTGTGACTATTGTATATCCCTACTGTTGTTGCTTAATTAGCTAATTAAGACATACTTCATCAGAAGAAAACATTTGTAAGGTCAGCGTATCCCTAATAAGAAGTTATGTTGTTTAAAAAGCTTCACAAAAGAAATTCTGAACATTCTTCAAATATATTCAAACTGGTTCCCTAATTAATATTAAGAATTGGAGCTTTAGAGACTGATGTAATAGCAAAAAAAAAAAAAAATTTGTTTTCTGATTATATAAAAAGATGGAAGTTTTCTGTACAGATTCTGAGCTCTCTAAATAAGCTTAATCTGAGAAAAATGAAAGTAATTTCAACCAAGAAGTTTATTCTGTTTGCTTTAGCTACAGTGGTCTTTCTAACATCAACTAGTATGTGCCTAAGTGAACCAATGAAGTCCAGTCTGGAGAGCAGAGAAGATGATGATAAATATTACGAGGTAAGATCTGTATTACTATGACCTTATTTGGGGGAACTGTGGATCAGATCCTGAGCATATTGCACTTTTTGGCAGAGGCTCTCCTAACTTCATTGTGCAGCATTCAGCATTACAGCACTAGCAGTATGAAAAAACCTTGCTGAAAGAATTTTCAGGAAGTTCATTCGCTTGGACATATATACCATGTAAATCAATTCATGTTTCAATTTTCTTGCAATACAGATTTTCGATTAGCCTGAGATTTTTTCTGAAATGATTCTTACACAGTGGGGTCTCAATTAATATTCCTGTCAGGCACTTTATGCACATAATATAACAGATAGATTATTAATCCAAAATTAATAAAGGCATGCTTGTAATACTCAAAGAATAATAATAAACAGAGAACATTTTAAGCCTAATATAGTTAATGGTCTTAACATTTTACTGTGGAATTGACCATAAAAATTTCTTTGCACAGTTGCACATTTATTATGTCTCGATAGATGCCAAATGAAATTTGCACACTTCATCTGCATTATTTTTCATATCTGCCCTGCAAATACTCCCTAGGAAATGAAAGCCAACCTGTCTTTTTGACTTATCATCATTGGTATAATAAACATTCTTCAAACCAAAATACAATTTCAATTGTGCTAGTGAAATCCTCTGGTCTTCAGCTTACTGTCTTTTATACACTTCTAGAAAGGGTGTGCAGGTGCAATCAGAGGGATAGTTTGTTTAATGTTTTAATCATGAAGTATGAACTGGAATGGCTCATTCCCCTTCTCTGCCAGTAACTGGAGAAGCTCACAGGGAAGTCACCAAGGAGGGGAAAGGAATTGAAGTTAGGTTAAGTGGCATTTGTGTCTTTTAACTGAAATTTAAAACCATATTTGTACATATTTGCTGTTAAGGCTTGGAAACTTATTTTTGTAACAAAAGTGCCTGATTTTCAGTATGCCCAGGGAAGAATACTCCTCTATAAGAAGGGTCATGCTGTTACAGCTATTTTTCAGGCAACAGCTACCCTTTACATCATGACACAGGTAATATGGAGTTCAGCAAACACAGCTAAAAAGCATTACATATTCAAAAAAAACAAAAAGACTGTTACCCATCAGCTTTCTAAGGCGAGATGAAAATGAAGGCTTTGTGTGACTGGTAGCTGGAGTAATGCCCTATAAAATGATACTACTCTTTTTTAAATTATTTGTCTTTAGAGTAAAGATATTTTGGAAGAAAAGCAGAGGAGTCTCAATTTTGAAGAAATGGAAGACTGGGCATCAAAAAATACCATTAAAATGAACCCTTTTACAGTAAACAAGATGCCAAATTCAGTTGCTAATTTACCTCTTAGATTTGGAAGGAATTATCCAGAAGAAAGAAGCATTAAACCATTTGCTAATTTGCCCCTGAGATTTGGAAGAGCTTTTGGAGACAACATACCCAATCATGCTCCAAAGGTATCACACAGGCTTGGGAGATCTCCACTTGTTAGAAGTTCCAGTCAATCACTTCTAAATTTGCCACAGAGATTCGGGAAGTCACTGACTGTCAATCAGGAATCTGAACCAGGTAATACTACACAGTGTTCATGCCATATATTAAAATGCATGTTAAATCATAGGTTAGTGATGATCAAATACAGCTAGAATTCCTCAAGGAATATTCCTAAACATTTCAACATAAGTTCGATTTGCCAAAAGAAAGATTTGCAGTTCATCAAATCAAAAAGTTTCATCAAAAAAATGAATAAAGAATCTCTTTAGAAAATCTTTTCTAATGAAAAGTCACCAAATAGCCAAATCTGAAAATGTTCATATGACAGGATAACGTTTGCTGCTTTTTTAGATCAGGTTCCATTTTGAAAATTTATAGCTTTGGTGAAAAAAATTCAAAATCATTAAAATATCCCATTTCAGCACTATAAAATGACAAACTTACCTAAAAATTACTCTTCCATTTTCTAAATGTATGCAAATTAGAGTTAAAAAAAGAGACAAAAAACCAAGCTGAATAGCAGCATTTTGAAAATGTTTTTTTCTCACTCAAGCTATTTTTCCCAGATCGTCTTACAGAGATAATATTTGGAATTTTGATTGTTCATTCCAAGTTAAGATGAAAAATTTTTTTTTGACTTCTTAGAATTTTTTTAAGGATAGGAAAGCTATTTCCTGCCCATTACTAAGAATAATTGAAACCAGCTCTTCAATAACCATCCTTCTTATCAGAATTGTTGCCTTGTTGGAACTGTCCATTTGTCTTGTAACCAAGTTTCGTTTGGCTACCCCTGACTTGCATTTGACACATGTGTAGAGTAGAAGTTCAGGCCAGGAAACATAACTGATATATCAGAAGCAGCCAAGATTTTTTTCTTATTTAATTTGATTCCTTTCATTCCTTTCTCACTGTCTCACCTAATTATAACAGATTTTGTCTTATTTGTCTGCTATTTTTAGGGATATGAATTCTAAGAGTCACAATAATACTGGGATGAAATTATGAAGATGAAATCTGAAAGACTTGGAAAAGCTGCAATGTGTGTTCAAAACCAAAAGTCATGAAAAGGAAACGTGAACCGAAATGTAAACCTGTCTTCATGTTATGAATAATATATTAATTATGTACAAACCTTTGACATATAAGGCAATGATAATTGTAGTGATTACTGTAGTACTTTACTTCAGTGGTAGTGTAATATAAATTCTATTTAGTTCTGTGTAACTCATATCCTGTTGGTTGTAAAACCTAATTTCAGAACAATGGCTGCATAATTGAAAGCATTTTAAGCAAAAGAAGCATAGTATGAATAAAGATGCATGGTTCAAATAAAAAGAAACCTACAATGTAAACAACAAACAGAAGCAGGATCAAAACCACCAGTAGCCTAAACAAAATGAAGTAAAATGTTGAGAAAGCACTTTTCCTGTTGTTTATGAGTCATGTTAGATACAAATCTCAAAGACAACTTATCTCTGGTAGGTGGCTCCAACATCTCTTCTCCTGCTCACCAGCTAGTCCAGCTTTAAATTGATAGTGGAATCACACACACATATAGGTCCCTTCAGCAGCAGCCATTCAATGCTCAGTCTCTTCAATAGCTTGTGTCCAGACAATATGTCTCTCCAGTTCCTACCCCTAGACCTGCATGTCAAGCAGACCACTCACTCAACTCATCAACTAGCCCGGCTTGAGATTTGCTAGCAGATCATACACACATATGTTCACAGTGTCCACGCACACTCATATAGGAAAACATTCAATTATTGAGTTTAACAAGGACATGAGACCAGGAACAGGACATAGCCTGACTAAAATTACTGGCAGCAGCTTGACTGCATGCAGTCAGTCTCTTTTATCCCTTCTCTTCTCCATTTTCCTATGCTCATTCTCCCTCTTTCTGTCTTGATCCCTTCCTGTAACTGTCTTTTGTGCTCCCCTAAACATCCCAAAACAAGACTAGCACTTTCCCACATCCTTTACAACATCCCATAATAAGTTTTATAAGATCCTACAAGCCCTCTCAAATATCTCATTGTTTTGCACTTTCCCATGAGATCCATGATACCAGATACAGAGCTCTGGCTGAACCTCCTCAAGTCATTGAGTGGTTCCTCTAGAGTCCCATAAGCAGTGATCTAAGAGTTCTGCTCTTTGTTACAGTTTTGTTATCTCCTCTTGCTCAAGGTTTCAGTATCTAAGAGTTTAATTTATTACTTCTCCTGTCTCTTGTCTTACTTAGTCTTTTGTGCTGAATAACCATTAACCAGATATTCTTACATTCCACATATCTTTAGAGGAACCTGGAAAAAAACCCTAATCGAATTGATCAGATAAATTCATAGCTGGGACAGAGCTTGAGTTGCCATTCCTCTACAAAGTTAATGAGGCGACTTGAAACACAACACTATTCGTTCAACCTATAGCTGGCCTAATTCAACCCAAAGGAATCAGACCACTGATCAACAGATTGTTGATCAGTGAAAGTCCAAGACACAGGCTAAAAACCTGCCACAGCAACAGGTGTTATTCTTTCTTGAGTCAGGAAAACTGGGATCTTTTAAGTGATTTACAGTCAAACGAACAGCGGAAGGAAATGCCCGGAACTTTGAGCTGTGTTTCTGGTCCTGCAAACCTCACTGCACATCATGTAAACTAAGAGTAAATAAGGTCTGTGAGAACCCCTGAGCAGCAATATAAGCTGCCTTTTTAAGGCACATATCACCTAGCAATAGGGAAAGGGTACACATCAATTGGCATTAATGATGGCTGCTATGGGAGGAAAGCAGAAGCCCAAATATTGGCCCAGCAGCAAGTACAATCAGGTGGTCCTCTTATTGCAAACTTCACAGCATGGATACAGGAGATGGCTGTTGATTTATTTTCCCTCAGCAGAAGAACAGCCAGGTGAAAACTACATAAAGCAGGAATTATGCTATGCTGTGCAAAATTTCTGTTTGGCTTGAGAGTATGTGAGTCAAGAAAACAATCACTGGATAGTGCAATGGGTGAAGAAGTGGCACAACAGGCAACACACATTGCTCTAGTTATCACTCACCATATTATTTATTATCCATATATAAATATTATTCATGAATTGTGAAAAAGCAAGGAAAGGACTCGAGTAAATCAATTGACAGACAATTGAGGCTTACTGGCATGAATTCCAGTAGGGTTCAGGTGCTCCCAGCCTTCCTTGCCATACAAGTAATATTTATGTCTGTTATTAAAGTCTCCATGCAAAAACACCAGGCTTATTTTAGATTCTGACTTAAGCTTATAGAGAGGACAGCTGACAATCTACTGATTAATTTATAAGTCCAAGGGCTCATCATGTGGTCGATTTCAATATATCATTTGGATAGATTTAGTAGAATGTAAATTGACACTTTCTGTTTACCCTCAGAAGGAGCCAGACTTGGGAACCTGGCATTTGAAATCTGTCAATCTTAAGTTCCCTTTAACTGCTTTTGCAACTGCCTTTTGCATTTTCTTCAAAATATTACAAGTGGGCTAGCCTTAGCAATCACAGACCACTAGAAACTTTCAAACTCTAAACAGGACATTTTAAAAATTGCCTCAGGTTTAAGAGCAGTTACAAGCAGGAATTGGTAATGCTTTCTTTAGTGACAGCCACTAAAGTACATCTAGTGCAGATGCGTGGACAACCACAGATATCTGATTTGCATTTGTGCTGCTCTCCTGATCACACAAAGTGTAGAAGGGCTTCAGCTAGTGCCACTCAGATCTTTCGTAGCACAGAGTATGGATGAGAAAAATCTGTGCATTAAGAAAGAAAAGAGAGGCTTATGGTATCCTTATGTGTATTTTAACTCAAGAACAACAGACAGTGTCAAATAAGTTTTTTTCTTCTTTTCATATCTATGTACATTTATCCTATACAACAATTCGCCAAAAGGTCAGTCCTATGGCCTTACTCAGAACTGTATCCAATTAAAATTTTGGTGAAAACCAACAAAAAATGGGTGTCTCTTACAGTTGCCATCCAAATTATTCACTTAGAGGCCTAAAGTTAACTGGTGAAATAAATATTCTAGACAGGCTTTCAGAAAACTTAAACAACTTTGTAGGCTACCACTGCATTTGTAATATTAGAAAAGTATATGGTTATAATAGTTTTCTAAAAACAGAAGGTATTAAATGCTGTTAAAGTTCATTCCATCCCTTTATGACCATCCTCCAACCTGCTGACAGTGTATAAAGTGAAGGGAAAACCAGAAGGTTGTTTCCTTTGTTTACAGGTCTTAAAAAAGGAGTCAGGTGATTAAAACAGAGATAGGTCAGAAAAACTCTGCACAAGAAAATTAATTTCGCTAAATCTCAAATTTTCAGAAGCACCCAAGTACTACTTTGTCTCACATAGCAGCACCTTGGCAGATAATTACTTCTTTTAAGGCCCTGCTTTCAACAGGAGGTTGGATCACATGATCTTCAGAGGGCCCTTTTAACCCAAACATTTTATGGTGATTCTACAGTTCTTCAGGCTTGGGAAATGTAAGACTAAGACAAAACACTTCACAAAGGAATCTTTATTTCCTTATATACCTTTATAACTTTGATCCCAAGTCCCTTACCAACTGTAGGTCACTTGCAACAACAGAAGGTTTCCTAGTCAATAGCAATAATGGCACAGCTAGGCAGGAGCATTTAACAGTTCTCATTTTCTGGAATATGCTGACTACTTAGCTATTTTCCCCTATTTTGTCATATTTAGGATATTTGTTCTGGGTTTGAAGCATTTGGACAGGGAACACTTCCTATTTGGATGAATTAGTGAAGGAGAGCAGAGAGGAACTTTTTAAAATCAGCTGTTTCTCCTAGCTGCTTAGCTCTGTGGATATTTAAAATACATCTACATCTTGGGGTAATAAAAGCATTTGGAATTTATTATATGGCCAATATGGAGAAATTTACTTGTAAAAGAATGGAGACAAGCTTTCTTTAAACACTGCTGTTGAAGAGAGAGGCTCAAGGAAAACATAAAAGCATATGTTGGGTGCTGAGCTTGTCTTTCACTGTGGTTACCATTTTGACTAAGTACCTACTTGCCTTTAGAGACCATCATCAATTCTGAGAGCCGCAGGTTTGCCTCTCCCTCAAGCAACATTTCAAATGAAATGGTACTGCTTAATTAGGCAGCTGATTTCTTCAGGCAACTATGAAAGAAAAGTCAGAAGTTTAATTTAGATGTGTGTGAAGACATAAAGTACCAGTGGAGGTACTGCAGGATACCTATAGTGTAGATATACTGAGATCACATATGGTTTATGGAATCTTGAAAGAAGTGAACACGGGTGATTCTGAATTGCTCTTGATGCGACAAGTCTGCAGAAAGAGCAGGGGAAGGGAAAAGAGCAGAGAGTTTTCAGATGGTACTTCCTGTGTCAGCTCAGCCACCACAACACGCTTCTAGAAGTTCTATACTTCAAGATATTTCCTAACAAATGTATTCTTGCACATTTATACTGCATATGATTTAATGAATCCACAAGAGTGGCCTGGAGGATTGCAGAGCCCACCCCAGTCTCAGATGTATAACTAGCGATAAATTTTTTCTGGATCTTGTTTGCCTCTGCTGCTAAGTGCAGATGGTGCAGATACTGCAACATGTGCAAAAGTGATTTTCTTAGTCATCCCAGAAATCACTGAGATGAGGATACAGTTACTTGGGCTGACTGAAAAGGAACATGCAGGAAAAAGTTTGCAGGTAATATATAAGGTAATGAGGGGGTTTTTCCACTGTTTTCCAACATGTAACAGAAAAATATTCTCATTTGTTAGTATTATTTTGACAGTGAATAATCTATTATTTTTTTAGTACTTTTCTCTTAAATCACTATTGCATTATATGCTCTCATAGATCTGTTACAAAATTTCTTGTTCAGACCCTCACCAGAGAATAAGCATGAAAGACATCACTGTACATGCATGTGTACCTATTCTGTCTCTAGATACTTGACTATCAGAAAATTTGATAAGCAGCAGCCTTAACTAAAACCATTCAACCCTCTATAAGCCTGTTTTGGACAGCATTATTCATACAAGGGACACATCATCACACTGAAACTGTATAAGGTCTTTGCGAAATATAAATTGACCTTGTGGCCTGATCCTGCCATCAGTCTGGGGTAAATCTAAAGTCACTCCAGTGGAATCAATGTATGGACTGATCGATTGATTGACATGACACGACGTGGAACCTGAGTGCAATTTAACTTATAAATAAGTTAAAGATTTGCCAAAGTTGTATGTGAAGAAGCTGCCGCACGCAATTATGCAACATTCTTCATGTTAACAAGGCAAAAGTAGGGCACAAGCCCTAGAAGAAAACTACCTTAGTGCCTAGAAAATAAATGTTTAACTGTTTTTTTCTAACATGCAAGTCACAGCTTCATATTCTGGTTTATGACATAAAACTAAAAGAATTGTACATAATTAATTTGATAATCTAAATAGTCAGCTGTTATGCTCAAATGAAAGATACACATAAATACATTGTATACAGAAAACCTAACTCGGAGATACAAAACTTGGTGTCCGTTCTCTAAAGTAAAAGCAAGACATTTGGGATTACTGAAATACGATGTAAGCCTTCGGAATTCCCATCGTTGCAAAACTGCAAAACTGGCCTGTGGCCACGAGAGGGCAGAAAGAACAGTCCTTCTAAAGCTTGATTTCTGGGAGAATCCTGTATTTCCTCACAGAACCTGGGCTGTAAATTGCCACAAGAAGCTCCTGGAGGAGTTAGGAAAATGCAAACTACACAGTCAGCTTTACAAAATCTACCTAATGAACTTTCAGCCTTAACAAATCTGGTCATCTCAACTTTCTGTCTTTAAATAACTATTCCTAGAACAAGGAAATTAAAAGAAAAAAGAAAAAAAAAAGAAAAAAACACCTAAAAAATTACAATGGCATTTGACATAAAGCCTGAAGAGAGGATTTCTTGCAGTGTGTATTATTAAGTTGTGTATCAATGCTTTCTAACTTTTGCCTTTTAACACCAGCTTAGGGATAAGAATACATATAATTTCTCACTTCAATAAACAGCTTGATCTGGCTCTTTTTGGATCTGAATGCATGTGTAGTTCTCACAATATCATGGCTATTAAAAGCAGTAAGAAGTCCAGAGAATGATGTCTCAGTCTTCTCCACTGAAATGCTCACATCCTTCTATTTTAGGGGGAAAGTATTAATTAGAAAAATTACTTTTCTCCCTATTTAGCTGAATGGGACTCATCTTTCCTTGGCCCACCACCATGTAGGCAACATAGCTTTATTCACTTAGAAATTATGTTTTTATTTTTGGTTTCCACTGGCTATGTCACATTTCACCATCTGAAGAATACACACCTTGGAGATGGTACTGGTTTAAGACTGCCTTAGCAAGTCATCTTTTCTGCATTAGTCAATTGAAAGGTTATAAGATCCCTGACCTGAGATCATATACCTACCACAGCAAACCACAAATTGCTATTTTATCTGTCTGGCAGAGCCATCAATTTATTTTAATCCCTGCGAGGGGAATATTCTGCTTAGGAAGGCGGATTATTCTTTGAATTCAAGGGATGTCCTGTTGTAAGGCTCCTTCCTCCCTTTGCCCCAGCAAAAGGGATAGTTTTCTTTATCTGACTTTCCACATAACTGCTAGAGTGTGGGAACAACCTTCAAAACCACTTCCAGGCACACGAAGGACAAAGTGATTGGGAGCATGGATTCAGCAAGGGGAAGTAATGGCTGACCAACTCGATGATGATCTGCAGTAAAATGACTACCTGGTAGACATAGTGAGAGCAGTGCACACTGTTTACTTTAAGTCATGCTTTTGACACTATTCCCCATAAAATCCTCATAGAGGACTTGATGAATTATAGCCTGGATGAGAAGACTGAAAACTGGTTGAATGGCTGGGCCCAGAGAGTGATGATCAGTGGTACAAAGTCTAGTTGGAGTCCAATAAGGAGCAGTGTACCCCAGGACCCAATACTGGGGACAGTCCTGTTCAATGTCTTCATTGATGATCTGGACTATGGGGCAGAGTGCATCCTCAGCAAGTTTGCTGATGATAGAAAATTGGGAGGAGTGCCTGATACACCAGACGGTCATGATGCCAACCAAAGGGATCTGAACAGGCTAGAGAAATGGATTGATAGGAGCCTCATGCAATTCAACAAAGACAAGTGGAAAGTCTTGCATGTGGGGAAGAACAACCCCAACACCAGTACATGCTGGAGGCTGACTAGCTGGAAAGCAGCTTTGCAGAAAAGGACCTGGGGATGCTGGTGGACACCAAGTTGGACAGGGGACAACACCATGCCTTCTCTATAAGGAAGCTAAATGGTATCTGGACTGCATGAGGAAGAGTGGCCAGCAGGTTGAGGGAGGTGATCCTTCACCTCTACTCAGCACTGGTGAGGCCACAACTGTAATACTGGGTCCAGTTCAGGACTCCCCAGAATAGGGGAGATGGAGCTACTGCAGGAAGTCCAGTGAAAGCCACTAAGACAATGAAGGGCCTAGAACATCTCTCATACGATGGAAGGCTGAGAGAAAGGGACTGTTCAGCCTGGAGAAGAAAAGGCTCAAGGGGGATCTCAGCAATGTGTACAAATACTTGAAGGGAGTCTGCAAAGAAGATGGAGCCAGGCTTTTTTCATTTGTGCCCAGTGACAGGACCAGAGGCAATGGGCCCCAACTGAAACACAGGAGAGTCTGTCTGAACATAAGGAAGCACTTTAGACTGTGAGGGTGACTGAGCAATGGCCAGGTTGTCCAGAGGGGCTGAAAAGTCTTCCTCCTTGGAAACATGGTCCTAGGAAGCCTGCTTTAGGTGGCCCTGTCTGAGCAAGGGACTGAGTGACCTCCAGATGTCCTCTCCCACCTCAAACATTCTGCAAATCTGTGATTTTGTGATGTCCATCTTTCCCCTACACCACTGTCACATCAGCACAGAACATCAGCACAGAATCCACTGCAGCCTGGTAAGGGAGCTGTACAGAGATGTATGAAGGACCTTCACCGTCACAGTTATTTGTTTTCCAAAGGAACTCACTAATCTGGAGATACAGGTGCCAGTGAAACATATAACTTAGGTACTGATAGATTTACATGCGGGGGTGACCTCTTTTGTGTGAAGATTGAGAGTGTAGAAGTTATGTCCTAAGCCTTTTTCCTCCAGTCAGCACACCCTCTATAACAACAAATGAGGCAGGTCATTCCCATCGTATCTTAAAACCACAACTGTAAATCTTCCATAGTATTTTTTTGGAAGGAAATAACAGATTTTTCAGCAGTTGAGTAATAAATGAAATGAATGAAAAGATTCTGCTTAGCTTTTCCATACATCCAGCTCTAGACTAAGATGAAGCATGAAAAAGAAACACAGAAAATATTTTTTTTCAGATTATATTGAACTTGTGAACTATGGAAATCACTGATACAGTTATATCACTTGCACATGGCACAAATATTAAAGAGTAGTTCACTTTAATGTGATGGCCAAGTCATCCATGTTAAAAACAAACCAGTGGTCCAAAATCATAATAAACACATTACTGGCTCTACTGGATATTAATAACACGACAGTGCATTTAATAGGTATTCAGAAAAGATATTTATGTATTATCACTTGCCAAAAGACATGCTTTCAGGTTTTTTTTCACACTGCTTTTCCAAGAAAAGTAGGACCTCCAGCTAATTTTGTTCTGACTGGTGAGAAAAAGAGAACAAAAACACTCTTTTCAAACATATCCATTTATTTTGATGCCAATTCAACTCAAACAAAAACCACATTGAGAGAAAAGGTCAGCAGAAGAAAGTAAACCAGATCAAAATCTATCAGTATGTCTGTCAAACATAGGAAGGCAGAAGCATCCAGCAAGCCAACTAACCAGAATCCAAACTCCACCAGTGGCCAGGTCCAACTGTTTGAAGGATGGCGTGAAAATCCCACACAGGACCTAAACAAAGAATGTTGGTATCTTCAAGAGTGGGAATAAAAATTGACACTTCACGGAAGTCCTGCTGTTGTGCTGCCTGCCTTACTTGAAATCTACTTAGGCTCAGCCAATTTGTCAGAAATGGAACCGACACCCATATGATTTCACTCAATTATTCCCAATCAATTTTCTGTAACTGGCTTGACTTGTGGTTGTATTTACTGCTTTATTCAGGAGAGGTAAAACTGCACATCGCCTATGTATGTCTTGGATCCCAGATGCCAGGTGTTCTCTAACATCCTCCCCCCTCATACAACAGTTAACCACCTGCTGGCATCACCAGCTGTCTCATTCTCTGTATGTCACTCCAGAAGATCCCAAACACCCTCTCACTGTGATGTCAAATTCTACCAGAACACAAGACAAAGCACAGTCACAGTGCAGTGGACTGAACAAGAAGGCAGGCTTAGTTCTGAGTTCTGCCCTTCACAGTTTCTTATTAATGTTTTCTTCCAAAGAGACAGACAACAAAGCTTGGGATGAGAGAGGCTATTCCCCAAAAATTGTCTCCTCTTTTGGAATAATATCTCTTTGGGGTTCTGTAAACACAATATTTGAAAGGTTATTACATTTAGAAATCAACTTTTGTATAGGTATCATTTCTCAGAATAATAATGTATCATTTTCCTATACCTTCCTGCCTTCTCCCACTGGAAGCTTTTTCTCATCAAAGCCCCATAGTGAGATGATTCATTCTCTTGACCATGAATTTATGAAAGCTCTGGGGCTGAAATGTGTATGATCATGGCTCCTCCTTTGGACAGATATCATCCTGGAAACTAGTAAGTTCTTTTGTGGGTGATTTCCCCTAGATCAATAAGGATTTGGGACTTCAGTCACTGAGTTGTAATCCCCTTGGCTTCTTCTATCAAGGAATCAGGCCAGTTTGCCAGGGAACAGAACTGAACAGACAGGGTGTGTCTTTCCGCATGCATTGGACTGCATCCAGAGACCACTGATCATAGGGATGTCTTGGACCTTGATCTGGATCCTGCTGCTAAAGGGAAGCGTGAATGGATACGAACTTGCGGTCCCCAAGCCAGTCACCTGGAAGTGCTGTGCAATGAAAATTTTTCTGGAGATGAAGGCAAGTTTTAGGATTTGCATGGTGGCTTTGGACTAGTGCAGCTGCAGGGACATGGTATATATACGTTCAGTACCCTTTTGATGAGGGCGTATGGGTTACTGCCTATCAGTGGCGCTTGTGTTGATACGCTGGGTAAGACTGCAAGAGGGGTGTAAGCCTGTATGTAGATTGTGGATTTGGAGCTGAATGCAGTCAGATCATGATCTGGTGCTACGGATGATGATTGAAATGCGAGGAGACCGATGAAGTAAAATTGATGGCATAGATCCCTGCCTCAGTGGGCATCTGCTGCTGTGGAGTTGCAAGGAAAACCTATGAAATGTGGCATCTCCCTATATGTGCAACAGGCAGAGGTAAAAAATCTACTAGTCACAGGCTCCATCTGTAATTCTGGCAGGCAGAAATACATGTCTGAGAAAGGTTAATAAAGCCGGATAGAGAGGAAATTCTACTAAGTTCTGA
The DNA here is from genome assembly GCF_003945595.2 of Pipra filicauda. NCBI lineage: Eukaryota > Metazoa > Chordata > Aves > Passeriformes > Pipridae > Pipra > Pipra filicauda. Next base: position 888,056 of record NW_024105075.1, read on the forward strand.
ATAATGTGGACTCAGAAGTGCATTACATTATAGAACCACAGCAGTTCTGCTGGAAGGAATGTATACCTTCTGTTTCTTGCCCACTTGCAGACTGTGGATGAACAACTTGGAATATTTTTCTCATTGCAAGCCAATTGTACTTGAATCTGAATCACCAGGATGAGATTCCCCCAGTGCTCATGTAGCATATAGCAGACCACCCAACACTCTATGAATTGCCAGCGTGATAGAACTAATTTGATTTTTTTTCACTTGAATATGCCACATCAGCTTCTTCTCTTCAAAACCATATGGCCCAAACCCCCAGATGTCCTAGAAGAATAACATACTTAAAATATTTTCAAATTAGTTTCCTATTTCAATAAGACAAAGCAAAGCCTTTTGCATTTCATTGACATATTCCAGAGAAGGAGAAGGCTTGATCATAATATCTTTTTTTGTCAAAGTTTTGCATAAGTCAGGATGGCAAACATGTCCCAGTGAGATGAATATATATTGCACTGTTCTCCTTGAGACCCCTCAGATTCCTCTTGCCATTTTAAAATCTATATCTGAAACCTAGCAGACCACTAAGAGCACAGCAGCGCAGAAGTGGCTTAAAGGTACAACTGAAAATGTAAGGGGGTCAAACAAAGGCCTCTCAGCCTTCTCCATGTGATGAGCCACTGGGTTTTAGTCAAAAGTTCTGTCACAGCTTGTGGAGAGCAGAGTGCTTCCCTTTGTATTTGTGAACTTATACTAGACATTACTACATGCCCCTACTGTGCTTGTCATAGGGCAAGTGGGCTCCTGGGGCCTTCCTCAAGATTCTCCCAGAAGAAGCAGGGCACAGATACAAGGGAATGCTCTGCTGGCTTTTGGTGGATGGGGGAGGAAGCAATAGTGCTTCTTCGTCTACTCCATCTCAGAGAGAAGACTCTTTGTCACTGTGAACTGGAGCCTCACTGGGTAAAAAGTGCAAGTCCTGGTGCTTTTCTCTTGCACAACAGAGCAGCTCACAACAGAGGTAACTTGTTTAGGTATAAATGCCCACATGGCATTCTGGAGAGCACAGGAGTTTATACTGACCTAACACAGCACTTCTCCACACAAACAGCTAATCAACCAGTATTGAAATACTGGTGAAAGAAGGACTAAAGCATTTCCTGTCAGCACAGAAGTAGAAATAAAAATCATGGTAATTAAGGAAAAAAAATTCTTTTCTTTTAAAAGTATCATGGATTTAATATCCTTTTCAGAGTGAGACTGAAACTTTATAGTGAATCTGAATTCACCAAGTGAGACTTTCTAAGTCCAAACTTCCTCCTCTGACTACTTGATAGCTTACTTCTAGCTTATATTCATCAATAACAGAAAACAACAGCATCATATCTCTTTAATCTGCCTCCTTTTTTTGGTTTGGTTTTCTTTTGTAGCCCAGTACAATAACCAGGTAGCAGTAGTAAAAGCAACCGCTGTTTCTTGTCGACACTTGCCAGAATTAGGCAGAACTCATGTTTCCTCCTCAGTATCCAGGTGGACTAGCAAATTCTTTGATATTTGGTATTTTATCCTGCATCTTCTCCCAGAAGTTCATATATGAAATATGATGCTACCACATGACCTGCACCAATAGTGTGGAGAAAATGAGGGACCTGAAATCCTACCAAGAACCTTTGATTCAAATGAGGTACTAACTCCACTTCAAATTCCTTCTTGTCCAACTGTCTCACAAGACAGGTAAGGGCATAACTTGTAAAGGTAAATTATTCCATTAGAAGTATTTTAGATCAATTTACTCTTACCAAAAGTATTTTCTCATAGTTATGTTTTTCTGGCAAGACACATTTTTTTCTTTTTCCTTTAATGAACCAAAATATCCTCTACTTTGTGCAATAATCCATCAGTTTCCTAGGAAATATGTTCATTACAACTGAAAAGAGGACTGCTAAAATACATTTTACTGTGGCTTTAGCACTCAAAATCTCCTGAAATAATTTTCATAAATAATAAAACCAATATGTGTATTACATTTCTAATTTGGAAAAAATGAGCATATTTCAAAAATGAATCACCAACATCTATCATGCTAGTCTTTGATCTACTCCTGTTTTAAACAATACCTTTTTCTAGATTACAGGTTGACCTAGAATGACTGAGAAAAACTTTTCAATTAAAATTTAAAATTACAGGAAGTCTGCATTTTGCTTTCATAGTCATTAATGTGTAATTGTGAAGTTCCAGGAATCAATGTGTTCTTATTGTATTTTGCAGGCTCAGTCATACTATTAGCTAGGTTGCTGGATATGGCAGAATTCCTGCAGTTTTCAAAGGTCTGTAAAGCTGAACCTCTTCACTGCTTGGTACTCCCAGCAATTTTTTTTAATCTAAATTTCTGGTTTTCCTATACATTACAGATTCCAGAGTGAGCCTCAAATCCTCCAGTGTTCTTTCATGTGAGATTTTATCTCTTTTTTTAGCACAGTCAGGTCTTAGTTTCCATCTTTCTGACAGCCTTCTGGTTTACTACTACTGATAACTTCTTCCATTATTTGTAATGTCTCATATACAACATCTGAATTCCAGTCACAGTACTTTGATGTTATTGAATAAGCACACTTGTCAAACTGCATCTTGATGCCTCCCACTTATATCTCTGCCCTGAGGCAAGTTTTTGCAGTATTCCTTCCAGTACAGGAATTTAGTGAATTTCCATCTGCACTTTTTTAACTATTGATAGACTTGAAAGTTTACTGAATTATAGGTCTGATCTAAATTGTAACAAATGTACAGGTAGGAATCATGTTGGCTACACAAGATACCCAACAAAAGGAAATATTATGCTCAAAATGGGCTGTGATGTCAGGATCTGAATGCATTAGCAAAGCATCTTTCAGGTGACAATCATGTTAGACCCAACTCTGAAACACAAACATGAAAGGCTTACAAACATAGACAGGTTGTAACATTCTTTTCTCTGTGAACAGGAAAATCTGTATTGTAACGCATGTAAGTAAACTACATTTTTCTGCTACTGTAAACACACACTCACATGAAATCAGCAATCCATGCCTGGAAAGAAGATGGTTGCACCTTTTACAGTATCATACATGTTTTTAAAATGTTGCATTTTTTCCTAGTCACATAAATACAAACAAATAAACAGATAGAACAGTTGTTCTCAGCTTTTAAAAATAATGCACCCATGAATTTCAATACATTATCTTCCTGGACTAGAAGATATAGTATATATATATATATATATATACAAAAAAGATAGGTACAGATTATACCCTATGATCAGGTAGTCAGATTCAGTGTTGATATACTAAGATTTCTTATATATATATATATAGGTTTATTGGAAAGAGTTAATTTTAAAAAGCTCAGTCAATCCCATTAAAAAAAAAACCCACTGAATTCCAAATCAATATGTTGCTCAGTGACTATGCCACTTGACAAGTATTGTGGACTATGGGAGATGTGTAGTGATACAGTCGGTGCTGAGGATGTGAAGTGCAGAAAAAATACATTTCAGGTGCTCTTTACTTTGGATTAACTCTAGTGTGATTCCAGGGACTGAGGGTCCATTTGTGGCTGCAGTACCCTCCTGGTGAATTTCTGGAGTACATCTTCCAGATAATTTCATCCAGAAGGAACCCAGTTCATGTACTCCAAGGCCAAGGCACTGCAACATAGAGACTATTGGACGATTCATGTCAAAAGTAGACTCCTGATCCAGATTAAAATGCCAGTGTGAATAAGAACTCTCTTTCCAAAGACCTTCTGGAAGTTGTTGGCAACACACACCTTTTGATGTGTTGGCTTCATGCACTGATCAAACCTGGAGCCCTTCACAAGCTCACAATTTAAGACACTGTATTCATACACTCTGGTTTGAGCTCCCCACAACAAAACAAATATGAAGGGGAAAATGTAACTTTTTAATAACAAAGGAGGCACTAGCAAACTGATGTTCTGATCCCAGAACATTAGTTGTTTAGTGGTGTGGGGGTTTTCCCAGAACAAAGGAGCCAGAAAGCTGGAAGTTGTCTGTCGGAATTCAGAATAATTCTATAATTGTGGAAGTTATAAATGCTAATAGTCTCTACTAAATCATTGACTATATTACTGAGACTCTTAAGGATTGTTCATGATCCAATCTTTAAAAATGTGTTCAACATAGCCCTCTTTTGACAGTCTCTGGGCTGAGACATTTTTTAATGTGTCCTTGAGATCTTCAATATCAGCTATAAATGATCCTTTGTGAGAAGGAGACTTGAAAATATTTTAGGTTTAACACAGTCCTATTTGACTTCAATAGATGATCAGACCTTTGTATATAATGTTTCTCTTTTATGTCTAAGGTAAAGTGCTTGTTCTGCAACTTAGTAGCCCATAGATAGCACTCAGCAGGAATGGTTTATTAAAGTTTCCAATGAGAGTTGGCCTAATGAAGACAAACATCACAGCAACACAGGTGACTTGGCATCTGCCTGCCTACTTTCAGAAAGGGGAAACAAAGCTGTAGATAGAACTTAAGAAATAGATGCTTCGGTTCCTTCAGAAACTAAAAACCTGAAAAGTTTTCTGATAATCTGTGGCACATCAGATTCTTATTTTGGTTCATCATACGGTACAAACATATTGTCCTTTGCTCCCTGGCAAAATGGATAAAGGAACAGCATCAGACAGCAGCAGTGACGCTGAACCACACAGAAGGAACTATATGACAGAAGGACACTGCACTGCCAAGAAACCAGGGAGAAAAAACCACAATGTACCAGCCCTGTCTGTGTGTTGTAGATTGTGAGCTCTTCCATAGATTTTCCTAAGATTTATTTAGATATCTAGGACTTTGCCACAGTTTGAGTCAAACAGAGAAGTTTCTGGAGCTGTTATTGTAAATTACCTAAAAGTCTATACTCAAAACCAATGTTACGATTGTAATGTCCATTGAAATGCTCACAGTCACATAATAATGAGCCTATTTCCTCTCATGTTTTAAGAGATGTGTGCTTGGGGATGTTATTCTACCTTTGAAACAATGTAAGACAAAATCAGAATTAGAGGAACCTTACAACTGTAACACACCATAAGCCTGAATACAGGTAGTACCTGTAGAATGGCACTTTTTCCCAGTATAGATTAATAAGAAACACCCCTTCCCCTTCGTTTCCAAAGTAATGCTCAGTGCCAGAAAAGATTAATAACATTTCTGCTTAAACAAGAATTTCTTTAGCTGATACACATTGCTCCATCAGGAACACACATCCAGAAACCTAGAGCAATGCCATACTTTGGAACATAGTGCAGAGAAACTGTGCCCTGTCAGAGCAAGTTGGAATATCTCCATGATTCACCACAGCCTGTGCTGTGATAGCAGTGCTGTGGTTACACTGCGGTCAACAAAGGCACTCCTACTGGTCTGCAGTCATGTCCAGCTGCTTCACTCCTTAGTAAAAAAACACACAATATCAGAAAAAGATGGTGGTAGAGATAAGGTGTAGCTAAACGAGAATGGGGGTCACTCAGTGATGGAAGGGCTCACTCACTTTGGCTCTTATACAATTACAGAATCATAGAATATCTCAAGTCGGAAGGGACCCATAACAATCATGAGTACAACTTCCTGCTCCTTGCAGGACTTGACTCCCTAATAAGATGGTTGGATGTGCATGTATTCTCCTGACTGAAAAATTCTTGCAACCCAAAAGAAAAGGAAGTTTTAAATTTTCTGTGAGTTTGATGTCCAACTTTATAACTCTGTAAACCAGAACTATGTGAGGTGAACACGCATCAAAACACATCAAACTGATTGATTTCAAATTACACCAACATATGGAAATGTACTGAGTATCCTCAGCCACTAGCACATCTATATGAAGTGGCTGACACAGTTTGCATTCAGTGTGAATTACAGCTACTAAACAAAAACGTTTCTCTCCCCTCTCTAGAGATGGAGAGCAAAAGTTTTCAAAGGCATAAATAAGAAATTCTGAAATCAGTGGGAATTAGATACTAAAGCTTCCATCTGTGCTACTGCATATATTTGCTGTCCATATGCCACTTACGTAGTACTGGGAGGACAGCACAGGTATCTACATGCTGGCATCTGGGACTCAATTACACTGCAAGATGTACATGCTGCATGTATCTATCACCTTCTTTCTTCCTCTCACAGATCAAAACATAATAGACTTCATCCAACCTTCATTAAACAATTGCCAATCAGTGTTGTACTAACTTTTCCTAGTGACAGTTCACCATAACAGCATTACTCACAATAAGCTGAGTAAGTCAGAGCCATGAAAATAAAGCCAAGTTGTCATTGTTTAAAATATTTCAGGTAACCATCACTGTTGCTGCCACAAAAAGATATTTTGGAGGGTGGTTTTTTCTGGTTTTTTTCTTTCAGATATAAAGAATTCAGGAAATTCCTTCATTGCTGCAATCTTCCCTGGAGAGCAGAAGGGGAGCATGGAGGAATTGTACTACCTGTACTGCCAGAAGACAAGAGAACAAAGAACCTCCATGTACATTTGTTAAAGGACAAAAGACATAAATGCCTTATGGTAGTGGTATAGACTCTTGGCCAGTGTAGGCTACACATACACTTCTCATCGTCAAAATATTTAAGGGAAGTGCTTTTACCAAGAAAAGAACCAGACAGCTAACAGGTTGGACAGCAATGTAGAGATGTGCAAGTATTTGCATTCCAAAAATGGGCACTTTAAGCTTTTATTCTTTCCACAATACCTAAATAATAATGTGGACATATATTGGTACTCACAAATCTCCACACAGTATTTTGCTGAAAACACTTGAAGTTCCTAATTTACATATTTATTTTTTGTCCATCATTTGATAATTATTTCCTGTTGGCTGTTCCCCCAAACACCCTTCCTGACCTTGAAATCTCACTTATGGCCTAATTTACAGCATCCACAAATACCATAGGTATAAAAATGAAAAGTCAGCGCTCAGCTTTTTCAGAAAGCTATTGTAAAAGAAGAGATCTGTCTAGACAATAGCTGAGGGGTAGAACTCTGGGGTATGCTTCTGGAGTCAAGGCTCCTTTTCCTAGCCTCTTACTACAGCCAATTTTTTCTTTAGAATATAGTGGGATTGGTGCCACCTCCACTGAAACCAGTTCCAAAACTTCTTGTTCATCACAACAACATAAGCTAAAAAAAAAAAAAAAAAAAACAAAAAAAAAAAAAAAAAAAAAAAGAAAGACTTCCTGATAGATGAGCAAATGATGATGCGAAATCTCTGCTGAAATCTACTGTACTTGGGTAGGTTTCAAATCACCATTACTGACTTTTAAGGAAGCTCTGGAAGCAGAACATGTTGCTTAGGGCTCAGAAAAGTCCAAGAATATTCCTGCAGTCTTCCTTGGAGAACAGGAATGGAAGACGCAGACTCTGACATCCAAGAGTTAAAACGTGACTCAAAGACTGGAAACATGCCTCCCAGCCCTTGTTCTCTGTGTTACCATAAGATAACCTCTAGGTAAAAGGATCATGGAATATCTCAAGTTGGAAGAGACTCATAAGAATCATCAAGTCCAACTCCCTGCCCCTCACGGGACTACCTAACACTAAACTATGTGACTAAGAGCACTGTCTAGACGCTTCTTGGACCCTAACAGACTTGGTGCCATGATCACTTTTCTGGAGAGTCTATTCCAGTGACTGGCCACCCTCACAGTAAAGAACCTTTTCCCAATATCCAGCCTGAACTTCCCCTGACACAGTTTCATGCCATTCCATTGTGTCCTATCACTGGTCACCAGAGAGAGGAGATCAGCACCTGCCCCTCCACTGCCCCCCTTGAGGAAAGTGCAGACTGCGTGGATGTCACCCCTCAGCATTCTCTTCTTAAAGCTGAACAAACCAAGAGACTTCAGCCACTCCTTTTAAGTCTCGCCCTCGAGGCCTTAACACAGCACACAGTTGTGTTAAGTAACTGTGCACAACAGCACACAGTGCTCGAGGTGGGGCCACATCAGTGCAGTGTAGAGCGGGACAGTCACTTCCCTTAGTTGGCTCGCTGTGCTGCGCTGGATGCACCTCTGTGCAGAGAAGGCCCCTCACTCAGCACCCTTTTCAGCTAATGAATCCACAGGAGACAGACTTTGTCCAGGCAGAACTCTCTTGTAACTTTATTATTCCATTTATATACAGAATAAGGGTCCGAACTATCAAGCCAGGCCAGAATTTACTTATCTGCACACATTCCACACAGACACTCCTGTGGCTGCCTTCAGCCACAAAGAACAATCATGTCAAGCAGCTTTCCAGCTTGACCTTGAGATTCTTCTCACACACACACTAATCTGAGCTCTGGCTCACTCAGGACCACAATATTTTTGCTTTAATATTTTCTTCTTCTATCATCCAGATGGCTGTTGTTGTCTTGCTAAGCTGCTCCTACACCCCTGGATAAAGCTGGCTCTTACGCCTGCCAGGGCACACTGTTAACTCATCAGATCTCTTTCCCCAGGGCTGCTCTCCAGACTTTCATCCCCCCATTTGCACATATAACCAGGATTACCACATCCCAGGGGGAGAATCCAGCACCTGCGCTTGTTAATTGATGCTGATGGGACTTCCAACTCAGAAGCACGGCAAGGTGCTGTGATCCCATAGTGATACGATTGGTGCAAGACTGTATAATGATCTCGAAACAAGAATTTTCATTGCTCTTGTGCTTTTGTTTTCTAAATATGCGATCCCTTGGATTATTTGTTGTCCAGGCACACTAGTGTAAAGTCCCTAATCAATCCAACTGAATCCCATTCTGAAGAGAAAAAGAAGCCCAGAAACAAGCCTTCCCTTTTCCACAAGGTGGAAATTGCCTAGATGGCATATAGTCTGTGTCTCTGCATTTCTCCCCTCACATCGTGAGAGGAAAGCTTTTAGCCAACTCAGGTGTTAACACCTCATGAGAAAGCAGACGAGTCACAGCAAGTACATGCCCCATCTCAGAAAACCAGCGTAGCAGTCAGAAAGGGAGAAGAGGTTTGCAAGCTACTTTATAAACTTACGTTCATGACATCCATTTTTTGTTTGTCTTTGGCAACTCTCACAGTGAACTGTTACCACAGAAAAGTTGAAGCTACCTGTACCCAGGTAGCCACAATGCTGGTGGTGCTACTGTAGAGGCAAAATAGAGTAGCCACTCCTCCACCCTAAATTTCTGTAATACACAGAAACCAGGTAAGCAGCAGGGCTACAGTAACCCCAATAGCAACAGTTTCGCTGACCTCCATGAAACATACCAGAGATACAGGCCAGAAATTAATTAAAAATTTACACTACTGAAAGCGGTTATAGAGGAGAAAGCTGAAGTAGGCAAAATGCAAATGAAGTATTTTCATGGTTGTGCCTGTGATAGTAGCGCCACAAATTTCAGCAGGGGAAGTATAAGAAGCCTAAATAAATATGTTTACTATATACCCTGTAAATAACACTTCAGGAAATATCCACAGTGAGAATTAATCGATTTTTTATTGAGGCAATACAGCTTTTTCATAAGAACCATATAAAAGTATTTAAATAATATCCCACACTTAGGGTTGTTTTAAATATAACTTTCTAGTAAATAATGCACTATTAAATTATGCTGATATTGGTATTTTCTATATATGTGCAGAACTTTTGGCTGTGAAAGTATAGTACATAGGGCAAGTACCGACGTTACTGACTCTGTGGTTCTAAAACTAGTGGTAAGAGGGGTGTGATTGCTTGTGCTTGTTTTTAAGTCATTTTGTATGAGGTATATGAAATTTATTAGGAAAAAAATGAAGAATATATTTTCCAGTGCATCTCTGCATAACTAATCTGTGGCTTTTACATATGCTGGCAAGGAGCTGGTAAAGTTGGCTTTAAGAGGAGAACGAAATGAAGCAATGCCCAGTGCTACCCAGAAGATGCCAAGATGCAGGGAGAACACAGGAAGAACAGCTCATGAAAGCTTCTTTTTCTGGGTGGTGGAGTCACAGCCGAATTCAGATTGGAAGAGATCTCTGGTTCCAAACCCCATGCACAGCCAGGCCCTCTCCAAGTTACAGCCAAAATACTACAATTACATACTCTTCTGAGAGGAGCAGACAGATATGAATGGGAAAGTCATCCACCTTTTGATTCAAAGCACAAGGAACAAGACATCCTCCTACAGATACAGCTACTGCCACTTTGCAGAAGCACTGCTCCAAAAGACTTCAAATGCAATGTGTTTCTTATTAAGCCAGGCCACCTGCATGCATCAAACAAAGAAGCAGTGAAAAGTGCATCTTCACAAGCACTGAACTAGGCAAAAACTAAGCATTGCCAGGTTAGTAGGTTTCCATTTTAGTGCTGGAAAGAGAAGTCGTGCCATGGTAATCCTACATATGCATTGATCATCCCAAATCAGCATTCAGACCTCTTAAATCCCTGAATTTGGCTCTAAAGGGAGCACTGATGCTCCATAGTAGCATCCTCCTGTGGCACAGTCTGTCAGAAGGCAGCTCCCTCAGCACCAGCTGTCCATTTCAGAAGGGTGCACGGCACCTGGCCTTTGCATGGAAGTCAGGTACTACTGTGTTGTGATGGAGCTGAGAGGGAAGGAGAGGAATGAGGTGGAGGTGCTCAGTACTTCTGAACACACAGTCTTGCACAAGAGCTGGAACGCTACGTTTGACCATGGACGCCCGCATCACTCACCCGACGGCACCGTGGCACAGGTGCACACAGTACCCTGGATAGTGTGAATGGGGGAACGTGCTTAAAGAGGAAAGAGAAGAAAGACAATAACCATTATCAATGTGTGGTTAGAGCCAGAGTATTATAAGCGTATTCCTGTTCATTGAACCAGTCACAGAAGTCAAACAAATATCTTCTGATTCAGCTCATTTCTCTGCCTTTCTTGCAGCCAACATCTCTTCTTCAGCCATGCAAATAAGGCCACCCATTCCTTCTAGCAAAAGACACTTGATTAAATGCTTCGAGTAAAGCTCAGCTTTAGCAAAGGCAGGTGAGAACCGTAAGCCTTTTTCTAATACCAGGAAAATCTTACTGGTTATGATTGATTTTTCCAACTGCAATTCCATCATTTTGGCTCTCTCATTCACCCTTTTCTGTTGTTTTTGGGTTTTGGTGTGGAGTTGTCTTCTCTTCAGATTCTCATCAGTGAAAACTACCACACAGTTTGGCTATATGCTGTGAGCTCTTTAGTATCAAATGGAGCTGAAAGTGATCCCCATGATACAGAAATAACTCATTATAGTGTCAAAAGTTAGAAGCTGTGCCCACTCGAGGCATTCCCACAGCTCCTGCTGAGTGTTAGGGGTGTGCGTGTGTGGTGAGGGTCTCTGAGAGCCTGGTTTTCATGGGGGGAAGTGCTCAGCGTTCTTGGGAACTTTAAATTCAGGTATGGGTGCTCAGCACTTCTGAAAACCCAGCCCTGCATGATGTAGATTTTGAAACCCAGGATAATTTTCAGAACTCATCGTCTATGAGTTTTGCTACTAGAGTCATCTGAAAAATCAAGACAAAACCATACAAATTTATAAGGAAATAGAGCATAAGCTTTATATATTTATGCTTTTTCTTTGCACAGAGGCCTTCCTACTCAACAATACTATGACATCACTCAGCTGAGGAAAAAAGTGATGTGTGTGTATGAACGATGAACTGTATGTTTAAATTGTCTGTTAACCAATTTGTGAATTTAGTGAATATATCAGCAAAGTGAATATTCATTACACTCTGGTGATATGAAGTGCAGATACGATACAAAGTCAAAGGGCCATGTTCTGTTAAAAGGATTAGCTAGTAAGAAAGGACAGCAAACACACTTGGAAAGGAAATTCAGAATACAGTATTGTGCCACTTCAGTTTACGTATCTCTTCAACAAGCATTTCTGAGTTTGCTTCACTGGTTGCCTATATTTATTACTAGTATTTGGGTATTACTAGTAATACCCCAAAATATTAGCCTTTCTACTAGTTAGAATCCAGATCAAACTGAAGTAATATGACACCATGAGTATTTCAGTCCATTTTCTCATATATATTTATATACATCTGTATTTTTGGAGAAGGCTTGCTTGTCCAGGGCTATTTTCCTCATTGCTGCTGTTCAAGAGGTACTAGACTGAATTTGGATGCGCTGGAGTTTTGCAATCCAACATTTTGCCACTTGATGGCACCAGCAAAACACCTAAATTTGATCAAACTACTGAGATTTTAGATTAAGGTAGTTTAAAGTGTAGATGTAAATTCTTCAAAGGCACAAAATTAATAGCCTCACATATTAGCACTGATAAGTCTATTAGAAACCTGAGAATAATTCTGTGATGATTTCACAGTCACTTTTATACAGCTGTGAGGTGCATTCCTCGTGACAGTTGCTCACCGGAATGGATCATCCAGGTACACAGGCTGGGGCAGAGATCACAACACCTTTCTGGGGATTTTCTTCCTTAAGAGGAAGAAACCAGGGACTGCTCTGACTCCATGTCCTATGGAGCTATATAAGGAGGAAGGAGGTTTTTCACAGGAGTAGATTGAACTCTGTCCCCATACATACTGAAAAGTACATAACCTTGGACTCTAAATATTTGATCAACAGCACACTGAGTACTTTCTCCATTATTATGCACTCACATCTTGACTTGAAATACGCTGGGTCTCTAAAAATATTTTCTGCTTTGTCCTAGCTTTTGCATTTTCTTTTCCTATAATATTCTATATTCTTGGTCTTCACAAAACCTTTAAGTTGAAGGAAAGAATCTATTCTTCAAAACAAAAAGTGAAACACACGAAAAAAGAAGTCTTCCACATTCATAGTCCAAGATCTTTCAGAGCAAATATTCTTCCTGCCATCAGGGGCTATTAAACAGTGACAGCCACATGGAAACTTTCCTGAAAAATATCCTCTGAGTGGTGCTCTGCAGACCTACCTGGGAGCTATTAACACACAGTTTATTTACCTTATAGCCTGTGAGGACTCCTTTGAGCTATTACTATCTTTTGTGGGAAATTAATTACCAGGTATTTGCAATAACTCTGTACACTTTCATGGGTCAACTATGCCTTTGCCTTACGGATGAACACTATCTATCCTTGTGCAGTTTTGCACTAGATCCAATCACTGGATCTGTGCAGATGTGCTTTTCTAAGCTCATTAGCAGTGAGTCACATACATACACCAGTTAAACGTACTGGAGAAAAGTAGTTGCCTCCTCCCTTCTAAATGTGTAATGAGTCCTTAAGTTCACATCAAACAAGACTACAAAAATCAGGAAAGGCCTTGAAAAACACCCTTCAGCCACTGCCAAGAACCCTAGTTATACACACAGACATCAGGTTGAGCATTGGCAGCTGTCCATCCACTGACAAGCCACACCAATGAGGTTGTCAGTGGGTTTAGTGATAGCATAGAATGAATGAAAACTGTGGTGTTTTGGTTTTTTTCCCCTGTGGGTTTTAACATGTTTTCACTGTTTATCATGCCACACAGAACTTACATTCTGTCCCCCAGCTCCTTGACCTGTGGTGGTTCCCAGACCTGCCCATCCCGGACCAAGCATATTTTAAGGTTAGGCAAGATTGCCTCCCTTTGCAAGAATAAAAGGTTGCAGACAAGGTCGCTTTACACATATGAAACAATTTGTTCTCCAGTCATAATTCCCTTTCTGTTAAAATTGGTAAGAGTGATACGTCTTATTCTCTGAATATTTTACTGAGTGTGGGGGAAGTTAACAGGGAAGAGCAGCAAAATGTTCTCTGGCCTGATCTGTCAAAAAAGGTGAAGGTCATGAGGCTCCCCATGCTGCATCACTTTCAGGTCAAAATCACACTTGAGAGAAGAAACAGATCTTTAGAGGTTCCTAGCATGTGTCGTAGAGTAGAAAAATAATGCTAAGTGGGAGACCCTCATGAAGGTCACACAGGTTCCAATGTGTCTTTTATTGCTATTATTGAACAAGTGTGTCTCTCCACCTAATCCTCTGCACTACATCAGGAGAGGAGTTGCAGAGCTACTGCAGGGAAGTCAATGTCTCCATAAGGATACTCCCTCTCATGTGAAACTTCATTTATGCCTATTTTATCAAAAAATGTTTGAAGAGTGCCCACAGTGCACTCATTGCTAGGGAAATGGGATGCTGTCCATCTGGACCACTTCCTGGATTGGTTCTGGGCCTTTCCAAATGAGGAGCATAAATCCCTTTAGCATGAGTCTGACTTCTTTTCAAGTGAGAGATAGACTCCACACCCTGTGTGGACTAAAAATAAAGGGGCAGATAATATAATACCAGCAACTGTTTCTTGTGTGATACTGCAAGACTCCAGCAAAAGTCTGTTGAAAGCATCTCAGTGCCAAATTTTGAAACACTGCTGGATCCTTCTTTCCAGACAAATACACAAGATTTTGGAGCTCCAGGTGAACCACTTAGATTAGCCTAGTAATACTGTCCTTCAGGCATTTTTTTTCTTTTTCATTATACCACAAAGAACCATTAAGCAAATTAGTTATTTTTTTAATCTTAGATATTTTTCTGGCTTAGTGCAATTGCCAAGAGACTCTTAGCTGGGCTCAGTGACGAAATTCTTGCCCTTTAAAATTAGTATTTCTTTTGCTGTTTAAACAAAAATATTTGAAGCATAAAATAAGTTTTCAAGGTAAAAATATAAATAATTTATCAGCATGGAAAGAATGAATATTTTCTCTGCAAGTGTAAACAGGATATGATTTTTGTTTTGCATTAATGACAAAAGGATTCATTTTTACTAGTACCACATATCATTGTTAATTAATATAGAATTTATTACATAAAAGTGTAAAAGCTAGATTTTTTCCTCACTCCTTTTAAAAAGACAGTCTGCACATCACATATTCCTGATGTTTTTGCAGTCTTTGGCACCTGGCAACACAAAACATTCCTCATGTAATAAGTGGTATCAGTAAGAATTTTGTCTGCACTGCTTACACATTGATTAGTCCCTAATGTATATTGATTGCACTGATTCAGATAAAAGTGTGGGAGATGCAAATGAATGTGGGTCACTTCAGGTAAGTTATTACATTCCTTCCCTAATATAGGCTTTGCAAAACACCAGGCAATATGGTTAAGTATGTTTCCACTTTATCTTATCTTTCCTTAATGAAATAAAAGGGCAAATTGTTCCTCTTACAGCCATAATTGCACAGTGCAGGTTCCTTGGCAATAAGCAACAGTAACACTATGAGGCAAAAATATCTCTCTTGAATGAAGCATGTAATGATTAGTTTTAGCAGATTAGCAGTGTTTGCCCAGCACACCCACTTTCCTAACAAATATCGATCTCGCAGACTTGCCTATGGGCTAATCTGTTTTCTTGGCTGTGTTGTTCATGACCTCTTTACCTAATGTGAATTAAAGTGTTTGGGAGCACCTACAAAGCAGTCTCAGAAAAGCCCAGCTTGGTAAGATGTCTCATTATGTCTTGATGCACAACTTCAGGAACAGAATTAATTTGGCTCCTGTATAAGGTTGGGACTTTGCTTTACACAGCAGTTGGGCGAAGGTCTTTGCTCCCAGTAAGCTTCTGTATGCAGTTGTGGTAAAGTTTAGAAGAATTCAGATAGGTTGCTAGTCTCTCTTACTGCAATAAACCACTGCTTCAGTTTTCCTCAGATTTCATTATTCCCCTGATTTTAAAAGTTTTTAGTTATTTTGTCCTTAACAACTGAAAGCTGAAAAGAATAGCTACAGGAATGTGGGTACTTCATGAAATCCCAGTTCTCAGTATCCCATAAAAATCTCTAGTTTAACTTTATCCTCCTTCCTTCCAGAAATAAATGAGGCAAATTTTGATTACACAAGCAAAAACTCAGTTACTATTAATTGGAGCTGTGCGAGAAGCAAGTCCACGTTCTCCTTCCCTTAAGTCCCATAAAAGTAAATGAGAATCGGTATGACTGATCATGTACGAAAGCTGCAAGGGCAGCATCATTGGGAATTCTTTTCAGGGTGCAAGCAAGAGAGGATTAAAGAATTAAGATATCACCCTTCTGATTCTCATATATCTCCCAGTTCTTGCAAAGTGTCATATTTAAACTAAAACTCAGTGAAATGTGAAATAAGGAAATTTTCTTTCTTTTTTCTTCTTCCTAACAACTCAAACCAATGCAAGACCACTGTGCCTGCCATTTCCCCCCTCTCAGCCCTACCCTGCACACATTTCTAGGTACACCGTGTTCCCAGACTTCAGATCGAGACACTGAGGATCGAGACACTGGGATCAGTCATCAGCCTTCTCATACCCATATTTCTAGCAAGGCTTTTGACATGGTTGTTCTGAGGAAGACCAGAGGTAAGACAGTGCTCTGCTGGTTCACCATTTATTCTTGAAACTTACTTAGAAACACTACTGAAGCTGCGACTCTTTTCTTAGTGAAGTTTAACAGAGCCAGAATCTGAATACATCAGTGGTCAAGGTGAGCACCTTGGCTTAAATTAGATCTATATACGCTGATAGTTGCAGTCTCCATGGAGAGTATCTCAGCACTGAGAATGATGAATAAATGCAACTCATGTGACTACCTTGTAGCCTCAGAAGCCAAGAGAGCTATTAACATAGCTGCTATTCCCCACAAAAGCAACATGGATCATTTAGTGCATCTTCTGTCAGACAAATAATTCTTCACAGTCCAAAGCAGGGAAACGAAAATGAAAATTAAAAAAAAGTATCAGTGGGATCAAAAACTAGCACTTTTGGGGCCAAAGTTATGCCTGCTATACCTTTGCTGAGGACAACAGAAATAGCCCTGGAATAAGAGTTGGATGTTTTTAAACATTTTATCACTACATAGATGGTAGAACAAGATTCAGGGAGAAAAAACAACTCTTCTTATCCCTTACAAAGACTGAGATGAAGCCCTGGACTTCACTATTTACAGAACACTATGTAAGCCATCATGAGGTGTTTGTTTTTAACCTCAGCAGCATTTTACCCTGAGAATGTTTTACATAACGTATTGGAAGGAAAGGGCATGAAATTTTTGTTCTTAATCTGCTTTTTCCTGTAGGCATTCTACTACAATTGACAGGTACTTTGCTTTGGAAGACTTTAAAGATCACCTGCATGAACTGATGAAGAGTACTTGGCAGTTAATGACCACACATGGTTATGGGGAATTTAGGACAGAAGAAAGCCGGCACCCCTATGTGCCATGGTACTGCTTGTCAGGAAGGGTTTGGCAATAACTGGGTGAAACAGAAAAAGCTTATGCTAGCATGCAGAAGAAGCTTTTCAGGAGAGTAGAAGCTGATAATGTTAAGTTGAAGGTCAATTTGCATTACGTAGCTGCCATTCCCAGTCATCAGCACAGTGCTGTACAGCTACATATGTAACTGGGTGCATGAGCTATTTTTAGTGGAGTATTTGTCCATCCAAAACCAAAATGTTTTCACAGAATATGTAATGCTAGGACTAGTAATTTTTAATCAGTTTTCACTGATCATTGGTCAATTTAAGAAACACTAATCGTGTGGAGGTGGACTTACAAAGCCTATTTTTGCACAACAGGAGCGTCATCAGAGACCAAGACTTATTTCCAGCAAAGCTTAGCAGGTTCAGAATTACTAGCTAAGGGGACAGCTACCACTGGCACTTGGAAAATACTTTAACTTCATTTGCTATTCCCTCCATATGTTTTTACTTCCTCTGAGATGTGGACACTCCAGTTCTCAGTGACTGAAGGAAAAATCTCTGGTTAAGTGCCAATAACCCAGATCACACTCAGGTGACTTTTACTACTAGAAGGTTGTGTTTAAAAGTTTGTGCCTTCTCCACATCTCACCTTTACAAAACTCATTGTAGCTATTATGTAATTAATGCTGGCAGCATCGTTGTAAGTTAAATAAGGAAACAGAGGTAGACAGACTCTGTAGAGTCTTTCCAGAAAGACTCTGGAGAGAAAAAGTAGTGAGAGAAATAGGGTTGGAAACTAACTGTACTGCACTGGATTTTTACAAGACATCTACAAGCACTCAGTTATTCCTGATGGTGACATTATGAGTTCAGAGCCAGCTTCACAATTCATCAAGCTTTATTGTTTGCTGCTGCTGTTTGTAAAAATCACGCACAGAAAATGCAACAAGAATCTTCCCTGCTGGGGTGTGAACTAGTTCAGAGCTCCTGTAATTGGCCATGGAAAGATGGCCTTCTGCAAAGGCAGGTTTTTTTCTGGTATAAGATCCAGCCCTCAGCTGCTTGTTACCACCTCTTAGCCTAAGACAACTAGTCTTGCAGATCTAGTGGTGCAGATGATCACACTGAGTGCTCCCAAAAAGACTTCATCACACATCATTTGGTTAACTTATGCTGATTACAAAGCTGATCTGATCTAATTCTGCTGATTTTGTACCAAAAGAGTGAAGAGGATTTCTGTTTGCACATCCATCAGGTCAGTTTCCAAAGGTAAAAGAGACATTAGCAGCAGCTCACAGAAGAACCTTTTCTATCAGCAGAGCTGTCTTTATAGTGAACATTCATCTACAGCTTAAAATGCAGATTCATCTGTCATTCTGAGCAATGGTGTTTCATTAGAATACATTAAATATTTCCCCTGTACGTAATATGTTCAGGCATGAAGCTGCCAGTATTCTGTCTGACTCCCTGAAGAAGGCTGTGCACTGGCAAGGACACACACGTACTTCCAAGTATGTAGCTCACACAGAAAAGAGCAAAAGGCCTTTTTTTTTTTTTTAATTAAAGTTCTCTGCATCTCTTTCATGGAAGACATTTTTACACAGAGAGTTCCTGTACTGTTCCAAACACTTGCAGGTCACGAATTAGGCATCAGTAGCTCTGGAAACAAGAAGAAGCAATAATAGCTTCTGACCACATATTTGGGAGAGTAGAAGGTGGGGATGGGGGGTGTGCTTCATTCAGGAGCACAGATTGTGCTCTGCAGACCTCCAAAAAATGGATTTGGGCAACAGTAGATATTTGCTCCTCCTTACATCTCCACAAGTCCTGCCAACATACTGACAGGCTGGTGTCTATTTCCCTGTCTTCAAGAAAATAGATGTCCTCTTTGTGGATGTTCTTTGACTCCAACTGTGCCTTGCCCAGTGTAATGATGGAGACTGGGCTGGTCCATAAAACAGAGGAGTGAATTTGTTTATGAATGATCACATTTTTACTATTCTTCAGCTTGGCTAAACACTAGATCTCTTCCCAAAGGGATACAGCCTGAAGTTTGATGACAGATAAAAGCTATGAATAATGTAGAATAGCAGTCAAAAAAGAAAGATACAGCTTTTGTAGACACCCTGTTTACAGATGTGACAATGGAAGAAATAAGAGGCAGTCCATTTTAAGGCAGTCTATAATTGTGACTACAAAAGAAAGCTTACATAGCTTTCCCTGCCTACCACACGTGACTACCACGGAGAACTTGATTCAAAATTATTTTACTTGTGTTCAGCTGAATTATGTAGCTGTTGAAACTTCCACTTGAGTACTAATATTTTAGCAAATACATTTTTCTACCAGATTTTACTTTTATTAGCACTTGCTAAACAGACAATTGAGGGAGAGGAGCATGATGCAACACAGGGTATTTCAAGTCTTTAAAATACTTTTTTCCATCCAGCACATATACTTGCCTATTTCTTTTTATCCTTCAGTTTCCTAATTTTGTTGAAGAAAAGGGTCACATGTATTATTCAAATCCACCAAAGATAGTGGCCCCCAACTCCACTTTTAAACAGCTAGAATAAAATCTGTCTCCAAGAACAACCAACATGCTATAAAACACTGTAAGGGCTCTGGAAATCACAATATAGAGTCAGGATTTCACAGGTAAGCATTTGGGATAGCGGTGAGAGTCTACTAAGTGTTATCCCCTAAATTTCTCAAAGGAATTTATTTTTTGTCATTTAACAAAGGACACAAACTGTAAACTATCTGAGGTTTTTCAGGAGGATTGTGCATTAATTCTGATTTTCCTAACCAATAAAAATGAGTGACAATAAAATATGTCTCTGTTAAGGAAGAGCTCCTAGCCCTTATCCTGGATAGCTACCACATGAAAGCATTTTGCATATTAATTGGAGAACTAGGTGAAGACATGGAACGAGTAAATACTGCATTTACTAAGAATCTTGTGCTTCCACCACAAGTAATACTGGTAAGAGTATTATCAGATTCAGCTGGCAGAATTAAACCTTCCCTTCGATAATACTTAAGCACAAGGTAAAGCTCACTCTAAAGCAGAGGCAAAAGTTCAGTATACTAAATGAGTCTTGACAGAGCTGATTGACAGAACTTCTGTAATGGATTAATGATTTGTTCAGGGTTTGCAGACGGGGAAGTTGTGATTATCTGCTTACTTTTTACCTTATCATTTTAAGTTGGCACCAGCACAAGACAGCAATTCAAAAGACCTTTTGCCTTGAGCAGTATGAGTACAGTCTCCGTAAACCAACTTGGCAGCTCTCATGTGAATGGCACAGCACTGCAGAGTATTGCCTAGATGTTCAGCTGGTATTAATATGGGCAACCTCACTGAACTCGTCAACTTACTGTCCTTATTGCACTATGTGTATTCATAAGTGATGTATTAACACTGCAGACTATTGTTTCCTTACTCACCATACCAGTGTAAGTTCGGCAGAATTTCTATGATTTATCCTCCACTTACAGGAGTGATTTGCCTTTCTTCCTTCAGGGTGCATCAGTAACATTAACAGATTCTATTTTAATGCAAATATTTACTCTAAAGAATAGAATAGTTTTATATTGAAAAACTCTGTGTTTGTTGTCTTCAACAGTTTTTATATTCTCTGTGACCTGTAGAAAAGTGAAAAGATACTGTTTGCATTCAATGCTACTCACGCAAGTGGAGCACAACTTGGTATATAAGCAGAGCAAATTAAGTTGTCCTGTGTTTTCCTAATGCATCATTACCTGGCTTTACATACACAGCTCTGATTGATTACAACTGACCAAGCAATTATGCAGGTAAAACAGAAAGAATAGTTTCCTGCTCTGCTGGCTTTACAGCACTTCTAGGTTCAAACAGCACAGACCTACAAGAAGCAGGGCAACTAAGTAAGGTGCCATCATTTCCTTAGTTATAGTTCAAAATGGGCCTGGATAAAAAGTCCCCAAATTGTCCTGCTTTTTTTCTGTTGCATTAAAAAAAAAAAATCCAAGGAAGGAAATCCCTTTTGAAATAGCATTTACAAGTTTCTAATAATTGAATCCCTGTATCCGTAATGGAAAAGCTGCCTAACTTTTTCTCTAGTGTGATGAAGAAACAAATGTTTTGCTCTATGATGCTGAACGCTTCAAAGAACACTTTCAGAAGTTTGTCTCTGGAAATTAAAATCCAAACTAGCAGCTTACATTAATTCAAAATTGAGCAGTTGTATTGCCCTCTGCCTTCCAAAAAGTGACCGGCAGAGGCCTACCCTGGGCCATGCTGATTTGTCTGGACAATATTCATCCACTTAAAGCATACATACATTGAATATCAAATGCTAGGATTGTTCAGCACAGTTACTGCTAAAGTTCATTCAAGCAGTGGATCAAACTATGATTGAGAAAGCTAAAAAGTCACATGCTAGTCACATGCTCTCCATCCCCAGACGTTTTTAAGATGAGACTGGATGTGGCACTTAGTGCCATGGTCCAGTACCCACAGTGGTAGTGGATCAAGGATTGGACTTGATGATCTCAGAGGGCCTTTCCGACCCGTCTGATTCTATGATTCCATGATTCTGTGATCCAGTCTCATCCTGAAAACCTCCAGGGACAGCGAATCCACTACCTCCCTGGGCAGCCCATTCCAGTGTCTGACTACTCTCTCCATAAAAAATTTCTTCCTAATATCCAACCTGAAGTTCCCCTGCTAGAGCTTAACATCGTGCCCTCTTGTCCTAGCATTTCAGTCTCTAATGCTTCCTAACTTTTTTCGTCACCTGTTTGAGTGAATGGGTAAAAGACAAAATAAACATAAAGCCATGAGTATATTCCAAATGAAAGGACTTGCATTGTAACAGTTTTGAAAAGTCCTAGCATCAAGGATTTTTCAAACCCAGCCTAGAATCATTCTTTCATGTTGCCAAACAAGGATTTGAAAAAACTACGGAGATACACCTTTCTCCCAAACAATCGCAAAGGTTAATATATTAAAAAAAAAAAAAAGAAATAAAATAAAAAAAAAGGCAAGCAGGTATTCTGAACAATTCATAATGGTGCAAATTAGTCAGTAGTGTTTTGTGACGAGATAAGATTTATGACTCAGGTCATAACTCAAGCTCTTTCTTAAAAGCGGCTCACATGACTGTGACTGCAGCACAAATCACAGACTCCCCAAAGCTGGCACAATTCACTGATAACTGGCAGCAGCTCAGGCTTAGTCCACTTCCACGTGGTAAGAGGATGAAAAGAGGCCAAGGTACTCAAACACCTCATCCCTGAAGATTTCAACACAAGAAATGGGTTCTTAAGGTATTTGCCAAAGACCAAACAACAAGTTTATCACAGAATTGAGAAAAAAAATCACACGTTCTCCTGAGTTCCAGTCTAGGTCCATAATGTAATGCCATCTTTCTTCTTTCATCTGCAGTGTACCTCCTAAGGAGAGCTAGATGGCTCTTTTGATATGTTTCCTTTACTATTGGACTTCACACAGTTGGTTTATTTTTCCTTCCTTTAGGACAGGATTACATAGAATTACATTCAGAATTCTGACTGCAAAATAAGTATTGTTCCAGTGTGCCTTTTTACTAGCCTGAGCTAGTAAAAAGGCAAAGGTATTTCAGGTGTAACCACAGTGCATAACTGAAAGACTAAAACATGAGCCTTCTAGGCAAACAGTCTAATGGATGTTAATATATGTAGAAAAATACAGGGCATTGAAAATGCACCCTGAGTCATTGTAGTTTACTCCAGCAATTCAAACCACAAAGCCAGAAAAGCCCTGACTTTGTCTTCAGTGTTGCCTCTGGAAGTCCCACAACATATTCTGTCCTGCAGAGGAAGTCATACGACATGTGCGGGATTCACACATACACTACAGATGCCATATTTAGCAGAGAAGACTAAAATCTCACTATTAGTCTGTCCTACCAGAGAACATTTCAAAAAGTAAACACTGGGCAGTTTGAACAACCCCTCTCCTGCACCTCCTGTTTTACTTACAGACCAGCTCCTACCACTGTGTCTCTCCAAATCCACATTTGGTAATGCCCAAATGGACCTAATCAGACAAGACAAATCCTCTCCACTCAAGATACTTCTTTTTACTGTGAAAACACATCTTCTAAACTATAGTCTTTTTACATCAGGCAGAACTTCTGCTTCCAGTAACAATACAGTATGCAAACCCACAAATACTCTTTGTTGTATCATTTCCACCTTCAGGAAAGTGTATTACATCATGACTGCTGGCAGTCAGTCACATTGCAGACATCAGGTGTAAGGCTCAGAAAGTAACAGCTCATTTTACAGACTGATTTCAGTACACTAATCTTTAGCACTGAAAACCTCACAGGTTCAGTATTTTCCCCAAGAGCCTTATTTTCTTACTTCAAAAGTTTAACAAAAAACAATTTGGTTGTCTTGAATTAAGTTGCAGTTTTCAAAAACAGCTTCCTGGAAAAAACCTAAAAAGACATTGCTACAATACCCCTCCACGTGCATCAGAAGGGTTAACTATGAAGCACAACGGGCAATGCTCAGTACAAAAAAATGTAAAAGGTAAAATGCAACAGAAATTAAGAGAGCTACAGGTGCTTGAAGTCTGCATTCTGTGAAGAAAGGGAGAACCTTTGAATAGATGTCAGCTGGGCATCAGTCCACATCAAGTGCTTAAAGAAGCTTAAGAATTTACACTGCTGGAATTTCTTAGAGCAGCTTAAAAGGTGCTTTCAGCTCCTTCCTCCTTTAAAAATATGAGAGACCAGGGGTTTTATCACGTGTCTTGTGATATTAAGTTACATACATCTGGCTCCTGGAATCATCTAAGACACAGAGGCCTTACTAAATCAAATTCAGTCCTTACAATCATGGTAAAAAGTCTAAAAAAGGAGTGCTATAGACACGACAAGCACTGGAAGGGAATACACTGTCTGAGCTAGGGAGTGATGATTTCTAAATGTTCTTAGAATTATCTGCAAAATTCTGCCATCAGAAGAACCTTTGATGTATTTTTGATGTATTTTTACTGTCCTCACTCCTTCCTGTTTCATGTCGGCACTTCAGATGAGAACTGCTCCACAAGCAATTACGGGCGCACACTTACACCAGTTCCAGCACAGCATAAAAGCACACACAGAAAAAAATTTTTTCAAATGCCAGACAGTGGGAAATTCTCACAGTTTTAATGTCCATTGTTAAGGCAAACAGTCCACCTCTTCTGAACACTGGACGTTATGACACTGGGCTTTTCTAAGAGCTCTTCCTCCACCTTGCCAAGCAGAGTGAGATGGCAGTCATGTCTGAAATTCATTATTTATGTTCTGCTTGGAAGCCCACACTATGCGAATATCAACACGTTCTCTTTAAGCACCACCACGCTGCCCAGCCTGCTGGGCTGACGTCTGAGACACCTTCATACGGTCAGGTAGTGGTCCCTTCTGTAAGCCTCTCATCTTCGTCAGGACGGTACTATTTTGGAATCCCACAAAGCCGTGCACCTGCTTCCCTCCAGTCCCACGTGGCAGCACACTACAGGCGCTATGGGTAGCGTCACCAAGGGGGATTTTGAGGCGAAATACCCTCACTTTGGCTCCGTGACACGCGGGGCGGATCCCGCCCCCCCCCTTTGCCCGCTCCTTTAGCTGCCTCCCGCCCCGCCTCGCGCTCCCTCAAGGAGCCCCCGCAGCGCGCGGGGAAGGGGGGGTGGGTCCCGTGACGTCACTGGACAGGCCCCGCCCCCCGCGCCTCCGTGGACACGTGCCCGCCCAGACCGCGCGCGACCCCTCGACTGGCGCTGTGCGCATGCGCTAGAGCCCGTTTCCCCCAACCTTGCCCCCCATTCCCACTCGCGCCGTACGTCCCAGAGTGACGTGTGACGCCTTTCCGCCGGCAGTGGGGGCGGGGGCAGGAAGGAAGTCCGCAGGCCCGCCGGTCGCAACCTACCCCGCTAGCGCCCGGCGCCGTGACGTAACTTGACGGACAGCCGTTGCAACCAGTCAGAGCTCTAGGGGCCGGCAATTGATTGGTTGTCGCGAGGGGGCGGTGGGTCCCGCGCGCCGGCATAGGTTGGTGGCGGCGGCGCCGGGTTACATAGGGCGGAGTACGGCGTGTCCTTGGGCACAGACCGAGCGGGAGGTGTCGGAGTGCGGTCACTGGGTCTGAGGGCGCAGCGAGGCAGCTGGGCAGGCAGGTGCGGGCACTGGCCGGGGATAGCCGGGCTGTGTGTGGGGGCGGCGAGCGCCGGGCGGGGAGCGCGGGGAGCGGGCGGCGCGCCCGGTGCGCCCGGTGGTCCTGAGCCCCATTCCGCCTTCCGGGGCCGCGGCCTGAGGCGGTGGCCGGGGGGCAGAGGAAGGTCACGGCGGGGCCGGGCGGCCTCACGACGGGCCGGGACCTGGAGGAGAAGCCCAAGGTCAGCTCGGCGCAGGGGGAGCCGGGGCCACGCGGCGCGGGCGCCCTTGGGCGCTCCCGCCAACAGGGACTCTGGGGTCATCCGGGGTCGCGGGGACAATCCGGTGCCCGCCGCCCTCCGGCCCTACTGGTGCGCTTTTCCCGCTGGAAAGGAAAGCCTGCGAACAGTCCTGTGCTTTTACACGGGGCTGCTGGTCACCAGGAAACTCTCCTGTTCCAGGTGTACGAGCTGTATGTAGGCGTTGTGTTAAGTTTGCTCTTCACAAGCTGTCGTCGTGCCCTTCAAGCGCCGTGGGGCGATTTGTCTGAGGGAAGGCTTTTCCTGCTCTTCAAGCATGTTTAACACCTTGATATCTTATACGTAGTTCTGTACTAATTTTCAAACCCAGGAGCTATAGCTTGTGGATACACCGTGTGCTGGAGAATTCCCAGGCCCACGGGCAACAGATGTTGGTTTTGTAAACCAGCGGGGCACTTTTAAAGTTTCTGTTCGGTCGCTGACCTTGAAATGGCAATACTGACCTCTGTGTGCTTGGTCTAGTGCTGAAAATGGGAGATATCGAGAAGGGCAAGAAGATCTTTGTCCAGAAATGTTCCCAGTGCCACACAGTTGAAAAGGGAGGGAAGCATAAGACTGGACCCAACCTGCATGGCCTGTTCGGACGCAAGACTGGACAAGCTGCAGGCTTCTCATACACAGATGCTAATAAGAACAAAGGTAAACTTAAAGCTGCTCTTTTGAGCTAAGGAACAAAAATACTGAGTTCTCGATGATAGTTCTAGAAGTACTAAAATCTGCCAAAAATTAAAATAATAAACACACTTATATTCTTGTTCTCGCTATTGTTTCAAAGTCATTAACTATCTTCTTCTTCCTTCTCTCTAGGTATCACCTGGGGTGAGGATACTCTGATGGAGTATTTGGAAAATCCAAAAAAGTATATCCCAGGAACAAAGATGATTTTTGCGGGTATTAAGAAGAAGGCTGAGAGAGCAGACTTAATAGCATACCTCAAAGATGCCACTTCAAAGTAAAAGTTATCTGCTGCCTTATTTATTTCACAAAGGAGATGGCAATGGAAATGTCTGTGATGGTTTTTAAACTTTCTATTTTTACATGTACTGTGTCTAACCTGAAAATCTGTCTGACCCATCAGATAACCTTGCTCACGGTGGGTCACTGGAGTACAAACTTGTTTGGCAGCCATTAACTTAACAGAAACTATGTAATTGGTTTCATGATCATAAAAATTAAAAAAACCCACAAAAAAAACAAAAAGCATTTCCTGCCTCTTCATTGTTTAAAAAAATGTATATAAATAATCAAATGAGTAATTGTCAGCAGCATAGTAGCTTTGACAGCCCAGCTCTTTCAGATTAAAAAGCAGGGTGGTTTTTGGCATCTTCCACCATGCATCTTCTGCTATATTACTTTAAAAACTTAAACCCACCAGCGAAACAAGAAAGACTTTAAAATGCTCAACCCCAACATAATATTTTTCTAAATTTAATCAGTGCTAGGTGTTGCAGTATATATTAATCTGTCTAAAGCTTGCATTAAAAATGCATTTCATCTGATTTAAGTATTTGTGAAATAGCAGTTGTGCCCAGCCACTTGTCTTTTATCTGATGGAAGTATGTTACCTGATTCATCCAGACTTGACACTGCATGCACCACTCCCCTTCAGAAACATCTTCAGTTTTGAAGTGTTATTGAAGCCCTTTGTTGAGTAAATCTTCTGAAAACAGCCATTCTTAGTGTAATGAATAGAACAGAAAAACATCCTGATCTGGAAATACAAGTGCTAAAGACCAAGCTGAGAGTTATTTAATCTTCTTAATTCAGCAGAAGCGTTCACCTACAATCTTGTTACTATTTCAGATGAAGGGGTACAGGAATGAATGTGCTGGTAGACTTAAAAACGAATGGTCTTCCTCTGTGCCTGGCTGTAGCCTGTCATTACTTCTGAAGGTTCTGTTTCGCCCATTGTAAAGCATTTTTAACGTTTTAAGTGGGTTTTTTTTTTTTCATACTAAGCAAGTTGTTCAGAAGAATGTATTTACTGTGTACCAACAGTAAGGCATAACTTGGAGCAATCAATACTGTAAATTAAAAAAAAAAAAATTAAAGTTCTTTTACTGTGTGTGTCTGGAATTAAGTGAAAAACTGTAGGTACCCAGGTTTACATCATTAGGAAACCAAATAAACAAAAGCTCCATGTGAAAAAAAAGTAAATGCTACTTGAGTTGGTGGGAGAAATACTTAAAAGCGTGACAGAGTTAGAAAGTATTTTGGACTAGAACCAGCAAAGCTTTTTTATCAATGTGCTCCTTAACAGCACTTTTGCTGTGATTCCCAAGTAAGAAGGGAGTTAAATCAAGGTAGCTTGAAAGCTGTAGCTGTACTGTAGGGTGGACTGAGTTGAATTATATCAAATAGAATAGTGTGCTTAGGGCCTAAGCTTCAAAGAGCTGTTATACAAAATTAAGCATGAAAAGAACTAAGATTACTAACAATGGTCTCAGTGGTTGCTACCATATGTGTTGTGATTATTTTTTCTTTCCAAACTAACTTGCAAGCACCATTTCTTACAATTAGGGAGACAGACAATATTAACCAACAACAACTTCTTTTACTAGAAGCTTGTTAAGAGAGAGCTTCAAATTGCAGTAGTTTATTACTGTTCCAGTTTTCAGAAGTGATGTTTATCAGCACCTTTATGGCTGTGCAGAACTTAGTTTTCTCTGTGCCAAAATCCTGATAGAGCAGTTGTAGATACAGAATGTAACCATACCCAACTCTGCAGAGTTCTAAAATGGTTATGGTGGATTGCATGGAGAGAGTTGTGACACTCTGTTCTGTCAGCACCTTTATGAGGTCAAAAAAGACCATGATCTCTAAGTTCCTCTTCTCTACAACTTGTTTCTTCTCCAGATCAATTAGAGAAGAGTATTTTTTGGTAAGGTGCCATTTAATTCTGCACAGGCAACCATTTACAAAAAGTAAGCTACCTATCCTCAGAAAAACTTCAGGAAGAAGCAGAGTGGTCCTTTGCCCAGAGTAAGCAGGGAACACAGTTGAGCTTGGCTGTTCTATCTGTACCTCAGAGACCTTGGTACAAAGAAAAGTGCTGCTTATATGTACCACGGAAGAGGGAGAAAATGTAGCTTTTAATTTTAGACTGAGCATGCATCCTTGTTTACATTTTAGGGAAAAGGCCCTTCAGACCTTTAGAATGTCATCTTTTTATGTATACAGCCCTAGACAGCCCTATACATAAAAGATTTGTTGTGGGTGACTCGCAGCCGTTTGCCACCGGACAAACACAATACTGTGGTGTTTCTAGTATCTGATAAAGAATACTGAAACAGAAGGAGGTTAGACTACCACTTCTTGAGGTAAGTCTCAGTGCAAGGGCTTGGGTGGGTTCTTCACAGGGTGGGAAGCAGATATCCAGGTCAGTTGTGTAATCAAGCTTCAGTTCTTTGATTTCTGGTTTATATTATAGAGTAGGAGGAGTGGGGTTTGCCTTTGTTTTATGAAGTACCACGTTTAGTGGTTTTCTTTCTGACAGTGGTATCAGTCTAGACACTTGGCATTTCAGTAGTTCCTTTACAGTTCCAAATAAGGGAATCAAGGCACCATTGCCAAACATTGCAACATCTCATAGAAATGATTCTTGGCTACTAGTTTATGGCTTTGGTGGGGCATGCCTTTAAAACTGATCTTGTAATATTTTCACATGTACTTATGCAAAGGAATGAAGATTGTCAATAATGAGAGGAAAAGGTAAAATCCAAAAGTACACCTTTTCACAGTATGACTTCAAAATAAGTAGGATACTTTAAAAATTATAACATCTATTAGTTAGGCATTCCATTGAAGTTTAGTGATACAGAAGCTATTTTGTTTATTTAGAGTCTTAATTCAAGTGTAACCACTCTACAAACAACTTAACTTGGGAAAGTTCCATTTGTTGCTGCCTATCCAGTTGTAGATAATTGCTTCAGTTAAAGATGTGTTCATTTTGATAGATCTTGTCTTGTATAGGATTATGTAATACTTTCTGTTTTTTCAGTGTAAAATACAGTATCAGTGATCCAAAAGAAGTGTGATACATTATGCTTCTTTTGTGGGGAAGAACAAAAATTAAACAACTAATAGATAAAAATTAGATATTCTAGTCTCTTACATATATCAAAGACCATTGAGTTGCACACATTTACCTCTGTATTAAGCCTTGTCATTTGCCTTTATCCAAAACACATCCTAAAAACTCTTCCAGGGTCAAAGCCAACAGAAGTCTCTGTTTTACTGCATACAGGATGAGTTGAACCATTTCAAACTGATGTCCTGAAAAGCAGGTTATTCTGGGAGGTGAGCAGCCCAGAGCTAGCAGTAGGAAATGTTACGCTGGGGAAGGATGTGAAATCCTGTCCCCTCCCGTGCTGCAGTGGCTGAGTCAGGACTCCAGATAATTGTCACTATCTGCTCATGATTCAGAGCTTGCATGTAAGTACTTGCACGTTTTTTTCCAGGATTGTTCTTTTGATCTAAAATACAGAAAATATGGTCGCCTTTTGAATATTAGTTTCTGGTTAGAGATCTCACAGGAGATAAGAGACATGGATGATGTTTGCTTCTGTGACATGATACAGATTCACATCCCCAAGTTTCCAGAAGGCTGAATTCACCACCAAACTGAACGTATGTGCTGGAAAGAAGATGCTCTATGCCTCTGTTGGAGCTGTCATTATGCAAAAGGAGAGCTAGAAAGAAAATTAGCAAAGGAGGAACTAACTATAGCAAAGTGTTCAAAACACATACCTTGGAGCAGGGGAGGTATATTCTTTCCAGATTGTTTATGCATGTAATTTTAAACAGTGTTGGATAAAAATAAACCTGGCAGTAGAAATCAGAAGTTATTACTCTGGTGGTTTTACATCTCATTAAAGCTGTTCAATGCAGCTTGCTTATGCAATGTGAGCCTCTGCCTTGTATCTTTCAGAATCACCCACTCTCCAGATGCATCTTCCCCTTCTTATGTTAAAGTGTACTTCTGTATATAAGGCTGTGCTTGCTGTCCCCATCTTACCACACTGCCAGATTTTGGTCATAAGCACTCAAATCAAAAGCTGTTATTGGAAACGCTGAGTAGTGTTCTCACTCTTACAATAATCTGCAGAAATTCACTGCTGATGGTCCCATTCATTCGTGAGAGTTTGATGACAATTTCTTTTTAAGATGTCTGATGATTCTTAATCTATGGGACAATGCCTTTTATTGATCTTCTTTAATTCTAAATTTTTAATAGACCTAACTAAAGAAGGTAGCTTTTACCTGCACTATACCTCAGGATTGTTTGGGGTTTTTTTGGTATGAGATGCAGTGTGGTGATGTGAGCATTCCCTGATGTATAATGCTTCTAGACAAGTAGGGGAAAGATGCATCACATACACTGAATTTTAAAAATATCATTAGTGTCACCTACGTGTCACCAGTACCCTCAAGAATCTGGTGCTCTTGCTTACCTAGGTTTCATTGCAAGAATATGCCTATGCTGACTGTAAGCTGTAACCTGAAGGCATGTCTCATATTTCTCTTTCCACTGCTGATTTGTTAATTGGCAAACAGAGAGGAAAGGAAATCAGATTTCTCCATACCTTGCCATGTTTCCTATAGGACTCCTGTCATTTTATTTCCAGTTATTCTGTCAGTTTATTTGCTATTAATCACGGAATCACAGAATCATTTAGGTTGGAAAAGACCTCCAATATCATTGATTCCAACCTTCGACCAAGCACCACCTTGTCAGCTAGACCATGGCACTAAGTGCAAACAACATCCAGTTGTTTCTTGAACACCTTCAGGGATGGCGACTCCACCATCTCCCTAGACATTCTGTTCCAATGCTGAACAACCCTATCCACGAAGAAGTTCTTCTTGATGTCCAACCTAAATGGCCCCTGGCACATCTTGAGGCTGTGTCCTATCCTCCTGTCACTAGAGAGAAGAGACTGACCCCCACTTGGCCACAACCTCCTTTCGAGTAGTTGTAGAGAATTACAAGATCATCCCTGAGCTTCCTCTTCTCCAGGCTAAACAACCCCAGTTCCCTCAGCTTTTCCTCATAGAACTTACTCTCTAGATCCTTCACCAGCTTCGTTGCCCTTCTCTGGACTTGCTTCAGCACCTCAATGTCTTTCTTGTAGTGAGGGGCCCAGAACTGGGCATGGTACCTGAGGTGTGGCCTCACCGGTGCTGGGTAAAGAGGAACAATCACTTCCCGGGCCAAATACTAGATATTAGATCTGGAGTCCTTCCAGTGGTATTTTTATAGGAAAGGTACCACATTTTCAATTCCACAAATCTTTGCCATAAAGAATTATCGTAATTATCATGTACAAATTGTCACTGGTTGGCTACCCATCTGGTCTTTCTCTTCTTCATTTTATGTTACTATTAAAATTTATACTTCTTTTATACTGTCTGAACTGCAAACAGCTTCTTGTACTTTACTATTCAGATGTCTTTAATTTACACATCTCTTAACTCTGTAGTGGGCTTTAAAAAAGTTTCCAGTTAAAGACTTGAAAAATCCTTTTGTGTTGTTTCAATTTTTTTTATTTATTTTTTTCTTAATTCACTGAAAACGGTTCGGTTTCATCTGGGTACCCAAGAAAATGTCTTTTCTTGTGAGCCTCAGAAACATACTTCCAAAAAACAATGATGGAAGTGTGGAGAAACGTCTCCAACTGGCAGCATTTGATCGGTTTCTTGCTTACACCCAATGAACAGGAGAGGGAGCCAATGTACTAAAAAGCTGCAGAAGAATTGTAACCTGCACTTGAAGGTAATTTTAAACAAACCTCGGACAGTTTGAAAAACGAATTTCATTTGTACAAGAAGCGGTTTTAATGTAAGTGCTCAGCAAAAAGCACTGAAGGTGATTAGTACAGCTGAACGCATCGGTTTTTCTGCAGTAAGTTTGGGTTATTCTGAAGTCCTAAGCCGATTCATGTTTTATATTTCATGAGGCTAGCTCGAGTTTGAAATAGCCTGTATTAAATTTCAGTCTATTGAAATGGTAAAAGATTCAGTTAGCAAAATGTTTCTTTCTGACTTCTCAAAAGAATCTTAAATCAAAGGTGACAATCTCTAATGCATACTCTGGCTTTGTTCCTACTGTGGAGCTCACTTTGATGTCATCAGTTGAAGTATTAAGCTTGAAATGGACATACAGGTTGTAATATAGTTTCTCCACTAGCAGTTAGACAGGTACATGGTGACCTTTGTTAACAAAAATGCACTTTAAATCTGTTTCTAATACTATTTTATGGATGGTGCTTGATGACAGTCTCATTACTCTGAAAACTGATGTTTTGTAATACTCGTGTAGCTAAATTAGCATTGTTACTATTATTTATTGCTATTTGTAACCTTGAGTCAGAATTTTACTTAGCTGGAGTATTTCTCATGAGGATATCAATGGTAATTATTTAACCATCAGTATGGATTTTCTGGCGCGTGCCTGACCATGAAGCCTTTGCAATTCTTCAAAAGACCATGTTGCCTTTTTTTCCTATCAATTCATGGTCAATGTGTATGTTACAAGTTAAGCTTCTTTTGCAGTGCCTAACTCTACCAGGAACAGTCTGATCAGACATTAATAATTTAGCTCATATATGTGTTTGCTGTCACTCTGAACTCTCAGAAAGACAGCATCTCTCTCTGTACCAGCATTCAATGACATATCAGAAAAATCTCCCCACAGAGAGGTGCAATTGCTGTTGAAAGATTCTTCCACATCAGAAAATCTATCAAAAACATAGGGTAGTCTTCTACAAATGAACAGGGTCATAAGATATAAATCAAGATGACACAAATGAAGCAAAGAAAGGGGAAACAAAGTGGAAATTAAACAAAGTTAGTACAGGGTGACGTATTATATGTTCAGCAGGGACAAAGACTCACCTGTGCTTTCACCTATTGAGCTAGGTATTACAGTATGAAAGGAAAGGCACTGGAAACCCAGAAGTAACAAAAACCAGACTTGTCTATCTTCAGTGGAAGGTTTAGAGGGGGTGGATGGGTGGGGTGTGCATTCAGTGAGTATATCCTTTGGTTGGATACCTTTAATTTTGCTTCAGCTAATTGAAGTCATCCAATTGAAGCTACCTGGCTCCAGCAGTCTGCACTTTGCTTCCACTGATTTTGCTGATATATTTTCCATGTTAGCAGATCAGCCAGCTGAGAAATGGTGTGATGTTTACTCAGTGCACATATCAAATGATGTTTTGCAGGGCTGGGAGCTCTGATTCTTCAGTAATGCCAGAGCCGAATGTCACCACTGACACAACATGCTTGAGTTACACTGAAGTTCATGGCATAGCTTTAAAGTTTGCTCCAGCTTCAGATCTTACCTGAAAAGTACAGGTCAGTAACCTTCAGTAGACATGGTGAATATACTATAGATAAAAGGGTAACAAAAGGGGCTCTAGCACAGGAGAGAGTAGTCACTCAGTTGAGTCAGGATGAAAAAGAGCCTTTGTTTTTTAGCCGGATTGTATAAAAAGTACTGATAAGGAGCTTGGCCTAAATTACATTTACATTGCCAATATATTTTGTTTTAAATTTAAGGATGCTAGTTCTCTGAGCTGCTCTGTGCCAATCTAGAATGCAACTGAAAGTCAAGTCATCGTGAAAGCCTCCAGAAGTGAAGATAAAAGGACCCAAAGCCTAATGAATCTACATCTACTGCAGTGCAATCTTTCTGGCTCTTTGCCTGTCTGGCTCTTTAACACCAGTTTTCAGTTTCTAGATAGTGCAGCCTGATGTTCTGACTGATCAGTTTTAGCCAAATTTTTGTTTTTCTCTCAGAAAATGGTTTCCAATAATCTTAAGATTTCAAGAAAACTATTCCTTTGAGAAAGCAGTTGGTTTTATTTTTCTGATACAATCAAATCAATGCTATGTATAGCACTGGTGCTATTGCCAGGAAAGCAGAAGGAAAGGTCACAGTGAAGTCTTCTCCCACTGCCTGAGTGAGCTGGGATACTCCCCTCCAAGGGCTTCACACCACGACCCAAAGACAGCACTGTCACGAGTTTTGCACCCGTGACAGTTTGGTGTCTGGCAGCTGGAGTGCTTTTGCTAATAGCTCTGGGAAGCCTTTCAGAGTCCCATGTTCCCTCCTAAAAAAACCAGGGTAAAACGGGATGGACAAAGAGACAGAAACTGTTATCAATTTGTGCACTGTGATGTAGAGGTTCAGTCTGGGGGAGTTTCCTGTTTGGGATGGTATGCCAAGAGATGTTTTTCCACCCAGATTTATCTTAAATCTTAACCTTCCCACTGCCCGTTACCATTAATATCTGCCACCCCTCAACTCCCCTCAATGCAGCTCCTTTTCCTGCATGGTTGCAGCAGTAACCTCCAGTAACCAGGTCTCGGACACGCTTGACTTCTTCAAAAAGGGGGACAGCCTCCACTGATCTTCCAGGTAGGTGTAATTTTCTTTCTACTATGTTAAAATTTCCAAACATCCTTTCTTTCTCACCTTAGGGTTACAGAGTTGGGTTTTTAAAGCACAGCACAGGATCTTAGAGTCACTAAGATCAGTGATTCCTTAGCTAGTCTTCAGATTTTTCCAGGTCTTTCTTGGGCAATCCAATCACTCATTTGCTTAACTGAAAGAGTTGGGATCCTCATTTTCTGTAAGCTCTTCTAAGTTTAGGGGGATGTTGTTTTTTTTTTCTTCTAAATTGTTTGTTTGTTATTTGTTTGTTCATTTGTTTTGCAAGAACTAAGAGGTTTTAATTCAGAGAGTCTCTGAATGGCCCAGCCAGCCCCTTCCTCATGCGAGAATATAATAACATAATCATAAGGGCTTTCCTTTTTTTTTCCATTTGTCTAACTGCTTGAAGTTGATCCTGAGGGACTTCAAATACAAGGTAATTATTGGGTAAGTATTTCTTATTACTTCATCTGTGGAAGTTCACTTCATTGGTGCACATCATATGCTCAATTTCTCTTTATCGACCTAATGTAATAAGAGAGCTTGAAACTTCCCTGAAAAGAATAGTAAATATCAAGTGTATGTTTTATGACAGTACTCAACATCAAAAGGTTTCAGAGGCAGATTTCTTAACTTTCAGTAGCACAGTTGCATAAGTTCTAAATAAAAGCTTTATAGTAGCATGACGAGAATCTTTAACTTGGAGTTTCATATTAGAATAAGCAAATATTAATGAAAGTCTGAAATGTTTGATCCTCTGGTGACCCATCCTGCTTTCCTTTGCTGTCTACAGCTATTACAGATACATGTCTCCAGAGAATCAAATAAATGGTTGTAGTCATTGCTAAAATATTCAACCAGAAGATGTTTGGTTTAAGCTATTTTTAACGGAGTACCTGCATAAACACAATCACTTGTTCATTTTTCTTTTATTTTTGTTTAACTGAGGTCCTTCTCTCTCACACACATGGAGGGTAGCATAGGAAAGAGAGGGGCTTGTGAACTCTGCTATGTAGAGCTGTTTCCCATAGCTCTGGATGTACTCCATATGGGTGAGACTCTGTCCTGTGACTTGTTCATGCCTACAGTTTCTTTCCAGCCACAGAGGAAACCTTCTCCCTTTTCATGAAGCCACCTTTTAAAGGAAGGCCTGTTATTTTGTTACCTAAGCCTATGTTTTCCAGTAAATGTAGGTGGAATCAATCTGAGTTTGTACAGTCTTGTGGCTGTCTCTGAAACTTTCTTTGCAAGTTTTAAGTGGTGCAGGCATTTTATTTTACAAGTAGAAGCAAAGTTTTAACTACTCTCAGGAATGGTATGCACTTAAAACTGTAAAATTGTATGCTTCAAACTTTTTAACTGTGGGCAAATATGCATTTGTTTAAAATTTGCAAGTAGGTGGATTTTTTTCTGTCTTGCCAAGCTTTGTAGGAATTACATAGCCCTACAAGCAATTTGTAAGTATTTTATAGACTTTGGTGAGTTCAGAAATGCTACAGCTTTTCTCTTATGCTTTAATGCATATATGAGACCGTGAATCTGCCAGTATGTCTAATTGCAGAAAATGCAAGTACCAGGAAGTCTACACAAGGTGTACAAAGTATGCCAGAAGTGTGAACTTCACTGTTTCTTTCCTGTCAGTTTGAGGAAGACCAAGGTCTTAAAAAATTGTAGGTGTCAACTAGAAATTAATGTGGCCACGTGTCTCACACATCTGCCTGAAGTTTGGCTCTTACACCCAAACTTCGTTAGAAAGGGTTTACTCTCCATATTTACCTTGTTTTTATTTCCCTGCCACCATGACCAAAATTAAAACCTCATCTGGGGGAATTTCATGTGTATACCACTGTATTAAAGCATCTCAATAGGGGCTTGCAAGGCTGGTGCATATATATATATATAATATATATATATATGTGTGTAGTTTTGGGCTTTTGTTTTTCATCTTTGATTGCTTCCATGGATTTCTTTCTGGATTATTCCTCTGTAGCTTCAAAGTTTGGCTCAGAAAAGCTCAGAGGCCAATATTTGTATTCCTTGTTTGAATTCCATGTTATGGAAGACATAGCAAAGGCAGCCCAGTAATTAAAAAGTGAGTGTTTACTGATGTTACATTGAATCTCATGCAACAAGAAAAGCTAATTTAATGACAACAACTTTGGTTTAAGAGACATCCTATATATGGAATCCAAGATTTATGTCCTAGAAGGATCAACTCTTCATCCTTCATTTGTCCAGCATTAAATAGTCCATTGAGAAGAGCTTGTCTACAATGAATGGATGATGAACCTCACCCCATCCCCAGCCCAGTTCCTTCTGATAAAGTTGTGGTGTCTCTATTCTCTTTGAATGAAGTCTTGTTTTTGGTTTTACTCTGCTGTTTGCTCATCAGTTTCTGTCTCCAATATATATATGTATATATATGTGTGTGTGTGTGTGTGTGTGTTCTATACTCTCGCTGCTTCACAGTTTATGTACAGATAACAAGAAATTAAGTCTGCAACATATAAGTTACTTCAATAATAATTGCATCGGTGCATCAGACTCAATGTGATTATTTTTTATAAGTAATGGTCCCTAGTAATTCAGAATTTATAAATAGGATGTGGGACAAAGATATCTAGCCCAGAACAATGTTTTCAGCAATCCTGTTTTTGCAGCTCCTTTCCTACTATTCAGATGCATTTTCTTGATTTGTGTCTGAAGCTCAGGAGGAAAATAATCAGCTTTTGTGGGATTTAGACATTATAGTGCTTCTCTGTTTCTAAGCACTCAAGTAATAAAGGCTTTGTGAATTATCTCCAGCGTACAGTATTACTATCTTTCCAAAACTGTCATTGCAGTTGAGTTTAATGGCTACTCTACAACTTAGGAGCAGCTATGAAAATCAAAAAGGATGGCACCACAATTACAGACTAAAATCCAGAAAGCTGCAGTTCTTGCTCCAAGAAAAATATTGAATGCATTAGCAGAACATGACTTCATTAACAGCATTAAAAGTTATCATTTATGGGAAGGCAAGCTCGACTTTGGCACGCATTTCAGTGAATGACAGCAACTTTTTTAATATTTCAACTAATATGCATTGACAGATAGCTTAGGGTAGCAGGTCTAAAAGCATTTAAGATTACAGCAATGTTCCTTAAAATAATATGAAGAATTGTTACTGCACTAATTTTTTCATTTTAAAAAGACATTTTGCAGATTGTTTTGTGTATACTAATGTTCATATAAAATTAAAACCACAGACATGTCTCCTAGGTAATTATGCTCAGTACCTTTCTAAAAATACAGTCTTTTAGACTTTTTTTTCTTCACAGTAGAAAAAGAAACATATTCTAAATTTTGCTACTTTGTGACTGTTATAATTTTGTTTAGAGTTGACTCAGTTTTGGGACTGGGGGAGTTGGATTTTTTCCTTCTGCTTCTCCTCCATCCTCACGTCTATATGTGAAACCTCCATAATTCTCATCAGTCCTTTCTTCAGCCCTGGCAGGATTTGTTGATAATCTCTTATTTCTATCTAGCCTTCAGTGAGTCCTCTCCTAGGCTGCTGCCACTGCTACTGCCACACTGAGGTTTAGCTCTTGTGACATTATCCTTCTGGAAACAGCAGGATAGATTTCTTGGATTTCTGCAAGCCACCTATCTGAGTAAGAATATACCACTCTGTAGTTCAAACACTGGTATTGTCTCCTGAGCCAGCAAACCAATATTGATAATATTTCTTAGCTGTTTTGACATTTATTATTTTTTCTCTTCAATCTCATGATTGTTAAAAGAATAGTTGCTACAATTTTGATTTAGGACAGCATCATTCAATGTTTGAGAAAATCAAGATCAATTTCAATTAAGCTTTTCAAATTATCTTTTACTTACAGAAAAAGAAAATCAAAGTGGGTAGGAATGCTATTGTGTCTCTGAGGATTTCTTGTTTACAATTGTAAGTCTTGATTCTTTTCTGTTTTACAGTGATACGAATGAGGCATAAATGTTAGGCAGAATGTAAATGTAGACTGATATAAAAGCAGGGGGGAAGGATGAAAGAATTTGGGCCTACAGTGGGCAAAATAGAGAGTATTTAGATACAGATAGAGTGCATGATCTTCAAAGCAGGGAGGGCAAAACCAGAAGATCCGTGAATCTGAAGTGGACGGGAGTCTGAACTCAGATCCTGCAGGAAAGCACAAGAGGTAGCTGATTTGATGTCCCTTCCCAGTCTTGCAACAATTACGTGTTTCCAGATATGCCTCTTTGGACAGGAAGATATACAGGTAAGACGTTTGACAGACAGAAAGAGAACATAATCATGTGATGCAAGCCTTCTCTCCAGCTCCAGGGACTGAGAAAGGAAACGAAAGGCGGATACATTGTTCCCCTGTCCTAACTGGTTCTGGCTGGCTGCGGAGGCCAAACCCACCTTGCCATACTTGAGAATACCCAGGGAGTTTCTGGAAAACAGGAGAGCCTCTCAGCAGCTGCGTTGGCTGAGGTGTTGCAGATCCAGCAGGCCCTGCCTTTGCTGTGCCTTGGAGCAGCTGACATAGAGCAGACTTCTCTCCGAGGCAGTTAGAGAAGTCATGCAAGCCTCATTTGTTGTCACCACATGTCAACAGAGTAAATAGCCTCTTCTGTAATGGAGCTGGGCACTCCTGCTGTCATACTAAAGGGAATGAAAAATGAAGTTTAAAGAAATTTGTGAAGAAAGGAGAAAAGTAAATAAAGTCAAGGTAAATTCAAGCCTGTTCTTCAGCTCATTACAGTGAGAAGAGTGTGGACAAGATATCAGCAAGTCCTGGAGAGAAGGAAAAGGGCACTATGACAGTTAACAGTGGGCAGTGGAAGTGCATGGAATATTCACTTTCTTGTTCACATCTAAATTTCTACTAATGTTTTCAACAATAATGGCCATTA
Organism: Pipra filicauda; assembly: GCF_003945595.2. Taxonomy (NCBI): domain Eukaryota; kingdom Metazoa; phylum Chordata; class Aves; order Passeriformes; family Pipridae; genus Pipra; species Pipra filicauda. The sequence continues at coordinate 928,068 of NW_024105075.1, forward strand.
AACAGCAACACATATATACGCGAAAGCTTGTATTGTGGAAGTGATCACTGCAGACCACCCTGTGGCACTAAAGAACTGCCTGAGCACTGCAAGGCGCTGCTCCCTCTGAGCACCTGCCAGCACTGGATGCACATATATGTCCTCGCTGCCACTTACTGAGAGGGGCTTTGGTATCCCTGACCGAGCTGCAATGTCACCAAAGAAAGCAAAGTTTCCTCCAGTCACTGAAAAATCGATTATGTAATTCGCATTTGGCAAGTGTGTGGAGAGGAAAGAACAAATCATGAAGGTGGTTGGTGTGCTCTATATCCGGCACCTAGATGGAGAAATGCACAGGCACTGAAACAAAAGGATTAAAATTCAGTTGCGAAAAGGGGGTAAGAGAAACGTAGAAGGGGGTGAGGGGAAGGTAAAGAGGCTGCACGGGAGAAAGAAAGTCCCTGAGACTCCCATTCCTTGGAAAGAAGAGAACAAAAGGACTGGAGATAGTTAAGGGAAAGGAAAACTGGTGAAGTGCTCACACAAAAATTATGGAGGCGGATCTGATGAGATTTACTGGGGAGACTACTGAAGGGAGACAGTCATAGGAAAAGCAGAAGGGTTTAGGAAGGAGCAAAGAAATGCAGTTTAGATGGATCAAAAACTTTCTATGAAAAGAGTGAGAAATGAAGAAGTCTACAGAAAGTTCACCCAGACATAAATTGATAATGCTGGGGAAAAAGTAAGAATAAGAGCAGGACTAAGATGTTATTGAGTCTGTTTTATTGAGTGTTTGGCCCATCCAGCATTCTGCCCTGTAGGTGACTGATAGCTTGCTTCCCTCCCTAGATTCTGCTTCTTTGAATACAGTCTACACCATCTTCTTTTTTTTTTCCTTCCAAAAAGCTGCCTGATCTTGCATTTATACAGCTGAAAGTCCATAAGAATTCAAAAGAAGTAATCTTATAGCAAAAAGCAGTATTAAAATAGCAAAGTACTGTGCCTCCACAGGCAGCAGCTGGAGAAAAGGGGTCTAATTTTCACTCTGATCAGCTCTTTGACTGAGCACTTTCACATGCCTGTGGTTTCATTCTGTGCAATAACCAAGAGGTAACAACTGAAAACTATGGAGAAGCTTCATATTATTAATTATGTAGCTACTTCATTAGTAAGTAGAACGTACATAACAGGACCACATATACACACACTGAAACAATTGTAAATTATTCAGTTGAAACCACACTTACTGAAATGCCCAAGCAAATCATGTTCTTTTTCATATGGTTTTGAGCATTGTATCTTATTTGTCCAGAAAGATATGAATCCTTTAATTTCTGTAATTTGTTCTCATGTAGATGTAAAAGAACACCCATGATTGCACTTTCTTTGGAGGAATTTCAGGGTGAAGAATAGCACTGGTAGCACTAAATAGCTCATTGAACTAAGCCTTCCTTGCAAACTGATAAAATAATAGTGATTCGTGGAAGCATCTTTCATTGCTGAAATTGATAGTCCTGTATTGTCATCTTCTGATTAAAGTAGTTTTGGAAATATGGAGTAGGGGAAATTACTACCCACATTCTGTTTATTTTCCTTTTAATAATATTGACCTACACTTCAGTAATAACCAAAATTTTTATTATAAGTAAATATACAGAAAGTTTCTATTAAGTTAAAGTCTGTGAACATCTGAAGCACAGATTTAATTTCAAATGGAAATGAAGTTTTAAAGAGGTTTTTGTGCCTCACAGGCTAGGTGCATCACTGGGTTTTTGACAATAGTATTTTCATTTCTGATCAGCTCTCTCTGTTCTTGAATATGTACTTAGAAAAAGGCCTGGTTAAAAGGATGTTAAGCAGCCAAGTAAAAACTCCTTTAGGAAGCAATGTTTCTGTACTCCAAAGTGGCAGCAGAAATGGGAGCTTCTGCTATTCTCTGCTGCTCTAGACTTGCTCTGTTTTTTCCCTCTAAGAGATATGTACACCTGTGCTGCTCAGTGCAGCACAATGTACAGATTTTGAGGCTAATTCTTACTGAGCTAGCATTGGTAGCAAAGAGGTAAGAGCTGCATAAGCAGAACACTGGATCAGAGCCAAGTTCTCCTGCTGAGAAACTAACCTGGATGCCTCTACTCATTTAGCACTAGCTCAGGTATCACAGCCAGGTACCACGTCCTGGCATGGACACACGGGCAGTGTTTCTGAGGGGAAGAGCACTGTCTGCTTCCCCAAGTGATTCACCAGTCAGAGAGCCTACCTGTTAACATTCCATGTGTGGTGTCCCCTGGCCTTCCAAAGGATGTGTTCAGTCATGGGTGACACACTGAGGCCCAGAGACCTTTGCATCTTTGGCTCCTGACCAAACTCCTCCAAGAGAGGAGAGGCAGCGGCTGTCCGGGAACATCGATCTGGGTATTGATTTGTTTCTTTCTCTAGCCTGAGCACAGCAGGATCCCTGCTTTTGAAGGGAACTGGCTGTGCAGGGTCCCAAAGCGGAGCAGCATGTGTCAAGTGCCAGTGGGAATGCCTAGGGAGGCTCTGTACTCATTACAGCCGGTGTTTCACCCAGCACCAGGAACAGTGCTATTGATTTTGCTCTCTTCTCTTATCATCAAGCTGAGTCAAGACTCCATTCTTCTAAAAGCTGCATTAGAAAAATGTCAGCAGAAGATCTGCTGCCCCTCCACACACTGTTCAGGGAGCTCATGGGATTAGCTAGGCCTAATGCAATAGGACTGTATACAGTCTTTCTGTTTGATTTCTGGAAATCTATTGTTATGCCAGGCTCTGCTTGTCCTGAGAGAGAAGGAGTATTGTGCCAAATTTCATACTGAGTGCAGTTCTATAAATCAGCTTGAATGCTTGGCTTATTAGAACCAGAGGCAAATGAGAGGCTAAATGCCAATACTGGTATTTAACTATGTATGAGGTAGAATTCGAACAGTGCAAGGCCTGCGTGTTGGATGTACTGTCAGTGGACTTGGTAATAAAGCTGTTTACTGGGAAACACTCGCTTTCCTTTTGCCAAATGACAAGAAATGCTTTTTGGCATCATATGACTGTGATACTGCAAGTTTTGCAGTGCAGAAGTAAACTTGAAAATCTAATTTAACACTGAGCAATAACTTGCTGATCACAGGCTGTAACATTTATCTTAAGCTAAATCACTTTCCTCTAGACAACAGTAATTGATGTTTAGACATAGGTATAAAGGACAGTCTGTAAAAAGCATAATGTCTTCATTTCTGTGTCTCATAAACCCGTTGTCAAGAATATACATAACTCTGCTTAACATTCACCATGTCCTCTGCAGGACTTACTGCAAGTGTTCCAAATATTTGCTGCTTAAAGAATGATCAGAAAGATGAGACAAAAATGGTTGTGAATTATTCTTGAAGCTGTTTGTTGCAAGATTATGACCCAGATCCAACCCTCCTTAGGGCGCTTTTGTGCTGCACCCTGGGCAGAGTGCCCTTGAAAAGAGCAGAGCTGCAGTTGTGTTTGGGACTACACTCTAAGGTGTATTAAGCAGCAAAGCTCAAATTCTGCTTGCTCTGTGAACTGTTTTTTTAAAAAATCAGAAAAAACTAAAGGCAAAAAAAGAAAAAAAAATAGAAAAGAAAAGAGAAGTACTTAGTCTGTAAAGAATACACTGTCTAAAACCTGTGTTGAAATCATGTTTGGTAAACAGTGCATTTAACAAGATATCAAAGCGATTACTTCAGTAAATCTGAAATCAGACCTTATTGTTGAAAAAAAAAATAAAGGAGGCAATTAGCCATTCTAGTTATGTTTGCACTTTGGTACTGATGCTAGAAGTGCCAAGTAGTCACTCAAAGTCCAGCTTTACAAACATGACCCTACTTTTTACCCTTTGCTTAAGTGTTCTGTTACATAACAGGGCTATCATTTCCTTTTTTTCTGAGAGACAGGTTTTTGTCATCCTAGTTCTGCTAAGAAAAAGAAGGACTCAGGGGAAACACCATATTCTCCACTGGTTTTAGTTCATACCCAAAACTTATTGTTCTTCCACCAGCCTGTCCCTTCTGCATTCTACTTCCTCCCATCCCATTTTCATTTGTCTTCTTCACCCTTCTCCCTCTCCTTGAGCAGGTAAGACTTCACACCTCCATGACAGCTGGATTAGAAAGCTGTGTCTTAAAGAGGCTGAATGCTAATGCCAGCTGACCAGATTTCAGAGGCTGTGGATTTAACCTAGCTGCAAGGGTGCAAGGAGTGCTACAGCACAAGCCTCATCTGTATCTCCTGCATTTTCATTCTGCTGTGTCTGCTTTATTTTGTTTATGCAGAAATGCAGCTAATTTCTCAATGACTCCCGAGGGAAGGACCATGTTGTCAATTCCTCTTTTCTAGAGACTGTTTCCAGACATGCTTCAGCCTCTGGGATGATAAGTGCATCAATAAGGATTTCTGTCTCACTGGTACCAGACCAGAAAAATTCATCTTGATACAGAGAAAATAAAGTTTTCTTTGCTTTTGTGTGTCTTACACACACAGACATATACATGTCTAGCTTCATACCTGGTGTTTCTCATCCTTCTGGGCCTGGTTGTCACACCAGCAGGCTATAGCATGATGGAAGGAAGTTTCCATTACTGTATGATTACACTGGTCCAGTGACATCCTACATCATGGAAGAGAGCCAAGATCCAGAGCATCCCTTACAATCTGGTATTTGTGGCTCAGAAGCCCCACTGTGCATTGGCAATATCAGCAGATGTTGTATTCCCCTATCTGTAGTGAACTTGTTCTTCAGTGTTCGGCCTGAATTGTCTCACTGTCTGTCTTAGGACTGAGCAGACAGTGGTTGTTGAACTCAGCACTCCAATCTGTGTTTAAGTATTTACTGTCATTCAGAGACATAATTATGTTAGAACCACTCCTTTACCTGACCTGTTTCATGACCAATATTTGCCCAGCACTTCCCACCCAAGTATCTTTCTCTTAGAAGCCATTATGTAGGAATAGTAGAGCACTGATAGGACTCTTTTGCATGTCTATTAGAGGAGGCCAGCACAGCTGATCTGCAGAGCCTGGAGCCTAATTCTTCAACAGGAGTCAAGATGAGATGGAAATGTCTTCCCACACTTCAGCTCATGCAGAAATCAGAATGGAGAAAACCTTTGCTGTGACTGATAGCAGAAGTAGACTATAAATGATCCCAAACTGCAAGTAAGTGCGTGTTACAAGGTTAGGTAAGCATGTCAAAAGATTCAAAGCCTGATGCAATCTGTATGGTTTCTATCTGTCTCAGAGTTTTGGCTTTCCTCATTAGAAAATAAATGCTTTTATGTCTTCCGCAATGGAAGATTTTAAAACAAGAGTAAAACAGGTGTGCAAGTGTCAAGAATAATCCACATATTCTCCCTGCTGCCAGTGTCCTTGGGAGCTGAAACTGGATTGAGATTTTCCTCCTTTAATTATGTCAATTTTAATTTGTTGACTGTTCATAAGAAGCCACTAGCCTGGAACAGCTGCTGGGGCTGTGTAAAATTAACCTGAGCCATGTCCAGGATCTAGCAGACGGGTGCTGCTCTGCACAAGCTGACGCATTTGGTGCTGACATCCCATCTTGAAGCTGAGTGCAGAAGGCTGAAAGCTGGATATGCCCTGGAGATCAGTATGTCCTGCCTTCCTCTGGGTTTATCTTCTTAGGCCTTGCAGAGATGGATTTGTAGGGGGAAATCAGGAGGAGTGTAATTCTCCTCATCTGTAAGTACCACAGTGTGTTTCGTATCACGAGGTGGGGAAGTGCCCATGGCAGGGACTGCTTTCTCCCCTGAGCTATGGACTAACCCTGAGCTATGAAATACCTTTGGAAAATCCTAACTACCTCCTACTCCCTCCTTTCCACCCTCAAGGATGTGACACAATCTCTTGAACTAAGGCAAATCTGCCCTGGATGGAAATTTTTACCACAGCTAAAACACAGGGTGATTCCTATGTAGTAAATGTGGTTTACCCTGGGATCAGTAGCTTGTGTGCTCTTGGTCTAGGGTGGCTACATCTAGGCTTTGGCCTAGAAATTTTTATCTCAGGACAAGTCAAGTTAGTGGTTTTGCTCTGATTTTACCTGTTCTCTGAATGATATTATTCAGTCTCCAGTGCTCCCAATACACTGCTTGGCTGCAATTTGCCCAAGACTAGTTCTGTCCTGTCAATCTGAGTGTTTGTATTTGAAAGTAATGCTGTGTTTCATGGGGAAAATCAGCAACATTATGGTGAGTCAAGGAGAAGTATGAAGTCAGTTGGCATAACTTACAAAGGGAGAAACTGGCATGTTAAAGATTTCATCCTACAAAATGCCTTTGAATCAATTCAGAACACTCTTTCATCAAGGACTAAATCCCCAAGGATCAAGGACCACTTTAGTCACATTAAGACCACTTTAATCCTACATGAGGACAACCATTTGGGGCTTTAATGCACAGTGATTTTCCATGGTCAGGTAAATTGGCTTAACTTACCGAGTGTCTCTGCTTACAGACTCAAAATTTCTTTTGTTTTGCTTTTTTGCACTGTCCTGCAGGAAAGGACTGCTGCTTCACACCTGCTACCCCACGTGTACCCAATCCTCTTTTGTTCCCTAAGTCACTGACTCATCGCTTCTGTCAACTCTTGACTCTCATTGCAAAGTTTTGTATGCTGTAAGCTATATAAAGAAATTAATTTCATTCAAATGTATTAGCAAGCAGCCTGGAGGGGATTTTATTTGGTTGGGTTTTTCTCTGTACAGTGCCAGAAACCAATTTCCCCAAATCTTCAAGATTTCTGAAACACCTGACACACTCCTGAGTTGTCAGGACTACTTCATGGTTGTGTTTTACTCCTTCATTCACTGTTTTCTTTATTTAAAGCTTATAATTTTTCCAAAATTATTTTGATTATGCTACAATTCACATATTTCACATAGAAATAGTAAGTCCATCTACTGTCTCACTGTAATTAGACAGTAATGTAACACATTTGAAAATAAACAAATCAGGCATGAGGTGGTTTTATGGAACAATACAGAACAAGTGGGTGGACAGGAATGTGGAAATAAAGCCAGGATTCTGAGTGGTAAAAATTGGCTCATCTCCATTAGCTTGCTAGAGCTACAATAGCTTGAACTCTTGCATTTGGCAATGAGCGATAAAATTATAAAAATACATAGTATTAGGAAAAACATGTCCTTTTAAGCTGTTCTTTCAGTGAATTTCTGCTGGCAGCAGCACAGCTTCAGAAACAAATGATCTAAAGTTAGATTTCTGTAGTTGCACTCTTGGCTATAACTTGCATGGAGTTACAGCAGAGGAACTGTGCAGAATAGGAAGTGTCTCTGTGATAGCTAAAGTGACTACTAATATACAGGCGTCAAATTCAGAGATTTCTCCATATTGTAGTGAACTGAATGTCCAAGAAATACAATGATTTTATGGTTTGTAACTTTATGCCACTGAGCAATGGAGAGTAAGAAACATTGAAAAATTTCTGCAATTTTTTCCCTCTTCTTGCTAGCATAGCTTCTTTTCTGGAGTACTGTTAAAAAAAAAAAACACAAACCTTTAGAAAAAAATCAGGATACAGGTTCCAAATTCAAGATGGTGTTGGAAGTTGTATTCCCATCCTGCCAGTCATCCCTAACTTCCCTAGCTTCTGTTTATAGTTTCTCACAGTCAGATTTCTGGTTTCTGTAAATTAGTTGGGATCCCCTTGGCATCTTGCAGGAGATCATAGTCAGTGCTCAAAAAAGAATGAGGCACCTAAAATCCGCTTCAGCCAACATTTTATGACCACTAAGAGGAGAAAATCAGATCTTTGTAGCCTGGCTTCCGGCGAAGAATCTATGGATAGAAATGTGTCTTGAAACAAGACCTTATCTACTTGTTTGTTGCTGTTTAAGGAAGTCAGGTCATTAAATCCAGTCATTCATATCAATCTTTACTTGGGATTTTTGCTTGTCGTTTCTATTTTTCTTTAATTCAAAAGATCTTATTACACCTTTGTAAGATGTCATTATAGCTACTAGATCTCTCTAGTTATTAGTTAGAAGTCTGATAAAATGTGGTATTATGACTCTCCAAATGTAATCTTCCGCTCTCATTTATTTGCTGCTTCTGGCTGAGAGCATCTCTTCCAATGGCTTAACATAGCACATAAATATCATGAATTTGCAAAATATGGAGCATCAAAGAAGACAATTACATCATACCCTGCCCTCCCTTATTCCTCAGGCTAATATAAAATATGCTTTTGTTATTGAACTGGAAAACAAGTTGTTGTTTTTCTTAAAATTTAGGTTATGGTAAAAGGCTAAAGTCCCACACACTTACATGGGGAATATTATATATATGAATCAACTTCACTGCATTTTCCTCCTCCCTGATGCTAACTGTAGGGCTAGTGATCTCTACCAGCAATGAAGTATGTGCCATTCCATGCTGGGCTTGAGACCAACACAGGATTTTCACAGTTTTTGACTGAGTTTCACATCTACTGTACTCTTATCCTGAAATTAGCAAAAGTATTTGTGTGGAGCTCAACCAAGCTGTTAGATTGTTTTGTGTAGCTGTCCCAGGTTCCCTACAATGAATGGTCCAACACTCACCTGTATTGCCAGCGATCACACCAAGGTAGACCTCAGGAGTACTGGAAGACCAGAATTTGCTCAGAATTGTTAATGCTGATACAGTTGTGTGTGGCCTTTTAGACAACATCTGGAGCTCTGGGGAGACTGGGTAGAGAGAAGTCAGATTTAAGAGCCTGAGAACTTGCACAGAGCCTCCCCCCTCAGACATTATGGGCCTTCTGGGCTGCAGCCAGGGAGAGCTGCCAGGGGCTGCCATCATCACTTATCTCCAGATAGAAGGACATGAGTAATGCTTTGGATGTCACCCCATACCTCCCCCGCTAGTGCAGAGTGGTGGTGCTGCTGCAGCAGAGCCACAATCAACCCCTGGAATCCAGGGTGGCAGCAGGAAAGCTGTCTCACTCGCATTTTATATCACAGGCAAACCTCTGGGCATAAGTGACACTTTGGTCATGACTAAAAAGGAATACAGAGCTCAATCTAAGTTTTCTTCCCTAGATTTTTGGTAGTTTTTCTGTTACTTGGAGTGCCATGCACCTCAGTCCTTCACCAGGTTCTCACTTCTGTAAGTTCTCACTGTCTGGTGAATAAGGATGCTAAGTGTGCACACTCTTCTTAGTGGGTTGTTTTTCTTAGAAACAGGAAGAAAGAGGAGGTTGGTTTGTATTTTTCGATGTCACATCTTAAGGAAATAAAGTCTTTGTCAAAGAGTTTTGAACATGCTGGCCAGTTTCAGCAAAAGGGATGGCTGAACAGAGATCTGGAAGACATGAAGGTCTGACAGGTGACTGGATGGGAGCAGGAAAGAGGGAGTAGCAAGGGGAACTCAGCTGAGGTTTCTTTCTGACAGCAGCTGGTTAACCAGTGACCGTGCCTGTAGCTCTTCCTACCCTGTGCTCACTTGTGCTCAGCAGAAAGCCCAAAGGCTATAAACAAGATACATAAGTAGCTCTTCGGATGTTACATGAACAGATCAAGAGACTGTAAGTGGAGCTGGAGTTGAGGAGAATTTAGGAGAGACAAAGACTGGTGATGGCAATGCTGCAAGAAACACAGGTGAAGTTGGATTACATATATTGGTTAGGGCTCAGGACACATAATATGGATTTGTAACTTGTCAGGCTTATTTTGCTTTCCTGCTAATGGAATAATAATTTCCCTCTTTAGTCCCAATTGCCGTAGCTTTGGTTTTGTATCAGCTCCCTCATCAACCATGACTAGAAATGCAGACACCAGCTCCCACAGCAGCTTGAAATTTTAGCATGACAAAAATAGTGTTTCCTAGCTAGGGAACAGTTCCCCAGTAACTGCAGTAAGCAAATGGAAGAGCCACAGTTCTGAACCGTGTGTGCACTTGTGTCAACAGTGGTTGTCTCTTTCAGTGCAGCGATCTGTACAAATTAGAGGCAGAATTCACTACAGAGCCAGCTCATGTAAGCAGAGCTTACCCAAAGTGTAGTGTTTAGCACCTTCTCCTACTCTCAGCTTTCTGATGTGTTTAGTGTGGGTGTTCTGAATAGGACTTATCAAGCTGTGACCTTGACAGAGCTGGTGTTTTGCAAGAAACCAGATTCTGCTGTACAGTGCTTGTGTAAAAGTCACTAGCAGTCCACAACAGGGTACTTTGCCACTTTCTCAGTGACTGGAGGTTTTTTCACTAGGCAGCATGCCTAGCTCAGAGTCAGTCCCAAAGACTAAGTCTAGATCTGTTACCTACTTCCAGCAATAGCATTTGCAATAGATCTGATCGCTATTCCCTCTGTCGAGGTAACTGTGTCACCCTTTTGCAGTTGAGTGTTATGTTCTTATATGACTTGAGTTTTACTGAAGTCCTAAAGCAAAAGGCAACAGCAAAAAGGTTTCTGTGAGCCTCCAAGAAAGTGGGGGGATACAACAAAGTGAAAAGGCTTGGGATAATTACCCCCAGATTTCCAGGATCCATGTTATTCATCATGTATGTGATCTGATGAAAAGCCTTGTGGAACTTTACAGGACCTGTAAAAGGCAGTGTTGTGCCTTGTCAGGGAACAAATGGCCGCTGGAAAGCCTGGTTGCAGAGAGCAAACCAGAGGTTTTGTATGATATTTGTTTTACCAGGATGAAAGATGCTGCAACTATATTCTTTGTAGACAGACAGTGGGCACAGGTCTGCAAAAATGGTGCAAAACATAAAAAGCCCACAAGTTTACTCTGCAGAAAATAAGAAGGCCATCATTTATTATTGTCCTAGTCTAGCATTGTGAAGATCTAGCAGTAAAAAGTGTAATGGAAATGACACGCCAAAGTAGTGACACCCTTTTTTTCTTCCAAGAGTTCTATCACAGTCATTGTCCTCGCTAGTTTGTCTTGCTGCCCTCACTAGTAAGTTTCAGAAACACTCTGAGAAGATAATTGTTTGCAGCTTTTATGATTACATCACTGGAATGCTGTCAGAAGAAAATGCCTGCCCTGAGCTACCACAAGATATTGAGCTGCCAAAGCAAGTGGTTCTGTCTAATCAAGGAACTAGAGGCCTCTGACTTTTCTCAGCTCTGCTTACAAGACAGTTGAAAACAGTGAAAAAATGTTACATCCACATGGACAGCTTAACATGCTCATCTGACCTTCAAAAAGAGTTGTCAAGAGTTTATTGTGGAGACAGAGGAGAAAGGAGAAGCAGATTGCTAATACAAAACTAGTGTTTATAATCTAGATGGGTTTAAAACACAGTGAGATGTCATTGCAAATTTCCAGTGGTTCACTTCACGAAAAGGACTTGGGCTTAGTCACTCAAAAACATGTCACTGTTAGTTGCGGGCAATTTCTTTGAAAAGTTAGTATTACTATGACTCAGCGAGGCACCAGTCAGTTCTATTGCATTGTAAATATGTTGTATTCCTGATAAATTGATTGTAATTACACACATTTTAACAGTTTACAGACTTCTTAGTATTGATGAGTTTCCATATTAAGGTTTTTTTATTACATCTGGAAAAGGCCTTTTCCATGCACACATTAGAGTTTACCTTTTATATCCCATTACTCTGGTTTGGGTGTCTACTTTCAAGGTTAAAAGTGTCAGTGTTCCTTTCCACTGGGCGGTGTGCTTTGGAGTGCTTTTGTATCAGCTGAGAAATCTTTGGAGGAAAACGGTAATTATATGACAATGTTCTTTTTATCTCTTGTATTACAACAGCAAAGAAATGTATAAAATTCACATGATCCAACATCATCTCTAGCCCAGGAAATTCAGACTGCTTTAAATAAGTAGCAGTGGCATGGATGAGACAGAAAAAATGACAACGCACCATGGATCTGGGAACTGGGGTTTACTTAACAACTAACAAGATTAGAACTGTTACCCTTCTTAATTATTTCATGCACTCTCTCATTCTTGCCACCACCCCAGTGTTATGTCTCAACTTCTCTTCACAGCAGGAACATCACTGTTCATCCAGGAAGGCCATCCCCTAGCATTCAGCAACACACAGCCCTCAGGACTCTAGGATCTTCCTCCAGTTTCAGGACCTTTCCTCTAGCCAAGATCTCCACCTTTCTTTTTCCAGGCCACCTTCTTTTTACTGAGACCACTTCTTTTTGGGAACCCTTCATTTTGTCACCAACTCTTCTTTCCAAAATTCAAGGACCCCATTTTCCCTAGTTTCAACAGTCTGAAGCGCATGCATGTGATCAGCCTTGTAATTGGTGGCTCTGGCTCATGTCTCTTCATTAATTGAAGGATTCAGGACGTGCTGCTTTTGTTTAGTCCAGGTGTTACCAAAATTCACTACCAGCCTGTACAAGTTGCAGTTAGTAAGCAGGAGGCTTCTAGGCTGAGCTTGACAGTTCAGGAGTTCAGCTTCAGACATTCTCCCCCCATACACATGCACACAACTATCTGTCCCCTGTAGCTTTCACAATTCAAGCCATTTTTTACCTAGGGCAGGCAGGTGTTAGGATAAGCTAGACAAGACAATAACAGAGTTAATAAAAACAGTGGTAAAACTTGACATCAGCACCTGCAAATAGTAGATAACTCTGCAATACAGGGCTGTCCAAACTAGCATAAGCTCAACCCAGTGAGTCCTAGAGAGCATCCACCCGAGAGCACGGGTATACTGCTTCCAGAATCAACCTGGCTCACAAGAAGCCCATGTGGAAATCTCCACACCGAGAGCAGAGTTACTATGCCACCTAGTTAATTCTCCACCAGCTAGCTAGGAGGAGACTGTCATTATTTTGGTTTTGGATGGATTAATATAAACTAAAGCTCACTCGCCTATTTCATACAAGCTAAAAAAAGGCAAGAATGACTGAATCTGGTGACCAGGATGATATTATTTTACCAGAAGCCTGCTCAATACTTGCAGTGCTTCAACCCAGATTTTATTAGAGATTCTTTTGCCTTTTTCATCTTTTGTATTTCTAGGAGCTGATTTCCATTTACAAAGTTATTTCAGCTGGATCACATATCTCGGCTTCATTTAAAATGGCTGAGATTATTTAATTCTATTCATTGTGAAAAGAGGCTCCAGAGTGTTGGGCGTTCACAACGGAAAACTATTTTTAGTCTGTTTTCATATGAAAGCAGTGCCTGCTCACCCAGGTTGTTTGTTCACCCATCTATCAATTTAGTTCTGCTAACTATGAACTTCAGACTGATTTCAGGCATATTTGGCAAATTCGCAAAGTTCCTGCAAATTATGTAAAAAACCTGTGGTTTGGTAGAAAAAATCATATTATTTCCTTTGTGATGCAGGAAAAGGAGGAAATACTCAGCCATTGTTCTTTTGGGAGAGAATGGGCTGACCTGTTAGCCTGTGCTACTAATGGACCAGCTGCAGAGCTTGAATTCAGCTAGAGCACATCTGGCCTCTTCCCTGCCTGGTAATTAGAGGATCTGCAGTGAGGTGAGAATATTGTAGGAGAGCTGAGGGACATATAGGTAAACTGGGAAAGATGAGGGGAAATCCATGGTTATTGAGTGGAGTTTTGTAGGAAAAATACATAGGGAAACAAATATGTAGGAGATCAAACTTCATTAGTTCTGCTACGATGTAATACTGTCTTCTCTTTCCCTTTGAAGTTTCTTACTCTGAGTTGGTTTTTGCCATTTATATTCAGAAATCTCACCCGAATGACTCAGATCTTTTCAGCTGGCAGTTTGAGATGTCTGTCACTGCCATTCAGCCTACATTTGCTGAATAGGAAGACTCACCTTTCCGGGCATCTCCTCCCTGAGCTGCTTGGTCTCACAGAAGCCCGAGCAGCACACTGCATTCTTCCCCCAATACATTCTGTTACTTTCCTTCCTTTTATTCTTTTTCGGAGTGGATACTGAATATACAACTCACATTGCCACTGGAGACCTTTTATGATGACAGTGATGATTTGTGAAAGTGTCAGCTGGTTATGTCTGGATCATTTTCTTTTAAGTGGGAGATTTCAAGAATTGAAAGCATAGAGATTTTTAGAAAAAAAAAAAGATGCTTTTCAAATTCAAGTTATTCTCAATCTCGAATATATACCGAAGTGATAGGATGGCTGCCTGAGGAGGTGAGAGGAGGAAAAAAAGGAAAAATAGTAGACGGAGTGTTTGGGGCTGAACTTAAGGTACATGGTAGTCTGGTGAAGGAACAAAAGAAAAAAAGAGGTAGATGAAATGAGGGAGTAGAAATGAAAAAAGCCACACAAGAAAGAAACGTGGGATGTCTTTGAAAAACACCTTTAAGTTTCATGCAGCCTGTTGTTAACTGACAAAGTGAAGACAAGAAGAACACTGTATGGTATCACATTGTTTTGTTTATTACCTTTCATTTTCTTCTTACAAATGCTAGTACTTTACTCACTTCTTGACAATTACTGAACACTCAGCAGATGTCCGGGTTAAGCTGACAACATGCACTTGCATCTTGAGCACCACAAATTGATTTGACAGCTAAACTGGACAATTTAAACAGTCTATATTCTCCTTGTCAAAATAAACCATGAAAAACACTGGTTTATTTGACACAAATATTCCATTCAGCCGCAGAGAAATACTTTGCTTAGAATAAAAGCAGAGCAAAATATAGTCTAACCCTCCAACTTTACTGTTCCTGCTTCTTCAGTGAGTAAGCATGAAGTGGGACCCCTAACGTCCTGTATAAAGTATTTTCTGGGATAGCTGGAAGGAATCAAATTTTTGGGGGGGATGCAACTAATCAAATGCACTAGATAGGTAAAGTCATTAAAGCATTGCATCTTCCTGGGAATAGTTTAATCACTGCCAAAGTCAAGGATTCGTTCTTTTCCTTTTTTTTCTCCAAGCAAATGAAAGCCCTCAACCCACACCCTCTGGCATAGCTTCTGCTGTGGTAGCCCTGTGGCATTCCCCCATGAGATGCAGACTTCCCTCACGGGGAGGAAGGCGAACTGGTTCTCACACATCTTCTCCAAGTGCTCCAGGTACTACTTCACTTTTTTGAATCTGGCCCTAATCATATTTGCAAACAGCCTCGAGATGACAGCAACCACAGTGGTAGTTTTACTGGCGTTTTTCTAATGGTCTTCTTGCCAGTTGTGCTTAGACCTGTCCTTGGATGTTGCAGTTCAGTCAGAGCCCACTGCACACAAGTGTGCCACAGCCTACATTTCTTTCAACAACCCTTATCTTGAACTTTGTCTGTTGGTGTCCTGATTTCAGCTGGGGTAGTGTTAATTTTTCTCCTAGTAGCTATAGGTGCAAAAATACTATATACAAAATACTATATTTTGTATTAAGTATGAGAATAACGTTGATAACACACTGATGTTTAGTTGTTGCTAAGTAGTACTTACTCTAAACCAAGGACTTTAGATTTTCCATGCTCTGCCAGTGAGGAGGTGCACAACAAGCTGGGAGGAAGCAGCACAGCCAGGAAAGCTGATTCGAACTGGCCAAAGAGATATTCCACACCACAGAACATCATGCTGAGTATATGAACTGGGGGGGAATTGGCTGGGAGGAGTGACCACCACTCAGGGATGGGATGGGCATCATTTATACTTGGTGAGCAACTGTATTGTGAGTCACTAGGGGTTTTTTTGTCCTTGAGTTTTATTTCTCTCTCTCTTTTTGTTACCTCCCTTTTCATTACTATTATTATTAGTAGTATCAGTATCATACTTGACTTTATTCCAATTATGAAACTGTTATTAGCTCAAACCATTGCATTTACCCTTTTCCAGTTCTGCTCCATGCCCCACTGGGGAGGGGGAGTGTGTGAGTGGCAGCATGGTACTTAGTTGCTGCTGGGGTTAAACCATGGCAGTTGATACTTCATTTACAATTATATTGCTTCCAGACATTTACAGTAGCTTTATTAGATCCATCTGGTATTCTTCATAATCCTCCCAAACTGTGCCAAACCCAAATAATCTGTATCACAAGCAAATATTACTACCAGACCATTCATCCTTCCAGACTCTGAATAATATACAGAACAGTGGCTCCAATCAGGGTCCTTGGGGCATCGTGCTATTAACCTTTTTCCATTTTAAGAGGCAGCAATTTATTCTAGCTCTTCATAGTCTCTCTCTCGGCTAGTTTTTAACTCATGATATGACTTTACCTTTCACTTCTGATTCTGAAGTTCCTTTACAGCCTCTTTGAAAAAGACTTCATTGACAGCATTTCAAGGCTCTAAATCAACATCATCTCTCATCCTTCCTTAGCCAATATTTTAATATTGAAAGAACATTTACATCTTGGAAAATAAATGGTTTTCCCACCATTATTAAGTGACTTCATTTTGGCTTATCAAAGCCAGTGCATGGGAGGCATATGGTTATGACCATCTGCTTCCAGCCTACAATAGTCCTTCAGCTGCCTCAGAAATACACCATTAATTCTTTATCTTATACTAAGCTAAAAATCTATAACCCGGATGATTCCTAAAATCAACATGAGTTCCACTTTAAAGAGTGAATATTGCGTTTTTTCATTTTCTCCTTGCAAAGAAATGTTTGCCATAACACATTGCTTTAGCTCTCTAAGGTCAAATAAACAACCCATTTAATTCAAGAGCCATTTTTCATTTTTTGGGATGGATTTTTCAAATTCAGCTGCTTCTTATTTTAGTTCTCACTAGACATTCTTATATCACTTGCTTCCAGCTATGTTTAATTTCGTCTTTTCAAAGATGTCTCTGGGACATGTCTGTCGCCTTTATTACTTGAAAAAACAAGGATAACCCTGAATTCCCCACAGGTAGTTATTTCCTGCCATTCCATTATACTAATAACTGTGACAATCACAGAATTTGTAGGTTGGAGAAGAACTTTAAGATCAACCATTAATCCAGCTCTGCCAGGTCTACCTATAAACTATGTCCCGAAGTGCCACATCTACATGTTTTTTAAATACCTCCAACGATGGTGATTCCACCACTTCCCTGGGCAGCCTGTTTCAATGCCTCACCACCCTTTTGGTGGACAAATTTTTCCCAATATCCAATCTAAATCTTCCCTGGGAGAACTTGAGGTTGTTTCTTCTTGTTATATACTATGTTACTTGGGAGAAGAGACTGACACCCACCTGGCTACAGCCTCCTTTCAAGCACTTGTAGACAGTGATAAGGTCACACCTGAGCCTCCTGCAAGCTAAACACCCCCAGCTTCCTCAGTGTAGTGGGTTGACCCTGGCCAGGTGCCAGGTACCCACTAAAGCCTCTCCCTCTGCAGCTGGACAGAGGAGAGGAAAAAAACCAGCTTCATTAGTTGAGATAACAGCTGGGAGAGGTCAGTGACTGATTACCTTCACAGGCAAAACAGACTCAAAGAGGGGATAGTACTTAAATTTATCACTAACAGGATAAGAGCCAAAGAACAAGAAATAAAACAGTCTTAAAACCACCTTCCCTCCACCCCTCCTTCCTTCCATGTTCTCCCTCCTCCCCCCCAGTGGTGCAGGGGGATGGGGAACAGGGGGTTGCAGTCAGCTCTTGTTTCTGCCTCTGCTCAGGGAGAGGAGTCCTTCCCCCTGCTCCCATGGGGTCCCTCCCACGAGAGACAGTCCTTGATGGACCTCTCCAGCATGAGTCCATCCCTCAGGCAGCAGTTCTTCCCAGACTGCTGTCCCGTGGGTCACTCCTCCATGGGGTGCAGTCCTTCACGAATGAGCTGTACCAGCGTGGGTCCCCCACAGGGGCCACAAGTCCTACCTGGGATAAACCTGCTCCAGTGTGGGCTTCCCTCTCCACGGGCTGCAGATCTCCAGCAGGACCCCGCTCCATCCTGGGCCTCCCACGGGGTCACAGCCTCCTTCATGCATCCACCTGCTCCAGCAAGGGCTCCTCCATGGGCTGCAGGTGGGTCTCTGCACCCCAATGGTCCCCCATGGGCTGCAGGGGCACAGCTGCCCCACCATGGTCTGCACCAGGGGCTGCAGGGCCTCAGCTCTGGCACCTGGAGCACCTCCTGTCCCTCCTTCTGCACTGACCTTGGTGTGTGCATTGTTGTTCTCATGTTCTCACTCTGCTCTTCCCTGGCTGGAATTCTTTCTGCGCAACAACCTTCTGTTCTCAAATATGTTATCACAGAGGTGTTACTATCATTCCAAATTGGCTCGGCCTTGGCCAGTGGCAGGAAGTCTGTCCTGGAGCCGGCTGGCGTTGGCTCCACCGGACAGGGGAAGCTTGTAGCAGCTTCTAACAAAAGCCACCCCGGTAGCTCCCCCCCCCACCCCGCTGCCAAAACCCAGCCACAGAAACCCACTACACTCAGCCACTCCTAATATGACTTATGCTCCAGACCCTTCTCTAGTTTCATTGCCCTTCTCTCCAGCACCTCAATGCCTTTGTTATCATGAGGGGCCCAAAACTGAACACAGGATTCAAATTGCAGCCTCCTCAGTGCCAAGTACAGAGGAACAATCACTGCCCTCGTCCTGCTGGCCACGCTATTTCTGATACAGGCCAGGATGCCGTTGGCCTTTATGGCCACCTGGGCACACTACTGGCTCATGTTCAGCTGCTGTCAACCAGCACTTCCAAGTCTTTTTCCGCTCTTTCCCAAGCCTGTAGCGCTGTTGCGACCCAGGTGGAAGATTTGGCATTCAACCTGTTGCATCTCATACAAGTGGCCTTGGCCCATCAATGCTGCCTGTCCAGATTCCTCTGCAGAGCCTTCCTACCCTCCAGCAGATCAACGCTCCCACCCAACTTGGTATCGTCTGCAAACTGACTGAGAGTGCACTTGATCTCCTTGTCCAGTCATTGATAAAGATATTAAACAGAACTGGCCCCAGTACTGAGCCCTGAGGGATAATGAATGTATATAAGCAGCTCCGTGTCTCTGCCAAATATTTTCCTTCTTCAGTTGTGAATGGAGTACTTTCTGTTTTTAAAGATTATAAAATACATTCGCTCGATCTTGGTTTCTTCAAGTCTGTACAGACCAATGATCTCAACATTTTTGGTATAATATTTGCCGAACTATTCAACAGGTTTGTTTTTATTTGTTTGGGGGTTTTTTTATTTCATTTAAAAATAGCAGCTTATTAAAATAAAAATCTTAACAGCTGGGAAATCCCTGTCTATTTGTATTCAAAAGGAGATTTTAGAAGTGGCTGGCTTTAAAACCTTGTGTGGATATCCCTTTCCTACACCTCTTCCAGATGCAGAAAAGTGGAAAGGCAGCTGCACATTTCTGTCATGGTTGAGGGCACTGTTAATTGAATTTGTGCTAAGTGACTACTTGCCTAATCAGCAACTGACTGGATTTGAGGTGATCGTGATGAACTGGCTATACCTGGCTTGCAGGTGAGTAAACTTCCTTTCATGTCTTTTGCTATTGACCTCTATATTTGTGCTTTACCCAACATGGGCTGTATGGGAAGTTCGCTTTTCCTCTACTTTACTTTATCAGCCAGTCATGTCAAACTGTAGCACTAATGCCATAAATACTATTGTTTTTCTCTTTCTCAGCAATCACCTTTGACTTCAGTTAAAAGCTCTCATTGCTTTATCATTTTCAAAACTTCCTTAACCACAGAGATCCATTCCTGAGCAGTAAACCCTTAGAAAAACAGCATGGATGAAAGGATATATTGAGTAATAGACTGGGTGGCCAATCTTGCCTCAATTATCATGAAGAAATAGTGGGGGATGGAGAAGGTTGTCTTCCCTCAGCTGCCTGGATTCTCATTAATATCTTGAAAGGCAAAGGCAAATCACAGCCACTCAACATTTTGATCCATTAGGTGAGGCATCTGACACACAACTCATTGAACTTAAAGAATGAGTTTTCCATTGATTTCAACAGCTCTAGATGTGGTCTGATGCTGCTGCCTGGAACAGGCAGAAGATTTCTGCTTCAAATAAAGCAGAAGATTTCATTTCTTGGCTGTCCCTTCTGCCTGGAACCACTGCTGGCCTCTGGCAAAAAAAAAAAAAAAATCTATCTGGACTTACTGACTGGTTTGTGTGGAGCCAGGGTTATGATGTCTGGGAAGACGTATTATTCTGTCAAATAAGGTCTGCTGGCAGCCCTGAAAATGTGAAGTAAGCTTACTAGTATGCATCTGAACCATTTTAAAATTCAGGCCGTGACAGTAATGGCTGCAATACAGAAAGAGGAGAGGCTACTACTGTACATCAGCAGAACTAACCTATCTTAGTTTTTTCCCCAGGTAACGGCAACTCGGCAGTCAGAATGAACAGTTTTCCTGTTGGAAACCTCCTGTTGCAAAATTAGTAGTTAATTCACCACAGCAACAGGCGTGCTTTCTACTGTCCTCTGGTGAAACTCTTAGCTCAGTACAGGCACCTAATGGCTATGGCAGTGGATGGATCTGCTACATTAACCTGTTACTGAAGTGCAGGTCTGGGGGTGTGTGCTGGTTTTGGCTAGAGTAGAGTTAATTTTCTTCACAGTAGCTAGACTGGGGCTGTCTTTTGGATTTGGGCTGAACAGTGTCAATTATATAGAAACGTTTTTGTTATTGCTGAGCAGTGCTTACACAGAGCCAAGGTTTTCTCTGCCTTTCATACTGTAACACAAGCAAGCAGGCTGGGAATGCTTGGCAAGTTGGGAGAAAGCACAGATGGAACAGGTGACTCCAACTGACCAAAAGGGATATTCCATACAATATGACATCATGCTCAGTATAAAAAGGAGATGGAAGGAGAAAGAAGGGGACATTTGGAGTTTATGTTCCCAAGTAATCGTTACATGTGATGGGGCCCTGCTCTCTTGAGTTGGATGAACACCTGCCTGCCCATGGGAAGCAGTGATTTAATTCCTTGTTTTGCTTTGCTTGCATGCACAGCTTTTGTTTTTCCTGTTAAGCTTTCTTTATCTCAACCTACAAGTTTTCTTTTCCCCCTGTGATTCTCTCCCCAGTCCCACTGGTGAGGGAGTGAGCGAGAGGCTGTGTGGTACTTGGTTTCTGGCTGTAGTTAAACCACAACAGGGTGTGTAGAATCAATAGGCACAAACTGGATGTAACTGTGCTCAGTCTGAGAACTAGGAGACTGTCTGATCACTGGAGCAGGGAGGCTCTGGAACAGCTCTTTGGTTGGAGGCCAGAAGCGTAACTTTCAAGTGAGTATGATGAGAGTTGAGACTCTGCTCTTTCATTCTGACACCAGTCAGGAATAACTGTTCACTAACAAGTTTAATGTTTGCAGCTGGACATGCACACATTGTCAGGGTCATGCTCATTATTGCTATTATTGACACTTGCTGAGTATCACATGCACTCAAATGAAGTACTAACAACCTTAAGGTTCACACAATGGAAAACTTTGTTCATGCTGGCAGGAAATATACTTTGTAGGTCTAATTTACAAGGTTTGAACAATATAATTTATTTTCACTTTGACGTTAAGTGCAAAGGCATCTATCCCATGGCCTTCCAGATATAAATTCAGTGTCTTATTCTTACTTTTTGTTCATGGTCCCAAAAGAATGAAGTAATTTGACATCAGCAGTTTTTGTGCATTACTGTTTCCATGTTTTTACCTGTTGTGTGTATTCAAAGGAAAAGAATAGGAAAGCTTGTCCTAATAAGAGAAACTGAGATCCTATTCTCACTGCAGAAAACATGACAGTAATCAAAGATTAAAGAGTCTGTGTTCAGATCCTCTGAGAAAAGGAGAGCAGAGCCCTAATCTCTGGATTTGAAGTGCTCCAGGCTGTGTGCAATAGTTAAGGAAAAAGAATAACACAGGAGGTATGCCTGGGCCTCACCCAGAGCCCAGTGAAGTAAGCAGAAACTTTGGTTGCTTTAAGTCTTGATAGATAAGTCTTCCATCTGCATCTAGCTCAGACTCCAGAAAGCCAAAGGACCCTTGGGTGTGGAGTATCTCCACTAATTCTTTGTGCTCCACAGGAGGTTTCTGTCTCTCCTACTCCAGATAGAACCCCTTGCTAGCAATTGCAAGAACCAGGCCTGCATCAGTAGGGAGGGATAATCTGGCCCACAGTGCACTGAATTACACTGTTGCCTAATAGCTGTATTGCTCTCTGCCAGCTGAATGGCATCTGGATGCCAGATTCTGCAGAGACGTGTATCACTTATCTGTAAACATGCTTTCTGAATACAGTAAACCTCCATGTACTCTGATACTTTCTGCCTTAAGTAACATGGAAAAAAATAGGACTAATTTTTTTTTCCATCTGACGGCATTTTAGACAAATACTAAAATCCCAGAACAATTGGACAAATGAGTAATAGTCACCAATGAGGGGGAGGAGGATAAATGTTATAAAACAGCATCTGGTATGTATGAAACCAGCACAAGACTGAGAATATTCAATTGCCAGTTTGCTAGCTTTTCTTCTTAGAGGAAGGTGCTACTATTAAAAAAAAAATTAAAAATCAGAATTACTTCCTCTTGGAAACCTTGGGGTTGCCTCTCATTTCCAAGGCAGTATTAAAGTTACTGCTTGGAAAAATATCCTCATCTGTGTGAAGAATAAGAAACTCAGTGATTCTTAATTATCTCTTTTTCTGGAGGTCTGGATGTTAGGTTGGGTCATTCCCCACACAGTGACCACTTAACATTCGGAAGTTGGCCCTCAAATGCAGTAAGCCCGGGAGCCAGATGGAATACAACTGGGACCTCCCAGTTTCCCTGGAGCTAACTAAAATAGACAAATAAAACTGAAATCAAAAGCAAGGAAAGTACTTCTAGCAGCAGTGATTAATATTACTGTTTGTAATTTAGTGATTTCCAAATCCACATATCCTACTGTGGCAAATAATGCACAAACGCAGGCACACACAAAAGACAGGGTTCTGCAGAGACTGCATTTCTGGCTTTTGGGTCTTTTTTAAGCCATATATGTTGCATGCCTTCTCTATTTCTCTGGTGTGCACTGGCACCTTCTGGGATGCATCAGCAGTGCTGTGGAAAGAGGCTGTAAAGCTGTGTTATGTTATCATGTCGTTACATGTCATGTCATGTTGTGTATATCATGTTACGCAGCAGGTATACGCTATGTATGGTCATGGCAGACACGGTAAATCTGTGCATCTTTTTAATGTTTGCTGTCCAGTTCCTTGTATTCCAGCTTTGTAAATTTTGGGCTAGGGCAAACTTCTTTTGACTATTTGGTACATGGACCCTCTCGCTGAGTGCCAGGCTGGTGGATATTCATTCCTTTCCAGTTTTTCACCTTTCCATTTTCTGGTCACACATCTGCTTTGCCAACATGGAAAGACGTGAGCATTGCAGCTCTCTGCTCTCACCTGAATAAGTAAATGACAATCAGTTTAGCAGCTTGTAAGGGGAAGAAAAGTAAACAGTGCTGTGACAGCAGGTCTGCTTTCGCCCACAGCTATAGAGCTCTGACCACCACACAAATTGAAGGGCACAGTCAAGACTGCTTGAAGTATTGAACAATTAATGAATTTTGCAACAGATATAATATGGTTTTACCTCAGAGGTATCCAGAAGGGCTCCAAAGGGAATTTAACATGGATAATTCTAGTTGGGAAGCCAGACAGGCCACGGAAGAAAACCCAGTAACTATGGTAATGTGAAAAGAGGCCTGGGCAGCCTGGGGAGATAGGCAACATTTAGAAGTACCAGCAAGAAAGATACAGGAAAAGTAGTGCCAGTAGCTTCCATAAGACCAGCCAGTAAGTGCAACAGGACAACAGCAATGTTTGTCAAGGCACTGTCAGAGGGATAGAGGCTTCTCAGCACTGACTGAGAATAAAATCAAAGGTACTGGCATAAGGACAGAAGTTACATGATGGGGATGCCTGATAGCAAGAGAAAAGGTACCAAAGACAGATTTATTTTTGTGCACAAAGATGTTTCTGAATTTCAAGACAGATAACTCCTGCACCGGACTGAAGATATATATGCATAGTCATCAGAAGAGAAAGACAGATGAATCCAATAACTTTGCAATGTGCAGAACTCTTCTGCAGCTCACACCTTCTCAAGCCACAAGGATACTGATAAATATATCCATCTGCTGTAAACGTAGAAGCTCTTCACAAGTCTTATTTGTCAGTTGTTCAGCTCAAACCACAGGACATTACTTGTGTCTCATAACAAGCCTTTCTCTTTGTGGTCCATATACATGGTAGGGAAGCTTGCTTACTCACGAGACTAAGATTGCTTTAACATGAAACATCATTGCATGTCTTTGAGTTCAGTAGAGTTGCAGTAATTATTTTCACCTAATAATTAAAGGACAAAAAAATCAAGCTGGAAATCAAAAGACAATCCCTTTCATTGCACCACTGGAAACATTATTTTGAACTATCTTTACAAAACCGCAGGAAAGAGCAAGCTAAAAGGACACACGTATTAGTAGAGTTTTAATTCAGACCATATAATTTAATTCTGAATTATAATAGATCAAAGGGAAACTGAAATAAAAAAAATACCTGTTGGATTATGTAGAATGGAGTTCCTCTTCTTAATAGCTCTGAAAAGATTACAGTGTCATGAGGCTCCATCAATCAGAACAGAAAACCCGAAGAACAAGGACAAATCAAAGGTTAAGTGCATGGTGCTGAGGAACACTCTAGCCACCTTCCTTTTACAATTATAAAACGGATGAGTTTGTGTTGGTGGATCTATTTAGATGGAAAAACAGCAGTCTATATTCACACAGTGACTTTCTGCCCATGCATTTCCCCTGATGTTTACAACCACCTTGTATTTTGCCATCTCAGTTAATGAACTGTCGCTATTTCTCTGTGTGTATTCTTAAAAGGCTTGTTATTAATTTATTTTTTAAACTTCTCTTTAGCCCAGGAAAAGAGAGCACTACAATATTCATTGTTTCTATTCAACAGAAGGGAAGAAAAAAGGAAAGGAAACAAAGCCCTAGATCCATAGAAAGCTCAAACTCCTTTCTGCTGTAACTCCAGTGAAATAATTTAATATAGCCCAGAGATGTGCTTAGTCCATGTTTTTTACACAAGAACAGTAAAGGTCCTAAATATTTCAGGAACCTCAAACAGGGATTGCCTAGGGATTGTCTATTTGGCAGGACTCAAGATGGAGATTTTGGTCTCAAAGAGAATTTTATTTTTACATTGTTTTTTTCCTTTCTGTTGCAGAGCTTTGAGACTGTACATCCTCAGGGAGACATCCAGTTACTTTTAAATCAAGAGGTGGTCTAAGTTTGGTTTCAGTGGAAGCTGGAACAGGCCGCACATGCATAGGAAACATGCTGTTATCTAACAGCGTGCTGTTATATCATGTGATCACTAGAAAGGTGTATCATCAACATATTCCAGATGTCTAATTTTTCCTTAACCAATTTGATGCTGCAGGCTATTTGGGGCCCTTAGTTCAACAATTGTGCTCTTTAAAATGACAGTGAGTGCTAATTTTGTCCTAAAACCTGGATTTATAAAAGCAAACTTTTATAAAACCTGAAACCTAAGGAATTGCCATATGCTATTGTTAAATTGCAGTTGTTTGCATGCTGATATATACCCTCCAGGAATGCCTGAATTCCCATACAGCAGCAACTTGGAGCTACGTTAAACAGTATAATGAAAACTAAAACTGCTTCTGTAGCTTTTCATCGACTTCCATGCTTGATGCTGACCAAGAAGTCATTGCTTGAGTTTTCATTGTGTAGGCAGCACCTCCTTAAGCTATCATCAGGCTGTATGGCGTCAGTCAGCAGCAGAGGCAACAGATGCCCTCACCACTGTAGTATCACTGTAGGCCAGCTCTGAAAGCAGCTTTCACGGTGTTGGGTCACTCTGGTGCCTATGGTTTGGGAAGCCTCCACCAGATAGTGTTCTTAATAAAAGTGATACTCTGTGGTATCTCTCACGCCCTTACAAGGTTTCACTCAAAGTGCAAGGTACTACTCTACTCCTGGGTTATGCTACTACAAGTTCTCATCTGTTAATACCCTCTCTGCCTTTTTGGAATGTCACTCGAGCTTGCTTTTCCAAATGCTTTTGCTGTTTTTTTAATGCTGTATGAATAGTATACATGAAGAAAAGGGTTTCTCTTTCTCTCCAGCTGAGAAAAGCATTGAGTTCTGAATGGAATCAAAAAGCAGCTGATCAGTTTTGGGAACATGAGGCTGAGTAAGGAAACCGGGGGTTCTTCCCGCCCCCCTCCCTTTCTCCTAAGTGTGGATTAAATCGCACTTTGTAAATAAAAACGGCGTGAATGGTGCGCTAGGTCACATCCCGTCTACATCCTCGCAAGCAGTAACAATTTCTGAAAGATTTAGCACAGATATTCAGCGTTCGTGGAAGCCGTCCAGCACACTTCTAACGGCCTGTATCTAATTTGTCATTCAAGTTGTTTCTTTTTAAATAAGGCGCAGAGGAACACGCTAATTTTAGGATGCCGGTGCTGGGCGGGGGGAGTGGGGGAAGGCGGGGAGGGGTGGTTCTCTCCCACGGAGGAGCTCTTCCCGAGGCGGCGGGCAAGGACCGGCGCGGGAAGCGCTCCCAGTGAGCGGGAAGTGATGCCCTCGGGCTGCCGCGGGTGCGGCGAGCCCCCGACAAGCCCTCTCTGCCGGCACCCGCTCGCACTTCGCCTCTACGGCGTGGTAAGCCGCTCCCTCGGGACGAGGCGGCTCAGGGAGCCATCGCTCCCTCGGTTCCGAGTCTCCCGCAGGGCCGCTGCGGGATTAGCTCCGCGCCCGCCCTGCCGTGCCCGCAGCCCGCCCTGCCCCGGCTGCTTAAGGCCGACTCGCGGGCTCAGCTCCGGCTTAGCCCGGGACTCCTGTCCCCGCGTCCCCTCGGGGATCGCTCCCCACCTGTCCGCGGGCGCTGCCCGTGACGTCATGGAAACACCCCCTTCCCCCGCCCCTCCGGCCAGGAAGGCGGGCGGGAGCAGCGGCTCCCGCGGGCGGCGGGGCGGGGGCAGCGCGGCGGCTCCTCCTGTTGGCCGGCGGGGCCGTCAGTCGAGCGCGGCGGTCCCGACGCCGGTCCCGCTCGTGGGCGCTCCCCGGCAGTCGGAGCGAGCACTCCCGCCCGAACCGGCGCAGGTGGAGCGGCCCTTTATGGTGGCGGCTGTCGCTGCTTTCAGGCTCCGTCCTCCCTCCCTCCCTCGCTCCTGCCTGCGGGGCGCCGCTGCCCGGGGGCCATGGCGGGGGCGCCCGGCGGGCCGTAGGTGAGGAGCTCAGGTGGGTGTCCGCCGAAGGGACGGGGCGGTGTAGCGGGGCGCACCCCCGGGCGGGCTGGGGCGGGGGCGCTGCCCTCGCTGAAGGGCCGCGGGGCGAGCCAGGCTGGGGGGCGGCGGCGGCGGCGGCGAACTGGGCACGCGAGGAGTGTGGCGTTTTAGCGCACGGAAAGCACCTTGCTCGCCCGGCTGGCAGCGAGGGCGCCCAGGGCTGACGGCCGGGGCTGCTGCCGGTGCAGCGCCTTCTCCCGCCTGCCCCGCCGAGCCCCTCTCCAGCCACCTCCTGTGGCCCTCGTGGTCCCCGGCCGCGCTGTCACAGCCCCACGCCGCTGTTCTGGAGCGGCAGCCAACTTAGACATCTTTCCCTGCTCCAGGAGGGTGCCGCTGACGGGGTTATTTGACTCCTGGTGCGCTCCGTGTGGCACCGAGGTGGAGCGCATTCCTGGCGGGCTGTGACACACCGGGCTGGCGCTGCCCGGGGAGCGGTGGCCGTTCCCGGCGTGGGCTGGGACAGGTCTCCTCGCCGGCTGCGGGCTCTGGGGAATCGCCCGGCAGCCGGCTGGCTGTGAAATGGAACTTCAGAATTCTTGGAGGTGTTTGCAAAGCCGTCATTCTCCTCTAATTCTGTGTTTCTCTGTGCGCTCGTAAAATAAAAGAAAAATAAAAAAAGAAAAAGCCACCATTATTATTATTTTTATTTCTCCTCTGCATCTTAAAGAAAATAGGTTAATTAAATCCGTCTTCGGTTTCCAGGTTGATTTAATTTCCATTTGAGGACCAATTAAGCAATAGGAGCTTTTAAATACGCCATTACTTGAAAACTGTTTGATGTACACCTCAGTGACAGTGAAGTACTCTTCACTGAGACTTTTATTTTTACTAGGAGGATATCTGGAATGGCTAGTCTGGAACGGTATTTAATAAATGTAAGGTAATTTGTCTGCTTTACAGTTTTGTCCTAGGTCTCTAATGATGGTAACAGTGTTCTTCTTTCTGTTTTCTTGAGAAAGGACACAGGGAGTAGTTGCTTCATCCCTTGACTTTCATCGATTAATTATAGAGTTCACAATGTTTCACTCAGAGTTCAGAGCATTTTACTCTACTTAATTTCAACAGAGCTTTGTAAGCCTAGTTTGGTTATTTAAAGCATGTGTTTTCATTAACAGTTTCTGTAAAGCCGTGGGTAACAAGAGTTTTAATTTTCATGAGCTTTTATTTTTATTGTTGAAAATATTTTAAAAAAGGTATCTTTAAATAATACTCCCTCACCTGTATTCGCAATAGATTAAGCTAACTACTTTTCCACTGTGGCTCTTAGGCCATTTTCAAAACAGTGGCATTCACAAGTCTTTTCTATCTTTACTCTTATATTGTCTTCCCCATATATTGCTTTAGGCCGATTTATACCCTCTCTTTTATCATTTTGTGTAGTATCTTGGTTTGCATGCAGGAAAGGTGGGAGAGGACTTTTAGGTATTGGAGATGTTCTCTGTGTGTGCACTGGACAATTGTGGTTGTGCTGAAATTCCTAGGGTGTTCACTCAGGACAGGAAATGATGGTGGGACTCAGCTGGAGTCTGCTTGTTGCAACACTGTCTGGCTAGCTCATTCACTGTTGCAAATGTAAGTATTCTGTATTTTATACAGAACCTTATTTGTTTTTTTTTAAGTAGACGTAGGCACACAGTCATAAAGAATTGGGTCTTGTTCAAAGCACATCTGTTATAAACAGATGCGTGTCAGCCTAATGGCTATTCCTTCATTTGTTGCATTCTCTAGGTCTTGTTACACACTGTGGAGGAAGTAGAGTCAAACAGGGAATTTCCTGTATCTTATGGTTTCTAACTCTAAAACTGAGTTTTCAGTTGCTACAAATGGTTCTCTTAGCTACAAAATGAGAAAAGCCTTTCTATTGAAAAGTAAATTCATACACTAAGTGCTAATATGTTTTAGATTTAAACTGGATATGCTATAAGGTGCTTTTCAAAACCATGCAGTGATGAAGGAGGCAGCAGAATGAGTATGTGACTGTGCAGTCATAGGGTACTTTTATAGGTCAGAAGCAGCGTAGTATCTGTATCAGCATATTTTGATCTTATTGAATTCAATCTTACTTTACTTCAGTTAAGATTTGACTTGCCAAAGTTGCAAAGTTTTGCTGCTAAAGGGCTGAGGGGTAGATACTGTGATACACTGCAACTAATGTAGCCAAAGAAACTTCTAGGAGAATCTAATTGCTTTTTCCGGTATCAAATTTCAGATACTGGGATGCAGATATTGTGACATCTGACAAACAACTATCCAGAT
The DNA here is from genome assembly GCF_003945595.2 of Pipra filicauda. Classification (NCBI taxonomy): domain Eukaryota; kingdom Metazoa; phylum Chordata; class Aves; order Passeriformes; family Pipridae; genus Pipra; species Pipra filicauda. The sequence goes on from NW_024105075.1 coordinate 957,519, forward strand.
AGGGACTAATGTGTTACCAAATTTACTTTGCTCTGCTTTTTGAGATGCTGGATTTATGTGTCTGTCTTCTGCATTAATGGTTATGGTAAAGTGTTATACTTTATGGGATGCTGTTTTTAGGCTCCTGCAGCTATCACTTTTAAGTCTTTGAATACTGTGGTTTGAAATACATGTTTCATTGCTTTAGTTTTTCATTTATCTGAAGGACAAGGAGGTTTTGTGTATGTAACATTGTCCTTTTGTGGGTATTTGTCCTTATTCTGCTAACATAAAATATATCTCTGTGTTATCTAATTACCTTAGAGCAAAGTTTTCTGTCTGCCTTCAAGGTTGAGTGATGTGGGTGTTGATGCTAATGAATATGACAGTCTACATAAAGTCGAAGACATAATAGCTAAGAAAAGCACAGCTGTGGGTCTGACCCTGGGAGGCACGATATCTGTAACTCCTTCTCCTTTCAATCCGTTCTAGCTCGTTGTTCATGCAAAGTTCTTGAAGATGCTTGTGACTTTCACATGGTGCATATGTTCAGAAATAGATTCTATTATATATAAAGTTATGGCATGAATGAATACAGCGTTGGAGTTGTAGTTTTGGAGCTCTGTCATCATGAAACTCATGGCCTGTTGTTGCAAGTTACCTGGGTTAAGGACTGCCCCAGCCAGGGCAGAAAACAAAAAACACGAACAAATTCTTTCTGGTTTTCTGTATTCAGCTGTCCCAACTGAGATAATTGTTAAATGATCAGAGCTGTTGGTACTGTTGGATTTTTTTGTTTGGTTTGTGGCATTGTTTTTGTTTTGTTTTGTTTTTCTAAAATACAAATTCAATGGCAATTCTGGTACCTGCCTTCTTAGTAAAAGCAGTGAGGACTCTAAGAATGCTGGCTGAAACTGAGAAATGTATTTGGCCATTGCAGCTCAGCCCGTGCTGTCCTGCCTGTCTGGTGTGCCAGAAGAGCACTGACTCAGTGCAAGCTCCTTAGGGTAGAAGTCACGTGTCAGTGTGTAGCACTGAGCACAGCAGGGCTTAATCCTATTTCGGTGTCTGGGTGCTCCGTGATGTTAACCACAAAAGTAAAGAAATATAGTTGAGCTGCTTTCAGTGAGGCAAGTGCTGAGCAGTTTTTGCAATGCTTGTCTGCTATTTGCTAATGATTCCCAGTGTTTGGATGAAGGCTATTCTAGACATGCCTCTTGAATTGTTTTCTGTGGAAAATACGTACTGATAAGCAAAACTTGACAGGAATCCCTGTTATGTGCAACAGGAGGGAGGAATAAGAGAGAGAACTGACTTTCATTGACCTCTAAGCCCCAAGCTGAAGTAGTGCATTGAGAATTGCTATGTGCATCTAGGTCTTAGACATATCTCTAAACTAAATAATTGTATATCTGGCTGTAAGACAGCCTGACATAAAGATAGGGGCTGCCTAATAGTGTTTGGTAAGTCACAGAAGGAAGGCTGCAATTATGATGCTTTATGTGCTTCTGTGCATTGCTTTTCAATTTCATAAGTTTAGTCTGAATTTGAAAATTGTTCCTTTGAAGTCATTGAACAACATATTAGGCAAGCTCTGCATTCCTTGTCCAACCATGAGGAGTGTATATATCTATGTTTCTAGATTTCTCACTTTCAAGTCCAGTTGTTAAATTACGAGTACTTGAACTGAACATTTCCTCTTTAGCCTTTAAGTTGTGGGGTTTTGATGCCTGAGTCATATTTCAGTTGGCAAACACAGCTGCTGCCATGTCAACATATAATTATTCCCTTCTGAACATTTTCTTTGGCACTTATGTTAACACGAGTGTGCAAACAAATCTTCCTTTCCTCTGCCTTCCACTGTAATGTAGGGATTGACAATTAAAGAGGTTTTTCTTTTGATTCATCTTTCCATAACAGTAACTTTTTAAGTGATAGCTTCAGATTCTGCCTGCATGTTGGTTGAATTGAAACCTAAAAACCATGATACTATGTGGTGCTACAGTTGTCATGCAGCATTTGTATTTAGTTGCTGCTCTTAGAATGAAGACAGTAACAATACAGAATAGTGAAGGTGAGAAATCCATCCTCGTTTGTAACAGTGTTTCTAACTATTCTGTGTTTACTGTGGTGATATCTGTTGAATTTCAGCAATGATTTTTTAATTATTAATTATTATTAATAATAATAATAAAGTAATGGGCTTTCTGGCCATTTGGTGTATCCTCTGATAAATGTTTTCTGGATAGAAGTCTGAAATGTTCCCTCACTGAATGCATTCATACTCTTCCCTCATTTTAATTGCACTCAGTTCTGTTATTACTGCTTGTGATGATACTGCAAAGATTCTGTTATCACAAGTGTAATCTCTTATCTGTTCTACCAGTTGCTTAGGTCATTTTTAGGTCACTAATGTGACACCGCTTTTTCTCATGATTTTGGTGGGTTTTCTTAGTAGCAGCATCCACAGTTTTACTCTTCTGACTTAAGTCTGTTCCACTTTCATATAGATGCCAGTGAAAATGAATGAAGCTCCTGTTCCTAATGGTTCTGATACATACAGCTGTGTGGGTGTACTCCATTTGCCTCACATGTATACTTTTCTCTGCCCAGAGAGTAGATGAAATCACTGAAGAGACAATTTCTGAACAGCTTGTCAATCAGCAAAAGAACCATGTGTGCAGGAGACTTTATCCTTCTCAGTGCACAAGCCCATCTGTGTCACTATTTATTCTACTTGTTACAGAAGATTAAGTCTTACCCTTCAAGTTTTCATGGGAGCAGAGTAGGATATAGGTCTCCGGTACTTTCTTCCATCTTGCCAGCCACATATGTTAAAAACATTTTGTTGCAATGTCTCCCTCTTCTCCAAGATAATTGCTTTGTCAGTGTGCCTAGAAAAATAGCCTTGAGGAGGAATAGAGTTACTTCATACTCCTAGTTGCTGAAGTGAAATGTACAATTCTTATTTTTACAGAACTTTTTCTGTCCTATCTTCAGTGAAAACATATGACTTTGAAACCAGTCTTGGTAAGTTTTATTGTCAAAAGGCTTCTGGTGCTGTCTCAGGCTGCAAGGCAGAACCGTGGCATCTCCCTTGAATACGATGTGGAACACATGTTGCTCATGCTGGCATCTGAGACTATATTGGCTGTAATTGTATTGCTAGAAAAAAAAAACTTGTTTAATAGTCTTGTAAAATATTGTATTCTGAAGGAGTGTGAATGATTCTGTCTTTCTTTTGCGTCTTTTGCTTGTGACAAATACGAGTGCAGAGATCCCCTAGACAAAGCTTTGACAGCATAAACTGTGAATTTAAGTGCAATTATTAATGAGGGGGAGGAGGAAGTTTCAATATGAACATGATGCTGTCTTGTATACCTTAAAAAAAGAAACAGCAAGTGTCAGTCTTCTGTGGTACTGCTTGAATGATTTAAAATAACAATGTGTAAATCATCAGTAGCAACGGTCATCCTGAAGATGTGCAAGTGATTACTGTCTGCCTACTTGGGAGCAGATGAAGCTAACTCCAGAGGATGTGGGCTGCTGAGTCTCTACGAGTTTGTTAAGATGCCTGTGGTTAGGAGTTTGTGGTGGCTTTCTGAAGTTTACTCCCTGATGCTTTGCTGCTCACCAAAGGAAGGCAGGCTGGTACTTGCTGTGTGATGGTACTTCTCACAGTTTGGTAGCTGTGTGGGGTTTTCCCCCAATTGGATGTGTCTGCATTTGTGCAGCTTAGAGGCACATGAGCTCTCAGTTCTTGAGAACTATGCATCAATTTAGGTAGCAGATGTTTTAAGAACTTGGTAGCCCATTTTTTTAGCAATGATTTTGCCAAGTCAAAAGAAGCAGGCCACCTAGCATGCATCAGGCTATTTGGAGCTGGCATAATTGCTAAAAGATTGCAGGTGTTTGCTTTTTAAATGAGCAATATTGGAATAAAGCAACAAAAAAAAAAATAAGGAAAAGGTGCTAAGACTATGCCTGAGGAGCAGACTTCTCCCGAACTTTTTTTTTTTGCTAGTAAGAGTGATTAATAAGGTTCTATGGTCTACCCTGGAAACTTCTCAGAACTCCATCTTACTTGCTGTTACTGTCAAATAGCTGAATCACTTGGAACAGCCATGTTTAGTTTCCTTAAAAGATAACATTCTGATAATGGTTTTGTCACTTGTTAAGATATGTGACAGGACCAGAGGCAATGGGCATTGAAACACAGGAGTTTCCCTCTGAACATCATGAAGTATTTTCTTCACTGCAAAGGTGATTGAGCAATGGCACAGGTTGCCCAGAGATGTTTTGGAGTCTCCCTCACTTGGAGATATTCAAAAGCTGTTGGGACATCATCCTGGGTAACCTGTTCCAGCTGACCCTGCTTGAGCTGGGGGTGGGTGGAGGGTGGACCAGATGTCCTCAAAAGATCCCTTCCAACTTCAACCATTCTGTGATAACTTTACTAGTGTATTTTGAATCTTAGTATAGTGCAACTCTGCTCGTCAAACTCTTAGATCTATAAATGATCTTTTAAAAACCCAGTCAGAGCTGGGTTTTTTCCTGGGCTTGCCCGGGCCTTACCTAAGCCAATAAGCAACCTTGTGGTTTGGATAGAGGTCATCTTTCTTACAGCAGGGTGTTGTACAACATTATTGTAGTAGGCTTCTTAAGGAGGATTGCTGGTGTCTGTCTGAGAGAATTTGACTTTTAGAAAGAGGAGAACTAGAACTAATGGGGTTTTCTAATTTGCTGATGCTGAAGTCAAATAACAACAATATGTATGTGAAGAAAGGAGAATCTAGGCTAGATCTAGTCCTGTTATTGAACTCTAGTAGCAACCATGTTAGGAAAGAAGACTTAATATTTCCTATTTGTTTTTTGAATATGCAAGGATTTAGGAGTTTGTCATAACTTGGCAAGAAAGATACTGGTTTTTTAACATGTGAATTCAGTAGCTGTGCCCTTACTGGTATTAGCAAATACTATTTACTGAATAAAATGATGGGCAACAAAGATGTATCATGAACCCTCATTTGCCTACAACTGTAAAATCTGTACCACTTCTAGGCTGAGGAGGCAGCCAGCTGGGTTTAGGGGAATGTTTTGCTATGTTATTCTTAACTTTCCATCCCAAAATACAGATCCACAGGAAAGGAAATCCAAAATTTGTGTGCCAAAAATGTTGAGCCAAAGTATTATAATTGATTCTTGTTTTCCTTAACTGAATGATACTGATATTTTTTACTGGGTGACATAACTAGGAAGTACCAATTCATAGCCCTTACACTACTGCCACAGCTGCTGAATTCAGGAAGTATAAAAACCATTCATTCTTTCCTGTTTTTTGTTTGTTTTTTTTTAAGTGATATCACTGAGTTCATTTGCAGATTTCTTACTGTCTTTCAAATCTACCTATTTCAATTGCAAGACATTAAAACCAGAAGCACTTAAAACTATGATAAGTTTATAAAACTAAGGCTGACTTATTTAATATCTCCCAGTGCTTAGAGAAAACCAAATTGTTGAGGAAGGAGAACTTGCTGAGGTAGGGAACTGCAGTTGTGGATAAAATAAGTTGTTGCCTTTTAGTTGATATCCAGTTTGTTTTGTTGAAACAAGCTTTTTAACATCCTATTTCTTAGAATAAGTATACAAATGCACTGCTGAAATCATGTTTTTTCATTCACTGAATAAATATGGAACTTCATTTCAGATTCGGACATAAGAGGTTATAATTTTCCACAGGATGGCTGAATCATAGTCTTCTCTCCACGCGCACGCATGCACACAATTTAACAGCTTATTTTCCTATGTACAGTACTATTTTGTACTTTACTTCTTGAAGTTCAGCAGGATCAACGCTTCTACTTGAAAATCAACAGCAGAGCCATTATCAGGATATCACTTTGGTCAACGAGACTTGCTGGCTGTTTACTTGTTTTTACTTTTTTTCCCTTTTTCTTCTTTTAATGTCAGGCTTTGATAAAATGGCATATTTGATAAGGGTGACTTGTAAATTTTTTTCCTTTATTGCAGGAACACATAAGTATACAAGGTCATTTTCTTCTGCCGTGTCATGTGCATGCAGTTGTTGGTGTACTGAAGATCCCTTACAGGTGATATTACATTTTGAAAGACCAAATTTCAAGTAATGGGACTTGAATAAAAATACTATTGGGTATTTTTAAATGCATACAAAGTAATTGTTTTCATCAGAAAGGTTTAATAATTTGCTTTTGGTCCTAGTTCATTAGTTTGATAAACTGAGCAAGGAAAATGCAACTTTCCATTTATTTCTGGTTGTATTGTCTGCCATCTCTGTTTTTAAACAAGTAGTTTCCTTAATTTCACAGTAATACAGTGGTATAACAGTGGCTGTATCTCAGTGACATGAATTGACTGAGTGTTCTCACCTGGGGAAGGGCTTGCGGGACTTGTTTAGGGTGGTAACCACTTCCTACTTGAAAAGGCTTAGGAAATCTTGGTTTCTGAGGCATGACTCAGCATTTGAAAACATCCATGTTTTTCTAACTGGGGATACCATTTCTGTCTTGACATTTCAGACATGACAGTTCACACTGAACTACAAAACGTTCCTTGTCAAGTGAGCTTGCATTATTTACTTTACTATGACTAGAATGCATGGTTAGCATAAGCACACCCTCTGTTCAGTGCCAGATGAGAATTGTTTGCTTATAGCTTTCTCAAATTAAACTCTTAAATAGTAGTTCAGTCTCCAGAGCTGTTCTACAAAAGGATCATCTTTGATTGCTGTTCTAAACTAAAAAAAAAAAAAAAAAGAAAAAAAGAAAAAAGTTTGTCTCTTGACTATTAAAGAGATGTAATGCCTTTCTCACTGTAGACTGTCTTCTAGTACTCACATCTTGCAGAACTAGAATTCTTGAGTGTTTACCATTCTTAATATCATTGCTCAACAGTCTGCAGGTGCATTGCTACTTGATCCACCTTATGATCAGTTACTTAAGAAGAGAGGAGGTGTAGGCTGTGCGTCTGTTGTGCATTAATTTATTGACAAAATCATATCTTCTATATTAGTCTAGTGTAATGCACTTACAGCTGAGAGGAAGGGTAGTGTTTGGGGTAAGGGAACTAGGGATGAAGGGCAGGAAAACAGATTATTTTTTTTTTTCTTACGTATTAGTGTACATAACTTTAATTCTCACTTCTTATTTTGACTGACCAAACTGCTTTTTTATTTCCTTGTGCATTTCATGACCCTTGAAAGTCATGAGGGTGTTTTGAGTAAATACAGCCAAGTCATCTTATGAAGCTCTTTTGCTCAGTCTGTTAATGCCACTGAAACATTTGCATACAAAAATGCTTTGTGAAATGTAGGAGGAGTGCAAACAAAAATTACAAGGCATAGATGGGGTAGATTTGTGCTGGGATTGGCTTTGAGGAAGGGAATTATTCTGATCTCCTGCTTCCTCCTTGCACTGATATTCTGAAGCACTTGTTTCTCTGTGTCTGAGTCCCAGAACTCTTGAGAACTGCAGTTGTTGTCTTTGGAAAGGCCAGGACATGCAAAGTATTGACATCAAGTCAAGAAAAAAATATCCACAAATTTCATTTTCAGAACTGACATAGTTGAAGCTACCTATGTCTAGTTGCCTAAACATAGATTCTAAAAAGTAGTTTCCTTGATCTGCCACTTTATTCACAAAAGAAATACTTAAAAGTGAGTAAAGCTGAAGTAATTTCTCTTTATTAGTGGAACCTTAAGAGTATTAAGACAAGGTCAGTTTTGCAGCCCAGATTAAATCAGCGATAATAACTTTGGCAAGTGGTATATAAAGACTTCCGTGCTGAAAGTGGCTGTACTGACATATCACAGGACTGGAAGAGAGTTCCTGGTTACTCAGGTTCAGTATTTGTAGCAGTCAATGCATTTGTATATTCCCTTTTTTAAAGTGACCAAGCATCATTTTAAACTTTGTCCCACTAACAAATTATTTCAAAGCTTCCCTATTTGGACTAAAACTTTATTCCAGTATTCTGCCTAAATGTACCTACAACCAGTTAGCACGCCCGAATAAAACTGGTATTTTTTCTTGGTATTTATAAAAGCATCTGCATTTCATCTAAACCTTTGTAAAGCAGTAACTTTTTGTTCTGTTCATGTGAGTGAGGCTCTCTCCCCCAGTCAGTTTAGGAGTCTCGCATTTAGACTTGAAGAGATGCAGGGAATCTTGTAATGTGAGTGAGTAGGTATGCTCATTTCAGGACAATATTCTGCTGTCAGTCTTCCTTGCATAAACTTACATTGATCTCATGTGTGTCTTAGGTGCTATTCTTTGTTTTCTGACCAGATTAGGTGCTGGCAGTGCCTTGCACAGTGACTTTTTTTTGACTGCTTCCCTGTACAGATCTGTAGGAAATGCCTTAGTTTATGTCAAGGGTAGCTTTTTTTTCTCTTTTCTTAACTTCATCAGTTTGGTCATGACTTGATTAGACATTCACTCCGTGCATGTGAATACCTTGCTTTCCTTGTTCACTTCCAATTGCCACAGCAGTCTTACTCCTGGGGTCCTGACCTTGCTTTCAGGGCTGATGAACTGCATTTCCTGTCACTGCTTCTGTTCATATGGTTCCTCTCACCTGGTGTTCTAGTTGTTTAATGCATCAGAGGTGCCTGTATACTTTTTGTCAGCAGCAACTTTTACTAGACATCTCAATTCCCTTGCCACTAGTAGGACTGTTAAATAAAACTAGCCCCAAGGTAATTCTTGGCAACCTCTTCTGGTGATCCCTGTCCAGCCTGATAATTGTTTTTATTGTCTTCTGTGGCCAGTTGATCACTTTGCAGTTCTTCTACCAAAAAGGACCATTACTAGGTTTTTTTAATGCAGCTGTTGTCAGGTCCAGATAAGATCTAAGATTTCTTGTCTGTTTTTATTTTTTTTTTCTTTTGTAAAAAATAACTCTTACTATTGACTATGTGTTAATGATTGTAGTAGGGCTGATTTCTTTCTACTTTTTCCCCCCTCATCTTTAGCTCTAAAGACAGGTATTCTGTTTGCTCTCCTGTCATCATAGAGTACCTCCCACTGGTTTTTTGGTCTGCTTTAGAAGTATAGACTAGAGTTTTTAAATTTTTCTATTGACTAGAGGTGAAGTAGGCATAATAACTTGAGAATGCATGGAAGTTTTATTTGCAACTCTATATGCAATTTAATCTCTCTTTTCTTGCAGAAATCTGTAGTGGTTTCATGTGGTTTTCTCCACATGTGCTCAAGAAAGCTGTTCCCTGTGATTCTGTGCTGGTTTTGAGGGTTTCCAGGTCTGTTTCATAGAAGACATCCTGCATTATTGCATCCTGTAAAGTTGCATTTCTTTACTAAGAAATTTTCACTTCCAGGTTACTACTTCACATAGTTTCTTTGAATTGTTGAAGAACTCTTTTTTTTAATATCTTTTAAATCAAATTTTTTGAAATCAAACTTTATTCCTGTACTTTGACATACAAGATGCAACTTCTTGAATCAACATCTTCCCTGCCTTTTGGGGAGGTGTGGGGAAGCTATTTACCTCGTTGGGCCTATTTCATCTTTCAAGTTGTCTGCTGCATGCAGCATCCCATGAGGCATTTCCAGATTTGTTTCTGCACATCTAATGAAGCAGCAGCTCAGCAGTTTCAATTTAGACAGTCTGAACTCCTCAGTCTACCTGACTACTTAAACTTCGCTTGAATCAGAAGCTAATCTTCCGTAATGCCCAACTCACTGTGATGTTATTTGTTCTAATAAAATAAAGCCTGTAGCAAGGCTGGTTTCTTTGAATCTGCTGCAGACTCTGAGCAACATTGTGCTTTTTTGGTGTTGTTCGGTTGTTCGGGTTTTTTGTCTGGTTGTTTTTTTTGGGTTTTTTGTTTTTTTTTTTACTTAGCTTCTATTAGTTCTTTTGCAGTGATGTGGGGGGGAGTTTTGTGGGGATTGTTGGTGGTTTTTTGTTTGTTTGTTTTGTGGTTTTTTTTATTTTTTTAGATCTATCACAATTATGTACTATCCCAACTTCTACTGGCTTGAATAGTGTGTGAACTTGTCTGAATAGTGTGTGCATTTCAATATATGTTTTAGCTATTCAGATGCTGTTGTCCCTGTGATATTTAATCTTGTATTTAATTCAAGTTCATTAGTTTTGCAGTGGAGGCCTCTTTTTTTTTTTTGTATGTACACAAATACTTTAGAATATTTTATCTGGTCATACCTGTTTATCAGGGCAGACTACTTGTCTGACTGAACCCTCTTCTCATCTGTGTTAATACTTTCAGCCCTTTATCAAACGATCAGAGATAAGAGTCCTTCTTGGTCACATTCTCCTTTTCCTTTGCTTGTGCAGCAAGGTTAGATGTGAAGATTGCATGGGTGCCCAACAACTTCTCATTTTCATCTGTAAATCCCTTTCTGGGTGTGTCACCTTGTCCTTGGTCAATGTCCTTGTCTCATAATTGAGAGTCCTTGAGCAGGAGAGGCCTGCTGAGTGACTCTGAATGCTGTAGTCTTTCACCCATCCTTCTCTCTCCTCATTATTTTAATGCCTCTTTATCAACTCACTTGAGATATAGCTGGATCAATTGTTTGAAGTCCTGCCATATAAATAACCTCTAAATTCTGTCTCTCTGCCTTCTGTTCTTAGTAACCTTGAACACCTAGATAGAATATAGTTTCAAGTCAGCAGGGAAATACATGAAGTGGAAGGGAGAAGAGAAAAGGCAATATATATGAATCATTTGCTCAGATTGTGAAAGTATTCACTTAAATGTGATTTTATATATTCTATAAACATAAAAAACCCTTAAGTTGCATTTAAGTGAATATACATATTTAACTGAAAATATTTATATGTAACTCCCCAAAAAGTCACACATATAGTAGAAGTAGTAGCTGTTGCCAAGGTTTTTCAGGAGCTATTGCTGCAGCTGAGGCAAATTTGCAGGTCACCACATGTAGAGAAAAACATCTGGTAAATAAATTCTGAAATTTGTAGACCTTGTTACTCACCATATCTATTTGTTTGTTTGGGTTTTTTTGTGCAGGAAAACTTCTCTGCATAAACTTACTGTGATTAAGTTGCAGCTTCTGCAGGATGGCATTTATTTATTCTGGTGGATGTTATATATTTACTCTGATGGATCTTATTGTTTTAACGTAATTTCTTTTGAATTAATGCTTCTGTGACAGTTTAGTGAACATTTAGGCCTCAATTGTCCTGACCTGAGGCTGATACTGCTTCTTTTTTTTGTGGATTTCTGGGTATACACATGACTCTAAGAGGGGAAGGAGGAGTTATACTTAGGTAGGTGTTCTAATTTTGGAGAGGAAAGCAAAATCTTTCTAGTATTATGGGTGGCAAGAAAACGAATCACCTTTTTCTGGTATCTTTTCTCTCATGCTAATCTCCAGATCCAGATTTTGTACCGTTATGTGACTATCCACTGTAGCTGCATGCTTTCTTTCCCGGATTAATGCCATAGTTGCTTTGGCTGATCTCCACTGTTCTTCCCTCCTGTCACCTGTGTGAGTTTTTCTGCTGATTTCATCAAGGGCAGCATGTGCAACTTACATACTGATTTTAAATGTGGGGAGAGGGTGAGAGGCTGTTTGGTGCTTGAGACTTGTGCAGCCCCAGTTGCCTGCCCTGCCTCTGTCTGGTTGCTGCTGCTCAAGAGTGGAACAGTTCAACTCAGAAGGACTGCATGGAGTTCTGGGGCACTCAGCTCTGATTCGTGATCGTTAAACACATAGCTGTAAGATTATCCATGGTACCTGCATGATGCTTTGTATATTTTGGGGTATTTTTTTAAACATTCATCTGTACTAAATAGTCCGTTGTGATTGGCAGAATTTTAAAATAAAAATGCCTTCTGTTAGAGTAATAGTTCTAGTTAGTATACAAAGTGCTTCCAGTACTTACCCCTATTTTTTTATGCTCTTTATCCACACTTCAGTCTGTTACTTCAGAAAGAAAAATCTTCATGGCAATGACTGTCATGATTTTGTGCTTTATCAGAAGTTGGTAAATGAAGTCTGTGCCTGCACTGACTGTAGGGAGCCTTTCTGTTGTGAGGCAGCTCAGCTAGCAGTAGAGTATGGATGTCCCCGTGCAGAACAGGAGGCTTGCTTTAAAATCTCTCGTAAGCAACAAACAGACATAGTTCCTTTGACCTGTTTTCTCCAGGCTGATCTGCACCTCAGAAATGGTGGGTCAGAGAGCAGAGCTGTGGCATACTACCTTTGGTCTTGTTTAGTGTAGGAGGTACTTCTTGGCAACCCTCCAGTTGGTCCTCGTGTAGTGCATGCACAGCTCTAACACAGTCAGACCTCTGGAGCCTTACAGCTAAAGAGATGGGCCAGGTAATGTTGCATTTGGTAATTCATATGATCTGATAAGTATTTTCTTTTCCATAAGTAACATTATTCTTCTTTTCCCTACTCACCAAAGACAGGGATGAAGAAGATCATACCTCTTAACTTTTAAGAGTTCAGCTCAGTAAAGAAGAGAGAAGAGGATGGATGAAGCCAGAGAGAAAATAGATAGAGGGCTAGGTCATGGGTTTTGGGGGAGGGAAGAGAGTTTGGAGTTATGGCCTGAGGGGAAGTGAAAAGACGACTTATTGCAGAAGTGGCTACTTTTTCTTTTAATTTAATTCCATGAATTGTAGATAAATCGTAGTGCTTTAATTACATAATGACCTCTAAAATGAAGGTGAACAGGAATGCTGAATCCGTAGAACACGTTTCTAGCTGTCAGCCAAATTTTCTGCTTGAAACCCCTTATCAACTCAGAAAGGGAAAATGAAGCCTGCCATATAGAACTCTTTCTTAAACTTTTTGAAATCCTTATTGGGTATAAGAAGGCAGAAGAGAGAATTTGCTTCATGCCTTTATCAGAGTGCTGCAGTCTCTGCTGCCATAGCAGATTTTGGACCACCTCGTATATGTTATGCCATTACAATGGTTGCAGGAAAGGGTCAGGCTGCGTGTGTGTGCAGACTTGCTCCTCCTCTTCCTCCCCTGTGGTGCCTATCTGGGTGGCATAGCAAGAAGTGTGTGGGTACCAGGGCAGCTTGCCGGTAAAGGCAGCATCTTGACTGCAAGCATGGGGCAAGCGAGATTTACAGTCTGGTAATAAAGCAAGAAAATGACTTGGTTTGAAAAGGTGCGGGTATGCATGCTTCCATCGCCTGCTGTAACTGGAACCAGAGTAGTGGAATAGGGAGGCAGTTGGTGTCTTGAAAAACAGGAGTTCTCAATGAGTGTTGGAGACTCTAATGTAATCATCCTAATGGTTTGCTTCCTGGTTTGCTGTAGTAACGCCACTGTGTATGCCTGTGTGCTTTTATTAACGAAAAGGTTTTTTCCCTCCTTGAAAGACAGAAAAGCTGAGGGGGAGCTGCTAAATTCTGAAAGCTATATTTAGCTCGGAGCAATTAAAGCTAGCACTGCATAATAACACTTGAGACTAGCTCATCCATCATGCAAACTGTAAGATTTTAATGTTTGGTTTCAGTCAGACTTGACATTACTGTTAGCTTTTGCTTACATTCATTAAACTCTGCTTTTTAGAAGGTGTGTCTGTTGCACGTTGTTTTGGACAAGTTACCTGCTTTCTTACTAGTCCATGCTACTTTGTTCCTAGTTCCATTTTCAGTGTAAACCACCATAATCCTATGTTGCTTTCAAAAGGGATAGTTCTGCTCTACCCTACCCTCCTATTGGCAGCTGCCTGGTTTGTTCTTTTCATCATCTTTATTCTTGCAGCATGTTCATGCAGTGAAATGACTCTGAAAACATTATTGCTAGAAGTCTGGCTTTTTTCCTCTTTAGTTATTAATTCGATTAATTTTCCACTCTCATTTCACTATGTAGTTTTAGTAGAAGTTGCTGTGGAAATAAATTGCTAACTTTGAGAAGGGAGAGAATTGGGTGGTTCCTCCCCAAGGGCCCAGCTGTGTTTGATGCAGACTTAAACCAAATTGCACTCTATTGCGAGATTAGGTCTTTTTTACACTCCTGGTAGGCTCTTCCAGAAATTTGTAGCTTCTTTAGGACTAATACAGTACAAACCAGCCTAATTAATTGCTATAAAGTTATTAAAAGGTCAGTTACTGCATGTTCATTCTTTTTTTTCCTTGGGTACCAAATAATTAATTTTCTCAGTTCTGGATTAAATGACATCTCTCTATGATGCTCACATGAGCTGTAGTCACCCACTGTGAGATATGTTTATTGTTCAATTTATCCTTCTATTCCAGTGCATCAGGCTCTAGAATTCTTCTAATGTCTACTGTTTGTGAGTATGTCTGTACAAGTGCAGATTATTTTTCATTACACAGACACAAAAAAAAGTTATAAATCAATCAAGAGTGCAGTTAAGCTGATCTTGATTTCCCAAATGATTTTAGAAAATATGTACCTGTATTGCAAAATATTCAGAAACAATATCACATGACTGCTTCTCAATGCTCACTGTCAGAATAGATCACTGCAGTACAATGTTTTGGGGGGAAACTGGGAACATGGGACCTTTTTTGGACCAGCAAATCGTGGAGAAAATTTCATTCTAGAAGAAGGAAAACTCGCTGTCTGTGCAAAAATGTGGAAAGATTGAGAAATGACAAAGTCATCCATTGTCTTTGTGGAGTGACTGAGTGGTTGATACATCAACAGATATCTGAGACTTCTCAGATACCATTAGAAACATTTTTCAGACTTAAGGCTCCTGCATTTGGCTTGTCCTGGGTGGCATGCAGTTTGTGAATTCTGCTGTTGTGAAGACAATATTGAAGTCTTACAGAGGGCGCTGCATAATAAAGTGGAAAATTCTAGGTCTTGTTTTGGGTGACTCATACCTAAATAAAGGCTTTGAGATTGAAATGGTGGAAATGGCAAGTCTCCTGTCCTGTCCCTTGACCCATGGAGTTGTTGCATAAGGTCTGACCTCGTGGCCTGTGCTGAAAAGCTCAGTTATTTTTCTTGGGTTTTGGGGGATATTTTTTCATTAGGCTATCACTTGTTTTGGAAGTTAGCACAGAACTGCTGATGGCCTCATGTGCCCAGTGGGGGATGCTTAGGTCGTGTTTCCTTACATCTGTCATTTTCCTTTAGGGTCCTTTTAGGGTCCCTGTTACTTCAGTATATGTAATATACTCCTAATAACTAAGATAATTATTTGTAATATATATATCAAATTATTTTTCCTGTTTCTCTTACATTGTTGATGCAAATAGCACAGAGAATTAAAGGTTCTATTCTTCAGGTCTAGTAATTTTGTTTTGTTTTTTTTTTTCGCAAAGGCTTTTTATAAGGTTAATCTGTTGCCTTACCCATGAGATATTTTTAATATATGATTTGTTGGAAGTTTCAAATGTAGAACAACTTAATTTTTGAGTTACTGGGAAAAATGCCAGCCACAGATTTGGAAGAGTCTGAGTAATAAAATCATAAAGCTGGTTCATCACTCAAATATGTTATTATTTCAGCTGCCTCTGCCCACTGCATGCTCCTACAGGCTAAAATGTCAATAGGCTCTTATATAAATAGCTATTTTAGGACTCTAATATTAAAAGGTTGTAAAAATGAAAGAACCTTAGATTAAACTAAAATATCAAAATTAACACATCGATTGCTCTTTCTTACTCTAGTTTAAAAAATGTTCGCCCTTAATATTTGGACTACTTAAAAATTTACAAGTTCATGTGTTAAATAATCCTAAAGTTAAATCACAAATTTAGACTCCAAACCAGCTGGGGATGGTGGCATTTTAGGAACTTAACAAATAGAAGAACCAAGAAATTGAGTGTAAATGTGAAATTAGAAAATATTAAATGTAGATAACCAATAGGAGAAGGCAAAAGCGTTGCTTAAAACTCCGAGTTGAAAACAGGAAATCCTTTTCCCTTGGAAAATATGCTAACACTGTAAGAATAATATTAAATAAGGGTAGTAATGTCAATTCAAGAAAGGCAGAAGCATTTATTTTCATTCCTGAAATAAAACTGTAGTCTGACAGCATGTAGAAATAATAGCTAAGGAAAAAAAGTTAAATTGTACCAGTAATCTAGATTCAAAACTGTTATCACAAATAACTTGAGGAATTCTGTTTCTCCTATTGATTTTGAGGAAAGATCAGGAAAACAGCAGAGGAAGTTTATGATATGCTAGGTTTTATAAACTGTATATGGTACCCAGACACTGGTTTGTCCAGTGTTGATTGCTTGTAGGCTTTTGGAAAGATTATCATCATGTTGATATGAGAACTGACTCACTATAATAGAAACTCAAATCTAATAATTGGAAAGGTTACCCATACATTCTATGGGTATAAAGGCAACCTAAACCATTTTTCCTTTTTAGCTCAAACTGAACACATTAAAGTGTGTCATAAGCAGTTTCTGTTTGGTAGTGTTCACGTTGTACAGAGAAGTCCTGCAGGCTGCTAAAACTGTAAAATTGGATTGTCTTCAGAAAAAGTGCATCTGACTAACGGTCAAAACTGTGTGTTAGTTGCTTCAAAGCAACAAGTTTGTCAAAGAGTAGTACCCCTGGTATCTATTTCTATGCAGGATTCTTCTTTCTTGTTTTGTGCTGACAAGATGTTTGGGTGAGTTCCCCACAGCCTCAGTAGAGTTACACACATGTGCAGAGTTCTGGATCCTTGGGGCAAGAAAGATTTCTGTTATGAAATGCATTGATCTGTTAGTGTGTTATTAGACTAAAACTCAGGTTTCTTACTTGTATGGGAGAATGTGGCTAACTCGGACTTCTAATACATATCTTTCAGAAAGCTGAAAGTAGATGTTGTTGTATTTTAGGGAAATACTTTGGGATGGTGGAACGCATAAAAAACTAGGTAGAAAATTTTTCAGATATTCATATATGGTACTTATCTCCCTCATGCTTCCAAGGCATGAAAAGACAATGCAGCAGGAAGTGTATTTCTCATCTGATTTTTGCTTGTTTTTCAGATCCGACACAAGACTCATGTAAGCTTGCCACATCTTGCCTAATGGAATTGCTCATACTTTCACTTCTGTAAAAGAAGAAGATACTTAGATTTTTTTCCTGGTTGGCACTGAGCCTACCTACTCACTCTAAGTCAGTCTTTCTTGTCTCATGGATATGTTGCCCTTCCTATAGGAAAGTAGAGGTTAAATTGGTGTGGAGCCTGTTTTAGCCTAGAGGGAATATCATCAAAGAAGCTGTGTAAGAAGCTTCTTGCTATGAAGAATTGCTCAGTCAGTGGAGAATGGGAGAGGACTGTAGTATAGCTGGCAAAGAGGCAGCACCTCAGTCCTCTTTTGGGATAATACATTGTACTTAATTTTATGTCTAAAGGAATTGAAGGATGTATCAAAGAAATGGAACAGGTAAAGCGGACGTGGTGCTAATGTAACCTTTTATTCTGCTGAGATAAGAGTAAATGTTCAAAAATACCTCAAAGGTGTGTTACATTTGTGGTAACTGGGAAAAAAAATACCATTTGTAGGATTGTATGATGTCTGGGTTCCCTTCAGCCTTAGGCTTTGGGGTTTCCACTGGTCACTCACTAGGTCAGAAGGAGGACTCTCACCCATGGCACAACTGGACTCTGTGGTTTGTGTCTCATTCTGAAATGCTCTTTATAGTCTGCAGCCAAAGATAGGACTTTGGCAAGGTTGAGATTATGTTATCGGTGACATTGAAAAACTTCTTGTGTTGCTGGTGGGGTTTTTGCCTGAGTGTTCACTAGTTGTGAGATTTATCATTAGGAGGAAATTCTGTCCCAAATCACATTTCCAGTCATGGCACTTGTGCATTTTATCTTCTCTAATAGTATGTAAATATAGTCACAGTGCATTCTGAATACTTAACAATTTCTCTTTTGGTGTAGGGACATTGATAATGCGTTTGAACTTCCTGACCAGCTGCTTGTGCTGCATTTTAAGTTTATGTATGTATATGTGTGTGTATATATATATCTATATATTTATATGAGTGTTTTCTTGACCTTTTAAACATGTAGGCATTAGATTAGTATTTTAGGGCACATAGGACAGGTAGGATGTTGTAGGCCTTACATGCATATAATTTACACATTTGCTTGCAGTTGTGGAAGGCTGGATATTCTGAACTGCGCAGTTCTTACAGTCCTATATATAAACTAATGTTTTGAAATCTGTCTTAACAGGCTTACATGGATCTTACACTTGTAAACCAGAATATAGCATTGCTGTTCTGCACTAATTTCCTATTATACTTGCATCTGTGTTTGTGTAGGCTTAATCACTACTTTAAGCTTGGTGAATTTTTAGGCTAGATCTTTCAGTTTTGCTTGTGAGCATGTAAAAGGTATTGCTAAATGTATGTTGCTCAGTAGGAATTTACTTTCCTCTGGAAAGCTGGAGATGAGTCATGGAAACTGAAGTAGGTAGCAGGCACGAGGGTTGAATCTTTGCTAGAAGTATGTGGCTGCTGGAAAGCGCATTAACAGCCGTGTATGTTTTCAGCTTCTATAAATTAGAAACTGAAAAGGTGTCAGAGGAGAGAAAGGAGTGGAAAATACTTCTGCATGGTTTATTTTTTTGGTAGGTACTGCCATACTGCTCCAGTGGGAGGTGCCCAGTTGCTATAGCATCCTTTTACCTGTGAAGATAGAGGTGTTTATCAGTACTATTACAAAATAGTTAGCTGATAATGTTGGGAAGCTTTATGTTTAAGTAGCAAACCAATGTTTCATGATTGCCTAATGACTTTCAAAAGGTTTCAGTAAGTGGCAGAAATGAATGTAGACCTGCCCCACCCCAGTGTGCAACACATGGCAATTTTATTTACTGAGGGGGTTCCTGTGGAACAGATATGTTTGTGACTTCGTGTGAAGTCATGCAGGAAACCTGTGAAAAACTCTGGGCAAGACCTCATTTTGCTTATCCTAATCTTTTCAGTGCAAGAGTGTGCTCCATTGAAAGACAACTTTGATAGTTGCTGAAAGGAAGGGTGGTAGATTTACAGGGATACAAAACAAACAAGAGTTTGAACAGTTACAAAAAGGGAATTCTTCATGGTTCCTCTAATATCTGTAGCAGAAGGCTGCAATGAGAACTAGGATTTGTCTTAACAATAATATTTTCATTCTGACATAGTACAATATTGTTGGCATATGCTCTTGGAATGCATTAATACTTTGTAATACCTTATTATTTTAAGATATGTTAATTGTCTAGCTCTGTATTTTTGAAAATGGAAAGAAACAGTACCTGGTGCTCAAAGTGAATTCACTTTTAAGTGAAGTGATCTTAAATTCATTTTCATAAACTTGAAAACTAAATCTATAGCTGTTATAGAAGCAGCTGCCATGTGTTACTGAGCCTTCAGAGGAATTCTTTACTGCTCTTTTGAACATAGGAAAATATAGTGAAGGAAGTGATCCTTATTCCTTAATCCTCATAAATTGCATTAAAGAAATTTCATGGAAGCCCTGTGTATTACTTCGTTGGTATTTTCTCTTAGTTTTGCCAACCTAAAATTCCAAGCTGAATTCTTCAATACAAATATTATGTAAGTTGGTGGCTTTTTGTTTGTTTTATCTCACTTGTTAAAAGTATTTAATTTTACTTTGTAACCTGAACAGATTATGTTAAGAATATTGGCAGCTTGACATTGTCTGCTGGCTCTTTACTAATAGTCTTATAGGAAAAAGTCTTTATACAGAACTAAATTCTGTGTTAAAATGTCATTCAGTACTTCCTTCGAAGAAAAAGGAGGTGAAGTCTTAGTGTTCATATGGTGGTAAATGCAAAAATAACCCATGTACACAACTCTAGCTCTTCTTTGTGTACAGCTCATGACTATGAATTTAAGCCACTTCTCTTAGATCAGTTCCAAAGTGTTTCTTTTGGAATTAGCTATGAATAGTTGGACTAACTTGTTCAATGTTTAGTAGCACAGGTAGATGTCCTGCAAAAAAAAAAATGGAGAAAGCAAGAAAAACAGTGTTTGTTAACTTACTGTTTTACTAGTTGCTATTGAAACAAGTTATTTTTGTGTTATTGTTTAAGAACAAAATAAGCTATACATCTGAGTATCATGGATAGCATTTGTGGAAGGGAAGGGTGAAGAAGGATAAACTACCTCATGGAAGAATGATTTGTATTTTTTTAGTTTTAGTCATAGATACTTTGTTCTAAAACAGATAATACCTGCTTAGGCAGAGGAGCTGTTTGAAACAAATGGACTGCTGTTAAAGCAGGACTTTATTTTGTAATCATGTTGAATTATGATTACAGAATAAAGTAATTTTTAGGATTTGTTTCAGTAGAAAATAAATGTTTGTGAAATTATGAAAAGGTGGATCAAATATACAGGCACGTTTTCATTCATACAGCATTATAAATCAGTCATAGTTTAAATGTATCTTTTTAGGGCAAGTTGTTGCTTGTAAATGCCAAATGTGTCAGGCTGATGTTTGACTTGAAGTGGTGTGACAAGGCTGTGAACTCCTCAGCCCAGTGGTGTTCCCCCTGTGGCTATTCAAGGCCACAGACTATTCTGCCTGCATTAGGGACACAGTGGGTCTCAGGCATGGAAATGCAGGTCTTTATAGTAGTTACTGCTTCCTACTTTGGGAGAGACTATGATCTTAAGTGCTTGAAATAGGTAATTAGCATAGCCAAAAGTAACTTAGGTCATGAGCCTTGCCTCCTGTTATTCAAACTTGTTATTCCTTATGCTTATATGCAGAGAAAAGTAGCAACTGCTGTGTGTCGGGTTGTTCCAGAGACAGTCAGGTGGGTCATCCTTCATTTCAGTGATGGGAACAAGTTGCCTTCTTACTGACATTACAGTGAGGATTTTACAAAGTGAGATTCTGCATTTCGCTCACAGAAAGTGATGCAGATAGTCCAGATTCTTACCACTGAAAATGTTTTCATCGCACCCTCACTGAGCAGAAGCACACACTTTTCATCTGGAGATCATGAGCTTGATCTGTTGATGTACCTAATTTTTGTGCTTGGAGAAGCCATAAAAACTTACTCCTTGTTTTAAGAGTAGCTCTAAGAGACCATCTCTGTCTTTCAATATATGTTGGAAAGTGTGCTTCTATCAGCCTTATCTTTCTTAGAAAAGACTGGATATCTTTTCCTGTCTTTGCCTATGTAAATTCTGGTAAATCCTTAATTTGACCACCAGGTGAAGAATAAAAATAATGCCTCAGATACATCAGAAGGCAGAAGATTTGTCACATTTCAAGGATGGCCTTAGAAGTTCATTCATGAAGAGAAACAGTTGTATAGCTTCAGGGCCCCTCACTTTCCAGTTGTGCAACAGCAAAGGTTTGTGTGCAAGCTAATTGCAGGAGAGCTGAAGAGATGGTTGCAGTTGTTGGTGAACTCCTCTGATATGGTAATGAGGATGTGTGGCTGAATCTCCAATCCTAGCATGTGTAATAGTGAATGTGGTGTGGTTTTGGTCTCTAGTGACTCCTTTGCTCATTCACTGGCTACTAGTATAAATGCTTTACACTCCCATTTCCTTTTGGAAAAGGTCATATGCTTGTTTTAATTCATAAGGCAGGTTCTTGTAGCACTAGGTATTTGAAGAAGAAATGAAAATTACGTTGTTATTTTAGGCTGGAAGAAACCTCCTACTAAGCAGAAAATACTGTGATTATTAAAGTGGTTATTTCTCAAGGAGAAATAAAGATTACTTTTTAAAGACTGAGTAAAATGTTAACAGTATAATTTATTTTGAGCCATCTGTGTAAAGTTCACAATCAATTAGCTTCCGTATTAATGCATTTTAATCTTGTTTTATCCTCGTGTTCTTGTCCAAGCATGTAATCTATTGTAGATTTCTTTTGGTTGCACTTCTTATCAAGGCATATATGAGGGATGAAAAATGGTCAAACCTAACCAAGGACAACTATCCATAGTGATTAACAAACAGAGATGTGTTTATGAAAATGTAACATTTGCAGTATTTATTTAATGACTTGTTTACACTTGCTGACTTTATTCATGTCTTACACACAAACCAAAATATCTGTTGTGGACACACATGCCTTTTAGTTACAAAACCATAGCAAGAACTTTTCAGAAGAAAAATATATTCTCAGGCCAACTGAAGTTATATTGCAAGAACTAGAAGATCCTGACAGAAAACTGGGAAAAGTCTTATCTGATAGGGAGTGAAACATGCAAGCTGCTAACTTGCAGATGCAATAGTGAGCACAGAACTATACAGTATAAAATTATTTTTAAAAAGCTTTAAGAAGGCTTTAATGCAGCAGCATGCTTTACTGTAACTTTCACTGGTCTTCCCTTCTGTCCAGGTGACTTCTGTGCTTCCATATGTCCTGGAGGAGACCTGGGCTCTGCTGCTGTATTTTTGGAGGATGGCAAGTTATTAAAGAAAAGTTCTTGTTCTAAGACCAGATTTCATATGATGATTACCTGAAAAAGTACTAAAAATTTTCCTTATCTTTTTTTCCCTTTTGAGTTTTGTCCATGTTTGTTTGTCTCTTGGAGGTTTTTTTTTTACTTCCAGTAAATATATATCTGAACAATTTGACAACTGTTCATAGGTGTGTTTGAAAATACTGTAAGTAGTACCTTATTTTAAATAGCAGGAATTGTTCTCTAAAAAAAAAATCAAAGAAATTTATATTAATATTCTATTTTAGAAGTCTAATACTAAATGATTAATGAAAATTTTGACACTAGAAAATTGTCTTTCTGTACCACATCTGTTTGGAACTGCTAACAGGTTGTCAAGTGCTACAAAATGAAATAATTTTAATTCTTGGGGGCTCATTGGTTAAAAGCTAGATACTGTCAGCTACCTTAATAGACCAGAGACAGCAGTACTCAGTGTGTTGACAGTGAAAAAAATGAGACTGCTTCTGATTGAGAGACACCAATAGAATTCGATGTAGGTGCTGAGAAGTATAAGGAGGACCGCAGAAATGCCCTGTCCCTTTCTGTGTGACTTTTTAATGCCAGCTTTTATTAGGCAGCAACTATTTGCTTCTAAAGGTTTAAACTGTTAATGTAGTTCACACATTAAAAACTGTTAATGTAGCTTTTAACACATTGTGATGTGTGAGTGAAGTGCCACTCCCTAGCTGCTGATTTTATTTTGGTCGTCACTGGACAAAATGATATGAACGAGTGGTTAGCAAAGTAAAATGTACCCTAAGAAAAGCTAGTTTATAGTTTTACCCTTAATATGGTCCAGCATCTGGCCAGTAGCTTTTGAGGGAAAATATTTATTTGGTTCAGGAGAATTGGAAAAAGCATTCATTGTTTAGCTCAAGCTTTGGGACTCCGAAATTGGATTTTCCACTGTATGGAGTGAGATGGGCTGCAAAGTTAAGAACTTAAAAGGTACAGTGGATTTTTATTTGTCGTGAGGGTAGTACAAAGTCACAAATTTTCTATGCCTGTACTTGGCTGTCTGTTCTCTCTGGTCAAATTGTAGTTTGTACTTCACCTTTAACATTTTTACATATGGCTTATGTTTTGGGTTTGAATTATCTGTTGGGGGGGTTGTTGCTTTGTTTTAGTTTTTTTTCTCAGTACCATGCAGTTATCAACGAAATCTAAAACAAACACTAATTAAGAGGTGGTGATAGCTAAGTAACAGCTGTTAAAGGTGTGATTCAGCATCTCCCTCTGCAACTAGCTTCCCCTGCAAGTTGTGAAATTTCAATCTACCCTGTATTTGCAAAGTCCTTGATGAAGAAATGAAGGTGACCAGGGTGCAGGGGCTGCCACAATGGATGTTGTGGTGGGTTGACCCTGGCTGGACACCAGGTGCCCACCAAAGCCACTCTATCACTCCCCTTAGTTGAACAGAGCAGAGAAAATATAAAGAAAGGCTTGTGAGTCAAGATAGTGACACAAAGAGATCACTCAGCAATTACTGTCATGGGCAAAACAGCCTTGACTTGGGAAAATTAATTTAATTTCTTACCAGTCAAATATAGGGTAGTGAGAAATAAAACCAAATCTTAAAACACCTTCTCTCCACCCTTCCCTTCTTCCTAAGCTCAACCTCCAAATTCTGTATTTCCTTCCTCACAGTGATGCAGGGGTTGGGGAATGGTGGCTGTGGTCATGTCATCACACGTTGCCTCTGCTGCTCTTCCCTCCTCAGCGGAAGGACTCCTCACTCTCTAGCCCTGCTCCAGTGTGAGATCTCTCCCATGGGAACCAGTTCTCCATTAATTCCTCCAATGTGAGCCATTCCCCTGGGCCACAGTTTTTCATTAACTGCTCCAGTGTACATCCCCTGTGGGGTCACAAGTCTTGCTAGCAAACATGCTTCAGCATGGGCTCCTCTCTCCACGAGTCCACTGCTCCTGACAGAAATGCACTCCATCATGGGCTTCCCACAGAGTCCCAGCCTTCTTCCAGCATCCACCTGTTCCACCATGGACCTCCATGGGCTGCAGTGGGACAACCTGCCTCACCATGGTCTTCACCACAGGCTCTGCTCCTCCCTCCTCCTTCACTGACTCTGATGTCTGTGGAGCTCTTTCTCCTGCATATTCTCACTCTTCTCTCAAATTGCAACTGTAGAGGGTTTTTTCCTCCTTTTAAAATCTATCCCAGAGGTGCTTCTGCTGTTGCTGATGGGCTCTACTGTGGCCAGTGGCTGGTCCATCTTGGAGCCCACTGATATTGGCTCTGTCTAACACAGGGGAAGCTTCTGGCAGCTTCTCACAGAAGCCACCCCTGTACCCTCCCTCCTACCAAAGTGTTGCCATGCAAGCACAATAGAGTCATACTCTGTGTTTCTCTTTGTCTGTGATACTGTCCAGTACCAGATGCCACAGAAGGAAGTATGTCCATCCTTACCCTGTGTAGTTATAGAACATATATCCTTTTGTCAGACCCTTTCTAGAATCTTCATCAGCATCACTTATCATCTGGTGTGAGAAAGGCTGTCTTTAAATAATTTCAGAGTTTATAGAAATTACATATCCTAATACGTGTATATCTTGATCCACACAACATTTATGTTGTAGGGGTTGACTTTGGATATATTTGGCAAAAATGAGCCTGTATTCAAGGGTTTTGTATATTACTTCTACTGGCAACAATTGCCATGACCTAATGTATTAACTTTAAAAATACGCCCATTCCATTTAAATAAGAAAGTGAAACTACAAACTCCCCAAGCACCAAGCTGAAGGAATGACTGTAATGAACTGTAACAGTTGCAGTAACAGTTTGCCCTTGAAATGAAAGGAAGGAAGGGGAGAGAATAAACACCTTATCCCCAGTGAAGTAGCTTTACACTATATCATTAAATCTCACTTGACAAAATTGAGGTGTCTTGTTAAAGACACAATGAGGAACTTCACTTTTCATTTGAGGCTGTTCTCTTCCCACCTCCAGATATACCTGCAAGCTCTCACTGTTCTTGGCCATGGTGTTCTTAAATTTGTTTTCTCCCTGCTCTAGTATTTCAGATGAAAGATTTGTGAACAATATCAGAGTATTTGTTAAGAGAAGAAATGTATAACATTCCTGAATATTGAGCATATTTCAGACAGTCTGTATACCAAAACTGTATCACTGAAATGAGCTGTGCTTTAATAAAGTAGGGGTAGGAGAGTGGCACCACATATCAATAGTCATCATCTCTGTAGGCTGTGGCAAGTACAGAGGGCAGTGACTACAGGCTTTAAGGAAATATGAGGAATGAAAGGAAAAAAGAAAAGAGTGATAGGAATCTCTTGTAACTTTGCATTTCTGCTTTTAAGATATTGGGCTTTGTATAATACGTGTATTCAAAGCAGAAGTAGAAAGGCATTTTCAAATGAAGAGCAGATTTCAGGGTTCAGTAAAACATAACCAGGCTAAAATCTTATTTCAAAATGTATTTTTATTCCTGTCAGTGTTGCCTTGCCTTTTTTATGTTTGAAAAAGCAAATGTAAAGATTTTTAAAACCTCCATTAAGACTGAAATGCAATTCAATGTACGTGACTATCACATGACTTCTTTTCTCTGAAACCCTAATGGAGTGGGATATAAATACCTCTGTGAGGTTATGTTGGTCAAGCCACAGATTATTTAGTGTGCATCTGCAGATTTGAATATTTGGGGATTTATCTTGTTAGCATCTTCAGACTGGGTTAATTGATGACTACCAGCACAGAATTTGAGAAATACTTCTGAAGTGTGATTTTTGACTTAAAGCTGGAGGCCCTTTTAACAGTGGCTTGAAAGGGATAAGGCATCACTAATACCATCTTTTTCCTGGTGTCTGGCTGTGTATGGGGTGCTCTAGCTGTGCTGTATAGGCCAATCACTTAAGAGTTGGACTCGATGATCCTTGTGACTCCCTTCCAACTGAGAATATTCCATGATTCTATGATTTTTGTTGTCACTTGTGGGAATATGATTTCATGTTTTTCAGTTACATAACTATGCACCACATTTTATTTAACTTATAGCCCAAAAATCTGACCATAACACGCTGGATATGATGTATGCATTTAAAACACAAAGGCATTGTCATAGAAAAAAATAAACGTGCATACTAAGACTTGATTAGAAAAGGATCATTAACATTTGAGCAAGGTGCTAGTATCACTGCAGATGTGATATATAGAGAGCATGAATATCAATCTGCATATACTTTGCATATGTATTGGAAATAAAGCAGCTTTATGACCAACAAGAATTATGGAGTTTGCCATGGAAAATGGTGCAGAAGTTCTTAGCCTGATTAATGGAATACAGCTGCTGAAGGTGTATTCAGTAGAGAGGAAGCTTGCAGTCCACCTGTGTCTCCACCTGAGGCATGTGGCACACTGATGGATCCGAGTACAGTGGCCAGCTCAGAAAGCCCACAGGATGCAGGTGTTGAGTGAAATGTCCAGATCTGTTGAGATTCTGCGGTGACTCGGAGCTAAGGGGCTTCTGCCTTGGCTTCCAACTGCTCTCTAATAGTTAGAGTACACTAACTGTTAGAGTTAGTGTACTCTAACAGGCAGTGATCTCTAATTGCCTTTTGGCTTTGCAGCATCAAGCTGCTACTGCTACAAATGACAATTAGTAACATTCCTCTCATTAGACTGGAGTTTGAGAACAAGGGATAACATGATAGAAAGTGCAGGACAAGGAGGACATATTTTCGTTTATAAAGACTATTTTATTGGACTGCATGTGTTTGCATTTCAGAGTACTCTGAAATGATTGTGAAATCCAGCATTGCTGCTATTTATTTATTTAAGTTAGCACTGGAAAAGAAGTTCTGGCTCAGTATGTTACAGGCAAGATCAAATGGAAGGCTGTTTAGTGGTTTCGGACAAACCATGGTAACGCAATTTGAACTGCTTGCTTTCATGTGATTTATTTCATTTGCTACCTGTGAAATACCCTGTTTCAGTGCATGTGGACGTGAAGGCTGATTACTCTAAGTGGATGCTGTTGAAATATCTTGCTGCTTGCTGAGGTGAGGAGAAGTCAAGCCTGTAGCCCCTGGAATTGGTTCTGAGTATAAAAAAAACAGTGGTTGTTTATGTACAAAATATTAATTGTTACTCTGCTCTGTTCAGACATAACTAATGTGTGACTTAATTTAGGTACATTAGCTGAGAATCATTGCATTCACATGGAAAGTAATGCATTTGTCACATGTATTTACTTTCTCATGCTTAATGCATAATGTCCAACTTGACAATTCCTGCATTTGTTTGGTGACTTTAAGCTTCTTAGATTTGCTGTGTAAGGTGGTTAAACTGCTGCTTTTAGCTTCTAAGTGCCTCATCCTTTTTCCATGTCCTTGTCTAGCTCTAGCAAAGTATCCAGGCAAGAGGAATGGGGCAGGGAGGAAGACATAGAGAAACTGAGCTGTGAACGTTTGAAGGTGGCAACAGGAGATGTGAACTCTGTTCAAGTAGTTTGTGAAGTTCCCAAGCAAAATTCATACAAAGTCAGACTCCTCTGCACAAGGCAGCAAAAGCAGTGCGTTGCAGCATTTATTGAAAGCTCA
Organism: Pipra filicauda; assembly: GCF_003945595.2. Taxonomy (NCBI): domain Eukaryota; kingdom Metazoa; phylum Chordata; class Aves; order Passeriformes; family Pipridae; genus Pipra; species Pipra filicauda. Next base: position 985,500 of record NW_024105075.1, read on the forward strand.
AATTATTTTAAAGCCCTGTGTTCTGGATTTGTATGAATAACCTGCAAGAACAAACTACAGACTTTTCAAAATTAGTTGCTAGGTGCCTTAGGGAGTAAGACAAGTGTACTTTCCAATTGTGGGAATAATATTGAAATTCTGAATAGATTGGTGATTGGTAATAGGTCAGAATTTGTATGTCTGGGAATGCTGTCATTTGTGTGAAAGGAAAATATGAGGTATGAAAGCTTTTACTACAGTTTTGTGTCAGCCTAAATGAACTTCATTTTAGGATGGAATCAGCTTTCACTGGATGCTATTCAGAGTCTGGCATGTAACTCCCGTTTGTCCCACTTTCAAAATCTTTGTTCAAAAACCTAATGTTGCTGAAAGGAGAAAAATATAAGGAGAGAAATCAGAATCTTTTTCTCCAAGTAATTCAATAACCTTTTTGTATTTGACACACGTATAAATTATTAGCGTTTTTATGTGTGCACTTCCTAAACGAGCTGGTATGTGACTCTAATAGCATTTTAATTTAATTGACCAAAATGAAGAGGTGTAATACAGAATCAGATGCTCAAAAAATGTTTTGTGTTGTACTGTATTTTCTCGATGTCCACCTTTCCAAAGTATGACACCCATTCAGCATAATAAGTGGTAAGTGATCTGTTCCTGAAATCATCTCTCTTGTGATGCAAATGATACTGGGGTGTGGCAGGAGATCCTGCTTGTTTTGTCACTATGTTTTATCGTTTAATACTGACTTGAAGCAATGATCACCCCTACTGTTCATCTGCCTAACTGGTGTTATAAAATCACATTAGAGAACAATTTTTCAACATCTCACTCTGGGAACAATGTGGCAATAGTTTCAAAACCACCTATTTTCTTATTCTTGTTGTTAGTGTGAGTTTTCTGCTCTGGACAATCATTATAATAAGGGACATCACGGGGCTGGTGAACAGTCAGGTGAGTCAGCAGACTTGAGAACGACATTCTGAAATAGGAGCTGGGGAACTGCCAGCACCCACAGACACCTTGTTTGTTTGCTGCTAGGACAGACTGTGGACTGATTTTCTTATTTTCTGAGTATGGAAGAGAGGACTGTAAAACTGAATATACTGATGATGTAACTTCCCCAAATGTAATCCTTCCAACTGCCATTAGTCATTCCAAGATTAATTTTTTGATGTGATGTTCCATGTAAATACATGTTATTTTGGTGTAACATCAGTAAAAATTTGTTTTTTTGATATATTTTATGATATGATCTCAAAAACAGTATAACATAATGTTAGGAGATTCAGTTCAATGGTTCTGGTTTAACTGTCTGTATTGCATAGGTGCATTTTTTTTTAGAGCACAGTTGAGTTATGACAATGCTTTACTGTCTGCAAATGTCAAGTTTTCTGGTCAAGACTTGATGAAAACTTTGTGCATAGAGTTTCAATATTGAACAGCCTTTGAAAAGACAATTGCATGTCAAAAGTGCAGTTTTATGTTATATGCTTTGTAGAGGTGTTTTCCTCCTTTATGCATTCTGTATTTTGTAATGTTAAAAAGATGTCCTTGAATACATTTCTCAAACCTTTTTTGCTAAAACTATCACTTGATGGCAAAATTGTGGAAAACACATTCTATGAAAGATGAATATTAGTAAAAGTTAAGGGAAAAAATATGTAGGTCAGCAGGTGAAGTAGGTGTGAGTGCCATCTGTTAAGAAAATAGCTTTCAGTATTATGTTTCATGCAACTTCATATGTTGTTATTTTAGACACTTAGAAAAAAAAGAAACCAAACCTTTTAGTGCCTTCCTCTAAGAAATTGGTTTTTTCTATTTTCCTTTTCAGAAATTCAAGAGCATTATATGAAATAAGACTTTTTAAATATGTCTGAATGCACTTTATGCACTAATCGTAATTAACTACAGGTTTAATTTATTTTTGTGTTGTAAGTCCTGATGGTCTAGCAAAACCAGTGCTATAATGCCAGTATTTTAGAAACAAACACAAAACTGATGAGAGATTGGGAGGAGAGTAGAGAGATAGAAGGCGAAGACCGAGAACAGTGGAACTCTTCTAATATTAAGCTGTTCAAGGGGAATCTACATGACTTGTAAACACTTCTGTTTATTGCTGCTTTTATAGCCTGTAATTAAAATCCACATTGTTAGTTGCAGATCAAGTATAACCAACCTCAAAAGTGCTATGAAGTAACCAAGATGCTAGACTGTACACATACAAAATTCTTCACATTGCTGTTTGCCTTCTCTATGGCCTGTTTGCCGTGACCGGAGCTGAAGAAAAAATGAATGCACTCATTAGAAATAAAAGATACAGACAGTTAAGTTGTAGCACCCTTTCACTAAGCTCTTTGTAAATTATTCATGTTGCTGAGGCATCCTAATTAAAACCTTCCATCTTTTAAACCTCTAAAAATACTTGAGAATGAGAGCGTAGTTTAGGCTTTTTTAATCACCTAGAATTTAATTTGTTTTTAATTAAATTCAAATACATATCTGCTAGCTTGCACTAACCTGAATCTAAATTGAAAATCAGAGGCAGAGTATCTTTTTTGGAACTATCTGGATCAATTGAAAATAACACACTTTCCACTTTCTTGACTACAAGTTGGTGATGACCACGCCTTCATTTTGGCCAAAGCACAGTATGTGAACTACTCCCTGTGGCAAATGACACTCCACTGGAGTGGATTAGGGAGGAATGCTGTGATTTATTTATTTTTTGTAAATATTTTTTTAAAAAGTTTTCTTAATTTTTGACAGGGGAAGTCCTGATCTCAAGAAAAGGGACAGTAACTTGCTTGGGAGCAAGAATTTCTTTAATTACTTCGGCATTTTTAAAAAGTGAATATGAATTTGAGCTCTAAACTATCAGTTGAGACTCTGAGCTGCTACTGAGGCCTGTAAAAGTTCTCATCAGTTTTGTTTTAACTCTGAGCTCTCTTGGTGGGGCAGGTCATATTTTTACATTTGGATGTCATACTATAGTAGGCTTGTATAAGCAAACTTAGTGCATTAAAACTCTCTGTATATTCCTTGTTCTGTATTGTCTGTAATAGAGTCTTAATTGAAGCTTTCTTTTTTGGCCCATTTCCGAATTTGCTTTTAGATTTTGTGCCCTTGTAGCTAGGCAGAGGCAGGACAAGATCTGACATGGAAGCACTCACTCCGAAATGGATCTTCTGTTCTTCCCAAATATGGGTACTGCTCCTGCAGCTTTGTGTTTGCTTTCTTCCCTTTTCAAGGTCAAAAGTTCTCTTAGGAACTCTGTCTATGGTAACCCTAGCTGGATTTGTCTTCCCCTCCAGCATTTTGGAACTTGAGGAGATGATGGTGGGTTTGTATCATCTGAGGAAAGGATCCCTTTTATGGTCTGTTTCCTGTTCAAGAGCTGCCATGTCAGCTACTCGGAGACCCTCACCTCTAGCCTGCATCTTTTTTGGCTGACCCAGCTATTGTGATTGTTACTTCCCCATGTCATATTAATTAGGCAAAACATTGCATGTAATCATTCAGATTTATAATCTGAATTCCCACATCTTACATCTTTCTGCTTTTAGATCTCTTTCAGTTCATCTTTACCCTATGCCATGAGGATAATGTTGCAGAAAACTTGATCCATGGAACCTCTTTTCTGGTTCCCATTGTCAAGGTGTTCATTACAATCATAAATATGAATGGATTTAAGAGCAACTGTGATGTAGAATCTTCTAAGAGCGTGGTTCACTGCATCTGTGACTCACGGTTCCTGTCACCTGCCTATACATACATGCATGATATGTGTTTCCAAGCAACAGGACAGTTGCAGTCTGTCATCATCATCCTGTCTGTCCTTGAAGAGCTCCAGCCAAAGCCTTAACATTTTTAATTTGTATTTAAATCAAACACATTTCTGGAAAAGATTTAGATTAGGTACTAGGAAGAAATTCTTTACTGTGAGGGTGGTGAGGCACTGGAACAGGTTGCCCAGAGAAGTTGTGGATGCTCCATTCCTGGAAGTGTTCAAGGCCAGGTTGCATGGGGCTCTGAGCAACCTGGTCTCATGGAAGGTGTCCCTGACCATGGCAGAGGGGTTGGAATTATCTTTAAGGTCCCTTCCAGCCTAAGCCATTTGATGATTCTGTGATTCTATGTATACTTTTTTCCTTAATAGCAGCTTTTTTTTTTTTTTTTTTTTTAATTTGAAAACTTGGAATTAACAAACTTTTATGTTTTGGCATTAATAACAAAAATACTTAGCACTTGTAGTACTAATTGTCCTCAGTATAATTTATATATAATTGTTTCCGACAACACATCTCTGAAGTGTCAACATTTATCTACATATTGAGTGTTCAGAAATACAGTGTTAGGAAGTAGTGACCCCTTGCCTTAGGTGATGTTAGAAAGTGTTAACACTGATCTGCTAACAACTACTTGCCGTTGTTTGGAATATTACAGACCTCTTTTGATGGTTCAACCTGTCTTAATATGAAAGACCTCCTGTAAAGAAATAATCTGCATAATATTTAAAAGAAAGCTGTAGTGGTGCATTTGTAAATATTAATGTGAAGTACACTGGAAAAGGTGTCTTGGAATGGACTTAGAGACAGAAGCCTCTAAAGATATATTAAGTCAATCAAGAAGAAATGTGACATTTTAATAACTCGTGGTCATTACACTGTATAAAATGGGTAAACGAATTTCTATGTATCCTAGGAAGAACTGATCTTGTTACCACGGTTATTAAAGTTAATGAGATTTAAATTTTGAGGTAATAGGCCTGCTTTAAAGGAGAAATACTAAACATTCTCAAAAGGAAGTACTGTTTCCTTTGTACCTTTTTTCTTTTAATAATTAAGTGACATACACAAGACAAATGACAATTCCAGTGTATCATGGGAAAACAGATAACTGGGAGGGGCATCCAAATGCACTTTAAAGTTGGACTTGATGATCCTTGTGAGTCTCTTCCAACTCATAATATTCTGTAAAATCTGTGAGATCTGTGAAGTGGTTTGAGGTTTTTGGTTGTTTTTGGTTTTTTTGGGTTTTTTTTGGTTAGGGTTTTCTTAGAAAGTAGGTGATGCCAAAGTGTGAAAGGAATAACAACACATCAAAAAGGGCAAAGTAGGTTTGTTGGATCCTGCTACTTTTCAATGAGCATGTCTAGCTCTCCTGCATGAAATAAAGAATCTCTGTGTTGTGTTTGCTGTTCATACATCCCTCATGATTTTTTTCTTCAGACTTTGGTGAGGATCATTTCTGGGACACCAAAATTCTTCCAGCGTTTCTATTTGCTGTTCTACCTAAAACCAGAGATGACTGGGTTTGGGTTTCTTTCTCCGTAGTTACACCAATTATGCCAGCTGGTTTAATAAAATATATTGTTTTATATTAGCCTTGGTAGATTTGGGCGTCTCACAGCATTATGCAGTTTATGGGATCACAAAGAGACTATCTGATTCAATGTTACACAGATGCCTGCAATGATTGACAGAAAAGTCATGTCTTTTTCTTGATGTGCAGGCAGTGCTGTCTTGAGATCTTAACTACATGCTGGCAGACTGACAGATATTTCCAGAACTAACATTGTGCCTATCACAACCAAATCCAGGAAAACAAACACCGTGTTTTTCAGTAACACTTTAGCGATAATGACTGCAGTTTTGAAAAGGAATAAGCCTCAGGGCACTGTGAAGTAGCATTGTTTTAGTGAACAAAGCAAAGAGCAGTAGTAAGTGCACAAAAATGAAAGACAACCAAGCTCCTGCCAAATGTTTCCCACTCTGGGATGTTATCACTAAGAGAACGGGCTTTTCAAGGTTTTTAGTACAGACTGTAAAGTGATACCATGTGCCTGTTATTTTCTTTACTGAAAATTATAATAAGCTTGTCTCTCTTATCTATTGCCTGATCATCCTTTGTAAGGTTTTCTCTAGATGAACAGTACTTTCAATGCAAACAGACTCACTGCTGCTTTGTTATTTGAGGAAGGAGGACTGTCAACCTCCTTAGCACTGCTATATGCGGTGTACCTCCTCCCAGCAATAGGATTTGATCACAGCTGTTGTTTTCTGCTCCACTCTCTTGACAGGAAGACTGTGGACCTCTCTGTTACTGGGTCACAAAATGTTTCTTGTGGTCCTCCAGCTTTTGGTTTATCAGTTGAGTGTTCAGTCATGCTAAAAACTGGAAGGGGGTATGTGGGACCCCCTCAGTCTAGCAGCTTGTGCTAGCAACTGCTTGGCTACCAGGCAAGGCCTAGGCAAGGCTCTTTCTTAAAGGGGCAAGGAGAGAAGAATTATTAATTATTTAAGATGTGATTGTGAGCTAGGTCAGTTCTGTTAGTTATGATTCTCAACTGCGATTGAAAGTTGAGTGGAAAAGGTGGTATGACAGCTGACTAATTACTGTAATAACACTGCCATTACTGCATGTATTTTTCTGCATCACTAGTCACCAAGATTTTTAATATATCTATTAGAACATATACTCAGTAAGTTTTTTTTATAGAAGTGCAATCTATCACAGATCTCCTGGGGGGATGGAAACAGTGTCAAGATTATGCATTTAAAATGAATCATGTCATGTGCGGTATTATAATCACTTTCTATGGCAGATGTCAGGAAAAGGTGGTATTTTTATATGTATTCATATTTCAGGATGCCGAATGACCTATTTCTAAATTTATATAAGATTTTTCTAATGTAAGGATTGAATTATCTGCCCCAAGGGTTAGTGAAACAGCAAATATTTACTTTGCTTCAGGAGAGTCTAACTAGACTTGACATTGAAGGATGTTCTTCTTTGATACCTTTCTTGGGATGTATTCTACTGGATTGTTTCTGGGGTTTTGTTTTGTGGTTGTGTTTTGGTTTTGGTGGGGTTTTTTTTGCTTTCTGTGCGATGAAACACAGGATTTTCTTTCATCAAGTTGATGAACATTACACATGATAAGCAATCTGGTGTTAAATGCAGTATGTTTGTTGTTTGTCTAACTTTTTCCCTTTTCCTCTCTTTGTCTTTCTTGATTAGACAACTAGGAGAGTTTTGTTTGAATTACATTTTCCTTTTTCAGGTCACTGAAATAGCATGATTAATTGCTACAATAGCCTTCCTAAGGAGGCAGGCTGAATGGAACTGTTTCTTTGCATCTCGGACTACTTCAGAGTAGTATTTGTTTATGGCTGATGAAAGCATCTTCTCAAGAGAGGTTGTGATTTGGGCGAGCACTTATCTGATGGAAGGCAGTTCTGAAATGCTTCCTGTTATTGTTAGTCTTCCTAAGCTGTTTGAACTTTTGGTTTCAAAGATAGATTTAATAACCTAGTTGTTTTAAACTGTTTTATGTTTGTTTCTGCAAGTTTCCTTTTGTAAAGAGAATAACTAGCGACAGAACAGAATTTGTGTGCTTTGACCTTGAATAGAGCGAATCTTATGGTAATTCAGGAACAGCAAATACTTGCCTTGAAAAGACATCTCCCATGCTTGTACATGGTGTATCTGTAGTCTATAAATAATTCTTTCCTATTTTGAGCCAGATGAGACACCGGGATAGATTAAAGCTGGCAAATTGAAATATAACAGAGAAAGACATGAAAGCAATACTTGGAAAAGACTATTGCTTTGTTTATCCAGGCAGACACGAGTGAATGTAATTTAATAATAGCTACAGAGCAAAGGTTTCAGCACAAATTCTTTTTTAATTCTGTGAAAGTCACTCAGTGTTGCAACTCTGATTTGGATTGCTCAGTTCTGTGCTTGCTGTACCCACCTGACTCTCATCAGGCTTTCTGCTGTTCCTATTCTTCTATCCACGAAACCTTAATTGACTGCAGTTATAGAATGAGATGTACGCTTCCAGTTTTGCCGCTCAAAATCTCTACAGTGTTCCTTCACTGCTGAATCAGCTCTGAAGCAGCTGTTAAGACTATTTTTCTTCCAGAACCATAGCAAAAATAATTGCCCAATGTTAATTTTTTTTTTTACTGCAGTTTTACATATTTCTTTTCTGAATTTTGCTTTTTCTTCTTTTGTGAGATGTGGAAAATCTTGGATTTTTCTGTGAGCTTATTGCTTAGAGAGTTGTGAGAGATGAGACGTGATACTGAGATGCTGCTTTGAACCCTTGCAATTTAAAAGGTTTGAGGACAACCTGAGATGGTACTTTAAAATAAAAAAGAAGGTATTACTGTTTTACATAATATCGTATGTTTACATTAGCTTTAATTGATGCAGAATAAGGCTCTCAGTAACAGATGATAAGTAGAGATAAGTGCTGTTTATGGGTTTAGGATGTAGTAGCTGTAAGTAATATTTGATATTCATGTATTCTTACTTCGTTAAAATGCACCTGGTGAGGTAATTTGCAGAAGTACTCTTGTCCTACTTTTGCAGCTGTTGACTTTATAGCAAAGAATTAGGACAATACTTAGCTGTACTGTGAAAATTACTGTCCTAAATTTATTTAGATTTGCCTCAGCCTCACACCTTTGATTTATCTTTTTGGAGTAGACCAAAGGAAGTGGCTTTGTGCTCAGAGAAATGTGGGAACAAATATAGTTCTGAGGTCATCCTGTGGCATGAAGAGGAGCAAATTGTAAAGAACCTGAAGCAATTGTGTCATGATGACCTCAAAATATCAACTTCAGTTGCAATCTTAGCTTAGTTAGCATAACACTGATTTTATGCCTGCCTTAAAGTTGCAATTGCTCTTGTACCTGGTGGCCTTAAATTCCATAGGTAATGTAAAATATCAGTTGCCCTCAAGAGGCCCAGTCATTGCTACTGGAAGCCAGAATGTGAAAGTCAACTTGGTATGCAGGATCAGTGTTTTCTCACCTTCCTGGAAGAATGAGTGACTTAATAGTTGAAGAGCAGCCACAGGGGCGTTTTTTGTCTTCCTGAAGAGAATTTTAGAAAACGAGCACAAAGTAGTTGCTGGAGCATGTAGCAGTTTTCACAAAGGAGTTGTGGCCATGATCATTATTCACGTACACTTTCATGTTCAGATCTGGAAGTCTCAAGGTAATAAGTTACATTACTGGGAAACAGTAATAAAATAAAGCATTGTGGAGAGGGCATATTTCACTCCTGCATTCTTCAGAGTTGGTAACAAAAGCCTTTCCTTTAGCCCATGCAGATATTAATTTGAAGGAATAAAGGAAAATTTAAAAGCCCAGTTTTGGAAGCAGACTGACAAAATCCTTCAGGTGCTCTCTGCCAAATTTACCCCACCTGTCTCCTACTCCTGGTTTGTTAGGTAGTGAGTCATCTTCAGCTCATTTGAATTCTGGAAAAGTGCCCATCTCGCTCTTTTTGATTCCAAAAGGACAAATGACAATGCCTTAGGAGATCTTAAGTACTTTCTTAGGTGGTGTAAGTCTGTGTGTATATGATGTCAATGTTAGCATGTAGAGCAGTGCAGCAAAAGTGGATCCTTTTAGTCATCCAGTTAAAGGTGAAGAACCAACATCGACCCCTGGATGAGACTAGTCAGGACTAACTCTAGTCAGGTGTTATAGGCTTAATGCTTTTGAGCACTGGATGCACTCCTGGAGCATATTTAATCCAAAAGGCATTTGGTTTCCATGTTCCAAGATTGCCCTGCAGTTGAAACCCAAATGGATTGCAGTGGAAGTGTACCCCTCTGCTCTGTCCTAAAATGGTAATGTAGCCAAACCTTAACTTCATTTGGACTCCACACAAAAAACATGATGATAGAAATACTCCCCTAATTGTATGGCTTCTCTTTGTGCCAAAGTCCATGAGACCTCTGGTTGTTTTCAGTTACTTGTCAATACACAACTGTTGTGCTGTGTGTTCAAACAGACAAAGGGCATTGTATATCTTAAATGTAGTGTGTCCTGGAGATATACCTGCAAGGTACTGATAGCAGTAATTTTCAGTGCATTTTGCTGCAAATTAGAGCCTGTTTCTTGCCATGAACTATGCCAATCATTGCCAAAATTCTATATAGACACCAATGAAGTCTGTAACAAGGTGCTCATTCTGAATATGGAGCAGTGAAGAGGAGAGGTTATCTGAGCAAACAATGTGTCTCAAAAGTAAAGCACTTGTTGCCTGGTACTTTCAAGGGGGTATCTGAACAATGAGTTTGCAGGAAGAGTGTTTCTGTTCCTGCTGTGAATATTTGACCTTTGGTTGTTAATACAGATGTTACCATTAAACTATTTTGCTAAGTGGAGCTTGCAAGTAAGGAAGGAAGTTATCTTTTATACTTATTCCACAGTTAAAAAACTGAGATACTTCTAAAACTGTTTAAAAAAAAAATGAAGTGAGATAAATCTAAACCTGTTAAAAGTCTGTAATGAAATGCCACACAAATTAATATTCCAGATAGGAAGCGACTATACCTTCTCCGAAATGCACTACTCCTAATCTCAGTCATAATTTCAGTATAAAGTCCACGTGCTGGGCCCAAATCACGCAGACCTCGCCATCCCATTGCTGTTCTGTTCTGTTTTCTTCGGCCTTGCCTCGTGCTCCTGGCTTTGCAGCTGTCTGATGGTTCCTGGAATATTTGCCAAGCTGACTCACCAGTGGAAGGGCCCCAGGAGAGCTCTCACCTCACTTGGGGAGGCTGGGGCTGTATCATTACTGTTGCTGAGCACAGATTTGCTCTGGTGGTAAGAGAATATTTCTAACTAGGTAAAGTAAATGCCATAAAGACTGTGTTTCAGGTGAAAAGAGGGCATGTTGATGGAAATGTTACAGCAAACTACATTGTGAGAAAGGCAGTGTAGATTGGAAAAGGTCTGTGTTCAGAAGTTGGATGCTTCAGACTACAGCAATAGGGAGAGAGGGTTTTTGCTGCAGTGTTGTCTTCATCTTAAATATAGCACCTGGTTTTAATTGTGCGTTCTGGGTTTGGTTTTTTGTCTGTGGCTTTTGATCTGATTTTTTTTGGTTGGTTGGTTGTTTTTTTTAAAAAGGGAAATGAGTTCTTAAAATACCCAAAGTGTTTTACTAGGGATCCGAAAATACTACTTCTCTCAGAATAGGTTTTTAAGCCTCTTCAAGAAAAAATGAATGGCAAACTTCAATAAACAGTGATCCTAGTTCAGGACTTCTGTGACAGTGCAAGCAAGAGAATTGTGAAGTAGTGCCTCCAGTTTTGGAAATGAAATTTCCCTTTTCTTTATGGAAACTCCCTTACCTTCCTCACCTTTCTCATTAGTGGTTCTTGGACTCTTTCTAATTGCAAATTCCTTGCCTGAGACAATAAAATTCAAAGTGATATACAATTTATACAGGTTCTCCGCCACCCCAAGTTTTGGAAAGCATCACCCTCTTTTCATATCCTCTGCTTGTTTTTTTAAAAAAAATATACAGTTACCATGACAACTCTTGCCCACACTGGAAATCTGTTATTGCAAGTTTCTGGCATGGCTTTTATTTGCATATGCTGCAAGAAGCACTGTTATTAAACAGAGTGTTAATTATTCTTCCAGTCACTGACTGAGACAACTGATGTGATAGTAGTTACAACTTTCTGATTCCAGGTAAAAGTAGTCATGTACAGCTCTATGCAGCTGAATTTTCATGCTCACTACTTTTAGGTATTCCTCTTTATTTGTATAGGGGGGTTTTTTTCCTTACAACCTGAAGCCATGCTTACTTGTTTAAATTATCAAGGAACTGAGAAAAAGAGCTTTATTTTTGATTATACACCATTTTTTTGATGAGACATTTTGTTAGATGTTTTCTTCTCATTAGGAGTCTATTTGGGTCCATTTCATATAGGTATTTATTGTTCTCTTTGCTTGTCTTTATTAATCTCTTTTAATTAATTTAAATCTGTAAAAAAAACACTTGATACTGTACTTTGTCCTCTGAATAAATCACAGCAATTAAAACATGTTTAGGATCCAAAATTCATGTAATTCCTATTTGAGACTTGCAAATTTATCTTGAAGTGATTGTTGAATTAATGTCTTATAATGTACAGCAGTGTGCTCATCTTGTATTACCAAAGGCTTTATTATGATTCATTCTACAGGATGACAGTAGGCGACAGCATCTGATAACTTGGCTTTTTGTTTTGCTTTTCCCTTTTAGGATTTTTCATGGAATGCAGATCCTGCCACTGGACTGCATTTGGGTAAAGGATGAGTTCACTGTTTCTCTGAGGAGTCTTCCAACGCATTTTCTAAATTACCTTTTAATGGTGTTCTAAGTGAGCTTATGTGAAACAAATAGTTTTGGATCATGAGTGAAGAAAAAAACTTTGGTGCATCCCAGAAAATGTTGTCTCCTTCCAGAAGTACTAGCAGCTGCTCCTCCAAGCAGGGAAGTCGACAGGTAATGCCAGCTTTTTTATCCAAACTGAAAGCATTGCTAAGATTGGCTGTTACTTTTGTTTTTGAATATTGGCAAATCTCTTAAACTCTGCTTTCCTGATGCTTACTTGTTTTATTTCATGACATCTTTACTTTCCTTACTCTCTTCTTTTTTTTAAATTTTTTGTTGGTAACAGCATCTTGCTCTGAGTCAAATGCAGTAAACACACTACTGAACAGCAGGCATGTGTAAAACTGGAATGCTAGCAGTAAATTTTGATTTCTGTCATGTTGTATGTATGGTGTTTTTATAGTGAAATAGAGCTTCTGTAGTGTCTTGGTCTCAGTGGTTTGATCCTGAAATGCCAAATCTTCCCTGGAAGATACTACTTTTGTGATAGAATATTGTGTAACCACTCTTTGTTTCAAGTTTCCAGGAAAAAGGTGTGCATGCATGTGTGAAAGATAATGCATTTTTCAGAAACCTGACATAGGCCTCTTTGAATGCCCATTTGTGCTGGTTGTTGCTGTAGATCTTAGACAGGAAAATAAGTATTCATGTAAGATGATGCATCTGGGTGCCTAAGGCAAAGGTTGCTTTGTTTTCCGCAGAGATGATGCTATTCTTTAAACCTCTCCATTTCAAAAGACATGTCCACAGGTGTTTGCACCTGACAGGTGAGGCTGCTTTTGTTTGTGGGCAAGAAGCACTGACCTGCAGCCACACTGAAAATTAAGCTTAAACATGCTCAATCCATGCTTGCAAAATCGTGAGCAATATGCTCAACATAAACTTTTATCTTTGTGAGTGCTGGCTTAGTGGAGCTCTTGAAACTGCCTCAGGCTGAAATTTTAATTGGAATTGAGCATTCCAATCCCCCAAAAGCTTTGGAGACCTCAGCTGTGTTTCGAAACAGCACCTGCTTTTCTGGGACTTTTGGCCCTGTACCTACAGTTGGCAAGGCAGACAAATCTCTGGACAATTTATGCCTTTTAAAGTGCTGTTCTAGTATATGAAACAATGAAATCCCTGCTTTCAGGATTTCTTTTTTTGTTTTCCTGCAGCATTATTTTTCACATCCTCTGTATGAGATTACCTTTAAAAAGTGTAATTTAAAAGATTTTGTATTCTGTTTCAACAGTTCATGTCTATCAAGTGTTGTTATCATATAGTATTTAAATAATAAGATTTACATGAGCATGACTAAATCCACTGGTGTGTTACACAGCCGTGTGAACAACCCTACTTATGCAGAAGCAATTTCTGCAAGAACCTCTCTTACTGCCGTTTAACATGATAAAATCTGTTGGCTAGCTTGGGCTTTTGAAACTATTCTTAGTGGGTCCCATTTCTTATCCATTTTGTTCTCACCTGCTCTGTTTGGAGAAAAGGAAAAATTTAGTAAGTTTTAATGTCATTTTGTCAGTCCCCAATTTTTTAGTCTTTGACCCTTGTGCAACAAAGCAAGGTGTACCTGAGGAAGGTGAGAGACGCAGCTTGGTGTTTTGTGTGTATTCCTGGAACATCCGTGCTCGTTCATGGGAGTCAGGCAGATGGTAAATGGCCTTATAGACCTCTCAAGTCAAGCTAAATGGAGTTACAAAGTAGATTGTTTCCCAATGTATAATGAAGGGCAATACAGTTGATATTTGTTTGTGATACTATGGGGTGTTGTGATAAATATCTCCACTTAGATCAGTGTTTCCTTATTAAACATTTCATGGCCAGTGATTGCATTACGAAGTGTAAATAACAATATACTTTTTCACTGGGGAACCTACACGGGTTGACTGATTGTCCATATTTCTGGACGGTGATGATGATAGAGGCAAACCACAGACCTTGGGGAGTTTGTGTGACTTGTTATATGCTGGGAAGTGACCACTAAGCAGAGCTAAGAGCTCTGCTTGCTTGCTTTTCCTATACAGTCTGAAAAGTTACAAACATATTTTCTGGAAATTATGTGCACTTTTTAAGGTTACACTGGTATTTATGATATTTTTTTATTTTTTAAATAGAGATTTCTAATATCTGCAAGGAATACTTTAATAATTTCTCTGTTTCCTTCTTTACCAAGTGCAATAACTTTCTAGCTTATCCTATAACTTTGTTTGCAACTCTTGAAGTGATGTAGAGATCTTACTTCAAAGTAGTGATATTTAGAATGGGAAAAAAAATTTCTAAATTAGAGTTCATTTCAGCATTGTCAGTGTTTATGTGCATGGCTGCGTATTGCTGTTCCTTCTTAAATTCCCTGATGGTTTTGGTGTTTTTCACGTGGCTGTTTTTTCAAACTGAAGTTGTCTCGCAGTTTACACAGCACACTGTTTTGCTGGGGAAAAGAGATTAAATAAGATAATACTTAAAGAAAAAAAAGCTTTAAATATCTTTAATAAGATTTAAACATGCTGTGTGTTATGCACTTCGGATATTTACTTGGAAGTAATGTCTATGGGTCATTTTACCTTACTTTTTGAATTTATTTGTTAATAATAATTCGTGATGGTAGCATGTTTCAGTGAATGTTTTATTGGCTATACTCTTCTGTGCTGCTTGTGGGAAGATGGACCTTTAGGTCTAACAGAGGCAGTACTCTGCTAGACATACTGATCTGGACACTGCAGTGCTTTGGTGAGGAACAGATGTCTTGTCCCTGTTCCTGTTCTCTAGAAGGCTCTGGTCTTATAGATTGTACAGATCTTTACCCTGCTAGATAGACCCTCTCTTCAGTGGTGCAAACCATACAGTATAGCATATATTATAAAATCTAATTATTGGTGCAGGTAGTGAGGATGTTGAGATCTTTCTTGTGTCCTGTCCCTTTGCTCCCCTCTTCCCACAGAGGATTTCTTGTCATGCCAGATTGAGTAGTTTGGTTTATATTATTAATCGCTTCTTTTCTGTTTCTTGTATTGGCAAACTGGAGCTTTGTAGTCTGTCCCTGCTAATACCCACCAACACAGGGCTGACAAGACTGGGAATGAGTGATGCCAATGCCTGAGGGTTATTTAATTTGCCCTTTCCATCTGTATATTAGTTTAAATGACAGTACTTTAAGTGTTCTGTTAAGAAAACAGCAACAATCTCAAGTTCCATAAAAATTGTTAAAAATCCTCTAATCCAAAAAGGACCACATATGCAACAACTTCCAGCAGGTTTTTGTTTGTCTGTTTGTTTGGATTTGGTTTTGTTGGGTTTTTTTGTTCCAAAATGCTGGTGGACTAGTAGAATGTAACACGGTTACTGATACTTTTTTATTAATAGTATCATGAAAGTTTAAATGATGTTGCTGTGTGCTGTGCAGGTTAGAGTGACATTCCATGATTTTGATATTCTTTCCTTCATCTTCCTTCTCCTTCTTTGTGGAGGGCTAATTATTTCTCCTTCAGACACCTGTGTCTCTCTCAGGCACCTTCAGAAGTAGGCTTGTGGCTTGCAGGTTAGCAACAGATCTGTCTGACAGGTGTTTTTCTCTGTGCTGCTGCTCTGGCAGCAGTTCTTTGAATCTGATTAAGTAGAAAGAAATTCTTAAAAGTGTAGGGGAGAGGAAAGTTGGGGTGGGGGGAGGTTTGCCCAGAAAACAGCAGGATCTGAGTTTTGAGTCTCTCTGATTTCCTAGGCACAGACTGTTGCTGGTGTACACTAGCACCAAGTGACCTGAGATCGGGACATGGAACCACAGTAGTGCAAGGTTGCTGAGTCTGCTAAAATTTAGTTGGTGTGCTGCTGATGTGGACCATGAGGCCTGTGATGCAGAAAATGGGCCACTGTACTAGAAAGGAGTTGACTTAAGCAGGGCTGCAAGACTTGGAGGGATCTACTTCTTTTGCTGCATTTGGTGTCCGTTTCAGGCCAGATGTAACACACTTGCAGTGTGAACTGAACAGGTGAAAAAGTAATCCTCTTCCACTGAGTTCACCTTCATCTTGAAGCCTCATGGCAAGTTGGAGGCTACTGCCACTTCCCACCTCTTTGCTTTTCTCTGCCTCTCTCCTTCAATTATGGAAAGGGATCTCTTTCCCAAGACGTGGAAGAGACAAACAAACTGTGTTTTGTGAGGAAGGAAAACTGATGTTGATCTTATTCAAATTTAAGTTGACCTGTGATCAAAAGAAGATATATTTTTGTAGTTATTTTTAAATCTAATATGTTAACTAACTTTTAAAATAGGTCCACTAGGGAAAAGCTTTATGACAGGAGAACCACTTAAAAAAACCTCATGTTCTGTAAAATAAAATTAAATCATTTCTGCCAATTTTATGAACCGTAACAAATGCTTTAGTTGCAGCTGATGCCAACCCTTATCCTCCACAAAGCAGTTTTCTATTTTTGGCACTTTAAAATATTTGGTACAACTGACTGCATTTTGCACTGGAAGAAAGTCTGTCTCTATCATCTGTTTCATTCAGGGAGCTGAAACTCCAAGCATCAGTCTGAGAGCCATTCAGAATCATTACTTCGTACTTTCTCCTGAAATAATTTGCCTTGAGGAACTGCGTGGTGCAGAATATTGCAGAAAATGAGGAGGTTTTATCTCATTGAACAAAGAAAATTACTACATTTACATAATGATGGGCTTAACTCTGAAGACCAAAGTGTATGGGTTTTTTCCCTCATCCACAGAGCAGGTATAGGCCAAGTAGCATCTACAGGGTGGTTTTTCAGTGCTGATCTGAAATGAGCACCTCTGGACCTTAGAGAAGTAAAGATTTTATTCCTCCCTTAGCCCCGAGTGAAATTTCTTCCTGGGCAGGAAATGCAATGTTGATCATTTTGTGGCGATTTTGGCCCATAATGATGCAAAGTATCTTTTGTAGTGTCATAATTTTAAGACACAACCAATCTGGACATCAGACTGATGCTAGAATTGTTAATGCCATTCGTCTGGGAGTTGGGGGGGGGGGGAGGGAAGATGAGGGAGTGTCATTGTTTGGGTTTTTTTTAAGTTAGTGCTGTGGTTTGGGCTATCTCTTTCAGTTCCCTATTGTGGGATAAGAATCAGCAAAAGGCAGCATAACCTGAATTCTTTCAGGAAATCCTGTATCTCCAGTTTGCTCCTCTGCTATTTCAGATGGATGAGTACATATGATAATCAACCAGCTTGATTCATTTGCCTTCATTTTAGAGAGTAAGCATTTTTCTTTCACTTCTGCAGCTGCTCCCAGCAATAGCCAGCTGACACTCTTTCCTCATTCAGTAAGGTGTTAGATCTCTTGCAAATCAAAGTCCCAATCAAGATGTATAGGGTCTGGGTCAAGAGCAAATGGATCCAAAACCAGTCACAGCAGCAGTGTTTTGGAAAATATGAGTTTGGCTGTTCAGGTGGGATAGGTTTTATTCTTCTGGAAGGATGTATATGGAAGAGGACCAGATGCTGATAATGCATCATTTCACCTTGCATGTATCCAGCGGGTCCCCAAACTGTTAATTCTGTAAGCTTTTAAGAGGATCAATTTCTAATGCAACTAAGCTACCTTTAAAGTGTGGGGTTCCCAGGGCAGAAAGGTGAACTGGAAGCTTGCCTTCACCACCTGAGATTTGGCAGATCATTGAGCCTGCTTGATGGGAATCAGTGCTCCCACTTCTGTTTTTCTTCGCATTTTCACACTTTTTAATTGTGAAGGCACATTCTAGGCCACCTCATTCACCTGAAGAGCACTGATAAGTGTGGCTTTCCTGCAGGAATGTGAGACACCTTGTGTCTGAACTGCGGGAGAGATCCAGACAAAATTGGAGTTGTAATGCAGGGCATAATGTGTTCTGTATTTTAAAGTTTGATCAAAACTGTTAACACCGCGTATATTCCAGGTGGGTGTAATTGGCTGGGCCTCTGGTGGTCTAGTGGTTAGAGTGTCTGACTCTCACCGTTGCGACCCGGGTTCGATTCCCGGCCCCCTGGGCAGGTGGAGCTCGTCAGCCGTGGAAGGCAATCCACCTAAGAGAAGGTCACTCTAAACAAACCTACATCCTGGGGACCTCACTGCCACTGTCCAAGCTTTGCTCGGCCCCGGCAGATGAACCTCAGGACTAAAGGGTGGGCTCAGTTCAGCGCACGCTGTGTCTCACCTAAAAATCCACTGCGCAGGCTGGAAGGGTTAATGACCTTTCCCAAATCTTCGCTCGCGAAGACTGGCCATTATTATTTATTATTTAATTGGCTGAGCTGTTTCCCAGCTGCTTCCTTTTCCACCTCATACGCTCAAAAATAGCGTGGGTCTGTCTAACTTCTAACTTTCTAAACTTATCTAAAGATGAGGCTCCACAAAGATCTCATTGCAACCTTTTTGAGTACTTAAAGGAAGCTTACCAAAAAGATGGAGAACAAATTTTTACATGGGCACATACTGATAAGACAAAGGGGAATGGTTTTAAACTAAAAGAGTGGAGATTTAGATTAGATGTTAGGAGGACATTCTTTACGGTGAAGGTTGTGAGGAACTGGAACAGGTTGCCTAGAGAAGTTGTGGATACCCCCATCCCTGGAAGTGTTCAAGGCTGGGCTGCATGGGGCTATGAGCAGCCTGGTCTAGTGAAAGGTGTCCCTGTTCATGGCAGAGGGGCGGGAACTAGATGATTTTTAAGGTCCCTTCCAACCCACAATATTCTATGATTCTGTGAATCTGGATTACTATGTTTTCTTTGACCGTGCTCAAATTTCTGCTTGCCTCCTGCAAGCAGATCGATCTGTCAATGATATACCATTATTATGCTTAACTGAAGTCTGTGGGAACTTGATCCCAAAGTTGGAGAAGTTGTTTCGTTAGCTACAACACTAGAATATTTACCTGATGTAATTTTTTTCTCTGAGTTTAAAGAAGTGAATGTTAAGGATTCGGGAGATAGATAAATGAGGAAAATTAACACTCTTGCTGATTTTTGTTTCGTTTTGTTTCATTTTTAGTTTAAGATTTTTTTTTAGCCAGTCAAGTTCTTTTTGGGAATACTTGCCAATGTATCTTACAGGGAGGACTATGAGTACTTACCTACCTGCTATAGTTCTGTTTTCCCTAAAGTATTTCATACTAGTCCTTTTTTTGTCATTACAATCTGTGTTTAAAGTATTGTTTGTCTTTTTCAAATATAAGGGGATGGTACTAGCACATACCATTTCCTGTCAGTTGTTATCATTCTGCCAGTTCTACATCTGCCAAACCCTGTGGTAGCTGGCAATAGTTAATTAATGAGATCTCTGATCAGAAACATTGAAACTCATGTTATCTTGTCATTTGCAGTTGTTCCATATAAAAACTGTAAAAATATTATGACATTTAGTCTCTTCTCTGTTATGTTGCTGCAGGGTCTTTAATTTAAGAGTTCCTGATGACAAAAAAGAGATTCTCTTTTAAATACAGTTGCATCTTACAAAAGGTCGTTTTTATTTTTCTTGCATGTTCCCTTTATGTCATGTTCCTTGTAGTACTCCAGTTACTTCCTTGGCTTTTTAATTTATATTTTATTTTATTATTTTTACTTTAGGGAGACTGCAATTTGCACCAGGCAAAAAACTTTGACTTACTGAATACGGGCAAAAGAGTTTTATAGAAAAGTTCTTAATTTTCAGTGTCTTTTCTTTTTAGCTTCATAACTTATAAAAACATATCATTTTAAAATAAGACTGTTTCTGCCTGTGATAGCAAAAAATTTTTTATGCTAATTTGTGACTACACTGCGTGTATGTATGTACACGAAAATATACATATAACATTCTGGTAAGCACATAGACGCAATGAAGGATGTTATCATAAAAATTATGTTTTGTTGAGTTGGTATTGTTTCTATGAAGATAAAAAGTAATCTTATCTCTTGGAAGGTATTTAAAAGTGCAAAGATGGATCTTTGGTTAGATTTCAACAACAATTGGGTTTTGTTTTTTTTCTTATAGCCTTCTTCTTCTTGAATCTCTCTTAACAATTCAGTTCTTTGGAAGAAATAAGATCTCCATTTGGATTTTCTGTTTAAGCAGGACAGCTGGGAAATTGTAGAAGGACTCCGGGGAGCAATGAATTGTACCCAGGAGCCACAGAAGCAGGAGGGCTGCTTGCTGAAAAAGAGAAAATGGCCTTTGAAAGGCTGGCACAAGGTAGGAAAGAAATGTGTATCTGAAAGCTTGATGCCACCTGAGTGGGACTTACTTGGTGTGGTTTTGTGGCAAAAAGGTTACTTAAAAGCAGAGAAAGTGTTCTCCAAAGACAGGGAAGGGGAGGTGTGTTTGTGGTGTTTTTCTGTTTAGGTTTTTTGTGTGTGTTTTGT
Source organism: Pipra filicauda (assembly GCF_003945595.2). Classification (NCBI taxonomy): domain Eukaryota; kingdom Metazoa; phylum Chordata; class Aves; order Passeriformes; family Pipridae; genus Pipra; species Pipra filicauda. The sequence goes on from NW_024105075.1 coordinate 1,006,038, forward strand.
TTGTTTTTAATTTTCTACATTTCTGGTTACAGAGATACTTCTTTTTGGACAGAGGAATTTTGAAGTATTCTAAATGCCAAGCTGATGTAAGTGATCTGAAACCCCTTAAGGCCTTTATAAAGTATACAACAATATTTTATTGGAAGTAGCAATTGTTCCCTGTTGTTGCTAATGAGAAATAGAGTTTCAAGCATTCTAAACAGTAAGCTGAGAGGGGAGGAAATTATGGTTTCCGCAGGTAGTATTTATCATAGAATCAGCTGAGTTGGAAGGGACCTCCGAGATCAAGTCCAATCCTTAATCCACTACCACCGTGGTTACTAGACCATGGCACTAAGTGCCACATCCAGTCTCATCTTAAAAACCTCCAGGGATGGAGAATCCACCACTTCCCTGGGCAGCCCATTCCTGATTAGCCTTTCTGTAAAGAATTTCTTCCTAATATCAAACCTAAACCTCCCCTGGCACAGCTTAAGACCATACTCTCTTGTCTTGCTGATAGTTGCCTGGGAGAAGAGACCAACCCCCACCTGGCCACAACCTCCTTTCAGGGAGTTGTAGAGAGTGATGAGGTCTCCCCTGAACCTCCTCTTCTCCAGACTGAACAGCACCAGCTCCCTCAGCCTCTCCTCACAGGACTTGTGCTTGAGTCCCTTCACCAGCCTCATCGCTCTTCTCTGGACCTGCTCCAGCTCCTCAGTATCCTTCCTGAACTGAGAGGCCCAGAACTGGACACAGTACTCCAGGTGTGGCCTCACCAGTGCTGAGTACAGGGGAAGAATCACTTCCTTGGACCTGCTGGCCACACTGTTCCTGATACAGGCCAGGATGCCATTGGCCTTCTTGGCCACCTGGGCACACTGCTGGCTCCTGTTCAGCTTCCTGTCAATCCAAACTCCCAGGTCCCTCTCTGTCTGGCTGCTCTCCAGCCACTCTGTTCCCAGCCTGTAGTGCTGCATAGGGTTGTTGTGGCCAAAGTGCAGGACACTCCACTTGGCCTTGTTGAACTTCATCCCGCTGGAATCAGCCCAGCTCTCCAGTCTGTCCAGGTCCCTCTGCAGAGCCCTCCTGCCTTCCAGCTGACTGACACTCCCCCCGACCTTGGCATCATCTGCAAATTTGCTGATGGTGAACTCAATCCCCTCATCTAAATCATCAATAAAGATATTAAACAGGACTGGGCCCAACACTGGTCCCTGGGGGACACCACTAGTGACCGGCCACCAACTGGATGCAGCACCGTTCTCCACCACTCTCTGGGCCCGGCCCTCCAGCCAGTTCCTAACCCAGCACAGAGTGTCCCTGTCCAAGCCATGGGCTGCCAGCTTTTCCAGAATGCTGTGGGAGATGGTGTCAAAGGCTTTGCTGAAGTCCAGGTAGACACATCCACAGTCTTCCCCTCATCCACCAGGCGGGTCATCTGATCATAAAAGGAGATCAGGTTGGTCAGACAGGACCTTCCTAAACCTGTGCTGGCTGGGTCTTATCCCTTGTCCATCCTGTAGGTGCTGTGTGATTGCACTGAGGATGATCTGCTCCATAACCTTGCCAGGCACTGAGGTCAGGCTGATGGGCCTGTAGTTTCCCCGGTCCTCCTTCTGGCCCTTTTTGTGGATTGGCATGACATTTGCCAACTTCCAATCATCTGGGACCTCCCCAGTGAGCCAGGACTGTTGGTAGATGATGGACAGCGGCTTGACGAGCTCCTCTGCCAGCTCCCTCATCACCCTTGGGTGGATCCCATCTGGCTCCCACAGACTTTGAGGATTCAAGTGGCTCAGCAGGTTGCTAACTGTTTCCTCCTGGATTACGGAGGGGCTATTCAGATTCTTATCTCTTTCTACAAGCTCCAGAAGCCAGCTGTCCTCAGGACAACCTGTCTTACTGTTGAAAACTGAGGTAAAGAAGGTGTTAAATACCTCAACCTTTTTGTCATCTTTGATAACTATATTCCCGCCCATGTCCAGTAAAGAATGGAGGTTTTCCTTTTGCTTTATCCTGGAGTGATTGTATTTTTACTTTTTTGCAGATAGAGAGAGGAAAACTTCATGGCTGTATTGATGTTGGACTTTCTGTCATGTCTGTAAAGAAATCAACAAAATGTATAGATTTGGATACAGAAGAGCAGATATACCATCTGAAGGTGGGTCTTCAAGATTGTTATAACCTTGTTCCCAAATTAATAACAATAGCTGTGTATGATGAAGCCCTTTTGGTGCTTTTTTTGATAGCAAGAGGTCTGTTAGTTACACTAATAACTTGGTAGTCTCAGTGGATTAGTTTACACTTGTAACTTGAGAGGCATTATTATTCTGTTTCGGAGTCCAGAATCAGTAACACTGTTCTGAACAGAAACCTTGAAGATGCTTCATGTTTAGCAGCACTCTTTTCACCTAGCACTTTTTTCACTTGTTGCACGAGTGCTTTTATTTTCAGTAGTTATATCTTTGTCTTATCTATAGGAAGTGTTTTCCATGGTCAAGTATGGGGATTTATCTATCCTTGTGGAATAAATAGTTTTAAAATACATCACCAAAATCAAGTTTCTGTTTTCTTTGACCTAACTTTAACAATGGCAATTAAAAAATGACAAATTTAATGTGTGGGGTTTTATTTACATTGTAGGGGTCTTTATGTATAAATTTCTAATTATTGTGTTCTGCATTGGAACTCATAACTACTAACTGTAGTTTCTCTTTTTCCTGACTTTATCCTGTGATTTTCTGTCATTCTTAAGCTCATACAGTATGCATTTTTAATAGGACCGCCCTTAGAAAAACTCTTCTGATAGTTTGCTAATAAAGGCCAACCAGGCTACTTGTCCAAGGAACACAAAATACCTTAGCATCTCTGTAAGTGATTTTTGAATGTGAATGTTATAAAACCTGAAATTTTGTGTAGGTGAAATCTCAGGAGCTGTTTGATGAATGGGTAGCAAAACTTCGTCATCACAGAATGTACCGTCAGAATGAAATCTCCATGTTTCCTCATGACACCAATAATATTTTCTTCCCTGTGTCTACTACTACGGATTCTGTCCCTGGTTTCTGTGATTCTGCTTCAGGTAGAAAGGTAATAGTTATTATTTATAAATAATGAACTTTCATGGTGAATTAAATTAGTCTGATTTGTGTTTATTAAATAAAGAGCATAATGGAAGTTTGTGGTGGCATTTAAGTTATGTTCTAAAATGTCAAGAGAAAAATTAAATTATTTATTGATTTACTCCTAAACAGTTTTCTTTATGATACTGTTAAATTTTATAATAATGTTTCATTGTTTTAATCCAGTAAATTATATTTTCATTTTATATTCTTATATATATTACAGGCAAATGTATTTTATATTGACTTTCAAGACTGTATATTGAGTTAGAATCCTCATAATTTTTGAGACATATGTCAGTATTTGTATGATATGTGCTGGTGAATATTAGTCTAGGTCACAGAAGAGCACTCAGGTATTTTTTTCCCTTTAGCATTTTGCCATATATCCTTTAGCTAATAAACCCTCTGCCCTTTTACATTAATGAAGCTGGCTACTTAACTAGGAATTATACAAGAATCTGTCACCTGGGGCCACTACTTATATTTGAATTTATATTTTATATATTTAATATATTTAAATTTATGTTTAAATACCCACCCACCACGCTGTGGGTGGGCATGGGATCTGAATGGGTCCAGCTGACAGTGTACTTATCTTTTGGTAGAGTCTGTGACTGATAGTTTCACAAATGACTTGACAAATGTTTAGTCCAACACCATAAATGACATTTTTGATGCAGCTTCATGGAAGAGTGTGTGTGTTCTGTGTGTGGACACAATCTCTGTGCCTTCAGCTGTCTGTACATTAACTGGCTGACTTTCACCCAAAGAAGCTCTTCTGCTCCAATGTAGAACCACTGGTGTCTTTTGTGACTCACATCTATACTGTTTTACTTACTACAACTGAAATGGTGCTCTGTTTCTGTCAGCTCCAGAGTGTCTCCTGAGTACCAACCAACTCCTGGTTATCCTGCTGTCTAAGGTTTTGTTTTCCCTGGGATAATTGCTGTATGATCTGAATGGGCTTGTTCCTCAGCACCTGTAGTTCATCACTTTATCCTGTAACTGAGTTTGAGTTTTAGCAAACACGAACATGTGCCTGAACAGCTTTTTGCTCAGGGTTGAGAGGGAGGGGATCTATGTGAGCAGGCAGCTGAAAGAACAATAACTCACCCTGCAGTAACAAGGCCGTTCTCGTTCTGCGAAGAGTTGTTTGCACGTACTTTGTGGTGCCAGCAGCTCTGTGGCTCTGACAGCCTGCTCTTCTGAGGCTGTGTCTGCAGGGAAATGGCAAATCTCCTGTGTCCATTTAGTTATTTTCTCCCAAAAGACAGCAGGGATAGAAGTGGGGAAGAATATCAAGGGCAGAAGTGGAACATTTGCAAAGTCCATGATATATTTATGCCGGTGTTCTCAAAGAAGAAAAAAAAAAGAAAAAAACCCAGAATCCATGTGACCAGCATATCTAAAATCTATGCTTACTGCAAGGAAACTAACCATTTCTTCTTTGGCATGAAAGACTTAATTCAGACTATTAATCCAGATTTTCACTGCAAAGAAGCCCTACTTATTTTCATGTGAAAAATAGAAGGGGATAGTTCTTAAGCTGCAGTTAATCACCTTAGCTCTGCTGAAGCTAAATGGAACTCTGCCAATTTACACCAGCCTTAGCTGGATGTTAGTTGATATCAATCCAGCAGTAAGATTATTTTGAGAAAAATATAACATGTGAACTTCGAGTTGTATTTTATTTGCTTTTAGAAACACCTGATCGGTTTTCACATTTTTTTTTATTGTGTGTATCTACATACGTCTATGTGGAATGCTTGTATTCTAAAGCTTAGTCATGCTAATCCAAAGCAAAACTATGTGAACTGGAGCTACACAAACTCTTGCCTGTTTGTGTATTGGTGTTTGGCAATGCCTATTTCCTTCTTTCCTCCTGCTCATGTCCCTTATGTTTATGAGTTCTGGAGAAGTTGGTTATGTGAGATAGATTTCTGAAGAGATAAATATGGAATTTGTTCACAAAATGCCAATACAATTCCTCATCTTTAAATTTAGTTTACTTGTGCTTTTAAAGGTGCTGAGATTATTATTTGGGTATACATATATATATGTGACTAAAGCTCATACAGCTTTATGTAGGAATAAAACAGTCAAACTGCATAGATTAATTTTAAAATAAGTGTGCTTATTGGTGCTTACTGCTATTACATACTGACACAGTACTGAATGATGTCACATGGATAGTGCATTTTATTTTATTCTGCAACTCATGTTGGAGGTTATATTGTAAATTTAAAAAGACCATCTAAGAAGACTGCAACAGACTGAGATGTAGATGATGTTTCTTAGGAAGAGATTTAAAAACTAGTACTACCAGAGCTTTGATATAAGATGAGCAGGAGGTAACAAAGTTTGTAAATAGTATGCTTCAGAGAAGAGCCAAACAATTTAGTCAGCTTTTCTTATAACCAGTAAACTGGTTGTGTAATGGCACTTAAGGTGAAACATTTTAAAACTGATTTTAAACAAGATGTTGACAAAGCATGTAATTTGTGCCACTTCCTGATGTAGGTATTATTGAAAATGAAAGGTTTAGTAGGGTGTACAAATAATTAAGCATTTGAATGGCTATTATTTGTAGTTACATTACAGAAGAAAACAGCATTATAGGCCACCATCAACTGGTAGTAGTACTGGGCAGAAATTTCTTCACATTGGAAACTATTTAATTGTACTGCTCAGTTAGCTCTTACACAGAATTTCCAGCATCATCTGACACACCTGATAGTGGACACTGCTGAAATTGAGCTAAGTTTGAAGATGTGTACAGAGACATTGTAAAAGGGTAGTATTTACCCAGATGAGGTGTGTGATCATACCTGTATTAAGGCCTGTTGAGCCAAATGCGTGCTGAAGTCATACAACTCTGAGTAAAATTTTGAAATAATATCTAGTGCATCTTGCTTTTACCCTGAAAAATAGCTTTAACAAACCCGTGCATGGTACATTTAAGTTACTTCTGGGGCTTCTTTGGGGACCATGTAGGAGGAACAGAATGTCCAAATTTGATCCTGCTCAGATATGGTACTTTAATTGTATTAAGTTGACCTAATTTATGCAGAATCTTACCCTTCCTCAAAATTTAGTTTTCAGCAAATTTTATGGTTCCTTTAGTATTTCTACTGCTTGTAGGCAGCAATTATGTTAGATAACCTGCCATTATGCTCAGTGACTGTATACCTAGTCTACATCATACACTTTTTTCCCTTCATGTAATTGATGTCTTTGGCTGTGATCATGGAACTCGACTGTTGATTGTCAAAATTTGTGTATATAACATTAAAATAATGTTTGTTAATAATTCGCTTGTTTTTGTTTTTTTTTTTGAACAGACAGGCAGCTTGACCAAACAGAATTCAATGTCAGCTGGAGGTAACTTGTCATTTTCCTTTTCAAGTAATGAGTCCAGGATTTCCTCTTGGCTACAGTCTTCTGAAGAGATGGAAAAATGCTCAAGAGGTAATGATATTTGAAGGAAAGTGAAAGTAGCCTAGTATTTCCCCTAGTTTTTCTTAACAACAAAAGTATTATACCGTAAGTCATCATTACTGTTAGTTTTCTCTCAAACTGGAGGGAGGAAAGAGGTGGTCACTGATTAGTGGCTACTCAGTTGTTTGCAAAAGGACTAGTAATTTTGGATGTGGATGTATCAGTTGTGGACACCTCTTCAAGAAACCTACATATTTCAATACATTTTCTTTTATACAGGAGAATCACGTTCAGCCGTAAGATTTGAACTTCCTTAGGCTGGGTATTCAAAAAAGGGAAGCATCAAAATCTAATAATTTAAAAATCATTAATTCTTTGTACTTCAAAGTCACCTTCTGCTTTCATTCTTTCCTAAGAGCAAGAAGATCTTTCTCATGCTGTTAGTGTCTGTGTGATATTTATTTGTTATATTTCTGCCTACACGGAACTTCATCTCAAATATAGAAGAGCCTCACCTCTAGCTCTGAATGTACTTGAAGACTGTGTCATTGTTACCCTCACCGTGAGGAGCTTTGACAAGTCCCAAATTGCAGTAATTATCACATTATTCTCATTTTTCTGCAACCAACTGGGAAAAAATATCATGATCATTACACATACTATATAGATGCATTTCACTATTTTGAATTTAAACCTGAAGATAGTACACGATCTTTTTATCCAGCAGTCTAATACTGTGCTTTTACTCAGTGAATAACTTATGCTAGGTACAATCAAAATAGGACTAACCTACAAAGAAAAAAAATTGTCAGTGTGTCTGTTACTTTAGGGCAACTGAAAATATTCTTTTGTTCTAAACAGACCTCTCCAACTGTCACACATATTTACTGGAAATGAACCAGCTGTTACAGAGCATGGATGTTCTTCACAGGACGTATTCAGCGCCTGCTATAAATGCTATGCAGGTTTGTTGTTTAGAAACAAAAGCAAAAAGCATATTCCCTTACAATTCAAAAAACCAACCCTTATCCTAAAGAATCAAGTTATTTCTTCCTTAGCTCTGTTAGATATATGGCAATCTGTATTGTTTTTTGTCCTGTGTGTTGTTAAAAGGTTGGACCTTTTGAAAGCCCAAAGAAGGAAAAGAGAACACACAGGAGGTGGCGATCCAGAGTTGTTGGGAAAGAAGCTAAAGGAACGTTACAGGTAACTTCAGTCCTTCCAGGGGCTCATCTTCCTCCAAACCTTATTGATCACTTCTTGGCATGACCTGTTTAGGAAATACGAATCCTTTCCAAGTAGTGTCCTGTGCTAGCTCATTTTAAGTGGTAATATACCTGACAAAACACAAATATGTTGTCCTTGATATCTGCAATAGGATCTGTCCTGTTACCTTCAGGAGACTGGCCATGTTTTTTTTACCCATGTTTTCAGTCTGTCTCCAATATGGGGGGCTGTGCTGGTGGGTTTTTTTAATCAGTACAGATTTTTAAAATTCTCTAGATAGTTTTGTACACATTTGCATCCAGAGGCCATGTGATTAGATACTTACAGGTGGGGGGAATAATATAGCATATGTTACAACTCTCAGTGGACTTGGTTTTTTGAGTTTTGCCATTTATCCCATTATGGTATATTGGGCAAAGCTGTAGCTCTGGTTTCATTTGCCAGGTGTCATCCATTCCAAGCTTACTGGTAATTGACAGTAATTATTTCATTTTTTTGTCTCCAACATGTAACCCAGGTGGGTACAATAAAACAAAATTTTCTTTACAGTTTATAAAAATATCAAAAATTACCATCCTCCTTACAGGTGCCTTCAGTATTTTCTGCCCCTATGAGACTGCATGCTTCCAATCCAAACTTATCTACAATAGATTTTGTAGAGGAGAAAAATTACTCTGATGGCTCTGAAACATCATCAGAATTTACAAAAATGCAAGAGGACTTATTTCAAGTTGCACATAAAGGTAAATGAAATTGTCTTCAATATATGGTTTTATATCATCACAATTTAAATAACAGTGTGACTTCTGAGAACGCTTCCTGTTTAATGTTTAGAAAATGCAGAAAACACCCTTTAATTTCCTTTAGGAATTGCAAATGTTGAACTTGTGGGTCACTTAAAAAAGGTGGCTTAATCATCATTTTTGATTTATTTTTTTTAATTAGTAGAGGACAGCCCTTTGTTTTATGTGCTAAAACCCTAGCTGTTTGTTCATGTTTGTTTTTTTTTTTTTAGCCAAGAATTAAAATACCTAAAATCAATTGCTAGAAACACAACAGAAGATTATACTCTTTTTGTGTTAGAAACACAACAGAAGATTATACTCTGTGTTTGCACGCATATGTGTTCATATGAGCACATATATGTTTCTATATTCGGTGTGCTTCACTGTATTTCAGAGTCAACATTTGTTGATGATGCAAGGGTTGCTATGGTAGTAACCTATTTTTAGTGAATAAGAAGAGTAAAATCATGCAAAGCAGCCAGAAGGGGGGAGCTTGACTAGAAATATTTCTTCCCTCAAAATCATTTTTCATTAGCAGTGCTTTGCTCCATCACCCTTGCACCAGAAGCATTTTTATTATTTAAGTGATCTTGATGAAGAAGGCACTTAAGCATTTATAGCTGAAAGGCTTTTGGAAGTATTGGCTTTGTCCCCTTTGGCACACGGTAATGGTTGATGTTATCAATAAGCACTCTCTGCTTGTTTTCCCCTCTGGTGCAGATATGTCTTGATTCTGTTATGCAAGGAATGTATCTAAGTAGTAAACTTGATAAAGTCAATTATTGTCAAAACTGATGTATGTTTTCCAAAAAAAGAAAAGAGATGGGGGTGGGGTGCAGTTGGAGAAGTTGCTGTTAAGCAGAGCAAAGAAACCACCTATTCAAGATCATCTTACCAGAAATGTCCATGTTGGAAATTTTGGTTGTATTGATCCACGCATTAGAAGGGACAATTAACTTGGTACTATTTACTGCAGTATCAATTTACTAAGAGGACAAAGAATTTTTTTCCAAAGTTACTTTATAGCACACCCCTTCCAAAAATAGTAGCGAAGAAACCATTTGCTTCAGCTTTTTGATACAAATTAAATAAAATGTAACATTGTTTAGTATGTAATGATACTTGAAAATTAAAGTTAGTATACAACATATTAAATGGTATTTAAGGTCACTGAAGATTCTGGTCATGTTATCTATGTATGAAAGCCTAACAGAATAGATCATAGTGGATATATCTCCCTCCCCACCGCTTGTGATACTGTTAAAGATTTCTTTGGATAGTATGAGAATTAGCTTTGGTAATGGTTTGCAGTGTTGGAACATACTTTAATTTTTAGAAGACTAAATTGGGTTACATAACTTATTAACGAAGTAGTGATGATTCAGGTTAACTCAGAGTGGATGATTAGAAGAGAGGAGTATCAGGGATTTCTTGATCATTGCTCTTTTCACACATCCATGCCCAGATTTTTTACCCTAATTTCCCTGTAAGTGGGCTAATTTTTGCATGGGCAGTTTTCATGATAGTATTACAGGGCTTGATTAGACCCTCAGAAATCCTCTGATACTCCAGCTAATTGAATGTTGAAAACCTACATAAATAAATATTGCTCAAATAATGTTTTTATTTCTTGTGGTTAAAGAGAAGATTAAATGTCTTAAGAAGATTAAATGTCTTAAGGGTAAAAAAAAAAACTTTAAAAAGTGTATTTTCCCTCTAAAAATCCAATGATTTTAAAATTGCATGATCTGTTGTCTGATTTAAACATATCAGGCTGGTGCTAGTGCCTCAGGAAGGAGTAGAAGTAGCAGCATAACATGCATATCATTCAGGATCTGACCTTTTGAGTCACTAAATCATCTAACAAGCTGAAATTTCTTTGTTACAGAAAGAGATAACAAAACTCAACACCACGGTTGACTTGTAGGGAAACTACTAACCCTATAGCTGTGGCACAATATGCGTTACAGCTGCTTTTTTTGATTACTTTTTTTCCTACTTAATTTTTTTTCTTTCGTCTCTTCTTCTCCCCCACTGGAATTTATAAAGGAATGTGGAATAGAATCATGACCATCTGAAGATTCAAGCTAATTGGGGAACAAAAGCAAGTGAAGAGCAGATGTGGTTAGTTAGCTTTGTTGCCATCTGTCACAAATAATCAGAGTAATTTTGACTGTGGCTAATATAGTCAACACAGTAGCATTCACCATAAACATTTCTCCTACTAAAAATCTACCCTATAACCTTGATTAATATTACTTGTTTTTAGTAACCCACCCTGGATCTCTCAACCTAAATTCTTGTTTCTGTCACCATAAACAATGTTTTATTTAAGTTTTACGTAATTAGTACGCATACAATTGGTAGCAGCTGTTTTTAACTGTCACTTTTTACAAAATGGTTCTAGTTTACTTCACCTTGAGGTCAGCTTTCAGCACCATATCTACTGAGAGAGAAAAGCTGAAGCAGATGCTGGAGCACGATGCATCTTCATCTCCATCTGCACAAATAGTGGGCTTGAAGAATGCCTTATCATCTGTAAGTGACATGCTGAAATTCACTGAGCTTCATTGTCATCAGATACTACTTTTAAATTTTATAGTAGATAATTTCTGATTCTTTGGTGTCTATTCTGTGCTAGAATGTGCAGAATTTAATCACAGCAAGTTCTACATATGGAGTTTTTCAAAGACTCTTTCCTAAATGTTAAAGGTATTGTCAAACTATTGAAGTTTGAGAGATGGATTGATTTAGGTATATAGTATAATCTGTATCATTTGGTGTTAAGAATCAGAGGGTTGCTCTGTGACTATGAGTCTCTTTCTAAACATTCACTGTCTAATCACCCAGTTCTGGTAGCTTGCAGGTTTCCTTTTCCTTTTCTTTACCTAAACAGCACTTGAGTGTTCACTGTATGACCTGGCATAAAGTAAAGGTGAGAGTGGCTGAAAGCACTCCTCTGTCCCTTCTAATGCACGAGAGCTTCACCGTGCTGCACCAAGACACTGCAAAGCAAATTCTAGTACAACTTGTTTACATTGACTTCCAACCTTAATTATCTCTTAGTCCTCTAATAGCAGCGATGGAGCTGGTAGGGCAGAGTTCTAAATGACAAAAGATTGTGCTCTTTAAAAAAAGGGAGAGGGGGAGTGTTTGGTTGGTGTGCTTTATGTAATTGTTTGAGACCAGAACTTTCAGATTGGTCATGTTTCAGTGTGTCTACTGAACAGTGATCTGATTTCAGAGCAATGAAGGCCATCATTACTATGGCCTTAAAATTTCAGTGTTTATTGCAAATACCGCATCAGAGGCAGGGGAGACTCTCTGACACTGATCAGTGTGACGTAGATCATCTTAGAGTTATTTCAGTATGAAAACTTCCCTTTGCTTTACAAAAGCTACATGTGGTTATAGTTTTTTAACATACCTCTTTGCCTAGACCTTCAAAGGCCATGATGTCTTCATAGCATTTAGAGAAAGCTCAAGCCTGGTGCATAATAACTATACTTGCTCACTTGCACTTCTTTGGTTTTGGCTTTCAGATGTTCCTCTTTTGATATTTGAATAGGTGACTTTTATTTTCCAGGGTTATTCGCCTACCATTTTATATCAAAAAATCAGTTTTAAGATTGCTGAACTCAGAGAACACTCAGTTTAGCATGAATTATTTTGGTTTTTTTAGGCAGTGAAATTCTGTTGTCCATCTTCATCCTGTACATGTCTTTTAAAAGTAATTCTTTTAGGTCTTATCTGATACTTAATAAGCCTTTTGTAGCCAATCCAGAAGTCATCTGTGAACCTTGGCAGTTTCAGCAGAGGTTAACGCCTCTGAGGGCCTGCAGATCTGCAAAGCCATGATGCCAAAAGAAATGTTCTCACCCTGTACAGCAGAGATCCTATAGGAGAAAGGAATAAGCTTCATTTGGAAACATAGGAAAGATGGATATGATAAACTTGACATATTTTGAAGACTTCCTTGCGAGAGAGTCCTGTGTTGATGACTTTGACTTCATGTTTGTTGTTGTTCATTTTATTTGTTTTCTGTACAGGAGAAACAAAAAATCAGACTCACAGGTTTAAAGCTATCAAACATAGCTCTGTTTTGCTCTCATCAGCCTGGCAGGGGAAGAAAAGTGAACAGATTTAAAGTGGATAAAACACCACAAAATTAGCATCTCTGGCTGTGCTTCTCCCTAATTAAGATAGTATCCTTGACCTACACACAATCTGAGAAAAGCAAATACAGAATGAGAATAAATACAGTATTTTTGGTTTTGGGAGAGGAAGAAGACAGCAGAAGGAAGAAAACATTCTGTAGCAAACAATGAAAATGGGAAGATGCTATTATGGGGCAGCTGTGTAAATTCTGTTTTGCACTTACCTTATGCTGTGGGTATAACACAGTGCTGAATGCTTGATGCAGAAGTGCTAAACACCTGTATGGCAAATTCAGCCCACATATAGTTTAAGCCAGAAATTATTTTCTCCCCTCCATCATCACTTTGAGCTTACTTGTCTTTCCTGCCCCCAAGGTGATTTTCAACAAAAAGCACTTCCAAAATCAGAAGCATTTGTGGGATAACACGGATGTGTAAACAGCAGGGTTCTCCATGTCCTGGTATTGATTCAGATCACTGAGTCTTCAGTGTTGTTCCAAAATTAGTAACTCAGTCTTTTATTTCAGAGATATTTTCATTGCAGGCAGGGTTGCACTCTCTTCCTACAAGTCTACTTTAGTTGACATTTGTCCATCAGATGCACCCAGCATGAATAAATAACATGTAACAAGCATGAGTTTGCAGTTGAGGCTTTTTATTCTGATCATTGTTATTATAATCTGATAGGACATGAATTGTACCTGTACCTGTGAGAATTTAAGTCTTATTTCTCTGTCAGTGGAAGGCAAAGGGAACTGTCAGTATGGGAAAATCAAATGGTTTTGGATGTGGCAAAAACTAATGTTGAGAGAGGCTCGGCTGGAAATGGAGGTGAAGGAAGGGAGCTTGAAAAGAAAAAAGATGCACAAAATTAATTTATAACTTATGAAATAGCTTGCAAACCTTGAAATATCCCTACCGTCTCTGACTTTTTTTTTTCCACTTATGTGTCTTTTCCCTCACACTGAACAAAAATAGTTTTGAGAGATAACGAGTAAGGTTTGAAGAATTTAAGGTAAATGATTTGCTGAATCGGTAAAAAATGATGTGGTGGTGTTTTATACTGCACTTTAAATACTCTTTACCCCTGTTTACACAATAAACCCACATTTGAGTTAGTTGAGAGAACTTTATATCCCCAATATTTTTGTTAAATATTCCAGGCAATAGCACAAAATACAGATCTTAAAGACCGGTTACGCAGAATACATGCCGAATCTATGATCCTTGATTCAGCATCTAATGCAAAATCAAGTCCAGATTTGGTGAAGGTGGGTATGGATTTCCTCTTTCAGTGATGTCTGCTCCTCAAGCCCCTACATCTAGACAGTGCTGCGTAGCTGCATCTTGTCCTTTCTTGATGTCTCCCCTGTGGTGTATTGTGTTAGCAAATCGAGTCTGCTTTTGTGGTTGTGAGTCATGTCTGATGATGCGTTGTGTGATATTTGATTTCAAAGACTTTCCTTGTGAGCAGGTTTCCTGAGCACACCTTCCGTTGCCTTTTGCTACTGGTTCCTGGTGTTCTCCCTCACCTCCTGCCTGCTTCTCATTCAGCATGAACAGAGCTGCCACTTTATTACCCTCATGCTGCTGTTTCTATCGCCCTTAGTCCCTTGTTAACTTTCAAGTTCTGTAGACCTTTTGTTGACTGTTGAAGTATTGTTAACCCACAATGTTGGCTACTGGTGTGGATCGTGTAAGGTTTAGAATACTTTTTAGACATTTCCATGAAAGGATCAAAGTTAATTGGACATACAAGAGCTCTTTCCACCATTTAGTTTTCTTTTTGTGAAGGCAGGAAGTCTTCTATATATCCAGTTAGCCACTTTGAGATGCATTGATGTTCAGACAGTCTTCTGGCTCACTGCAGAATGCATGTGAATATGGTGTAATTAAAAGTCATAAGATCTAAGTGTTAATGGTGTTAGTGAGGGAAGCCAGAACAGTGTTATTTCTGATGGATTTTCCTATATGTTAACTCATACAGAAACCTCTGCTGCGCTTGTAGTATAAATCTTCCATTAGAACTTGAGTGGATGTAATGCTGGGGGTTTTATATAACTAATTATTTCCTTTTCTTTTTAAAGACAGTTTAGTCATTCCATCTGTTCACTTCTGGCTTAGTTCTGTTTCAGTGGAGCTGTGTGTTGGTCATATTTAGCTGTTCAGTTTTTGGGGTTTTCTTCCTTAAGGTAGTTGATCATTCTAATGCCTTTTGGTTTTAATCCCATGAGAATTTGAACAACACTTAAACTGCTATCCAGAAAAGCATTAATGCACTGTTATTTAATTTCAGGAGTTCTTTATTTTCTTATTTAGTGGACATCCTTGCAGTGACAATGGATTATTTCTGAAACTTGTTCTGTGCACTATACACACATAGAGACATACATGGCAGAAACAGATTTCAGAAAGTCCTTAGAGGTTTCATTCACAAATTCCCTCTGGCAAGGTTTGGGATGGAACTTAAAGATAAAATCACATATACTGGAGAAGTTTAATTTTAAAATTGATGAGGACTGTGATACAGTAGTGCTGCTCTGAGGAAGACAGGGTCACTGCACAAAACTTGTTACTAAATGATACATCGGGTGCTATGATTGACCTGTGAAAATTGAAGCAGCGTAAGATAGTATCTCAAGCCTTTGCATAAAGGAAAAGTTTAGTTTGTCTGTTGGGTAGTTGAATTGTAATTCATCATGCCAGAGTGGGAACATGGAAGAAGACAACCTGAAACTTATGTGTTAGATATAAAAACCTGCTGTTCTTTTATGAGTCTTTCCTGCTCACTTTCCTTCTCAGATTCAAAATAGTATTGGAAACAATCCCAGTAGCAATGCTTATGTGTGTAAGATTTTTTTTTTTTTTTTTTTTACTGGTAGGCTGTAAACTGGTAGGTGTAACTGCCTTCCACAGAAGAGACAATATTGAGGTTTCCTCTTTTTTCCCTGCTGTATCAGAAGGGGTTTTTTTAAGTCTTTTGTATAGCAGTTTGCCTTTTTTCCATGTCACCATTATCAGCATGTGCTGAATAATGTTCCATACAATAGTAAAACCTACCAACAGAAAAGCTTTGAAAGAAGATTTGTCAGTTTGATTATAGATTTATCAGACTTTTCATTATGTTTTTCTGAAAATAAAATACTACAATTCCTGCAAAATTATGATAGAGCAGTCATGGTTACACGTTAGTAAAGCACCTCATGCCGAAAAGCAGCTAATACAGTCCTTTGGGCCAGCTTCCTTTGTATTGGTGGAGTTATCAGGAAAAACAATAGTGCTCAGTGTTCTCCAACTTTTTTACTGTATCCACAGAATGAGCCAAGTCTCACTGGTCACCTCACCTTTGCTAGGCCACATTTTGGAACTTCGCTTACACCAATCTGTAGAGCTTCTATGGGAGGAGTTATCAAGATCTCTGTGGCAGAGATTGTGCCTCCAGCAGCAAAAGCAATTCCACTTATATGGTTTTGATAGTGTGTTGGTTTTGGATAACATGGGAGATATCTCCAGCATGGATATAAAGGAAAGCTTTCCAAAGAACAACATAGAAAATTAGTGAAGAAAAAGAGCTAGGAAAACACTATTATAAAGAAAGCAACTTTACCCCTCTGAATTTTGTACACCACGGTACTGCAGGCTTTGCAATAAGCAAGGCTTAGAGAGGAAAAGACTGATTCATTTGCCAAGATCAGAAAGGAGCGTGAATCTAGGATGTAATATAAAGATGTGGGAGTTTTGTCCTTTTGTGGGCTTTTTGATGGTACACTTGTATATATCTGGCTAAATCATTAAAATAGCAAAACATTTTGACATGCAGCACATAACTGACTTACTGAATAGGCATTGCTTTTTTTTACCTTCTTTTTTCCTTCTTCTCTTTGATTTGTTTTACTTTGGTCTTAAATCCCTCTTTGAAACACATGTTACCTTTCACTTAAATTGGAGAGGAGCATGTGCAATCTTCTCCCAGTGTTTTACAGCCCTTCAAGTTATGTGATTGTGGAATTGCATGCATAAATGTTGTTTGTGGTACTTCCCCTCTCAAAATTTTTTATTTCTTTTAAACAGGAAAATTCAAGAGAAGAAGGCAGAGGTCTTGTTCACCAGGTCTCCAATGAAAGCAGACTGTCTATAGCTGACTCTCTCACAGAATTTTTTGATGCACAGGAAGTCCTACTGTCTGCTAGTTCATCAGAAAATGAGGTCTGAGCAATAAGATTGATATCATTCTGATGTAGTTTCTTATCTGCTAATTGACATGTAGTCTTTCTGAGTGCCAACTGTACATTAGAATTCCAGAAAATTTGAATTTTCAAAACATTTGGAAAGTAATATGCCATTTGTGTTTATTTTCTGTCATTGTCTCTTCACAGTAAGGTGTAGCAATTATTATGGAGAACTCTTATATACACATCAAGGCAGATGGCAATTAGGTAGCTACTATGCAGATACTGCATATACTGTATTGTCTGCCTTCAGTCATTATACAGGTGCTTAGGGAGTCACATCACAGAAATAGTTAGTCATAGCTGTCCTTGTGGTATCTGTAGGTATCTTGTGGCTGGTGTCGTGCACTTTGAAATGTATTAGCTCATTTTGTCACCTCTTTTGAGTTCTGTAACAACCTTGGTCTTTGATATGAGGAAAGCTTGGTCTTCTTAGCTATGAGGCCAAGAAGACCAAGCGTGTCTCCACTAAAAGAGTAGCTGAATTTTCAGTGATGATGATATCTCCTAAACTCAGTGGTGTCTTCTTAGGGGTTTGTAGCATTTTTCTGTAGTACTGAAAATGGTTCAAATATATTAAAAAGATAATTGCAGTGGACAGTAACAATTTTCTCATGCATATGGGGTTATTTTAATGAATGAATATAATCTTGCTTTTTTTCCCCCACACTCAGGTATCGGATGATGACTCGTATGTAAGTGATATCAGTGATAATGTCTCAGAAGATAACCTAAGCAATGACATGGAGAATGAAAGACAAACTTTAGGTAAGTTCAGTTTTTTCTTACACCATGTTTTGAGAATTTTCTTTGTTTCTGTTTGGTTGGGATACTTTTTTTTCTTCTCTTACTAGATAATTAGGTATTATAGGTTTTGAGATGTAAACAGCCTGTGTTTTTTCTCTTTAGCCTCAGATTTTTTTTGAACAGCAGATTCTGACTAAACTGTTTAACAGGGCCTGGCTACCGTTGATTAAGCAGGATAGTGGTTCTGTATCAGCAGGAAAACACTTATTTTCTTGACTTCTTTGGTGGAGCTCCCACTCCCTCTCAGTTTCACATGGCCACAGGATTTTTCAAAGTAGCAAGACCTAACTGATTTTTTTTTCAAAAAGTAATTTTCTTCTTGTCACACTGTTTTTTTCAGTCTGCAATTTGACAACCCCATTCAGAATTGTGTTGTTTTAGCAGAACTCATGTTTAAAGGAATGTGAGAATAATTGCACACTGGCAGGCCTAGTGCATGTTTTAATCATGATAGTCTTGTTAGTACATATGCTAATTTAATTGTCTTTCAAATTAGAAAGAGATTCAAAAAAAGGGGGAGAAGAATTGATCATAACAAACTGATCAGCTTTGTGCCTTGAACTCCTTTCAGCTAACCACAATGTTCTTCCCACTCTAACAATGTATTTTTATCTTCAAAACTGCTGAACACTGATTTCTCACTAGCAACTGTTTCCTGATCATCTCCAAGGACCCGTGGATCCCTGTGAACCTGGGTAGTTTGATATGCCTGGAGAATTGTTGTATTTTGTAACTGTTCAAAAATGAAGAGTTTGTTGTTTTGTTTTGGGTTTTTTTTGTAAGATAGGAAAGAATACAGATTTATTTCATATCATGATCAGGACCTTAGAAAACTGTACTGGTGTGACTGTTCATCTTCTTGTAACAAAGGCTGTCACTGTATCAGCAGTACCTCCGCGTGCTTCTGGTACCTGCTATTTCTGTGCTTTGGGCAGCCTGCCACTGCCATTAATAGAAACCTGAGTGTCTTTTTTCTACAGGGCTTTAGCTGCACCATAAATTGTGTGATTATGATAAAATCCTCTGGCCACTGTAAGGTAGAAGGTCAGACCAGATGTTGATAATGGTCCAGTTTGGCCTTAAAGGTCACTGAGTCTAGCTGGAAGTCAGATGTACGAATCTCCTTAAGTATTGATGCTGTCTGTTTGTCACAGCTCTTGCAAACCAGAACTGCAGAGGCTTTTCTGTAATGGGGGGTGGGCAAATTTCAGTGTATAGAAAAATTGGTATCTGAATATCTTAGTTCTTACTCTACTCTGTTTTTTCACCATTTTACCCCAATTAACGGGCTACTGCAGAATATGTAAATAAGTCAGTTAGTAGCCAGAATCCCATTTCTGGGATCCCTTGTAATCAAGGATAAATCTTTAGCATTTACCTCCTTCTCCAGGTATCTCCTCATTCCTGAGGTATCTAAGGGAACATCCTTGTTTTGGGCCTCTTCTGATATTAAATAAATTCTTCCAATAGGGAAGTATAGGAGCCAATCTCTTAATTCTCAACAGTATAATTGTTTCAGATAGATTTTTTGATTCCTAGTGCCCATGCCATTTTTATGCAAAAAGAAAGATACAGGCAAGGGACTGCGAATAGTTCACCTGTCCTTTTTACAGTAACTCAGCCACATAAGCTATTAGGACTGCTAGTTTGCAAGTGACAGGAAAGATGGAAACTTCTTTCTCAAAATTTTGAGGCTGCTGATTACACTTTAAAATCTCCATGTGAGGTGTGGGCTAGCAGGCATGGAGAAGCTTGTCCTTGGGCTTATCTGTCACTGCTGGAAGCACTGCTGACACCATGCTTATGTCAGTGGAACAGCAGAAGAAATGCTTTTTGAAATTGTGCTTTTAAGGGCAGGGATGCTTTGGGCATGTGCAGCACAGAAGAGATGTGCTGCCCAGTGTGATTTTAATTCCTCTGAGACAAAGCTGTGTGAGGAAAGCCAGGAAAGGATGGGGGTTGACAGACGGAGGCTATGCCCAAAGGTCTCCAAACAGTAAATGATTCTAAGGCAGCAGCTTACTAGGTGCTCCTAAGGATGTGTAAAGATAAAATATGTTCCTGTAGTGGCAAACACATTCCTCTCTGAAACGAAAGTGATGTACAGCTAAGCAATGTAATCACTTCAGGCTAGTGCCTGTTGCAGAAGCTTGTAGCTCTATTTGGATCCTGCTACAAATCATTTCATGGCACACTTAGAACTATTTATCGTGTTCCAATGGCCTTGATGTAGCAACACAGACTTCAGATTTTCATTTCAAGGACTCTTGACTTGAGTATTTTTATTTTTTTTTGTCTTTAGCAAACCCATAGCTCCACAGTTTCCTCAGCTTTTCTACCTTTAAAACACATCATTTCTCCATCACTGTATGGGCGTATCTCAAAGCTAACGTCACTAAAAAAGTTTAAATGATATAGGAACACTGTGGAAAAGTCTGCATGTAAATTTGTGTGCAGTAAATTTCCCTGGTAGGAGTATTCAAAAAAGTAGGAAAAGATCAGTAGGAGTTGTTATTATCCCTAAATCTGTAAGTTACATCTCGCCTTCTGAGAAGTGTCAGTTTAATTGAAGCTCTGTCACGGAAGGAGGTTTTATGTCCCTCAAACAGATAGGAATCCATCTCTGTTACAAATAAAGTGGTTACAATATTTACTCTTTCAAATTCAATGGAAAGTCTGAGTCTTTTCTTACATCCTTTAGGGGAAAGGAAGGTAATTTTTTTACTCATCTTTTGTACCTGGCATTTACCTCAGTTAAAATACATAAAATCCTGTTCTTAATTTTGTCATTTTTATAACAGACTATCTTCAAACCACAAGTGAAATACTTGAATGAATTGTGGGTGGAAGGAAGTTTTGACAGAAGAAAAGATGGTTGCATTTTAATGTATGTGTGCAAGGGGGATGAAACTAAGTAAGTGTGAATTGACTTGTTCTACCACTTCCTTTTCAGACTGTATTTCTGAAAGTGGAATTGGATGCAATTCTAAACGGAGAACATGTTTACCAGCTCCATGTCCTAATACGAGTAACATCAGCCTGTGGAATATCCTGAGAAACAACATCGGAAAGGATCTCTCCAAAGTGGCCATGCCTGTTGAATTAAATGAGCCACTTAACACCCTTCAGCGTCTCTGCGAGGAGCTGGAGTACAGTGAACTACTGGATAAAGCAGCGCACACACCGAACCCATTTGAGCGGATGGTAAATATGTTATTCCAAATACTTGGTAACATTCAATATAATTGCAATAGAGTAAATATAAAAACAGTGCTAAAGAAATGAAGATGTTTGGTTGCATTTTTCTGTTCCTCTCAGCTGAGAGAGGCAAACTCTCCAAATATGTGCCTGTACATATTTACATAGCCACTGCTTTTGACTCCTCTACATCATTTCTGTTGCCTTTTCAGGAAGCCTCTGTTTTCTCAAGTACCTTGCTGTTCTGCAAGTTTAAACAGAAAAGGAGCTTACTTCTGTTTTGCAGCTCTTGCTCCGTAAGATTAAAAATTTACAGCAAAAAGGGAGGAGAGGATTGAGTATAAAAACTACAATTTCTCTTCTTTCAAGGGTGTCTGATCTGGTAACACATTTGTACATAGAGGATGCTGGATCTTCCAACCCTACAAAACTGTGATATCTCTGTATTGACTAAATGAGCTCAATATTTTTTATGAACTGGTATTCTGAAGTTTTGAGGTTGATCCAAAATGTTCAGGATCACAAAACCAGGCAATACGATTGTATGTTGGGTACAATAATGGTGTCATCTTCTGCCAGTGCAGAACTCTGAATTCTGCACTTGAACAAGAGAAAAATGCATTTCAGTTGTTCTGCTTCTAGGTGTACAAGAGCTACTTAATATGTAAGCCCATAAATAAAGGATTAGAAACTCCCTAAATTCTCTTAAAAGGAAGATAAAGATTTTCCCATAAACTGAATTTTTCAACTCAGTATATCTTATCTTAAAATAAGGTTATAAATGAATGTAAATAGTCATGTTACAAATACTTTCTGAAAAGCCTTTTGCCTCATTCTGACAGTCTCAAGGGTTACAATTTAGGGTTTGTTCCCAGGGTGTGGCTGTTCACCGGGGTTTTCCAGTCCATAGTTTTTGTTCTGTTGAGAACATATGCTAACAGGAAAAGGAAATGAGCAGTAGTTTTTCATAGGGGAGTGAAAAGAAGCTTTTTCCCAAGTGTCTGGAAATTACATCGGAAAGGAGTAATCTTTGCCTTTGAGAAATTCCTGAGGCAAAATTATTTCTGGATGTTGCATAGTAAATGCAATAGTTCATAAAAGAGACTTTCTTAAGTGGATTTGGTTTCTAAAACTGTGAAAGGAGAACATCTACACCTTCATAAGATGAGGAAAAGGAAATGAAAGAAGAAAAATAGTACAAAAAAGACTTGAATGAAACAACCCCAAATTCTAAATCCTCATGTTTAGAAGGAATTGTGCTTGAGCTGACTTGGGTTACCTGTGTCTCAGTCCTAATCAAGAACAGTTTCATGATTAAGTCATAGCACACAGTAGATAAAAGATAATTTAATTCAAACTGCCTTAGAAATAGCAAGCTTGGTGAAAATTCATCCAATGCTTCCTGTGCCATGTTTAGATAAAGGATAGTTGGTAGATCTATGGAATCACAGACTATAACTATAAAAGTCAGTTATTATACAAAATCTAACAGTGATTTTTAAGGTTACTGCTTTGAGCTCTGTTGCAGAATGCTAAACTGTTTCAAACACTTTTCAGAAATGCTTTTTTTGATTGACGAGATTTGCAGTGTCTGACACTAATAATTCCATTCCTGGACTGTTGACTGACTCTCTGAAAACTGAATAATTCTCTGATGTGTGAACTAGGGCTTAACTTGCAGGAGACATGCATGTGTATAGTTTTGCAAATGATGGGAAAAATACAGAATCTGATGTTAGGATACCTTTTTTTTTTTTTTAATTTCTGTCATAAATTAGTTAATCAAAATGCAAAACATGTTCTTCCCAGGTGTATATAGCTGCATTTGCAGTCTCTGCGTATGCATCCAGTTACTACCGAGCTGGAAGTAAGCCATTTAATCCTGTACTTGGAGAAACCTATGAATGTATTCGTGAAGATAAGGGTTTCCAGTTCTTTGCAGAACAGGTATTGTATGCTGCAACCCCTAGAATTGCTACTTGATACGTTGCATCATTCTAAATGTGTTTCTGGAATCCCCTGGAATTAATAACAAAATACAAAATTACTTTACATAACCTGAGCCCAGCAAAAATCAAGGGATGTTGCTGAATTATAAATGAAGGAAATTGTTTTTTTTGAGGAAAGTCTGCTAAGTCTGGCACGGAACGTGACAACCAACAGCTGACACTCAAGAAGCAAAGGCTGGCAGGCTGCCTGCTCCAGTAACTAGATAATTTGGTTAAGTAGAGTGCAATTCCTCATGCTGAAATCTGATCAGGACTGCAACAAGCATTTACATTCTTGCCATTTTCTTTTGTATGTGATCATTACAAATACTGTATCTTCAGCTATTTAATATCGTCTTTTATAACAAATATATCCCTTGTGTGAGTCAATCAACCACAAGTATTTTCTATGGCACCATAAATATTTCTGCTTCCTCTACAAATACTTTTGTAGGCTAAGCCTTTCACATCTGGTACCACAGCTGAGTAGGTGAAAGATGTATACAACCCATCATGGTCTGAGTGTTTATGAAGATAATTCCTCAGTAGGAGAATAATTGTTAAGTATGGATGAAAAATATTAAATTTAAACAAGCCAAGTTACCAAAATTGCTAAGCTTGAAACATATGTTAAAGAGGTATAAAACTTAAATATCTGGTGCCTAGGAAAGTAAGAATGACTGAAAAGTGTCTAATTCTGTCTAGACATAACAAAAAAAGTGCATTGTGCAGAGGTGTACAACCCAGAAATTTGATCAGAGAAAGACTTCTAAGAGCCTTTATGAAATGGAAAGTATTTTTGATCAGCTCTGAAGGTACAGCATTTTGCACAATATGTTGTGGAGCTGACAAAAAGGAGTGCTCTATGATGTTTCCTTGGTCTCAGGAAATGCCACAAGCAAGGGCAAAAATAAGGAGAGGGGAAAAAAACCCAACAGAAAGAAAAACATTCAAAGCAAGAATCAAATTTAAAGTTCAAGCAGTGTATCTGGTTCTTCACTGTGCTACTTCAGTAGTAAGATTACATGTATAGAGCACTGCAGTTACCAGTGTAACATCAAATTGGAGTAACAAAGGTGAAAATGGTTGATACTGAGCTTAACGTTACACTGAATTAAAAGGAGAAATTTTCACCTGAATTTTGGATAAATCAGTATGAAGGCTACTTTTTATAAGCAGGATTTTTAATACATGAGGAGGCTTGGACTGTATTGTTCTAATACGTGAAATAAGTGATGTGAGTTTACAGAGTGGTAAAGTTACTGTAAGAGTATGTGGTAGATAAATATTAGGAAGGGAGGAAATAAATTTCATGCAGCCTGCAAGTATTAAATATTTCTCTTTGCATCAGGAGCAGTTGCTTATTGCTTATGCAATACATAATTTTTTTAGTGTGGATAATATGTAATCCATAGAATAGACAAAATGTATAAAATAACAAAGATTCTGATCTATTACTAGAGTGAGTTTAGAATAACTCCTGTTAGCACCATGACCTTACTCTGGAATTATAACAGTTTAAGTGAGAGCCAAGTTTAACCCATGTATTATAGTGACATCTGGGGTTAATCTAGGTACAGTATGTAAGAGTGAGTGATGCTCTTGGTGGATTAGGCCATAGCTGAGAGTAATTAGTACTTTTATCTTTCTTTTTAAACCAAGTAGAGGATTTCAATAAGTAACTGGAAGCCTGTGGAAAAAATGCTCAATAACGGATTTGCAAAGTGAGTAACAAAGAAGAAAGTAAAACTGCATTTGAGCCATGTAGGTGGTTAAGAAATTAAATTCATAGTGGGAAATAGCAATTTGACTTTGAAAATAGAGTTGCCCAAAGGACTGTAGGCATCAAAGCGCTGGTCCTGATCTGTTCTTAGTGTTCAGCCAGAGGGGAGAATTCTAAGGCAAGGAGTAGTGGCTGCTTTCACTTTGTGCAGATTTTTTATTTACTATTGCATTTGAATAGTCTGCATTGTGTATTTGTTTATTTACTCTCAGTCCTTGCTTTGCTCTTCTGGTGGTTGCCCTAATTCATGTACAGCCATCACCCAAAGCTGATGAAATGCAGTGTACGTGGTTAGAGTTTTGCAGTAGAAACACCTGGGGTGTCACTAGTGCAGCGGAAGGGGTTACTGGATGGAATTTTGTGGCTTGATTTCTCCACCTTCGGCCCCCTCAGAGATGCTGATTGCTGTCTCCTCCCTCATAGTCAGGGGTTTGTGGTTATTTACTGTACAGAAGCTTTAGGCCCTTTGTTGTGTGGGGTTTTTTTGTTTGTTTGTTTTAATTTGTCTGTGTACTCAAAGTGTGGCTTAATCTATTAAGAGGTCCTAAGGGTAAATTTAATTATCACCTTACAAACAATGTATAAAATATATAGCTAGATTTTCATTCAAACAAAATTCACAGGCCTTTTAAAATAAGTGTTTCCCATTTCTTTCAAGGCTTCTTAAGCCTCAGTACCTTATTAATCTCACTGCCTCCCCCTTCAGGGCACAACTGCAAAGGGAAAGTAAATGTTCAAATTGTAAATGCCGTATGGGAGTGAAAGGGGAAAACACCAAAAAACACCAAAATGATAGTTCAAGGGTTAATATGTTCATATTTTTCCCCCCCCTTTTATGTCTTGTTAGGTCAGTCACCATCCACCTATTTCTGCATGCCATGCTGAATCTGTGAATTTTGCTTTTTGGCAAGGTAACTCTTCAGTCTCTCATTTACTTTTATAGTGTTCATAATATTTTCATTGTATGTCTAACACAAAATATGCAGAAATTAGGAAAAGTTGAAATTCCTTCTTTAAGTGTATTAGAATGCCTTTAAGAAATGCTAACCTATACTTACTTGCATGCTTCTTACTTGGATTTTCTGCTATTATAAAAAAGTTCAAGGTGTTTTGGTTTGGTTTTTTATATATAATATTAATTATTCTTTTAATGTAAAAATGTCTGCAGTTCTTAAAAATCAGGGGGTTTTGGATGTGTGTGTGGTTTTTTTTTAGTAAAGAAGAATTGTACCTCAAGCTATTTATAAAACAATCTAGAAGACAACATGAAAAAACCTATAAGTTAAATCCTGAACCTTGGCAAATCTTGTAAACCTGTTCTGAAAGTAATTCTCAAAAATGGGCTTAACAGCAAGGGAAAATACATTTACATGCTGGCATTATTACAGTATGTAAGGTTTTGTGCTGTGTAACTCCTAACATTGTTTCAAAGGACGTGTGTTGAAGCTTTGTTTGCTGTGTAATGCTAGTGAAGATGTCAGCCAGTAATAGTACCTTGTGTGGTTAGATAATTTTAGAGTGTACACAAAACATAACTATGCCTTTTAACTCAGTTAAAATCCTTCACCTAGAGGTTTGTCAATTCACAATGTAGCCATATTATAATCTTTTTTTTATGATTGGCTCTGCTGACTTGATTATAGCTATTACAGATGTAGCCATAAAGAACAGAAATTGGAACCCATTAGTCTGAGTTTTATTATTCCATGTAATTCTTTGCTTTGTAAGCAAATACAGAGACACAAGAATCCTTTTGTTGTTAGCCAAAAAGCTAAGATGACCAAAAACATATTCAGTAACTGAATACTGTATAAATAAGACTAGATAGCAGCCTATCTTAATAAAAATAGATGAGACTGATTTGTTTAACAAATCTTGACAACTGTTATCACTCAAATATTTTAACACTTCCGTTTAGAGAAAAAAGGTCTGCTGTAATAATGAGAGCTGAGAATCTGTTTAATGAGAAAGAGTCTGAGATCTGGTCTTGATGAGCACTGGAGAATCGACCAGGGTATGGTAGGGTTTAGGTTTTCTTGTTTGTCATGTTTTTGAATGCGGCTAGCTGAGCTTACAGGAGGTCTAGACAGTGACTTTTTTCCATAGCAAAGGCAATTTTTAAATGCTGTGACCTCTTGTAATGGGGTTATATTAACATATGTGTAGAAAGATTAACATCAAGTTAATCATAAAGGCAGCTTGTCAGTGAGTTTAGTACTTTCTGCATACAAAGATCTTTTCACTTGCTGTATTACCTTCTCAGCTGAAAAGGAGATAGTACTCAGCAACATTGCCAGAGTAGTGTTGTCATCCCACCAGAAACAGACCTTAGTTCATGTGTTTCAATATCAATAAATCTCTTGATCATTTCTAGTGAACTAGAAGACTGAGTTCTGACAGGGACAGATATTTTGGAAGTAGCTTTTCATGACTTAGGAAGCTGACTCTGCAAAGCAGTGTCGACACATGAGCAATGGAAATTAAGAAAGTTCCAGCTATTACAACATCTGTGCCTGAATTAGTCTGAGCATATCTTTGAAATAACACTTTGCTTTTCTCTGCTGTCGTAAAATTCTTGCATGATCAAGTTGCACACTGGTTCCCAAGATGTCTCCCACATACTGATCACTGTGGGACAGCTTTGCCATCTGTGAGAACATAGAATGTGAAACAGTCTGGTAATGCATTTAAACTGTTAAACTCAGCAGGGTTTGCTGTTTTGTTCTTTCTCTTCCATCCCACTGCAGAAGAGAGAAAGCTAGTACAGAATTCAGCTCAACAATGTCATACTCTAGGTAGTGTTGGACCTGTTATAGGGCGGTGTAGAAATCACAACAGAATCGCTGTCACTGAAGATGCTGACTAAGCATCAAACTTCAAAACAGAAAAAAACCCAAAAGGTCCTTCTCTCAACTGATAACAAAAGGATCATTTTTTTTCCCATTCTGCCTTATGTCCCATTCCAGTCTTTGCAATGGTAGTCAGCTTGGTGTGGCTCAGTCATCACTTGTACATATATACTTGGCAGATACGTAATCTCCTAACTGTGGTTTGAGCATCT
The DNA here is from genome assembly GCF_003945595.2 of Pipra filicauda. Classification (NCBI taxonomy): domain Eukaryota; kingdom Metazoa; phylum Chordata; class Aves; order Passeriformes; family Pipridae; genus Pipra; species Pipra filicauda. The sequence continues at coordinate 1,033,818 of NW_024105075.1, forward strand.
ATGTCACAGCCACCATAACAACTTCCCCAAAGAATTGCACGGGAAACAGTGTTTTGTTTTCCTTGTGCTAGAACTAACATCTTTTTGAGACTAGAGTTGAATTTTCCCCTCTTTTTCAGATTGTGTAGGAAATGGAGTTCCTGGTGTCTGATATAGGAAAGGTACCATTCCCCTGAGCTCTGAAGTTATTATGGAAGTTACCATCTGATTATCTAGCCCAGTTTAACTCTAAACCCCTTTTGCCATGCTTCTCTATATTTCTTTCTCCTCCAGGTGTTTTTGCTCAATAAATTTGGTTAAACTTGCATTGAGTTTTCTTATCTTTTTGGGGTTTTTTTTAAGAAATGATGTGACTTGGACGTTTTTCTGTGATTCAGTCAAGATTTTAAAAGGACAGTTAAACTTACAGAGGAAGTTAGACTAAATCCCTCTGTAATTTTGTGCCTTTTGAAACATTCTTTGACCTCTTCACTGTGGATGTTCTTGTTATACTTTTGTATTTGAAATTCTGCTTTTGTTTTTGAAAATGTCTGCATTCATTCACTAGCAACTGAATTGTAGACAAGTATATGCTGCCTATAGCTTTTCAAATTCCTTTCTTTTAGTTTTTGAGAGGATTTTAAACATCTGTTACTTTGCTATTTTAATAATAATATAATGAAAATCAAACAAAACAAGCAAACAACAAAAAACCCAACAACCAATGTTCGAAGGTCCACAGCATTCTTTGAGCACTTATGTTGCACTTTGTTATTTTGAATTTCTTGACAATAAAGTAGAACTCAGGAACAGACTGATTCATCCATGCCTATGACTAAACCTATCTTTTTTTTTTTTTTCTTCTTCCTGTTTCAGATGTAAGATGGAAAAACAAATTCTGGGGAAAGTCCATGGAAATTGTTCCAGTTGGTACAACACATGTAACTCTTCCAGCGTAAGTGCTGCAGTTGTGCATTGCTGTCCACACATAGGCACAGATGTGCTTGCACACACTGAAGCCACATTTATCCAGATGAAAACAAGCTGTGCTGTGCTTTGTTAGACTTTTAGAAGAACTGGTGACTATGATTTAATTTAAAAAGAAAAGGGGGAAAAGGGGAAGAAGAAGAACCCCACCAAACCAAAACCAGAAGCACTAACTCTTCCAAAAGTTATAGCAAACATTGAAAAAAAAATCACTGCTGTGTGCCTTGAAAAAAGAAAAGTTGGTATTTTCATACTTCAGTTGAATTTCAACCTTTATGCATTTTAAAGTCACAGAGGAAAACTGCTTGGTAGAGGAAGCTACCAATTATTTTGCTTGAATATGGGTTTGGGGGAATGGATGTTGTTGTTGTTGTTCCTGTCTTTGTACCTATATTTGTATGGACCTTGACACCATGGGGTCCTGGACTGTAGGTGAGGTCAACAGCCATCACCACTGCAGAAATAATTATTGTAGGTGATAAATAGAACCGGTTACATATCTGGTATTTATTATCCAAGGGAGTAAGCAGCCACTGTAGTTAAGTGTTGAGTATAGTTTTTTGTTTTGTTTTTGTTTGTGGTTTTGTTTGTTTGGGTTTTTTAATAAAAATCTGCAATGTTCCTATGCTGGCTTGTCAAAGTGCCCATTATTGATCAACAATTAAAATCCCTTAAAATTTGACCTATATCCATCATGTTTGCAGAACCAGAGATCTAAAAGTTGAGTAATGTTCCAATTAAATCTGTTTTCCACAGAAAGAGTACAAAATTAATTATTTTGCCAATTTAAAAAAAAGGAATAAAAATAGTTCAAGAACGTAGCACTCACCAAACTAAGGGACTAAGCATGCATTTTTCTTTTAAGTGGATAAAATTGTGATATCATAAGATGTTATTCAAAAGATAATGTATAAACCATGTTATGTTCATAGCAGCTAGCCTAAGTTGTGGAATGAAAGGTTTTTAGGATGTGAATGAGGGTTCAGAAGCAAGATAACTAATATTAGAACTCATAATGGGCTGATGAACTGGAAAACAATCTGATTTATATGTGATCTCCATGTGCTGGTTTCTATCCCTGTGTATTTGATATAGAATTAGGTACAGAAAAGGTGCTAAGGCTATAGGGAAAAATAAAGCATTAGTATTAAGGTTAATTTTGGAGCAATTACAGTTTTTTAGCATTTGTGATAGACCGTGTGACCTGCATAGTTAGGGGCAGAAAAACAAGTTACTGTGGGGTAAATTGGTCACGTTATCTGCTGGTCTGTAAAAACTGTCTTTGTGTGTGTGCTCTTATAAAACAGTAAGTGAAAGCAAGGGATGAATAGGAGGTAAGGACAGATTCCAATATCTCTATGGAATGTGTGTGAAGCAGTTGCTATGGGGAAACTGGTGCTTTCTAAGTTTATCCTTTACCTTACCAGTAGTGACTTGGCTATTCGTACCCAGAACAAATTGTAGAATATGTCTTCATGAAACTTTCCTCGATGTTTTATAAAGCTGTTTTATAAGAACACCTACTTCTTTAATAAAAGGTAGAATGTTGTGTTACCTTATTGGCATTTGTTCATCTCTCCCTGTCTGCTATCTTCCAGTGTGCAACTGCATCTTGAAGTAGCTGGTGAGAAGTTTTGCTCTTGCCTAAAGCAAAAACATAGGCTCAGCCTTGAGAGCTTGAGCCAAGCTCATCCCACTCACTAAGTCGTCAGATGACTCTAGTGGCCCATGTCCTTGTGTTTTCCGTTGTCACTGTGTTACAAGCTGTGAAATGGGCATTTCAGACAGTAGAAGCCATTAGAATGATTTCTTTTGGAAACTTAAAACTGGTAAAGAAGGATAAGTAAATTGAGAGAAATCTGAATTCAAGACCAAAGTTTATAGCAGATGCAAAAAAGGTTTTGTGGGAGACAGGATTGCTGTCATAGGGTTTGTTCTGAGAAGGTGTGGAACAAGAAAATGAGGCATTCCAGGAAAAAAAAATGTATTTTGAGTTTCTTTGATCAGGTTTTCTGCAAATATTTTCACAAGTTTATGAGCTCATTTGAACATGACACATGATTTTTCTTGTGTGTATTTTTCCTTACAGTTTTAAAGACCATTTTGCATGGAACAAGGTGACATCTTGCATCCATAACATCTTAAGTGGGCAGAGATGGATTGAACACTATGGAGAGATCATCATCAAAAATCTTAATGATGACACTTGCCACTGCAAACTGACTTTTATAAAGGTAACCACAGCAATGTTGGCAGTGTCTTTTCTAACAGACACAGCAGTGGGTGGATATGCTCTCTGACGAAGCTCAGTACTACTGTTTACAAGCTGTAATTACTTGTGATTCTGAGCAACTTTAACTCTGAAGGAATTGCCATTTACTAGGCAGAGCCAGACAAGAAAGAGAAACAATAGCTTTCTCAGGTGATTTCACTGGCGTTAGGGAAAAGTATGGAGAAAGGAAAGGAAGAAATATCATGGAAAACTTACTCTCAGTTTGATGGGAGACATAGGTACAAGCTGTCTACTGACAGTGGTTTACCACATGCCTCCTGCTAACCCACTGGCATGTGCTGTGGTTGTATTCATTCAACAACTGTAGGTTATGGTGTTACTCAAAGCTTTTTCTTCACTACAAGGCCTCAAGATACAACTTCTTCAGGAATTGTCCTTAGAACTGAAATCAAATTTGGGTTTTGGTAATAGATGTCTTCTTCTTCTTCTTAATAAAGGAAGTCAATGAAAACACAAAGCAATGCTAAAATTTCTAACCCGAGAAATAGTTTTGCAAAGCATGTTAGGAGACTTACCTTAACCTGCATTTTCTGTGTCTGATTGCTGGAGAAAGGCTGTGCTTTACACAGAGCAGACCATACAGATACAAGGAATTACTTCAGTGTACCTATGCAGCATGGTGCTCAGCAGCAGGAGGAAAGTTTTCTTATTTGTTTTCCTGAATATCTAGTGTTTCTAAGAAGCATTAGGGTGATTATTTTTTTCAAACACTTATTTGAAAATACTGTAATGTAGTTTCAGAGCTGCAGTAGATGTTTAGAGTTCAAATTTTAAAGACTGAGAGCCTACAAATCTCACGCTTTTGATATTGTAAATTGTCTAAATGGGAGATTAAAGTATCAATTCCTTCTCTTCCTCTTCTGCAAATTTGGGGAAGATGTAGATAACTAAGTCGGGAGTCCGTGTCAACTGTCATTGGGCAAAATTCAAGATCGGCTATGCTTCGCATAGTACTGTCCCTAAAAAAGTTAAACCACATAAATACGATTCTCAATGTTAGTATTTTAATAAGCTGATTTATAGTACTAACAGCAGTTGTTTGCATATGATATTTTAATGCACACCAAAATTAATAGTTTTCATTTCAGAAAACTGCTCTATAGCATGGTGCTACTGGCATGGCAAAATGAACCACACTTGAGCTCTTATGCACCTTTTTTCCCTTGTTCCTTTTAATTCTAGGCGAAGTATTGGAATCCAAATGCACATGAGATTGAAGGCAGTGTCATGGATAAAGCTGGGAAAGTTGTGCATCGACTCTTTGGGAAGTGGCATGAAAGTTTATACTGTGGAACAACTTCATCTTCAAACTGCATATGGAGAGCAAGTTAGTGATCAGAACAGCTGTTGTACAGGAACTGAGATCTGCTTGAGAAGGAGCTTACTGTTTTTATTTCTTTACTAGGCCTCAATTTCTTTTTATTTCTCTGTAAAATTAGATTTTTGTCAAGCATTAAGAATTTAGACCAGAGAACATCATCCATAATATGGAGGACTTAATCCTGTGGCTTCCTGCATTTTCTCCATTCTCCCTCATTTTCGTATTTGGGCATGACGTAGGTATTGAGGACTCTAACAGGAGGGAAATAAAAAAAAAAGGAACAAACCCCTCCACTGCTTGTATAAAGAAGTGTCATGTATTTCATGTGTTAAACATTGGAGGATAGCCCACAAAGCTCAGTTCTGTAATGACAGCCATAACTGAACTCCTCCCAAACTCGTGGGATTTTGTCTACTGTAGTTTGAAAAAGCACTATGATAATAGTATGGCCTTCATCACAGTTGTGCTCTGATTCAGCTGAGAGAACAGAAATCTGTCTTGTTGCAGAGCAATTATCAAGGGGGATGTTCCCTTTTGTTACATTATTAAAAACCTCTTGTTCCTGCAGAACTGAGGCTGTGGATCAAGGATAAACAAATGACTGAAGGGAGCTTGGAATTTTTATTCTAAAGATAATAACATTTACTTGGAATTCTGAATGTACTCTTTTCTTCCGTAGATCCAATGCCTAAAGATTATGAACAATGGTATGGATTTACTCAATTTGCACTGGAGCTAAATGAATTGGACCTTCAAACTAAGTCATTACTCCCATCCACTGATACACGTTTTAGACCAGACCAAAGGTAAAAAGTTTTAAATACCTTCCTTAAATTGTTCTTAATCTTCCATACACTCACTTTGGCCTAAACTCAGACTATTTTGAGTTAGTTTTCCTTAAGTGCTTTTTGATAGTGTAGTTGTCTGCAGAGGTAGCTGTTTGCCTTTGAAACACTGTGAACTACCTGCCATAAAATGGGGGAGAGGAACACCAATTGTGTCTTGTATTGCTGCTGCTACAGGTTTCTAGAGGAAGGGAATATTGAAGGAGCTGAAATACAAAAGCAGAGGATTGAGCAGCTACAGAGAGAACGACGGAAGGTGCTAGAAGAAAACAATCTAGAGCATCAGCCTAGATTTTTCAGGTACTATATAATATTTAGCATATGCTATCATTTATTGAAATTCCTAATTATAGATCTGATTATGAATTATCATGGAGCAGGCTCCAGTTTTTTCCAGGTTTCTTCTAAATACTCGTTTTTTTATACTTTGGTGATGTAGCATACTCCAGACTTAGTTAAAACTCAGGATTATATATTACTTTTTCATTAGTGCATCCTTGAATTTCTTTTTAATTTTTTTGCCTTGATGGCGATTGATACTTAGTCTACATTTGAATCTGCCTGACTGACAGAATCTTTGATTCTTTCAAACGAGGTGAAATAGCTGGATTTATCTTAATTATCTCTGCTGAACTTCAGTTAAATTCAGTGGGATTGCCTGGTGCAGAAGTGTGCTGAGTTGGAGCCTTTCATTTCCAGCGCTGTTTTCAAACAGGTTTCCCCTATTTTATGGGGAGAGAATTATCATTCTGAGGGACTTTATCTCTTCCTGTTGTAAATTAATTAAACAGGAGACTTCAACCATTGAAAGACAAAAATGAATGCCAGTGGGGATGTGGTCTTTTGCCCTCCAACTTCTCTCTTCTCCTGCAGTGAAAGAGTTGGAGCCAAGGTGAATGCTGTATGGGCCTATGTATCACAGTTAACAGATTGGGATTCTATTTTTTCTGAATAGAAAAAATAGAGGAACACAGAAATGTTTATAATAGGTATAAATAGGTGCAAAAAGAGAATGGTTCAGACCACTAGATATCTGATAAGCTGGTGAGCTAACTCATCATTTGCCAATCACACCTACTAAAGAGAAGCAAATATTACTTTCAGCAGGATAGAGGCAGTCTAATACTTTGTGATTGTATATTCACAATGAGAATTGTGAATAAGGATCAGCATTTGAATCCTTACAATGAGGATTTGAAAACGGAGTTTTGTGCTGTAGATTTAAATAGTGGAATAAAGAATTTAATTACTATATAGCAAAAGTATTAGAGCAGATATAAATTAATGCATTTGGCTTTTCAATAGTGATTTCTCTCTGCCACAAGCCTTGATTTACTTAAAAGAATAATTAGCGAGTGTGCCAAACATGTTGTGCACTAGATTAAAAGCAGATTGATTTTTTGGCTCTTGACTGAGAGCTATAGGCTCTCTTTATGCAATAAACATGGTGAGCCATCTTTGGACAGGTAGAAGTCAAGTTTCCCCTCAAAGCTGCTTTTGAGACCATGAAATAAACCTGGGCTGTAGTTTTAAGTACCAAGCACAGACATATAACAGTGAGAGTGAATAGTGGGTTATTGAGATGCATCTCTCAATGTGCAGACATACCTGTTCGACTCTTCATGCTATATTGGCTTGTTTGCAGGCTGTAATGAGTTGCACTGCACCTGGTTCATGGGCTGGATTGGGTATCTGTGCATAGTACTATACTGCATTACACAGCATATATATGGAAAATATAAGCTTTACTTTTAAGACATTTATTTAACCTTTGACAGGAAATCCAATGATGACTCCTGGGTGAGCAATGGAACCTACATGGACCTTAGAAAAGAGCCTGGTTTTTCCAAACTGGACAATCCTGTCCTCTGGTGAAAGAGGAGCTAAGTGAAGATATTCTGTGCTGTGTTCTTGGATCTGATTCAAAAGACATATATGTAAAATATAACTATATATATCTATATATACACATATATATATATACACACACACACATAGTATATGTGTGGGGTGTGTGTATGTGTGCAAATGTGCATATCTTCAAAATTGTGCTTAAGTTAGAATCTCATAATTAATTTGTTTCCTTTACTCAACTATCGCAATGATTGTTTGAATGTATAAATACCCTAACTTCTTTTTATAAAATATTTAATCAATAGTCCTGAATGTAAACAGTGAGAGGGAAAAGAGGAGCTTTTACACTACTTTTTCAATGTGTAATAACATCAGCTGTGAGTTAACTTATGCCTTATTAAATTGCATTGAAGGCAGTAGCATCAGCATCTCCTAGCTGTGCTGAGGAATCAGAGTGCAAGCCTTAGTAACTCAAACTGTAGGTTGCATTCCACAGTGCAATGAGAAGTTCAGCTGTCTCTGGGCAGGTATAAATTGCTAAAACAAGATTACCAGCTGGTGCTGGAATCTGAGTCTGATCTTTTGCTGCCTGTAGAAAAGATTTAAATAAGCTTTTGTTTCTAATAACTTTCTTCTTAGTATTATGGAAGAGGTAGTTCTGAGCTTGCGTCAGTGGTTCTACTGCCTTATACATAAATTGTACCAGGTTAAATGTAGTGCTAGAAATTCAGGAATCGCCAAAATTTTCCACTGGGAAAAATTTCCACTTCAAATTTATAGCCCCTAACAGGGCAAGAGGAGGAGATTATTGTATATACTGCTTGAGCACTGAGTAGATGAAGAAGCTCTCTCTCTTTCCAGTAAGTGAAATCTATACAGAGCACGAAATCCTGTGCTTCCATAGCTTCATTTGTTTTTATTAACCTAAAAATTGCAACAGTAAGACTTTTTAAAAAGTAAGCAAACTGATTGTTTTAAGCTAGAAATTTTTTCCTAGTATTTTGATATTTTCTACCTCTTAAGAAATAAACAACATATTTTAGATCTTATATTTAAAAAACTACCATCTGCCTTATGGAGAAGTGTATGGAGTCTTTGATCTTCCTCTGTTTGTTATTTTCAGATAAATATTGAAGTGTCTTGCACTAAATCAATTGCATCCCTTTCCTATATTTTATATGTATAGCTTGATTTGTGAAGCTACTAAACCATAGGTCAGAAATTGAGCAGGAAAAAAATGTAGCACTTCTGAATGAATATTATAGAGATGGGCAGTATTTTTTGGTTTTTTCCCATCAAATCACAATGTCACAGTCATTAACAGAATAATTTGCATTCCTACCTATCTGCAACTCAAGCCTGATCCATGATTCTTCAAGTCTGTTCTGTGTGTCTGTGACTCTGGCAACAATGCAGTTTCCATGTGATAGCTCTATATCCTGTCACCACCCCCTTTTATATTTCTTCCATGCCACTGTAATGGCACGAAACAAATACAAAAGATGGCATGTTAAACTGGCTTATGACTGGAACACTTGGATGTGGCAGGGATAAGGTAGACTCCTAGGCAGACAGACTAGTAGCTTAGAAAAGCTTGCACTTTACTGCAACTGTGCTGCATTGTCCTAGAGAAAACCCATTAAAAATGGATCCATGTAGTATATGTAAGATGAAGGAAAAACTATGAAGGTTTTCCATTTTAAACAAAATCTGTAATGTCAGATTAGATGTATATTTGAATTTTCGTTCTGTTACCTTGAAGCCTCGTTGTCTCAGAGGCAGATGAATGCTTTTTCACTATTTTTCACTTTGCCCAGGAACTCTGCCTCACTATAATTTCTGTAATTTATTACCAAAGAAGTTAGCATAATTATTTATATTTAATATGTCTTTTTAAGACTTGACTACCATGCCAACAGCTTACAACAAGGCAAGGTTCACATTTATATGAAGACAAAATCTGAGCTTTGATTCCAAAGGAAATCTTAACCTTTGGGGGCTGTTTGGCTTTTCAAGGAAAATGAGGTTCTTGTCATAACTTGTTCCCTTCCTGTATTTTATTCTTGTATTAACTGTGAAAACTTGGCATCAATTGGAGTGGTTAATTGTAGTTATCTTTGCTGTTGGTAGTTACCATTTATACTAAAAATAACATTCATTTAACAACAAAAGAGGGTAGCGGAAATAAAAAAGAAGCTTCTAGGCAAAGGAGCAAAATTTATGGAGGATATATTAAGCTTGCTTATTGTCATATTTGGCAACTACTGTGATACTGACTGATCTGCATATATATCAGTTATATATCTGAATATATTGTTGGGTTTGTATATTCTATGTGTGGAGAGGATTCCCCCATACTTTGTCATATGACCTAATATTTGATAGCATCTAAAATTAAAGAATTAGAGGCCAAAAGGCAAAGTTAAAAGTTGTAATGCATTAAAAGCAGCAGGTGTTAAACAGAACAAATCTCATTATTTGATTCATGATTTTTGAGAAATCAGACTGGAAGTGTTGCCTTCTATCTTACAATCTAAACTGTCTAAAATACATGGGATTGATCACAAGAAGCATTGGGCTGAGCAGTGCCTTATATAAAATTTTCTTTATCAAAATTTCCATATCAAGAAGGTAAACTGAAGAATTTTAATATCATCTTCAGAAAAACAATGCCTGAGAATAATCTAGGGCATTTCTTAAATGCATGAAGCAAAATCATTGAACAAGTAATAGATCCTTTTTAAAATCTCTAATACACACCTGCAAGCACGATGTAACCAGTTGTGAATGATCCTCTGACCCTGCGTTTCCAACAGCGGTATAGTTTTCTCTGCTTACTTTTTTATTAAATAATTGGGTTTAGTTACTAAACTTCTGTCAACTGTATATTAAGAAGTGGAAGGAAATTGTCTTGATGTTACTTCTGTGTATTTCCGCATAAAAATATATTCATCATTCACAAACCGTAATATATTCTATAAAGTTATTCTTGGTAAAATATCAAATTCTGGTAAGTTTCTTCCCCAAAACTTCAGCTGTGTTGATGGGTACCAAATTTATTTTAGTGTTCTGCAATATAATTAAGACAAGTTGTTTTTAATAACTGACATTGGGGGACTTCTTTCCCACTATTTCTACCCTGAATGGTAAAGAGAATGCACCAAGCAACTTAACTGCTACTTTTCATGCACAGAAGTGATCCCCAAGCTGTGTTAGTTCAATGGATCAGTCTTAAAATTTCCTGATGGCCATTGCCTGCTGTTATAGCTCTCTTATTTCATGACTTTATAACCATCACTTAATATGATCTTGGAGGTCAGTTTGAGAAGAATTCATCCAGCTCTTCCTTTCTTTGTGTGTCTGTTCATAAGGTAAAACCTTCACTGCAAACTTATGTAGCAGTTCATGCCTTTCAGTGTTAAAACACTGGCTCAGTTTGCAAATTACAAAGCATAGAAAGAAAAAAAAGTCCAGGGAAATAGTGTTCATAGGAACAGAAACTCACAGCTCTACTTGCAGATCTGCAGGCTAGATGCTTAGTTTCTGATTTTGGTACAATGTAAATTTGGAATTATGAAACAGCATCACTGGTTCAGGAGGCGACTCCGGGTAGCATAAAGTGCCCTTTAGACCAAGTGGAACTGGAATGCACCATAAATAATTGCATTCCTTTCTGAATCTCTGTTCTCTAAGGTATGCTTGATGTGTTAGTTTGCCAGCACCAATCTACTTCTTTTAGATGCTTTTTAAAATGCAGATCTAGCAGTCTGGACTTAGATTCTTTATAAAGAGCTCAGAAAACTAGATGCCTGGAAGGAAGACCAAAACGAACCCAAATTCTGAAAAGGAAACATCCCAGAGATCTGTTCTTCCACCAATCAGTTTTCTTTGAAGGACTAGAAACAAGATTGCGGCTTTCTTTTAAAACCTGGCTCCTAAAGGATGTAGTGGTTGCAAACACAGTCCCCTTACTGTCTGCTAGTTTAGTGTTGAATCCAGATCACTGTGCAGAAAGGAACACCATTCATGGAGCCAGAACCAGGGCCCAACCAGCTTTCAGGTTGCACAAAGGTCAAGTGCTGATCTCAAAACAAACAAACCAACCCCTTCCAAAACCCCAGCCTAACAAAGACCTCACCCCTTTCCATGCCCCTTACTTTCCCTCAGGTGTTTACAATCCTGTTTAGGTTTTCTATGTGGTCCCTTATGTCTTCAAGTCCTTATTCAATGTCCTGTTTTTCTCTTTATTAAAAAAATCTCTGAATAGGAAAACAGTCCATTCTAAAAAGCTTTTAAATGATAAATCATACCTCAAACCATAGTTAAAATCTCTCCCCATCAACATTGTGGCCTACTTCTGTATCTTTTCCTTGACTGAGAACAAGACTTTTTTCCCACTTACACTCTGGAATCAGACTTGGTAAGGGTAGTGTGCTGGGGAAAAGTGCAGCTATACTGCTCAGCATACTCCTAGTTATTAGTGTCCTTGTATCTGCTTTTGTGTGAATCTCTTGTGTTGTCTCTCCAAATGACCAGCTTAGCAGAGCAGGAAACTTTTGGCATATCTTACTTAGTTCAATACAGCATTTTTTTGGTATACAGCTCAGAGGGGGCAAGGTGAAGAGGAGTGCAAAACTTGGCCCACAGTGCATATATACTAGAGAGAAGGAGGAAAACCAGCTTCTCCACATATCTGAATACATCTTGCAAGGGCTAGAATCGGACGGTGCTATGCAAAGGAGTGACATTAAAATAAAATGGTTTTTTTGGTTGAGTGTGTTTTCATTCATGGATTATGCTTATTATAAATAAAATTCACGGTATTCACTAATTCATTCTTTCTATTTTCTAGCTACTGGTGGATGCAACTTACTCCAGCAACTGTGGGTTCATAAGAAACTGCACATTATCTTGCTTATCTGTTGAAACTTAGTAAACACTGTAACTTATCACCAAATGTATTATTGTACTCCTCCGTTCCTAGATACTGTTCTTTCTGCAGCTTTTGAAAGCAATAAGAGAAATTTTCAACATAAATAGTTGCCATATGTTAAAGATTTATTTAAATGGTTCATTTTTTTATATAAATTGTGGATTTGGTGTTTTTGCTGTATAAAACAAAACTGCATTAAAGCTTATGAGAATGTTTCGGAGGTTGATCCACAAGAGATGATGAACTCCTTTAACTCCACACCTTGGAGATGGTTGGTATTCCCGAGAATCAGGTAGTCTTGTATCTGTGTTAACAGTATTTTATTAGTTCCAGTATTGGAAAAACATGCCACCTGGGTGACGTATTACACAAAGCTGCTAAATGCTGAATTTGTTGTTCGTTTTGATAGAGCATTAGTGATTTCAGAACAAGGAATGATATCTTATACGTTAGAATGATCACTGACTTTCAGATTATCACTGACTTTCAGATTTTTAGGAAATCTTTCTGTAATCAGGACCATTCCCAGTTTTTGCTTCACTTACTCCAAAAATTTATAATGTTGGAGCACCTTGATGCGCAATTTGATTTATTATTTTTGTCTCTGTAACCAATTTAGTTGGATGTCAATAAATCATACTTGCAAAAGGTCATAGAGCACCCTGACTTTTTCCCAGGGGTTGTAAGCACCTTTTTTCAAAGGTTGTTAGTGACAGCTGAACCAAGTCTTGCTGCTGTGCTTTTTACAGTTCCCAAAATGGCAAGTAGGAAAAAGCTTCCATCTGCTAGAAGCCTTATTTATCATTCTTACAATCTGTCTGGTTATTGTATAGTTGTGCAGTGTTCCAGTTGTACTGCTCTGTACAACTCTGCTTCATGGCTATCATGCCAGACACTGGCGCAGGGAAAGGGGTTAGCTGATGGAATCCATTTACAGCTGGAAGTTTATTCTTAAAAGCAGCTTTTAGCAGACAGATGTGCAACATAAATGTTATGCTTTAGCATGAATGTGGAAACCACAAACCAAATGTTCATAAAACAACTTTTAAAAACAAGGAAACATAGTATTTACTGGATAAAATAAATAACTGGAAAGAAAGGAGATCAGTGTGGTGGCTTTTCCCTTAGCGATGGTGATTCAGGACAGGTCTTCCAGTCAGATCTCAGCTATGTCTCACAGTCCCACCATATGTGTATAAGATGCAATATGGATGGACTAGGATCTTGAAAAACATGGGAGTACAGTGAGTGTAATTCCTGAAAAACATGAAATTCCTGACTGCAGTTCTCCAGCATTTACCAGGCTCAGTGTCTACAAAGATTTGGTGGGAGGGAGCATGGAGGTTCCAGGAAGAGCTGGGAAAACTGGATCTGTAAATCTGTTACCACACAAAATATCCTCAGCTGTTGTACATGGCAGAATTAGGATAGAGGCCAAAAGAAAAACAGCTTTCACAGGGGGGAAGAATCAGTTCCTGTTTTTTGAAATCCAGCCATTTTGGTTCTATTGAGTTAAGAACTTTGGAACTTTCTCATCATGTCAGGGAGAATTACTTTGTTGTTGATTAATTTAATAGAGATCTTATATGGTTTATTTGGTATCTGAAATAACAAGCATTTAGTTCAAGTTGCTGGGAAAGTCACTGTTGATAGAAGCAGTAATATTTTTTTATAAAAGGGAAAGAAAGATGGCATGGGATGCTCATTAGTGCCCTAATTGTGAACATGGAGGGCAGCAGGAACTTGTTTCAGAGATAAATGGATATGGAGTGAATTTCTCCTGTTCGCTCCTTGAGCTTATACCATGCCAAGTACCCACAGTGTGGTCAGTGCTACCCAGACAAAACAGGTTGTTCTCCCCTACAGAAGTGCAAGGTGTAAACTTGGCTCATGTAGACCTTGCATCCAGCTTGTGTTTTAGCTCAGTTGTCTGTTCCTTTACATTAATCTCTATTTTAAAGTCATTTTGCTTACTGCAAAATGATTCAAACCACCACAGTGTGAGGAAAAGCACTGACAGGTAAGCTTGCCCTACATAGTAACTGACACATCTTGGCTTTTTTGTTTTGGTTTGGTTTGGGTTTTAATGCCTATGTTATATTTCTTTTATCTTGCAAATGTTGCTCTCTGTGCTCAATTTATTGATTTTTAACTTAGACCCCTCTGGTGTAGCAGATGCATAAGAATTTACAGGGTTACTCTCTGTTTTTAAATGGGGTTAAAAAGCTGGCCAGATACCCAATTCTGCTGTATACTTATGAATTTGTATCTTTGCCTACTCTGTACCACGGGAAATATTTGAAGTTACGATGTGTAAACTCTCATTTGAGGTAAATCAACGTTGCTCTGCTGAGTATAACTGAGGCTTAAGTTAACTGAGAATTTGTCTCTGTGGGTTCAATGGCGTAAGTTTTTACAGACTCTTGAAACAGTAATAAATTCCTGGAACACAAGATGTTGTGTATGAACATCAACTGATGTTTCTGACTGTAATTTCAAGAATTAATGTCTTTCTCTAAGGCACTACTTCTCTTTGAGGATTTTTTTGAGCTGATGTTTCCCTTGCTATTTTACTAAGACCAGTTGTTAGAATTTGAAAATGTTTTATTTTGCTTAGTTAACATTGTTCTTCTTTATTAAAACTTCTCTATAAAAAGTTGTTTTCCTAAATTACCAATTTCTTACTTTTCAATTTGTATTAAAAAAATAAAAATAATGTCTGGCTGCTGTAAGTCTACTTTGAATGACTGCAGTACATGCCTTGAAAAATCCTTTCCTCCTTAGATTTTTATGAGGATATGTCTGCAATGCCCAGATTGCTGCCTAGAGCAAGGAAGATTATGTAGATTTATCAATAGATGAGAACTTGTCTAATAGCAGGAGAGATTTACTCTTTTGTTTACTCTTAGATTTGTTATCATTTCAGCAATTGACAGACTAAAGATGAAGTCAGGAGATCATCCTAATTGTATTCGTTGTTTGTTACTTGCACTTCAGTCAGTGAAACAAATCCTGTGATGGCAACTAGAGCTTTTCAGGTTTTTTGAATGGAAAAATCAATTTTCTTATGAAGTTTGAAAATAGCACATGCAATTCTTAAATCCTTTGGTGAGACAAAAGGGTGGTGAGCCTAGCCCCTCCTTAACCTGTACCCTTTCATTGTGGAGATAAAGCTTCTGTTAAAGTTGATGGAGGGTAGAGAACTCAAGGATATTACATTCTCATCTTTTGTGAATATCAGGAACTGAAAAAGAGATCTGGATATGCCACACTGCAAGAAAGGCCATAGTAAGAGCTCCACTGTATCCTGTCTAGCTGCAAAGCTTCCTGAAGCTGATGCTCATGTGAATGCTTTGGTCCGAATACCAGCAGGAATTGTTTGTTTGACGTGATAGGGGAAAGGGATGAGAATGGCCAAAAGAATAACTGCGGTTCCTGCTTTCCCAGTACCAGTTGCTCACTGTTTCCTTTCCTACTAATGCTTCCTCTCAGGACACAGCTGGTCTTCCTTCTCTCCTACAAACTGCATTGCTCCCACTGTGGTGTGTTGGCAGTGGTGAGGCCGGACAGTAACTGCAGAAGGACCAAGTAAGCCCCAGCTCAGGCTGACTGCGACCAGTTTTTCAGGAGGAAGTGCGTTCCCATCTCTCAGTTGGCAAGAGTACCCTCCTTGTCAGTAAGAAAGCCATCCACCCGAGGGTACTCGCATCATCTGTTACAGATGCTATTCACCCAAATCAATACATCATTCAGAAAAACAAGGGCAGTGCAAGGAACAAGGACACCAGTTTTAGTCCTGTGATAGAGCAAATAAACTACATTTTTAATTGTCAGAGAACAGTCCAACACGTTATTTCATACATGAGTTTTTTTTCCAGCATAGCAAAGACCTGGTCTGTGTGTATAACTGCAATGTAACAAATAATGTCAGTAACTCAGAGCTGTGTGACTATCCCTAGCCACCACCAGTATAAATTTGCAGGACACCACTGCTTTGTAGTGGTTCCTGCCCTGTTCAGAGGGACAGCTGCAACCTTTTCACAGAATCACAGAATGGGTCAGGTTGGAAGGGATCACAGTGGGTCATCTGGTCCAACCTCCCTACTCAAGCAGGGTCATCCTAGAGCACAGGGTACAGGATTGCATCTGGATGATTCTTATATATCTCCAAAGAGGGAGACTCCACAACCTCTCTGGGCAATCTGTTCCAGTGCTTGGTCACCCACATAGTACAGAAGTTCTTTCTCATGTTCCAGTGGAAGGAACTTCCTGTGCATCAATTTCTGCCCACTGCTTCTGGTCCTATTGCTTGACATCATGGAGAAAAGCCTGGATCCATCCTCTTGACACCGTCCCTTCAGGTACTTATAGACATTGATGAGGTCTCCTCACAGTCGTCTCTTCTTGAGACAGGCCCAGCTCCTTCAGCCTTTCTTTCCGGTCCCTTAATCATCTTTGTTGCCCTCTGCTGGACCAGCTCCAAGAGCTCCATCTCTCTCTTGTACTGAGAAGCCTGGAACTGGTCACAATACTTTTGTATCTACAAATCTGTTTTGACCCACAGCACCCCCTTTATGGTACCTGCTGTCCTTTTGGGCAACACTGTTGCAAAGCATAAAAGAAACTCCATGCAATTACCAGCCCACACACTTTTCAGCTGCTTGCCAGCCCTTGCTCCTTGTTTCAAAAAAACCTGTGTTCTTTTTCATCGTGTTCCCTTTAGCTGGGAAAACCCAGGTATGTTCTTATCCCACTGCCTGTAAGACATTGAAAAGACAACACTTCACATGCTGAAACTAGGAGGCAGCAATAACAAGCTGAAAAATGAGATGGCCTTGAGAAGAAACACAGGACCTGCCTTAGTCTTGGTACCCAGTGGGGCTGAACTATCAGCCCTGTGTGAAATGGGGTGGTTTTTTTCCTTTTGTCCTCCCTTGCAGTGTGCATTTCTACAGCAGAAGGTGCAGACAACCCCTGGCACTTCCTGCTGCAGAGTCCCTGGGAAGCTGCAGCAACCCTGACTCACCTTGCAGGAGTAATGCAGCCTTACAGATCCTTAGGACCCTCTGGAGCCACTGGTTTCTTTGCTGTTTGTGGTCTTCTCCTCAATGCATCTGCTGCTTTTGTGGGCCATGGCCTGCTTCAAAGATCTCTAAACAAAATTCTCAATTTCTATCTTTGGGGGCATTTAAAACTGCATTTGTTTTGTTCTGGAGAAACCCCCTTCAGATTGCTCTGGAACAGGAATTTCCATTGTTCCTGAGACTGAGCTGACAGTTAACAGGTAATGAGAAGGGGGATTATGGAGTAGCAAAATAACTGGGAAATAAAACAGAGGCGGCACAAAAAACAAAAGGGAGAGAGAAAATTTGTTTTAAATCATAATAAAGCTATTGCTACAAACGTTGTAGTAGATGACAACATGCATCTGGTGTTATTCAATGAAATATTAACGTTAGCAAGGTTTGACTCTGGACACGTTCCGAAGCAATGCAATACAAACACCATCGAGCTGGCTGCCTCGAGAGAGACTGCAATCACGTACTGCCGATTCTTTGGAAAATTCTGCCCAAATAACTTGCTCCTGCAGTCAGATAGTGAGGGTTTTTGAGGACGCTTGTGCACATGTCAGAGGATGCAAGAGGAATTCCGTGAAACAGAACAAACCTGGGGAGCTGATCAAAGAGAACTTTCTTACTACAGGCAGCTTCATCCATGGGCTCTTTCTCATGGATCATTTAACTCCTATTGCTTTGCTAGTTTTGTCCTAAACTTTCTATGTGTTCTTTAGATATGCTTTCCTTAGTTCTTCCATTCACTGTAACTTTAAGGTTGTCTATAAATAGCAAAATCAATATGAATTGCCCTAATTTTTTACTGATCTGAAAATGTAACAGTAGAACAATTATGAGTGGAAGTACAGTTTATTAAAACAACGCATATTACATAATCATTTACAATCAGTTGTGCCTAGCTGTCCATAGTACTGGGTGCTGTACAACTATACTTTAAATAGAGCCATGTGCTGTACAGTTCGATTTTAAAGAGAACACTTTAGAGTACTTACAGTCTGAAATGTGTATGTGTGCAGAGATACAAAGATGAAGGGCCTCATTTTTTGGAGTCATAGTGACAAGTATCCTCTGTTTGCAATGTTTTATTGAAACACAACCCCTAATATTTGTTATTTAGATGCAGTTCATCATTTAACTTTGTAGGTCCTGTTCCAACTAGACAAGAATTAAAGACATAAAAAAAAAAGAAAAGAAGAAAAAATAAGAAGCATAGGGAATATACTTAATTCGAGATTTTATTACTGATACATTTTTTATACTTTTGTAGTTTAATGTGGAAGTTTATTATAGTTTAATACTTTTTAAATAACTGTTTATATAGGACCTACATAAATGTTTGGGGCTCCTACACAATAGTTTGATAGCCATTCCTTTAGGCTAATTTATAAGGAAGTTTTACAGCTAAATAGCTTGAACAATATAGCAGCCAGATGGTTTTTAATAAAACATTAATGAGACCAGATGGTTCATAACAAACTATTATGGAAGACTTTTGAGACATCAAAGAAAAGTTATCACTTCTTAAGTCTTCATTTATCATTATTGTAGAAAAAAATACAGTTTTGTGACTGCCATCCAATCTAGAATTTAAAGTTAGATACAGCAAGTTCATGCAGATTCATGCAATCTGTTCTCCATATTATTATTGGAGACATCATAGAATCATAGAATGGTTTGATTTGGAAGGGGACCTTAAAGATCATCTAATTCTAAGCCCCTGCCATGGGCAGGGATATCTCTCACTAGATCACGTTGCTCAGAGCACCATCCAGCCTGGCCTTGAACAATTTCCAGGGATGGGGCATCCACAACTTCTCTGGGCAACCTGTGCCTCACCATCCTCACAGTAAAGAATTTCCTCCTAACATTTAATCTAAACTCTTCTTCAGTTTGAAGCCATTCCCCCTTGTCCTGTCACTACAACTCCTGATGAAGACTTGCTCTCTGGCTTCCACGCAACCTTCTCTTATCCAGGCTGAACAGCTCCAGCTTTCTCAGCCTGTCTTCGTAGGGGAGGTGCTCTAGTCCCCTTATCAGCTTCATGGCCCTCCTCTGGACTTCCTCCAACAGAAGGGCCACATCACTAGATGACTTCTTAGGTAACCATAATCTATTAGACAAGATCCTAGTCTACCTCTTCTGACGATTTTCTTAAAATCATGGGAAAATCATCAAATAATCACAAGGTTTTCATAGATAGATCTTTAAAGATACCAAAAACACACTCACTGCAGGGTTAAGAGAGCTTTTACAATGGCAGGGAGGAGCCCTGTGCCACAACACGTGTACTACAGAAAGGTGGATTAATACTGCTTTCCCCTATGCCAGCATCAATATTTGAGGCAGCAAGATCTGAGTTACAGCAAACAGGTTATCCTGAGCATGTCTGCCTCCTTCTGCAGTCTCCAGTGGTCCTTCCAAGGGACTAAAAGGTCCAGAAGTGAACTCTTTTTTCCTCATATTGGACTGTAAAGGTAGCAGAGATGAACCTGGCAATACAAGATGGCCTCTAAATAGAGGCCAAACTCATCTTACAGGCAAAATCTTCAGTCAGTTAAAGGTGTCAGAGCAGAACAGACAGGAGCTCACATGAGTGGGTAGGGAAATGCAGCAGAATGGTTTTCTGACTGCTTTGAACTCACACAGTCCCTCCTGGCTTACTGCACCATCCCACTCACCTCCCCTAGGCACAAGGCAGTCACTTGCACTTTGCTAAGCTTGTCACTTGCTGCTGGCACGGTGGCAGGGCTGGTGACAGCTGTAACAGCGGGAGAGCCAGAAAGCTGTTGTTTGCAACAGGAAATGTTTCAGAGGACTGAATGGTATAGGCGAAAAGGACAGAGCATCCCACCAAAACAGGAGATGAATTTTAATGTGAAAGACAAATGAGGCTGGTTAGTTGATTTGAAAGAAATAAGGAAATAAACAAATAAAATGCTGCTCAGATCTTTTATTCTCACAAAAGGAAATGGAGAAAAAAGAAGTTCATTCTTTCTCTGATGATTTGGTTTATGTTGCTGGATACCTTCAAAAAGATTTGCTACGCCAAATATCCTTCTCTTCTAAATAGAAGCCCAAAATAGTTTCACACTTTCTTCCCACTTCCTCTTCAAAACTGAGGCTAGCAGACCCTTCTCCAGCCAGTGTGAGGGTTTTAAAAACAGCCTAGCATTGAGCAAGAGACCTTTGGATGACCTCCAGACACTTCAATATACAGGCAAAATTTGAGCGAGTGCTTTCTAGTCAGGCTGGATGCAGCCTGAAACAATACACTAATGGCTACAAGGCATTACATGCCATTAATAAATCTAATACCAAATGCTTATAGAATGCAAAGACCTTTTCTGTTCCTCATAGGAATAACCATTCTGCAATGCTGACATCTTGTGGTGACTTGCTAAGTGATCTCTTATCCTAAATATTACACCTGAGGAATTTCACACAGCCATGCTCAAAAGCATACAACTATTTTGTTGGGGGACTTTTTTTTTTCCTTTCAGACTACTGTCTTTTCTGTTATTTACTCACTTATTATGTGTATTACTCATTTTTTAAGTTGCGGCTGTGAAGTTCTCATGTAAACGAGGTAGCCAGAACTTGTCCCATACCAAAACCAGTTTGTCCCAGAGGCAAAAGTTTCAGATTTTCTCCCTCCCTTCCTTCTGCAAGAGGATTTTCTTATGCAGGAGAAATGCAGAAGGATCTCCTAATGCAGCAGTGATGCATTTCATACTTCAGCTCAGGAGATGGAGCATGTGGCAAACAGATCCCAGTACAGACCACACTCAGAATGTGTATTTCTATGATATCATGTTCTCCCTGCCGGCATCCCAGCTGATCACAAAGTAACCATGGGCTCTGAATTTTGTCTGTGCAGTGCACCTAAATAACATTTCCACGAAGACTGAAGACTCAAAGTGGGTGTTTAATCCTGAATGTCTCCTATTTGCAGCCAGTTTTGGTAACAGTCTTTGAAGCCTCTAAGTTAATTGCTGCATATCCCCAAAAGCGTTTCCTAACACCCACACTTATGTTTCTCTCTCTTCTAATGAGAAGCATCTGAAAACTATCCTACATCAGTGTGTGTCTTAGAAGTGGATAGAAGATTTCTGTTGAAGATTTTTCTTGAAAATGTGGAAATATTCCTAGTGTGGACACCCTTTATTTGGTGTACATGCAACTGCTGGCAATGTCCTTAAAATGACTAGCAAGATTCACTAAAGATTCACTAGTTTTATTTCAGTCATCCCTCCCCAGTGAACATTTCCATGGCAATGTGGTTCAGTGCAACTTCCTGCCTTGATTTCTCAAAATATGCTTTAGCAGACTCTTGCATGTGAAATGGATCACACATTGCCACTCCCTGGAAAAACACATGATAGCTTATGAAACATGTGCTATTACTGGCCAGATTATTAGTGGAGCTAGCAATTCTGCAGCTCGATGCTGATCCTAAAAAGACATCTCTTGAGGATGTGTGGGTGCTTTTTCTCAGGATAAGGCTCTAAGAATGGAGCTTTATAATTTTTATTAGTTCATTAAAATTAAATTATCACAAATGCTGGTACTTAGTTCCATCCTGGTTATTTTTTCAAATTTCTGTAAGCAGGTGCAACCCCAGAAGGAAAATCTATTTTATCATTGATTCAATAAGGGTGTCACCCTGGGAAGTCAGAAAGAGACAATGGATTAGAATCTGCTGAAATTAGCTGGAAGGTTTGGATGTTGTAAGTAGCTAAGGAAGAAATGGATCTACTTCAGCTACATGCATTAACTGTTACCTCTCACCCAGGACTGTTCATTTAAGGACATTCAGCTTTCAACTTCCCTTTTTTCCAAAGCCTTTGTCCATCAAGATCTGGTGATGTGATACTTGTCACTACACCCCACAGCCTCAAATGCTCTCTCCTCAAACCACAAGGGAAGTACCCAGCCTGTGGCATGGTTCACATGAAAAAGATTTCTTTGATATTTATTAACTTGAAATACTACTTGGGTTTCTGCAGACTCATCTGCTTCTCACTGTATCACTCCTTTGGCATCATAAACAACCAAGTTGTTTTATTGTGGTGTTGCGTTGTTCTCAGAGAGCTGAGATATGGTGATGGAGCTCAGTATTTCATGCTGAGGTTCACGAACCTGCCCTCCATGCTCCACTGACATTTCTCATTTTCTGTTCAAGGTCCCTAGACTAGGGACCTTGGATTGGGAGCTTCCATTCGGACCACGGCAGCTTCGCAAGGCCCACCCAAGGGTGGCAACTTAAAGTTGCAAAGCTGCAGCCCAAGACATGGCAGGGCTGTTGCTTCCAGCAGACTTTGCATTGGCTCTGTGCCACAGAGCCACCCGAGCCAGGTTTGAAAGGATGCCATAAACACTTCCACCTCAACCCTGTCACAGAACATCGCTGTCAGGCAATTGCCTGTAGGGAAAGGCCTGTGTAATGTGACAGGACGTGGGAATGATCCAGCCCCGCACCTCAGCCCGTCACAGGGCAGCCCCACACCGAGACCTCCCGCTGTGCCGGACCGCTGCCCGCCGCTCCGGGACACGGCGAGCACGGCCAGCAGCCCATCCCGCCATCCCTCACGGCGGGATTGTCAACGCCCGGGGCAGCTGCGGGCAGGGATGGCAGGGGCGGCAGAAGCCGCCGCGGGGGCTCACAGGGTGCACGGGCAGCGCCCCGGCCCCTCTCGCTGTCCTGTGCCGGGGCGGCGGCCCCCGCCCAACACGGCGGAGGCGCCCCGGGCGCTGCTCCGCGCCCGCCCGCTCGGCCGGGGCACCCGGGCGGGGCCTGCGCTCCCCCCGCTGCGCCGCAGCCCGGCAAGGAGCCCCTCCGCCTGCCACGGGAGCTTCCCGGGGCTGCTCGCACAGCTCCCTCCCCCCGGGGCGCCTCGGCCGGGGCGCGGCTCGGCTCGGCTCGGCTCGTCACGCCCGCGGGCGGAGCGCGCCGCATCCCCGGTGCCGGCGGCGGGGAGCGCCGGGAATGCCGTGAGTACGGGGGCGGGCCCGGGGCGGCGGCAAGGCCCGGCCGTGCCTGACGCTGCCCCGACCGCTACCGCGCCGCCCTTCCCGGGGGGCTGGAGGAGCCCCGCCGTCCTTCCCGCCGCGGGGGCGAGGCCGAAGGGCCGCAGTTCCGAGCGGTGGCTCTGAGTGGCGTTTCAGCGGGGCCCGGCGGGGCGATGCTCGCCTGCCCGAGCCGGTCCCCGTGAGGCGGGCGGGGGTGTGCTCACCCAGGACAAGGGCAGCTCGGCCCCTTCCCAGAGTCCTAGCACCCGGCAGGACGGCGCCTGGCATCCCAGGAAAGGACGCCGCATCCCTCCACGGTGCTCAAGTCTTTGGAGACACGTGCTGCGCAGTCCTTGAGGCACAAAAGAGGGCCACATCCAGGGCTAAAATCTGTTGGATGTGTTTCTGGAGACCACGTGCGTCCAAAGACTGAAATGCATTGTGTGAATAGTCCTGCTAGGCTTTGTGTATTAGCTCTTACGGATGCTTTTTTTGTAATGCTTAATAGCGCTTCCAACACCGCGGCTCCAGCCCGGTCCTCTTTGGCCTTCAGGGGTTGTGTTTCCTTACAGCTTGGTTTGGCAAGGGGTATGCCCGCATTTGGCAATCCAGTTGCCATTCTGTACCCTGATTCCCTGTGTACTGTGCCCAGCGTGCTGTGTAACCTTATGTTAAATAGAAAAAAAAACATTTTTGTATTTACTGTAAAGGATATAGACTGTAAGAAATATCAGGCAACTGCTGAGAACTTGCTTTTGTGCTGACAGAGGTAAACACTGATTATTCATCAAATGTTGCTTTGGATCCAATGCCCCACTGTATTGAGTTAGGGAGCTGTGATAAAGCAAAGGAACTGGGTGAGATTATTTAAGTAAACAGTGAAGTTGCTGTAATTATCTTCACTTGATCTCATCCCTGTCATTAAATAATCCTTCTGTAGCTTAGGTTCAGGCTAATTTTAAATTTCTCAGTAGGCAAGAAAGGTGCTCTTCCTTCCTTTTCTGCTTTTATGCCTGGCTATCAATCTGTGAGAGTGAATTCACTCTGACAGGCATTTCTTACCAGCTTTGATACCTTCCCTTTTAATTCTACCAAACCAAGGACATCTCTACTGAAATTTCCAGAGGAAGAAGCTCCAGAGGCAGAGTTTTCTTAATGCTGGGTCCATAACCAATCCATGTCCCTTTAGTCAGGACACTGTTAATCCTGGTGGCTGCATAGGAGTTCCCTGATGTTGGCTAATGGCATATTCAATTGCTCTCTGCCTTTGTTTTGTGAACTTGGGAAACAAGATATTTGGGTGCATTGTCAAATTTGTGTTAAAGGCGCTATATCCAAAGAGACATAAACGGCAGTTTGGATAGAATATTCTTGCTTTGCAGGGGCAGCTGCACCAGCAACTATGCTCCCTGCAAAGACATTCCCAGCGCAGCAAAGTGTGGAAGACACTGACATGCCATTTTGAGGCTGAAAACTGTCCCATTTCTCCTGCCTGGTGAGTCTCCTCAGTCCTCACAAGCACAGTGCTCTTTCCTGGTTGTTCTTTTTGCCCGTCAGAAGTGTGGTGCCTAGGAGTGAAGCCAAAATACCATGAATTGGAAGTTTAATAGAATGGTGCAGTGGTTTTTCACATGAAGTTTAACAGTACTAGGAATTGTTTTTTGCAATTTCTTTTATGATAAACTCCTCAGAAATTGGTGGCATTTTTGTTTTCAGAGACTATGCCCATGTGAGTTGGCTATGTAGGAAGGTGGTCAGAATGAGCAAGCAGTCATGTAAAGCACAGAAATGTCTGAAGAAGGTTATGCTAGGGAAAGGCAGCTCATGCAGGAAGCTCATGCATTCTCCCTCATGAGAATTTCCTTGGTGGTCCCCTCCATTACAAAGCAGTCATCTGGCTGTTTGCAAAATACAGTGTCCTGCGAAAGAAGTCCCAGGGATAAAGAAAACTAGTTTTGGTTTGTTTTGGTTTTGTTTTGTTTTCTTCTGCAGTGGAGCTTCATTGCTTTATTCTGTTAAAGTGTTCTCACTGAGATTAAAACCAGGGAAATTTAAAGAGGAGAAATGCAAAAAATCAGTCTCGGTTCAGTTTAGGAAAAGGTCAGAGAACAAGAAAGTGAGTGGAAGTATTCCCAGTGCATACAGCTGAGGCTGTGCTGCAGGGTTTGTTGCAGCTGCAATTACAGTGAAAGCCCCAGAAGACTCTTTAGTAAAATGTTATGTGACTTTGACATTGCTCAAATCCTTTTGAGGCAGGTGTTGTTGGAAAACACCCTTTACTTGTACACCCTTTACTCCTTACATAGACTAGGCCATGGAGGATTCATGAGGTGGTAGCTACCTCAACAGGAATTGGTAAATACTGTGTGAAATATCCAAAATGGGATTTGGGAAAGACTAATGGAAAGGTAAGTTTCCATCTGCAAAAAGGCTTTTTTCCCCCTCCGATACTAAAATATGGAGGCTGTAGTCCAAGCAGTAATATCTTTATTCAGGTTTCCATTTTCTGTTAATAATGCTGAGTGCTCACTGCAATATCCGTTTTTGTTTGAAGTCTGTTCTATCTTACTCTGGCCTGTACTTGTCAACGACAAATCTAAGATCTCTGCAGAACGAGGTAGGTAATTAATCATGAATGTGTGGATAGCCAGCTGAGACAGCTTATGATCTTAGGTGAACTTTCCAGTCAGTGCCAGCTGGGGGATTCAAAGGAACACTGCCAGTTTTAAAAAAAATTGATTTAGTTCTGGAGATACCATTAGCTCAAAAACCATGGAGTTGAAAAACTGAAAAAGATGAGATTTCTTAAGAGGTTCAAATATTAGTTTATTAGACTTGCATGTTTAGCACTTGTGAATGGTCATTTTTACAATTTCTTCTGTGCATTTAGCCAGTTTCCCTTATTGAAAAAATTCCTTGTAAATACCGCAAAATGTGTTGCTGGGGATAAAGAAAATCTTACATGATAAGAGATGCTGATATTTTTGAATTAAAATCATTGAAAAGTTACAATAGGGATATGTATGTAGCTGTTTAGTGGATATGAATAGCACTTGCAAATAACATATGTTCAATTTAGCTGTAGTTATGTAAATGGAAAATAGAAAATTTGAAAATATTGGAGATAAAAAAGGATTTCATAAAGAAAAAAATTAATTGAAACTTTCCAGGGGTGTAGTTCAGAAACAAAACTTAGTAACAAAGATGCCAGCTCAAATATTTGTTGCTTTTTATGGAGTAATTTTTATTATCCCTATATGTGTTTACTCCCTGTTAAAAAGATCAGGATAATTTGCGTAATAACTAACTACGTAACTACCTTATATGGAGCAAGATGGTTTTATGTTAGGTAATAAAAGAAAAAAAAATCCTTTGCCACTGCCCCAGTGCTCTCCTCAACCCAGCCAGTCTCTGCAGGGAGCTCATTAGTAGAGGCTTTTTCATAGAATTTCAGGTAGGCTGAGTAAGTTTTTTCTTCTCTAATAGATTAATTACCTGTGAACGTTCCTTTTAACTAAAATTCTTTCGTTAGTTACTGTGAACATTTTTTTACTTTAGGATAAATTGTTTGAACTGTCATTCCCAGGACAGAGTGGAGAAGGTGGGATGAAAACACTACCTGTTCTTGCATTAATACCAATACTATGAAGAACTTCTTAAAGTGACAATGTAAATATTTGTACTTTCCAACTGTAGTTGTTTGAGAGCAGATGTATTCTTTCAGGCTTTAATTGATTCCTCAAGATGTTTGCAAAAGCAACTAAGAATTTTGTGAGAGAAACTGACAGTGGAGGTGACTTGATCCCTGTCTCCCACTTGAACGCCTCAGAGAAGCTACAGCTTTTGAGCTTAGTTACGAAGAGGAGGAAATTCTGGTGCTGGCAGAAGCCCAAGTATCATTTCTTGACAGTCACCCTGAGTGATGTGCTTATTGAAGACAAACCGATAAAACCAGGTAAAGCCATACTCGGTCAGCACTATTACTGCAGATAAAAAGAATACAAACCCTAATCTTTTTTTGTTATTATTCTCAGTCATGTTACTAGAGGGCTCCTTTCAGAGGAATGCTCTGAAGTGTTCTCCATCTGTGGAAATGAGATGAGTGCCTCTTTTCTCACTTGACTATTTATTTAACTAAAATAATAATAATAATAATAAATGTTTGCCTGTGTAGACTACTGAAATTGAGTGCTGAAACTTGTCAGTCCTGCTGTTTAATAACACTGTTGTCTGCAGTCACAGGAACTCCCATATGATATTTTTGGGTGGTTCCAGTATGTGATAGCAGTGTGAAACTGTACTGTGCTCCGGGTCAAAAAGCGGTGAATAGACAGTGTCCTGTTGGTGACAGTAGCCCAGGGGATGCTTGCACAGGCCAGGCCAGGCCAGGCAAGTTTTACCACTGCTTCCTTTCATCTTGCACAGACTGTTAAAAATGGTTGACTCTTGTACTTCTTTCTTCATCCAACTACATCATCCAGGTTTTAGGATTAACAACATGGAATCCTGTATTTCTGGACGTGTCACAATTCCATACAGGAAAATAAATAAGTCTGTAAGTTAAGATATTAGCTTGGAAGATTAGCTGATTCTGAGTCAGTTCATAGGTTTGTAGGTATATAAGATTCCGAGTTGTTTTAAAACAGTTAGATGCTTCAGTTTGTTTTCAGTGAGCTTTGGGACAGCACTGTAAGGAGATATACCAAGATAATGCCAAAATACTAACCCTATTGTACAAGTGCGTGTGCTTTGGTTTTGGTTTTTTTTGTAGCTGAAATAAGTTTCAATCCTTCTTTATAAATCTTCCATAGCATCTGAGCTCAGTATTTCAGTCACCTTATGTTTTCCTGAAATGGCAAAAATATAAAAGATAGCAGAGCGAAGATGATGAAAACATGAAGGAAGCAGAAATAAGAGTTGCAGAGCTGTAAATTTCATTATTTACCTTTCGATGCTGTTCGCTGCCTTCACTAACTTGTCATATTAAGTGTCTGTTGTTCCAGTCACTTCAGGACCATTTCAGTACTTCCCTTCACAGGTAGAAATTACTTTTATTGCTTTCCTAGTGGTTGTGGAGTCTGACTTTGCAAAATATATGGGGAAGTTTGAAGACTTCCTTCAAGGAAGTATTGAAGCATCGTTTGCAAAGATCAGCCTGGGAGCTGGAAGGAAGGGCTATGTGGAAAACCAGTCCTCATTTGGAAACCTGAGGAAGCAGGAGATTGACTTGCAGCAGCTTATGAAAGACGTCAAGGACAGGTATGTTTCTAATGTTGGCATTGTAATGGCCGGGAAGGGTTAGAGCTGAAAAGACTTGGGCCAGGTACAGTCGCTGAGCAGTCAGTTTTATAGTGTTGCTGTAGTTTGAAAATGATTTTTATTGTAAGCTCTCATATTCAGGCGATCAATCATATATACAAAACCAAAATTTTCTGTAGTTTGAAATCTTGATGATCAAACTTTTCCCTTTCATTTTAAAAACATCTCTCTGTAATTTCATCTTACATATTTGCATGAATACGTTACTCCCTTCTTTGTGGGACTGTAGTGAGGTAAGAGTCTGGAAAAAAATGCATTAGTGTCTGTATGTTACTGGAGCAAATGCTGTGGAAACTGAATTCAGAACTATTAATATTCTTGTAAGCAGGTTTTGTAATTGTGTATGTGTGTGTGTGTGTGTATGTGTGTGTGTGAGCAACTGTGCTAAAAAATTGGATTACTTGAAGGAATAGCAAAGGTGAGCAAGCATGGTCAACACATGTTCTACTAGTTGAACAAAATACAGATCTACTTCTCCCTGTTATATGCTGTGTTAACAGAAGGGAACCATATTCTGTATTTTTCAAGATACACAACACTTCCTCACTTTCTGTCCTACTCTGAAATTGGATTTATTTAATGTTGCAATAAGACAGTTTTGGGCCAAAGTCTACTTGGCAACCAGCTGACAAGTCAGGGATCTACTCTGTATTGCAGGTCCTGACTCCTGGGAGATGAGGGTGGTTTGGTTTTGACAGCATTGTACTCTAGATCTGCAGCAGGGGGTGTAATGCAATTTAACAACCTTTGCTGATGCTCTGAAGATACAGATGATAGCTTTTTGTTATCAGTGCAGAAGTTGTCAGAAGCAGTGTAAATTTGCTTTAGATACACTGATGTTCTAGAAATAATCCTCCATTTTCATGGGAACAAATGGCTGGTGTTCTTTTTATTATGAGCATTCACAAGGCAACAGATTTATTCTAATAAGGCACCTTGCTCTCTTTGTGCTAAATGCCTTATTAAAAGCAGAAAATACTGGGCTAAATGTGTGTACCAAGTCTGTAAAATTAATATGCATCTAATATCAGGAAAATAGTGTCAGTCAAGATTGTTTCTAGCACTAGAAAAAGTCCTACAGAGAAAGAAACTAGAGCAACTTTGATTCAGATCAATAAGCAGATTCACACAGAGAATCCTCCCGTAGCGAAGCAGCACATCTTGGGGTTGTAATCCTGAGTGTAACTAAATACTCAGAAATATGTTATCTTCTTTTGAGTAAATGAGTAGCTCTACACCAATCTATATGTAACTGTAAATAAGGCTGATGTGTGTGCCACTTCATGTAAAGAGCTAGTTCTCAATTCATAGACAAGATGCTCATAGCTTATTAAAGCTTATGATGCGCAGTGTATAACTGATATCAAGTCAGTCTGCCTTCTGCCAGGTCACTGAAAATGATGATGATAGCAGAATTCAGGGGTTTTTTTTTTCTTCAGCGTAATGCAGAGGCTCACTGGAAATGGTGGCAGTGCGTTATAGGTTAAATTCTGCTTACTTGTTCATAAATATTCTATGATTTGTGATTGATTGTGTCCAAGCTTCAAGCTTGCATCTCATTCATGGAGCTTTTTGTGGAATTTGGGAATGCTGGTGCCTACAGGTTAGTGATTTTTGGATGCAAAACATTAATGGCAGTAAGAGGATGTTTACCTGTCAGTCCTTGTGAAATGAGCATCAGCAAAGTGTTCTTGATGTCATTAAATGACACATGGTGCTTATGCTTGATCAATTATTGCTTTATTGTTTGATCAATCATTGCTTTATTTATTATTTCTACATATATAGCCTAATCAAGTTGCATTTTAAATATGTTCTTGTATTAGGCTGATTAAGTCAAGGTTGCAGATAAATAGCAGAAAACTCTAAAAAGTCAAATCCATTATGCCTTTTAAACTGTCATGTGAGTCTTCAGAGTTCAGCAAGCTGGAAGTGCTAGTGGCAGCTAATCGGTTTCCTGTCACTTCTTAGGTGAACCTTCTGAAGGAGAATCCTACTGATCTTTTAATTAGATCCCAGATGCTGCAATGGCTCCTTTTTTTGAAAAGGGATGACAACTGAAGGATGTGGGATGAGATCCTTCCTGGTTTGCAGAAGCAGTGACGTTGTAAACACAGAACATATAATATGCAATATTAAAATAAAGTTAAGCAATATTTGGCATATTTCATTTTACATTAGTCTTGGTTTTGTATTACATCATGCTTGCTAGTTCACACAGTACTGTAACATACTGATTTTGGGTCAGAATCCTGTGCCTTTAACTTAGTTGGATTGCTGTGGATTTAAGAGTATATTCCATCTTCTATTTTAAGGCATTCAATACTGTCTGCCATAAGATCCTCATAGAGAAGTTGATGAAATATGGGCTGTAGAAGCAGACAGTAAGGTGGATTGAAAACTGGCTGAAGGGCTGGACTCAGAATGTGTTGATCAGTGGTACAAAGTCTAGTTGGAGACCAGTGACTAATTATGTACCCCAGGGGACAATGCTACATGGAGTCCTGTTGAACACCTTCATTAATCATCTGCGTGATGGAGTCAGTAAGTGTATCCTCAGCAAGTTTGCTAATGACACAAAGCTGGGAGGAGTAGCTGATAACACCCGGAGGGTCATGCTGCCATGCACAGGGACCTGGACAGGCTGGTCTGGTGGGAAGCTCATGCAGTTCAAGGAAGGGAAGTGCAAAGTGCTGCACATGGCACAACCCCAGGTGACAGTACATGCTGGGGGCTGACCAGTTGGAAAGCAGATTTGCAGAAAAGATCCTGGGGATCCTGGTGGACATCAAGTTGGATATGAGCCAGCAATGTGTGCCTGCTGCAAAGAAAGCCAGTGGTATCCTGGACTGCATGAGGGGGAGGTGATCCTTCTCCTCTGCTCAGCACTGTTGAGGCCAAACCTGGAGTACTGTGTACAGTTTCCTACTACGAGGGAGAGATGGACATACTGGAGAGAGTTCATTGAAGGGCCACTATGGCTGGAGCACCTCACATTTGTAGAAAGGCTGAGAGAGATGGGACTGCTTAGCTTGGAGAAGAGGAGGCTCGGGCTAGGAGAGAATCTTATTAATGTATATAAATACCTGAAGGACAGAGTCAGGCTCTTTTCAGTGGTGCCCAGAGACTGAACAGGAGGCATTAGGCACAATCTGAAACACAGGAGGCTCTGTCTGAACATCAGGAAAGACTTTTTCACTGTGAGGGTAACTGAGGATTGGCACAGGTTGCCCAGGGAGGCTGTGGAGTTTCCCTCCTTGGAGACATGATCCTGGGCAGACTGCTTTAGGTGGCCCTGCATAAGCAGGAGGTTGGACCAGACCAACCTCAACCATTCTGTATTCTTCCCTCCAGTAAAAAGGATTATTAGGAGGTTATAATCTCTGTAGTTCTCATGGATTAACAAATTTGCTTGTTTGCTTTTACCATTTCACTAAAAGTCGTGTGAGGTGATTGAAAGAGAAGTTCTGAGATGACAGTGACGGCAGAAATAGGACCAAGTGGCAGCAGCCAGTCACTTCACATCAGCTGCAGAAAAAATTGCCTGTCACTCTTTCATCATACCACGTGAATGATTCCTAACTCTGTGATTAGCGTATTAGGAAAACAGTATGTTATTAGCAACATACTCTAGCATAGTTGAAAGATACTTTTACACTATTGCATATTGCACTATACTGAAATCAGTGAAAGTGCATATTATTGTCCACACTGAGACGAAAATAAGTGCCTGTTCTTAATCTGAGTACCATGGAGATTCAGACCATTTTGTTATTTATTAAACTTCTTTGAGCATTTATGAATATGGTGAGAAAATCATTCACCAAAGGTGCTACATGGTAATATGAAGTCACAGAATGTTATGAGACAGGATTGAATAAAAGCAATTGTGTGTGTCTGTGATTTAAAACATAAGGAGCATGCCTTATAAGGATAAAGGAGAAATAATAAGGAGAAAATAGAGGAACTACCTGTCTCTTGCAGTCTGAGAAGTCTCTGGTATTCTTGAGGAAGATGTTCTGTGAAGTAATTGTCAGGTTATTCTGTAGGGAAAATACTGAAATGCTGTCAATAAGCTGACTATTGCAGGTGCTGTGTTCTGTAAGAAGTAGGTCAGAGAGATTATATTTGAAATGGATTAACAAAATAAATATTATGCCATCTGTGTTTGGCAGAAAGTGGCAGACCGAGGTCTGGTGGATTTTACTCCATGGCATTCATCAAGATGTCTCTACTAGAGCAGGATCAAAGCTGGCTGAAGGCTCTCGCTGTGCAACAAGCAGCATTTGTAGGGAAGACATCAGACATTATTGCACATTATAAATGCAGTGGAGGCTGTGAGTGTGGGCTGCCCGTGTCTCGAGTTAGGAAAGGAGGTGTGCTGCAGTGACATTGCCCAGTGCAGGACTGAAAAGGTTTTCACTCATGGGTAGTTTGGACTAGTGAAAATCTGTGCAGGCAAGCAGCAGTGCTGAGTCCAATGTGAGGACAGAGAGTGCTCACAGCAGTAACCATTCTTGGTATTTGTTGTAAACTGGCAAGCTTCTTGCTTTGAAGATTCCTGGGTGGGTTACTGAGAAGACTGGGCAGGATTTGATGGAAAAATGGTCCTAAGGCCTGTCCTTTTTGGACAATTCGATCAAATTCTGTGCCTAAAGGAAAGACCCTCAGTCTCAGCAGTGGGGTTTGGACCAGGCACCTGCTCTCTGCTTTAACTGTGAGTCTGCTATATTGCCAAGTATTGTCTGTTTTCTCTTATCTTCATTTGGTTTCCGCATTTCTCCCTTCTTTTCTGCCTTCAGTATGCAGAAAATTGCCTTTGTGCTTCTGTTTTCCACTACTTTTCTCACGCAAGAAGAAAAAAGTTGAATGAGGGTGAAGGAAGTCTTTGCATTGTAGGAGAATGAAAGTGTTTAATCCAGTTAAATGGGGACTGAGACCAAAACTCAAAGAGGTTATTTTCTGTACATGTTTGACCTATAGAGCTTCCAGCATGGTAAATCGTTGACCCCAGGAAGGTTATTTAAGCAGAACAAACAAACAAGCAAAACGCTATAATCCTTTTAAATGATCTTTATTTATACAGGCTCGTACTCTGTGTGTTGATAATGGGACTTAGCAAACCAAAATTTCATTGTATTTTATACAGTGTTACTTTATAGTGCTTCAGATCAGGAGTACAGTGATGTGGGACAGGTGGCACAGGGTTGGTGAGGGCTCCTGTGCAATAGATAGTGGAAGAGACGGTAAGAGCGATGGTTTTAGAACAGAAATAAAAGCTCTAAAACATGACCTGTAACATAATAAAATGAAATGCAATTCATATACCTGCATGCATGTATAACTCATCTTGTATTATTCGGTGTTATGCTAGCAAGTAAGTTGAGCTCTTGCAAAAATACAGTTACAGATTGTGGCCATTGCCCTGCAATACTTGAAGCCCTGCTCTGATTGTCAAACTTTAACCCTGTTGCTTTTTGCTCTTGATGACTGCTTTCAATGATAATTTAGATAAGCTGGGTATTTGCTTACCTCATGTCATCTCCTGCTTGAGTCACTGAGAAGAACAGAATGTTTTGTCTTCAACAGGCTGTGCCCCAGTAGTAACTCATGATGTGTCCACACACAACCCTAGGGTCTGTTTTATGATAGAAAATCTAGAGGAGAACATTTAACTGTGCTGCCCTAGAACAAAAGGTTTTTGTACCTGTGGGTAAGGGTATGCGTTTTAAAGCTCTGGATTCAGTAGACACTAAACTTTCTGGGCAGAGGAGAGCATTTCTGACAGCTTTGCAATTGAACACAGCCCACTGAAGTCACTCAAACCTTGGGACTGAGGCAGTGGCCATGTGTCTGCCACACATGCAGCTCTGTGTGGAGGACCCCAGTCACCTTTGAGGTGAGAGTGCTGCATCAGGGGCCAGGCAGTGACCTCTGTGCCCTTGTGTGTTGCTGTTGCTCTTTAGCCTCCAGTGCTGCAGCAGCTCCTCCAGCACTGTCTCCTAAATTTGTTCACTGTGCCTCTTTGCATGTTAACTTGTGTCTTCTGACTCTTCCACTCTGCCACACTCCTGTTAGTTCTGCATCTGGACCTCAGAGCCAGGAGTGTGACAGGGTCTGAGCCAGTCCTGCCTCAGGCAGAATACTGTAGAAGCAGATGGAAGAAAAAGTCTCTTGAATTATTTTGTAACTCATTTGTATAGAGTTAGGTCATGCTTCTTTTATTGACATTCATTCAGAAATAGCAAGTCTCTATTTAATCTGTATTTTTCTACCTTACATTGTTTGGTTGTTTTTTTTTTTTCCTCTAAATATTAGGGATATCCAGCAAGTTTGTCATCCTCTAAAACCAGCCAAAAATATACATGAAAAAAAACCCAGCCAAATTACTTTTATGCTTTTTCATTGTATTTTTCCCCTTGTGGCTTCCTAGGTCAAATGTTAGAATTGCAAGGTCTTAGTGCATTAATTTGTGTTTTTGAGATGCTTAGCACACCACTTCAGAAACATAAATAATTATTGTGAAGTATATGATAGGCTTGATGGCTTGATATTGTGATAACTAATGGCTCTGGTTTGGCAGACACTTCTGAGAGCAGTGATGTTTGTGATTGCTTGACATTTCTTCAATCTTTGCTTAATCCAAAGATTCATTGCATTCCAAGCATAAAGCGTGGCTTTGCACCAAAAGAAAAGAAGAGTTATATTAATAATCTGAGGAATGTTTGGGGTGCTTTTCTAGTGGCTGCTGCACTGCTTCAGAGGTATTTTCTTTCCCTTGTTTAAACAATCAACTTTAAGGTTTTCAGACAGTTCATTCCAACTGATTGAACTTTTATATAAGCATGTAACTCTCCAAAGATCAAAAATTGCCTGAGGATATTTTTAATTCAATAAAAACCCAAGCTGACTTCAGACTTACACAGACTGCATAAATTCCAAACTCCAGAATCTAATAAATCTAAAACTTTTTAATTAAAAGTGGAAATATCTCGATTTAGATGAAGTGGAGTCAGACATGTCTTTCTGTCACATTTTTGGGGAATTGCCATTTAGCTCCACGAATAGCCATTTACAGTAAAAGGGAGGAGAAGAGACTGAATAACTTGAGCCAGGGATAGCAATCCTTTAATCTTCCAGCTGTCTTGCTGGACTTATCTGTTCACAGAAAATACGACATCTCATCTGAGGACCTCCAGTGAGTATTTTGCAAAAGTATAATATAATTGACATATTTTAATCAATTAAATGCAATTAAGAAGTTGCTTTAACTGCTACCAAAAATCTGTTAACACCCCAAAAGACAGAGGATTTTGTAACATTTTCTTAGAAAATAAACCTTCTGTGTTGTTTCTGGGAATTCACTTTCTGTCTTCTGCTCATTCTAAGAAGAGCTTAACGTTAGAACTATCTCCAGCAGCATTTAAAAACATGCTGAATTACACTGTTCAGTAGGGTGGCTTGTAAAGTTGGGGCATGGGCTAGAGATTTGAGGTCCCTCCCACAGTTAGTTTTTCTTTTGACTGTGACAGTCCTGGTCACTAATTTTGAATTTTCAGTCTATACACAGGATTTTGCAGCAGGTGTTTTTTTCAGTGATCTTCAGTTTTAAAAACCATGAAATCTTGTGTTTTCTCATCCAGCCCTTTGAAGTACTTGGTCGGTGCTAATCCCACTCAGCCCATTCAGGGTTTAAGTGAACACTGACACAGATTGTAGCAAGCAGTGAGGTTTGGCATTGAGGCAACGCTCTCCTAGTGTGGCATCCGCTGCTATGGCCGTGGTAATTTCAGAGTAGGAGAGGATTCGGTCTAGTGTCCACAAGCCTGGCTGGTTGTTTTCATATTACCCTGGAAGGTTAAAGTTGTCTCAAGTTGTGCTTTTTTGTTTGCTCAGAAAGTAGCCAGACAACTGCCATTTGCGCTCAAGAGTAAGTAATCAGGACTTCAGCATGTGTGTCGGGACTTACTGTGGAATACAGATATTTACTGCTACCAAATAACAAAAGAGGACATAATAATTTTGAGGGGACTGCTCATACAGAAACCATTGTTGTTTTTACAATAAAAACTTCTTCAAGCAATTAAGAAAATATTTTTTTTCACAATTCTAGTATTTATGTTGTTAATGGTGTCTTTTCTTTTTCAGAACAATAGATCTAAACAGTAGTTTACTGCAACAAGTAATAGAAAGAAAACGGGAAGTGCTGTGCATATTGAGAGAAAAGATAATAACAACTCAGAGGTGTACAATATTTGAACATATCCAGACAGAAGAAAAAGTCAGTGGTGTGATGGGATGCACTGCAAAAACAGTAAAGGTAAAAGTTGTTAAAAATATGCAAGGAATGGAACATTTGCAGATTATCTGAGAAGAAATTTTGGGTTCTTCAGATAGGCTTCAGAGTATTTTTTGTGCTTCCTTAACATGTTGAATTTGCTGTACTGCTTAATTGTGAAACTTCAGAAAGGCAAAATATTTTTTTCTTTTGCCTTTCTGGCAAAAGATGCCATCTTTTAGTGTGAGTCTGGAATGTAGTTTCCATCAACACTATCAAATTGCAATTCAGTTTCTGTGTAGATTCCTGCCTACAGCAGAACATAAAGCAAATGTATAGCAATTCATTGAAAGTTGAATAGAAAAATGCATTGCTGAGGCAAATTTATTTGAAAAGCCAAGTAATCATTCCTCACAAATGGTTGCAGTGTCTACTGAGTTTTCATATTTATTGGGAAGCTATTTGGTTTCGATCATGGGACTGGAGATTAACTGCATTATGAGGATATCTGAAAAATTGCCTATGAATTGAGAAGGAATTACCAAAGCCAAAACATATGCTTATTCATTTTAAGGTTTTTTTTTAATGGTAGAGATGAATCACTTCTGTGTACAGGGTGTTTCCAGTAGCAGAAATCCGGGAGTTGCAGGACAACCACCCTCTGTGCAAGTGCCACCTTCTGGGTAACAGTCTCCAGCTGGGCGAAAGATATGTCACGATAGAATTGGGCAGCGCAGGATACTGAAGTGGGTGCCCATTTCCTAGTGACATGGTGTTTTATGTGTGGCAAAAGCTGCACCTGGAACTCAACTTCATGTTGAGACAGGGTAGCTAAGAGTTTGAGAGCTGCTCTCGGCATTGTGCTGTCCCTCGCTCTTCATCTACTTCCTTTTGCAGATGTCAACTGTTACATGCTTAAGTTAGACATCACAGAGAATAAAGCACATTCTTTCTCTGTATTTTTCACCTTAGTTATGGGTTTAAGCTATGCAATAGCTGAATCAGATAAATGGTGAATAAATCTGTCTTCTAGGTTTCAGTAAGTGAAAACGGAAGTATGGTGAAGGATTCTAGTGTGATTCTTGAAATTCCTCCTGCAACCACTATTGCCTATGGTGTCATTGAACTGTTTATAAAGCACAATGGCAAGTTTGGTAAGTAAAAGGCTCATTTTCTGTGGCACCCAGTTCAGCTGTGCACAAAGCTGTCCGTTGGGCAATGATTTTTGCATTTCCCTGTGCATGAAGGTGATGATGTTGTATGGTCTCTTTTGCCTTGATAATTATTTGTGCTGGAAATGCTGCACTTCTGATTTAGTAATGCTTTTTTACTTGCTTGAATACATTTTAAACTCAGAATTACTTAGGTTTCAGAGGAAGAGGTCATCTAGCTAGAGCCCCAGCCAAGGCAGGGCCAGCTTTTGAACTTAGATCTAAATTCAGATTTAGATCAGATTGCTTGTCTATTCTAAAGTTTTGATTATCTCTGGAAACAGAGATTCCATCACTCCTCTGGGCAGCCTGTTATCATGTGTGACCACCATCATGGTGACGGTTTTTTGTCCTTAATATCTAATGAGAATGTCCCTTTCTTTAATTTGTGTCTCTTGCCTTTTGTCCTGTCATCATACAGAAGAATCTGGCTCTGTCTTCTCTTCACGCTTCCATTGGGTAGTTATAGATAGCAGTAAGGTTCTCCCTTAGCAGTGCCTTCTCCAGGCTGGCCAAACCCAGTCTCTCAGCCTCTCCTCATCTCTGATGTTCTCCAACCCCCAGTGATCTTGGTGGCTGTTTGCCACATTGCTCCATTATGTGCATGTGGGGCTTGTACTGGAGAGTCCAAAACTGGGCACAACACTGAATACAGTCTCCCAAATTGAAAATCAGTTTCCTCAATCTGCTAGCTACACTCTAGTCGGTACAGCCCAGTATGCAGAAAACTTCGGTAACTGCAGGGGCACACTGCTTATCCTCTCAAATTTGTTGTCCTGGTCTTTTTCTGCAATTTTGCTTCTAACTAGCTGCCCCTTGGCTTGTACTGTTCCCTTCACCTGTTGGCAGGAGAGTGACCTGAATGTAAATCAAGGGCCAACCAGGAATGTTTAGACAACAGTCGTGTTAAGAAAAGAATCATTCATACAGGACTGGAATTTAAACTTTTCTAACTTACACTTTCATATACAGATTGCCCTCAGAATGTTTGCAGAAATGTCCTTGTCATGTTTTCTGGTCATGCTTTACTTATGTCAGG
This sequence comes from Pipra filicauda, assembly GCF_003945595.2. Lineage (NCBI taxonomy): Eukaryota > Metazoa > Chordata > Aves > Passeriformes > Pipridae > Pipra > Pipra filicauda. The sequence goes on from NW_024105075.1 coordinate 1,072,961, forward strand.
TCGAATAATTTTCAGGGTAAAAAAAATGTTGAAATTGGCTTTGGGGGGATGTAACTTTGCTCTGCAGAATCACTTGGGTTTTTCTTTCTTGTCTGTCCTCATTTAAACTCCCTGACCTAAAGGAGGTTTCAGGGGATTTTATGTGAGAAGAAAAGAAATCAGATGGACTGGGTAGAGCTGGAAGTAGGGAAGGACTCATGTGGAGAGAAACAGGAGATACGTTGAAGAAATAATTGAAGTACAGTTGAGATTTGAATCCAGGATGCACTTTATTTGGATAAGAAATGCAGAAGATAATTCTGCATCATTCTCCTTCAAGTGACTTCTGATTTTAAGGAAGTCTATAGGCTCAGGAATAGAAGTAAATATTATGTAACCTGTAAAAAGTTTCTGAAATGTGGAATTGCTCTGACGTAGACTGAACGCAGAGATAGTGGCAAAGGACATTGACTTCATGGTTATAATAGAACTGTAATTTAGAGTAATGAGGTGCAGTTAAGGCTGTCTGACTACATAGGTGTGTAGCTGATAACCTACTTAAGTGATTTCCAGATGAAATTCCTGTGTCCTGCTGGCTGATGATACATGGGTCTTGTTAATGATCTGTATTTCTCTGCTCTTTTTCCACTTCTGCTTCTTTTCCCACTCTTTTTTTCATATTTAATGTTAATATCTTTCAAGCTCCAAAACCAGCACAGCTTGTTTCATATTTTATCTCAAACAACCTATGTCTTGCCTCTTCTTTTTTAATTTGAGCTATTTTCCCTTGCCTGACTATCACTGAGAAGGTAAAGGGTAGGAATTAACAACAAAATTAAGGATTTGCCAGCAAGAATAAGTCTGGTGGAGCCTAAACTTCAGCTTGCTAATGTCTAAGCAGCAGTGATCAGTGTCTGTTTATGGAAATAGAAATGGCCTTTAAAGTTAAATCCAGGGCCTAATGTAGTCCTTCCTCATGAGACTGAAAGTGACCCGTAGCAGGTGTAACCTAGTGGGATTCTCTTCAGAGATAATTACGGAATAGGGTGCATATAAACTTTTTACTGTCTGTTTTTCTATGCCAGTGGCAGTGCTTGAGTTATTGTTAGGAAGAATGTTATATAAATTTTCCTTAAAATGTTCTGGCTGATGTGACGGAACATGCTTGGACATTTTTATATGTAAAACGTGTGGCTTGCTTCCTCTTAAGTATCTGTAAATTGAACCGTCCTAATCTTTTCCACCTTTTCACACAAAGGAGTCTCTTTAATTGCTTTCATTGATCATCTCTGGTTTTCGTGCATTTTTGTTAACATTTCTGAATAACTAACAAGTTCTAACTGCACTGTTGGAGGTTTGTCATTGATTAATGTGATAGCATTCAATAGAGAATTCATTAACAGTCCTATTAATACAAAATTTTGAGTCCTGTGTTTTCCTCTGAATCGAGTCCCATTACAAGAGTTAACAGCAGGGTCTGTATCTCTTAACACACAGCATCATCTGAGAAGTTTGATTTCCCTTATTAGCATCATTCTGCCTCAGGAGGGGAGTCAGTTTGTCAGCACTGTCCTCCTCCTCAGGGTTCATGTGAAAGCCTTGTTATTATCAAGGAAAGTAACATGAGCGAGTTGGCCTGATGGTGCCTCAGCTGCTGTCCAGAGTCTTGATGCTTTGGGAAGTTCTTAGCTTGTGTTAATCACTTTCTGCTTCTCTGTAACTTGCTCTTCTCTGCAAAGGGTTATGCAAGCATAAAGGTCTGTCTTCTTTCTTCCTCTGTGGCAGAGATTTCTTTGTCTGCTTTCCCTTTGAAAAAGCTTTTTGCTGATGGAGTGCTCTCCATGCTTTCTCATCTGCTTTGAATGTCCTTAATTTAGTGAGACAGAGTCTTACAACTGCAGGAGGGTTATATTTAGGTTTTGTGCCTGGTACACGTGAGCACTGTACTTGATTAGTTACATTTTTTTCCCTCTTTGCTGTCAGGTATTATTTTAAAATTGAGTTTCTCTTGCTAACCTGCCTGTGTTCTCCTCAGACCTCCTGCAGTGTCCCAGGGGAACAGATTCAGATCTTGCATTTGAGCCAATAAAAGATGATCAGAATATGCATAGAGCTTTGATTGTATTCTGCATCTTTGGGGCACAATGCTGGACACATGAGCACAGAACTTGATACTCCGGCTTTCTCAGCATATTACAGAGGCTTCCCGTACCTTGCAGGAGTCCCTTAAGCTGAGGGCACTGGGGTGGCAGGAAGAGGGCAGTCCTGGTTGGGTGAGGTCAGTCAGTGCTTGTCACAAAGATGAGGCAGAAAGGATAATCCAGCCAGGACACGTTATTTCCTCCATGAAGTTACTGCAAAGAGACAGTATTTTGCAGTGACTCTGGGAACATGCCCAGGTGATGTCCTTTCGAGACTCTCTATTTTCCACTCATCTGGAGAACTTGAGGATGGACCTGTGGCTTAGCTGAGAAAGAAGTGTCTTGTCAGTGCCATGACCAAAAGAAGCTCTGTGAAGGACTCTCAAGAGTTCTTACGAGTCTCAGAGAGTGCTGTCATGTGTCTCCATCATGAGTGGATCAGCAGCCTGCATTCCAGCACCAGGGCTGCAGCAATGCTCCATAATTCACATGTATAGCAACAGCTGGCATTCTTTCCATCTGGAAGAGACGAGACATGGAGAAATCACATGCAAGAACACTAGAAAATACAAGCTAGCATCTTATTTAGTAATTGCTTGTGTATTTTATTAATTATTGTTTTTAATTGAATTTCTAATTACAGAGTTCTGTCTGCTAGATGAACAGCAAGGAGGTTTTGAAAAAGAAAGCACAGAAGGCTCGACTTATCCCCATTCAGCTCTGTTCAGAGATGCTTCATTTCTCTATCAGCCAGATGCTGTTGATAATGAGATGTACTCTGGGGCTAAAAACCTCGTTCCCGGTGATGCTTCTATAAGTGTATTGAAACAAGGTATTACCAGAAATGATTACATTACAGTGAATTAAGCAACATGATAGGGAGAAATAATCTAGTACAATAGTACATAAGAAATCTCGTTAGTTCATTTTAATAACTCTTATCAGGAACTCTTGGGGAATGCACTGAAAGGATATAAAAAATTAGTTCTGCAATAGGTATACGCAGTGGACTGTTCCTTAGGAGCATCCTGAATCCATTTGTCGTAAATATGATCTTACAAAGTCAGGTGTTTATGTCAGCTCTGTTACATTCCAGATAACCTCTATAAGATTAGTGATGATTTATGCTTTCATTCATAAAGGGTCACTGAAAATACTTTTTCATATTTGAAAAATACTCTCTGTAAATACTCTCTGTAATAGTTAGAGGTTAAGTCTCAAAATTACAAAGACTTAGCCTCGTTATTTTCAGAGAAGCTTTATAACTGACAAAATTAAAACAGGGCCAGGTACAAGTTGTTTGTTGTAGGACTGTGGAAAGAAGGGGCAGGATTGTTACTGGAGGAAAGAAAAAAGGGAAAACCAATCAAGGCCTCAGAACACAGTTTGCTTTTCATCAGTTCTTGGTAGAGTTCTTACAGCTGGTTCTACTGATGAACATCACTTCTGTTATCTATAAATTTCACCCTTTGTTAATGGTTGTTCAGTAGACTGTGGCCAGAATAGATATTTGTTGTCCCTGTGTAAATTCTGTCATTCTCCTATGTAGACTTGCTTGAAAGGAATAACTGTCTCCATGTGTATATAAAACCCACTTACTTATAAAAGAATGGTATGCCACAGTTCTGTGTTTTGTTTTAGCTTGACATACCTTTGTGCCCTTCTTGCTTAAAAGGCTTGGAGATTTCTTTTAATTAATTAACCTGCACAGTCTCTTGGGGGGAAAAAAAACTAAAAAAAATTTGTTTTTGCTAAGGAGTTTGAAAGTAGGTTTCCTTCTCTGTTATTTGTATAGACAGTCAATTGCATCAGATAAAAAAATATCTGCCTGTGGCTGGGCTTTTTTTTTCCCCAGTGAAGTAACTTTTTAGATATAAAGGACATCTTTTAAAGAGAGCGTGTTTTTGACTGGACTGACATGAAGGAAAATTTCTTTTAAACAAGGTTGAGAACACTTGCATGCCTATATTTTTGGAATGTGAGAAAAAACATTCCAACCTTCCAGCTGGCATTATTGATTTGAAAACTTATTTTCTTTTAGCAAAGTGGTAATTTGATGTCACAAAGTATTTAGTTACATGATCATAGTTGAACTGTAGTGAAAGAAGTGCAGTGCACTTCTTGTACTTCTATTGTATGTACTGTAATGGGTTCGGAATTTCAATTAAGAAGGCATTTTTGTCCTGACTCTTTTAATAATAATTAGGTCAGGGGTGAAGGGCTGTAATTCTTTCTTTCACGTGATGAAATACGAGGACAACAATGTAGGATACTAATAAATCTCTGTGTGGACTTACACCATTGACTTTGTAATTCATGCTAACCACAGATCAGAAGTAAATTTATGAGCAGAACTCATCATTCTGCTGTATAAATGTACATATTTTGGAGATAAATTTCAAGTGAGAAACTTAAGATGTGATTAGTTTGGTTAGCATTTAAATACTGATTTTAAAATATTGAAAATACTGAACACCAAACGGTGATCCTTGGTAGCTGTTCTTCTTTCTTAGCGTTTTCATTAAGGCTTCATTGGCTCCTTAGGAACTATAATCACATCTGTTTCAGCCTTGCATTATAACTTGTGCTTGTGGAAATCAGGTAGTCAGGGTGTGGTGATAAATGGACTTATGAAACACATAGCAAAAATGTTAACTGTTTTTACTGGCATTTGTGTAGAAGTACTTAGTTTTACTTTTTACTGCTTTCTCGGGAAAGATTTGTCACAGTTGAAGACTCAGTTCCAGCCCTTTGTGAAGCTTCCAGAAGACAAGCAAAGAGCTTTATATAAAACCCTTTGTGAACTCTTGCTCCATGAAGAAATGGTGACTGCCCTGGGGGATGTGGTAAGATGAAGAAACTTTGGCTTGCTTCCTAAAAGTAATTTCAGAATAGCATGAACATTCTCTTTTGCTTGAATTTTTCTCTTTTCAAGAAATTTTGCTTATTCTTTTGCTTTCAGTGTGATGATATCTGCACAGGAGACGAGCCAGATCTGGAGGAGTTAAAACTTACACAACAAAGAGACCTCCTTGACTTCTTGCAGCTCTTAGGGTGCAGTTTACAGAGTGAGCTGTTGTTGCAGAAATATCAGCCTCAGGATGAAGAACTTTTCTCAGCTGCACACCTTCTCATCAGTGCTATCTCTGGTACGTTGTTAAGAGCCCTTTTTTTTTAATTTGATTTTCCTTTTAGAAGCTCCCTCCATGCTAAAGCATTTATGGCTCTCTTTGAGCAGTTGGTGGCTGAGTGAACATAAATTGTTCTGTTCCTTTTTTATGAGTTTGGTATACTATGCTTAGCATTCCTGCCTGTGAATTAAATTCAGCCCTCAATCACCAACAGATTTTGCGTGTAAAATACACATTCCCTCAAGACTGCTCGACTCTGCTTCTGCTGAGTGTGGGCATTTGCAGTTTGGCAAGCTAATTTCTGTACTTATTGCATGCCAGAGTTCTTCCCGCCTAAGTGCTGAGAATTACAAACTAGGTGATGTCTCCTGTAGAACAGCGGATATTGTTGAGGTGCAAACTAAATTTAGCAAAAATGAGTTTAACATAGAGACACTGCAATTAGAAGGTTGTTTTGCAGCTACTGAAATGGGAGATTAAACATAAATGTCAAACAAATGCCATCCTCACAATCTAGTTGGCATCAGAGTGTTAATTAAAAGCTACCTGCAAAGTCCACGACTTTGCCAGACTTCCCTGGCTTTTTTCTCTTCTCTCTCATATGTAAAGAATTTCCTGACATTAAGGTAACGAAGGGAAGTCCAGTGTAGATGTGGCACTGTGCAGCAAAATGTCAGTGTGCATCCATATACACACTGTACCCAGCTAGGATAGTTTAACTCATTTGTGGAGACAGAAAAGAAATAGAAAACAGAAACCTGCTGATGCAGTTAACTGAGTGTGTTGCATTATCACCTGACTTTGGACATAATGTCTGCTGCTAAAGTCCAGGCATAAGTGTAGCCAGATTAAGATTCAAAAGCTGTATTATCTCTGTTGCCTGTTAGGAATTACAGCCTTTTTGTTACAGAGTTGAAGGGCACCACAGGGATCATTTACTCCATCTCCCAGCCCGAAGGCAGTCTCAGCTGTGTCATTTCCTCTCAGATTGTGGTTTGCAGAAGTCAGTAGCTCGTATAAATTTTGAGAGTGTAGGTTCTTGATTTATTCAAGGCCTAAGTCATTTATTCAGCCTGTAGATGTGGGGTGAAACACTGGGGAGATACGTAGGGAGGAGAGAAGGATGATGGGAAGGAAATCCCCTTTTCTACTAGTGCCTTTTCTCAAGGGCAGAGGTAATCAGACCCATTGCCCATCCCATTTTATTCTTCAGGCAGGAAAGGGTTGGATCAGCCTTTTCCAAACATCCAGCTAAGGAGAATCCCATAGCAGAACTCCTTGTTAAAGGCCCCCTTCCAGCAGCCAGCCTCGTGCAGCCTTCATTGGAAACAATCTTTCCCTAATGCTTCCTTCGCAGAGCTGTCTGATTACACTCTGGTCCTGCTGCGTGCCTGCTGTGATCTTCAGGTTGTTCCAGCACTGTGTTGTTTGGTGAGTAATGGAGAAGTGGCTGTGTGGCATGTGGGCCCAGCAGCAGGAATGACCATGTCATTGTCCTCACCATGTTTCTCACCCAATAAAGGAGATGTCAGGCTCCAGTGCGAATTTCAGCCGTAGGCAGAGCTTAGCCAAGGTCAGTCTGACGGTGGCAAATGAAGTACATAATTTACTGCAGGTGGATACCTAACTTCTAAACATTTCTGTATTTGGGAGGTTTCGTGGGTTGTGAGCAAAAGAAAATTGTAACTTAAGCTTGAATTTTAGTTTACTAATAGTCTCACTGTTTTAAAGGCTCAGTAACAGTAATCACCTCCCTTGGGAAAGAAATTCTCCTTTGACAGCAGCAGTGCTTGAGCCATGGCAAACTCTGAAGTCCCAAAACTCTGAGGCCATTTATTGAAACTGCTGAAGGAATGGTGCAGGGCATTAGAGGGATGGAGTGCCTCACCTATGAGGAAAGGCTAAGGGAATTGGGTTTATTCAGCCTGGAGAGGAGAAGACTTTGGGGTGACCTAATTGCAGCTTCCAGTACCTGAAGGGAGCGTACAAAAAAGCTGGAGAGAGACTTTTTACAATAACTCGTAGTGACAGGACAAGGAGGAATGGAGTCAAACTGAAAGAGGGTAGGTTTAAATCAAGGTGCTCGTAAGAAATTCTTTACTGTGAGGGTGGTGAGGTTGCTCAGAGAAATTGTGGATGGCCCATCCCTGGAAGTGTTTAAGGCCAGATTGGATGGGGCTTTGAATAACCTGGTCTAGTGAAAAGTGTCCCTGCCCATGGCAGCAGGGGGATGGAACTAGCTGATCTTTAAGGTCCCTTCCAACCCAAAACATTCTATGTTTTTCTCATTTTTTGATTTTTTTAAGCTCACTTACAAATACAATAGTAAAATCCTTTAAATATGTAGGGGCAAGAGGAGTGATACTGTTTGCTCAGAGTGAGAGTTAAATGTGATTTGTAGTGAGAGAAGTTGAAGTAGGGGAACAGATGGACAGTAGGGAGGGATATTTCTCCTTAAAGGATGCCATAGAGCTTTGGTTCTGGATCAGTAAGCCCAATAGTAAAGGGAATCTTGCCCTTTTGCTGCTGCCTTGTAAGCTCTACAGTGGTTTTGTATGAAAGAACTGAGCTGTGCAATGGCAGGAATAGCACTGCTTGGAAAATGTTTTCATGTCTTTTATCTTTTGCTCTCATAAATACAGCCTGATGTTGCTTCAGCCGATGGCAGTGTGGCGCTGAGCAGTCCTTTGGTGGCCACTCTCACTGACAGGAGAAGATTTGATGTTGTGAAAAGGCTGTTTGCTTCATCAAACATTGATTTGGAAATGACAGAGTCTTCTGTAAAAGCTGTAACTATGAAAGAACCTCGATTCTTCCCACTCGTTCTTTATGTTGCGCTGTGTGGGCTTCATGCTTTAGGTGGGAATGTATAGGAGCTTTACTGAGTATCCAGTTTTTGCTCTAGTCTGTTCTTTCTTCTATAGCTCCATAGTGTTGGTGTGTTTGGGCTAAGCAGTAGAGCTGCTCTGTTGGGTGCTTAGGGCAGCACAGCCAGGGGTTAGGGCGGTCAGGGGGCACTCGGAACACCCAGGGGTACAGGCTCTGTGCTGCCATCAGGTGTGCCACCCCTCTGCGGTTCCAGTGGAAAAAACACAAATAAAGGATGAAGGGGGGGAATTAAACAAGAGAAGTGAGGAACAGAAATTGAACAGAGCTGCTGTGGTAGTTGTCAGATCTGCAGGGCAGTAGAAACCTGATTGCTTGCATTAATATGCATGGGAGAAAACAGCAAAGTACAAACTGCTTTTTTCAAGCAAGCAGACAAGCAGGCTGTGGAAATCCAGGGTTCTGCAATGCAGCAATTGTTTTGCTCCTTTAAGACTGGATGTACAGAATCCTTCACTCTGGAGCAAGTGGAATGGAGGGCTCTCAAAGAGGTACTTGATTAGGTTGTCTTATTGTTGTTTGGCGTTTCCTGCACAATGCAGGAAATATAAAATCCTTTTTTTCAAAAACCAAGACCACCTTAGTGATTTATGCATTGGTACAGCATTTCTATTTTCTAATAAGTTTTTACTCACCTTAGCAAGCTTAAATTGCATTTGGAACTTTGAGGTGTGGCGATGCCTTTTGGTGTGTGCACATGAAGGGTCCCTGCTGCACACCACAAAAATGATCATTTCACCCATATTTTAAATGCAGATGCTTTGCTCATTTCTTTGACTAGTAGCAAAGTGTCAGTAAAGCACTCACTGCATGCTTTGAACTATTTTGCCTTTTTTTCCATCATAATTTTTTGTAATTGTGGATGGAACAGAAATGCAGCAGAGATCACTGCAAATGTGGGCTTGGGAAGACGATGTTCCAGGTAAGTGGAATATCAGTGCTTGCAGATAAGACTCTGAGATGGCTGACAAACAAGCGGGAACCTATGTGATCAGTAACCAGGCCCTGCAGTGTAGGTGGTGGATAGGAGTCTGGTTGTTTCCTGCTCTATTCCCACATGATCTTGAGCAGATTGACTAAGAAGTTATCAAAAAGTCACCGCAGTTCAGCTTTCCCTGAGGACATGGACTTTGCAGAAAAGCACCGTGGAACCTTTCCATACCCCAAGAGCCCAGGGTAGCTCTGCACGCTGCGCCGTGGGCATTTCTGCATCTCATCTGTTAAGTGAAGCTGATGGTGTTGCCTGAACCTTGCACTGGTGTAGATGGAAAGATCCTTTAGGAGGATGGAAGCATGTAACTCTGCTTCTGGAACGATGTGTGTAAATGGGCTTCTTTTGCCAATCACTACTCAAAAGTTGCCTCTGTAATTAATTTATCAAAAATTTCTCTTCAATGTTATGTCAAAAAAAGAGAACAACTTATAACATCATGAATATAATTTCTGTTGTTTTTCTTTTGGGGGTTCCCTTGGCTTTGAAAGGTGGTGCACAGATGGCAAGTGGCTGTTTGGGCATCCACACAGTGCCACTGTCCATGTGCTCTGATCTTCCTTACAGAGCTTTGGTGTGAGCCTTCTGTGCACTATATTGTGTAACTGCTTTCAGGATGTGATTTTGTATCACAGATGTAGAAGAGGGAACTTGTTTAAAGAGGTGGAAGACCCCCCAGAGGCTGGATGTTCTATGGAGACATAATTTAAAAGAAAAGGTTTTGTTTGTTTCCTGCTGTTTTGGCTTCAGATACAATTAGGCTTTTGCCTCAGCTCAACCCACTGAATGGGCAGCCTCGGACTCAGGCAACAGGACAGACACTTGGCCAACGGGAGTGTGTCCCAGGCAGCCCAGGCTTCCTGCCCGTCATGAGGGTTGCTTGGGTCTCTTGGGTCCTCACCTCATCTGCTGCTGTGCTTTTAGGATTGATCAGTGCATCTGCAGAAGTCATTGGCTGCACTTCAGCCTTGGCTTTGTCCCATTAGGTGCTCTTTGTGGAAGGGTTTCCCAGCTTTCCTCCATTTGGCAGCACTCCTGTGACCACAGAAGCACCTCTAGAACAGCAGGTAGGGTAGAATGGCCTTTTTAGAACTGGGTGAGCAGCACAACTGGGCAAAAAAAGAAACACTAAGGCAGGTTGTATGATCACCATTTTCTCTCCGGTTCCTTCTTCCATGTTCTTGAATGCAGGATTGTTACTCACGTGAATTTTAAAATTAGGTCAAACTGGAAATAAGAAGATCCAAGGGAGCAAGAGAAGCAGCCTGTCTCTCAAATAACTCCTCTCTTGCCCTTCCCTAAGCTAAGAGCATACCCTCTTCAGGGACCCAGCTGAAGCTGCACTGGCCCAAATTAATTCACAGTCCACCTCAGAAGAGCTGGATGAGCATCTACTATCTCTTGGACAAACCAGCAATTCCTTGTGACAGGCTGACCTCATACAGAAAATGCTTAGATGTGGTCTTCCCTAGGAAAGGAGTTGGTGAAAGAGCTGGAGGGGAGGGTGCTTTAGAGAAGGCTGAAGTTTGTCTCATAAAAGATTTGATTCCACATCCTGCCTTACTCCTGAAAACACCGCTTCCCTTTGCATTCCCCAGGAGGAAGGGGGAAGAATCCATACCTTTGCAATCTGGAAGGAGGTCAGCAGCCTCTTTTCAAAAAGCGTGTGCTATCTCCAGAGGCCAGCAGGCTCTGCCGTGCTGCCAGGAACCAGCACTTTCCTCCTTCAAGCTGCTCAGTCCCGAGTCCCCCGGGCTTCTGTACACTGGCTAATTACAGTGCAGGCCCCAGAGAGTGACTCCCTCAGTGCTGCAGTGCTCAGAAAACAGGGCACCCAGCTTCAGCAATGGTGACGTTCACAGGGTGGCCGAAGAGGCCCTGAGGTCTTCCTGCACATGGAACGGGGATTTGGCACATGCATGAACATGGAGCTAAATAAGACCAACTGAAAAGCTGCTTTTCTGAACGTGGAGCACTTGAGATCTGAAGATAAAAAGGCAGAGGTGCACTGACTGCTCCTTGATACCTTACGTGGCTAGAATTCAAGAGTATGACCAAAAACAATCAGGAAAAAAGCCAATTACATTTTTTCAATATTAAATCTTTATTATATACAAAAATATTTTGTTGGGAATTAACAGAATTTCATCATTTGTACATTAATATTTTTATGTTTGGCTGTGTTTATTGTGAAAATATTAGCTGTGAAAAAGACAAGGAGGGGGGGTCTTAGAAAACAAGTCACAATTTAAAAACATCCCACATGGTAGCTGACTTTATCAGTATGAAGTCACAATGCTAAGAAGTCCCATATCCTAGGCCTGCTCTACAGTACAGTATTCAAACAATTAGGTACTAAATAATTTTCAGGTTTACATTAAAAGTCTAGCTAATAGTTAACTTTTTTTTTTGTAGGAAGTTTTCAGCTAAAGAAACTAATTTTTTTACAGGAGAGCAGTTTTGAAAATTTTACAAATGTCAAATCCAGTTTAATTTAATATGCTGTAGAAATGAAAACAAACAAACAAAAACCACAAGAGCTTCCAACTGGCAAAACCAGTTGTGAGAAGAAGCAAGGTAAGGAAACACAAAGTGACAGAGTTCTAACAGACATTTAAACCCAAACACTTAACCAAGATTCTACAGTTCTTAGCCCAGTGTAGGGTGGGAGAGAGGCAAACTTTCTTGTATTTTAAAATCCACAGAGGTGGTTCCCCTCCTTATACCACAGTGCACAATTGTTACACACGGGCAATATATGATGGGGGACCAGGGGCAGGGAAGGAATGCTCAACATGCATTTTCATAGGGGGAAAAATGTATTTCAACAGTTATCTCCATATATAATTGTGTACAAGACCTAAACCAACCAAACAAAAATCAGTCAAGTTTTTCTTTGCAGCCAACAATTTGGCTGCCAGCCTGGAACTGTACAAAGCAGTGCCATTCATTTTGCACTACACTATGTATCGTGAGAGGTCAAATAACGGAGAAGTTATTGGGGTTTTGGAAGAGGCTCTGCTGTGTTTTAGGTAAATGCTGGCTCCTTGTGGAATAATACTTGGCTGAGCCATGAGGACAGCCAAAGTTGCACGGAGAAGCATTGGCATGGAGCTGCTGCTGTAAAAGGGAGAAGGCTAAATGGGAAAAAGTGTTTCCAGGACTACTTTCAACTATGTTGTCCAATGACTGCCCTAATAGCAAAAGGAACTCCATACCCAATGAAAGTAAGAAATGGTTCCAAATACTGAGAACAAAATTAATTTACTTCAAGTGTAATTTATTCCATAAAATATAAATATTGCTGAACCCCTGCTGAATAAATTCTTTTTGTAGGTGAAATTGCTTAACAGCCTTCACCAAACTGGGGTTTGTTTTTAAGCCTGTACAGGTAAATCTCAGCTGCAATACCAGCAAATGAACTCAAGAGTTCAGCAGTTGAAAATGGGACCATTTGTGGAATAGCATCCCACCATGGAGAATTCAGGTAAATTAGCAGATACTGCCTGAATTACTTGCAGTATTTACCCCTAAGTTTTACATGTATGTGTGTGAACATGAGCACACTTTTAATATGTTTGGAAGCCAACACTGCCTGTAAAATAACCCGAACTGGTTATTTTACAAGCATTTTTTACTCTATTTTTAAGTGTTTCTCTTGGGCCTAAAACCAGTAAGTTACACTAGTCCTAAATACCAATGTTTATATTGACTATTATTTCCCCTACAAGACATGAGTGGAGAATCCCAGACACTTTCCATCAGAAAGCCTGTTAAACATACCTGAAAACTGAGAAGGAGAGGCTAAAAAAAATAAAGCCGGAAAAAAAGAACAGGGGGCCAGGACTTCAGCACCGTCAGTCATGACAGTCCACCAGAGAAAGCAAATTAAAGTACATCTAAGTACAGAAACCCTTTCAATGGCCCAGGAGAGGTTCCGGGGGGCAGCTGGGAGCTGAGGGGTACTTAAGGCAAGAGGCCTAGCAGACTACAAGTCTTTGTATCCAGTAACCGCTATGTAGACATCAATAAAGTGATCTCACCACTTTTGCAAAAGTAGTATCATGAAGTTTGGCAATAACAATGTGGTAGTTGAACCCTTCGGAATATGGGTGAGGCAGGAAAGAAACCCTGCATGAAAGAAACAGTCTGTACAGATTTGCGTGACAGATGTGACAGAGCTCCAGCTGTATTTGTTTTAGAGCTGCATTTAGAGGCACAGCGAGCGAGGAACAGCATCTGCCTCAAGGTTCAGTCTGAACGGAGCAGTAAGCTAGAGGAAGCCTGGATGGGAAACCAAGGAATAGGTGAAAGAAGTTTGAATTTATGTACACAATATCAGCTCATGCATAAGGACAGGTAAGAACCCATAGTTCCTTATTTGTGGACTGCTCTGCTTGATCGTCCTCCACTGGTCCTTAAGCATACCAGATAGGCCAGCTGGGCTCAAGGGGGTACCCAGCCAAGGATTTTCTGTGTTTCAAAGAGAAAAAAAGTTTTCCTTTTTCTCAGCTGAATCACCCTTTTCAAAACAAAACCAAACCCAGATGACTTCTGAGCACTGAGCTGCAGGCAATTTGTACAGCAAGTCACTTAGGTGTGATTTTAGAAGATGCAGTGAGTACAGAGGATGGGGAAATAAATGTCACATTTTGAGCCTATCCAAGATGTGACAGTTTATATAAACACAAATTCAAAAGTGATGAGCTGATCCACCATCCTGCTTCACAAAGCTTTTGTATGACTAAGTACACAGAGCTGCCCTGATCTGAGAACACGGCACAGGTTACAGATACTGCGTTGGTAATAAATTCAATTTTCTTTGCCTACAAAGGTCTGTGATTGTGCTCCAATTTTACCTTCACTGTATATTTGCAGAACATTTTAAAAGACTTTTATAATATTCCATTATAACTATCCCACTTTCCATTATAATTATCCCACTAAACTTGAACTGCATCTTGTCACATGATGCAGAACCTAAAATAGACCTGCTAGTAACATTTAGAGACAGCAAGGTAATCACCTGGGTACACATGCACCAGGGTATTTACATGAAAGTTGAGATTGGTGCACGCTTAAGGGAATTTTTGGTGAATTCAGGGAAATAACTTACAGGTCTTGGCATACTGACTGTACTTCTATGTATAACTTTTCATTCACAGGGCAACGACAGTGTTTCTTCTATAAGTCTCTATATGTACAGAATTTTACAGCACCTCATGCACTGTCCAAAACAGATAGAAATTACAGATAAATATAGAATTTTTTAGATTGAAATATCTGTATATTTAGAAAAATATACATTAGTAAACACAATAAACCAGGTAGAGAAGTGTACCAGTTCTGAAGTCTCACATGCAGGTACATTTCTGGATTAAGTCATGGTAGCTTAGTAATGTGATAACCAACATGAGCATTTTTTGTTTTACCATCCACATACATACATATACACAGACAACTACTTGATAATTTACTTTTCTAAACTACTTAAATATTTATCTTGTGATACATACCACATATCTTAAACATTTAGCAGCATCTTCACCTCGCTCAGACACACCTATTGTAATCATTAACAGTCAATGTAAAAAGTTTTCCTGTTAGTATCTGGAAAATTAATGTTTAGTACAGAATGAGATACATGAAATCCCAGTTATTTTAACTCCTCTGAAATACTTCAAACAGCTGTTCTATGAAATGTTTTCACTTGCTCAAAATCAGCCTTTCATGGTGACTTTCTCCCCTAATTGCACAATATACAGGTCCCTGTGTAACAGCTGATCCAGCACACCCTGGCAGGTAGGGACTATCACTGCGTGGATGTCACTGAAATGGCACCAGCACTGTAAGAACCCCCAAGAATGCTTTTTTTAAAAAAAGTAACTGTCATTCTCATGCTAGTCATCCTACCAGGTAGTGACAAACTAAGCAGAATATCTGATGAAAATCTGTTTTTGCTAAAAAACAAAACCAAGACCCACCACTGCAAAAAAACAAGCCAACCTTTCTCCCTCTCTCAACATTAAACACGCCAGTATGAACCCTCAAGATTTAAAAGATGCAAGGAGTGTGGTGTTTGGGTTGTTTTCCCCCTTACAACCTGGCATGTGGACATCCAGATAAAACCTGCAGACACTTCCATACAATCATTGCCTGCAACCTAAGCAAGCCATCTTCTCTTATTGCTTAAGAATTGTACTGCTCATTGGCATCTACACTACCACCACCCAATGCTCAGCCACCAGGCTGCACTGTGCTCACTGCCTGATTTAAACACACAGTGCGAACCTGTAGCAAATGCTAAAGCTTTAGGCTTCAGCAAATATGTGGATATTTTGGAGATTGCTAACTAGGAGACTCTTTCGACAGTGTTCTCTCTGAGATGGAAGCAGAAGGAGCAGAGAGCTTATCCTGACTAAACCTTGGTGTCCATGTTTCATGTGTCTCATTTGGTTAAGTAAACTTACAGAAAAAAAAAAGATAAAAATAAGTGATGTTTGCAATATAAACTACGGTGTGTAAACTAAAGAATCTTCTCATTCCATTCATTAGGGAAGAGTGAACTCAGCCCATTTTTGGCATCATAAATAAGAGTATTTTTCTAACTCATAATGAAAAGGCATCATATCTGTCCAGACAGCACATCTTATTTACAGCATATGGAGGTCTCCTATGACACAATACACAAACACATTTCAGTCATGTTCAGCATAGAGTGCCAAAAGCAAATCATTAAAATAGCCAAGCAACGGCCCTGCTATCATTTACTGCTACATACAAAACTTGATCCATTTCTCAAAGCAGCCTCTGAGTGATAGGATCACAGAACATGTTTCCTGGGAAAGGAAACTAAGAGTCCCATGCTGGTGCCACATTTAAAAGCTCTGCCAAACTTAAACAAAATCAGAGAAAACACATCCTGAAAAGTATAGCAGTAAAACAAAGTAGTGGTACAAATTTTCCTTAGAGAATTTCAGATTCCCTCTAAAAGACTGAAATCTCAGTATTAAGAGCCACAAAGATTTCCTGTGCTATACACAAGTTTGACTGACATTTTCCACATACACTGCGATTTAAAGTCCCCTCTGCCCCTTTTTCCCCACAACAACCAACTTCATAGGCTTTGTAAAAATCATTTGTAGTATACGGGTGTTTTGAGGGATTTTTTTTAACACACTTTTCCTGTAGTGCATCAACTCCATTTTTTCTTTTCCTTGTGCACATAAAAGTCTTTTGAGAGCCCCAGGAAGCAATACTGTTTTTCAGTGTCTAAGCCTGTCTTCCTCCAGAAATAGTTCTGAGGAAGCTGCCTTTTGATAGCATTCCATGTCACACTTTGGTGTTGAGAAAGAATCCAGAAGCCAGGTGCCTGTCACCAGATGGAAGAGAAATTAAACAGATGACTTCAGTTTAGACACCTAACCCAGTACACAATGGTGAATCTGACTATATACAACAGCTGACACTATAATATAAAACATGGTCACAAAAAGAGCTCGTCTGAGCAACAAGCTGTCTTTTTGTTCTGTTCTCATTAAGCAGAAATTTACATCAGCCTAAGTTTTGATCGATGAACTTGAACCTAATACAAATTATATCAATGAGCCTACTTGAGGGGAGAACTGTCACTAAACAAAAGAAAATACATTGTAAAACAAAAAAGGTATAAACAACATTGCTTTTTAGTAGTAAGCTTCCAATTCACAAGCTATCTAATGAAAAATGCAATTAAAAACAATGTGAGAAAAAGCACAGTAATGCCATTACGCAACACTCATAAAATACAGCAGTTGATCACACACAAATATTTAAAAGATAATTTAGAACCCAGCCAGACATCACAGGAAATGAAGCCACAGATCACTATACAAATATAGAACAATGTTCTAAGAAAAGAAAATGCCTTTTTTTTTTCTTAAAGCAGTCTGTTTTCACAAGTGTGAATAAATAGTCCTAAACATTAAGTGTCACTTACAAGGCTCCACATTATCAGGTTCTCTCTCAAGCTACTTCACCTTTATTCAAATTGCACTGAATTACCTGGCATATGACTTTCTAATATCAGTACTTCAACTCTAATGGGCTAACAAACAGGTTGGCTCCCAAGAAAGCTTAATAAGCAGCTTGCAAGGTATTGCTCTATGTTAACTTAGGAGACAGATATAAGGGAACCTACATAAAAGTTACCTAAATCAAGAGATATCAAGAACTTGTGAAACATCAGGAATGCACCCACATTAAGCCAAAAGAAGCTGGAGCAATGGAGTTGTTTGTTGCTGCTTGTAATATTTATAATTCTGCTCCCATGAAATTTTGATTTTTTAAGGAATTTAAAAAAAAAGACAAAGAAATTAGTGTTCTTTCCTAATAAGAGTGATACACTTTTGATCAGTTAAACACTGACATTAACAAATTTTACAAAAATTGTTTCAAGTATCCTTTTTTTAATCACAGTGAAAATGTAAGACCAAGATGTAAATGTTGAAGTGAATGACTGAAAGTTTCTTAGATGAAAAAGGCAAAGGTACTAAATCAAAACATAGAAAAATGCTTAAACGCATTTCCTTTATGTGATATGAATAGAAAGGTTATCTGTAAAAAGTTAGAAAAATTAAAATAAATTACATATTTAAGTACACTTTCTCTTCAACATTTTTATAAAAATTCAGAACAGTGTACTTTTGAATATACACAGAGTAAAAATGCACAGGTGCTGTAGGTTATCATCGGTATCTACATGTCACATTTGCTGCTGTTGATTTTATTTGTTACTTAAGCTCCTCTCGAGACATCTCAATACACCCAGCTGATGGGGACCCACTGTGGCTCCAGCCTCAGTCTCTCAATGGCAGTCTGCAGCTTCTCGAAGGCTTTGTCCAGGTTGTCATTGACAATGGTCAGGTCGAAGTAGTGGTTGTACGCTCTCTGGATCCGGGCGCTTTCATCTACTGTTTTCTTCAGATCAGTGTCCTGTGGAAGAGATTTTGAAGGATTACTAAATCTAAATCTTACTAAAGATTTGATGATAAGACTTGGCAAATCCTTATAAACACAGAAGAATATCCCTTCAGTACATATTACAAAGCTATATACTGAATATATTTAAAAATAAGAAAAGTTTTCATTTATAGTAAATCCATGCAGAACTTTAGTTAAAATACATTAAAAGGGCTGAAAAAGTTACAAGCTGTGCCAATAATGTTAAATATGGTAAGAAAATGTTTGCCAGTCTTGCAATTTTGAATCATTAGAATCACATGAACTTGGGCTGGTGTGCACAACAGGTAGTTAATCCTTTTGTACGCGCAACTGATGATCCAACCAGAATAAAATTTTTAGGAATGACTGAGTGAATCAGTTTTGTAAATATATTTGTGCCCCTTTTACTTCCACAGAAAGCACCAAAAATCCAAGATTTAAATCAGTATGAAACAAAACCCAATGAAAGATACATTTCTATCAGAATAAAGCTCTAGAATACTATATGGCCTTTAGAGGCAGCGTTTCAGCCCTGCTCACCAGACACTGGTTTGTGAACTACTGCTGCATTATTGTAGTTCTGACATGAGCTACAAAATATGCAAGAAATTTATATTCCTACATTATGAAGCTTCATGAAGGTACCTCTGAGTACATTTTTGTGTTTCATTAGTCCTACATTCTTAGCAAATTCCTCTCCTCTTTTGCACCATAGAATTTTTTTTGTAAGCAATTATGAGATTTGTCCCCCTTTACAATATTTACTTTCATATTTTCAAGTCCTGACACAGTTGTCAATACAAAAGCCAAAATGAAGAAGTAAGTTTGTGAATAGCCTTTCCTTCACAGTAAATGAAGGAGACAAGTAAATGTATGACTACAAGAGCCAAAATTTTTGTAATGGAATGGCTTAGAATGCTAGAAATAATACAGACAGACCCACTAACAAGCAGAATATCATACTTAAAATTACATTTGTTTTTCATTTGTTGAGGAAGCACAAGAATATGAAATAGGAAATCATACTGTATACACGTGCACAGATACAATTCAGAATCCGTAAAGACACAAAAATGCATATTTGAAATATAACTATGCTCTTTATTATTCATAAGGAGAAGTAATAGAGAGGCAAGGATGTCCCTTAGGGAATCAAATATTAGAAAGTGCAGGAAATCATTTTTATACTTGTCTGGACAGTTTTTAACACTGGCTTCTTGTATATGCACCACAAAATTCAGGGGACATTTGGGGCAGGGAGAAGGAAAGGCTGAGCATCCACGGAGATACTAGAATACAATATAAGATAACCGGAATCCATAACTAAAAATCACACATTCATTTAGTGGAATACTAACCCACCCCCCATTTTACTGCTTTGAATGCCTTGTCAGCATTTTTCAAGACATTGCTACTAAGCTGCAGCACTATCTTTGTGAGTTGTCAGCAAACCTCGGCTTTTCTCCGATGGGGAAGTGGCCCTGCTGAACATAGAGGGTAGTTTTCTTAACTGCTCAATCTGGCTTTTTCCCTTTGCTCCTGCAGCTGGGAAGTTCATGCCCACACAGAATATTTATAATTTGCTGTGCCTGAGGAAGCATGTCTCATTTCCCTCTGCTACACACCGTGTCTCAGAAAGGCAGGGAAGATCTAATTAATAAAATGGGCCACTTTGCTTTATATGACAAATCCAAGGAACTTCAGGGGAAGAGAAGCTGTTCAACATTTCCTACTCTGGCAGCTCTCAGCCATTTCTCAGTGCAGCACGTGCTGCTGCAGCAGTTGAAACAAGGACTACCTGCATTCTTAGTTGTTTTTATTGGGGGTTTCTTTGTTTGGATGGTTGAGGTTTTTTGTTGTTTGTTTGGCTTAGTTTACAAAAGCTGCAATATCTTTCCCAGGGATGACAGATTCCATTTTTAAGGCACATGTGTATTATAAGACAAAACTGAACAAAGATTTTTGGGGGAGAGATACGGAAAGTGAAGGAAAGACATTTGCATAAAAGAACAATTCCCACCATGAAATATCAACCAAATAATCAAAGGTGACACTTTCCAAAGAACACATTACAAATAATTTTTGTAATCGACACTTCCCTGAAAGAGGTCTATTTTTAAGAAAGAAGCAATCTTCCTTATATGTAGTATTTGATTAACTTTTACTAAGTAATCAGCAAAAGTCTTGCCTAATTTTTCTTATAGACATTAATTTCAGAACAAATTCAACCTAAAATAAAAGTAAAAATTTTTTAAAAAATCTAAGAATAACCTGTTCAAAGCAAAAGCAAATAAATAAGAAATAATCTGCTTACAGTGAGAAGTTTGGTTGTAATTCCAGCATCTACCACAGCCTTGTGCATAGCCCGCAAAGTCTCCAACTCTGGAGCAGCAATAAACACTACATAGGGCATGAATTCTGAAGTCCTCAGTATTTTCAGGGCCTAGAAGCAAAGAAAAAGAAAAAAACCCCAAAGTTTGAGAATGACTCACCACATATCCCCTTTACTTAAGGGGCACTGCAAAACTAATCTGTTACAATGGACAGGAACACATAAGCAAACATTCTTATTTCTATTTTAGAAACTCCTACACAGTTTTTTGAAATGCTTGACATCCTTCCTTCCTTGGCTAAAAAGATTATTTACTACTCTGCAAGTCTCCTTTTTCATGCAGAATCTAGGTTGGGTTTTTTCCATCTTTCTCTAACGCATTCCAGTGAGGTGGCACAAAGGCATGAATCCAGTTGATATTGTAATCTTGAAACCAGATAAGAAGCCTTCAAATTTTAACGCATACCTCTTCACCTCTTCAACATTATACTCCTCCATTTGTAGTGGAACATTATAAATGACATACCTGTGGATTTACATCCAAGATGCAGGTCCTTCCTGTCTGAACAACTTCAAGGATGGAATCAATTTTGGTGCCATAAAGATTTCCTTCATATTCTCCATGCTCTAAATATCTTCCCGCTTTAATATCCATCTCCATTTCAGCTCGTGACACAAATCTGTACGCTTGCCCATCTTTTTCATCATCCCTTGGCTTTCGTGAAGTAACTAAACAAAAAATTTAAAATATAAATTGAATGTTTTCTTTTTATATTTGGAATAAAAATATGAGACTGGTCTGCCTATTAAGTTAGGGAGAATATAATATACATTAATATACAATTGTAATTGTTCCATGTACAGATTAATTCATTATTCTAGTGTTAAGTTTTAAAACTGAACACAGCCCCTCCTGTTCCCTTTATTTCTATTCTTTCCTCTATGTTTCTTACTCATTTGCCTATTTCCTTTGAATTACTCCTTCACACAATATACAATACTCATTCATGTCGTATTTTTAGTTAAATAATTATTTAAGTGACTTGGAAATCAAATGGAAATTTAACTCTCAAATGCCAAATGTACTTCTGAAAATAACTGAACACACAACAAGATCTGCCTCATCCCACTCCCAAACCTTTGCTCGCTGTATTTGCCCTTGCTATTCAGGATAGAATTACCTAAGCTAGCTATAAAGAAAGTTACTTAAATGTCAGAAGCAGCCCAGTCACTGTTGCAGAATCTTAGAGGAGGCCAACCGATGCTGCTTTCCAGGACAACTTACCCTTTAAAATAAGGTAAATTCCCTGCAGAAAGATTAAAGCCAATATTCAAGTAAAGCATTATCAAGTCTCTTGGGTATTGACTAAACTGTGCAGTACAGACATTATTTAAGCAAGAAAGTAAAAACAAAATAAAATACCCTATTGAATTATTATTGACTTTGCAATCCTATCACCATATTAACTACCCACTACTTGTATTTAATCAGATTTGAACTCTTGAACATATTAAATGTAACAGTGAATGGATTCCTTTGGTAATACTTTTATCAGCACTTGGTGCAACTTGGTGATACAAGTGGAAAGCAGTCTCTCCCTTCCAGTAATTCCTATCAACTTCAATATGATAGAAAACTCAAGTCTCAGGGAAAATGATCTTCTGAAGCTATTAATGATAAACAGTAGTACTAGAACATCTGGTTTTAGCCATAATTCTATAGAAACATTAACATTATAATGGTTAATACAATACAAAAAAAAATATTATCATATCAGTTTGAAATAAATTTTAGAGAATGGGATTTAACAGTTTACAGCCAGAAGACGAGTTAACAGTCCAGGTACCTCTGTTGAAGAGAAACCACAGCAGCATGTGCTGGATTAGAGCTCAGCACCAAGAACATGGTTGTCTCCATAGCACTGTGGATCCATTTCAGCCATTTACCAACCCCTAAAAAATCCCACATATACTAGTTTGTGAATAACTTGGAGAATTTTCTTCTAATAAAGAAACTGAGACCAACTAAAATTACTGATTACTGATTATCCCAGTTAAAATCTAAAGCAGAGAGGAGAATCTACATATAATAAACTAGGTACTGCATGTGCATGATTAGACTGCCAAGATTGGGAAAAGTTAATTTTTATGTGTTTGATGTGTGTTCAAGAACCCCAAGTATTTTAACACTGTTACATATATATTTAAGCATTTATATAGCATTTTAGAGAAACAATTAATTCTGAGGGCTTTTTTAAAATAGAATAAGAATTTTAGAAGCAATAAAAAGTCTATTACTATTTTGCCAATATAAAATAATGAGGTTCCCAGGGCAAGATTTCCTTAGAAAAGTAACACTGAGAAGTCAACCTTATTATCAGTCCTATATACCAATTCTAAACACCCTGGCTAGTTTTGGTGTTAGAGATTCAGAAAACGAGAGAGACTGGTTCTCTCATGTTGCACAATTCATCTTTCAGACCTGTCCCTCCTCCCCTGTTATCATCAGATCTACTTCTTCCCACTGAAAACAGAAGGGAACAGACTGGTTTTGGAATTCTGAAAAGCATATGGCAGAGAATAATAATGTAGCTAGGGTGGACTTCTCTGGTCAGCAGTCAAACAGGAGGGAGCAGTTAAAAAACATAAAGGTCTTGAGAATGAGCAAAGTATCTGAAAGGTAGGCAAGGAAACAATACTTCAGTAACGGAGGAGCATTTTTTTCTGCAGCTGATAGAGAGAAAAAATGAAGGACCGTGGACTTCAAGCTAGATATATAAAAACATCAGCTTGTTATACAAATCTTGGAGAGTACAAACACTTCAGTTTTACTGGACGTTTCTTGCTATTCCCTACATTTCTAATACTAAAGCAACAATTCATAATGACTAGGATGCTTACACAGGTGGAAAACTAAAAGGCAGACCTGAGAAACTCCACTGGCTGTTCCTTACAGAAGGCTACTAGAAACTTCTAGAATCTCCCCAGGAAGGGATGGTGACTGACACTGAAGAAACCCACAGACTGAAATACTGCACAGACAAAAACTGGCTTTCTGCAGCATCAGTAACATTTAACTGCTAGTTACAAATATTTTCACAGTCATCATATGTTAGTTCAATGGTCTGAAAAGAGGAAGTGTCTTTCATTTTCCCACTCTATATAATTTTTATACTCTGACAAAAGTAATCCTACACTGAATCATTGGGATAAACATCAGGTATTTTCCAGATAATCAGAGACTTAAAGTATGATATGATGATAGGAATGCTGACAACTTACATGGCACTGTAGTTCCAAACCTAGTAGGATTCAGTACTATGAACCTGTTCTTCAAACTTCTTCGCCCCACTCCTTGGGCCCCAATCAAGACTAGTGTTTTCCTTTGAAAAGGAGGCATTTTGGCCACTTCCTCATAGATCTGGATTTCATGGCGATCAAATTCTAGATTGAGAGATGTACAAAAATGTTTAATACACAGTCAGTGCTGTAAGAAAAAAAACAACTAAGCAGTCCTGCTATATTTCAAAAGACCCCATGTGAATATAAATAGTACTCAAAGGGCAGTAAGTCTAATATGAGCTTTTTTGCTTTAAATTGGTTTGGGAGTGAGATAGCTATCCCTCCATGTACAGCATCAAGGTCAGATTCTCACGTTTACTTCCAAAGAGAAAACTGGAGTTTGATCAGAGGGGAAAAACTGTGATTAACAATTAAGGAGTTTTTACAGAATCACAGGATGGTTGAGGTTGGAAGGTACCTTGGGAGGCCATCTGGCCAAACCACAATGCCCAAGCAGGACCACCTGGAGATGGTTGCCCAGGACCACATCCAGACAACTGTTGAGTATCTCCAAGGAGGAACACTCCACAACTTCTCTAGACAACCTGTGCCATTGCTCGGTCACCCTCACAGTGGAAACAGTGTTTTCAGAGGGAACCTCCTGCGTTGTTGCTTGTTGACTCTTGGCCTGTTACTGAGCTACTCTGAAAGAGCCCGGCTCCATCCTCCCTTCAGGTATTTATACACATTGATGAGACCCACCCTGATCCTTCTCTTCGCCAGGCTGAACAGTTCCAGCTCTCTCAGCCTTTTCTCACTGGAGAGATCTCCAGTCCTTTCACTACCTTTGTATGCTCATGTCTCTCTTGTACTGGAGAGATGCTCAGGTGCTCAGATGCCACATTTCAGGTGTGGCCTCACTGATGCCAAGTAGAAGGGAAGGATCACATCCCCTCAACCTGCTGGAAACAAAGCTTTTGCTTTTCTTCTCTTTTAACACCCAGTTTTTCTCTGACTTCCACCTACCAAATGATGCACTCAGCACAACCATATCTTCACTGGTTACTATTGCTTTTAAACCATAAAAACTATCTGATCTATGAAATTTATGATCAAATATTTTACTGCAAATCTTTAGATACATTAGACTCTGCAAGTTTAGAAATCTAGACAACTTTGACTCATATGTAATATTAAGAGATACCTGCATTTCTTGTAGTGAGATACATCATCTTTTTCTTTTTTTTGCTGCTTATTGTTCCACAAAAAGGCCCTAAAAATAAAAAATGATATGAACTAGCAATTTTTGTTAAATATGTTTTACTTACACAAATATATGAAATTTTAGATTAATTTAATATATAAGGACTATTTTAGAATTTTGTATGTTCTAAGGCAGGAGATCACATCTATTTACATACACATCAAATGGTATAGGAAGAACTGAACACAAAGAAAAAAATATTTTCCTACAAAGCTTTGTAAAAAGCAGCAGGAAAATCCGTGTTTTGTTAAGTAACTTTCAGTGCATACTAAAAATCCCATCATTTAAAAAAAGAAAAGTTAATTCTTATGCCTGTCCCACCTCATTCAGGTTTTCATCAGCAGATGGCAAAACTGATTCAGGTTTGAATCAGTTCATCCCTGAACACTAAGCAGAGATTTTAGCCTTTGTCCTTCAATCAAAGTCAAAATATAATATTTAGCATTTCACAATATTCTGTGTAATCTCACACAGCAGTTTTTTATTATTTATGATGGCAGGGAAAGCAAAACGAATGGAGCCAGAGCAAAAGCTACTCCTGAAATTCACTAAATCTCACCTGAGTTGTCCCAGTCCCTCCTAACAAAGGCCTTTCTCTTCTCTTCCAGGAACTGGCTGGGAATTAGACCTGCACTTCCTCCTTCTTTGACATGACTAGCCTGGGGGAAAAAATAACACAAAAAAATTATAACTTGTGAGAAGCACTGAGCTCATCAACATGGTGTTGACTTGACTTCCATACCACCAGAGTTTCTCAGTGGTGAATACTGACACATTTACTACTGAAATTTGGAAATTCAAACTCAGATGTGGATATTAAAATTCTCCTTTACAGGAACACTGTCTTGCCATTGAGTATTACAATTCTGGAAACTTAAATAAAATAGATACAAGTTTCATTACTGGTTCTCATTAAGTTAGTAAGCTCCTATAGCCATAAACCTTCAGCATGAAAATATAAAATGGAATTCTATAGCTCCAGATATGGAACTCTCAAGTGACAAAACAAGATTTTCTAGTACACAGTACACTTATTTTGTCTTTTGGGCTGCTACAAACAGGTTCCAGTGCAGCTTATTAACTGTCATTTCACAGTGAATGCCATTAACACGTGCCTAACTGTGCCTTCAAACTCCTTTCACTAAGTAACTACACATTTAAAATCTTAGTAACTCAAGTATTCCTTGTAATGAAAATTTGGCTAAGATTCTCTATAAAATAATTTCATGGCACGCTCAATTCTCAGCAAGCTTAACACGTACAAACACACAGTTATGAAATGTTATAATTCTCCATACATCTTTCGCTTGCATAAATCTTTCATTTGTTAATAGGAAATGTTTGCTTTCCAACTTGTATGCTTTTACCTATGACTAACTCATTTTTTACAGTATGAAGTTTTCATTAACAGTCTGGCATTTCTAGAAAGCACAAGGAAAAAGTAACTTTTTTTTCCAGCGGCATGATCTGCATAGCAATACACTATAGCGATTTAATACATTTCAATTTTGCCACTGATCAAGTATTGAAGATTTATTTCTCTTGGACTCCCACAAGTTACAGCTGGAGAATTTGAAAAGCAATACAGAAGTCAGCATGGTAGCTAAATGTCAAACTACTCCAGAGTTTTGGAGTGTCTAACTTCTGAAACTAATTAAGTTGGCAGTAATAAATTTTCTGCCTTCCCTCATGCTTTTTATTCTCTTTCTGTCACTGACAAGCAACAAAATTCAGCAGTTGATTATGCATACTCAAATATTTTTGCTGCTTTTAAAGAAGTCGTATATATTGTTCTCAAGTAATGTCTGGCTGTCTACTGCTTTTTACCTTGCAAAGGGTGAACAATGTAGGGGTAGCAAGGGAAATTAATAATGCTAAACTCTTTGACACTTCTAATTCTGAGTACCTCAGTTGAAAAAATCCTAAAGGTTCACTCGGCCCACTTTCAAAGGCACTCATGATGTTCAATTCTCTGTATAGTGTCTTGGAAAAAATCAAAATAGCAGAAGCACTGGATTACATTTCTACTAAAGGATCGAATGTAGAAATACAACCTTAAAGCAGGATGAACTGTTAATATTTGAAACAGTGACAAACACTAGGACTATGAACATGCATGATACAGCTCACAGACGCTGATCACCACTGTAGAAATAAAAGATACAGCTTCTCCAAATAGCTATTCTCACCCTTCTTCAAATCCATAAGATTAATTTCCCTCCTTCTCTCCTCAACTCTGAGCACTCAGGAAGGGGTTCACTTCTTCCACAGTCGCTGTCAGGGAAGGCTTACCACAATTAACATAGTCAACCTAAGACTTTTTGCTAGAAATTTTCCACTTAAACTGATTTTGGAACATCCAGGTTATGATAAAAAACAAAACAAGTAGCCCTAACAGCAAAATAAGCCTTACATATACAATTTAAAACATTTAATTTCCTCTAGTTTCAACTGTTAATATCTTGATATTAGCTTGAAACTGAATTGCAGTGTAAATATTTTTTCTTGTATCTATTGCTAAATAGAAGCAGATCACAATTTAAAGAGTTTATTATTAAGGCAACTACTGATGCTTTTCAGTTTTTTATTTTATTTATTTTAATATTTTTACCAACCTGCCACCAATTTGGATCTTCCCGGTTTACAATCTGAAGAATTTCTCCTTTAGAAAATTTCAAACCTGCTTCTTTGCATGGAATGAGGTTGTCATTATATGGATTATAATCAAAATGACACTTCACAAAAACCTGAAATGTGCAAAAATTAACAAAGCTAAGACATTATAAAATACATTCTGACTAATTTATCTGTCAAACTGAAGTAATGTCTTTACCTAGAGCATAAAAAGCTTGACATGATGAAAGTTGCATTTGACATGTAAAATACAAACTAGGGGAAAAAAAGGCATATACCAGCTGAGACAGAATAATCAACAGTGCAAACCTTGGCTGAAAACGCTTCATGATAAAAATAAAAAAAACCGACTGCTCCGTTTGGACAATGTATTACAAAACACTCATTTTTGCATTTCAGTATATACAATTAGTATTCTGACTTTTAATTACTTAAAAATATAGAAAAATTCTCAGAATGTGAGCACTGAATTCAAGGCTTGTGGAATCTTAAGAATTATTTTTGCCATGAACTCAATGTTTTAAAACAGATAAGATACATGATTGCTTAAGATTCAAATTTGATGCAAGGGAAGAAACAGTAAGGTGCATCAGTCGACTGGAAACATCTTTTGACTTTCTTTGTATCAGGCTGGGGAGCAGAGGAAGCACTGCCTCGAACACAGCACATCATTCCCTCAGCCTCTACTCAGTGTAAGCACAGCCTGTTACAGTCATGGGCATTAAGACCCACTGAAGGAGCATCTTAAAAGGTGTTTCAAAGGCACTGATTTAGAGCAACAAGTTACTTCTGCCATGGAGAAACTGACAGCCTGCAGCAACAACGAAAGGATAAGGAATAGCCACCACTGAAGTTCCTATGTAAATCAGTGGGTTCCAGCTAATCTGTTGAATTCAGTATGTTTCTGAATTCCATGAAACAGATTACTTGGACGCCAAACATGTTATAAACACACCCGCAGAGTTCACTGCATGTTAGTGTGATTGTGGCTGGGTCATCAGAGGTCACTCGATGTCAAAGAAACATGCTTTATATGTAATATACAAATGCTCAGCAATTTCAGATATGAGATTTTTTTCAGGCAGGCGTATTGGATGTAGCACATTAAGGTAATGAATAAACACATTACAAAAATGTAATTAAATTAATACAGGTATCTACATTTTAGCCTTCTTCCTAGCACTATACACACAAAATAATCAAACTATGTTTAATCCAAAATCTTAAAATAACCTTACATAATAACAGTACTGAGAAGAAGTTCTTTTGACAGAACCATTAGAAATGTGCTACTCACCTGTTGAGGAATAACGGTGTCTCTGTAGCTGGGAAGAATCTTCAAAGTGACACTGCCACTAATGTTTTTCAGCAGTTCTTGCAATTCTTTTGGATTATTTCCAACCTCATGGCCATTCACCTCTTTAATAATGTCACCTACATGCAGAAGACCTTGTCGATCTATCATTCCTCCATGAAGAATTCGTGCTATTACCAGATCATTGTTCTCAACTCTAAATGTAACACCCTGAAAGAGAGATGTGACAACCAATTCACCACTGTTTGAATCTCAGCTTCGTTTTACCATTATCTCAAGCAGAAATACACAGCTATGGGATATTCCACCTACTCCAATGAAAACAGACAGTAACAGTTACTACAGAGTAAGAGCTCCCAATACACAGAGAAGCATCAGGTGACATAAAAGTGCTTTCAGACAGGGTTTTCATACGACTGAAAAATGACTGTGTTGTTCTCAACGGCATGCGACCCTGCCATCTTGTCTTGGGACCAAACATGTGTTAGTCAGTTATGCTAGCAAGTCCTTTGGCCTAGTGACTGCTTATTCACTACCCTGTTATATCTTAGCGAGAGAACACATAAGTATCATTTATTTAAATCAATTTATCATTTATTTCAACCTCTCAATACAGATCTTATCACTCATTAAATTACACAACATAATAATGTAAATAATTAAAACATAATGCAAGAAATCAGGCACATGCAAACATTTTCAACTGTACTAATCTAAAGACAAATTCATCTTCAGTTACTTACCAGTGGTTCTCCTGCTCTTTTGTGAATTCCAAGGATACGAATAGCATCTACTGGAACAACCTGGTTGTTCACTGAAGAATTATTGACTTCTGGGCTAGAAGGAGGGGAATCGTAACATTTTGAAGCAACAATATCATGTGCTTCCAAGAGTGACTGCAAAGGAACAGAAAAGGTCTTTCTTTAAATCCTGAAATAATCATTTGCAAAAGGATTTAGTGCTGAATAATCTTTTGGGACCAGATCATAAAACTCTCACTTCACATGGAATGAAGAAAAAACTGACATCAACAGTGCTCACATGGACTGATAAGCCTACTGTCTTGGCAAATATGCTTTCTTTTGTAAATGCTGCTTCTTAAGGAAGTATAGGAGAAATGTAATTAATTTGGGAGGAATGTGTGACCTTGCCAGGGAAGAAGACAGAAAAAGGAGTACCTAAAATAGTCTTTCACCTAATGAGAAAGTATCCCAGCAAATGGTTACAGTAAATGAACAACCCACTGTAAAAAATGAAGACAGCTCATCATTAGATACTTGTGTTTAATGTAGTAAAATTTTCCTCACCAGTAATTTGGATAATTACAGGTAAGCAAGGATTTCTAGCAATCTGTAGAATGAATGCTTCCTGCTTGCACAAAGCCAAGGCAGAATGCTAGCACTAAATGAATCCAAGTTGACAGAATTTACTTTCTGGAAGACAAGTTAAAAGTGTTTTCACCAGTCCACACAAATACAAAGCCAAAAGAGGAGATGGAAATAAACATCATCATGCTTGGAAGACAATGCAATTTAGGCATGATTTTCTGATAAAAGATACCTTAAGATTTAAAGAAAAGTTTCTAAGACAATACATACAGGTAAACCAAGATCAAACTTGTAAAATAAGACAGTGGAGACTTTCTGTCTTCCTGTCACCTTCTAGTGGAAGGTGTCCCTGCCTGTGGTGGGTCAGTTGGAATGAGGATCTTTAAAGGTCCCTTCCAACCCACACTGTTCTATGAATCAACAAGAAAAATAGGGACACCCAATAGCTATCATATACAGTAGTTCAAGCTAAAGCCCCTACAGCACAGAGAGTCACACTGACAGATACAGAGAGAAAAAAAGAAGCAAGCAGAGGAGATGCCTACTAGCCTCAAACAATGTAGCTTTGTTTCAAACAGTGACCTGGTGAGATACAGTCTTAAATCAGATTACTGACCGGTGTCACAACAGTAGCTAAAAAGGGAAGACACACGGGGACTGTCACTGATGTGGACATGCACATGCCAAAGGAAGACAGAGAACTACTATAAAGCAGAGCAGGCAAGTAGGTAACGTTAAAGATTTTGCTATGCAGTCCACTCCATCCTTTTGTAAGCCACCTTCAAGCTAAACATTGTGTAACCACATTAGTTTAGTGCTAAGCTCAGCATACAAGCCCTCAAAGGGTCACAAACCTGAACAGTCATCTTAATCTGCCCATTACACAATGAACCTGCTGATATTTCAACTTGAGGTTAGAAGGAAGTATTAATTCACCAGTTTTGCCCCTTCCATTAAGACTGTAAAGACAGCTGCTTATTGTGGATGCTCTGATACTCTGAAATCAAATTAAATAGGAAAAACAATCATTTATTTAAATCAAGCAGCTGTCAGACGGTAGCAGTTTCTAATTCTTCACTATCCAATTCTCTCTCTGCCAATGTTTGCAAGCAACATTTTTTTTTTGATCTTTCGGTATTTTCAAAATGAAACCAACTAGCATCAGCTACACAGTTTTTAACACATTACCACTGATAAAACCAGGTAGATACATCACCATAATAATTCCAGTTTTCTTTTGGTCATGTGCTAGAATAAATTGTTCCCAAACTTTCTAGCTGCAACCACTATACTTTTCATGAAGCCTTACACATAACTATGCTTGTACAGCTCCCTGCCCTTTAATGGTAATGCAATTTATGGATTATCATTTGATCCACAGTCAAAATGACTACTAAGCTAACAGTCTGTGTTATCCTTTTCAAATTAACGTGCTCTGTTAGATTCTTCAGTTCTTAAATCTGATCCCATTCCACATTCTGATACTTTTTAACCACTCAGTTTTATGGATCAGCAAAAAGTCTTTTAACTGCTACTTAACCATCTCTCAATCACAGGATTTTTTTTTGCTATTTCATGGCTGGGTCACAGAAGGACTATCAGGATGTGTACACTGCTGCCCAGAACTATAAAGTGGTTTCTTTAAGAAAAGTAGTTCATTGGTTTCCTTGCAATCATAGTTCATTTATTATCATCCCACCCCCAACTCTCAGATCTGAAACTGAAGAATCTGTACCAGTTTTAAGAGGCTGTTTCCAGCCAGCCAGGTCAT
Organism: Pipra filicauda; assembly: GCF_003945595.2. Classification (NCBI taxonomy): domain Eukaryota; kingdom Metazoa; phylum Chordata; class Aves; order Passeriformes; family Pipridae; genus Pipra; species Pipra filicauda. Next base: position 1,104,997 of record NW_024105075.1, read on the forward strand.
GGCCTACAATCCTGAAGAACACTTAAGCACAGCCACCTGGCAACAGGGGCCATGTGTCTGTACCACTGCAGGACCCCTCGCCAACTATGTCGCTAAGTTACTTTCTTATTTCAGTAACGTGGCTGAGTGATCTGAGAAATACAGTTGCATGAACTTCTCTTGTTTCTTTCTTGTGGTATTGGAAAAAGTGATATCCCGTGCCCCTGCAACTCCAGAGCTCCCCTGGAATCTGACCTTTCCATATTGGTCCTGGAACACTTATAAAACCACTGCCAAAGTCTGCAAAACAACACAGACTGAACAATTAACAACCATAAAACAGTTCAAAGTTTCCTCCTGTAAACAGGATCAGCTGACTATCCAAGACTGGATAGCTGTAGAAAGGTTCTCATGGAAAAAAATGGCAGTGTTGTCAGAATAAGACATTTAGAAGAGCTCTACAAAGCACAAGAGATATCACACAAAAGACACACAGTTCTGTGGCAGACAGTATGATCCCTTTATGCAAGATGTTGTCATAAGATAACCCATAAACTTAAGAGATATTGACTTCCTTACAGTAGTTTTCTGTGGCTGCACATATTTAACAGGTTAAAAAACTATTTCAAAAGTAAGTAAAAACTCAGAGAAATGTTAAACATCCAAGGCTCTCTGCAGTGCTGAAGCCAAGTTCAAATTCAGAATTTGTTTTTCCTAAAAAAATTCTCAACACAATGTATACATGTTATGAAGCATTTTTAAAGGCTATTCTGAAAACATGAAGAAATCATTTATGATCTTAGAGAAATCAGGTAGGCTGGTAAGGAGACAGGAATATGTGGGGGAAATAACCTTATAAATTAATATCTGTGTAGGAGGCAACTTAAGATCACTTTTCGATATGAAACATTTTAAAGGTATGATCAGCCATTATAAACCTAACTATTAGAATAATATATTGGCTGCTTTTCAGATTAAGTATTTTATTGCCAGCAGAATCTACTATTTAGGATGAATGGCTTGCCTAATTCTTGAAAAGGTGAAAGTAACTGAAAAAGGTCTTCCATAAGCAGCAGAAGTGATTCTTCTGCATGTTTAACCACTTCAACAGTCTGGTAATTTTCAACTGCTTCCTCTTCCCTTAAGGCAACTTCTCTTAGCACTCTTCTCTTCTGCTCTCCAGCCACTGCCTGATAAGACTTGCTACAGCCTTTGCCATGTGCTGCCTGTGCCAGCTGGCTCTTCAAAACATATGGGCCAGCCATCAATACTGTGAAACTCATTAGAACTTCCACACTTTGACCCCTGAAAGGTTCCGTTAAAACTAAAAAGAGTTAAAACCAGAAGGGAAGAAAAGGAATGGAATGAAAGGAGAAACAAGAAAAGGGAGGGAAGTCAGGCAAACATAATCCTATAGCCATGCATGCACCTGTACTCCTAAAGCTAGTCCTTCCCAAATGTTCTACTATAAAAATGTGTAAAAGAAATTAAGTCCTGTAATTTGATATTTTTAGCACTAAATGACACATTCAAATAAGCTATTGCAGTGATGATTTGTATACCACATTTGATACTTGTATGCTAAGGTAGGTTACAGCTGTAAGGTGATGCTGTGATAAAGTGGCACCATTCATTTGTAAAATACAGAATCAACCTCTAAACCTGTTACACAATAGTGTCCATGAAACTTCAGAAGAGTCAGGGTGGCTTGTTTACACATTTACTGAACTGGAGAAAGGATACAAATGACATTTTCTATAATTGCAATTGATGTTGTATTTTTCCTTTTTCCCTTCTTGCACAATTTGGAATATGCCACTTTGCACCAAATGAGGCATAAAAGATAGCACTTATTTCTTGAGTAGTTAGGTAATTTTCTCTTTCCTTTTCAGAGAGGGAGACATATAGCTTCCCCAAGCCTTAGAAAGAATATTGTATCCACAGTTTGGTCTGCAAATTGCCCCAGAAGTTCTTCTAGACACCATAACTATGATATCAGTTAAATAAAAACATTTAATCAAAATAATAGTACTTCAGCCTCAGTTGGTTTTGTTGCCTGCCTCGCCATGGGTAATGGAAGCACAAAATGAAGGGCCAAAAAGTATGCTCTAATTTTAGGCTTCAAAATTGAATCACAGCAGATATACTTCAAAGTAGTTTTTTGCTTGTACACAGCAGCCAAAAGTGTTCATTGTTTCTGCAAATGATACTGAAGGCCTCACAACAGCCACTTTGAAAATATATTAAAAAAATACAAGTTAAAGCTGCTTTAGACTTTTTTTTTTTAAAGGAATTCTAATTCTGACAGAGTGATTAATAGGTTAGTTCTCCAGGGCAGTATTTTACTATCTTAACCATCAAATAGTCTTTTCTCTTCCTTTCACACTTTTTTGTCCTTTCTGTGCTATCCAGGTTTTGCAGCAAATGAAGTTGGGAGCTCTAGAAATAGCGTATTGCTCTTACATACCCATGGCCCACCCAGGAAGCAGCAGCATGCAATAATCATGACATGAATTTTTAAACTGGGTTCCAAGGAAGAGTCAACAAATGGCAAAACAGTAAGTCTGATGTTGATACTAAACAAATTAGAAGTTTCTATAAAAACCAGAATGACTGGATGAAATAGATCACAGGAAAGCATCAACATGCTTTAATAAAGGGAAGACATGCTTCTCAGATCTCGTCAGGTTCCTTGGAAGAGTCATTAGGCACAGCAACAAGGCAGTTTAAAGTTGTTAATATAGATCAATTTCCATAAGGCCTTTGATAGAAGTCTTTTAAAGAAACAAAACTACAATAGCATAAGCAGTAAGACACTCGAGTGGAAGAAAATATCAGTTAAAAAACAGAAAAATTGGTGCCAGGAATATAGTAGTATTAGTTTCCAGAATTCATGTCACCAGGGGATTTCCCACAGGCAGCTGTGCTCAGTCCTACACCTGTCGATAACACTGACATGTCAGATAAATGATCTAGGAAACGGGGATGAGAAGTGAAATGACAGATGCTGCTGATGCTGCTCAGCTATTCAAGGACTAAAACCACTGACTGTAACCTGCAGAGGCACCTCATGAGCAACAGAGCAAATAAATTCAATACAGACTGCAAGGGAAAACATAATCCTAGTTTAACATATTAACTGACAGACTCAGAAATGGTATCTCGGAGATGCAAACAGTACAAAACCAATCCAAGTCTAACAACCAATCCACTTCTATGTTTCTGACTCTAGAGCTACCTCTTCTTTACTGAAAGGGTGGTCAAACACTGCAACAGGCTTCGTAGAGAGGTGGCCTATGTGCCATGTCTGTCAGTGTTTAACAGACATTTGGACAACACCCTTAATAACATGATTTTTAGTCAGCCCAGAATTGGTCAGGCAGTGATTGGATGATCACTGTAGGTCCCTTCCAACTGAACTATTCCAGTCTATTCATCAGCTGTTAAAAAGGCGAACCAAATACTAAGAACTTTTAGGCCATGAGTAGGAGATGCAATGGAAATTATGACACCACTTCATAAATCCACACTGTATACAGCTTTGCTTCCCTTCATTTTATCTACTTGAGACAGACAGACACAATGAGATCTCTCAAAGACTGGTAACATGGAAAAGCTGATTAAGAAAAACTGTTCACTTTCTTCCTACACAAAAGCAAGGGAATATTAAGTTAAATTGACAGGAGACAGTCTCAAAACCAAAAAAGCACAGACTTTCATATGGGTTCAAAAAACGACTGAAAAAACAACTCAGAAAACAATCTCATGGAGGAGAACCATGGGTGAATGATACCACTTCTCACTCAGAAGTCTGAGCAAAAAAATTACTAAATCCTCACAAAACATTTTGGGAGGTATCACAGTTGCCTTGTCCTAGCCTTACAGTCTTCACTACTGCTGGGACAGGGAAGGAAAACAGAAGAGATGTTTGTTAAATGAACCTTTAACATGGAATCAGGAAATACTAACAAAAGATCAGAGGAAAACTGTAAAGTTAAGGTAGCAATATGCAATTTCACATCTGCTCCTATAAAGCAAACAACAAAAAACATACAAGAAACAGCATAAATACTAACATTTTAGTTTGCCAGCTACTTTGGAACTTTTAGATTACCCATTTAAGTTGCTTAAGCCTGAACTAATGGAGTATTTGACACCAGCATCATGTTGTGCCTTTCTGTAAATTTGACCACTGAACAGGAGTGAATGCTGGGCTTGCCTCAGTATTGGCTATTCACTTTAAATATAATTCTTTTTTGACCTCACTCTCCTACAGGTCATTTTCAGTCTCCACCCCAAAGATCCTTTGCCCAGCTGCTTTCTGGTCTTTGCCATCTCTCTCCAGAAATCACTGCTACAGTGCCTTTCCAAGTGCAGCACTTCGATTATTATGTCCTTTTCATCTTTTGATTCATCCTCTTTAACTTTCAGCTTTGGTTTCTCTATCTAACACAATAGATAGTTGTCAAGTGTGTCACTGCACCTGTTGGCCCCCAATTCTAATCCTTTTACATTTTAATACCAGTTCCTCCAAGTTCTTCCTCTCCTATACAAGTATCAATTTCTGCTAAGGGATCAAAAACTGATTTGCAGGTTTATTCACCAGTAAGTCTCCAAATTGTAGCCTTTGATCACTTAGCTATGATGCCTTTCTGGACAGGAGGCCAACACACTGCTCTTCAGGAGAGGCAGTGGAACTGTCATCACTCACAAGAGCTACTACCTCAAAAGCTGAGCTCTTAAAAGTGTTCCCTCTTTCAAGAGACCACAATACAGCTTCACAGTATTTCCAGTGTTTATCCATGTTAAACAGTAAGGCACCTCACTGCTATGTTTGTATAGTTTGTAACTGAAAACCTAGGGAAAAACTCATATACCCCAAAAATGTCTACAACTCCATACTCGCGTGCCAAAAGAAGCTCATTTGTACTGTGGCAAAAGGTTTGCTTCTGTTCTTCTATGGGATACCTATAGCCAAGTACTACAGTCTGCTGATGCCCGCCTAGAAAGGCCAGAATCTACCAAAGATTTTCAAACCCCAATCTTTAAGAGTCAGTATGGCAGCTGGTCATAGAACAGCAGCTATGGAAAAACATCTGCTTTTGACAAGCACGTCAACACCTCACTTAAGCAGAGCAATAGGGAGAAGGATGCAGTGTCTGAACTTCAGCTGCAGATCAGATCACAGAAGAGTCATGTTCCTTCACTCTGCAAACTGTACATCTTACACATGAGCTTGAGTGAGCTGAACCATCAATAGATCACCTGGAAATGTTAAGGATGACGCCTTCAGGGAATTGTTATGAAAACTTTCATATAGAAAGTAAATGCTTGTCCGAGATTTATAACACAAACTCCAGTAGATTATAATACAGTGAGTGAAGATATTCTTGAGGTGATATCAAAGAATAAAATCAGGCTTATTTGTAACCCCACAGGTCTTCTGCTTTACCTTTCATTCAGAGTAAAATTCTACATATTAGTTTGCTACAGGTCAGGTTTTGTTTCATTATTATTCCTAGATTCATATGTGGAGACTGATACAGTAAGTTGGTAACATACAGTAAAAAGGCGGCACCTGAAAATGAGGTTCCTTGAGTATTCCAACCAATTCTGCAATATTTTCATCTTTATTTACTAACGGACTGATGTCTTCGAGAATTTCATTCACCAGCTCCAGGTTGTTGTCACTGACAGCCTCAAGTTTAGAATCTTCCAGTCGCTCATGAGCCTGTAAGATTAAATATGTGAGACTATATTGTAAATAAGTTTCAAGAGGTTCCCATCTATAAACTTTTAAAGTAATTTCTTGGTGCAACCTTCAGCAGGAAAGCCAGAAAAATCACATTTAGGACAACCTGTATATTTTATTTTTATACTGCTGAAGGATTTCACATGCTTAACTATGTGACCCAACAAACTTCATAAGGAACACCTGTCAGAGAAGCTTGTATGTCCTCATTTCCTGTAACCTCTATATATACACCTGACAGTCCTCTCAGAACAGTATAGTGCCTCAGGATCTTTTCTGCTTCAGAACCCTGTACAAGCACACCTTCTAGAAGAAGGACAAAAAAAAGGAACTATGGGAGCTCAGAAAAAAAATAAACTCTTTAAGAGAAGCATTTACCCTAGACTCCTCCCACTGAAACACCTTCAAAACAGCACATTCTAAAGGAAACCCTCCATAACTAAAGGAAATGCTACAGAAAAGTCTGTGGTAAAGGCAGCCAACAGCATCCTGGGCTGCATTAAGAGGAATGTTACCAGAAGTGGGAGTGTTACTCAGCACTGGTGAGGCCATACATGGAATACTGTGTACAGTTCTGGACATACTGGAGAGAGCCTAGTGAAGGGCCACAAATATGATGAAGGGCCCGCAGCACCTCACATTTGAGGAAAGGCGAATGTTCAGCCTGGAGAAGAGAAGGCTCAGGGTGATCTCATCTATGTGTATAAGTACCTGCAGGTACCTGCAAAAAAGACAGAGCCAGGCTCTTTTCAGTGGTGTCCAGCAACAGGACAGGAGGCAGGGGACACAAACTGAAACACAGGAGCCTCTGTCTGAGTATCAGGAAACACTTTTGCCACTGTGAGGGTGACTGAGCACTGGCACAGGTTGCCCAAAGAGGATGGAGTCTCACTCCTTGGAGATTCTCAAAAGCTGTCTGAATGTGGTCCTGGGCAACCAGGAGGTCCTGCTTGAGCAGGCAGGTGGACCAGATGACCTCCAGAGGGTCCCTTCCAACCTCAACTATGTTGTGATTCTTTGACAACTTTTCATCTATTTCTAGAGCTATTCCTGCAGACATAATCCTTTCCTAAACACTGCAGATACTGAAATTCATTTAAAGGTAGGAGCTTTAAACAGCAAGAGAAACATCTCATAAATCTGAATACTTCACTAACTCATTACAGGTAGTGCTGTATCATAGAATTAGGGGAAAAGGAGGAGGCCAAAAATAACTGATTCTCAACTCGCTTAATTAAGAGTTATTTCCAACACCATAGCAACAAGAAATTTAAAAAAGAGCAATCACTTTGGCATATAAAAAACAAACAAATAGCAGATATAATTGAGATTCACCCATATATACTTCCCATATATGTAATTTGAAAGTATTCACGCACTTCTACTTTCTTATTAGCACTTTAAAACAGACCTTAAAATAAAATTTTGCTAAAGCGAGAAAATTTTGTTTCCTGAAATGATCTGAATATTAAATTCTACTTTGTATCTATAAAATGGTATTTCTGCCAGACTGATGATCAAACTCTGGAAAGGCTAACTTAACATAAAGACATTTCAAACATTCCCCAACACCAACACACACAAACCAAATCACTGTGATTACAAAGCATAGGAAGCTTGGCACCTACACACATTCTTCGTAATAAGGGAATGCTATTTTGTACATAATACATACAGTAAACAATATCCTTCTTTTAAAGTTTACTTCTTTTACAGCAAGTAAAAATACAAATCTTATGACTTTTAAACATAATCCAACTGCAGAACCTTTATGATATTAGAGAATATGGGTTATCTTATTTCTCATATATTCATTTTAAAATACTACCACTAAATATAATTTAAATACAAATATCCTAACCCTTTACTCCAAAATAAAGGCCATGTATATAGTAGGGAACAGGAAGTTTTATCAGTGAACAACCTCTGATCCTGTAATATATTGAGGAGTAGCAGGATACAGTGGTATGAATAATTTAAAAAACCAACAGACAAACAGGAATACCTAACTTAGATACTGTAATTCTTTTTTCATTTCAATTCATCGTTTCAGAAACAGTGATACTGAATTGAGTCTTTCGGTGCATTCGATATTTATTATACTTGCCAAATGTTCAAATAGTAAGGCTTTTACCTCCAACAATACGACATCCTAAATACTGGACTCAAATTTTATAGATTATTCCTAAGACGTTTCCTTGGTCTGAGTTAGGCATTGTGCTGGTATGGTGCAGGCATACAATGCTAAAAGCAATAGTGTGACTGCAGAAAGAAGATAAAAGTTTTGAGGTTTGAAAGAATAGTTAACAATCCAGGAGAAGAGAATTCTGATAAGACAGTTCAGTAGCAAAACTGAGTAAACTGCAGTAGCAAAACTGAGTAAACTTCATGCACGTTCCAAGCTCAACATCTATTTTCCAAAAAGCATAATAATTCTAAAGGCTAGTTAGGATTGAACACAAATGTCAGCACAGGAGTTGAGGTTGTTAAGTGTGGAGAAGATCCAAGTGCAGTGTTTCAATATTTAAAGGGGGTTTATAAGAAAGATGGGAAAAATTTTTCTAGCAGGGCCCACAGAGATAGGATGAGGCATAATGATTTAAAACTAAAAGAAGGTAGACTGAGCTCAGATATAACAAAGATAGTTTTTAGAATGAGTGTGGTGAAACACTGCAACAGGTTGCCCAGAGAAAGGTTGCAGACACTCCACCCCTGGAAACATTCAAGGTCAGGCTGGACTGGGCTCTGAGCAACCTGATCTAGTTGAAGACACCCCTGCTCACTGCAGGGGGGTTGGACTAGCTGACCTTTAAGGGTCCCTTCCAACCCAAACTACTGTATGATTCTATAAACATCAGTAAGTAACAGGAAAAAACATTTTACAATGATTACAGTTACTTCCCCTTTCTCCTACTACCTACGAAAAAATGGAAAGATACCATCAAAGAACCCTATCCCCAAAAAGATCTGTAATTTCTACCTTGATGCCTTTATTCTACACAGAAAAAGTGTGAAATGAACTTAACCCAGTTTCAAAAGATCACCCATGCTTTGCACTGCAAAATAGTGTAAACTAACTACTATGCTTATTGCTTATCTTCATTTTTTTAAGGACTGAAAAGAAAAAATAAGTTTGTATGACCTGTGGCCAATTTCCCTAAGTTTCTTTTTGTCCTTTATGGCATAATTTACATAACGATTAGCCTTAATAACTGGTTAATAAAGGAAAATGAAAATAGTTCTGGTCTGCTTTGAAATTATTCTGTTTAAATAGTGTGGCCATCTCAGAGTTCTGAGAATTGCTGTATACTGTTAAAACTAGCTCTTTTAATAGAAAAACAAGCTTATGTATTTTTAGGGACAAATGGATATTTGGGACAATGGATATTAGGGACAAGTGGATATCATACAAATGTATGAACTACACACACTTCATGAAATGTGTTTTGAACTTACCCTTATTTAGTTCTAATGGCTAAGACTGAGATTTTTTCCAAAATAATTGCAAAAGAAAATATGAGTGTGGCCGTGCCATGTGAACACAATTTAAACCTTTCAGCATTCTATATAAAGCATGTGTACAGTTAAGAATCTGTTTCCATTACAAGCACATTTTTTACATCTGCTAGTCATTAAATTCCACATAATTGTAATTGGCCATTAAAGCACAAATTCTTGACAGGAAAAAACTTCGCAATGAACATTTTCTTCATGATAAATATTAAATTAAAGATGACCTATGGAGCAGATACTTAACGAGTTGTTTCCAACTTCAGCAAGAAAATGCTTTTACTTACTCTAGTAAATTTAGTACAAAATCTTTCCCTCCACAGTCATTTCACCAGCAGATGAGGCACTTCTATTACTTCTCAGTTTATTACTATGCAATGTCTTTGACTCAAAACCATTTTTTTGAACAGCTTAACAGAAGTAAATTCTTCTATGAATTCTCATGGGAAGTTTTCCTTTCCAGATTTTTATACTGAGCAAAATCCCTGCACAACAATCCTTTAGCTTTACAGAGTATTTCACACCTGCCCAGAGGGCATTGCTTTCAGATGTCTATTCCTATTAAAGACACAGCTGCATTTAAGTTAACTGTGTTTTCCTCATGAAAGGAGCTTATTTTTATGAAATAAAATTAGGAAAGAATTTAAGTGGTGTACAATATTTGACTGCATTTCCTATTGGTAAGATCACCTACATTTTAATTACAGAGCCCCAAGATTTTTTGCAAATATCACCTTACGTATTCATAATTGATTGCTACCATCTATAAATAAAAGATTTTCGTAACCCAAGACCAAAACTAAGGATAGTTGATGTCTCAGAGAGCTGACAATCAAAGGTAACAGCATTATTCTGAGATCCAGGAAAGGGCATGAAGACAATATTTTCCTGGGCTGATCAGAAAGTAGTTTTGAGCTAAAGACAAAAAGAAAACTTGTTTATGCCACGGGAGAAGGAAGGTTACTGCTCTCACTTTTCATCTTTGGCAAAAATGCTAAAAATCAGAGGGCATATGGGTTTTGCACACAACAGTGGTTACAAGACTACATTAAAATCGACTGAGTCTAATTTCAAGTATTTTGACTTTTTTCATAAATAATGTAACCACATTATTTTTGTAGTCTCTGAATTCTTCTTCTTTCTCTAGAATCTTACATATAACAATTAATCAGCATGCACAGAAATTATACTATACCAAATCTTCACCTTCAAGCTTGCCTTCTATTCTTTTAATAAGACATACCATACATGAAAGCCTTAACACCTCAATCCATACTCAATGTTCACACAATAATTTAAGAGTTAAAATATTTCCAGATTCTACTCAAAGCAGCAAGTTTAAATACCTTAGCAAGTGATCTTACGATAGGGTTTTCCATAATTCCTTTAAGAAAAATCAGGTCTATCTCTTCAGCGCCTGTCGATGTCGGCAGATCGGTAAGGTTGTCCAAGACCTGCTGCATGGCTGCTGACAAAACAAAAACAAAGAGTAAGTACTGACCAAAACAGCCTTCCATGAGGAGCAAAAGCTCTGGGAAATACCACAATATTAACTTTATAGATGTTAAGCAGTCAAATACATCTCCTGAGAACAAAGGAACAGAACAGAAAAAGATCTTTTTTGTGTGTGTTTGACAGATGGAAATAAAGGATCTATCCAAACCCTGACCACCACATCAACTTAAACCCAGGCCCGGCACATTCCTTTCAAGACTCGCTACCACTTAAAGGTGGAAAAAACCAAACAAGTACAAACTATGTACAAGGTAAGTATAATCTTCCAAATACAACAAAAGCAACTCATTCACTACTCTTCTCATTTAATCCCTCTCTCAGAAGAAGTTTCCAGACCTTATACCTACACCAGCCAACTACAAGTTTTACAATGCTTGTATAGGCAGATTCATTGTTATTGAAATAATTTTTTTTAAAACCAAAAATTTGCTTCCAAGGCAGCTCTTACCTTGGGGACTCTTGTGTCCATCCCCATCAGTCCTTTACAACCAGTTCTGACTGGCACTAAGTGCAGATGCTAACACCAATCTGAACACAGAACACTGCAATGGGAAGGATACCCTACAATGAGAAATGTATTGTGCCTGCACAGTACCCTCAGTGGAGATTTTCCTGGCTATCTACAGACTTGCAGAGAGAACTGCAGCAGCTTGGGTGAGAGTGAACAATACTGCCCAAGAAAAAGCCGGAAAATCCCACCATCCCAGCTGTCTTGTCCTAAGAAGAATTTGTTCTTGTTTTTAACTGCAGAGTTATATGTACATGATCAGACACACAAACAGGTATACTAACAAAATCTCCTGTTGAGATCCCCAAGAAGATAAAAAATCTTGGAACAACCACTGCATTCTGCAATGCTCTGCATGCTGCAGAGCAGTATATACCAAGTGAATTAGAAAAGCTTATATGCCCCTCCTCCCACACAGGAATTTACCCTTAACTTTCCTCATTGCTTTATAATGAAAGCTATTATGAAACACTGCACAGTAACAGAACAAACAGCATTTCTAAACACCTACTTTCTGATTTCAATTCTTCCTAGAAAATTCCATCACGAGAAAAAAAATTCTGGCTATTCTTTCTGTCAAGTGGAACTGACTTTTCAATCAAATCATCTCATGTGTCACATTTTAAGTACAGCAGTGCATGTCAAAAGACTGCATTATTTTAAACGTGTTTTAGCCATACTTCTCGCTTCCAAAAAGCGAATTTTCTGTGAAACCATGAGTAGGAGGGAAAATGACACTTTATGTTTTCAGATTTTGAAGCAGTATTATTTCTACTTTATAACAGACAAAGTGCTGTCAGCAATCACACATTACATAAAGTCACTAAATTGCTTTGTAAACAGTCACAACTTCCTCAGACTAGGTATGCCCCACATCTTGACTAGTTCAGCTGCACATGCAATTGCCTTGTTTCATGTTTTCTCAGTTTCCAATTACAGACTCTTACTGTATAAGTCATGTAAGCTATAATATCTGCAGAAGTAGACAGATGTTTCTCATGAATTTACGTCATGTATCAGGTGCTGCATAATACTGTGTTATAATAATAACCTTTCTTTACATTTTTAACAGTTATGTAAATTGCTTCTAAAGGATTTCAGGTTAGCCTTTTGCTCCTATAAACAATCAGAGAAAATATAAAACTTCCTTCAGGACAAAGCATTCATCTCAACTGCCAGTTGCAATTCCGGCACTTGATGGTGACAAAGGCATGCATAATACAGGCATTCTTTCCACATCTCCACGATAATAGGCTGTTTCTTACTTAAATCTTTCAGAATTCTGCCTATCTTAGAAAGATCAAATTAAAAAATAAAGTCCCTACATAAAAACTTTATAATCAATGATAAACTGTTAAGAGCAATATTAAGTTTCTTAAGAATGCCTTTCAACCTTTGTACAAGTAGACTGGGTATTTTCAAAATAATATTTTATTTAATAAAGGTTTCACAAACATCTAGCATCAGAACTACTTAACTATATTTCGGCATTCTTGGAAAACAGCAACCAGCTTTATCAACATTCAGAGTTTAAAAAATCCACAAAGGCAGACTTGCATCCCAGGTCATCAAAACCCCAATCAGCTGTTTTCAGGAATATCTTCTTATTGCTGTGTGTCTGATGGTTGCCTTCTCTCATGGTACAGCCATAATGGCAAGAGTCTTCTTAGCTATCAGTACTGTTGCCTCAATATTAGAAAGCAAAACAAAGAAGCAGGAATAAGCAAATTGGTTACTTAAAGGTAACTCATTTACTAATCCTCGACTGCTTATGTTTAACACAGTAGGAGGCTCCCAATTGCCTCAGGATAGCTAATGTCCCATCTTAAAGGGAAGATCTTTCCCAGTAGTTGAATAAAAAAAATACTACTGTTAAGTACCCCTTTATTTTAGCCAGCTACAATGTTAAGTAAGAAATTTTTAAGAGGAGAGAAAGCCTGACCTTCAACAAAGTCTTTGCACCTCTTACCTAGCACATGGTAGGCAGAGGAACATTTATATGCTTCACTGCTTTACATTCACCTGGCAAAAAAATTCAGAACATGATCAAATGTTATTTTTCAAAAAGTCACCAAGAGCATTTTCCAACAGGAGTTATGGTTTATATAAGAGGAATAGGCAACAAATACGAGTGCTTTTTGTGACAGACTAGACTAAGCATTTTAATTTCAGTGTTTTACATTTATTATGCAAGTCATAGTTCCCATTTAATGTGAAATGCTAATATTTGCTTACATGTGAAAATAACTTTGAAAATCTAAGCAACGTACTGACCTACATATGCCTTAGATATTCATACATGTACTTTCAAACAATTTGATTTATCCAAAAACTATTTAAGGGCAGAGAAGGGAGGAGGTGAAGATACTTTGGGAAACGTATTATGAGCCCTCTTCTTGTGTATCTATTCAAAAGGCTTTTGTTTATTCATTTCTAGGGAAAAAAGATCTTATTAAAAAACAAACAGTGGGAGATATGCTGTTTCCAGGCTTAATTATAATGATCTTTCAGAATAATGTATATGCACAAGGAATTTCAAGTAGCAGTCTTTTAAACTATTTCACTCTTTTCTTTCTGGGGTAAAGCCACCTTAGCACTTATCTTATTTTTGAGGAGCAGGAATGAAAGCTACGATGGAAGTACTTATGTAGCAAAGTTTTACTTAAAAGACCAGGTCCTATCAAGCAAGAAACAGATGGAACTGAGGAGTTTAGAAACTACCAAATCTAAATACTCCATCAAAAATTGCCTTTTGAGCCTCATATCTCTTTTGTGGCAAATCCACCCTTGAAATGTTGACAGAAGTTACCCACTGCTGGAGTAGAAAGCCCTGCAGAACAAGGACTACATGAACAAACTGCATAAACCAGGTTGGCAGAAGTGCTCCTTGTTGTTGAATGCTTTGGTGTCCAATTAAAAGCTTTTTCTTCAGTGGGAAATTAATTGGGTCTCTCTTGCCCCATCATTTAGAGAAAACTAATAAGAACATACTAACTTTGAGAGCTCTACCATGCATCTCCTCCTCTCTCTGAAGACAAGCCTTCTTCTATATTCAAAGACCCATTTGCATAAAACTTTAAAGTCCTATCACAAAACAAGAGGATTTGCTTTTGTGAGGACAGTATGAGATAGGCGATGTTGACTACAGACTATCTAGGAACAGGTGTTACAAGAAACACACACTGACAACAGCCTCCAGACACAACAGGATGAACCCAGCAGCAAAAACAGGCTCTCAGCTGAGGCAAGGTGTTGAAATTAATCGATTCTTAGGAAACAGTGACAATAAAACTGAGTCTGACTTGGGATTCCTAAGAGAAAATGAGATTACAATGGGCCCCTCTCCACTCCAGCCCCTGGCTCTGATGACAGGGAACACACACAAATGCAGAATTAATTTCCACAGTCAATTTTCAAAGAATATTTTCATAACCATAGCAAGTTTAAAGCCTCAAGCAAGACTCAGCAGGAGCTACTGGTCTGCTGTGTACATGCACTGAACAATTTAATCCACTATGCACAGGACCCCATACTTGGGAAAACTAGTTTGTCAATTGTACCCCATATCAAAAAGGTAAAAGGGGGGAAGACATGTTAATTATCTCTGTGGCAAACAGCATGCATCCTGAGGCATAAGAATACAGAAATCCCACTTCCTAATGCAAAATTTACTAACCATAATTAACTCCTCCTAATTCACAAAGAGCTCTTCAGACAACCAAAGGATGCTTCAAAGGTTTAATCTACACACTGTACTTTACAATAGTAAATTCAGATCAAACAGAAGTAAAAGATCCTATGATAACTCTTCTTGTATTTGTAAGAAAAAGACAGGTTTTCACCAAGCTCTCAACTGTGATTCTTCTATCAAATTTGATTTTACTCTTTCTTTCAGTGCCTAATTCTCGTCTATATTAATTCTATGTAAAGGAAAGAGGAAGCATACATTTAAATAAATTTTCCAGATTTGCAGACAGAAGACAAATGTGTCACTCACTGGGGAAAATTAAAGCTTTCCAGAGTGAATACCTTGCACAGATTTTTTTAGCTCAGTTTCATTTTATTAGTCTCCAAGCTTACGAAATAACAGGAATGAAAAGAAAATTATGTATAATATATTTAAATAAACATGCATATTTATTTCCACATGGCCTACTCATCTGGCTAGGAAGGTATAATAAATACCTCAAGGACTATTGGTGAGGCAGATACGTCACACATAGTCTAGGAAATTAGATTAAAACCCGGTCACATACAGAAACTTTGGAAATAGTTTCTTGTGTGACTTAAAACCTTTTCAAGTGGAATCTATCAAAAAGAAAAGTTTCACAAGACACCAAATAAGCTCAGACAAAAGAAAATTAATTTGTAACTTCTCTAGCCCTTAACCAATGGAAACACTAACTTTTTCCATTTGCATTCATGTTTTTAAAATAACGGATTTATGCTTTAAGATAAGGCAAAGAAAAAAAGCTATTTTGTGTCGGCCACTTCTCTCCCCAGTTATAAAGTATAGTATTTTTGGCAATCTAGAAAAAGAGTACCTATGGATGAGGTAACATTTTGAGAACATGTAACAAATTCATTCACAAACAGACTATTGACCGAGAGTGTATGAAACACTAACAAAGCCGTCTGTTACTACTGCTAGAAACCAGATTTTAACATAAGTCTCTGGGAAAGCATTATGCAGTGAGGACATACAACATTATGTTTGTGTTTTCACAGCCAGCAGCTGTATCCACTGAGCCGAGATCACGTTCAGCAACTGCTCCAGAGAAGCGCTACAGAAGTGATGGACCACTGCAGCTCAGCTCCTCTGCTTCTCCTTATAGGGTACAAATTAGTTACACCTAATCCCACACACGCTGCTGACTGTAGTAGAGTACGACAGCACTTGGGCTCTCAAGCATCCACAGACTTTGCATCTACTATTTGTCAGTGTTGGGCCAGTGCCACTCCAGCCCTGCAGCCAGCCACCTTAACTCAGACATTCCTGGGCAGCAGTCCACTGTAACAGGCACCTTTTCCAAACGGGACCCCTTCCTCATGCAGTAAATACAGTACATCTCCTCTAGAAAGACAATAAGATTGCTTATTGAAGGAAGCTGTTGTCTGCAGCAAGCACACTGTACTGACTGCATAATCACATACGGCAATGAATTTGCAAAGGAAGAAGGAAAGTCTAATTGATAAGGATGAGTGTTCTGGATATTCAAATTCTGCCCACTGAATTTTCGCATGTTGAAAAGAAATAACATAAATGCTTAGAAATGTTTGCTAATCTTTTTAGTTCATTTTTTCCAAGTCTACTGGCAACCAAGATGGAGCTATTTTAGCATAGCTATAAATAGAAGCTCGAGCAGTTCCTACCCTTATCAAACCTGGCTCAATCTTACGAGCCCACTTTTCATGACTGTGAAGGTCACAAAAGCTGTGGGGAAGAGCGAACAACCCTTTCTCATCCTGAACACTGCAGACATACTTCTTTCAGGCTGTGAAGTTTGTCTAAAAAAAGAAGAAGCACAAATTTTCTGATGAACAGATGGACCACACAGCTGCATCTTTTGGAAAGAAAAGCTCTATTTAAAAATTATCTCAGCAAAGATAAAAAGGGAACAAAGCATCACAACTCCAAAATCAGCAGAATTAAAAGGTTAAGTATTATTTGAATACATATATCATGACAAACAATAAGATATTGATAAGAGATACACTAAAATCCAGTATTGCAGAAATTGTTAAATTTCTTTTTCTTAAAGGATTGCAAAGAAAAATATTTCATAAAGGCAATTAACTTGATGCTCACTAAGCTTGATGCTTTGAAGATAAGCCTATACAGGTGTTAGGTATTACCACATTTTCTGACTTTTTTAATGAGAGGAAGACTGATGCAAGCCTCAGGCACAGATGTGATTAACTGAGGAAGCACGCACATGCACACACACACAAGTGTGCAGAATATAGAAGGCATTTAGTGCAAAATCTTCTTTCATTTTAGCTATGGATGTTAGGAAAGTATATGATGATGTCACACAAAAACTACTGTACTTTAAATGAATACTAGGACATGCCTCAGGAGAAATTTCAATTTTGCTGAAGAAAGACTCTACTACCCTTAGTTCTCCAATTACTTTAGTAGTTCAAGTACTGGAGAATATTTTAAAACAGATTTTTAAATGAAGGCAAAACACATTCAGTGGATACGCAGTTTAAGATACTACTTTGTACTCAAAATTTAATACAAATTCAACAAAGTTTCAGTATGTATCCTGCACTCCACTAGACTTATAGAATAGGCTGAGCTTATTGCATCACATCAATCATCCTCCCTACTATTTGCAAGCAGCAGCTGGATGAAGAAACTTGTACTCTCTGCAGTCACTCTGGTAATCAATGCCAGTATTTATGAAGTCCAAAATGCCAGCCAAACAGATGCAACAAAGCAAGTACATCTTTTGAAGTATTTCTTCCTCTAATGTGCACCCTTCCAAATTAATCAAAGCTTTGTATCTCTATATTTCTGCCACAGGACTCAAAATTATTTATCTGTTGCAGGAGGACAGAGCCTGAAGATAGCAAAACCGACAAAATACTAACATAAGTAAAGACCACAGTTACATACCCACAGGAACAAGTTTTGTGTAACAAACAAACAAAAAACAAACAAACAAAATATCAGTTTATTATACCACTTTTCTTGGTGGAAAACTTGAGGCAAAGCCATGCAGAACTATCTATACCGTTTTATCCCATTAAAAAATTCAAGCCTGGGCCAACTAAAACTCAAATAATTTCTTCCTCAATTAGATCCCTTCTTCACACATGTCCAAAAATTAGACCTGAAGAGAAAATAATGAACACCCTTCCAAAGGGAAGCAGAATTCCACTCCAACTGTTACCTCCTTGCAACTTGTTGCTGGCCTCCAATCAACACGGTCTTAGTGCATAAAGGCAGGCTGTATGTTGTGCCCCACTTCTGAGACCAGGCACCAACAGCAACTGGTTCAAGTTCTGCTATGAACATGTTTTTTCAACCATCTGCACTTTCATCTAGGAACGCTAGGCAAGCATAGTCAAAGAAGAAAGCTAAAATTCACAAGGGTTGTAACATACTCTACTGTCTGTGTAAATGTCATGGTTCAGAACATTACTGATAGAAGTATTTTATAATGTGGTTTGTGCACATCTGCAAACAAGACAATATACTTTTAATAAACAGAATTAGATATTCCACTGTATAGTAAAGTAACAACACTGTGCACCTCCAGAGACCTATGAGGAATTTGATTACCAGAGATGTTGCTGATTCCACTGTCACTTGCATCTCAGGGGTACTTGTATCCTTCAATCTGAAAGGACTTGATCACTCAACAGACTCTCAGGAGGATACCATTAAAAACAATCCACACTTCAGACACCTAGGTGTTCCCTTAATCTTGGTAATCTAGGAAATCTAGCTTAAACAATTCTTTTTAGTTCCTGTTCCCAAACCAATTTTTTTTTATATCTCAGTTCTCATTCTTCTAACCTAAAGAGGGCAATTTTCTGCCCTACGGAGGACAACTTCTCCACTCCTATACTGACCAGGAAAGAAGCAAGCCTGGCATAACTTCCCTGTACTTCTTCCACTCTGCACCTTTTTTCAATACAGTCAGAACTGTGCAAAATATTTTAAACGAGAGTCTCATGAGTGCCTTGCCCAAAACCTGAAATCTTCCCTTTCTACTGAGACAGATAGATAATAAGATCTATTTTGTCCTTCTTATAGTTATATCATACTGTCAGCTTAATCTCCTGGTCTGTCACAAAACAGTATAAAACATCATTTTGAACCTCACTCTTCTCCAAACCTGACACTTGTAGCTGAACAAAGTGTCCTCTTTCTTCAGTGAAAATACTACAAGTATATTTTGTCCGCTACTATTGCTTTAGGCTTCAAATCAGTTCTTGGCACTTTGGTTTTGATCCTCTTTTGCTTCAGTGAAAATGCTTAGACGACAGAATCCACCAGAAACCACACATCATCCAGATACTACTGTTGCTTTAAACACAACTTCCTTCTACAGCTTTAAGTGTAGGAGCCATTGAGGAATTCTAACAATAAGGAATTTTATGATGAAGAGTTTTGATATCAAGTGAAGCAAGGCTGTATTATAACACATTCTCAGACTTATTTCATAACAGCAGAATGCTTTTCTAAATGAAAGCACCCAAACACAGCACTTTCAGAATCTGATTGCTCCATTATGATTCAGCCACTTCAAAAACTACACCTATGCCCTTTTAACACATCACACCCATATATTAACATTTCATGCATGCCCTATTTCAGGCTTCTGCTCCTGTGAAGTACTTATTAAATTATTCTTTTCAACCCAAAACACTGGAGTATTTAAATTAGATACGTATCAATGGATGCCTAAAAATATTTCTGAGATTCTATTATAGATGCTACACAAACATTTGAAAACTGCTCAATAAATGTAGATGCAGAAAACAGAAATATGAGACAGCTTTTTGGAGCACAAAATAAATTAAAGCACTTTACAAAATATTTAGACTATTTCAACATATTCTTTAATAAAGAATGAAAAATATATTTGATTATATTATATCTAGCCCATTTTATTATAGAGGGAAGAAGACCCACCATACAGAACTTCCATTGGGAAGTTTTCAGTTAATTCAGAATCAACTTAATTTCATCCGATTTTCCACTGCATCCCAGTTTGAAGGTGAAAAGTGAATCTACAAAATTTATAAATTTTAAATTCAATTATCTCTGTCCCAGGACCTCAGTTTTCAATTTTACATGATTATTTTCCAGGAGTTTCATTTGCAGTTCATCCCTAAACTCTAATGCTCCCACTTCCACTAAACTAATCTGTCTCAAGCAAGCACTCCCCATCTCTGTCCAAACAAACTTAATAGGAAGCAATAAAAGCAATTTGCTAAATTAATGATGTTATAGTTCAGGGTGACTTGCGAAAGGAAAAGAGAAAAATGTTTACTCTGCTACCCTTGTCATATGACACAGTTCTTGTTTATTCTAAGGACACAGCTAAAGCTTTACCTAAAAAGAAAATTTCCAAAACACACTTGGAATGTTAGCAGTGATGTAGTAGATACAAAATGGCTTTTCTAAATTTGTTTGCAGAACAACACTGCTGATGTTTCTAAATAATGAAAAAATACCACATAAAACCTTTGTAATTTAATACAGAGATGGCAAAACATGATGGCTTGTTAAAGGTTTACTGACCTGTAGGAATGCCCAAAACACATCTCTGTCCTTCCCTAGTTAAGAGACTTTATTCTAAACTTTTCTTTCAATTTAATGCAGTTGAGATTTACACAATTGCATATTCGTTATCCTCAGCAGTCACTTCCTTTAGTCCTTTGAAGGGTATGTTCCAGAACCCTGGAAAAGGAATGAAAAGATCACCTTGACACTCGTATTTTGAAGGGAACTAAAAAACTCCATGCAGTAAGTCACACTGCCCTTAGTCTTGTATTTCACCTTCTGAACTACTTCCGCACATTATGCTATCAGGATTTATTTACGATTGCAAATGCTTAATGAGAAGTGGGAAATCTAATTTCAATTTAATAATATCTAGGCACAATAATAAGGGGGGGAAGTTTTTTCTAGTGGTCTCGGGGCAGCTTGCATTAAGAACTACATGTTTTTAAGGAAACTGCCACTTTGAATGTTCACCACCTTCACTCTAAAGCCAATTTCCAACTCACTGCCGTAACCCCTGAATGACACTGTTCTGTGTGTATAAGGTGGGCACAGGGAGTGAAACTGCAAAGGGTATCTTCTAAATGGCACATGATGCATACTGACATGTTGGAAATTTTCTACTCCATTCCCTCAGAACACCAAGTTTGGTTTCATTAAGTTTTGCCTAGGAACTTCTGAATTTTTAGTCATGTACCTTGTCACCTCAACTGAAGTTCTCAACCAGAGAACTTTTACGTAAAGGCTTACAGTGAATAACTTTTGACCACATAGTTACAATTTTTCTAATTACACAATGAATTTTAAACATTGCTCCATTCCACTGTTTCTTTGGAAAGCCTTGGTTGCCTTTGAGCTTCACATTGCCCACCAGGAATCTCACTTCAGTTTATTTCTCTTCCCTGATAGCAGTAATTATTCAAGTATATAGTTCCACTCGCTCACTTTACACAAATCACTCGATTACTGTTGCACAAGCCAAGTGCTGCACATTTTCAGTTCAAATGCTTTCTTTTCTTTTTTTTTCCCAAAAGAAGTACTGACAAATGTAAACACAGCTGAACTTTTCTTCTTGGACAAGAAGAAACTCAGTGAAGAATCATGTCTGTCGAGGTTTTTTATCATTTTCTGAGACAGGCAAATTGCTGTAAATCTGGAAGTAGAGATGTCTAAAACTACAACTTTTGCTTATTACATGATGTCTTTTACAATGTCTTCTCTTGTAAAAATAAGGCCATGATGGAACTTGGCTTTTTGACCGCATCTGAACCATGAGAAAGTCTACAGAGGGGAAAAAAAAAATGAAAAAGTTTTAAGATAATGTCTTTCTTGACTTCAAACTGCAATTGCTGCTTCTTAAAAGCAGCTCATATACATCCTCATACACTCTCTTCAAATCTATTTATGCTGAAGCAATAAAAGCCACATTATCTTGGCTTTCACTCAAGTCCCCTTGTTTTGTTGTTTCCCCAGACTGCTTAGGAGTCTCAGAGAAAGGGATGGGAGAAGAGCAGAAGATACAAGTACAAGCAAGAACCTCACTGGTTTTTGACAACAGAACCTCTCAGATTCACACAAGTTGTGAGGCCCAGTTACCTGGGTACCAGCAGCCAGAACCACTTACTAATACCATCAACAGAAAAGAGCTGGAAAGGACTCCTTAAATAGCCTATTAAAGTCCTCCCATGAACAATCAGAAATGGTAGGTTAGGGACCCTGATTCTCTGTCCCCAGCTTTGGAATTTCATTGCAATACATAAATAATTCCATGTTTCAGCTTTTCCACAAGAAGGTTTTATGAAGTCTGGGTCCTGACCTGGAAAAGAGCAATTGCTTTGCCAACCATCTTCAGTATGGCAGTTGAGAGGACTGCCTCCTCACACTCTGTGAGTTCTCAGAGCAGTCAGTCCCATTCATGGTAGTTTCTGTTTATTATACTCCCCATTAAATTCCTCCTTCCCAGAAGAGTATTGGCCCTGAGAGCAATATAAAAGGAGAGCAGTGTAACCTCCTACAGATAAAATGGTTCTTTGGACACAACTAGTTTTAAGACTGTGGAATAATTTAACATGAAATTACCCACAAGTTCCCAAGAAAACTTGAAGGGGCAATGATGTCTTTTTCCATAATGCTAAGATACAATGCTCCCTGGGTGTTACAAGGTCAAAACCACATTAATGACATTCATAACTTATGGCAACAAAGAAAACAAGTCCTATCTCAGCAGAGAGGTTACGCAGCGCACAAGGTAGCAAGAAACAGATGGAGTAGTCACTGTCTCGTGCAAATTTGGCACTGAAGTCAAATGGTCCCATTCTTCCTTAAGAAAGGTCTGAAACAAAACATAGCCTAAGAATGCATTTTCAGAAAATGTAAATTCATCTTTGTAGAAAGGAAATTAATCTGTTCAATTATTTTTCAAATAATCAACTGTATTTCTTTTGTTTTCCACTACACTGTTCCTGAAGACATGCCCAAACCCCAAATGAAATCTTGATTTTGCTTCAACTATTCAGAAACCCTGGCTGTTAACATGGCCCCCAGCAGACCTGTAAACATTCCACCTGTCATGTGGTTCAGGAACAAGTCCTACACTCAGGACAGAATCTGGCTGACTCTCTCTACTCAAAGAGCAGCTGATATTTTTAAGTACCCAGGCTTGCACTTCCCTAAATCAACAGAACCTGATAGCTCAGCTACATGCATCCTACGAGTTAGCTACAAGTACGTGCTAAGCTGCAAGGTCACATGCTAGACTTTAGCTTGGTTTCTGGTCCAGTGATGAGGGAAAACTAGGTTGAACAAACAGATCTAATAAAGTAAACCCCATGCAGGTAGACTGCCAGAACATCCGTCCCCGGACAGATCCAGTGGCACGCTAACAAAGGCACAAGCCCAGCAGCCTGGCAAGCAACCACTGGATTGCAGGTCTACCTACTATCATCAATCTGCACGTAGAGAGATGCATTAGAAGCATCAGATCTTCATGTTGAAACTCCCTTTGGAATGATCAGTTTGGAAGAGACCTTAGCAATACTAACCCCATATTGCTTAGAGATTTATTTTTTATTTTCATTAGCATAATAGCCTTTCTACAAATCAAGTTTACTGATGGCACCAAGTATTTCTCTACAGAAACCTGTCATGGCAGAAAATAGCAATCACATTTGATCCCATAGGAAGGAATTTGTGTTCAATGACTGAAGCAGTTGAAACATGAAAGGAGCTTTCTCAACTGCAGAAACTCTGGCAGAGATTCTGTTTTTCCAAATACAGTGTCAGGATTTAAATACCACATCACTTCTCAGCACAAGTTCAGACCCAGACAAGCCAACTTTCACACAGAAGGAATCAACACTTGCCTTTTACTACCATAGAGACTGGTTTGAATGAGCTCCTGCCAGTAGTTCAAAAAAGAAGCCAGGTGTCTGTACTGAAAAATTCTTTTCACAAATTAATTACCATCCCCCTGTTCAGAACAATGGACATCAAGGGCTATGAAGGATAAAGATACAATCAAGCATGCATTGCGTTGGATCAACACAGGATTAAACTATGGCTGAAAGGGTAGAGAATTAAATAGTCTCATGATAATTTTTTTATATACATTCTAAGTACTTGAAATTCACAATGCAATTACATAAATTTCACATGTCCTCAAAACCAATCTTCCTGTGTTAAATAATTGAATTGTTAGCATATCAAACAAGTGAAAGCAGAGTGCACCAAAAAGCCCTGTAATTTCCTGGTTTTGTGAACAAACCAGAAACTTCAATATAAACTGAAAAACATTTTCATCCATTCTGAACACAATGCTAACAAGAGGATACTGTAGAACCCTTCCCCTAAAGACTTTTTACCAAAGCCTTACAGATAAAGCACTGCCTGTCAGTTTTCCTAATTCTTTAATGAAGTCCATCACTCAGTAGACAGTTCTTGTTCCAGACAGACACCTGAACCTAACCAGGTATCTTTTTGTGATGAAGGAACATTCACACAGTGCTGTATGGGCACACATGTCAGAGCTCTTATTTTAAATTATCAGGAAGACCATCTTAAGTTCAAGACTTAATAAAATAATCAATACAGTAATTCTACCAGCCTTGCTCTTCAGTTATGGGGCTTTCTAAGAACAGGTGGATGCAGATTTTTCTGTATGATAGATACAGAAAAACAATGCAAAGAGTGACAAGATGAGAAGTGCACAGTGCAGCACAGCTGCAAGACTCTACCACAAATTTGAAGCATGGAAATATCACTGCAACTGCATCCGAGACATTCTTGCTTTCCCCAAACATTTTTACTTGAATCTACAGCACTCACAGCAAAGCCAATAACACGGAGTGTCCTATGACTTCTGAGGAAGGGAAACAGAATCCACAAAAGACACATACCACCACAAGAGCATCCCAAACAAACTTACAGACATACCACTCCTGACACTTCGTAAAAGATGCCTCTAGAAAAATTGACTTTAATCCTCTGAAGGTTTTTTGGATTATATTTTGGAAGGGGTGGAAAATATATTTTAATGAATTTAAACACCACCGAGATGCAGAAATTCAAGATCATCTTAGAGTCAGATTATCTCTCATGGTTTTTTTTACAGTCATCTTCTGCAGTTTAAACCAGCCATCATAACATATGCATATGCACACACCTCAACATCAGTGTTTAAAACATTTAGCCAAAATTTAAACCCTACCATACACAGAAGAGTTGGTCATCTCTCCAACAAATAAATAAATAAAACTAAAATTTTGTTTGAGACCCAAAGTCCCAAACACTTATTTAATAGTGAATTATTTGAAAATTTATTGAATGAAAGGGAAAAAATGACTAGAAAGTAGGCAACACATTATGATGAAGTCAGAAAAACTAGATACAACAAAAGGAATGGATCAGAAGAAAAAAGAAAAAATGTGAAATGTCTAATGGTATGTTCTAGCTGATGGCCCAGGAAACCATGCCTGGTCTGTCCTTTTTGTACACAGTCTAGCACTAAAACATGGTGCTTACACCATGCTGGAAGGGGTGTTTAAATGGCACTGTCACCTGCTCCCCCTGTCTTCATGTACACAGCCTGGCACTTTTACCTGGAAGATGACATTACATTTCTTCCTTGATGAGAAAGAAAGAGAAGTTCCCAAAGCTGAGTAGGTTCAACTTGCCACTCATTGTGCTCCTCTTTCAGCCTGCTGACTTTAAAAAAGTTGGGTTAGACAATATTACAGAGAAGTGGAATTTGCCAAAATACTATTGGAAAGCATTTAATTGTATGTTCGCCTGTAAGCAAGCAAGTAGTCCCTGTGACTTCAAAGTTAAGGCATCTGTTAAAGTTGGCTTAGGGAATTATTCCAGGAAAAAAAAAGCAAAAAGGAAGTGACCTACTTGAATGAAAGACTCATTCGGAGGTTTATATGTTCAGATCCCCTCAAAATAGGCTGACAAGAGGTATTTGCATATATTTCCTTAAGTACAAACTGTGAAATGTCACACAGTGTAAGTCTTGATTAACCCATTTGGTTCATATATTCTCAAGATATTTTCCACTCTCCTTCCATTCATTGCATATTTCTGTTCACTCAAGAAAGTACTCCTAATGTTTCCTAAGTATACAAAAATGCTTAAGAAACAGCAGAAAACCAAAATGGCAGCTTAGCTGCATAAAAACCATGAGCAGTTTGATTAAAAAGAACCTGTGCTATAGACATTTAGAGATTTTTCTAACAGTTTAAATTCTATTTTAAAGTAAGATGGTCAGGATCTAGAGTCCTCATGACTCCTCACTTCTTTTGCCTTCCTCTTCTTTGTAACTCAGCCGAAGCTGCCAATGAACTCTAAAACGTATGTAACAGAAGCTTTAGCAGGATTCTAATTTTGGTCACAGATAACCAAGTATAGCAATTCTAGACAATATTAGTTGAGATTTATGATGCATTCAACATCTTCAGATGCGCAAGAGTATTTTTGGGCATCACTTGAAAAGACAATATTCAATGTATAGCTGGTAAATTTTACTTCTCTTTTTTCTCCTATTTCTATATAAGAAGTATATGCATGCTGCACTTTATATCAATTTTTTTTCCGAAGGATCTATTTCTTCAGCAAGAGAAAACACAAGTCTGTTCAAGTCTCACTTATTATACCTGGTTTTGAGAACAGAAGTTAGCTATACCATCATCTTTTCTCTGAGGAAGACATACCAATAATTAGAGGAAAACCTGCCCTTCTAGTGCAACTTGGGATAAAAAAATTCAGTCAATTTTTTCTGAACTCTATTGTTACATTATTTCTAAACTAAATTAAAAAAAACCCACCATAATTATTTGTTTGTTTTACCTACCACTATCAAAATCTCTTCTCCCAAGAAGAAAGAGTACCTCCAAAAGCTTAGATCAAGTTCTTAGTAATGGAACTGCTCTTGGTTTTATAAACATACCAACTCAAGTTAAGCCTGAGAGCTTCTGCATTCCATTTAGGCCAAACTGGGGGTTTGCCAGTGATTACACTTCTTCTTAAAAGGTAATAGGAAAGTCAGCTTGAAAAAGTATTTTTTAAAACTTTTTTAGACAACTGTATTGGGACAGTGCTTCTTTATTGCCTCTTCAACCGACTGATGAAGGGATCAAACATGAGAGCCTTGACTTTTACCAACAAATGAAAAGATAACAGAGTGAAAAATAAGAGGAAAGAGTTCCTTACAGTTCTCTGAGTCCTTGATACCACATTTCCAACAGGCAGTAGAAACTATCTCTATAGCACTATGCTGTTATTCTGCTTGGATTCTAAGATCTCACATTAAGTAGAGTTCACTGAACAAAATACATCTGTTCACTGTTAACACAAGGAGGTCTAGAACTCCTGACTCCATCCTTCTTACTGCCATCACAGGACTGAATCTAGAAGCTTAAAAGTCTTTACTGTAAACTTGGAAGTGTTTTCCAAGTAATACTGAATGTAACAAACTGCTAGCTACCTGTAGAATGACTAAAGTAAGTGAAAGATGAGCCAGTTGCTACAGTTTGTTCCCAATTCTGAGTACAGATATAGGACCATGTGAGGAGAGACTTTAGGAAGAATGTTTTTTAATGAAAGCAATTTGAAACAGTGATCTGTTTCCATATTATCTATGGATTTCCACAGATCAGTTGAAGATGTTGCCAGGTACAAGATACCATACTGTCTAACTTGAAAGAGCACTTTTATTGCTAATCCAGAAGTCTTCCCTTTATCTTATCAGCATAGACATGGAAGTTATCACCTGTTATCATCACAGACATGTAAGTTAAAAGGGCTCAGTGACCAACCAACCCAAAATTCAAACTATTAAAATGTTATTCCTTTAGTCCCATTACACACACAGTATCTGTCTGTGTTCATTAAAACCCCACACTGAAAGCAGAAGAACCTTTAAAGCCACACCAGGATCTTGGCCAAAGCTAGGCCCAACCTCACACAGGGTGCCAGTAGCCCTGGAGAGTAGGTGAATATGTGAAGGCATACAGGCTCCACTGTTTGGAGGCTAAACATCTATTTCTGCTGTTCCACCTGGACACATTATTAGGCAGAATGGAGCAATGGCCAACCAAAGAACAATCTGTGGGCCTCCTGGTCAGTCTGACATGCTTCTGAAACTAATATATGGGTAATCATTAATCTGCTGTAAACTTGCCACCAGCTCTGTTACCAAAACAAGAACTAGCACTGGCTCAATCTTCACAGTAGGCTACAATGATACATGTATCACATCTCAGTTATCAAGCACTTCAGTGAAAACCCATATCAATTATTTAAAGAAACTAAACAGTAATCCAATCCAAGGATAAGAGTTTCTCATGTTTAATCAAACAGATCTCCAGGGCTCAGCAGCAATTTATGTATGAATACTAGTCCATTAGGAAGTTGAGACTAGTTTTGAAATGGAAGCATCTTGAATAGCAAAAGCACACAACACAAATTACATAAGCAGTCCACAAACCTAATTTGGTAAAAAAAATCTTCAAGTTAAATATTAGCTGGATTCTGGGAGATTACCTGGGGAAAATGTTATGTATGCTTACTTTGCTTTTATGCTTTCCTAGTCAGCTCACAGATGCTGGGCTTCCTGTCTAGAGACAAATGCTCTTTTTATATACACACATGCATCTCTACACATACATATAAAATACCATATTTTATTAAAAATTTCCTCCTTTTATTTATGTATACATATATGTATATAGTCATATGCACACATACAAACAAATAAAATAAACATATTTTTTAAAGGGCATTTAAAGGACTGAACTGCCACTTACAACCGATTACTGCTAACAACCCTGTTCAGCTCAAATGGGTAATACCTTAACATAGAGCAAGATCACATCAAACAGGAGAAAGGTCCCGATACAAGGTCTTTCTTCAGTGCAATATTAGGGAAATGGAATCCTTTTCTTACAGGTAGCCATACCCATAGCTGCTAATCTGTGCCTGGTATTGTAGTTCATCCTCTTGCACTTACGCTGGCTCCCTTATGACTTGCAGAAAAGCAGAGAAAGTGTGGCAAGTGTGTTATCTGTTGTTTACAAAGGGATGGACTTCCTGGAGACCTTCAAGTCTTACATCTTTATCATTATCAGTCATTCTGCTGTCTTAGTTTTCAATCCCCTCTGCAAAGCTATCAGATCTTTTAGGAAGCTGTTAATGTGCAGGCCCAGGGCAATTACATAAGATGTTATTTTAGTCGTGAACAACGCATTAAATTTTGGATTCTGACACTGTTGCAGATTAGCACAATGAAATTCTTCACCCGTTTTTGGATAATGATGTCTAGGCACTCAGGGATCATTTTATTCTTCTTTATCCCTATCTGGAAGCTGAATTTAAGGCTATCCAGACACTAAATTTTCTGGCTCCAGCTCCTTCTCATCTAGAGACATCCATGACTTCTGCCATCTTGAAAATCTGCTCAGAGACAATGTTAACAGGAGCTCCTGACAGACTCTGAATGGTTTCAGAAGTTGTACTGCACGCTGTAAAAAGGAGTTAGATGGACCTTCAGTTCGACCCAATGAGAGGTGTTATTATTTGAAAACCTACTGTATTAAGAGCACCAAAATACTTTCAGGTTTGCAATGGACTCAGGTGTTATGTAGCTAGGCTGCAGGACAAATCTTGCATTAGTACATAACACTCCCGCACTTTGATACCAGATGCCAACTACAGAACTAAAATGAACTGCCTCTACAGATATCTTGGCTAGTCCTGTATTCAATACAACCAGGAAGTCATGTCCTGAGACCTCAAAACACCAAAGATTTTCTTCTATTTCAAAACAGCACTATATTATCAAACAACGAGGTTCACTTACAAATTCATCTCTGTAGATCTCTCTCATTTAGTGCTTAAGTGTACTGCTACTTTTTAAACTAAGAAAAATCCACATAGAAACAGGTCATTTATATAAAAGCATTTGCATTTTGGAATTAGTGTCCCACAGGGGTTCACAGTCATCTGTCCAGAGATTTGCACTTCCTGCTGAAGTTCATGAAAAAAATGGGAAAAACATTTTCTTGACTGAGTATCTCCCACGACTGACTCTGCTTCTCTGTTTTTTTTCATACTGACTGGCTTTCTGTCCTAAGATTTTGTAATAGAGGTAAAAGTACTAACTTGTTTTATCCATGCAGCTTACTGCCAAACTACTTGAAAGGTTTGCAAATGCAGAACTCTGGAAATACAGATTTAACAAAAACATTGCTTTAGCTAGACTTGTTTAAATGTCACAGCTGAAAGATTTAGTGTGCTTACTCTCTGCTTATTAAGTA
This sequence comes from Pipra filicauda, assembly GCF_003945595.2. Taxonomy (NCBI): domain Eukaryota; kingdom Metazoa; phylum Chordata; class Aves; order Passeriformes; family Pipridae; genus Pipra; species Pipra filicauda. Next base: position 1,135,317 of record NW_024105075.1, read on the forward strand.
AATATTTCCAGTATTTTCAAATTAAGAAACTCTACAACTGAGACTAAATGAGTACAACATAAGCTGTATGAAGCTGAGAAGTAGAGCAGACACCTACCTGAAAGAAATAAAGTTACAGGTAAAAAAAAGTTGATGTTAGCTTTTCAAATGCAAGTATTCTTAGCTCTCCCAATCTAGTAATAAGGAAGAATAGCAAGCATTAGAAGTGATCTGAATTTTGAAGTAATTACAGAAAAATAAAACTCAATGTATTAACTCACCCTGGAGGAAAAACCAGAGTAATCTAATTCAAACTAGTCTATAGCTGTCCAGAGAGATTACCTTCTGGAAGTACAGTAATTATATTTCTAAAGTAAAATCACTTATGCCTGGGGTAGGGAGGCCCAAGGGATTTTATTTTTTTTATTATTATTTGAAATGTGTAAAACCCTCACAATGACATACATACTGAGAAAAGAACTTTGAGTACAAAAGTACATATTCTGTATAAGGTCCTTCTTGTTGGTGGCAAACAGATACATATAACTGGTAAGACTGTATCACACCAGATGTCAAGTAAGAACAGACATACAGTTGCACTTTTCCATATAGTGCCCATACATTCTAAGCTAAGTAGCAGATTGCTCTGGAACGTCTTATAAAAGTACTTCTTGCCAAATTTGTAATTATACTAATTTTTATAACTCTAAAGAAAGAATTCCTATGGGTTTCACTGAAAGCTTCTCTATGTAGATTTTTGCCAGTACCTTACAAACGAGATTACTTTAAAAAGAAAACCAAACACTATATTCTTATGAGCTTAAACTTACTTAAAGAAGTGTTTTATTTCAACAACTCCAGTTAATAGCAAGACCTAAGAGGACCATTCTGACAGTCTTACTGTGATATAACTGTTTCAAAATAGTTTGGTGGCTTTATGGAGAAATAAGGTGTGTGGTCAAACAAGGCCTAACCTTACGCCTTGTCTAAAAAAACACCTCTACGAGGAGCCAGAAGTTCAAGTTTTGAACAGTTAAAAAGAAACAAAGCAAAACAATACTAGAAACTTGAAATCATCTATGAAACATCTATGAAATCTTGGAAATCTCAAATTACTTATGACAATACACTTTGAGACCTTCCACTTTATTAGGAGTCCAGCTGCTGAATAGTCCGCCCTTCTCTTTTCCATTTCCTACTCATTAGTACCGATGAACTTTTTCCTTCAGAAAGTCCCTGCTGTGTTCCTGAACAGCATGGAATCTGACCTAAGACTGAAAACTGTATGGCAAACTTGGTAAGAACTACACATTTCATTCTGCTGCTGTCTAGTTAGTCCGTGCTGTTCGCAGAGTTATTTGCCAAGATCTGACAGTTAAATGTGCACACTTCAATTCATAGCTAATAAATTCCATTCAGCAGTAAACTTGCATGCTTCCAGGTGACACCACAAAGAGACTGCACCAGTTTCCTCAACTAATAGATTACTGGATAGGAGTCACTTCTTGATCCAACTACCAGAGCAAGCCTTCTAACTGCATCACGTTTTGGCTACAGCAGATTTTTTTTTTTAATGTATTTATTTACTTATTTGTTAAGAAGCCACGGCTTATTTATCAGTGTAATCAGTTAAGCAAGCAGGCACCCGCACAACCGGAGCTGGCTTCTGTCACTCACTCAGAGCGGTGGCTCCGGCAGCCCCGGGCGCGTCCCGGCGCCGTTGTCCCAGTGTGGACACTGGAGGGCGCGCTCGAGCCACCTTTCCGAGGAGACCCGGAGCGTTCGGGCTCCACACTTGGAAATCACTAAATAAAAAACACCTTTCTGCACCTTTTAACAACATCCAAATCCTCTTATCCATCTCACCAGTGTACACACCCCGTTATTCTCCCATCCCAACAGCAAGATTTCTAACAATGCCTGGATCCCTAAGATCTACCTCTTGGGAGATAAGCAGGGGAATGGTGGTGGAGGTGCAGACAGACAGATGGATGGACAGATTTTTTCCTATCGAATTATGTGTCAAACTCAAGGGACAATTCGACTGCCAACTCTTCAACGCTCTCCAACTCCTTTCCCACCCTTTCTCTTACTGCATTTATGGCCTGTCCTCAAAACTGTCCAAACATTTTTCCCTTCTACCAATGGGAACACGAAGCGGATGTGATCCCCGCAGGCAGCAGCAGAATGATGAGGATTCAGAACCATCAGTCAGAGTAACTCAAGCACAATCATTACCTCTGTGTGACCAGCTAATTTTACAGAAGTGCTGTTTAAAACCCAGCAACACTGGTTACCGGTTTATCTTGCTTCCCAAAGCACAGTAACTCAAAGGTAGTCCATTCATTTAAACCCCCTTGAGCCACGACACCTCTAAGATTATCACAGAGCTAAGGATGGACAACTCCTCTCACACAACAGGCTCATGCTAAGGTTAAATTTTATCCATGCAGGAAGTGGGCCACTGCACAGAAAGCTATGAAAGAACAAAACAAAAATCACAGAGCCAGCCCCAGTATCACCAGAATTTCACTTCATAAATAAGCCTCACTTGAACCCTGCTTTAAATACCACACGTAGCAGTGTACACACAGAGTTTGTCCTCTGAGGGGAGATCACATATGACAAATGCCAGCTACATCAAGCAATACACTTCTGGAAGTTGTTTAAACAGTGCAAATATTAAATCTATATAAAGCAGCTGCACTGGTCAGAAGTGACCAAATCAAGCCCTGCTCATCCCATTTTGCTGTTGCATACCCAATCTAGTGTAAGCGGCAAAGCCGTACCAGCAGATCTGGGAAGCACAGCTGTCTGCCTGATTTGAATTCAGATGACTGCCTTACCATCGCACACTCCATGAACATTAAGTTTCACTTACTGACTTCTCCCTGCCCTCATGTTCTTTACCAAAGAATGCGTAAACTGAACTTTAAATTGTTAATTACACCTCCTTCTAGTGACCCGAAAAATGCGTGTGAAGCTGTAAGCAGCAGTATGACTACGGCAAACTTAGTATTGTTCAAGCGATTTCTGTCCAGCAACACTGTGCTTTGCTACAGAACAACAGCTCACAATACAGTACGCCAGAAGTGCTTGGAAAGGAGAAATAAAACTTTTCCCTCACTTCATTCACTAGACTACAGTTTGCCTTCCCAGTTTCAGAACTTCTGCTGCATAAGCAGTTTCATCTTGGCAAAAAGACTCCTGTAAACTTCAACAGAGGATCAGGAAAGGCATGGGGTGGAATTCTAACAAGATACGTAAAGGCTGACTTACCAACTGGCCCACTGACTTGTTAAAAAAATAAATCAATGTCACATAAAAAGTTGCTGACATGTTTTACACACAAAACCTCCCACATGATACCTGCATGCAGATCCCTGAACAACTAATGAATGAACATGGAATCAAATATTTAAAAAAAAAAAATTATCAAGGAATGGAATAACAGTCAGAATGGTTGATACATTTTTCTTTTATTCCCCTGCTGATTTATTTGAGTGCTCCCTACATTGCGCTACTAGTCTTACAAACCAAACTTTACCCAATCATTTTACCCTCAGTCTCATTTACCCTCAAACTATTTTTCCCCATCCTATGTTTAGACATTTAAAAAGGTATCACTTTAACTTTTCATTCATGCACATATGACCATTGGGTGGAGATAAGGTTTTAATTAGAAAATTAAAACCAAACTATTGGAGTAGACACTTTCTACAAAAACAATATTTGAATGCCAACACTACTTCACTAAAAGAGGATCAAATGAACTGTCTTAAAATAAAAATTTAAATTTTTTCTTATGTTCTAATTTTCATTATTTCAACAGTCTTGACAAAATGTTTGCAATAAAAAAGTAAAAGTTTAAGCTTACTTGAAATCAACAGTTGTGTTTCCATCTACTGGAAAAATGAATTTAACTGAAACAGTAATTTGAAACTTTGGGATTTGGGTAAGTAAAAGAGCAATGATTTTTGTGTAAGATGCAAAGAATTTGCATGTGACGTGTCATCACGTGTCATGTCCCAAACACAAGTTTGCAGAAACCACTGCCATTCCCTGCAGTTCACACAGATTTCACAAAGTCCCTGCTCTCAAACAGTTGCCTGTCAGAATGCAAAACTAATTAATACTCCTAAAAAACATATTTTTAGAAAAGTAATTTCTTAAATAACATTTTTTGCTAGTAAATCTGAAATGTCATCTTATTTCAGTATCTTGCTGATTTCCACTATCCCTTCATGAGACCTGGACACTAACATTAGAACAAGTTCTTTAAATAACTGATGTGCAAAACCCACAGAATGGTTGCTAATATGAAGCATTCTCAGTATGTAACACCTTTTTTCCTTTAAGCCAGAGACCTTGAAAATAATTAAACATGATGGTAAAAGTAGAGAACCTCCCACTTTTAAGTTTTTATTATTGAACACATGTTGTGAAATGGCTATAGCTTTAAAAGACTCTAATTAACCCAAAATAAGAATGTAAATGTTTTGATATGGAAAAACACCTCTCCCTAACCTCTCCTTTCTCTTTTTTTATCTCCATTACTCTTGTAAGAATGACATCAGCCATAACCACACAATTCAGTCTTGCTTTATTCTGAAAAAACGCAATTCTAAGCCACAGCATAGCACAATACCATCACCGTGCTTTTTTGTACTACAGTTTTGCTGTAGTATAACCTGAGATCCATCTGGAAATGGTTATAGCGACCATGGGCTCAGATAAGCCCTCTAACAGCATTTGTGACCAGCACACCTGTATTTCAGCCTGTCTCTCACATGTCAGCCTGAATTAAACTCACCCTTTTCCAGGACTTTCTATGAGCTGCTTCTCTCATCATGGACAGTACAACCACTTTCCCACTAACAGACTCACTCTTAATCCTGCCATCATATTCTACTTTGTACTTTGTATTGGACAAATAAGTCCAATGGTGTCTGTACCCCTCCAGTCGCAGGATGCTTCTAAAAAGTCAAGTTTTCACCACATGAGCCAGGTCAACCCATTCCAGTTTTTATCCATTTTTACCTCGAACACAAAACACAACAGGGTATTTTATTTAAACTTGTGAGTTCTTTACCTTTCAAATCTTGAGACAGTATAATTCATTTCACATCTGTATGGAGAGTGCAACACCTAAATTACGACCACAAACACTATCACAACCCTAAGTGCATACCTGTCTCTTAAGTAAAAGGAACATCCTCCCCCTTTTTCTACAGCATGAAGAAAAGACTCCCTGATCTAGAGATCAGCGTCCTGCACGGAGCATCAAAGGGCAGTAAGGAGCCTGGGACCAAATGACAACTTCAAATCACCTATAACTATAGCAGAAAGCATGGGTTTAAAGCAGGACACTGAACTTTTATAAAATTTCACTCAAACTGTAAGTAATTTCTACAAACAAATGCATTTAGAATAACAGAATGATTCAGGGACTGAGACACTGTACAAAGACACACTAAAGAGTCGTTTTCTTGTCATTGTGGTACTATAAAGTTTTCTCCAGACCACTGACTTTTTTTTCTGTGTGGAGAAATACCCAACACAAGGACCCAAGGACCTAATATCAAGCTGGAGCTTGGTGCTGGCCAAAGCCACAGTGTTTGAGGATAATGTTCTGATCACATCCTTAACAGCTCAAAATTAAGCCAAATTATTTTGTAGATTACTTGGTTTTTCTGCTCTTACTATGGTTAAACCTCAAATAAAAATGCCAAAACTAGTAAGTCATATTGCCAAGATTTCTGTTCCTTTCTACCTCCTTGAGGTTTGCATATACAAGAATTCACAAAAAGAAAAAAAAGATGAGATTAAAATTTTATTCTTTCAATAAGAAAGGTCCTAAAAGTCAGGGTTCCTGCAGACATTCATCCTCTCTATTAGCCTTCACTAAGACTCTTTCAATTAGCCGGACATGTTTTCATTACTTTCTTTCTTATTTTTTCCTTAATTAGAAACAAACAAAGAAACAAAAAACCCACTCCAAACCAAAACAACAAACCCATGATTTAAGTTAATAGCTTTCATTATTTTTTAAAGAAAAAAAAAGGCACAAGAGGTAGTTCAATAAAGGTCCAGTTGAACTTATGTTGCAACAGTTTTACAACCATTTTAGAGTGTTTCGGTATGCAGTTAGCCCACTAATACAGCAGCAGAACAGACACCATTTCACAGAGCTAGTACAGTATATTTGTCAATAATTTCCATATTAATTAGTTCTTGACAAGACAGGCTGAAAGAGTGAAAGAGCAGTGATGCATAGGATCTAAAACAAATTCAGAATTCACTCAGAATTCAAAAAAGCTGAATATACACACTTTGGTTAGATGTCAAAGATTCCATTAAGAAAGAAAGAAAAGAAAATAAACAAAAAAACTCCAAAAGCTCAATAATAAAATAAAAACCTAACAGTGCTAGAGGCCATACCTCAGTACTGCAGATTTTTCACAGCAACATGGAAGTCAGGTACCCTATATAGTGCAACACTTTGAAAACAAATTAAGGAGAGCAAGATCATCAATTCCAAACATTTCAATGGAGGGAAGACGAAATGAAAGATTTCTCTGAAGAGTGCTTTAAAAATCACATTTAAATAAGCTCAAACTAGACTCCAATTATCAGCACTTTACGTAAATGAGAATTTTGTCTATATCCTTTTGAAGAAGAATTTTTTGGCAGATGTTGTATGGTCCAGCCGTATTCAAAGTGTTAAAAGCCAACTACCTCAGTAGAAAAAAAGGGAAACATTATGATGCTGGTGTCAAACCAAGCAGTTTAACAGATACTATCTGTTCAGAAGCAGCATGCTAAGATTGCAGAGCCTCCTCTAGTCCGACATCTATTTATAGCTGCCCAGCCTCTCTACAATTTCTCACAGCCTCTCCTCCTCTCAAAGCCAAGTGGGAGAAGTTTAATGGATATAATGCTGGGCCTTGGGCTGCAAGATGGCCAGATCTGCAACTCTCCTCCAGCGAACCCACGTGCGTGAAGACCAAGGGTTATGAGATGAGGTTGATCTAACCTACATAGCAGCCAAACACATGGCACAAACCTTCCCCGTCCGCTTTAGGAACACTCATTTTTTCTCTGCCAGCATGTTGATGGTAATGAACCACATCAGCATCAGATCCTCAGCAAAACACACCTGCCGCCTTCCTCCTCGCCACTGAGCAACAGCCCAAGCCAGCTTGCAAGCCAAGACAGAAGCTATCCAAGTAAGCTTTGACCCCTGGACAGCAGCAATGTCAACCAAGTGCCCTCCCACTTATAATGCTACTCCTGTACGCTGCATTTTCCTCAAAGAAACTCGGAGGCTGTTGGCGTGCAGTCTCTACCACTCAACCATGCGTGTCTTTTTAAAGCACTGATCTAGACCGGCTCTCCTTCACCTCCATCAGATATAACATCGCGGAAAGGGTGCAGATATTTTCCTGCATACGGAACACAACGCCACAGGCTGAACTCCGCTACAAGCTCCGCACATCCATCCCTGGTGCCTTCTCTCCTACCACCTACATCCACTTGCCTGTAGTACTCGTACAGCGACCGAGGAGGTGACAGCACTGCTGGAAACTCCTGCCCACCCGATCACAACCACATTTTCGTCCCTTTCCCCAGTCAGAAGCAGACGGAAGGGGAGGGCTGACTTCCTCGGGAGGAAAATAGGCAGGGAAAGGCCGGGGCAGAGATCAAGAGAGGAAGAATCACCCCAAAGGGAGAGGAGATAATCCCCGAGAGGCGAGGTTGCGGAGGAGCCTAAGCAGGGAGTGAGGGACAGGGACAGCGAACCGGGGGGATAATCCTGCAGAGAAGGGGGGAGATAATCCCCTCGGAGGGGGAGAGGCGGAGGATCCCGGAGAGGGAGGGGCGGGAAACCTGATAATCTCCAGGAGGAGAGAAAATACCGGGAAAGGGGGTGGGGGAAGGAGGGTGGGCGGGTGGATAATCCAGAGCGGCAGATGAAGCGCGAGTCTCCCGGGGACGCATCCGGAGGCGGGAGGAGGAGGGTTAATCCTCGTTCTGGGGGCAAAAATCCCTCTTCCCGGACTCTGGCGCTGCCATGTTCGCTCCCCTGCAGGCCCGCCCGGCCCCGCTACCTGCGGGCGGCTCTTCCCCCTCACGCCACACGAACACGGGGCGCCTCCGCTCCCGCCGCCGGGACGAGCGGCTCGGCCAGGATGGCTGCGGGACCCCGCCTCCCACCACCATTTCCCCGCCGGCTCGGAGGGAGGGGAGAAGCGCGTGGACCAACCCTCCCTCCCCCCCCCCCCCGCGCACACGCGACCTCCCCGCCGGTACGGGGACTCACCGGCCGGCACCGACTCCCGCCGCTCCTCGTTCCCTCCTCCCTCAGCGGGCGCCGCTCGGCCCCATGGATTATCCCTGGCGCGCGGGTCTCCCGGAGGGACGGCGCGAGCTGGAGGTGCCTCCGCAGCCGCTCTGCGCCCGCCTCGGCGCGCGCCGCCGGCGTGGCTGTGGCACGCGCTCCCGCCGCCGCTCCTCCTCCCCCGCCCACCACCGGCGAGCGCGCGCGCGGCCTCCGCGGCGGCCGCGCGCGAGCGCCTCCCGTTCACACCCCCCCAACACCGCTCCAGCCACCTCCCGGAGGGAGCGCGCGCGCCTCTACTCGGCCCCCACCTCCGTGTGTGTGTGTGCGTGTGTGTGTGTGTGCGTGTGTGTGTGTGTGCGTGTGTGTGTGTGTGCGTGTGTGTGTGTGTGCGTGTGTGTGTGTGTGCGTGTGTGTGTGTGCGTGTGTGTGTGTGCGCGCGCGTGTGTGTGTGTGTGCGCGGGAGCGAGGGGGGCTGGGGGCGGGAGGGGTCGGCGCGTGTGAGAGCGCGTGTCACTGCGCGTGAGAGAGCGCGCGCGCGCGTGTGTGACAGAGCCTGCGTGAGTGTGCCGGGGGCTGAGGGCGAGAGGGGTCAGCGCGTGTGAGCGCGCGAGTGTGTGACTGCGCGTGTCACCGTGCCTGTGTGAGCGCGTGTCTGTGAGGCGGCACGTGTGGGCGTGTCGGGGACGGTGCGGGGCCGTGTGAGGGGACACGCGTGTTCGTGTAAAAGCACAGGCGTGTGAGGGCCACCGCGTTTGTTGACGGGGAGCACTGGCGAGGGACAGAGCGAGCGTGTGCGAGCGTGTCCGTGTCCCCACGCCGCGGAGCGCAGGCGCTCCCGGACGGGGCCCGGGCTTTGCCCGGGCTGGTTCGGACTCTCCTCGGTCCGAGTCCGGAGGGGACGCGCTGGCGTGACACGTGGCGCTGCCTGATCAGTCACCGAGTGCGAGAAATACTGCCAGAGAAGTCACGTATTTCAGAGGGGAAAGGGGAGGCGGGTAGTTTCCCCTGATGCCAGTAACCTGCAAGACCACTGAGTTGGAAGCAACAACGAAAAAACCGATTTTCCCGCACTTCTGCTCACTGTTTGCTTTAAACCATTCGTTCGCTTTGAACAGTGATAATAGAGTAGCTTTCACTTTTTGCTTCTACAGAGGCTCTCACCTTTGGATACTCTTGGACTTCGGGAAATTTGGGTTGCACTCGGTCAGTCCTGTATGAAATATTCTCCCTAACTAGAGGTGGATTTTTTTTAGTTTTTACCTAAGGGTAAAACTTGCCCCAGAAAAGAAAATGTTCATATCCAAAACAACCCTTCATTCTTCAGCTTGTTTTAATTCACTTTTTTCCTTCTCATACAGACTTTCCTGACATCTTTTGAATCCAAGTGTACAGTTTGGCTGCAATCTGCTTAATTTTGCTGTTTTAAGAACACCTGATAGCCTGGTGTGACATGGTAACCCTTCATAACAAGCAGTCTGCAATTCACACTGGCTTTTCCTTTGGGAGCCATTGGGGAAAAGGGAAAGCCAGAACTATGTGGGGGCAGAGTTTGAACAGAAAATCCCACAGTTACCAATTTTCATTCTAATGGGTTCAGATTGTGCTTTCCTACCAGATAACAAATAAGCTGATTTCTATGCAACCAAAGATATGAAAAAAAGCAGCCTATATATATGATAGGCATAATTACAGAAACTGTGGAACAGCAGTCAGCAGGTGAAAAACCTTTCTCAGATTGACCAATAAAGTTGCATCAAGTAAACAAGATGTTGTGGACCTCATCTTAGGAAACCAGCATGTAAAATTCCTTCAGGAATCATTTTTACTTACTCTTAAAATTACAGTAGCTACCCTGCGCTGAGAGCTTCACAAGCATGTGAAATTATGCATCCCCAGGTCCAAAGAGCTTACAGCCCTCCTGCAATTTCTCAGTTAAAAAGTCCAAATTGAACATATTTTTAGTAATTTGCTTCACAAGCAGTTATCTTTTCCTTATCAAACTGAAAGGAAACTTAAAATGGCATGAGGAATTCTAAGCTACAAAATTACCTACACCACCATTTCGGCATTCGAACCCCTGCAGCTACGATGGAAAAACTGACAGGCATAGAAAATCTTCGCTCCTCAAAAAATAACTCCACATCATTCTCTCTCCTTTGCCTCTTGCTTATTTTTTGTGGTGTTCTAATGGAAAATCTTTTGAACCAGAGCCACAAAATGCATAAATGTCATCTCGTCCTGTATTTCACAACTCAACATTTTGTTGACTTCTTCTCTTACAGTCCCTGCATTTGTGGAGACTGAACAGTATTTTATTAAGGAGAAAGGGTTGTAGCAATTTATGCTGACATCTTTCATGACATCCTGACTTTACCTTCGTGGCCTATGAAAGAAAATTGCTTCACTGCAAAACTTAGAGGTTCCTTATTACAGTGCTACTTAAAGCTTGAATCCAAACCTGTGAAACATGGGAGCCTGTTTTTGGCTGTAACAGAAATATCTAAACACGGAGTACTTTGACTGCTCCACAGCCCTTTGAACATCTTTCATCCTTGCCTCCACAGCTGCTGTTTGGCTATTAAAGCCCTCTAGATAATGTGTCCCAAATGCTCACACACCGTATTTTGCCCACTGTTTAATACATTTGACCCATTAGGGTCAAGAAGGAATTAGAGATGTATTGTTTCAGAGAAGAATTTAGAATTTGATGTTCACCCTCCGGCAGGAATTATCATATCCTTTTGACTCCTTACTACCTACATTCAAATGCCGCTCACAGAAGAAATCTGCCGTCGAAGGATGGTTCTTAGGACCCTGCTGGTCCTGTTCAATCTGATGGCTTTGTGCCATTCCCGCAGTGCAAAAATGACTGTAAATCTCTTTTATCCATTTAATGGGCAAGTACTGCACTTCAGCCAAACCTCACCCTGTTCCCAGTTTAGGGCAGAGAAGATGGGGACCCAGCCAGGGCTGACTTATGCCCCTGCAATGTCTGGCTAGGGATCATGGTCAGCTAGGCATAAGTTAGAATAGTGCCAAAACCAAGTTGCTTTATGCCAGGGATTATCTCAGTCTCTGTCAAACCACAGGATTCAGGGAGCATAAAGTCTGTATGATAGGGCAGCTCCAACTCTCATAATTTTGGACTGACTGATTAGCATTCACTAGAACTGGAGTTTATGACTCTGCAGAGCTTTGAACTCTGCCTTTGGTGATACAGATCTCACTGAAGCAAAGGGTTTCTTTTACTATGAAGTCTGCTGCTCCTTTTTGTAAAACTGCAGGGACCAGGGTGGCTAATGTTGTGATAGTTCCGTGCTGATGCTGCAAGTAACAAAGTAGAGGTCTTTATCCAGGGTCTTTTAGTTTTGCTGGGGCTCCCACCCTGATGTTACAGTAGTTAGAGGAGCAGACACTCCAGTATACAGAAAGTGAGAAGGAGGACGATGTGGTTTTCAGTCCACTTACAGTTCTGGATGTACACATGAAAAAGAAAACCTGTAATCACTACCAGCACTGCCACAATAGTGGAGAAATTATCAACTGCCCGGTGTCAACTATGTCAAAATTTTTGTCTCATGCTGCGCAGAACTCTGGGTCTGAATTCTGAATTCTCTATCACTGCTCCGATGACGATTTTAATGATGAAATGAACAGATGTACCCAAAGAGCTTCTTTGAGTAACTTTGAGTTAGTTACCCTTTTCACATCTAGTTATTGTGGCAAAGTGTTGTTGAGCACTTAGAGTGAAAGATTTTGAGACACTGTATATTTTTAAAGGAAGTTTTAAACTGATTGGTGGCATACTCAGCAAGTCCAGTGTTCTGTGTACTTTCATTAACCAATGTCTAGCTTGGATCAGTTGTTATTATCAGTCTTAAGACAGCTGGAATTCTAGACTACTTCTTTATTTGATAACCCCTAAAATATGTTTTCTTCGTGACCCAATAAATTAAGACAATAAAGTATCAGCTTCTTTGCTGTGTTTATCACCATTTGGGAATCTTACGATGTTTATGTATCCACTGGCACACCATCCAAGATATTTTTTATTAAGTTCTTTGTGCCAAAGAAATGAACCACGGGATTTTTAATTATTATTATTACTTTTATGTATTTTTGGTATACAGTTTGATTACATGTCTGTACATAAGACATCATGGAAGATTTTAAAAAAGATCCAGTAAATGCAGCAAAATCTATAAGAAATAACCCAATTTTCCAAACTATCTCAGAGGAACTCATTAAAAGATCATGTAGATGATTACAAATATTGATGGTAAAATAAAACCAGTTTTCTTTTAGGGGTGGGTTATCAAAACCATAATAATTAGGAGAATGTTGATTTATATGTAAAAGTAACATGAAAGAATAGAATGAAACAGCACCTATACAGTTAAAAGGGTATATGTCTAATTCCTGTGCTATTTTCATCACTGAGTTCTGTTTGCAAGTGGAATTCAACTCCACAGGAGGAGATAATGAAGACAAATAGTATGGCTTTATTTTTAAAAGGGGTGGATAATTTCATGGCAGCTTACAACATTGGTAACTGGGCAAGCTAAGATAATAAGACTAATCAAATCTCATGCTTCATAGCACTAGTTCCCTGCGGGGTCAGGAAAAATCTTTCCACTGTATACAGCACTATACAATTAGCAAGGTTATTATTGGGAAGAAGAGGTACAACCTTCTAAAGAAACCAGCTTTTGCTGTTATTAGAGAACAGAGGCTGTACTTGGCCAGACACAGAAAAGAGCACTATTTTCTTGTGCCACTTGTGCTCCTCTAAACTGTCAGAATTTTAGAATTACAATTCTCATGTTTGTTAAAAAAAAAAAATAAAAATCCCCTAAACATGTGCATCACTGTCTGAAATCTATCAAAAATTCCTCCACCTGAGACTGGTATTCCAGTTCAAAAATAGATGTCACTGACTAGACATGGGAATCGCGTTGATTAAGATGTTGCAGGTTGCAAGTGCACATTTCCTTCTGGTTAGGTCAGTAATGTTACAGAATTTGCATCTTAGTAGCGGTTTAGGCGGGAAGACACAGCCCCAAATGATGATGAGCTCTTCGCTAGGAGTTGAAATGACATGTGTTTGGAATATTTAGTTTGGGAAGTACTGTTGATTTTCTTTAATTGCCTGAACATATTGTTGTAGGTGTTTTGTGTGTATACTTATATTTTATTTTCCATCAGTGTGTGCATCAGGGAAATTATATTAGCTGCAACTGAAAATATTTAGCTATTTTTCTGCAAAATTTGTTATTTATGTGAATGTGATACTCTTTATGAGTTGGTGGGGTTTTTTCTTAGGAGGCACAACAGCAGAATTCTTTGTAAACCAATATTATGAAAACAAGTCTGTTTCCATGAGCTATACCTCGAACGAAACAACTGCCATTACCCTGACCCGTATCTCAAATATATTTATTTTAAAAGTACTAATTATTTTCAGGTGGCCTATACTTTTCCCCTGTGCCCAGCCTATGTGCATTCTCACCTCTCAGCCCACATTCAGAGCACAGAAAAAGTCTACCAAAACATAACCTCACTGGCATCTTGAAACTTGGGTTACATGACAAGAAAATCTGAAAACATAAGAGGAGCTTAAACAAAGACAATTTCAAAACTTCTTCGCAGGGGCAGTAGTGCTTATCTGTCTTACAGAAAGAATATTCATCCAGTGTCTTTCACTAGGCTGCATGGCCCCGAGCTGTAGAAGGTTCAGCTAAATGAAGTTGAATTAAATATAAAACTTTTGTTTACTCCCCAGGTCTCAGAAACAAGTTCAGTAAAGCATTGACTGTCTACAGTATTCTCTTGAATACAGAACAAGGCACAAAAGTTCCATAGAGCTGAACCATGAAAGTGTTCTCTTTACTGAATAGGGTAGGTAATTTAGTCACAACAGACATAGCTGTTTTAGGTGATCAGTGCCTTGTTTTTCCTTCATTCTTCACCAGCAAGGTCTCCCAGGGTTCTGTGCAAGGAGAAAGAGAAGTACCAGCAGCAGATGAAAATCATGACAGGGCATTCTTGCAAGAACTCATCTCATGCAAGCCCATGGGACCAGATGGACTGCACCTGAAAGAGCTGAGTGGGCTGGCTGATGTCCTTACAAGGCTGCTCTCTACAAGGTTTGTAAAGTAATAGAGATTAAAGGAGGTCCCTGACAACTGAAGAATTTGCACCCATCTTCAGAAAAAGGAAACTATAGGAGGGACAGTCTCACTTAGGTTCCTGGGAAAGTCCTGGAGCAAGTCCTCTTGGAACACGTTTCTAAGCATATGAAGAAGGTGACTGGAGAAAGTGTGGATTTACAAAGACTGAATCATGTCTAACCAACCTGAAAGCATTTCTATGGTAAAATGGCTAGATTTATGGATGTCAAGACTTAAGCAAGGCTTAAAAAACTTAATAAAATACAGCAAGTTTTCTGACATTGATTCTCACAATGCCCTTTTACCTGAGTTCACCTGTTTCAGTCTGGATGAGCAGATGGATTGGATGGTCAGGCCAACAGAGCAGTGGTTAATGGACTGTGCTCTTCTAAGAGGACAGTAGCAAATCTAGCAAGTGGAGCATCACAACGGTCTGTCCTGGAACATGTCCTGCTTCACATTGTTAACAATGATCTGGAGGAGTTCACAGAGTTGCTCAACAGATTTGCAGATGAGAGCGGTTTGGGGTACACCTGAAATACTGGTGAGAAGGTCTGCCCTTCAGGAAGACCTTGACATAGTGAAGGAATGGGCCAACCTCATGAAAATCAGCAAGGACCAATGTCAAGTCCTGCACCAGAGGTAGACTAACTCCTTGCACTGATTCAGGCTGGAAGAAGATGTTAGTGGTTGGGCAAAAATACCTGGTTGGGCATCAGCTGTTCTGAAAAGGCCCAAGGGGTGTTGGTGGACAGCAAGCTGAATATGAGCCAGGGGTGTCTTCTGGCAGCAAAGAAAATCAACAGCAACCCAGCTTTATTAATATAAGAGGAAAGTCAGTATGTTATTGCCCCCGTTACTTGTCACTTGTTAGATCACATTTAAATACAGTTTTGGGACCCCCCAGTACAGGAAAGACATTGAATAAACTGAAGCAAGTTCAGCAGAGGGACACCAAGAGGGTTGGGGACTGGAGCACTTGTCCAGCAAGAAGAAGCTGGGGGAACTGGACTTGTTCAGTCTGGAGCAGAGATGGCTTTGAGCGGGGATAACACTAGCCCGGCAGTGCCTACTAGGAGGTTATTGGGAAGATGGAGCCATGCTCCTCAGTGGTGCATGACTGAAGGCTGAGAAAAAATAGACATAGACGAAATCAAGGGAAATTCAGGCTGTAAAGAAAACAACCTTAATTCATCATTAGGATGACTTCCTGTTTCATCGTTAGGTAGCAGTGGAAGAGTTTGCCTAAATAAGTTCTACAGTCTTCTTCCTTGCAGGTTTTCAAGAATTAGCTGGATAAAGCCCTGAGCAATATGGTGTGCTCTCATAGCTGTCCTTTCCTGGACCATGAGGTTGGACTAGAGACCCCCTGTGTCCCCTCCCTGTCTGAATTACTCAATGATTCAATGACTCAAAAACTTCACAGGGACTGTGAAGGAACAGAAGGAAAGGAAAGGAAAAAAAGGACAGGAAAAGAAGACAGCTCTGGTATAGTTTATCCAATAAAATGGTAAATCGTAACTTACACTGGGAGCATGGGCCAGAATCCAAGCTACAACTACCCAGCTGTGCAGTAGCAAGTGAGCTTAGTGCCATACTCTCCATTGTTTACTCTCTTTTTGGTCTCAGCAACCATGCACTGTTGGTTGCTCTGCTTTAGGAAGAAGGCTTGCATATCTGAAGTCTTTTTTGGCCACCACAAAAGTCTTAGTTTTTTTCCTTTCCATGGCCTCCTTCCCAGAGAAGAAGGGCACCCAAAGTGAAAGAGAAGCATGGCAAAATTGTGAAAATAATGCTTGTAAAATGTATTGACACGGAACTCATACCTGAAAAAAATTTCTTGAAAGAAAATGTAAGAATTCTCCTACTTCACAGTCTTGTCTTCAGTCCAGAGACACACAGATGAAATTTCAGAAAAATAGAATACAGACATTCTCATTTTCCCAAAGGTTTCCTTTATATTGTTAAAATTATGTCGTTTAAACACACTTCAAAATTCTTTCACACTATGTGATGGCTGTAAAGGGACCGTAGTTTAAAGAAAAATCAAGTCCCAAGAAATCTTTGTCACATTCAATAAAATCAGAGTACCAATGGAGAGAATTTTAATTAAAAACTTCAAATAAACTCCAGGGAATCAAATAATTTGTGAACCTAAGCATATCAGAAAAGCCACAGCTCTGCAGCCTACATGAGTAGGCTCAGCTCATTTCCTAGCAGTGTTCTTCTTACAGTAAGTGTTGCCAGAGAAACTTTGTATCCTCATGCTTCAAGGCCAAATTAATAGTCAGCTGAGGGCAGGAAGAACCACCCCTTACAAGAGAGAAATGAACAGCAAATTAGCAGCTTCAGACTGCGAAGTCTTCTTCCCTAAAGTGTTGTAGCTCTGGCTACAAAAGGCAGCTCCTTCCCCAAACTCTTTAGCTGCAAATCTTTTTAAGATGAAATACGTTGCCATTCATGTCTCCAGCTCAATGGAATACCAGCAAAAAAATGTGTCTCCAGTGAAAATCTAGTAAAAGACAAACATTGTCAGTAGCAAGCTTTGCTGCCTGTTCCCTGCTATCTGCTGTAGCAAATTCATTTAAAGGAACCTATAGGTCAGTCTGGCAGAGACAACAACAGCATCAGAAGACACTTTTCTGTTGAATGAGGAAGTAAAGACCAAATGTTGAAGAAACAATACAGGATGATTTTAAAAGGTGCATAGATTAAAAAGGAGAACAGAGAGGAAAATAACTGCTGATTAGGTATTTTACTTTTTAGAAAGGAATCATTTACTTACAGCCACATTTAGGGATCAAATTCTTATGACAAATATGATACCATGGAAAGAGTAGTTAAGGAATTATTTCAATAGCATTGATCTTACATAACTTCCATTTCCTCTTTAATTTTCAAATGCTTGTAAGACTGTAATATGTAATTTTAAGATTTGAGCCCATCCTAAAAGTCCTAAAAGTCTTTGAAAGAAATCTAATTATGGCCACCAGAGCAAACCAGGCTTTAAAAAATATAATTGACTGTGTGCACATGTAATACAATATCTCCATTTAAAGACTAATTACTTATATTGCATCATCTAAACCAACCCCAAATCTGTACGTTTTGTTCCCATAGTTAATTTCTTTCACAAAATTGCTTCTCATTTGAGAAAAGTTGGCTTGTAGGACTAATGGTATCCTTTTGTTCTGAGTTTTATGTCCAGTCAAAACACCATTTTTGCTGTGGAGTGCATTTTGGAAAGCCAGGGAAAATACAGCCTCCTGAACCTCTTTGTCCAATTTTTTCTGGGGAACAGGGATGGTTACAATACAAATGCATGGAGTTGTACTATGCAAATCTGTCCGTGGGAGCTACAGATACAGCTCTTATTTCCTTTGCCTCAGACAAATTTCTGGCAGAGGAGGCAATTGAGAACAAGCTGACTAATTTGGGGCAGCATATGCCAAAGGCGAGGTACAGGCTAGTTATTTTATGTTTTTCACAGGACTAAGGCTGTTGGCAGGGTTGAATTTCTGCTTATTGGCTAAACTCTCTCATACAAGATATTATTTTTGCAAATCACCTAGGAAATATGGCAGAATTTCCGGCATCGTCAGTCTTTGAGATCCTTCAGACTATCAGAGGTATGGTTCATCTTGCCTTGAAACAGGGACAGGGATTGTTTGACTTTTGAGATCCTTTGCATTCCTAGTTTCCTGTAATTTATAGAGAATGATTTATAAACCAAATAGAAATTATATTTATCCAGTGTTTTACATTGCACTGGATTATTAGAATAGCTTCTATGTTCTTTTACACAAAGAAAATGTTTTAAAGAGGTTTTGCTACATAAAAGAACTATCCTTTTTACAGTACTTACTAATTGTTGTTTTTCAGACTTATTTATTTGCATTTAAGATTCATAAGGCAAGGATTATCTTCATTCTGTGTCTAAAGAGTGCCCAATCTATTAAAATTCCACTTCTGGTTAGCCCACAGGCACTTCTATGAATAAAATTGGTAAAAATAGTAAATTGTGTTTTTTAGGTTCTAACAACATTACATACACTGGGTCCTAATTTTTATTTTGACTTCAGATTTTAGCAGACCCCCTCCTAGGTGTTCTCTAGCATTTTTGTGCCTTTCAAAAGCTGTGTACACGTCATGGGGCTGCCTCTCTACTTCTTAAATATTTTACTAAAAATTGAATGATGTAAAGTTCAAGACTTGTTTTAAAGCAAAATTTAGAAGCTGCTGCTAAAAGTCACAGTTGAATTAGTTCTATCAGACAAGGGTAAAAATCCTTTTTCTTTCTGTTAACAGACTGCCAGTGATTTTAACAGCACTTCCTTCCTACCTGGCTTTTCATTTCTCATTAAAGAAAAAATCCCAAACCAACCAAAAATTAAATACATCTTCAATCAAAAGTGGAAGTTGGCAGCAGTAGTTTCCCAGGCATAAGGTTACTCAAAGGAAAGCTAGATAATAGTGGAAACTACCTGTAACCTAGTATTGTATTGGACTTCAGCCTATGAGAGACCAAACTGCTTTATAAACTCATATATATGTTATGCAGAGATACTATCTATTTGTCTGTCAGTCAAATATTGGAATCTGGAGGGGGGAAGGGAGAAGGAAAGAGGACATGCCGTTGATATTCAACAGTACACAGCTGTTTAAAAAAAAAAAAAAAGACAAGAAATAAAGAAAGTATTCATCTGTAGGTTGGATTTATGAAAGTGGTGCACAGATTTTGGCCAGGTCACAAGGCCGTGTGATTTCTTCTAATTGCAACCTGATTGTTGTTTCAGGGCCCTGAATTTATATCTTATCTAGATTCCCATCTATGTCTGAAGTATACGAGACATAGCTCAAAGGCAGGGAAAAAGTGACTTATAGCAAGGCCAGGTGCAACTACTCTATAGACACAAAGGCATACTTAGCCACGTGATACTTCCATATCATGGGATCCCAGCACTCTGCACCCACTGGTACTATTGCAAGGCTGCAGTTGCACTGTTTCTGTATCTACAGCAAGTCTGCGGATGTTTGGACTGGGCAAAACCACTCTTGTCCCAGTACAGGACTGAACATAGTCCACTACACACTGGATGCAGAATCCAGGACTAATTTTCAATTCATTGATGCTTCTGGGAAAGATGCATCCACCCTCCAATCCACCTCCAATCACCAGTACCACAGTCACAAGAGCTCATGTTTCCAGTTGTACCCCACACCACTACTGGTAAGACCAGCAGCTGAGGTTTTGTGACAGCTAATATGTTCATTTCTTAACCTGGAAATTAATTGGGGTCTTCCAAATGCAAAGCACTTGATGTCAAAACCAGGCTTAAAAGGCTAACCATTGAATGCAGGTATCAGCTGTTAAAAAATTAAAATAAGTTCTTAGAGGTTTGAATTCATCTAAGGTTCAAGTTTTTTCCCCAGTGATGAAGGCTAACCTCTGCCACTTAGAGCAAACACAGATTTTTGCAGGGGAGCGATGCCCTTCACAGCTCCAGTCTCAGGAGTAAGACCAACCAGAGAAAGAAAGGGATGCCAAATCATCGTAAGGAGTATGGCCTAAATTAGCCCTTCCAGGGTAAGAGAAGTGTTTCTATGTCGAACTGAAAGCCAACGTAGAGCTGGCAGTCCCTACTGGGATCCATCCTGTTGCTGCGATGTGCAGCTGTCTGCTCTCTTCCACTCACAGAAGCAGAAGGGAGCATATGGTTTTGTACATTTATCTTCTGTGGCATGACCTTTTTACCTCTGCATAAGGGAAAAGGAGTGTTGAAAAAATTCTACCTTTTCAGTGGTGCATTAGTAACCAAGTGCAAATTTGTAATCATCTGAACTATACACTTGAGTTTGATTTTTATTTAACAGAAATCTTACCCCAGTGAATATGATTTGTTATTATCACTTACATTTCTAGTGTTCTATATTAAAATGGCAGCTTTAAAAAATTTTATCAGAGTGCACTAGAAGCCCTCTCCTTTTATAGCAATCTATTTTTCCATAAATAGGAGTATGAACTCATTGAAATAGATTTCATTAAAATGGATGTTTATTGATAAATATTAGAGAACCAAATTATTATAGGAATAGCACACAATAAGGCATGTATTATTCGACCATTAGTACAGTTTTTGGGTAGCTGAAGTTCCCCAGCCTTGAGTGTTTTGAAGCACAGCAGGTGAATTTTAATAGACCATTAAAACATGGCATATTGTGTCTTTCTGTAATATATTATGGAGTGAAACAATCTGCATTTCACTGAGATATTGACTGCTTTTGGCCTAAAAAAATGGATGAGAACACTGTGTTCCATACGTGTTGGGAGAACCAGCAAATTGTGGCATTTCTCCCTGATGACACAGAACTTCATGGAAAGATGTGAGTCATACTGGGTAGGAAATCGTTGCCTAAACGAAGACATTTTTGACATTGCAGGCAGCCTGCATGGTGTCCAGCCGTCTTTCCAGAAGGTGCCAGCCTCTTCTAGATCTCTCTTCATCTTCACTGTCATTTCTACCCAGATGTCTTACATACTTCATGTCATCTGAAGAACTTCGTATGCCTACTTTTTGGCATCAGACTGACTACCATTGCAATCTCTACCTCCTATAATAAACCTTCTAGACTAATACAAAAATACTTCAGCCATGAGCTATGGATAGAATGACATATGGATAGAGAGGTGGATAGGAAGGCTCTCTCCAGACTTTCCACAAAGCTTTGATACTGAGGCATTCTGGTTCTTCCAAGGTGATAGGAGATAAGTAACTGAGTTGCTCCAGTGCAGTTGAGCCAGCTGAGCCAGCTGATGTGTTTCTCACCAAGAACTTTTGCTGCCTCAAAGATCAGTTCCTGCAAGGTCTTCTCCACAAGTTCTTTGGCTCTTTCTAAGAAGGGACTGAACTAAGGAAAGCTGCCAACTAACACCTTACTAAGCTTCTCATGTATTTTAAGTGTCTTCTATGTCGACATCTAACAATGACAGGAGTTTCAACCCGATGCACTGAGGTTTCCATATCCTGTCGCAATTCAGGCAGTCTTATCAGAGCTCAGAACTGCATTGTCACAACTGCTGCAGATACTGGAAAGAAGGGGGAAACTAACTCTTAAGCTAGAGAAGACTAACTTAAAAATGTTCTAAATGTGCCTGTTACTCAATACATATTTTCTTGGTTTAGTGTATAAACTTTTACAGTAGAGAGTTGTCTATATTTGTGTCTAGTATTTTATCAGATCTTAATAAACATATAATAATATATTATCCCAAACTTGTATGCTGTGATAACTTACAAATATGGCAAGGCTTTTGAGTTTTCTAGTGCATTAAAAAAAGATTACATTAGTGCTTCAAAAATAGAGTGAAGTAAATAAGCTCTGACAGTATAAAGAAATGTTGGAGAGAATAGAATCAAGTTGGTAAAAGAGCATCTCTGTTTATTCAGAACAGAGTTTGATGTGCTAACTGTTAAACATTAATGTATTATCTTGATGGATTTTGTACCTACACACTTTAACATCGCAGACGAAAAAGCTTTAAAAATAGTGCACTGTAATACGTGCTTCATTTATTAAAAATGTATGGGCAAAATAGATTGCATTTTTCATCATCTTCACATTCTTGTCACTGTTCTCATAGAGAAAATCACAAATTTTGTTTTGAAGCTGAAAATGAATTGCAGTTGTCATTAAATGTGGGTGTTTACAGACGTTATTAATTGACAAAATAGTACACTGTTCTCAGCAAGAGAATGCTTCATTTATACTCTGGAGAGCTGAAAGCTACCCTAGAAGAAGAGAAGAGCACTTAGCAGCTTTTGAGACATGAAGAACATGGCACATGAAGAACATTGCACATGAACAACATTATCTCTCTTGCCTTTTTTTATTCATAACCTGAAATAGGTTTCATTGTGTTTCAAATCTTTGATCAAATTTCACCAATAACTTTGGCAGTCAAAACAAGGTTCTAATCCTCCTGATAACTCTTACTAGGTGTTGAAAAGAGGCAATGTCCAAGGTAGATGATGAAAATAAAGAGTGCAAAAGATTCCATACCTTGTGTCCCTCTTCTAGTTCTACCAGTGGCCTAACCCCAACAGCTTCCATTAAATTCAGTAGGAGATTCAGATTCCATTTCTAGGGATCAAGATATTAATTTCTAGCAGAAATGTTTTATGTAAAATACATCTTACATAAAAAATAAAAAACATCTTTCCTATTTAAGAAATATTTTACTTCAGAATTTTTTTAAACTGCTTTGTATCAGTGGAAATCAGAATCAGCACTTTTAAATTATGATAGGAAACTGAAGGCAGGATTGGCCTGTAATTATCTTACTCATTCCAAAATAATCTGAATCTTAATAACATACAATTGACTGTTCTCTTTCAGGAATCAAAATACAGGCGATTAAGACAGACGTTCCATTAAAGCAAGTATGTGTGTAGATTCTGGCAGGTAATAGAAAACAGGCAAAGCACAGAATGAACCATGTCTATATTTAATTTTCAAATTAACCTTTTAAGGTTTTTCAAAATGTATCTGTTGGTTTAACAGGAAAATATAGAATGCCTCTTGTGGCCAAAACATTGTCCTTTAATTCCCTCATGTAGTATCCTAACCCAGCATATTTGAGTAGTAACATTACTTATCTTCTATACATTTCAGTAGCACCAAACAGCACTACTGTGGCAAACACATATATCAAGATGTCCCTCACTTTTTTTTCCTTATATGTGTTTTTTGTTGTGTCTTACTAATTTTTGAAAGATGAATATAAAGGCAAAAAGTGGTCTGTGTAAAAATAACCAAATGGGTAAAAAAAAATGATACTGCATGCCGAGATGTATAGCTCATATCTGCACTTCTTCACACTGCAAAACCGCTTTCCAGCATCGTGGTGTTTTATAAATATGCGTTTGACAGCTCAGTAGCAAAGTCTATTCCCACTTTGGGTGGAACATTGCAATTCTGAAGGATGTTGATTCATTGTGAGTTAGTCCAGCTGGCAAGTTAATTAATGTCAGTCAAAAAGAAGAGTTATAAATATCTTCATACACCGAACTCTTCCTTTTGCTTCTTGAGCTCTACTGCATATGATGGTTTTGACCTGGGCATAATCATTTGGTTAGCTTGAAATGTGTCTTGCTTAAGTTGATCATTTAAACAGTTAGCCCTTGTTTAACACGGTGGCTCCTACTGAAGGGCACCTGCAATCCCTTGTGGCTCAGCAGGAGCTTACAGGCAGATGGTGTGTGCTTTTGTGCTGGAAAATGCTCAAAAAATCACAAAACAAAATGCTTAAACTAAGATTCCACCTTAGTCACATCATATTTCTTACAGGATTCTTCAACAGTGTTTCCCAAACTGAGATTCTGACGAACATTGTCAGGAAGTGGCTCTACTGGGTTTACAAAACACTGGTAAAAAAAGTGATTTCACCAAATCAGAGTATTCTTCTCAGATGAGATGGCAGCAGCACTGTGCTCATAGAGCTGGACAGGGAGAAACAGTGCGATCGTGTTTGTGCAGCAGCACTGCAAACATCTTTAATTTGCATTTGACAGTTTGTAGGTCCCTGGTCCATACAAACATCTGCAGACGACATGTACATCATTTTATGTCCCTGAGGGAGTAGGTACCAGCTGACAGCTCTATGACTACAGGCCTGAGCTCACCCAGCTTGGGCTTAAATTCAACTTTGCTGAAAGTGACCATGGAAGTCTTCCTATGTCCTGTCTGAGAACTTACATCAACAGCAGTTTTCAGTGACCTTTTTTGGCTGGGTTCTTTCAACTGAGACTTTACTCTCAACAAGCTGTTTTCTTCTTGGTGCCTCTCTCTCGTTTTAACGGAAAATACCAAGTGCTGCTCATATCCCTGTAAAGCAGCTGGGCAAGGGATGCAAGCATGTGGTGAGAAAAACATATGCAGCCAGAGCATTTCCCATCAGCCAGTCCCAGGTGCCTTCATTCTCTCTGTTCACAGCCACAAATCCTTTCCAAGCCCTCAAACTGAGTTTAGGAGCTCAGGTGCTTACCACAGAGCACAGCCTCCCACTCTCTGGGCCAAGTTCAGGAAAGACAGGCTTTTCAATGCCTCAGCTTAATTACCCATTGTTTATTGGCTCCCACATCTTTCCATTGATCCTTATGTCAGAACCTAATTTAACAGTAGTGGAGTGACAGGGAACAGAGGGCACCCAGGTGCTTAAGACACTTGTGTTGTTTTCTTAAAATATCCTGAATCATGCTGATATTTTCTTTTCTCTCTAAGAAATGGGAGAATGCACCAGAACTAAACATTTTGACACAAGAAGTTGAGGAGTGTTTTGCCATCAGCTTTAGTGCAGCATGATTAAACTGTAGCTGGACAGCTGCTAATAGAGTAAAAACCTCTTCATGTGTTAATACATTTTCGTGACATCCGGACGTGTACATCTACCAGCCCAGGAAAGGACAACCTTGTTAATCTGAGTTACAGTCTTTTCTAAATTGACAGAAGTGCTGCTCTGTCTGCTACTCTTTAATATGGGGCAGATCCAGTCACCTGCCAGGAGGACATCTATTCCCTATATTCCATTTCTTATTTGAAATATTTATGTATCATAATAAATTGAGAAGAGCTTTATTGGTAGAAAAACATAATAAACAGAAACATACAAGTCTAGAGATGCACATTCTAGGGAAAAGCCTAACTTTCCTATGAAGAGAGCTTCACAGAGCAGCTGAAGTCAAATTATTCGAAATTTGAATGAATGGTTTCTCTCACTAAACTGGAGACTACTCTCATCCTGAAAGTCGGCCAGCATCTGATAGGGCATCAGATGCATAACCATCCCATTGTAAATAAAATCAGATTCTTCAAACTTCTGAAGTTAAGATTCTTTCATTTGTGTATAGACTGTTGTATCACTTTTTCGGTGCCTTACAGGAGGATGAGTCATTAGGAGAAATGAACATGGAGAAGGCTTGACACTTTGGCATGAAGGGGATAGGAATAATGAATATGGGTGAGGAGATGGGAGGAGAAGGCAAAAGAGATGACTAGAGTGCTGCTATTGCTTGCAACTGACAGCCTCAGGAAAACTAATTAGGGCTGAGGAAGCTGATGAATTCCATATGAGAAAATGTAGTTTGAATATTAAGAGGCTCTGCTCCATTATTGTCCAATTTTAAATCTGTTAAATTTGAAGGGGCTTAAAGTTTGAGGAAACGCATTTTCTTATCCTTGTGACATGACAAGCAATGCAAGGATTTGGAGATAGTACTTTTTGCAAGGGTCCAAACCCATGTGTGTACTGGGAGTTAGCACATAGCCAATGCACGGCTGAAGTCTCACTTACATAATATCATTTTTCAGGGTGTCCATGAAACTTAAATGGAGAACTTGGCTCAATTTCTGCATAAGCTGGCAGCGTCACTCAGTATTTGCCATCAGACAAGAAAAAAGTGTTGTACAGTGTATTTTTCATTTGTTTTGCTTTAATGCTGTTTTAAGGATAATGATTTACCATTGCTTGGCTCTGTGATTCATTTGATTGTTTTCCCTCATTTCAAGATGAATTGTAGTTTTTAATCTGTTTGCTGTCATGTCTCATTTCACTGAAACACACATATTGCTCTTATTGCTGTGAAAATAGGTGCTATATAAATAAAACTTATTATTATGATCATTAAAGTAAAAGAACCCATAGTCATCTGTTACACAATGTGCTCTTTGCCAGACTCAGTGCTCACGTTCACATTCCATCTCTCCCCTTCTACAGGCAGTGCTCTGGTGAGATGGTGTTTCTGAGCCATACTGACTGAGAAGTATCAAGAGGACCAGAGTAAATGGAAGTAATGGGGCAGATTTATCACCGATACTTCCAGGGAATTACAACTTGCTTTCCTCAGGCAAAAACCAACAAAGAGGATACAGATGTGAGTTTCGAGCTCATCAGACCTCAGGGAATGGAGACAACAGATTAACATTTGGGTGAGAAGCCTCCCAGGAGCACCTGTAGCCACAGTCTGACAACCGTATTCCTCTGTCTCTCTCCTGCACTTACCTGCTGGATGCTCTCCTGCCTCAGCTGCCTCCCAGAGGAGTAAAGGCAGCAAGTGCAGAGACGGAAAAGCATCTCCCCATCTGCCTTTGCCCAGCTTTTCTTAAGTCAGGCAACGCATGGAAGAGGACACATGGGGATACGGGATGCAATTCTGATGTGGGTACAGCTGGAAAGGACTATAGATCCTCCTACTAACAACATTGCTGTAATGCAATGAGTGTATTTGTTTAAGTGTTTGAACTTAAGTGAACTGAACTCTTGGAGACACAAATGTGACAGCAAGCCATCTCTTGCTTTGCTCAGAAGGATGAGGATGCCTGACATGTTCACTTCAGAATGACATCTGCTCAAAGATAAGAAACCTCAAGGAATATATTTGAAGTGCTGTCTGCATGGGTGTGTTGGGAGGTAGGAGGCAGAGATCTCACTTGCATTCTATTAATCAAGTTGTTCTACTCTAAACCAGAATATATTTTGTGCAAAATTAGGCCAAAAAATTAGATGTGTTTTCTGGATGCCTCAGTAAAAAAGGCTGATCAGTTCCAGGGGCTCTATATCTGCTCCTTCCAGGGACTGATCTATATCACCTCCAAACATTCATTATATTCTCTTGACTCCTGAGAGAGCCTAGTTAGCCTGCATTGGTCACACCTTGCTGCTGCTGCCACTTTCTCTGCTGGCATGTAATGTACATTTGGGCACTAGATTTCCTAATTACTTATGTTTTTACTGCAAGCCAAGACTAGCCATATTTTACAATGTTCCTGAGGGAATAAATATATTTAGCTTGTTGAAGCTGAATGCTCTCTGGCTTCTTAAAGGTTTTCTTATCATCTATCCAGGCCACCAGCTGGGGTGTAGTGTGATCTGCTTCTATTAGAGTTCTGATGAGCATCCTGAGGACTACATGCAGGGTCTATACCAGGGAGCTTGCATATGCATTGCAGGGGTATCTCAGAGTGGGAAGAAAAGCCTGGCTATGTGTAGGGCACAGGGAGAAGGAAACTGCTAGACTGCAATAGCTCTTCATGACACGGAAATGTTATTTTAAGATTTAGGACAGAACACGTGGAGGATTTTAAACCCCAGTATATATTGTACTGGGCAAGGGAGTATGGAAGGCAGGACAGCTGCTTAAGGAGACAGGCTTCATATGATACAGTGTCAGGGGAATGGTTGACTCTGAAAGAGGAATTAGGAGCAGGAGGGGCAAGAGATGGTTGAGGTATTTGGAAAAAAAGCAATGCTTGAGAGCATAGAGACTACAATATATGCATGCAGTGCCCTTTAACATTGACCTATAGAGACACACTCCATACCATAGTCTCCTCTTTCCTTGCAGGACTCTAACAGCTGCTGGTGGCACTGTCAGGCTGGGAGAAAACTCTCCTGAGTCCTGGCAGTGGTATCACACATCATGTCACCTGTAACGTGTAACATGTTTGCAATGTGAGTGCAATGTGGAGAACTCCTCACCTGAGAGTATTTGGAGGTTGACAAGAGGTGTATGGTGTAGAGAAATCAGGAGACAAATGCTCTCAAATACCTTTGTCATAGTGCAAAAGGGCATGGGAATCTGCAGAGCTGGAGCTGCAGTGTGGACACATTTGACATGGGGCTGAAGCAAGCTGTGTCTACAAGGCACTGCAGTGTGGACAAACTGTGTGAAGCCAATTAGTACAGTGAATTTAAGTGCTGACTCGTGCTCACTGCTACAAGCAGCACAGCTGAGTCACTTCCCACTGAGCTGCTCTCTCACTAAGGCTGGGGGACACTGACACTGGGAGTTGGCTAAGAAACAACCCAGCTTCCTCAGAACTCGGTAACAATATCAGGACTGCCTCAGTTCTTCATCCTACCACCTCTGCTGCTCAAGGGTAGCAGATTACTAACACTGAGACCCATCTCTGCTTTTTTGGTGCATTTCTGTTCTGGCATCTAGTGAATCCTTGAAGAAACACTGTGTGATAATCTACAGCAGAAATACTAATGTATTTTTAATAGTGACAGCTTTTCTTACCTAGCTGGAAAGTCATCCAAAACCACCTCCGTATTTGTGCAGGAGGGTCAGAAAAGAAAGTTGCCAACTGACTTCCTTGACAGCTCTGTTTTTAGTTAACATGTCCCAGTGTTCCCCAATGTCAGCCTTGTTCCAATTTTTACAAGTGATCCTCTTTTTAATCCAGTTTTTCATAGCCACCCTTAAGGGTGATTATAACTCCACTGGTTAACCGGTATCAGCTCCACAGCACCTGCTGCACATTCTGCCTTCGTCATCTCCGTGCTCTGCCTCCCAGCAATCAAAGGGCATGACTTTTTGCTAGCAATCTCTGCTCAGCAAGGAAGGAGCATCCCCAGGGATACCTGTCTTGCTGGAGTGGTACCAGGAGCATTCTGCAAATTTACTGAATTTCATTGATGTGCCAAAAGAGAACAGCAGAAAAGTTGTGGCTTCCCTCATCCTAACAAGAAACTTTTATTTCATAAGTAAAACCCAGGTCTTTTCTGTGAAAAATACCTCTACTTGCTTTGATGGAACCTTTAAGTACAGCCTGATAACATTTGATGCAAGGTAGAAACTATCAGAGAATAAAAAAAAATGGGTCTAGATGTATTGCTGATCTAGACAAACTGATGCTGAATCATTGCCAGCTCATGTGGAATGCAATAATCAAAATTTATAATTTTAGCTGTTTCCTGGTTAAGTACAAACCCTGGAAGAGTTGTACATGTTCACTGAGGTGCAGTGTACAATGTCGAGGGACAATTCAACACGACTCCCAGCTGCTGAGCACATGCAAGGCATTTATGTTGGTCTGAAGTAACCCTTCATGTCTCATAAAAAAACATCTTACACACTGCAGGAGTTGTCTGGGGACTCACTTTCTCAGGTTGGACTGTTGTTTTTAATAAAAACTGGTGTTTTTCATTTTGGTTTTCAAGGAATTGAAAGAAACATCAACAAGAAATACTGAGATAGTCTCAGAAACAGCCCACAAGCAGGAAAGCTGAACAAGGAGGATTTGTGGTAGAGGATACCTGATACAGACAATGCAAACATTCCTGTGAGTGGCTATGCTGCTTCAGAGCTGAGCCTCCAGAGCCAAATGGTTTGACCTTGATGGATCCAGACAGACTGTGAAGGCAAAGCTTGGGCTTGCCTCTATCCTGGCAGGTTTTCCTGCCAGGAAACCAGGATGCTTTCTTCAAGCTGGAGGGAGCAGATGAGACAAAACTGCAGATAACTGAAGATAAGCAGGGAATGTCAGGGAGTGAAAGTGCAAACACAGTGAATGAACACGACCGTGTAGGTCCACCTTCCAACTACCTCAACCACTGTGAAACATGGGATTTGCTGAAAAGATAAGGAGGTTTAGGCAAGGGAAAGCCTAGTTAACTCTGGACTGAACAATGGGGAAGAAGGGTCTTCCTCTGTCACTTCAGAGAAAATCCTGCCTCTTGATGAAGGTGGTTATTTGACAGTGTGAAGTCCCTTCAAAAATTTCCATTTAAAACAAACTATCATTTGTGTGGCTGAAGAGTCTTTCGTACCTACAAATGTGGAAGAAAAATGGGAAAATTTATATGAAGTTGATGAAATTTTACTTGCCACTGAATCTTTAAGACAACTTCAAAACTGCTGTATTCCGACTCCCATGACAATTTGCTCAAGAACTAGGGTATCCATCATGAAATACATGCTCTAAAAAAATTCCTCTGCAGAATTCCAGCTACTTCAGCTGAGCAATTCAGACTGTCTATATCCCAGTAACATCTGGTATATGTGTTTGTTGCTCAGCTTTGGTTTGTAAATATGTTTGCTGTTAGCAGCATTTGTTAATATAATTTTCCTTGTATGAGTGGATTATTTTTCACTGTGTGGTACAGTTAAGAATTTCCTATTTGTAACAACATATCTTAGCAGTTCTGTCAAAATATATACAATCATTTAAAGCTAATAGGTATCCGGTATTAAATAGCACTGAATGTTGGCATGTTCTAGATTTAAGTAATCCTGAGTAGAGGCTATTGATTTTACTGAGCTGTGAATGTTCAACACTTCAGAGACCTGGGTCCATAAAGTGGTGTTGTTTTTATAATTGTCCAAACTAATAGCCTTAATGCCTAAGAATTGTTCTTTCCTTTCTTGAAAATAACAATCACGTTCTTATTGTGATTCTTACCTTCCCTTTTGGCTTGCCAAAACACCAGGGAAAATTATTACAATTTCTAGCATACCAAAATTTAAAAATAGCATGATAACACTGGTCTGTACATAATCTGTCTTTATCACATCAGAGATTGAAACTTCCTGGCAATTGGAGAAAAAGCCATTAATACTCATAGCCTTGTATTAGCCAAGCCAGATTTGTTTTAATTTTCCTTTGGCAATAGCAGTAGCTCCTTGAGACTGCACAAGCAGCTACACCTGAGCAGAATCCAAAAAGGACACCTTGCTTCCACCCACAGAAATGTTAACTCTTGCATGGTGTCTGTGAGAGAGCTCCCAGTACTTTGGTGCCAGGGGAGTCCTCCTGACAGTCACATGCAGTACAACCCTTATTTTACCCAACATAACTGTGAGTGTGGAGATTCATCTCACCTGCACCACATGCCATTGCTGAAAAGATTCTCATGCTTTTCAGAGGCAGGTGCTCCTGGTTTATTCTGCTCGTGAGAGAAGCAGCAACGCAATACTCCAAATGCAGAATTTATTGGTAGTATGAAATCAGGTATTTGTAGAGACATAGATAATATCATGAGGTAATAATTTGGTTCTGATTAAGCCCATTTCTAGGCAATTGTTTTTTTCTGTCTAGAGTGTCTCCTCCAAAACATGGTTGTTTTGCTACTTGTCAAAGCTGTGAGTTTGCAAAATCATTCAGACCCTCCCTTGTGGAGCCAGTTCACCTGAACTGTTAGGTGATGGTGACTCCTCTGACAATTCCTTTCTGAAGATGATGGCAGAGCTACCTTTATCCAGTCTTTTCCCCCACCAACACCAACTATTTTTGTATTCTGTTCTCATCACAATTCTAGTGAGAATCGTGCTTTGCAAACTAAATAGGGGAGAAAATGCAGTACTATCTGCGTTCATTTTTATTTTGTTCACAGTCCAACCACTCATCTTAAAAACTTTGAGCTTTTCATTTCGTTTGAAGCCAGCACATTAAGGTTCATTTATACCTACAAAAATATGTATGTTGAAGTTGTTGTTGTTTAGAGCATCTGTTTGTTATTCTTTGACAGAGCTGTCACTAGAGGGTCCATTTTGAGCTCATTCATTGAAAGCTGTGGCAGCAACAGCAGCCAGCCTTAGCTCAGTTCTGCCTCCAGAGATTTGCAGAGAAGCTATTTGGAGTTTATCACACAGTTTTGCAAAACACTACAGCCTCGGCAAGCTGTCATAAAGAGCCTCGTTTACAAGTAGTATTTTATTACTCTCTGCTTTGTTTTACCCTACACCTTGCAAAATCTTTCTTCATCTCTTTTACTCTGCTGATAGAGTGAAAAATTCTGAAATACGACTCTGAAAAATGCTTGGTATTTTTAATGCATTTATAATTCAAGAACTCTTCAGCTCCACTCAGAGCGGAGCTCTTTGATGCTAAACTCTTCCACATCCTGAGCCCCCCTGGACAGGACCTGCAGCCAAGAGCCTTATCCTGAGCAGAGCCACTTCCCAAAACCACTCTACAAACCCGTGATTAGTTCCCACCCATGAGATTTGCTGACAATCAGTCACTTCCATCTGCTCTTTTCATAAGAGAGTTTTTAACTGGAGTACCAAAAGCCACTGGTTTTATCCCGTAAGGAGGATATCAGGGCAAATAAAAAAATCCATGAGGCTGATTTCACTCTTATACCTTGCTCTGTGTACATTGGCTCTGCCACAAATCTGTCTCCCAGGGGAACTCCAGTGGGAGCCAGCCCAGCAACTCCACAGTACCCTTTCCCCAGCATAACATCACTAGAGGTTTGAGGGTGTTCTGCGGTAGAAGCTCAAATTCAGGGTTGTATCAGACTTGTCATCTTAAGTACACTAATCTGTGTCAATAGAAACTTAGTTGTGCTCCACCCACAAGCTCCTGGCACTCCAAACAGCAGTGCTGCTGAATCTCACAATTTTATCTCAAGG
Organism: Pipra filicauda; assembly: GCF_003945595.2. Lineage (NCBI taxonomy): Eukaryota > Metazoa > Chordata > Aves > Passeriformes > Pipridae > Pipra > Pipra filicauda. The sequence continues at coordinate 1,168,007 of NW_024105075.1, forward strand.
CACATAAGCATTTGGTGCTTTTCCCAAAGTCTCAGTTCCTTGAGTCAAGTGATTATGTGAGCACACCAGCTTGTAAAGGTGAAGAGCCAAGTTCTTGCTACCACTCTGCCCTTTCGAGCAGACCTAAATGTCATGGGAAGAGAAGCAATATGCTCTATTTGACAGGTAAAGTGTAGTGGAGGATGTGGTTCTTGCAAGCCAGGTGCACACTGCAAGCACATCACTGAGGCTCTCAGACACAAATACCAGGAGCAAGGACACAAATGAAGGAGCTTGGTTTATGCAGCTGCCCAGCCCCCTGGGGATGCTATGATTTTAATTCCATGTCTGATGCAAACCCATCCTACAATGCTGTGTTTTTCAACTGGGAGAGAAAAGCAGCTGCCACCTTAAAGTTGCTATTTTGCACATGACTGCCTTCTAGCTAAGCTTCCCTCCCTTCCAGCTCTTATACTTAACTCCTGCTCTGTTTTTCTGCATCTCATAATCCTCAGAGGCAGTGTGTCCTCACATACTTTTTCAGTCGAGAAGGAACTGTCCTATCCCTATACATCACTTTCATCGGTTATATGAATTCCATGTGAGACTTAAAAACCATTGCCCTGCATGGAACTGTTGTACCTATTTAGTGGCAGTAATTCAGGTGATTTTTCTCTTACACTTCTTGTTCATCCACATTAGTGGGTGACAGCCTGTAACAAATGCATTCATACCAGGTAGATTTCATTAACATAAATTCCAGCTCCTTCATGAGGTAATTAATACCAAACATTGCTGTCATTTTATAAGATCATAATTCTGAGAACCATTTTTTTAAGCCATGTAAACAATGATGATTTACAGCTTTGAAGATATGTGACTAAAACCTTCACCTCTTTTTTATGCAGAGGGCCATATTCATTGTAAAATGAAATTTTCTCGAAATCAGGTCTATAAAGCAGAGTCAATCCACATTAATTCATTTTATTTCCTCTAAGACTTCTTAAAGACTTAAAATAGTACCTCCTTCTAAAACCATGTATTTGTGTCTCTGATGTCTTTTGATATGGCAGCAATTTTGCAGTTGCCAGCAGTAAGTTTTCTGGGTGATCATACCAAGAGTTTCATCTCTCTTTTGGTCACAGGAACTCAGCTTCCTTCTCCAGCCCAACCTGGTCCTTCAAATTTATTCTTCCACCAAGATAAGTTTTGTTTCCACACAGCTTGAGGAACTTATCAGGTAGGTCTACTCTTTCAAATCTCTTTTCTGACACAAGAAAAAAAATAGCTGAAAATATCATACCTGATTTAGAAAACTTTGCATGATGTCTGAAACTTACCATCTCATCCAAGAACTCCACTACTGAGGGCTGCCAGGAGTTTGGCCATAATTGCAGTTAGTGTTAACATTAACCAAAAAGGTTTGTGTTTCCTCTTCTTCCCTCCCCTCTTAGTAATTTCTGCCTAATGAGAAGTGTAATTGATGATATTGCTTGCAGTTGGGAGAGGAAGGACAGCCTTTCCCACATTGCTGCCTAAAGCTCCATCCAACTGGTGATGTGTTTCTGGATGTCTTTCCTCATGCCCTTACCAGATTCTGGGGTTGGGAGCAATGCAGTGTGGTGGTACCCACCCTCTTCTGGTACCCCTGGTGATATGAACCCTGTGAGTGCAGGTCTCTTTTGCAGGGATACAGAAATCCTTAGTGGAGATTTGGTGGGGACAGGGGCCCCAGTACCCCCCTGGGTAGCCCAAGCCTGTGTCACAAGCAAAGGCTGGCAGGGGTCTCAGCTGGGGGCTGTGCGTGCAGATAGGCAGACGCGACACCCGCCGCTGGTTTCATGTGGAGTATTGAAGGGCTCATCATACAGCAGCTTTTGATCACTACCCTGTTTGGATGAGAGCCAGAAGCAATGACGTAGAGATGAAAGCTTCTGTATCCCAAAAGCAATCCCCTAAGCCATCCAAGTCCCTCTAAAGCTCTGACTATTTGCTAGCTGAAGAGTTTTAGGCTGGTTATGTAGCACGGATAAGAGCGAAAACACTCCTGTAGAGAACAACAGTGTTCCTTTTATTTTGGATGTTCAGTCTGTTTCCTTTCCAAGTATTTGTTTGTTTGTTTGTTTGTGCTTGCTCTGCCACTGCCCTTCAAGCAATTCATGCCCACTCCGTAGCAGGGGGCAAGTAGCTGGCTTAACTTCTAAAAATGTACTACTGCGGGTAGTACATTTCGTTAATTCAAACAAAAGGAGTCTTATTAGTATAGACTGTTCTATTTAAATTACATGTTTATGCTGCTTGAGTTTGTGGACTTACATTAGCTTTAATTCTTACACTGAAATAATCGGTAAAATGAAGCCGAAAAACATCCCGTTCTGCCAAGGTCACATTTTTCAGCTGAACTGCTAAGGGGATATTAAGAGTGCTTTGGCTTTTTTTTTTATAAATTGTCATTTCTCCTTCTCCCAAAGTCAATGGAGAAGTAGTATTATGTGTTTGTTTCTTTCACCTCTTCATAAAACTCAGTGTGTTTTACTGTCTTTGGTATAGGGGGCCCAAGTCTGCAAAGCACTTACGCACGTACAGAAAAGTCCTCAGAGCAACTCCCGAAAGCAGCTGATTAAAATCAGACTGATTTAAGAGGCAGAGAATATTATACCAATCTGCCTGATTTTAATCAGCCCGTTTCAGGAGATTGCTCTGACACTCGAACCCAGCGCTACATGAATTTGCCACTATAGCGGGGTCAGTAATGTGCCATCTCAGGTGAGATCAATGGGAGTTTTGCTACTGACTTCAGTGGAATCATGATTCACCAGCGATATAGCTGGAAGTTGTCTGCTTTTGATTTGACTACTGCAGCATTCCCCCATTTCTCATGCCAAACATGGATATTTACATGTATTTGCCATCTGTGGGCATCACTGGCTTTCACCAGATAACCCCAATGCAAACACTAAGTTTAACCATTTAATCATTACAAACACTAAATCTAAAATGATTCTACTAGTGAGGGCATAACATGCAAATATCTGTAACACCATTTTGTTCTTGAGCAGATTAGTCTTTGTGAAGAGGTTTGATGAACTGTGTAAAGGCTATTAAAATCACTATGCAGGATTTGAGTGAAATAGAACAGCTCACAGATGTGGGCTCTTATGCAATGATTTAAGTTTGCAGAGCAAAAGGTGTCCAGGAGATCTCTTACAAAATTTCAGATGCACTTCTTTTCTTATTCACGGATAGATTTAAGTAAAATCACACTCCTTAGCACTCTCACCACCAGATTACAATGTTTAAAAGATGCCTCTTTCAATGCATGGCTAGAAACATGCCAATTCACTGCTCGATTCACTCAAGAAAGGAACGATGCAGCTTGCTGTTAAACATCCTTCTCCGATCTGCTTCTCAGTTGAATCAGACTGGTGTTGCATGCTGTGTAGCTGGTAGAACTGGTCTAATTCCTTGGTGTGATAGTTCAGGGGCTTTAAAAAACAATTCTGTACTGGAAAGTGTACAAAGATCTAAATAATTTAATTTACAGTTCAGATGTAAAAGAACCATAAATAGAATTTAATTCATTAATATAGTCATTTGGCTACATTCACAGCAATATGCAAACCCATTAAAAGCTCCAAGTCAAATTCTAAATAGAAAGTTGAGGGTGGCTCTACATTTAATTTAAAAGCATTTTTTTTTAACTAAGAGTCTAACTGCATTGTAGGCGGTGTGCTTCTACTGCTGAATAATTTCTGAACATCAGAGCCCTCAGCACTTCAAAAAAGGTGATCAGCAATTCAAAGAACATGGATCTAACTCTAGCAAGCAAGAGAATTTTTATCATTTAATGTTAATGAAAACCAAATTTCCGGTAAATATTCAACATGTTAATGAAACTCATTCTGGTGGTAGTGGATTTATGCTCTATTTATTATTTTTTATTCAAGCAATTTCAATTACCTAAAGAGAAATGGAGATTCATACACAAGTTATTACTTTGAGCTGTTAAAAAAACCCCTTAAGTACTCTATAAATCTGCTTGAAATTTCCTTTAACTTTACATTTCTATCAAGGAAAGTATTTTAATGAGGAAACGAAAGTGTAAGAATGTCCTATCTGAAGTTTTAATTGAGTTTGCTGATGATACCTGAATAGCAGAAGTGAAGCACAAGCAAGGACTTTGAAACAAAGACAATGAGTCAGCCAACTGATGAATGGCAGTTTGTATGCAATTGAATACATAATTGTATAGAATATTTTGTCCTAGCTTCCATTAATAAGAAAGTGTGTGTGAGAGTGTGCATATGTGAATACTGAGCTTGAGACTGAGACTCTGGAACCTGCATCCACAGTTGAATAAGTCTGGATGTGGTTGTGGTCGTGATTTAGCTCTCAGTCATGTATTTTTATCAAGTCCCAGTACACAGAGGGATTGTTTAATTCAACCTGCACCTATGGAAATGGTAGGAAGTTGGTGGGAAGATCCCAGCTACCTGCTCCAGTGCCTGAAGAGCAGTTTTTCTAGACAGATACTGATATTACCAAACTTGCACTCATCTGCACTGTACCCTCAGGTCAGAGGCTGCTTTTGACAATATTTGCTCCAACCGTTTGTTCAGGGTGCTTTCTTTTCCATTTGCCAAATTAAATGAGTACATTAGCAAGTGTCCTAATCATGGGCTAGTAGGATATGATGTCGTGGAGTAAGGTACACAATTAAAAGAGCTACTCAAAATGGCACTTTCAGCCCTGCACTTCTCATCATCCGGAAGAAAGAAACCTGAAAAACTTTGCACACTATGTCTAAACATCCCCAGTGGTACTTCTCATATACACACAGCCAGGATCAATATAAATTACTGACTATACCAAACCATTCAGAAATATAAACACTACTAACCAGTTGACTTACAGCTTAGTCAAAGAGGAATCACTGTTTCCTTGCGCTTCCAAGTCTTATGTAAAATATGAGCTGCTTCTGACTTCAGAGTAAATATGTGCTTTTGTTATCAAACACCTGACATTTGCAGGACAAATCCTGTGTGAATTTTAAAATAGAGAATGAAAGTGAAAATCCTTCTCATTTGATGAAAGGTAAACTGAGTAGTTCCTGGGAAGAATAGAATTTTCTGCTCCGGAAAAGAAGCACCTGGGTATTGTCAGGGCGACTTAATTGTCTGTTTCCAGCAGATAACAGGAAACGAACACTACACAGCTCTGTTTGTGTCACTAGTGTAGATCACAAATCTTTTCCATAGAATTGGGCATTGCTGAGATAACTCAGAAACAGACTTTAGTATAGGAGGAAATTAGATTTCTCTGAAATATCATGTTAAAAACTTCCAGGCCTACACAAGAAGATAACTGTGAGGCAGTGAAAAATAGCAATTTCCCACTTAATTTGATTTTAGAACTGTAATGTTTACTTCAATTTTTTTGTATTCCTTTCCTGAGAGATAGAAAATGTTTATTGGTAAACAGGTGGGATGAGAACTCGAGAGCACTTCAATCCTGTTTCGAGGATCTGATGAATTTTACTTCATGGTCACCGGTTTGAAACTATTGACCATTCTTGGTACAACAGAAGGAATGAGTGACTGAAACTGCACTTCTGTGGTCTGGGGGGATAAAGACCTTAGAACAAAAAGCAGTTCCCTCATGATATGACTCCACCAGAGTTAAGCCAGCAGAGAATGGGGCTGTTTTCTTCTGAGAAAAAAATTATTCATTTCCGTAGAGAAATTCCTACCACACACAAGACACCGTATTTTTAGGATGTAGGGGCACTGCAATTTACATTAATAAAACTAGTGTTAGAAATGGTATTTTTGGTACTTACTTTTGTAAGTTCCATATCTGACTGAAGGAATAATAAGTACAATGAAACAGAATCAGATTATGTCTTGCTGCCATTTATTGCTAAAATTAACAGTGTATTAATGCAAGACCTGTGCATTGCAAAAACTTAAGCCCTAGTGACCCGAGGTTAATATTCATGTATTTAGATTCCTGTCAGTTCCCGGGATTTAAGAAAAGCCTGGGATTTAACAGAGTGGTTAGAGTAATCATAAGAGGCTGCTGTTAGAAATGCTGGATTGAGCTTGAACTGTCAATCATGTCTAAAAGTAATGTACATATAAAAACAAGGTTATCAGGTGACCATGAAATGTCTTTTGTCATCAGCTAGCAAGAGCTTCAAGAGCTACAGGCTCTTGAAGTAGCAAAACTCTTGCAGGCTGGGTCAGAGAAAGGTCTTGAAAAGCCCTGCAGATTCCCCAGTGCAGCACAGACTGAAGAGAAATGTCTGTATTCCTGGCTGCTTCTGTGGCAAACATTGTTCAGTTATTTTTTTCAGCTGAAATAGTTTTTTAGAAGTGTCTATGCTAACAGAAGAAAAAGTCATAGTAGGAAATTCAAGCTGATTCCTTCACAGGAAAAATCTTCATGTAGCCATACAACTTCATGGATAAGGAAGGACATTACTGCTTGTTCAATACTACATATAAAGCTTTATACAGGGAAAAGTTTCTGCTCCAATTATATTACATGTCAATATATTAATAATGTGGGGAAATAACCCAAAGAAATATTAGTGTCTTGGTTTCGTCTGGGATAGAGTTAATTTTTTTCCTAGTAGCTGGTATAGTATTTTGAATTCAGTATGAAAATAATGTTGATAACACACTGATGTTTTCAGTTGTTGCTAAGTGGTCTTTATAATAAGTCAAGGACTTTTCGGCTTCTCATACTCTGTCACTGAGAAGGCTGGAGGGACACAAGAGGTTGGAAGGCGATATAGCTGGGACAGCTGACTCCAACTGGACAAAGGGATATTCCATACATATGATGGCATGCTCAGTATATAAACTAGAGGGACTGGACAGGGGCTGCTGCTTGGGAACTGGCTAGGCATCAGTCAGTGGGTGGTGAGGAATAGCACTGTGCATCACTTACTTTGTATAACCTACTTTTTCTGTTGTTGTTGTTATTATTATTATAATTATTCTCATCATCATTATTATTATTATTCTCTTTCACTCTGTCCCATTAAACTCTCTTTATCTCAACTCAAGAGTTTCCTCACTTTTATTCTTCTGATTCTCTCACCCATCCCACTGGGAAGGGGGAATGAGTGAGCGGCTGCATGATGTTAGTTGCCAGCTTGGGTTAAACCACAACAACTAGAAAAAAATATGGAAGAAAAAAGATTTTATTTCTTTTCCTGAAGTACTGTACTATAAGCCTCAGTATCAAACTGTTCCCTCTGATTTTGAGTGGGAGGGATGAAAGCCTGACATAATCTGGGGCAATGGCAGGGATCGTAATTCCTCCATAGCACTGCCCCTCCATCAGCTGGATAAAAAGAAGATGGCCTGAGGTATTCAGTGGGCCTGGGGTAATCAGTGAGGCGGGAGAGACAGATCAGGACACCAACTCTTGTCTGTAGCACTGTCCTCAGCCAACCCCAGGGATTTCCGACTGGAAATCAGAGCTACAGCTAATGCTGCTTGACACAGAATTAACTCTCCCAGGGCCTCCTCTTTGCTTCTGTAGAGCTGCCGTGGAAAAGAAAATCTGAGTTGGACTGTGTGCTCCCCACAGGTTTGTATTGCAAAGAAGACTAGAAAGACAGAGGAGAAACAGGAAAAGAGAATCCCTTAAAAGATCCATCTTGTGGCCCCACAGGATACAGTCTGAGAGAGAGTCCATAGTTTAAAATTATATAAATATCATATATCTTCCATATCTCACCCACAGGAATAACAATGGTCTGCAGCAAAAAGCAGCAGGAGTTCTGTATCATCATTCATAATGGTGTATTTGGATAGAAACTAGAAAATAAACTTTTTCATCACCTTTTCAGACTTCAAACGTATGTAGGCACTGTTTTCTCTCTCTTACAATTGCAAGCTAAAGCAAGTATTTTATTTGTTATAACCAATTTACCACTGCTCATGAGCATTACAATTATTTCCTCCTCAATCATTTTATTATCTTACTTTTTAGGTGCAAGTCATTATTTTGTAGATTGGCTAATTTAACATGCACAAATCTCTCCAGTAGAGAATGGTAACAGGAACTTTTACAGCTAGAATAATGTGAAATTGCTCCAAACTGCGTCAAGACATGAGACACTTGTGGTGTGGAGCCCTGGGATTTCCTCAAATGCAGCATCACCGAAGCTCAGTTCCCCCACAGTGTGGCAGGGACCTCAACATATGAGGCATCCCAGCTTCACTGGCTTCCTGGACATCAGTGCTTCCTCTCAGGCAAGGACAGTTGGTCCGATGGTGTCTGTCATCAAAAAGAGTGCAAGCAGGTAGGCATTTCTTTTAGTTGGATGAGAAATATAGCATTTCAGACTGCAAAAAGGAGCCCTTCTCAGAACCTGGGTGAGTCAAGAGGTGTCAAAGAATCACAAGCAGCAGACCCTTCAGCTAGATGTTTTCTTCCCTTTGGAATGACATGGAGGTTTTCTGCCCTGTGAACTAGCCAAGAGCCATTTATCAAGAACTCTGTACAGTGCTGGACCTCCAGCTAACTGGAGCGTGTCAACCCTGGATCAGTCCAGAGCTGTCTCAGCAGTTAGAAGGGCTTAACCTTCGCCTATGGAGCCCCAGTTCAAACTTGTTAAAATTTGCAATCAGTAATGTAACAGCACAGATTCTTCCTCTGACGCAGAATGAAGAATTTCCAAGGGATGTTGAGCAAATCATGAGTTAGACATTGCCCTGGAAACACCCCTGAAGCTCCTTGGATACGTTGCTTTTATTTTCCCTTCTGAAAAAGAGATTTTTGCAAACCATGCAAGTGAGTGAATTCAGCATATAATTCCAGAGTAGTATGTAGCTCTTCTCTTACCACATACACAGACATTGCTTTTAGTGTATATCATCACATAGTGATTAATGGCAACATGGCATATACTCCAGGGAACGCAGCCAGCTTAAACATGAAAGCCCACATAGACTCAGATGGACAGACAGGCATATAAATTTTATTTATTTTGTCAGTCAAGCAAGAAAACTGTAAAAATAAGAACACAAAAATCTGCTCTGGTGTTTGCTTTACTCTGGGATAAAGTGATTTAACAGAATTACCAACCATGATTTTTTCTGAATAGGGTTACACACACCGGCCTGTCACCGCCCCTGTAGCTAAGCTGTGCTCGGCACAGTACCAGATGCAAGAGAGAGAAAAGAGAGAGGGACTTTCCACTGTCTATTCTTTTCTTTTGGTGTCCTCAAGGGGTACCATAAAGATACTGGCCTCAGGAACAACCTCAGTTATGGCCATACCTAAGAGGGCTGTTGAGCAGCAAGGGGTCACTGACCTATAGTAGCATTTACATCGTGCTGCCTCCTCCTCACCCACCTGCTCTGTGGTGAGAGCTGTCACCCGGGGTCCTGCTGGGATGGAAAGGCTCCTCAGGAGACCATTTAAGTTGCTTTATGGTCTTTTCTGTTACTCTGGAGTTGCAGAAGTGCTATATATATTATAAACCTAAAGTATGAACTTTGTATATATTTCATCTTTCATAGCCATCAGAGATTATCAATGACAAACTGGCTCTCCAGATATTAAATGTTTAGTGTCGCTGATACAAATAAATGAAAAGGACAAAGGTTTATGCCATAAATATAAAACACAGAGAGCAATTGAATTAGGTTATTTTTACATTTCAGATTAAAATTGCCCTTTCTCCTTAATTTTTCTGATTTTAACTTAAATCTTTCAAGGTCAGTTGTTCTCTGGGGTAGTTTTGTGTTATCTGATATGCCCTTTCCTGATTTTCTCATTAGTGTTCCTCAAAAGAATTTTCTCCTAACCTTTTCATCTTCTTTAATACAGGATTTTTTTTTTTCTGAAATTGTTTCAAGACAAACAAATAAATCTCTTTTTAAAAGAGGTGCTTTTTTTAGGGAAAGATTGTCAGAATTGTTCCTTGTAGCATGGCATTATAATTCAGTTTTGCTAGCCAGCTAAAAAAAGAAGCATTTGTGAATAGGGTTGAAAGGACAAGAGAACAGAAATCAGAAGTCTAATGCCATTCAAATGTGCTCCTCTATGTAACATTTTGTCATCACTTTCCCCTACTCTGACTAGAGTCTCAGAGGCTATAAAATATATATATAATATACAAGTATTATTGAATATATAAGTCTTAGTTAAAGTCCTTTTGAAGGAACATAAAATCTTCCGTTTATGTATTTTACACGAGTCTATATGAACATTTTGAAAGGAAAAACACATACAACATACTCATTTCATGCTGGGAGGAAGGGGGGATCCTATTTTTTCATCACAAGAGATATTTTTCATAGCTGTCGATTCATGGCTGAATTTTAGAATATCAGATTTCCAAGGGAGTCAAAGGCAAATATAAAATCCCTTACATTATTCAGGCACACCCTTGCCATAATCCATGCAAGTATTTGTCTATCTTGGGTACATTTTCTTGTTTGATGTTTTAAATCAAGCCCATGTAGAGAAATAAGACTAACCAAATTATCACACTATGTTACATTTATCTACATGAACACTGCCATAATTTTTAGTAATGAACTCCAGAAAATAGGAGACAATAATGAACCCCTTTTATAGTATAAACTTCATATTTTGTGCAAATTGCAATATTATCAGGAAGCCAAATTTCTCGCTAATACATTACGGACTTCTCAGCTATTTGCATTCAACAAGGGTATTAGAATGATAGTATTTTAAGAGTAGACTCACATAACATTTTTTAGTGTAATCAACCATGAATGAGGCCCATCTGTCATTTCTAGTCTGTATGACTAATTGTTAGTGGTCTGTAATTGAAATTTAGATTTATTAAATAAACAGAGATGCCATTATAAATGCACTAATTCAATATGTGGGGGAGGGACAGGAGGATTTGAAACTGGGCAGTAGCTTCTAAGCATTGTTTATGTCTATACATATTCAGAGTAATGTGTTCCCGTCTACAGCTGGGCCAATCCTTCTGCAAGGCACATCAGAGCTGGCTGGCAGATGCCTAAATCATGGCAAACATTCTCTCTCATTTTTCCACATTTCAAAGGGGGTTGTGAATGGAAGAAGAGCTTAGGCTTTTTCGGAGGTTTATATTTTATAGGAGGTCTTAGGAAAAAAAGAGTTCCTTGTTATCATTATAAAATATGGTAAGCTCCAGAAGATGATCTGTGGTTTTATATACACCGTAACAGTGGTCAAGGTCAGCAATATGTCAAAGAACATGTATGCAGACCGCAGACGGACCTCTTTTACAGACCTAGGATGAAATCTTAGCCAGATTGGTGTCAAAGCGCCCATTAACTTCAAAAGAGTCAGGATTTCACTCCTTGGAAGTGAAATGCATTTCTGTAATGTGCTAAGCATCCTCAACTGGCATCAGGTAAGCTCATCGAGGAAGGAGGTCACTCAACCCCTGCAAAATTGAGTTCTTCATCCCTAGAAAGCAAAGCAACATCTTCGTGCTCTATAAGAAAGTATTTTCAGGATGACTAAATGGCTAATTTTTCTTCAGTGGCATAAATAACCACTGAGCATACACAGATGTCATCACCAGATGCAATTCCTCAGTTGGTGTCACTATAGAAGCAGAAAAATCGCTAGTGAGCTCTGCACTGCTTTACTGTTGCTTTACATTGTCACTTATTTAGTAACCCCATATTTTCTCTGCTAATCTGTTTTATTATGGAGGTGTTTTATCTTTCTGTTTGGAAAATAAGGCTAAGAACCAGATTTAATCTCCAGGATATGAGATCACGCCTTCTGTGAGAGCCTGTAATTCTTTAATGACTGTAGAATTAACATGTTGGGTATGTCCATGGGCAAGAAGAGGGAGATATTTTTTAGCCCTAGGAGCCTGATCCTGCAGCCTCCTGAGCAGCTTTAAATTGCAAGTACTATCCTGAAAACTTAGGGCACTTGGTACCCTGCAGGGGCTGCCAAGGCTTTCACAGAACTGGCACTTTCAAAAAGAGTGCAGCTCAGTGTTTTCAGAGATGAATTTTGGGACTCCTGCCACACAGAGGTTTTTTCCTGAGTTTTTTCTGGTTGTTTTGAAAGAGCTACTTTTTTTTTATATAAGAACTAAACCAAATCCACTCCAAGTAAAAAATGCTCATTTAAATAGATAACCGCTTACAGCAGATGTACCAAAGACAAGTGTCAGAAAAAGGTTGGAAATGCTAAGGCTATTAACATAAGAGGTCAAATCAGACACTGCTCTTGGATTTGGCAGAGCCTCCAGAAACAGCTTATGACCAGAAAAGTCTCCCTTTTGATTAGGTATGTCGTTTTTGCTTCTCAGCTCTGCCTTGACCCTGTTTATATTGGCTGTGGCAGCACTTCTTTCCAGAGCACACTTGCAATTAGGGCAGGAAATTTTGTGGGGCTGTTAGGAGACTGCAAGCAGTTTTCACACTGAAATAAGCAAAACCAAGGGCAATGTTTTGGAGAAAAAAATAGTATATGAATATGGATGTTGTGGTTGCTCAGTTGAGAGGAGTGAGCAGCCACTCCGGGAAGAGAAATCAGATCCTATCTTTGTCTGCAACATTAATGCCCCTGATTCTGACTGCTAAACATAGAGCAGAATCTACAGGCATTTCACTACTTGTAATTATAATGATCATACCTGTGTGGTTGCAGCTTAAAAGGATATTTTCATATTCTACTAAACATTCCCACTGTTAATGAGAGACATTCTTCTTAAACTCTGAGCAACACAGTCTTTGAAGTTCAGTTATTGTGTCAGGTGAAACCATGGATGAACCCTGAACTCATTCCCACCTAAGCACATAACTAGAGAAGGACGGAGTGGCACGGGCTCTTGCTGAAGGGGAAGCTCATCAAACAACTTCATTTTCCTGCTCATACCATTCCGGGCTGCAACAACTGTTTGTTTTACGGTCTAGCCGGTGTTTTGCCCATTTTGTGACATGAAGCCTTCCCTCTGTTGTGGAGCTCATACAAGGCATTGCTCTTTCTCAGGACTGCTGAACTGTCACATTTGTTATTCTGACTGGAAGAGAGAAACTCTACCATTTCTGTACATCCTTCTTTGGATACTTCTTATTGGCTTCCTGACTTGAAGAGTTTATGATACTTTTTCTTTGTAAGACAGTGTCACAAATGTTAGCTGTCTAGGTCTGGTCTTCATTATTCTTTTATTCCTTTTCCAAAACTGGATTTTCTCTTCTTGGCTCTTTATCACTTTTATAGTGACTCACTTATACTTTGAATCCTAGGATTTTGCTTACTTTATGCTGGCAATCCTTCTTGTAAATTACAAATTATCAAAACAATATAATATTTCAGAAGATTGTGTGAGACGAACAGAAGGGAAAAAGAATTTTTTATTTCTTTGTTTTGAAAACCCAGTCTCCTGCCTGCTTTTACTATCTCACTCTTCCATCAGGCTGTCTTTCTAAACCTGAGGCATACTATTTTAAAAGCCTTACCAGTGACATGGAAGTAGAACTTAAGGAACTTGAGAAACTCGAGCTGATAATTTCCGAAGCATTTGAAAATGTTACTGTCAGCCTCAAAGAACCCACTACTTGTGCTGTCATCCTGGTGTCATCTCATGCGATCTTCTGCAGTGGGTGCGTGCTAATGCCTTTCGTTTCACGGAGCTGCATGCCACAAAATCCATCCTCTCTCTGTAGAATCCACTCCTGCTCACCAGTCCTCAAGTGAAGGCCAAATTTGCCTTCCAACCTTGCAACTAGATGCCAAGCTATGTAAACCAGCATCACACTGCTGACTCAAAATCATAAAAGACAAAAAAGCTTAATACTTTAGACCGAACAGTCGTGCAATATTGATGCAGTGCTCAGGGTTGAGAAAGATCTTTTGCCTTACTCCTCAGTCCCTGAAATGTAACTAAGATCTATGGCATCAATAAGCCATGAATGAACTCTCTGATACTTTTTTTGTAGCTATTTTAAGTTCTTTTTCCCCAAAGCCCAAGCCTGGTTTGCTCTGCTCAAGCCACCTGCTGGGAAGTTGTGTGCCCTGCAGCTTGTAGGCTTTGCAGGCTGTCACTCAGTGTTCACTGTCATAGGATATCAGCATCTTCAGATCTGGTAAATAAAAATGAGGTCAAGCCTATAACGTTTTCCACTGAGTGAAAATACATAAATGTTTCCAGTGTGATTAAACTCTCTCTTTTCTCCGCTCCTCTTACGGATTTATTGCTTACACGCAAGCTTATCAGAATTATAATTCATTCAGTTTTGCACCTATGCCTCCTAGTTTTTATTCAATTATTTCAGCTCTCTGGTTTTGTAAACTTTTATTTCTCAGGCTGTGCCCCTTCCCATCAGGAAATGTGTTCTGGGGTCAGATCTGAAAGCAATGCACTATGATTTAGCCTCATGCCTTCCATTAATGTCAGCGGGAATCAGGCTGCTAAACCTCTGAGCACTGTCTTTAAAAGGTAACCCACAGTCATCAAGCTCTCGCTGCATTTATAAGCATTTATTCTCATGTCAGATACATATATGCTGGCGGACTAGCCAATGTAAATGCAATTTTTTTTTCTTTTTTTTTTAAATTAAACTAGCAGCGGACATGTACGAAAGCCTGGGGGGAGTGAAAATAAAAGGGTCAGACAAAGAAGGTTAATGCTTTCTGCAGAATCTCATCACAGGACTTAGGAGTGCTACAGCACAACCGTGGAGGAGATTATGTGGCTTGGTCAGCAGCGTACACACGACAACAACATCAACACTGAGCTAATTAAATGAACACAAATTACGACAGCTTTCAGGATCAACAACTCGCCTGGTAGCTCATGTTTAAAACCGAATTCACGTGTTACCAGAACAAGCAGCTCCATGCAAGATAAAGCACAAGATGATTACAAAACTGCCTACTACTTCCTTATGTCTCTCCCCCCATTCTACACAGATTTTGCATATGAAAATTTACGCAAAGCATTCAGTCGCTCTTAGTAATGTTTCTGTAATGATCAGCCTGCCTAGACATCCCGTCCCTCTGCCAGGGAAAATTGAATGAGGGAAAAATACTGACTCAGATAAATGTTTTGAAAAGATTTACATGGTATTTGCTACCATCCCAATAATCAGCTCTGTAATTGTGCATTTTATTAAAACCCCACATGTTTGTTCGAGCTGCTGGAGTTGTTACACTTAATTAACAGAAGAGAGGAAGGCAAAGGCCTGCCTTAAATTTACATGTCCAGACCCAAACCCTGCAAACTCCTGTGCACCTGCTTAATTTTATACACCTGAATAGCCCCTCAGGAGTCAGAGCTACCCAGTTGTGCTGTTACGGAGTGGTACTACACTGACAGAGATCTGCACTGAAGTACCTGCAGGCTCCTGAAAGCACCCCAGGGGCAGCTAAGTTTCTGACCTAGGATGCACTTGGTTCCACTCGTATTACTGCAGCTTTTGTAGTGCTGGCATGAATGGCACCTGCAGCCTGTGGTCACAGGAGGTACACGCGATGCTTGGGCAAAGCCAGGGAAGGAAATTAAGGTCAGTGGGATCGTACAGACAAGAAAGTCTATTTAGGGAGCCACAGCATCTGTGTGGAGACAGCAGAAAGGGGAAGGAGTCTATGAGGAACCTTGATCAGCTTCTAAGAAGTGCTGCAGAGAGCCAGATGGTTGCTGTCCATGGGGATAGCAATACTGTAGGAAAGCAAAAGCAAGAGAGAAGAGAGTGGAAGAGAGGTGATGCAAGGTGCTATAAGTGAAGCTGAAGCTCTGACGTGCTGACAATAAGGATTTTTACAGTAGCTGTCTCTGAAATGCTCCTGGTATCCATGTGCTGCCAGGGAAAGAGAGGCAGAAAGAGAGAACATTAAGAAATGTTAAATAAGGTAAAAGAACAAGCAGTGTAGTCTAAGTGAAGGCATCAACATAACAGACATCAGAAATACAGCAGAAAGAGGATGGTAAGTGGGACACTGTAATACCAAATATTCAGCAAGTTTAGAGTAGGCCATGATAGAATCAATAAAACTAACAAATTAACTACATCAGCATGAAACATAAAATCTGTGGGGATTGAAATTTCAGATCTAATATACCGTAGCATGGCAAAAATATTGTGTATGATACTGCCTCTCTGACCAGGATGTTGACACTGGCTGCACAATACAGGGGAATTCCAAGATGCCAGAGGGGCAGGAAAGGCAATATCAAACACCAGACTTCAATTATTTACATGCAAATGGGCCAGGTATTGTGCAAGAGTGTAATATGAAACAGTCAATAACTAATGCGTGGAGGAAATGGTTAAGGATACTGATCAGAAAACAGGCAATTATGGAGTTGGCTTGGAGGAGAAACCTATATAAATGAGGAATTTTTTTTAAAAGAAGCAAAATGAGACAACAAAGAAAATTAATTATTTCCTGAAGATGTGAAGTCTGCTAAAGGATGCTGTGCTGGAAGTAGAAGGCCAGTGCACATTATTCATCAAGTAGGCTTGAAAATGGGCAGTACATGGTAGCTTTGAAGACAGCAAGATAAGGGAAGTTATTAGAAGAATAACTGCAAATCCTTCCAACAGCTGATGTTGGATCCAAATGAATAAATTAGAGAGCAACAGACACTCTGGAAGACTACATGTACAATAACAATTAGAGAGCCAAAAAGGGGTTTGATGAGTTTCTAGCAAAAGGAATTAAAACTAGCAATAAATCTTTATTCCTGAACATCAGGATGACTACCAGAAAATCAGTGGAGCCCGTTGGTTACCAGAGTTCAAAGGAAGCATTCTGAGAAAATAAAGCTATTAGAGAAATTAAATGAATCCTTTGCATCACTTTGTTCACTGTAGAAGAGTAGATTCCCACAGCGGAAACCTTTTTGGAATAGGGAAGTCTGTCTGAAATAGCTGTGCCCAGGAACCTGGTCTGGGAACACTGAAACAGAATGAGCAGCAACAGGTTGCCAAAAAAGCAGATTATAACACCCAGGAGTTTCAACGGACCTCAAGGTTGAAATCACTAAATGACTAATAGCAGATTATAACTCTATGCTTAAAAGTCCCTTGATATCCAAAGAGTGGTTATCAAATATCAAATATCAAATGCCAACTTTTTTTAGCAAAGGTTCCAGGGGAGATGTGAGAAAAAACAGACCTGAAAGTCTGAAATATGCAGTAGGCAAATTAGTAGAAAGTGTAATTAGGAACAAAATCCATTGACACTTCAATAAATTTGATTTACTTCTGAAGAGTCAGCATGACCTTTTCCATTTTTACAGATTGGAGTTGTTTGACAAGATCAATGAATATGTAGATAAGAGCAATTCAGTTGATACAGTCTACTTGGATATCCAAAGACTTTCAGCAAACTTGTCCCTTGATTCTTCATTACAGGATTTTAAGGGAGTTAAGCAGCTACATCATGAAGAGGAAAGTCATTGCATGATAAAAAGATATTTAAAAGATAGGAAACAGAGGAGGGGACTGGAGTAATTCTGTAGTGCTGTGCAGTGCAACCCTTGCTGTCGAGGTGTTTATAAGCAGCATGGAAAAGGGAGTAAACAGAGAGGAAAGTTTGTTGACAATAGCAAAATACTTATGCTGTTAAGAACAAGGGCTGACTTTAAGAGTAATACTTTAGTAGTACTTTATGAGACCTAGTGACTAGACAATAAAATGGTAAATATGATGTAGTGTAGATAAATATAAAGGGATACATAGGGGAGAAAAAGCAATCATAGTTGCACAGCTAAAATAGCATGCTATGAGATGACAATTGGCACTCAGGAGCAAGATCTTGGGACTTCTTTGACAGCTCCATGAATATGCCAGCTCAGTACTCAGTAGTGGTAAAAAACCCTCAAATAAAGTATTAGGGCATCACAGGATGGGATTAAAGAATAAAAGAGGGAAGAACGTTATGCTAGCATGTAAACTCATGACTGACTCACGTTATGATTAGTCTGTGGGGTTCAGGTCTTCTCAGATCAAAACTGGTACAGCCAAACCAGAGAAAATTCATGGGAAAGTAATAAATATGACCATCTTCAATCTCTGATCGTATACAGAAAGCTTCAGTTTAGGCAATTACTTTACCAGGACAGAATATCCCAGTCTGAAAGAGAGACAACGGAAGTAGTCTACAGCATGATGAGTGGCTTGGTGAGGATGCTCAGAAACCAGTCACTTCTGCAACACAAGGAATGGGGGCATGGAGCAGTGTTAATACAGAGCCACAATAAGTTCAAGAGGACACAAGAGGACATTGGAGACACTCATAGATGGGAAAGCCTTTGGTAGCTAGAGAATACAAACCTCACACCTATCTCAGGAAGTTCCTGACAGAAAGTAGCTTGAAATTGTGAGAGTACAATTTTGGATATCTGAAGGAAACTTCACGTAGCTTCATCCTGCTCTTGCTCTTCACTAGGCATCCACTTAAAGCAGTGAGAGGATACTGAGCTAGCTCAGTTTTTTGGTTTGAATGGGTGTGATTGTTTGTGTGCTTTTATGCTGTCAGCACACAATCAGAGTGATTACTCCCATCCTACGCTGGGCTTTCCTGGGCAAAAGTCCAAACCGGGAGGACCATAACCTGCACCACAAACACGTGCTCATGCAATTGCACCTCCAGCCCTGTCCATCCCTACCACTGCCATGCAGAAGCAATGGCTCTTGACATAAAGCCAGAAGGAGAGAGAGATGGGGATCTGCTGGGCAAGAATAACAGAAAGAAGGGGGCAGCTCCTCCTTAGAGTTGTAACGAAATGTTAAAGCCTGCCTGGAGAACACTACCTATGCACTTCCCCAGCCTTTCCCTTCCCCAGTCCCCTGATCCATGCTGTGATCTGTCAGCAACTTCCTCCAGGTAGGTGGTGGCTGGGGGGTCCCTCTCTTCTGCCAGCAGCTAACAGACCTAGGGCCTAGCAGTGCCGGGTGGTCCTTCCCACCCAGGGTCATGACGAGTCCACCCAAGGGTTACTGAGCCTGGAGGATAAACATGTAATAAAACCCAGAAATAACACGGTGTTGTCAAGTGTAAAGAAACCTTTCCTTACAGCAAGCTGTACTGGCCTCGCCCAGAGGCTGTTGGCAAGCATTAAGCCTTGAAAGCCAGCCCACTAGTCACAGCCCAATCCACAGGGTGCTTGTCCCATCAGAAGATTTGAAATAGCAACAGATAATGTTTGCATACTGGCTCAAGCCCCTTTATGGGGACCAGACCAGCTACACAAAGTCTACCGTTAGAAACGGTCTTTAGATCAATGCATCCTTGCTCTTTTAAGGCCAGCTCAGGCCAGTCCCAACCTCAGCTGTTTGAATCCACTCCACCTTCCTGCTTTGTTTCTCTTCGGGCTTATAGAGAGTGCAGTTTGAATACTTGAAGTTCTTTATTGGCACTATCTTACATCTTATTGTAACAACTCCTGAGGACATCAGAGATCCACACCCTACAGAGAGTTTATTTAAAACTTAAACTTAAGTTGAGCCAAACTTTCTCTCTCTTTTTTTTTAAGGTACTATTCATATTGTAATGGAAACATATACTGAAATCGGAATTTCCATTCTCCATGGAAGCAAAAAAGTGTGAGAACTCACATGGGAGTGCCTGCTCATGTGAAATACTGAGCTTCATTTTCAGTCTCAAGTGGTTAAAACTAGTTATGAAGTGATTCAGATTAGCAGCCACGCTTGGGGTACTTATCTAATTGACCTAAGCTTGGCAAGCTTTTCATGTTTCCTCATGAGTGATACCGCGCCGCAGTACTAAGGATGTAGCTTAGTAATCATAGATCTAATTAAACCGAAAAGTACTTTGGTTTTTGTGTTTTTGTTTTCTCCAGAAGAATGGAATCTTCCCACACGAGAAACAAAACTGATGACATCAAGGATTAGAACTGACCTAGCATTAGTTAGAGGTGTTTTGTGTCTACATCTTCTTGAAGTATCTGAAAAGACCCTATGCTCAAAACCAGGCTGGCAACTTCTCAGAAAAAAAATACTCGGCAGCTCTATCTCTCAGACAGAAGGACTTTTCCCTCTTGCTAAAGCAGTACTTCTGATTCAGAGCCCTGCAGCTGGTTGAACTGCAGCCTCTCTGAAAAGAGAGAATGAGAGGGCATAAATATGCTCCAGCAGTTGCAACATGGCTCTGAGCCCTGGAGAGAGAGTTTATTTCCACTTACTGTCTGCCAAAAGCCTCTCTCCTGTCAAAACACAACAGATGAATTCACAAATTCCAAATTTATGTTCCCTCAGATTTGTGGGCAGGTGATCAACTGCAATCATCCTGCAAAAGGCTAAAGAATAACCACTATGGCAGCCAACTCCTGAGCTAAGTATCCTTGAGCTCTCTTCTGTTGCAGCCTTCTCTTTTTATGTTAGTTCTGTTGACACAAAGCCTCTTACTCAGTCCACTTGATTACTAACTTCTGTGAGCCCATAACAGCTTCATATCCCTTCATGCCCAATGGATTAGAGCTGGCTTTTTACCTTTCTTCTTCCTAGAAGCCCGGCTAAAGGAGGAGAAGAGTTCTTGCTCTCGGTGTTGAAGATAGTCTTCTAGACAGGGATTTTCTTTGTTCTGTCCTTTGCCAAGGAAAGAGCAATGGAAGCTGCTGGCAGTGGTGGTGGTGTTTAAAGGGACTGTATCTTAACAGTAATGGATTTTTTTAAACTGAAAAGATATATTCATTTTATGGAAGAACATATGTTCACAGTGGAAACATGAAATATTTTGTTAAACTCTGAGCATGGAAAGCTACAAAATAGTAATTTTTTATTTTTTACTTGGTTAAAAAGTTAAGATTTCTCAGAAAATAAAATCAAGCAATATACCAGATGCACTGTCTGATCAGAATTTCAGTAACAAATTATTCCTTTCCTTCAAATGATGGTGGAAAGGTATGATTTTTAGCTTACGCAAGTTTAACAGGTTGCAGGTTGCTCTGACTGTAAGTATAATAACTTCCTAAGGTTTTTTTTCACAATACGCCTCATTTACATCTCTTTGTAAAGTGAGAAGCAAGAACCTCTCATTAACCATTCTTGCATTTAAAAGCATATTATAAACTTAGTAATGCCAAAGTCATCCTTCTGACAGTTGTGTGTTTCTTAAATCAGTCTTTAGATTTAATATTCCTCTCATTCCCCTTACTTAAGAGTACATTCATGGTTCTAAATCGGTGTGAAGAAGAAAATTGCTCTTTCAGAGGAAAAAGTGTGTGCATTCTTCTCTTTCCCTGAAAATCAAACACACAGCTGTATCTTGAAGTGCCAAGTCCTGCACTTAGGTCACAACAACCCCACACAGTGCTACAGGCTGGGGGCAGAGTGTCTGGAAAATTCCCAGAGGAAAAGGACCTGGGGGTGCTGGTCAACAGCCAATTGAACATGAGCCAGCAGAGTGCCCAAGTGGTCAAGAAGGCCAATGGCATCCTGGCCTGTATCAGAAATAGTGTGGCCAGCAGGACCAGGGTAGTGATCTCGGCACTGTACTCGGCACTGGTGAGGTCACGCCTCAAATCCTGTATTTGGCTTTTCGCCCCTCCTCACTACAAGAAAGACATTGAGGAATGAAGGTGGAGGAGGACTTTGAGGCAAGCTGTATGAGGAGTGGCTGAGGTCACTTGGTCTGTTCAGCCTGGAGAAGAGGAGACTGAGGGGAAACCAACTTCTTGGTGAGGCGAAGAGGAGAGGCAGGCACTGATCTCTTCTCTGTGGTGACTAGTGACAGGACCCAAGGGAATGGCCTGAAGTTGTGTCAGGGGAGGTTTAGGTTGGATATTAGAAAAAGATTCTTCACCCAGAGAGTGGTTGAGCACTGGAACAGGCTCCCCAGGGGATTGGTCACAGTACCAAGCCTGACAGAGTCCAAGAAGCATCTGGATGACACTCTCAGGCACATAGTGTGGCTCTTGGTTCTATGCGGGGATAGGAGTTGGACTTGATGATCCTTGTGGGTCCCTTCCAACTTGGCGTATTCTCTGATTCTCTGATTCTGTGAGGTGCTGGAGCTTGTCCAGAGAAGGGCAACAAAGCTGGTGAAGGGTCTGGAGCACAAGCCTTATGGCGAGCAGCTGGAGCAGATGGGGCTGAGAGGTAACCTTAACACTCTCCCCAGCTACACGAAAGGAGGTTGTAGCAAGGCGGGGGTTGGTCTCTTCTGCAGGTAACAAGTGACAGGATGAGAGGAAATGAACTCAAGTTGCACCAGGGGAGGTTTAGATTATATATTAGGAAATTTTTTTTCATGGAAAGGTTTGTAAAGCATTGAAACAGGCTACCCAAGCAAGTGGGGGAGTCACCATCCCTGGAATTGTTTAAAAAATGTGTGGATATGGCACTTGAGAACATGGTTTAATGATGAGCACGGTGGTGGTTCCAGGCTGACTGTTTGACTTGGTGACCTTAAAGGTCTTTTCCAACTTTAATGGTCCTATGATCTTTCAAGTGTTGCTTTTGTTTTTTCTCTTAGTGAAGCTCCTGCATGCTTCAGGCTTTTTCACCCCTTCTGCCAAGCCAAGACAGGCATCAGGAGTGGTCCTGCCATTCACAGTTCTATCAGTTCTATTGGCTGCAATGTCTGCTCATGCTTTTCTTCCTGGGTGCTTCAGGCTTTTTTTGTCTCTTCTAACAGAAGGACAACTTAGAAATGTTAGCTTTCAGGCAGAAGTCTTTGGCTGAAAACTTGGGTGGGTTGATTTTTTCCTGCAAAAGTTCACCTGTGAAGGGGTTAATTCTGATGTGATACACACATTTTCATCACCCTTCCTGTAAAAACTGCATATCTTTTATGGCCACACATGCTGAGTCACACTTTTAAAGATTTTATTGTAGGAAGTTTACAATATCGTTCTTTAGTTGAAATTCTTCCATAGAACATTCAGGACAAACTAGGTGCCTGATCACTGCTTATTAGAAATGCAAGGGATTAGATAATGGGGTATCTCGAGAGGAAGAAAATAGCTAAATGCAATTATTTTAATTCTTTCAATTTCTTTCACCCCCACTTCTTATTAAATAGTTTCTGACTACAGGAAATGAAATTCTTATCTGTAAATTGGCTTTCTACAACACAGATTTCCATACATCACTGAATATGTTGGCTTATTTTGAATTTATATCAGGAAAAGATCTGTGTTGTTTTGTATCTGAAGCAAAAGTCCTTCTGGGTACTATATGAAGAGCAACCCATGACCAGGAAGAGGATTTTTTCATCTGAAATGATCTTATCTGAAAGCCAAGGTTTTCTCAGATACTGAGCTCAATTTGTGAGTCTGATTTGAGGAATCCAGGTAGAGGTAAAGACATTCCCTTTGCTTTCATTCAGGTGTTTCATTTTAACCATGATGGTGATGAATTTGTGTTCATCGTGCAGCCAAAGTAGCCCTGAATTCAGAGCACTCCAGGCAAACAAAAGATGCTGTCAAGGTCAGTGTAATTTTACCATGTGGTAATAGTAGGCAAAGGTAAATTACTTTCTCCTATTTCAATCTAAATGCTAAGTGCTCAAGCACTAAAAATTTATGTTACTCCTCTACCGAAGAGGTGCCAACCAGGATAGCAAGCACGTTGCAACTTAGCCAAGAAGCAATGCCTTAGCAGGAACCCAGGAAAGGAGTTAATGCTGCACGTTCCCCACAATGGGTTTGACTACGTACTGCTCTGACTGTTCAACCCTTCTGTGAATCCTAAATTCAGCAACAAGTCTAAAAAGCACTCAATGTTTGCATTTCTCGTGATGAGAAAAACCACAACTGGGGGGAATCTGTCTCTGTTGAATTTCTTTGGATATTTGATATCCTTTCCCTATCAAATATCTTGGGAAAAATGTAAAAGCTAAATATCTCATTTACCCAAGTTCTAACACTGCGGGCTGCCAGCAGGGTTGGCAGCTTTGTTTGGGCTGGGTGGTACAGACATGGGCATGCTGACATCCCGCCATTTGAGTCAGCTGATTTTTTCAAAAGTCAGTGCACGCATCTAATGCAATATGAGCAAAACAAAATGCCAATTTCAGCTGCAGAATTAAACACAGCACGTAATAAGAATCCGGAAGAGATGAATGCAACCAGGAGCCATGAGAGAGAGATACATAGATACAATGTCTATAGGCACATGAATTTGCATATAGCTAAACACAATTAAGGGGAAAATGTCAGTGTAAGCTGTACAAGTGGGAGGTGGACTCCTTAGCTGTGAGGAGCTGCTGCAACAAGAAGCTGGAAGATGCAGTATTCTCACACATGATTCCCAGCCAGTGGCTATGAATGTGCCCTCATGCACACAGCAAAGGTGGACCATAGTCTCAGAGCACCAAGCTTGTACATATTCCTAATCACCTATTAAAATGCATCAAGCCAGGCAAATTTCTGCTTATGTGGTACTAAGGTCATGTAAAAACTGAACATATCTGCCTTTGAATAATGAACACGGGACACTGGCACTATTTCCTCACTGCCAGGATGCTCAACCTCTCTTTCCTAAGCAGCTATGTCCCCTGACAGTGCTGCTGCATTTTTCATTATGATATTCTGCACATGAGATTTTACAAAAAAACTTATCACTTTGTCCCTGAGGCTTTTGCTCTTCACAGCCTTTTATTTTCTCGATCTTTCTCTCTTTCTAAAATTAGTTGTGGCTTTCTATTCCCCTTCCTCTGCTCAGTTACTCATTCCTTCCTCTGTTGACTGCCTCTCTTTTTAATAAGATTTGGGCTTTGTTTCCGTGACCCTTCTTACACTGTTTGACCCAAGTGTTTCAAAATCTTTTGATAAGTCTATTCTCACAACATGTAGAGATATTTCCCCTATTTGAATCATAGAAGGGTTTGGCTCATAAGGGGACCTTAAAGATCATTTTGTTTCAAACATCCTGTCATGGGCAGAGACACCTTCCACTAGACCAGGTTGCTCAGAACCCCATCCCACCTGGCCTTGAACATTTCCAGGAATGGGGCATCCACAACAACTTCTCTTGGGAAACCTGTTCTAGTGCCTCACCACCCTCACAGAAAAGAATTTTTCCTAATATCTAATCTCTTAATCTCCTAATCTGATTTTCTAATATCTATTCTCTTTCAGTTTAAAGCTATTGCCCCTTCTCCTTTCACTACAGGCCATTGTAAAAAATCCCTCTCCTGTTTTCTTGTAGATTCCCTAGAAGAATCTAGGTAGTAGAAGGTGCTATAAAGTCTCCCTGAAGCCTTTTCTTCCCCAGGCTGAACAGCCCCATTTGACAAATGAGAGGCTCAGTGTTTCAAGGCTTGGCTGTTTAGATGCAGAAAAAGCTGAACTTGATGAGGAGTTAACTGCCTCAGTTCCTTCATGCTCCTGGGTTGCAGGGGTTTCCTGGGATCTTCAGTTTCTATTCCACATAAAATTTTGACATAAGTGAGGAGATAGACTTGATGCACTCTGGTGTTTGGGTATGCACTGAATACTGTGTTTGATCACCTACTTACGATTTTTTGGTTGTTGTTCTTTCTGAATATGTACACAGGAGGGATTAAAAAACATATTTTCAATAGATGGCAGTTGAAAGGAAGATAAATATTTCATATCTGAACAAAAGAGACAAGAAGGTCGCGATGCTTAACAATAGGTGCCCCCTGCCTAGCTTAGATCTTGCCTTTCTTAGGCATACAAAGCTCTCTGTAAGTTTTGTGTGTGCAAACAAAAGAAATCTTCAAATGCAGCTGCATTGCATTATATGAATTCTTCAGGATCTCAAGGGGCAGCCTCATGTTCTCGGTAACAAATCATTACCCAGATTCTAGAAAACATTTGTGAGAATGAGACTCAACTCCTTAAATCTCAAGTATAAATAGGGTCTGTCCCAGGAGTGGAGAGTTGCTGAGGTTTGTCTCTCAGGAAGCCTCAGAGCATAAGGGACCCCCCCCTCCGCCTTGTTAGCAAGGAGGGAAATGCTGACTGCTTTGAAGGAGCAATGGGGAGTGGGTAAGAAGGACTATTCAGTGGTTGTATTCATTGAGCTCTCTTAGCCTGTACATGTGTGTTTGTGGGTGAGCCAAAGAGCGATAGACAGTCTTATTTGCATGACTTTACTATTTGGTGTCTGTGTTGGCAGGAGACAACATCCACCTACAAACATCACAGTGCTTTTACCCTTGAATATCTGTCCCTAAACTACTGTGTAACATACCAAATCCTTCACTAAAGATATTAGAATTTATTTTAAAAGCAGTGCAATTTCACTGCCTAGTATTCCCTAATGGGATGAGTTGCTGAAGTTACTTGTTGCTTTAATAACTGCAGTGCTAAATGGGCTGAAGGAGGCCTCAGTGGAAGAGCTCAGAAGGGACTCTCAGAAGCTGTTGGCATGTACAATGATAACAAGACAATAGCATTTTCAGAACTGACTTTGTTTCTATCACTTAAAAAAAATCCTTCCCCTGATAAAGAGAGCTTTAGAAGATTTCTGTATCAGATAATGACGTTGTAATGGAGATAAACCACTGTTGCATCCTTCGAGTCAGACTGATCTCACATGAAAATCAAGATGCTTGGGCTGCAAAACCATTCAGATTGTCCTGGATGACTGCATTTGTATTTAACTCTCAATTTCATGACTATTGTCGTAGGAGGCCAAGATGATCTGCTTCAGCCTATGTGAGAGCCACTGTCACAGTGCCAGCAGGGGCCATGTTGTATGGCCTCTCACCCTCACAGGGGTGAGGGAGTTGCTTTCTACCCACACCACCCTGCAAAGGGCATGATCTCCAAATCAGCCTGAGCCTGACTCATCTCCTGCTAACCAGAACTGGAGAAAGGGTCACAAAGTCATGGTGACACATCTATCCAATTACAGAAAAAACACAACACAGAAGGCACCTTTGTACCTGTGGTCTGGAAAAACAGCCAGGCAAGGGCACCTTGTCACTTAACAACCTGCTGTACCCAGAGATGAATTGTGAACCTGGGCAAGGGTGCACAGACAAACTATGGTCTTAATTTCTGCCACAGCCTCCCACTGGGCTGTGGGTGCATCTTTCACCCCCTCTGCACCTGATTTTTCCGACCATAAAAGAGGATAGTACTTCTTCCCTACCTCCCAGGCATGTTGAGAGGATAAACACATTGGAGACATCATAGCTATTGAGACACCACAGTGGTTGGAGGGGACAGTGGGAATACAGCAACACCAGAGATAGAAACCTGTGGGCAGAGGTGTCTGTGCATGTTATCCCGTGGGTTGGTTACTCACCCTGTGTGTTCAGACTCGATAGACACACACACACACACACAAGCTGAGCACAGACTGGGTTATCTACCCCACACTGGCTTTTACAGACACAGTTGCATAACCTACCTAGATATGGGTAACACATAGGGCAGCTTCTCAGCTTCTTTTTTTTGACTGTAACTTGAAGTGGGGGAATAAAGTTCTCCTTGAATATTTTTGCTTTTCCCCTGTTGATCTATTTTCTATTTAAAAAGCAAGACTTGGTTTTTCTTATTTTCATAAAATAAATTATGTACTCCCTCTAGCGTCAGAAATTATATATGGGCTTCAACCACATTTGATTAAATGTTGCTATAAATGCTAAAGTAAAGTGCAATTTCATTTCTCCACATTTCAAGGTTAGTAAGTTATAGTGATATGTAGAATTAACAACAGTCCTACTTGTCGCTGCTCTGTCTCCTCAGCACTGCAGCTATAGAAAAGAAATATATTATTGAACAGTGAAATAAAATAAGTACTTGTCTTATTTATAAAGCAGGTCTTTGATTAAGGCTTTTTGCCACCCTCTTTAATTCCAGTTCCAAACTGTCGCTTTGAAAGGGAGCATCTGAAAAACCAAATTGTGCAAAAGAAACACTCCAAAGGGGAGAGCTAAAATCAGAAGAAAATCCAGAGAAGGACTATTGAATTTTAATAGAGAATAAAAAGGAAGTCTCCTGAGTACCTTGGAACCTATGATGGTTTAATATGCTTTCCCAGATCTTCTTTTACCACAACTTGTGAGCTCAGTAACACAGGTCTTTAGGCTCTTGGAGCACCCAGGGCAGTTCCTTAGCATAGCAAGCCCACCAGGTTGAGCCCTTCAGCTGCACAGGATGCTCACTGCGTCCCTGCTTCTGCTCAAAGAGAGCCAAGGGTAGTCACACTTCAGGGGCTCCATGCTCCTCTACCCAGTTGTTTTGAATCATCATTGCTAGTTTTTCCAAAAGTCTGGGGAAAGAAGTGTCTTCTGTTGCACTCAAGAGAGCATTGCTAACTTCCAAAGGTGGCATATTGACCAGGATTTTGGATATCCTCCATGGCTTCCTGCTCTGATGCTGTTTTTAAATCATGGGTAGAGGTAACACCCTCTGTTTTCCACTAATTGGAAAAAATGAATGTCCCTGGCAGCTGGCCACCTGCAGAGACTCTGATTTTCCTGCCAAACAAGGTCACAGAAACACATGGCTTGGTAGTGTGAGCAGTGGCAGGTGGAAGCAGAAAACACAGGAGGGATTCTGGGTCCAGGGGAGGCTCAATCCCTGTGTCTGGCCTTGGTGGGTGTTTTCATGCAGAGGTGGCTAAAGGCAAACACAAATACTGAGGCCATGAGTTTGGATGTCAGCAGGTGCTGACCACTCACAAACAAAGCTCCTTTCCTCCAGCCACCTAACCACTGATTATACACATCTAATTTTATCCACCCAGTCTGAAAGAACTATGATTACTCCTTGCCTAATCCTCCCCGTAAACATCCTGCCCACAGCCTGCAAGGCTGAGGGCAGCACAGGGGAGGCACCAGGCATGCACAGTGTGAGAATGAAACTGCAGGGGGGAAGGGGGCATGCTGCATCCTCAGGGACAGACCACGGCCCCAGGTAGGTCTGGAGGAGGTACAGAAGGATCATCAGTGTTCACCTGGGATCCACATCTATCTGGATCTCAGCAGCTTCAAAGTCTGATCTTAGGGAAGCAACAGAAAATAGCAGACCTCAATGCTGTTGATTTTCTAAAAATACACAAAGCTATGCACTTAAAGTTGTGCCATGATGTGGCTGGCCAAACTTTTTATAAAAAATATAGCTAGCACTATGTTGTGCATCACCAAATGTAGGGGCCAGCTCATCCTGCCTTCTCTTCTTCTGTTTGCTGCAGCCAGGGAACACATAGAGCCAGGCAGCAAGCAGAGATCACCACCATTGTCCACCACCATCTTCAGTGACCTTCTGGTTCTCCAGACCCAGCTCACATGGCTCAGCTGTTTTCTGCTTTTGGTCATATCCACCACCTTCCCCTTAAAACAAGATTAATTATTTGAAAGCATCAGGTACTGTACTGCCTACGGGAAGTCGATGCTCTGTACTGCGCATTCACCCACAAAGCTGTGTGAACACCCTGGGGTACCCACTCTTGCCCACCTCCAGCCAAGCAGTTACCCTCAGTCAGGACCACACAGCTGCTTCCTTTAAAAAGTAAAATAAAATGAGTGATCTTCTTTGAAGGCATTGTGTTTCTTTACAAGTCACACAAAAAAAGTCCTTTCCCTTAATAGGGGAACAGGAAGAGTTTCTTTACTACAAACCTCAACTCACTTTCATTCAGCCCTTGGTCCAAAAGCTTTCTTTCTCTTTTAGTGACTGCAAATACTTTTTCCAATATTTCAACATGACAACATTCTAAAGACCCTGAGGAACTGTGGGGAATGCTTGGGGGTGCACAGCTGTAGGCTGAGAGGCAGCAGAGAGAAGTTGTAACAAGGGAAATTCTGTCACCATGACATCCATGGTCACATATTGGAATATGTTGGGAAGAGCAGTTGTGCAACGTCTGTTCTGCAGATATTCCAAACTCGTCCGGAAATAGTCACAAACTGTCTGATCTTTCTGAGCAGGAGGTTAGATGAGATGCCTTCCAAAGGTCTCTGACCAAAGTGACATCATTATTCTGGGTTTATATTCAATAAAATCACACAGCCACATTTCGTATATTATTGTGAACTCCATGTGTTGCATGGACAGCAGAAGCATTGACTGAACACAGATGGGACAAGAGAACAAGCCTCAGGCTGAACCAGGGGAGGTTCAGACTGGACATCAGGAAGAATTTCTTTGTGGAAAGAGTTGTTAAGCATTGGAACCGACTTTCCAGGAAGGTGGTGGAGGCAGCATCCCTGGAGGTGTTCAGGAAACAACTAGATGTGGCACTTAGTGAAAAGGTGGCGATTGGTCAAATGCTGGACTCGATGATCTTAGAGGTCTTTTCCAATCTAAATGATTCTGGGATTCTGTAAACTAAAGATTCAGTGTGTTTGCCTATCCCCACCCAGTATCCAGCCTTTTACTTGGCTATTCTCTAATATGCAGGGTACTTATCTCATCTGTGCTAAAACCAACTGTTCTGTTACTGCTCCACTAGAGGGTGCTTTAGCAATATAAATCTTAAATGCTTGATTTAATGCTTCATAATAGATGTCATGCTACAGAACTACTTTGCATGTTGGAGACCAACAACTCTTTGAGACTCTCTGAAAAACTTGCAATAATGGATCCAGGATGCTGCATTTGTGCACGTGTGATAAGCATGCAAACAACACAAACTCAAAAAAAAAGTTAGGGGTCATAATTTCTTTCAATAGCAGCTGCCCTGCAACATTGTCACTGCATTTTGTTTCTAGGTTGCTGGTACCTGGTATCTTGTGTCAGATCTCCACAAACACAGGTAAGAACCAGTCTGTATTCAGAGTTGCTGTTGACAGGATTTGCACGGTTGTTAATTTTTGTGATTTTACTGTGAGTGTTCTGATACTAAGAGGTTTTGCTTTTGTTACTGTTTTTAAAGGACAGCCCTTACAGCATTCTGTTTGCTTAGAAGTATTAATGTTCCTTGGCACAAAAAACTAATGAAAATATAGCCCTTCTGAAACCATCAGCAAAATCCTTGTGAACATCTGAGGAGCCATCACTGGCAGACAGGCTTAAGTCTTCAAACTTAGAAGGCAAATACGAACAGGCCCTGTCCTGATAACTCTCCTGAAGATCACGGCTTCACAGGAATGGAAGGAAAATGTTCTCCTTTAGCTCGTGTCATAGGAGTGGTTGCAGTGTATAATCTTTTCATGTTATAAAAAAATGTGATTGGTCACACAGAGTCAGATTGTTGGTGATGTTGCTACACCCAAGTTCTTTTACCTGCCATTATCTGCTCTGTTGCTGAAAATCAACCTGACGTTTATCATCAGGTAAATATGGCAAGTGGTGGCTGGGGTATTGTTCAGGTTCACTCTACTGTAGCGTTTGAAATGCATGACAGCACAGTAATAAACTTGAAGGCAGTTTTATTATAAGCTACAAATCTGTCATTTAGACCCATGAGAAAAGCATTCTGCTGTCGGCACGTGGTTGTCCTGACTTCAGTGGGAAGAAACCAACTAAAAACAACATTGTTTTTGGAGACTGTTGTGAAAACTTGTGCACAATTATATATATATAAATTTAGAAAATAGAGTGAGACGTGGTGGAATGAATAAAAGAAATAGTAGCCTTACCTTCCCTTTTTACTCATAAGCAATGGCTGAGTTTTAGTGTGTCCGGATGAGACTTAGGAGAAGCCAACTTAAAGTTCTCTGGTACATCTGGCTTCATCTGGCTCTCCTGGAAGCTAATCTACTTACCTAGTCTTGGGCTAAAACAGTGTCTGACTCCATTTCAGACAGACAAAAATGTCTCTCCTGGTTGTATCTCAGCTAGTCTTTTTTTCTTCTTGAAAACACTTCCTTGTGTGTTAGCAGCTTGTTAAACTCCATCAGTACCACACAGCTAAGTGTTCAGGCACTGGATCAAGAGAGAAGGAGGTGGATGAAAATAGGAAGATAAAGGGCAATGTGCAGTGTGAGGGGGTCTACAACTGCTGCTGCAAAAAAAAAAAAAAAAAAAAAAAAAAAAAAAAAGAGACAAACTAATATGTTAAAGAGAATGGGTTTCACAGGCACAAAAACTTTTTGCAGGTAAGTCAAATCCTATGGGAAATCTTAGAGGGAAATGAGCTTGCAGGACTTTGCATCTCCTTGAAGAAGGTACATGCAGGACAAACTCCCTCTCCTGGCAGAGGAGGCTGTGAGACATTGTCACAGATAAGCACTGCCAGACACAAGCTCTTCTGCTACCTCAAGGGAAGGAGGGAAGCTCCCAGAAGCCTCATGTTATGCACAGACATAAAGGATAATTGTGCAGGGACACAACTATAAAAGCACAGGAGCAAAACCAGATACAGCTCCCCAGAGACACAGGTAAACAGGGTATATTAATACCTTCATAATATTGAAATGATTTAAGTAAGAATCACCTAAACTTGTAATGGGGCAGGAAAATTATCTACTGATTACACTGTAAAAAGTATCCTCAGTTGTCACTAAGGGTCACTTGGGATTAGGCAGTTAATGTATTTAACACCAGCAACTGAAAATAAAAGATCAGGCTACAGAAGGGAATGGGTAGATTGACAGTGTTCATGGAAGTCTCTCTCAGCCCTGGTGGTGCAGAAAGACCCTGCAGGGTATTGAACTCCAGGTACATTTCAGTTGAAGGGGCATTGCTCAAGGCAGGTTAAGTGTTCATGGTGACATGCCAGCTCCTCTCCATCTTAGAGCCAGGCACTCCTGCTGCCATGGCCCACTGAAAGCAGAGGCCGTTTTTCAGCCCAGTCGCAGTCCCTGGTCCAGCTCCCTACTTGGCCATGTCCAGTGGAAGTGGGGTAATGGCTGCAGCCACAACCTCTGCTGGGAAGTCACTCTACAATGCAACTCTTCAGGAGCCAGCCAGAGCAGCCTCAGAGCTGTTAGGGAGCTTCAGAGAGCTCAGATAAAAACAGATTTCACAGCAGAGGAAGGTTAATGCTGTTTCTGCCTCTGAAAAGGGGAGAAAGAGGGACAAAGAAATTATTGACTAGTCAGCTTATCTTGATTTCCTCTTCCAAATCTGGAGGAAATAATCAAGCAACGTGTAACCATATAAAGGAGATAAATGACAGTCAACATGGATTTGTCAATAATAAATCATGGGAAGTTTATTTCCTCCTATGACAAGGAAACAAGCCGTGTGAATTGGAGAGAGGTACTCACTGTCATCTCTTTATTACCTTCACTGTCACTACCCACTCTTCACTGGCCTATATAATAGACTCATAAGTGAGTGAAATGTATACTAGCTGGAGGCATTATCAGTGGTATAGAACTGTCTGGGGAATCCATACTTAAGTAATAGCTACCCATAGTTCACAATAAACGTGGAAAGATGTATCAAGCAAGATCCCCCAAGGATCTGTCCCCCATCCAGTATTATTTAATATTTTCATTAATGACTTAGATGATGAATTAACAAGTACACTTTATTAAATTTTCAAGCAACACCAGTACTGGAAAGGCTACAAACATGTAGGAGGACAGAATTAGAATTTAAAATATTCTTGATAAATTAGGAAAATATCCTGAAAGTAATAGGCAAAAATTCAATAAGGACACTCAAACTTCTACATTTATTTCTCCACATGCAGAATGGAAAATGTCTGGCTACGCAGCACTAATGCAGAAAAACACCAAGCTTTACAGTGAATCACAAACTGATCATGAGTCAAAAGTATCACACAGCTGCAAACCAGGCAAACAGCATCCTGGTGTACCTGAGCTAGACTTCTGTCTCTGAGCCACATGAAGGAATTCTGTTTGTACCTGGTAGCAATAAGGGTCCAGTTTTGGTTAGCACTAACCATGAAAAATACTGGCCAACAGGAGAGGGACTGAAAGGAAATGGAGAGAATGAAAACAAGTCTAGAAAGTAGGACCTAGGCTATGCAAAGAGATAGAAGAAAATGGGGCTGTTTAGTCCAGAGAAGAGAAGGCTGAAGGGAAATGAGACCAGTTCTCAAATATATAAAAGACAGATAAAACCAGAGTATAAATAAACTCTTTTCTGTATCCATCCTGAGGAAGAGAAGCAATAATGAGTTGAAATGAAACAAATTTAGAATTACCAACAAAAACAGTAATGCAAGTAAAGTCTTGAACAGAATGATTAATGAGGATGTAGACTGTATTTAGAGATTTTGAATGATGATTTGAACACTCATCTATTAAGAATAAAACCGGTCTGGGTCACACTGCCTGGGGCAAGGGAATGCTCTCTTGCTCTGAAGAAAATATCATAAGCTCAGCTTCCTAAGACTTTTGACTGGTGGTATGGAAGTTTTCAATTAATAATGTTTAGCACAGATACAACTGGTTTGAAATATTTCTACAAAAACAGTCATCACAAGCTAAAGGAGAGAGACATTGTTCTGCTAATATCACCACAAGTATATTTAAAAAAAAAATAAAGTCCCAGTATCCCAAAATTTTGGATCTGGAATTTGAGAACAGCTAATATTTCAGTCCTCCAGCCCGGGCAATGGTGTGATCCTTACATGCCTCCCCATTACTCTACCACTTTCTGTTGGGCAATATCACAGAATCATAACAAGATTTGGGTTAGAAGGGACCTTAAGGATCATCTTGTTCCAATCCCCCATGTCCCTTCCAACTATGGGCAGGGACACCTTCAACCAGACCAGGTTGCTCAGAGCCCTGTACAAGCTGGCCTTGAACACTCCCAGGGATGGGTATCATATAGCCATGCTTTCTGTCAATCCTACGTTAAAAATTGCTCTTCATTTGACAAGTTTTCGTTTAAGACACACTTGTTTAATCTGTGTTGAACATTCTGGAACGGTTCCACTTTTATAAAAAGTCCTTCCTAGACCTATTTGAGGACACAAACATATCAGAATTTAATATATGTCTATCAAAGTATTTATACCAGCAATTCTGCCATGATCTGGTCTAACATTTCTGGCTGATTTTGGTGTATGAGAAATAAAAATATGGGGTTTTTTATATAAATAGGCGTATCGTGTAGTTGTAAGATATCCAAGTTCCAAGACCTGATCTTGGGTATCAGGGTCTCTTTCGGCGGGACAAGGGAAATGAGAAAATTCTTAAAAATTAAATCTTTTAGGGCCATTTTGCCCACGAGGTTCTTCTTATCTTTGGGCTAAGAACAAAGGAAGATCCATCACCTTTGACAGGGGATGGCTTGCAGACAATTGGAATAAAGAGAAAGCCCCTTTTCAGAGAAAAGAAACCTTTTTAGGTAAAAATGAATACATTAAAACTTATCTGAAAAGGGTGGGATTTTGTGAAACTATAATATGTATGGAATTTAAACAGAAGGGGTCTTTTTCCCCGGAAATTTGGTGCGAGAAAGACCCAACACGTGGAATAAATTCTTTCTTGTTTCTTTGTTCCTTAAGTTTATGCCGCCTTTCTAAACTTAAAGAGAGGGATAATTACCATAGTGCAACCTGAGATTTCTTTTTTCTGTTACACTCAACTGAAGACAGCAGCATCTGGAGACTTTCCTTTGCTCTTTCAAGGATCTCTCGTCAGGGAATATATTTGGATGGTCACAGTGCCCAAAATGCCATCCCTGGCAGCTGTGCAACTCCACTGCTTGTGTAGGTAAGCAATTAGATTTTTGTAAATCATTCAGTTAAGACTGAATAATCAAGGCTAGAAATGCCAGCTGTGTAAGACTCCAGGGAGATAATAGGAAAAAGCAACAAATAAGTTTCTCCTGGTCGTTAAAATCAGACACTCTGAAACGTGTTTGCAGGAAGCAATCTTTTTGTGCAGGGTTTATCAATGGCCTTTTTGCAAGTCCCTGCTGACCATAGCACAGGGGTAAGCTGCAGGTAAGTGCACATGTACACACACCATCCACTATGGTTCAGAGTCAGAGCAATTTTTTTAAATATCCTGCCACCCCAGTGAACTTTCACAATCAAGAAGAAATACGGAGGTAACTGGAAGGGCAGGGACTTCTAAACCTACTGGAGAAGCGTAACCTGCCTCTCCTCTTGGGAAGCTGCTCATTTCTCACTGTGCAAGTGTCACTTCCTCAGGTAGGTCCAGGCAAAAGAAATGTCAAACAAATCCTTTCATTAAAAGCGTAAGTCTCTCTTTTCCTTAAACCACTAATCCTGTCTGAACAAAAGACAGTGGGGCAATAAGATTCTGATACTAAGTCATAATTTCTCATGTGTTTATTTATCATGACACCATAGGTCGTCTTGCCTCTGAAAACAGAAAAAGGTTCTACTTGATGTTCTTTCAGATTCATTATGTAATCCCATCTCATCAGAATGTGATCAACAGATCAATTCCCTGCCAATACTCGTCCTATATTCAATAAGTAGTTTCTTTATTAAATTTATTTACTTTAAAACATTCACTGAAAACATCTGTCTCACAGTAACCAAGAAACTGCATTGGCCAAACTCTACCAACTTGCAAAGTTGAATAAATTCCAAAACCAAGGGCATGCCTACGTTACTTCATTTCAACGTGCTCTTGTGCATACTCAACGTGACACAGCATTTAATTGCAAGGTCATACAGTATTTCTTTCATGGTATTGCTGGACAACTTACTGCCCTAAATGGACAGAGATCAATTAATGAGCAATTTTATTTTGTCTCAACCAGTACGTGGCCTCTGGCACATGTCGGATCCTGACCTGAATAAAGATTTAATTTTCTCATGGATTTTCTATGAGTGCTTTCTCTTAATGCCTTAGGATTCAATTCACCATTGCATTTAGGTGCCAAAAGTAGTCTGAGGAGCTGACTGTGGCTGTTGAAATTACTACATTTTAAAGCCTTATTTCCTGTCAGCTGGGTCACAGCACCACATAATTTCTCTTTGCCTAAATAATTTCTTACACAAATGGATTACTTTCTAATTCAGGTCACCGAAAGTGCCCAGTTTTCTGTGGGAAGTTCCTAACATAAAGCAACTCCGTGAAGCATGATAAAGTCACTTTACCAGGGACTTATGGAGAGAACTGAAGGGGACTTTGCAGGGACCTTTCAGGATGGGTACGGTAGGAGATGATTGGATTCACAGGTGCTTGGAGCAGACCTAAAGTGGTCTGTGGTGTGTAGAAAAGCCTCTCCAAGGGAAACTGGGAGAAGGCAGGTTAATTATCCCTAGAGTTTGGGACAGATGCTATGAGGTAAATGGGAGTAAGGGTGTGGAGTATATTTTAGCCTTGTTAGCCAAGTACAGTAGGACTTCATCTGGAAAACACCCAGACATTTTTGAAGGGGGAGCCCACCTCTATCAGTATGCTTTATCACTTCTGCATTCATTCCCAAGCACAACAGACTGTGGCCTCATCCTCAGTGGCAGGACTAGGTGTGCTATAATTAGGTTCAATCACAACTAAGTCCTTAATAAAAATTACATTTATTAGAGAAAGCTGACCAAAAAGCTTCTTTGTTTTGAATAAGATTTAAATCTATATATTCCAATCCTAATGGAGAACTATGCAGACGTGTAGATGACAGGTGCCTAGTGATTACAGTGATTACACCAGGGACCTTGAATAGGTTCCCTACAAATAGGAAGGTGAGTAACAGATTTCATTGTTACATACTGTGAATGCAGCCTTTCAACATGTAAGAGTGGAATTAATGTGGCATTTTGCAGTGCAACTGCATTGCAATATTTAAAATATTGGTTACAGTATTTTATAGAAGTAAGAAGTCACGGCTATTACTAAAGTGCGAAGAAACCAACATATGTCATTATTTTACCTTTTGTGCAAAGAAAAAAAGGTAAGAAGCGATTGTTCAGCCCAATTGTTGTATTTGGTTGTGATTTCTATGCCTGTTGGATAGCAGTTAACAGGACTGTTAAAGTGCATTAACTCTCTGCTGGTGTTTAATGACAAACAGACATGGTCCATATTCATCAAGCAATTATTTATATCACGACCTTTTATAGAGCTGTGAATTACCCCTAAGACTTTTGCAGTGAGTGATATTTCTAATAAACTGTTAATTTTTCTCCATAAGCTGTTCATATTTTTAAGCTGGGAAACTAAAAACTGTGAAATTAAACTTACAGTGCAAGCTGTGCAAATGTGATCTGTGAGACTAGGACACAGTTTCAGGTCACTCTAATGTGATAAAAGTGCATCATGACAACCAAGAAATTAAGGGGAGCTGCAGATATTAATATCTGCACAATAGACTTTTATGAGAATATATGTAAGTGACCTGCCAAGGTAAACAATGTACACAGATTTCTTCGATGTTGCTACCAGGACAGGCTCAGAAATGGCATCTGCCTCAGGCTTATCTTCAGATCTTCAGTTGCCTCAATTCTGTGAGACACCTTTATCTCTCATGGCTGCTCTTTCAGCTGCTTGCCATCAGGATGGAACTGACACATGCTCTGAAGTTTCCTTGTGTTAGCAAGACACTTCTCTGCAATTCAAAAAGTAGAAGGAAATTTTGTAGGTCAGGCCATGCACTTCTCAGTAAGGCCAAATGTTCTCTGATGCTAATGGAGGTGCTGTCTCAGAGAGGAGCCCAAGCTCCAGGCACACCTACTTCTTGTCACAATATTTATGTCCCAAATAAAAAACTTGTTTAGGCTTTGTTCAGTTCTGACAAGAGGCCTGATTTAACAGGTACTTCACAAACTAATGTTTCAGACAGGCGTCTGGCGCGCTTATCATGAGCATGTTTAAGCTTAATTTCCCACATTAAGACACCTAAATGCTTTAAGGGAAAAAAATATGGTCCTAAATGACCTTGAGAAACTTTTCCTCATTTTCAGAATTGATGGAGGCTCTGCAGACTCTGTCTGCCAGCCTGCAGAGAGTCATCTCCTTACAACTGGCTTTCCCCAAGAGTAGCCACGGAGTGCCACCAACGTCCTTCAAACTACCGATTGCCACAAAGCACCACTGATATCCAAGCCCCAGCTGCAGGGTGGACCAAGCCACATGTTGTTGAAACTCAAATGGCCTCTGACTTCTAAAGCGGGGGCCACAGAGGAAAATCATAGAGTCTTTAAGGTTGGAAAAGACCTCCAAGTTCATCGAGTCCAACCTTTGACCAGATACCCCATGCTCACTAAACTATGTTGTGAAGTGCCACTACTTGTTTTTTAACACTTTCAGGGATGGGGATTCCATGATGGAGGCTGACACTGACCATTATATCATGATGGGTGATACTGTTATACATGTTTCTTCCTAAACACAATTTCCTGCTGGTGGATGTTTGGGTAATGTACTAATTTAACCAGAAATTGAGCACTTATTGTTTGGCCAAAAGCCAAATAATGGATCTTCAACTAACAAATTCCTACCTTTCTCTAATAAGAATCAAACCCAGAAGAATAAGATAACTTTTCTCCAGGACTACCATCTTTTTTGCTATATTACAGCAGAAAGCAATTTTTCAGGAATGAGGAGCAACTTCAAAAAAAGAGTTCAGAATAGAAACACTGATTTTACAGTTTTGAACAAGAACCTTATCATTTGCATTTCTCATGAATGTTTCATAGCTTGCCAGTTTTCTGTTCCTCAGCAATGTACACCACTAGAAGTCTTATCTCATTATGTGATTTCTAAATGGATTTTCCTTTTCTCCTCTATGTAGTATTGCCTCATAGCATGTGACTGATTTAGCAAAATACTTTAAAACTTGATGCAGGGCATTAAAATGTGGGTTATATTGACTCAGCAGAAACTCATTTCTTTTGTTACCTGACGCCTTGCGGCCATGCAAATTCCAGACTAAGAATCTGCAACATTTCAACAGTATCAGGGCACTGGGACTACCTGGGTGTTGAGCTACAATAACAAATTAATTTTGAACCCTACGGCTCCTTTTGACAATGTCCTCTGACCCCCAAAAGATGCAGCATAAAGTAGGGCTTTTATTTTACCTTGCTTGGTGCCATCTAACACCCTGGGAAGGGATGAAACAAAGTGCCACATCAGGCAAAGTCTAAGCACATTTTATCTATGTGCAGAAAGCAACATTCGGGGAGAAAGGTAACTGACGCAAAGCACCTATTCCAACCTCTCCAGCTCACATAATCATTTCATTCTGGCATTTATTGCTGGCAGAGCTAGTGATCACTTCTTCATTGCTAACTACATGCAACTCTGAAAATAATGATTCAGAAATATGGTGTGGGTTTTTTTCAGTGTACCCACAAGGAAAAAATTAAAGTAGCACAATAAAACCTGTAAAACAAGGCTGTTATGTTTTCTAGCTGTCCACAGAGAAAAGTAAAAATCATCTTTTTTTTTTTTTTGAGAAAAGTGCTTTTATATGATCTTACAATATCTCACAACTTAATTTTGTTTCAAATTCCATCTCCCAAGAAAGTACCAATAAGAACTTAAAGAGAGTACAGTACAGACCATATTTCTGTCATGAAGAAAATTTCTAATATGTTTTCGAGGCTGTGATGATTCTAGTTTTTGGAAAGAAATGGAACAATTACATTACATGGTGTTTTGGTGGTGGGTAACTGGAAAAGATTAATACTTTTGCCCTACAGTTAATGAAATGGTGTACTCCACTTGCTTAAGAATACAGTAATACTATTGAATGCATTAGTACTGCTTTGTGATAACTTCTGGAAATATGAGATTAATTGACAAAGAGGGAAAAGATTTCTCACTTTGAAACACCTCAGGGTGGATGAGGAAGTATCACAACATTTTGTAACTTCAGCAACTGATGCTATTTCTATGTAACAGAGCCTTCATGGCCTTCCTGATGGCATTTTTCAGACTGTTGACAGTATAGATGTTTGTGGACACAAATGTGAAGGTACGTCGCCTTACAGTGATGAGTCTTTTTTTTTTTTTCCAGGCAATTGGCACGTAATTTTTACATCAGTTAATGAGCTATTAGGTAAGCTGTAGTCAATTTAGCCGATCACTGCAGACAGCCTCTTCCAGGTAATTTAGCAGTTGACAAGACTTAAGGCCATCTAGAGTGGGTTATCATATAGGTGATCAGTTTGATATTTCACAGGCCCAGAAAGGACTTTGCTTTAGTGCTGGCTAAGAGGCCACCATTCAACAAAGACTTGTATGCCTGACTCAGGGAAGGGAGGCATCAATGTTCTAGTGAACTCAGGGGTGGATAAGGAGGATATGAGTCATAAAAAAATAGAATAATTTAGGTTGAAAGGGCCTTCCATAGGTCATCGGATTAACCCTCCACTTGAAGAAAGAACATCTTAGATGAGACTGCTCAGAACTCATCCAGTCACACTGAATATCTCCAGGAGTGGAGATTTCACAGTCTCTTTGGATAGCTTGTTCCAGAGTTTGACTATCCCCGTGAGAAAATATTTTCTTCCTGCTATCTGATGGAAATATTTCTTTCTGCAACATGCGTCCCTTTCCTCTTGTCCTATCCCTGTGCACTTCTAAGAAGAGTCAGAGCAGAGTCCAAAAAAGAGAAAATTGATAGATCACTTCGAAATAAAGATTGTTTCTGACAAGATGCCTACATATGTATATGGTGTGTATATTTCCCTCCATCAAGGGAAATTTTTATCTCTTGGCCTTCAAAATGCCTACTACCATATGTGGTAGTTTGAGATGGTCGGGAAAACAGAGATAATGTCAATTCTGAATCTGAGCCGGTAAAAATATTTACAGTTCTAAGTCCACTAGGCATTACTACCATTCATTCTGCTCTGGCATTAAAAAAAAAACCACTATCATAAAACTTTTTCTCTGAGGTGCAAGAATCAGAGTTTTATTGCAGTCAAGGCCTGTACAGAGTTCACTTTCTGCCAAACCAGACTCATCTGAGAGAAATTGTAGAGACTTAGAGCAGATGATAGATAGATTTCAGAGCAGGAAAGAGAGAGAGACTAATTCACACTCTGGTAATGGTTGTATAAGATCCAGCTCTCTGAAATGGTAGTGGGTCTTTCTGAATGGAAGTGAGCAAACTTCTCTCAAAAGGGGTGCATGTATGAGAAGGGGAAGCTTAAGGTGAAAATTCACAGCTTCTGTTTTTTCTCTTCGGGGTGGCCAGAAAATGAGGATGACTAGATAAATGTCTTCCTTATGTGGTATCTTCTCCTGGGTTTTGTGCTGTTCTGCTTACCACCATAGACCAAAACCAAGGAGATATCTACAGTATTTCACAGAGTCACAGAATCATTTAGGTTAGAAAATACCTCTAAGATCATCAAGTCCAACATTTGACCAATCGCCACGTCGTCAACCATGGCACTAAGTACCATGTCCAGTTGTTT
The DNA here is from genome assembly GCF_003945595.2 of Pipra filicauda. Taxonomy (NCBI): domain Eukaryota; kingdom Metazoa; phylum Chordata; class Aves; order Passeriformes; family Pipridae; genus Pipra; species Pipra filicauda. Next base: position 1,210,111 of record NW_024105075.1, read on the forward strand.
CTTGAACACCTCCAGGGATGGTGACTCCGCCACCTTCCTGGGAAGTCAGTTCCAAAGCTAAACAACCCTTTCCATGAAGGGTTCAGTTGGAGGCTAAGTCCTCTCATCCTGTCACTTGTTACTTGTGAGAAGAGGCCAATGCCTACCTGGCTACAACCTCCTTTCAGATAGTTGTAGAGAGTGATAAGGTCACCTTTAGCCTGGTGACCAGCTAAATAACTCCAGCTCCCTCAGACACTGTTCATACCACATACTCTCTAGACCCTTCAACGCAACACACATGATTCTGAATTTGTCTTGATGTTTGGGAAGATGTCAAGACAAACAACAATGCCTCCATAATCAGGTGTTTTGTGCATTTCTACCCTTCCAAGTCTGAGTAGCAATGCCCCATCAATGCCAGCCATGAAACCTGACACAGAAGCCCCTGCAAAGCATCAGAAGTGCTTGAGGTCCTGGGAACAGAAACACAGCCTGCAGGGAAACACTATGGAAGGTTTGGGAAGGGAACCTTACATGTGCTGTGCCCTTGCTAGTGTCAGTGGGAACAAGATTGATCAGTGTGGCCTGACTGTGATCAGACACACCAGCACAAACCAGGTAAATCATTAGGTGGCATTGTAAGAAGACAAAAATCCATTCCTAGAGACATCCAATTATTTGGTCCCATAATAGGATTAATAGCTATAATTACCAGGAACAAAGACCACATGTGATTAAACATAAACATGGTCTCTTCCACAGAGACTTCATATCTCCCATAATTTCTCATAGCTGTGGGAAGAAAACAGGCTGCACTATAGGATCATGGATAGCTCTAGGTTTCTGTTCTGGTTTTCTTCAGAGGATGAGCACTTACATAATATGCACTGAAAGGCATCCAATAGCCCCTGATTTCAGTAGTCCCATGATTAGTTCTTTGAGGAGATTTGGCTATTATATATTGAAAGAAATTCTTGTCACCAGTGCTTGAATAGAATTTAACCCTTAAAACTGACTGAGCTGTGAAGTTGCTTTCAGAAAGACCATTGCAAAAGAAATGGTGTCCTTGAAAGCTGAAGAATTCTAAGAGCATTCTACTGACAATAGAATCAGAGCTGTAGCAGAAGAAAAAAAAAAAAAGAAAGAAAGAAAAAAACCAAAACAACTTATTCTGTGGAAATCTTTATGAACAGAGACTCCCACACCTCCCCACATGTCAGACAGCATCATGCATACTCTGTTTTATGTACTCACAAACAGAGCATGAGAGATAGGTATGAAGCCAGCTTTATGGATCCTGTGAGAAAAAGAAAAATATGGTCTTTAGTGATAGCTACTGAAGGCATATATACCTCACAACAGGAATATAGCTCTGGTTTACCTCTTGAAAATGGGGCTGTTTAAGTCGATACTGGAAATACCTTTCTTCTGAGATATTTTTCTGCCTTGAAATTGTCAGTGAACAATTTGCTCGTTAAAAACACTTAAATGTTAGTTTGTGTAGATACACTTCAGACCTGGAATTAGTTGTAAACTCTTTTCTGGCAGGATTGACTCTTGTAGCCAGATTTCAGTTTTTGAATTGAACCGGGAGCCCTCTCATCCAGTGTGTAGCTCCGTGTGCAGGTCTTGAGAAGCTTTTACTCTTTTCTGGAGTGACCAATTTTAAGAAGGAGTAACAAAGGCCAGTCTTTGAGCACTGGGCATCTGCTAGATGGCAGAATTATCCCTGACAGATTGGCACATAAAGTTTTATTCATCCTGAAGGCTTGTCTACCCAAGAGAAGGTGAGCCTTTTATAGCAACTATTTGATTAGCTGTCATTGCTGACTAGCCAGAGCTTCATATAAGAGATAACAAGTGCTCAGTGTTAATCAAACATCGTCAGTAGCACATCTTGAGAAATGACAGGCTTTATATAATATATGAAGTTGCAAAATTACATGTGCATTTCAAATCCTGTTGAGAAAATTAGCATTTGTGTTGACTGGACATTTTTCCAGAAGAAAATGTGACCTTCCTGTGACCTAGCAACAGGTAAAACATCTCATCATAAAATCACAAATGTACCATGCATTACTGGCCCACTGCCTGTAAAGGAAGAAGAAACAAAACAGTCAAAACAGAATTATAGAATTTATAGATGTACTCATTTTGTATGAAAGGTTGTTATTTTAAATGTACTGAATTTGAGCAACCTGGTCTAGTGGGTGGTATACCTGCCCGTGGCAGAAGGTGTTGTAACTAGATGATTTTTAAGAACCCTTACAACCCAAACCATCCTATGATTTTAAATATCAGCCCTGGGAGAAAAAAAGTAGTACTACATCTATAAATTTATATATAAATGTCATGGCTTAAGTAGAAAATCATATAATCAATACGGAATGACCTGAGGCACTCAGATACGCCTCAAAAATGTCAACTCTCACAAAAACTCTGTGATATAGAGAAATACACCCTCATCTCCCTTTCACAGGGGGGCAATTGACATCTCCAGAGTCAGGGGCCAGGATTCACCTTCCTGACCATCAGATCTTTGAGCACCATGTGACTAATGCAGAGACAGGCAGCTCCAAAATAGGAGTTGGTCTTTAAGTAAAAGGGACTTCCAGAGATGATGCTCTTGATTTAAGCAACTCATTTAGGCCCTTAATTATACCTCATGAATTTCAACCTGAAGGGCTTTCCAAAGTGATAGGAGCATGTTTTTCCAATCTCTAATACTTTATTTATTGTTGTTTCTTTCTATAAAAAACCAGATTTCTTTAGTTTCCTCTTCTTTTTCTTAATCATGTTTCTCATCCATATACAAAGCAGAAAAACAGATTTAGCATTTAGTTCTCCTCTGTTATTACTGTACAGACTATCTGCTGGAATTACTCGTGTGAGAGTAGAAAAATTATTTAAACGTTTGCTGTTACTAGTCTCTGACTTTTTCACAAAGTATTTGCTGTGAAGGATTTGCTACTGGTTTCTTAGAGAAAATATACAGGTCCAGAAATGGTGTTTTGTTTTCAGCTGCCAGCTCTAAAGTAAAATTCTTCAAGGTGTTAGCTTGGAAGCAGCAATGAACTGGGACCTACCTCCAGTGCGTTTCAGTTCTCAAACCTGCATTTCAGACCTGCAATCAATGCATTTCTGCTTCTTCTAACAAGAAGGCCACATATGCTAAGACTGGGTACAGTTATTGCTGACCATCTCTCCATGCACAGCAGGATCCCCTGGAGTCACCTTTTCAAACATCCCTGAAACATGCACATGCCATCGTCAGCATTTTAAATGTGTTTCACACTATGATAGAATAATTCAGGTTAGAAGGAACAAGGAAGAGTGATGTTTCTCAAAGGCTTTTTCTTTCATAGATTTTTGGAAAGAGATCCTATAACAGCAAGGGAAGAGCCTACCCCAGTGTCCCTTTAGACACAATATGAACCACTCACCAGTGCAACCGCTTGGCAAAGGGCCTCTGGATGAGTGTTTTTCACTGGACCTGTGGACAAGTGTTTTTCACCGTTGGCAAGGAATTGCCTTGGAGCAATTTAGTTCCCTTTCTTCTTCTATTAGGAGTAATTGCAGTGGGAGTACAGAAGCAGGAACCTCAGGTTCCACCTAAATTCCCATTCGGAGCATAGGCTTTAAACCTAACAAAAAAAATGATGGAAGGGGCATTAAACTTAATTTGCAGCACAAAAGAGCCTTCCAGGAATTTGCAATAAAACACAAAATGCCTTAGTTGCAGGGTTGCTTACAAAGCTAGGAGTGCAACAGGGAGGTAAAATGGAATTGGAATTACCTTATTCTCTTCAATAATGAAGGGTCTAAGCAGCGTGGGCATAAAATTGTGCTGCACTGCCCCATTCCCCCTTTTACAAAACCCAGCTTTGTTGCTTTGATACTATTTGTGTGAGAGTAGTTTCTTCCTCTTTTTATTCTATCTTTTTAAAACATATTTTCCTGATGAAGTACTGAGAACTGTGCACTAGAAACTGAAGCTCCCAGAAGACAAGGAGATCACAGAGTAATACATCCACAAACATATCTAACTTCTGTAAAGGGTAAGAGATTTAATATGTTTTGTGAGTTAAGAAACAAACAAGCATTCATAATCTGTGTAAATCATACTGCTTTCTAAAGGATTGATCCAAAATTCACAGACATCAGTGAAGCCTTTCCACCCAATTAGTCTAACTTGGAAATCAAGATTAAGTGCTATTATTCCTAAAATAATAGAAATAATTTGAAATAACTAAAATGAGTAATCTAAAACTGTTATGAATAATTTTGAAATAATTAGAAATATTAGGCATAATATAAATATTCCAATTATTTTATTATATTATGAATAGTATAATTATTCCTAAAATAATAGATTTTCTAAACCACAGGAGATACATAGAGATATATAGATATAATACTCCCTAAATAAGATGATATCTATAATCATTAATTATAGCCAAATGTTACCAGCTATAAACCTCTTCAAATTCTTTTCAGTCTTGTTAGGAATTCTTTCCCGCTGGTGCAAATTATGGCCTGTTTTGGGGGTAATTTTGTGGTTCACCAACTCATTTCATCTAGGCAATTCAACAGCCATCAAAAGCAGCAACATCTGAATGAAGCACATAATCCTCAAGTGAAAAGCAACACATGTCATTTTCAACCTCCTTAGCCATCTGGTCTCTCATCACCAGATTATTTTTAATATTCACAGACCACAGTAATAAAAACTGCTTGGGGAATAGAGAAAAAGGTAATTAATTATCATGACCCAAACTACTTTTTTGCTGCATGGAGGACAGTGATTGTTTAATTAACATTTTGCTTGATGGTTCTGAAAGGCTGGAGGGATTATTATCTGGACTTAATTACCAGCATTTCATAAAGCATTACATACTCCAATCAGAAGTGTTTACAAATTGATGAACAAATGCAATACCTTTGTCTGGTGTATACTTTGTTACTCCTAATTAGGCATCCCTTGAAAAAGAACGCCAAAACAAAGCTTAGGGTGGTAATGACACAGTGGGCACTCACAAGGATCGGCATAATTGCCTCTCTAAAATCAAAATGACAGAGCAATGTGCTATTTTCTGCTCCTCTGGAACCAGCACATGCAAGGCAAGTGCTCCCTCAGATGCCTAGATGGGAGCAAAGCGTGATCATATGCCCATGTGTATCTGTGTGTATGTCTGTGTGTGTGTGTGTGTGTGTGTGTGTGTGTGCAGACCACATGTGCTGCAGAATATCACGTCAAAACATCACAGGGCTGCAGAAATTGCAGGTCAGGGGTGCAGTCTTGTTCTAGGAGGTCACCAGAGGGAAAAGTTGAAGGTTGGATCTGAACCAGAAGTGATTACCACGGATGAAGCAGTAGTCACTAAGGGGATATGAACATCCAGGGCCAGACAAATCACTGAAATATCTCCTGCTGGGGTTGTCGGCTGTTCCTGGACATGCACTACCTGAATGGGCATGGATCTCATCTGGCAAAAATCTTTGCATGCCTTTGCACTTACAGCCCGCCATCAGATGAGGAAAAGTGACACCTGTGCACAACCCAGGTTAGCGTTTCCTTACAGGCCAGAATGTGTGTGTGCATGAAGGCAAGAAAAGGAAGGGGCGGACGTAGTAGCTCAGTAAAAAGCCATGGCACAGAGTCTGGAGAGGGCTGTCCCGAAATACCTCTGGTGCCCTGGTCAGCATATTGAACTCAACCAAGATCTCATCTTTAGGACCTGAGTTGGTTTCAGGACAGGATCTGGGCACCATGATCATCTCCCTTTACCAGAGCTCCCCAGAGGTACAAAGCAGGAGGCAGCTACTCTACTCACAGCAAGCCCTCTGAACCCAAGGGGAGTTTCTTTCTGCTTCAGACTCCTCTTCATCTCCTGCAAGGCTCCAGTCTCTCCTCCATATCTTTCTCTCAACAGGACACCTTCTCCTTATCCTCCAGGCCATGGCAGAGGTGAACTGCCCCTTGCAGAGAGTGCATCATGCTGCACAGACAGCAGTCTCTGTCCTTGGAACATTAATTGAGTCCTTGCTGGATGGTTACAGCACACAGCCAGCAGTGCCACACTGCTGTGAGGGACACTCAGAGAGCGAGGGGCCAGATTGACAACTTGAGGGTGTGATCCTTAGAGGGGCAGATGAGAGAGAACAAGCTACAGCAGCTAGTGGGTGCTAAGATCAGAGAAGGCACCCAACCCATGGGATATGCTCTGGCAGCCTGTGGTGAGCTGCTTGGAAGGTGTATGGGTTCAACTGCATTGTCAGGAGCATGACTACCACAGACACACGTACCTCCCAGCCAAGACCACACTCCAACTGTTTGCATCCAAGCAAGATCCCACGAATTTGGAGACAAAGCCTGCACAATGGAGCTGACTGTCCCTGACAGCCATCACATCAACACTATAGATCCCTGATGTTGCCACCTCCTCTTCTGGGCTCCTAGAACTCAGCAGCCCTCCTTGCTCCCAGCAGACACCACTGCACACAGCCATCACTATTTGCACAGGCTCTGCCACACCTCGGGCTCTGCCTTGCTCTTCAGAGATGGATGGGGAGAAGGGGAGGAAGAGTGGTTGTCCTCACTGGTCTCTTTCAAAATACTTTGGCAATTTTGGGGGCGAGAGCAGCCTGCAGGAGGCAAATCTGAAGTCAGATGTGTTTCTTAATGAACTCTTCCATGGCCTTAGTAAGGCACTTCTGGGAAGAACTGATTAGACATAGTAACTCAATTTCAAATACTAAGATTAGACAATGATCTAAAGATAGCTATAGTTACATGGCTCTGTGGCATATCAAAGTTAAGTAAGGCAGAAAGGATATTTTTGTTAAAAATCAATATTATGACAAAGAAGTTAACCACAAGGAGACTGACAAAAAGCTGTACAGCCCTAGGGTGCAGCGAAGTGGTTAGTAATCTGATTCCCTTCAGGGGAAAGGGAATAAAATGATTAAATGATCTTTGAAAATAATAAGATCTATGGTCTGAATTCCCAGAATAATGTGATTAATACTTTTTCCTATTTATTATTAATGTCCTCCCTGTCCTTCCCCACCCCCCCAAAAATAGATATTTTAAGCTGAATAATATAAAATGGAGGTTAAGAGAGTACACCGGAAGGAGGGAAAGGAAGGGAAGGGAAGGGAAGAGGAAAGAGAAAGAAAGAAAGAGGGAGAAAGAAAGAAAGAAAGAAAGAAAAGAAAGAAAGAAAGAAAGAAAGAAAGAAAGAAAGAAAGATTTATGAAGTGTAGAGCTGCTGAAAGCAAGCCACTCCTTCTAGTTTTTCTCCAAAACTCCTGAATATTGCTCTCATTGCTTTCTGCTGCCAGACATAGCCTCCTCTCTTTCACCTGGGGTAGGAAGGAGAATGGGAGCAGTTGCCTGCTAACCCTAAAGCAAGAGAAGAAGCAAGATTACAAGACCAAACAGAAGCAAAACTATATGCCCCTTAAATGCCAATAAAATAATATTTACATGCATGCAAGCGTGTGTGTGTCTGTATACAGATATAGGTATATACACAACACATGCTTGCACACCTGTACATGTGTACACACTGAGCACAGCTAAGTGATCGATATTGGAGGTACAGTTCTGATGTCATAGATTGCTACACAGTTCTATATATGGTCAGGTTATGTGATCACCACAAGGCTCATGGTTTTCCTTACCACCTGTTAAGAAATACAGCTTCCTCTAGAATGAAATCTCTGGTTTTGTAAACAGTCTTTCTGATACCTCTTTCTGATAGTACAACTAATGGCTTCATTAGCACAAATAAGCCTTTATTTCTTTTTATTATGCTCTGATCAATATGTGGTCATCTGTGTTTGCAGTCTTCTGGCCTGGTTTCATCCTGTGTCTGTTCACTGTAGTGGAAGGGATATATATAAATATGTGCATATAATCCCTTCTTCACTATGGGGTTTTGATACCTGTTTACAGCAATGGTAGTTATCAAGCCTATATACTTAGACTCATTCAATTCTCTTCAGACTACTACACGTCTGAACCCCAGCTGCTGCAAACCCCTCTCTGGTTTTTTGTTTGTTTGTTTGTTTGTTTGTTTGTTTGAGTTTGGGGGTTTTTTGTGGGGGAGTTTTGTTTGTTTGTTATTTGGGGGGTTTTTTGTGGAAAATTTATACAACTTAACAAGAACGAATCCTTCCAGAGTGGCTTTGTTCTACTCAGAAAGGAGTGACTTTGGTTACAGGCAGCTGAACAATTGCTGCACACTAAGAACATCAGTGGATCCTTTGGGCACGTTCAGACCCACACAAGGTATCTGGGAGGCTGCCATGCAGGCACAAACGTGCAGTCTGGCCTTTTCTGTAGGGGATCTGAAATGCTGGGAGTCCACACCCTGCTTTACCTCACAGCACCGTGATCGTCTGTCCCTCCCTTACCACGAGACCAGCTTAAACAGCGTAACTGTGGGAAGCAGCTTGCCCCAGTCGATCAAGGACACTGGAGAACCCACGTTATAGAGAGACAGAGTTTCTTAATCATGCTATCAGCACACACCCAGATTTCAGTAGATACAATTAGTGATTTGTGGACAGATTTGATTGAAATTGTGCCGATTTAGGTTTAGGTCAAATATTCATGATTGGGACTAAGAGTGCCTTAAATAAAACAGAGATTCTCTACAGAGGAGACTGCAGCAAGGTAACTAAATCAGACCCAAATCACACATGGAGGCTTGCTTAACTGAGTGAAACCGAGCTGTAAAGCTGACATTAGGCTGTGATTCACACTCATTTTATCAAAAAAAATTTGCCTTTTAGTTTGCTACTTCAGTTTTCTTTTCTTCCTATTTGTATCTTCTATCTTCCTATTTTTTCCGTTCTTTGCAGCATTTTCCCCTCGGTGGCTCACTGATGGGAGAAGTGCTGTGCCAATTATCTAATAAAATTCTGGCAGAAATTCAATCACACTCACTATGCATGACATTATAAAAAAAATATCTGAATTGAAAAGTCAGGAATCTGGTTATCCCAATAACGATAAAATATTAGACTTCCTTTTTTTAACACTCTCTTCTTCAGAAAGGAGTGGGAAAGGAGATGAAGGTGATTTGGGTAAATGCAATTATCCAAATACATTTATAAAAGACAGATCTTTTTCTCCCCATCACCCACCTTCTGTAAAACAGCATATCTTGGGCTCAGCTTGTCAGTACCCAGAGACTCACTGCTGACAGTGCAGATTACAGCTGTGGAACCCAAAACTGTTTTAAATAATTCTACTCATAGAACTAAAACTGCTGGTATAACTCACTACTAGGTGTCTGACATGCAGTGGTGAAGAGGAGACAACCCAAAGGTTACAGGTAGCTGAGTTTGTGATGATGTGATGGGCACCAGAGGGAAGGTGGGGTTTGTTCCAGAAAACGCTGCATACTCAAGTATTCATTCAGAGATTGTTATTTGTACTTACAGAATACTTCAAGTAAAAATATAGCTTAAATAGACAAAAAGAGTATGTCAAAATGGTGTGACTACCAGCCGTCACAGCTTTCTGATGCTAAAGAGGTCTTTGCCTGTCCCTGTCCAGCTCTGGGCAAACCTGAGTGCTGGACTACCCCGAAAGAACCCCGTCTGGGGCCAATCAGGGAAGAGCAAACCCTTCTCCACCCCTCTGAAACCCTCATCACACCACACCTGGCAAAACATGTGGCCCCAGACAAGAAGCAGGCAGTTTTGTGGGCAGTGGAAATACATGTGGTGCTCATGAATGCTGATAGTCCACCTGGGGGCTTCCCACTTGCTTGTGGCACAGCTCTAGCACGGGAACTGACAGAAGCTTCTCTGCAAAGTGTAAAGCTGTTAAGAAAATGTCAGAAAAAGACAGCTCAGTGACCACATTTTTCAATCTTAACTGGCAAATGAAAAGAAATATTAATTGTCTGTTTATGTCATCTCCTCCCACAGCTGACTGATGCAGAATACAGCTTAAGGTGGCATTAAAATGTAAGGTGGGTGTTATAATTTGCCTGAAGTACTTTAGCAGGTTTTAGGTTTTGTTCCAGAAACTGTCTAAAGATTGCCATTCTACCTATGTCCTTGTAAGTCACCTACATCCCCTGCCATTCAGTATGGGAGTGTACAGCCCCGTGATTTACGCAGCACTTCCAGCAATGACAGTGCTGAGTACATGATGTTCATAGTTTTGCATAAAAAAGCATATCAGAGGTGGGCAAGTATCAGTCTGTTACTCTGCAAACCTCAGAGCCAAATTCTCCCTCGGTTTGATCAATGCCTTCCACCCACACCCCACTTTCACCTCTGTGGTAGCCATGCATAAGCAGTGATGCTCAGGCTGCAGAGGCTGGTGACCACCATGCCTTTCTGGAAGTAGATTTCCAAATTCCTATTTAAAAACACAGGGACTCGATTGATATTCCTTAAAGAGTCATGTTTCTGGCCTCTTGGCTTAATCTGATTAGCAGAAACACAGCATCTTGCTGCTTTTTCCCCCAGCAGTGATGGGTTCTTTGCAGAATCAAAACAGCTCTTCAAAACCCAAGGATGACTGTGCCTCCTCCTGCAGCACTGAGATGCTCTGGCTGAGTGCCCCAAGCTTGCCCATGCCATGGGGAGTGAGGAAGGTACAAAAGAGCAGCTTGCAGCAAACCAAATGCAAGAGTGATCTTTTCCCGTCCATGAATCACCAGTTCTGCCAGTGCTCACACAAAGGAAACAGCTGCAGCCACAAATCAGGCAACTTAATAGGTCATTGCACTCCGCAAGTATTTCCCTTCGAGCTTTTCTCTAAACAGTACAGAAAAAGGTCTGATCACATTCCCTTCATTAAGGGGCATAAACATGCCAAAACATGCCATCCACTCACTGGGCAATGAGGTGTAACATCCAGATTCTGTTAACATCACAGTAATATCACCACCAAAAATATTCAGGTTTGTGAACTGACTGGTTTTTACAGGCAGACAGCAGGTAATGGGGGGATTTGCAAAAATCCTACTTCATGCGAGTGTGAAGTCTATTCGATCTAATTATCTCGGTGGCAATAGATTCACCACACTGTACTCAGAAAGGGGGGAGTGTTCCCCCTGAGGATCACCTGGGGCTGCCCAGTGCAGCGCTGATTAGTGGTGCTGTGCCAGCTGAACCAGCACTGATGGGCTTCATCTTTTATATCCACCCTGAAGTTGTGTAAAATTTACTTTCAGCTCCCTACTAGGTTGCTTTTCACCATTTCACTGCTGGGCCGGGAGCTGTATTGGCTTTGACAGTTCCCTGGCAAGTGAGCCTCAGGACTGTGGTCTGCCTTCAAGTAATTCACACTCCAGGAAATGTTGCATCATCCCCTTGTTTAATAGAATCATAGAATGGATAGGATTGGAAGGGACTTTGAAGATCATCTAGTTCCAAACCTCCTGCCACAGGCAAAAGCACTTTCCCCTAGACCAGGTTGCTCAAAGATCCATCCAGTCTGGCCTTGAACACTTCCAGAGATGGGGTATACTTAACTTCTCTGGGCAACCTGTTCCAGCATCTCACCAACTTCACAGATCTTTCTAATATCTAATTTAAACCTACTCTCTTTCAGTGTAAAACCATTACCCCTTCTCCTATCCCTACACGCTCTTGTAAAAAATCCATTTCCAGCTCTCATGTAGGCCCTCTTTAGGTAGTGGAAGGTACTACAAGATGTCCCTGGAGCCTTCTATTCTTCAGGCTGAACAACGCTGTCTCTCTCACTCTGTCCTCATAGGAGAGGTGCTGCAGCCCTCTGATCATCTTCATGGCCTCCTCTGGTAGGCTGACCCTGGCTGGATGCCAGACACCCACCAAAACCTCTCTATCACTCCCCTTCTCAGCTGGACAGGGGAGAAAAAATATAACAAAGGTTCATGAGTTGGGATAAGGTCCATGAGAGATCACTCACCAAATACTGTCATGGGCAAAACAGACTCAAATTGTGGATATTAATTGAATTTGTTACTAACAAAATCAGAGCAGGATAATGAGAAGTAAAACAAATCTTAAAAACACCATCCCCTCCCATTCCCCTCCTTCCTGAGCTCTACCTCCTTCCCCCCCAGTGGTGCAGGGAAACAGGAATGGGGTTTATGGTCAGTTCATCACTCTTTGTTCCTGCCACTGCTCAGGGAGAAGAGTTCTTTCCATGCTCCAGATCTTCCAGTCCTCCATGAACTTCTCCAACATGAGTTCATCCTATGGGCGACGTCTCTCCATGAACTGTTGCAACGTGGATTCCTCCTCCATGGGCTGCAGTCCTTCAACATGGGTCCCCCACAGGGCCACAAGTCCTACCAGGACACCTATGCCAGGATGGTTTCCTCTCTCCACGGGTCTGCAGGTCCCTGACAGGACCCCGCTCCAGTATGGATTTCCCACAGGTTCACAGCCCTCTTCTGGGCATCCACCTGCTCCAGCATAGGTTTCCTCTGTGGTCTGCAGGTAGATCTCTTCATCCCCATGATCCTCCATGGGCTGCAGGGGGATAGCCTGCTTCACTATGGTCTTAACCACAGGCTGCAGAGGAATCTCAGCTCTGGGGCCTGAAGCACCTCCTCCCCCTCCTTCTCCACTGGCCTGGGGGTACGCGGAGTTGTTCCTCTCACATATTCTCACTCGACTCTTCTTTGGCTGCAATTACATCTGCACAATAACTTCTTTTTCCTTCTTAAATATGTTATCGCAGAGGCATTACCAGTATTTCTGGTTGGCCTGGCCTTGGCCAGCAGTGTGTCCATCCTGGAGCAGGCTGGCATTGGCTCTGCTGGACATGGAGAAAGCTTCTAGCAGTTTCTCAGAGAAGCCACCCCTACAGCCCTTCGCACTACCAAAATCTGGCCAAGCAAACCCAATACACCTCCTCTGGACTTGCTCCAGTAGGTCCACATCCTTCTTATGGTGGGGGCCCCAGAGCAGGACACAGTACTACAGGTGGGGTGTCATAAGAGTGGAGTAGAGGGGGAAAATCACCTCCCTTGACCTGCTGGCCATGCTGCTTTTGATGCAGCCCTGGGTACGGTTGACTTTCTGGACTGCAAGTGCACATTGCTGGCTCATGTCGAGCTTCTCTTCCACCAACACCCCCGCATCATTCTCACCAGAGCTAATCTTGATCCATTCTCTGCCCAGCCTGTATTTGTGCTTGAGATTTCACTGACCCAGGTGCAGGACCTTGCACTTGGCCCTGTTGAACTTCATGAGATTGCTTTCGCACAGGACCACATCTCAAGCTTTCCAAGGTCCCTCTGGATGGCATCCCTTCCCTCCAGCATGTTGGCTGTACTACACAACTCAGTGCTCTCGTCAAACCTGCTGAAGGTGCTCTCAAACCCACTGTCCATACTGCTGATAAAGATGTTAAACAGTGCTGGTCCCAATACGGATCCCTGAGGAATACCACTTGTCATCATGCTCCTCTGAAATCCCCCTCCTTCTGCAGCCCCTGAGGGGGTCAGGTTGACTAGGGACTGAGGAGTGAAACAGAAATTTCCACCCCTCTCCACACACACTCTTCCCTGTCTGCCTGTAGCCCTTACACTCACGCTCAGAACCCCACAGGGCAGCGGAGCTTTGCCTCCACTGAGCAAGGAGCAGTTTTAGGGCACTGAGTAGAGCAGGTCCAGGCTTCGGTCAAAGCAGAAGGGGTATGGGTGTTCAGCTGCAATGGTAAAAATGTAAAAGGAGAAAGCATTGATGTGTAAGTCAAAATCAAGTCCACAATATCTAAGACTGGGAGTCCTAAGAGGTTCTTCCTGAGAAAACCTAAATCCACTACATACTCGGCAGGGAGAGGGCAGGGGGGAGCTTTTAAATTACAAGTTTGAAGTATCCTATTATTGAAACCTTTAAGCTGCAAAGGACATCTTTGCAGTGTGAGGTGTAGTTTCATACCCATTACGGTCCAGCAGAATGCTAAATATTTGAGGGCATGTAAAGTTATCATAAAGTGGCTTTTATTTGCCATTACACCTGGCTTTCTGGAAGCATCTCTTCATCATGGAAATGTTCCCAATGCCATTTATATTACAGCCTGGCGAGAGGTCAGTTTTATGCTTTATATTCTTCTCCTGAGCTGTGGTTTTAGAACCAGCACTTACTAGAGCAGAGATAGGAAGAAAGCTGGACCATTTACAGACAGCATACATGGTATTAATGAAACTGCTTACCTAGACAGAGATAGGAATTGCCACAATGACACTTAAAAATGGTCAGCTGAATTTAGTTCTATGTCTCTAATAGCATCCTATGCTAGATGGATTAAGAAAGAGGCATAAAAAACCTGAGGTGTGCCAATATGATTTCATTTAGTCAATTCATTGAACGATCCCACTGGGAATTAATTCTTTATTTTATTGCACAAAATTATTTTAGTTGGCAAACAGTAACATAAGCTAAAAAAAAGAACAAAAATCCCTCTGTTTTTCATACCATATTCTTAGCATACAACCCAGCCATATGGGATCCACAAAAGAAAGAATGCTCCTTTCAGAGGACACATATTGATTATCTGGGGTGCTTTAGCTTTTACTTTTGTGCTTTTCACTACATCTTTTCTGGTGATATTTACTTCTGCACTCTAGGCAAGGATAGTTCAAAAAATCCGGGGAACCAAGGTGTGAGAACAGAAGTTGGTTTCACCATCACTGATAAACTACATGGATTCAGCAGCAGCCCCAGTTTGGACACCATATATCTGGGCTTGGCCAGCTGAGCTGTCTTGGTGAGGTGAGAGCTGTGTACAGTTTTCTCTTGTGCTAGCATGGATTTGATGCAGAGAGAATTCTGGGGCCCTTTGTTTACAGCTGACCAAAAGCATAAAAAGAGAAGGGGGAAGAAGGCAGGATATCTGTCTTGCAGCGTAGCACCCAAAAAACATGAATCAGCTCTCTTTTCCCTCTTTCCCCATTCACTATATGGAATTAAACCCCAAGCTATTTTAGCAAGCAGCAGGCCAGGTCTTTTTATAAGCCTCTCCTGCCTGAGCATCCAGTTGTGCATTTCACAGTTTCCTTCATATGTAGCTAGAACATCCTTGCTGAAAAAGGAAGATGAAATGACTAATTGACTGGCATGTGCTCTGTTCCCATGATTTTCATAAATCCACATGAACACAGATACTGGTGTTACCTGGGGGCTTGTGGCCCAATAAAAGTGCACGGGAGGAAGAAGAATATGGGGGAAAAGGGCAGGGAAGTGGCTGATACCTGTTGCTGTCCCTCAGACTTGGCAGTGGCTCAGTGGTTGCTTGAGGATAAAACCCAAGTTCACCTTTAGTTTGATTTCATCTTTGATATTTCCTGACTCTCTTTCAATAATATGATCACCTTTTGAGTTTACACAGCCAAAAAGATGTGTGTTCCCCAAAAATCATGGGACATAATGGTTTCTTAGAATAATTTTTTACCTCTCCCTAAGCACCAGTGGGTTTTTGCTCAAAAGGTTTCCATGGCCAGCACAGCTGCTGGGCAGAGATGGGTCATGTGTTGTATTAAAGCTCAGAGGACCTTTGCCAGCCCCCACCAGAATCTTCATTATGAATTTCAAAGTCTTGCTAGCAACCTGCATTAATCAGTTACCCCTGTACCTTGCCTGAAATGTGCAATTCCCACAGGGAGACTAAGCCAAAGTCTTGCTAAGACAGTAAGGTGGTACCTTATCCAGTACAACAGTGAGCTGATTCTCTGTTATGTCTGACAACCATCACAATTCAGCATTCACCTTACAAGTCACTTCTCCCCATAATGAAAAGAGGAAAACACAGGTTCCTAATTGCTCTTTGACACACCACACAGATCTCCATCCACCCAAGATTTATGTTAAAATCTTCCACAACTACTTTAAAAAAATCCTGTCAATTAACTAATTTCTGGTATTTCCAAATAACAAATTTTCTATCTGATTTAGCTTTGCCCCACATTATCTAATTAGATCACCTAATGGAAATTGTCATTCTACTGTAAGTTTAACAGAGATGTCTAAGCAGAGCTCTCAAAGGAGAGGTACAGCTTGGAGGGGGTCACAGTACCATGGAAAAGCTCACCATGTTGCATTGTATGTGGAGTAACGTACTTCAAAAGAACACGGCTTTAGCATAGAAACTTGCATGGCTGGCAAAATCAATGCTTCCTGCTTCTAAGTTACTTTAAAAAGGTAAAAAAAGTGCAATAAAAATGCACATTTTCCATAAAAAAACTGGTTTCTTTGTTGGCAGCTGTGTGACTATGAACAGGGAAGGCAGAGTGCAGGGTAAATACAATCAATGCCTGTGAGCCAGAGTCGCTCGGATAATAGCTATCCAGCTGGTGAAGAAATGAGAAACATCAATCTAAGGTACCTTAACTACATTTTAAAGCAGAAATATACCTGTAGACCCTCAGGTACACTTCAAGAGGAAGGGCTTGTATTTTTGCATGTTTGGTTGTTGTGCTGTAGGATAGCAGACATTTCTCTGTGCAACTTAGCCTGAGGACAGCCAATACCCCTTTGAAAACTTTGAAGTTTGGGGTTGGTTCTCTGTGAAATGATATAAAGGACAAAAAGAGTGTTAACAGTCTAAGGAAAGAAGGAGGGTGGCATGGAGAGAAGCAACATTAACTGAGAGCTTGGAGTAACAGAAAGAAACATGCTTTAGAAAATTTAAATATAGTAGCACATTGTCTCAGCCCATTCCCTTGATAGAACATTAGGCTGAACCTCTTTTTTGTTGCAGGTGGTTTTCAGGAGGGTAGGCTTTGTTGTTTGTTGTTTTTTTTAAAGAAGCTGGGAAAACAGAACTGATAAATGAAATGAAAAATCATTTCTTCCAACTTAAATGCAGCCTATTATTAATACCCAGGTCTGACTCACAGTACAGGAAATACATTTTAATCCTCTCAGGCTATTGTGACAGTCACGATGAGCACTGAAGCACAGACACTGACGTGGGCCGAGCTGCGGTGGACCCGCGTACCACCATTCATTCACCTATGGAGAAATGTAAAATGTACTGCCGGCTAAGGCAGGTGAGGCAGCCAATTTAAGATGTGGTTTTAAGCAGTTCTAAATGCATTTCATCTTTTAAAAGCAGATCTGAGTTAAGGCTCTGGTGTAGCAACAAAAAGCTTCACGTCAAAAGTCAATAATTTTCTGCCATTTCTGATTGTTGATTTGAGAGCAGTAGACAACTGATGTCAAAGTTTAAATGTTTCAGATGAATGCATTAAAAGCAAGTCAACATTTCTGATTGATCTGATTATTTAACATTAACTCTTCCTCCTTAGAAAAAGCTGACCATATCAAAAAGTGGTATGGTCCAAACCTCTGGACTATTCAATTAATAAAGTTTATTTCCTGGCTTAGATGACTTAATTAGAATCCACCTTCAAGGTTTATAATGCAATGAAACAAGTACTGGAGCTATTGTTTAAAAAATAGACTCTGTGTCACTACTGATGGAACAGGATTTGTAAAAGGGCATGTGGAAAGACTATTTCCAGCTGACTTCAGTGGGAAGATAGCTGAACCAGAGTAATCATCAGAAACACAGCAATGTGAATGAATGGGTATAGTCAAGAAAATCATCCCTGGCAGAATAGTTTGGATCATAAATGCAGAATAACATCAAATTGCAGTCCTTCTTTTCTTCCATATAAAAGAAAGCAAAACAAGAACAGAAAGTAAAAAGATGCTTTTCAAAGGAAAAAAGCTTAAAAAGGGGAAGAAATTCATTATTGTGAGGGTGGTGAGAAACTGGAACAGGTTGCCCAGAAAAGTGGTGGATGTCCCATCCCTGGAAGTGTTCAAGGCCAGAGTGGATGGGTCTTTGAGCAATCTTGTCTAGTGGAAGGTGTCTCTGCCCAGGGCAGGGGTGTTGGAACGAGATGATCTTTAAGGTCCCTTCCATACCAAACCTTTCTATGACTCTGGGAAAAAAGAACACAGGAACCTGTGAAAAAACAAATAAGAAAGCTCTACTGAAGAGCCAGTCACTTACTTAGCACAGTCTCCTAAACCCTCATTCTTATTTGATACTAACATATTTATTTGACAAAGAGCATTTCACACTCTTGTATCTCTGGGAGAGGCAGCCACTTTCCATCTTACCAGGAAAGTTGCTGTGGAAAGGCTATCATGGCTTTGTTCAGTATTAGTCACTGTCCACTCTATCTGCAAAGGCACCTCATGACTCTCCTGCTCCCATCAGTTCTACTCCTTCAAAGGTGGAATGACTCCAGGCACATTTCCACAGAACTTAGACACCTTAAGACTCACACCTGTGAGGCAGAGACATGGACAGCCTTGGCAGCCCACAGCCCAGGACCTTCTATCCAGTGCAAGGGAAAATGAGATAAAGAGAGAATCCTTAAATCTTCTGAGCTGACCACTATTCTGTGTGAGAGTTTGTAATGTGGATCCTAAATCCACAAAGCTTATTGTGAATTTAGGTGCAATCATATGGCTAAAGGTGGTCCATGGTATTTTCCCATGCATTTAAGCAGCTGGGGCTCATTAGGAATTAGATAACGTGTTTTAAAAATCCCACTGCTCCTCCATCTGCATGACTGGGCATCTAGCAAATGTAGGACAGGAAATAAGTCTGTCATCACACACCATACACTAACCTTTCTAAAATGCAGGTCCAACCTTGCCTTTAACACATCTCTAAAAAAATTGACCACAGATCTGAACAACTAGCCATAATAATCTCAGAACAGGCTAAAAATCATGCACAACAGTTATCTCCAGCCAGTTTCTCCCATTCAGAGTATACCTAGTTTCCACCACAGTCTAGTAGCAGTACCCTCGGTAATCAGCAACAATAGCTTGGCCCCAGGTTGAAGTTAAAGCGAGTGGTCAGCTCACTCTGTACCCTCTTAACCGGATTGGCCTAGGGTATGCTTAAAATCTTGAATTTAATAAGAGTTTAGAGGGAGTTCATGTTCTGCAGCAAGTGCAAGACTGGAGCTGGGTGTTCATTACAAGCAGGTGGGAACTGCTTGTAGATACGGGCTAAATATAGCTTGGAAGGTCTCTGGGCCTGGCAAAGACTACGTCATTAGAGACAAGCAAATAACTTAGATAAGGGATATCTTAGCAAACACCCATATTAACTGGAAACAAGATAATGTTGCACTACCTGTTTTATAGCACATGCTTAATTGCTGTAATTGAAGAGTCTATAGGGGCAAGGCTGCAGGTGCTGTAGGACTATAACCTACTTACCATTTTATTTATGAGCACAAGTTTCCTTCCACTTTCTTTCTTTGCACATGGATGGAATATTTCTGTAGTCTAGGCTTTTTTTATTATGGTCTTACAGACTGGAGCACAATGAGCCCCATATCTGGAGTCTCCAGGTGCTGCTGTAATACAGATAAATAAATGACTGATAACAATACAGCCAGATAAATAAAATACACTGATCTGATATGAATTACTGCATTAGTTAGGTGACTTCCACTCAGTAGCACTTTCTTACTCAGTGTACTAACCCACCAAAACAACGCAAGAGTATTTTAAAATTTTCACCACTGTGTGTTAAACTACTTGTTGATAATTTTTAACAGGAAACCATTAATAAATATTAAACAGCCAGATCTGACATAATGTCAGATTGTGATGCGATAATCCAGTATTTGTGAATTATTGACTGGAAGCCAGAAACTGATTTATAAAGCTGGGGCTCCTGAGAACTATCCCAGGCTCGTAAGCTGTCCCCAGGTGATAGATTTGGATTTAGTTTTCTGTACGGAAACTCTTTTTTCTTTTCTTTACTCAACTCAGTCCTAGTCAGGCCACACCTGGAATACTGTGTTCAGTTTTGGTACGTGCTATCAAAAAAAAGATGTGGACATGCTGGACACAAAGGAAAAGCTGAGACAACAGGGTTAGTTCAGCCTTGAGAAAAGGAGTCTTTGGAGTACCTGTAGTGGTTTGGACTTTGGTTTCCCCCAGAGGCTAAGAAAAGTGGTAGACCCCAAGGGGTGGAAACCCCTGGAAGTTTTGAAGTTCTGCCCAATGGGCGCTCCTGCAAAAATGTCAACATTCCACAAGCTCACCGGAAGAGATGGGTTGTAGTTTGGTTTGAGGAGAGGTGGCCATGTTGTAGAGCCACGAGGAAGGGGCTCGGAGCCCCTCAGGGCCTCTGGGGCCTCCCAGCCCCTGGCTGGGGGGCTGCAGGGACCTGGAACAGTGCTAGACTGGACTAAGTGTCTGTAGTATGCCGGGAGATGTTTTCTCCATGGGCACAGAGCAGCAGCCGACACTGACCAGAGAAACGGTGGCAGAGAGCCAGAGATAAGACCTGAACCAGAGGAGCAGCAGAAACAACATGCAGCACCATAGAAAGGACTCCTGGAAGGAGAGCCGAGAAAAAAAGAGAGCCAGCAGCTGAGAGACAGAGTTCTGGGGGTAAGACTGTACCAACCCCCCAAAACTCCTTTGAGATCCCTCTGACAAAAGAGGGAGATGGACTCCTATTAAGGAGAAGAGTTTTAGACATGCAGCACCGGAGAGAGAGAGGAGCTAAGAAGCTCAAAAGACGTGCCAGAGCTGGACCGGGACGGTCAGATGGAATGCGGGGGGAGTTGACCTTGGCTCCCCCCTCGCACTGCTGCCACGGTGGCAGCCTGAGAGACAGGGCACAGAGGCCCTGCAAGCTTGAATCTCCTGAGATATCAGACCGTCACGAAGACCCCCCTGTGTCTTTGTGATATGACGTGGTGAAACGACCTTGTCTGGGGTTACGAAGCCCACAGAAGACCCCTTTGCCTGCGTCAAGGGGGCCAAGGGAGCTTGGATACCTCCCTCGTGAGTGCTGGCAGAAAGCCAGCCACAGCTGCTGCATGCATGAGATGAAAAGAACCTGCTGCCTTAGAAGATGTTGCTGCTTAAGGACTGGAAGGGATCTGTCCTTCTTTCCCTCCTGGACTTTTATTTGGAGGGGAGAAGAGATCTGATCCATTGTAAATACTATATGTCATGGTAGAGATAGTTATGATCATGTGTATAATGTGATATGGTATTTATTTGTACAGTCATTATAATATATTCCCTTTCCCCCACTTTGAGTCCGGTGTGTTTTGTCTGGAAAAACCCATCTCACATTAGGTTGAGATGTGGGAGGGGGAATGGAGCTAGAGAATTGGATTTTGGGGCTATCTCAAACCATGACAGTACCTTATCATCATGTTCCAGAATTTAAAGTGCGGCTAGTGAGAAGATGGAGTCCCTCTTTACAAGGAGTCACAAGGAAAAGACGGGGGGTAAAGGGTACAAGTTACTCTTTCAGAGATTCCAGTTGGACACGAGAGGAAAAATTTTCAGAATAAGAATCAGCCACTCATTTTTCACAATGAGAAGAATCTCCCCAGAGAAGTGTGAGATTGCTCAATGTGGGACACTTATGAGATTCAGCTGGACAGGTTGCTGGGCCATCTTGTCTATACCATGCTTTTACCAAGAAACGTTGGACAAGGAACCTTGAGGTTCCTTTCCAATCTGGTATTCCATGATTCTGTGATTGATTCTGCTGGATTTTGATTTTAAATGTTTGTTGACTTTTAGTGGCTAATGGTCATCAGGTGATAACAAGCATGGCAGTGGGAAAAAAGATCCCATGTTGGATTTACACAGGCACTTCTGAAGGTCATGTGGCCACGCAAGTGCACGTGCAATCCCACAGGAAACACAGAGCAATGGTCAGTTCAGCTTAAAAATACCTCTCCCACGTGTGCTGAGTGCTGCTGGGCACCTCACTCTTAAGCACCAGGGTAAGGGGGCAGCAGAGCATTGGGTGGTGGCACAAACCACTTTGAAAAACATTTGATGCTGCAGCTAAAACTTGGTATTTATTTGCCATCTACCAAGTAAATCCCATCTCACCCCGACACACTGCGATGTGTTGGAGCAGCGCTGCCCACCCTGTACCATGATGGAGGGTCTTTTGATACAGAAAAATTTTAGAGCTGAAAGCATTGCAGTGGGCTAGGTTTGTAGGGATGAAGAGAGAAAAGCATAGAGAGAATCTCCTATCCTAGAAGAGAAGATATGTGGGCTCATCTAGATTTCTTCC
Organism: Pipra filicauda; assembly: GCF_003945595.2. Lineage (NCBI taxonomy): Eukaryota > Metazoa > Chordata > Aves > Passeriformes > Pipridae > Pipra > Pipra filicauda. The sequence continues at coordinate 1,232,165 of NW_024105075.1, forward strand.
TTGGTTAAATCAAAGTTGGGCATAACTGTGATTTATATTACAGAAATTGCCAAAGGTAAAGGTGAACTGTCTTTTAAATGTTTTACACCTATCTGTGTACAAATCCACAACAAGTAAAGGAGAAAGTACTATTGCCTAGTTTTATGGTTCTTATTTCTTGGTTTTCCTGGTGCTTCCTCAGATTCCAACATAAAATTCAGCCTTTGTTTCAGAAACAAGGCTCTGTTTCTCATGATTAGAGAGAAAAAGATGAAAAGGTTAACCCTGAAGTCAAAATGCAGAAGCCATGCCATACAACTCCAGTATTTATCTTCATTTCACAGCTCATTTTTTAAGTCTATCCTGTGATTTGGAGAGCTGATACAATATTTTCAATGTCCTGGCCTGTCAGGAGTGGTATATGAAGTACACAAGGAAGTACTAAGCACACTGGACTTCTATGGCAATATTGTGTCTACCCCAGAGGACAGAGGAAGATTTTAGAATTAAAATAATAGCATGAAGTGGATAGATAAATATCGTGTGAGTGTTTTGCCTTGCTTCTCTCTTTGCCAGCTCATGAGGTAATAAACCTGGATTTTTTTAGGTTTTTCTAGCTTTTCTATACAGATGAGTGTTCTTGAAGTTCCAGAAAATTGAGGTAATTGAGTGGAACAGCTCAGCGTAAGCATTTAGCTTGCACTAATTCTTCTTTAACTCTTTCTCTCTCCACTAAGTCACATTTGTAATGATAGTACAAGTAACTTTAGTTTTTTATAATTATTGATACTATAATTCACGTGGTCATTAGTTTATAGAGATACCAAGAATTAGCAGGAGATGTTGTATATCATATACCTCAATAACTTCCAATTTCGATTTTAATAATTACTCAAAGCAGAACTTTATGTGTATTCTACCCCAACAGGTCCCAGCCTGTGGTGATGGCTCCTGGTAACTCTAGCAACTTGTGGCCATCCTGGAGTCCCTGTGAACCTCACTGCCTACTGCTATGGGTGGAAATGGTTTATAGCACTGGGGGCTCCAAACATTTTTGTGAACCTAGATTGGTCTTAAATTTTGCATGTAGCAGTGTGGAACCCATCACCAACTCTGTAAGTCAAAGTAATGCTGCTAAAAGCTAAATTTGCCAATTCCAATAACACCCATGTGTTTTATGAAAAGAAAAACTACGTTATGCTTCACTGAAGACAGTGTGACCAAAAAGCTGGCCAGTCCTAGTAAGCTGGTAATGCTTTGCAAAAATATGTATAGAAACCTGGAACTTAATTGCACTGATGCATCTCTCCTGGGGACAACAGCCATGTGGAAACATTTGAAAAGTGGAAAGGAGATGTAAATACATTAAACCTTCACACTGATTCTTTTCCAATTTGGAACTTTCTTATGTGCTGCTTTACACAGTTTTTAGTCACAGTGTCTAAAGAAAAGAAGTTGTGTATCAGGAACCAAAGACCATCATTTATGTTATGCACAGTGTGGGTCCTGACCATACCGCAAGATATGTATCTGTGAACTAAAACCACTTAAGAACAAGGATAGTGTGCTACCATTTTATCATGTTACTTTGAATAAAAACTTTGAGTGTGTCTAAGTCCCCCATTTGACTAGTGAGTAAATTTATAAAATTAAAAAATAAGAAAATGAATATGTGGATATAATTTGCCTTATGCAGTGTTAGATGTCTCTTTTCTGGCATAAACAGTTGTAGTTATGTCTTGGTTTATGAGTTATTTTAGATAGTATTTTCTGCTACTTTGCATATTGCCAAAACAAAGATGTTACAACTGTTTCATTTAAAAGTACTAATTCAGGCTTACAGCCAAGCTTCAAACCAGTTTTGAGGAGTTAGCAGAATTAAGCAGTGACTTATTCCTTTGTATTTTGAAAATGCCATTAACTTTACTACATTTGTCAATGTGAGTGCATTCATTCTGAAAAATTGCCTCTCAGAACACTATTTTCCTAAGTTATGCAGTCTGTGATAAATTATTTTAACAGTTTTGCATAAATCAAGCATCTGAGCTGAGTCTGAGGCCACAATAAATGATGTCTTTATCTTACTTTGCAGAGTAATTACTATAATAACTGAGACACTATTGTTGTCCACACTACTTCAGTCTACAGGGAGGTTATAATTCAGTTTTAATAGTTTAAAACAATGCAGTGTTATACCAATGACATGGTTGGTTCTTTTCATTAAGTATGTTATATTTTGGAATGCACAAATAATTTATTTAAATAAAGATATATACAAATATGATGAAGGAAAAACTCTACAGAATTCAGTACAATGGTTGCATGCATTGGGGATGATGCTATGATTTGCTTCATAGGCATGGAGTATGAACTGAAAACTAGGAAAAGTTTTGAAGGTGTGCTGAAAATTCCATCACCACATCGAAGGGTCTTCAAACCTGTAATACATTTTAGAGAATATGTATTTAAAAAAAAACATTAAACACATGGAAAACTCACTCTGGAAATACTCATCCCACTGATTGATTGCAAAGGCAGTCTACACAAGTACTTCACACTAGGTATCTAACTTCTAAGAGGCAGTATTATGAGAGACACATCCTGTTATTGAGTATTAAACATTTTCTTATCACTCCACGAGGAAGACAAGATCAGAAATATGCCATATCACATGTTTCTGTCATAAGAACTTACCTGTACTCAGGTCAGGGCACCTCTTTTTTTATTTTTCTTTTTAATCTTTATCTTCCTATTTTGTAACAAGTTTCTGTAAGAATCTCTCTAAAATTTCTTCATATGGTCAGGCATACACTTAGACTACAAAATATTTTGGGGCGTATTTTAGTCAGCAAAAGCAAAATGTCAAACCAGGCCGGCCAAGCTGAAGACAATTATTTAATTTATTAATATCCCAATATTTAGTTACAAAGTTCAGTTCCCAAGAACTCAGGAAGTATCTCTCTATGTCACTGATTAACTGAGTGCAATTTACATCTGCTCCTTAACTTGCTTCATATGTAACCATTTCTAAAACATTTACTTAATTTAAGCTCAGAATAATAGCAGCCTGCCTCTCATTCATTCAGCATGGTTTCCTCCATGAGGAAGGCTTAGGCAGCCGTGCTGCACCCGAGTATATCTGCTGTGTGTCCAGCTGTCCACCCCTGTGCAGTTCCCCTAACTTCCCCCCCAGCTTTCACACTCTCTGGACAATTTCAACCAAGTCGGGGTTTCAGATCTCAGAGATATTAAGCTCCCGATGTGCCATGAAACACAGGACTGGATAGAAAGAAGATTTAATTATGTCCTCACACGGAGGAAAAAGCTGGAGTGGAGTTCAGAATCCATACTGGGTTTTATCCTAGAAAACATATCCATAGGAAACTAGAAATCATTGTTCCCAATACTCCCATAACTGTCACTGATGAGTGACAAATACCATACTCAGTTTAAAGTGCCGTTGTAGGGGGTATGAAACAAGAATCTGCTTCTCATCAATTCTCGATCTTAAATGCAGACAAGCTGGTTATTTTGCTGATGAATTTTTGCTCCCCGGTGTGTTATAAATAGCATTATTGAAACAATAATAATAATCATGAAGTTTTGTTATGAAGAGGTGAAAATTACAGAGAATATTAGACTTTATACTACCCTGTGTGTTGCCTCAAATTCATGGCAGTGGAAATTTCCCATTATGTGAGGGCTCTGCCTTGTCATTACCAAACACAAAATAGTCTAATACATTTCACTGCACTCCATACAGTTTTTTAGATAAGCATCTGCAGAGAAAACTGCATCCCCACAGCTGCAGTTAGTCATCAAAACATAAGTCAATTGTCTCCCTATATGCAGAACCACAAGTTTCATGGAAAATGTCTCTGGATGACAGTGGAAAATTTTGGTTACCTTTCAGTGTCATGATCATGCCCTGAATTCAGTGCTACAGACTATTATGCTTAAGTACTTAACTAGTCTAATTGAGCCTTTACAGAGCTGATGAGAGTGCATAGCACTTGCTTGTAGGCTCCTGAGATGACAATTGCATAAAATATTTATTTCTGCATTACAAGTATTACCAGCAAACTTCAGACTATCAGTAAAGGCTTAAACTGAGCTCATCTATGTTTGATTGTGAGTAAAATTAAAAGCAATATTTTCCTTCATGAGCCAAAACTCCCCCTGCATCTTACCTTTTCAACATACTTACTTTTCAGCTGTGTAAATTGTAGTCACTACTACAGTATCTTACATTACAGCTAAAGTGTCATTACCTAACTAGATAAATACATTACGTACATTTGAAATCCCTGTGTTGTATGAAACACCACTGTTACTCTAAACCAAGTGCAAGTGGAAATATAAAAGCCTTTTTTCCCCTTTGTAAAATATTAGATACAAAGCCAATGTGAAATACTGTATTTTAAAGACAAGTCATAGCCATGCATTTGTGTATGAGTTAATGTATGAACATATTTACCACCTATGTGAGTATCAAATGAGTAGAAATATGTCATCCTTGGGGCTCTAATATGTAAGGAATCATCATCAAACATCAGCATACAATTTTGCATAATTAAGTCCAGAATGGGGCAAGTGCCTTGGGAATGCTTCCCTTCCTCCAAGTAACAGGTATGGCCTGCTCCTCTGAAAATCATGGAATATGGACTATATCATATTTGGTAAGACGTTTCTTGCACTCATAAATGGTGATATTTCTTTTAAAAAAAAGGAGTTAAAAAAGTTTTTTAAGGATATGTCTAACCAGCTATTGGTGGCATGTTTTTTTCTCTGTGAAACATATTTACTGATAACAAATGAAACCATTAAATCTAAATGAGAAGTGAAAGCCACCACAAAACCTCTTCATACATACCTGGATCTAGGAATGTTTTCTGTGCTTTCCCTCAACAAGAGGTCTGAGATCAGTGTATCTGGGCTTGATCTCTTTCCATATCTAAGGAAAAATTTTAAAAAGTTGCATTTTTGTATATGTCAGTTTTTACAAATGAAGACTAAGCACAGAACCATCAGTCTTTTTTTTTCCCCCCCCAGAAAAAGTAACAGAGAAGACATAAATACCACTTTTCAGCAAGTATTTTAATTTAACTTAACAATGTGGGGAAAACATTCATTCTTCAGTACTCTTCCCCCCCCCCCAAATTTTTCTACGTTTTTTCCAAAATCATTTTACATTGTGGTATTGAGAAACTCTGAATATTTCTCACTTTGATGGCTGTTCCTGGATACTCTAGGACTTTGTACCTTACCAATGTGAGCATGGAGGAAGAGGGAAGAAGCTGTGCATGCCGTGACCTCCAAGCATGTCATTCTTGCTTACAAATCCATTTCCATCATCTCTTTAATTTTCTCATTGGTTTAAATGATACCCTATCCTTCATCAGAAATTATTCAAATGAGGAGTGAAATTTATCCATTAGGTTAATAGAAGAGAAAACCCAGTGTGCCATACTAGCCAAGGAATCAAACGAGATTTTTTTAAGATAATTAGTACATTTGGGGCTGCCCAACACATAGCACATTAGGTTGTCAAAACTGAGCTATCTCAGGGTAATCATCTTGAACTATGTGGCTATGGGAACAAAAACTTACTCATTCAGAGTTCTTCAATTAAATGGAATGTCACGGGCTACCTTTGTCCTAAACTTACACAGCAGCCAGCCTTCTATTTGCCTTTTTTTTTTCCTAATTCTGTATACTGTACATTACACAACAGTTAAAAGTACCACAACTTCTGTTTCTTGGGAAGGAATTCGATCTCTTTTCCTGAGAAAACAGAAGCAACAATGTCAGCCTGCTTGACAGACATTTCATCACTGTAAGGATTCATTAGCCTAAGAGTGATAACTATGAGCAAATGATCTCTCAGTTGGAAAGAATTAAGATCGCACTTTGCAACTTGTGTATGCAATTATTCTGAATCACAAAGTACATGAACAGCTTTCTTCCTTAATGTCACTTGAGTGAAATTCTGACTCCAGAGAAAAAGGTGTAAAGACTTACATTACTATCCAGTGACCACAGTCATTTCAGTGATCTACATTTGGCAGAAAACAAACAAACAAACAAAACCTTCCCAAACTACATTTAAAAAGCTAGCAGTTTTAACTGTTGATTACGTAACTTCTTGAAAAGTGGAAACATATCTCACTTTTCAATCATTTTATTCAACTCTTTGTAATTTTGCATCACCCTAATCATTTTAGTGCATCACCTGTGCTCCAGAAAGACAAACCAGCAGTTTCAGAAAGTTAAGGTAAATTTCTTAATCTAAGCAGATTGAAAGCAGGTATTTGAAAAGAACCAGAAATTTACCACAGTAAAATGCTATTACAGCAGTGCAATCAGGCATGATGCTGAATCAAATACCTTGCACTCCAGCACCACAAAGGGATTGCTTTCTTTCTAGTTCCCTACTCTGATTAATATGGATGTGACCTGCAGTTCAACTGAGGAGGAATCTAATTTTCCATTATGTTAAAGAAATTGATTTAACAGATCAACAACTTGCTCTAATAGCTCACACTTGGACAAAACTCCCACGAATCTCTCAGAAAGTTTTGTCTGAGTAAGAAATAGCAAACAACCACCTGGAGTGCAGAGATTCACTCAAATAATGAAGATGACTGTGTTAGGGAGATATCTTTTATATGAGTTCCTTTAGCATCTTGGCTAGACTAGCGCTGCTACCTGTGCTTGTGCTGCATGGATCCACCTTGTCCTCACACAGCAAAGCTGCACACAAGGTGTTCACTGACTGCAACCAACTAGGCTGGCCAAAGAATAGCCATTCTTCCTGTGACAGGAAGATGCCCGAGTCTCCTGTCTACCCTGGAATTTTGTGCCTGGGAAACAACCATGCTACAGACATACTAAATAGAGGCAAAAGATCTCCCTTGTCAAAGTCAGTCTCTTCTTTCTGATGCAAATGACTTGAGAGATCTTTGCTCCACTCCAGCTGCTTCATGCTTTGTCTCCTTGTCTACCCTGCCCAGCTCTGAGATAACAAGAACACAGAAAGCCAGACTTTTATCTTCTGTTTGGGAAACAATTTTATCAAATATCATGGTTTTTTTTAAAAGGACAAGGCTTGAAAGCCAGGTGAAAATACCTGGTTAGTTTTTATGTTCAGTTTGAGACATCAAGGCCTATTTTGGGGCTTGCTGATAACTCACAGCTCCAGCTGAAGTCAAAGAGATCTGAGGAGTAAACACACTTATTCTGATTAGAGACATATTATTGCAGACTCAGCAAAATCTCAAAGCTTCCTATGAAAACTTGGGTCTTGGGAGTCAAATCCCAATGTCCAAGGCTGGCAACAGGAGCTGAAGGATCTCAGAAACATGTGTGTCTGATTCAGAAAACTGCCAAGAAACCAAAGCTCTTGAGAGCTGCTCCCTTCCCCATCAAAGGGTGTTGACATGAAGCAGGAGCATCAGCACTGCCCAAGTCAGACACCCTTCCAGATGCTCTCTGCTCTGTCTATAGTTCAAGCCATTTCCAGCAGGAATGGCCTTACTGTTTTGCTACAGCACAGAAGAGTCACAGATTCATGAACAAGCTACAAAGGACAAGGAAAGAAGGTGGTCTGTTCTCAAGAGGGAGTACAGGTAGTAGCAAGTAACAGAAGGAGGAGTGATTCAAGTAAAAATGGGCTGTGAAAAAAGCTTCCTGAACAGTGTGGTAGAGGGATATGAGGCAAGACCACAGGATGGTTTGGGAGACAGAGGTGGAACTAATCCAAAGACACACAGACATCTATAGTGCAGGAGTCTGCATCTGTGCTGGTCATCTTGAGTTCTCTTTCAAGTCATAAAGACTGTCACACAAGGAACAAGGGATCTCATCAGAAACAAGAATCCTGAAACAGGCCTGGTGACCTGCATCACACCAGTACCTGTTTCCCTCAGCTAACCTCAAAGGGATATAAAAGCTGACACTGATGTCTAAAGCTAAGTAAGATGAATCTGAAGGAGGAGGATTTCAAAGGAGAGCGGGAGCAAAACAGCCAGACCGGCAGGGTCTAAAGACAAGAAGAGAAAGATGGTCTGGAAGGAAGAAGTTTCATGGGAGCTGAGGTGAAGACCCTGTGGGTCACAGTAGCTCGGAGGGAAATGGCACTCAAATGCTTGGGTCAAGCCAGAAGCAGAAGGCAGGAAGATGAACCAGGAGGTTATTCATAATCACAGAAACACCAAATAAGGCAGGACAGATGAACCTGAAGAGAAAAAAAAAAAATCTCCTCATCTTCTCCTTTGCCAACATGCTCTTACTGCTTCATCTCACTGGCTACAGGCACCAGGTGAGAGGGCAACAGCTTGCTCATTCACCCTCAGCAGGAGCAGGAGAGCCCCTGGATACCTTGTCTCCCCCGTCACAGTACTATGCACAAAAAGCAGAAGTAAAAAGCTGTAAAAAGAGAGAAAACTTTGAGCACATCTGCTGAAACCAACAAAACAACCAGTCCAAAGTGCTTCAAAAATTATTGATTTATTTTGCAAATGACTGTGTCACTGCCGGAAAAGGGAACCTCCAGGAGCTCAGTTAAGCTTTCCAAAGGGAGGAGGCAATTGCTTTATTTCTGGACTGTTAATTCACCACACATTTCCACCACAGTGGAAACAGTGTACCTTTTTGGATTTTCAGTTAACCTATGTAGTCAAGTTTTAAATGTGTATCACTAAGTTGTCATTGTAGTGCTTTTTTCTGCCAACTTTCTTATACTTCTAGGTCAATTCTGTTCCTTTAAATATGAGGGTGGGTAGGAAATCTGGGTAAAATCTAAAGAACAAAATTTAAATTTTATCCATCAGCAACAATCACTATTTCACTTCATTTCAGACCCCAAATCCACACATAAGAATTAAACCAGTCTCAATCTCTGAGTTGTATAGGTACAAACCAGAAAATAGGGGGGAAAAAGCTACACAGTCAACATTAAAGCAAGCATACAGGGCACACACCAGAAGTGGTGTTTGAATAGAGAAAGGAGGGTTTGTTTGGTTGGGTTTGGATTTGTTTTGTTTTTAAATATGACCTGGCTTTGGACAGGAGCCACCTTTGAAACGGAAGATGAAAGAAGAAAAGAAGGGATGAAAGATCAGCCTGGAGATCCCACCACATGCAAGAGAAAAGGGTAGCAGAGGCAGAACTCGAGGATCAGATTATTTTAGCAGTAATCTAGACAAAAAGTTATCTGAGCAGAGTCTGCCATCCAGAACCACGCCATACACATGTGCGATCTGTGAATATTGCTTTAAAAGTTCAGGACTGAAGAACTGTATTTCTATCAGCATCTTCATCTGTCTTATACTATTAGTGCACTGGCAAACAATGTTATGGACTTGCTGAGAAAGGCCTCAGTTACACGATAGCCTCCCTTCTAATTTAATTCTTCAGAGTTCTAGAAGGACAAATGAATGCCTAATTTTAGACCTCTCATCTGGTTTTGATATTAACAAATAGATAAATATGTCAAAACTCTTCTGGGTCACACATTGCTGTGGTACCTCAGGGGAAACTTCTCTCAATCACAGTCTAAGTGGACAGATGCTTCCAAAGAAGATGATTTTTTATAATAATTTGTCAGGGGTTTTTTCAGACTGAGCCTTTACTTCTACTTTAACAAGCACAGTCAAAACCAGAAAGTTGGTTTAGAGCCAGGTAGGCTTGGGTTCACACTCTTTTCTCTTTCAGATTGGGCTTGAGTTCTTATTTGTGATCTTGAGAGAGATTTTTGTTAGGACTGGTGGTTTTTTTTGGCAACCACAGCTGGAATAGGTAGCTGGCAAACCACAAAGCATCTGGACTATTACGTTTTCTCAGAGGGCACTTTTTCTCATGAAAACCTTCACCTGAATGAGTGGCAGCAACAGAAGTGGAAAACTGCTCCTACTGCCCTGTTCTAGCTTTCCCCGGCTCCCAGGTTAGTTATGTTTTCTTTCCCTTTTGGGGGGGGGCTCTCCCCATGCATGCCCTGTGGTTCCTGCTCCTGATTGCCAGCCTGTTTGAGCTAGGAAAAGCTGATAGCAGAGATAGCGTTGACACCCCTCCCTCTACTGACAACTTGAATGGTGGAAATTCAGCTCTAGACCCAGAGGCAATTCAGGGGCTCGTGGGTGTTGCTCTCTAAAGGGAATCTCTGCAACCACGTCCTTCTCCGTGTGGGTTGGGAAAGCAAGGAAAGACACCCAGTGTGAGGGGCACCCCACCTTCCTCCCCTGAGCCTCGACAAGGAAAGATTTGCCCGGGGAGCAGGAAGAGGGGGATGTCTGCCGTCCCGCTTTGCCTACCTCTGCCTGGTGATGAGGTTGATGTAGTGCCTCAGCGCCGAGTAGTATCTGGCCATGTCCTCTGCGGGGGCGTCCTCGCCGGGGCTGTCCGGTTTGGATGGGTACGCCTCTGCCAGCGTCCCCAAGCAGACCAGCAGCGACAGGGCGAAAGTCAGCACCGACACCCACAGCCTCACGGTGCCCTGCATCTGCATGGCGGGGCGGGATGGAGGGGAGCCGTCGTCAGCACCTGCCCCGACGGCGGGAGCAGCGCGGCCAAACCAGCGCAGCCCCTGGCCGGTCCCGGCCGCCCCACGTCCCCCGCTTCGTCCCCATTCCCATTCCCGTGCCCGCCCCGTCGCGGCACTCACGGCAGTGGTTGCAGCGGAGCGGCTCCCGGCTCGGCGAGGCGTCTGCCCGTGCGTCGGGGCTCCCGAGTGCGGGGCTCCGCGCCTCGCCGGGGTGTTTTAAGGCTTCCCCAGCAGGCAGGAGGGGCCTCGGGCGATCACGCCTCGCCAGCTCCGATCCCCCACGCCCCGCTCCGCCTGCCCCTGCCCCGGGAGGGGCACCGCGGCCGCGGCCGGGCGGGGCCGGGCGGCACCGAGGGGGGGGGTCGCTGCCTTAGCCCCCGCCGCGGCCCCCGCACTGCCCCCGCCGCCCCGGTGGGTCCCACCCGCGGGCTGCCCCCGGACTCTGCCCCCGGGCTCTGTAGGCGGCTCTGCGTGTCCGGCCGTGGGAGCCCGGCCGCCTGTACCTGTGGAGCCGCCGTGCTGCCCGGTGCCCGGAGGCGGCGAGGGAACTCTGGGGAACGAACTGGTCCCGCTCCTGTGGCACCAGAGGTGCCCAAAGCTTGAGCTTCGTATGAGTAGTGCCGCCAGACATAAAGCCATGAAAGCAAGCCGGTTTGAGGCAAACAAAAATACCAAATCAGTGCCACAGGCTCAAACATCATACCCACAAAATGGGTAAATCAAAGATTCATAGGATGGTTTGTGTTGGAAGAGACCTTAAAGATCACCTAGTTTCAACCACTCTGCCATTTACAGGGATGACTTCCATTAGACCTGGTTGCTCAGAGACCCACCCAAACTGATCTTGAGCACTTCCAGGGATGGGGCATTCACAACAAATCTTGAGGCTTAACTCCCCAGGAGACTGGCAGCAGAGCTGCAAACTGTGCCTCCCTCCATGCCCACTCTGCCCCCCTGCTCAGGGCTACCTTCTGAGTTTCTGTGCTAAAATTACTTGGTTCTGTTTCATTTCTGTGTCTGAGCCACATGTCACAGAAGGCAACTCACCAACACCATGGGAGCACAACAGCCTTTCCAATAGCTGTCCTGACCCAAGGGAGCCACTGCTGAATCTGGGATGCAGCAGCTTCTCCCAGCAACATGGGACTACAGAGACTGATCCAGCTAAGGTGTCAGACTTACATGTCTCCCTAAACTTGTCCTGACCTGAGTCAATAGAGAGAGATGGGCACCCTGATTGTGACCTGATCCCTCATACAATAGAGGTCTGAGACAAGCACAATGGGCATCTTCTGGCAACATACCCTTCGCTGATGACAGGACCAGCCTAGGTGATTGGGCTAGGCTAGATACCTCACTACCAGAGTGCCTGAAGTCAGGTAAGATGAATCCAACTCAAATAAAGTTTCAGAATTTGTCAAACAATTTGGTAGAGTTCGGAACAATCCTTATATATTAGTAAAATAAGGTTAATTCTTTAGAAACAGATAATTTCATTAGCATCTTGATGACCAATGACTAATTCCAGTTGGAATGACAAATCATGACTCTCATCATATCTTATTTTTACTTTAATTTGAAGGCAAAATAGCAATCACCCAAGCAGGAAAATTTGACATACTGACAGAAAACTTTAAGACACATTCTAAAATCATATCATTCATATGCTACTGTAATTAATTTCTATAGTTATTAACATATGCAGTTATTGGCTTAATAATAATACAGCAGATTCTGAAAAACAATATTCAGTTTGCAAGAGCAAAGTCAGAAATAGTTTTCATCACTCCAGAAACAGAATCTCAACATTATCTAAGAAAAAAAAATGAATGGCAAATAAATGGCTCTCGTGGTGTACAATTAAGCTCGTGGGACTATGTCCATTTCAAGCCATTGAAGCAAAGAAAATTCCAGAACTCTTAACATCAAGAGATATTTTGAAATCTTCATGACTCCACAGTGCACTGGCCACAGACCTTACAGCAAGATTATAGGCTGCCTTATATCACATACTGAGTGAAGAATTTTAACGTGTGTGAATAATCTTCCATGCCACAGCCAGCAACTCCAGCTCCTAATTTCAGCAGGTCTGTGCACAGGGTGACATCACGTCATACAAAGTGGCCTCATGCATCCCCATGCTCTCCGTCCTCCCACCAGCACACTCCTGCACATTCAGTGTTCACATTGCCCTCATGTCAGCTCAAGAGATGCAGTTCATGTGACAGCCTGATACATATGACACTGCAAATGCCCTAAAAAGCAACTGGCTCCATCACTTTCCCTTGGCTATGCTGAATCCAATAAGCTGCCTATTCCAAAGCTTGCACAGATCCAGTTTATCAGTTTTTATGGGGTGTAGGGAATAAGTGGTGACAGCACTGGAGACTGAAGCATCTGGGAAGGTGTACCACAAGGACAGCTGTCACCAGCTTCAGAATGATTCTGGCACAACCATCTCCCACTGGCTCACGGGACCAGGGGTGACTCTCTCATTGTTAAACTCTCTCACTGCTTCTCTCCCACTAGCAACGCTGTTTTTACACTATCAATCTTCAAGGCATTCCAAAGAGGAATGAGCCAAGAGACTAGCAAGCAGAGCAAGATAAACATGAGGTCTGGCATCTACATGCTTACTTGGGCTATAAGGAGGCAGTGACATTCCCCCCATCCCAGGTATGTGTGTATTCCTTGACAGAGCAGTATGACACGCTGACACGTCTTGGCACAGAGCACCACCTGGGCAGCTGGCTGTCAACATCTCCGGAAACCCTGGACAGATCCCTCCTCTATTCCTAGTGGTGAGGTACAAGCAGTAAGCTGCTTCCTCCAAGAAAATGATTAAGGAATCATACTGGCTAAGTCCCTCTACACAATGTTGGGTCTGGAGCAGCAACTCCCCCCAAAAATAAGGTGTGGTCCAAACTAACAGTCGGTTTACTTGACAGTATGAGTGAGGGAAGCCCTCTCTCTTAGGCAGGAAGAGGAATAAAATTTGCCTCCCATATGAGACAGCAGCTTCTGCAACTACAGACTGCTTGACAGGATTTGGGAAGAGATTTTCTTCTGTGGAGCACCATGACCCCATCAACTCATCTGTTGTGTCTTACCTTTGGATGAAGTAGCATCTCCCAGCTTGTGTCGAATTTGGACTCACACCTCCACTCTGAGTGGCCTAAAGGTTAATGACATGTCAAAACTTACCACTCTCACTGCACCTCCAGGAAAACACTTCTTTCCATACAGTTCCAACATTTAATTTAGAAAGCCCAAAACACTGAACCCAAAATTTTGATTATCCTGCTTTCCCCAGTGCCTATAAAAGTATTGAGGCACTGTGTGTCTATGCCCCATTTCATCATTTAGGGTGAAGCATAAACCTTAGAGGTTTCTTGAGTTTGGAAATTTTTATGTTTGGAGCCATCCTATAAGTTCTTACGAATAATTCCTCTCTTCTGTTTTTAAATACTTAAATCCATACAGAATCATCCAATTCATACCCTTATAGGTAAGTATTATATATTACTTATGTTAATATTAATGATTAGTGATTGATAATTAATAATTAGTAATTATATTAATATTAAATAACATGGATAAAACATAATTTGGATGCATAACATAATCATCAGTATAATCTCAATGAAAAAAATACTGGCATTTTTTAATTGATGAAACAAATCCTATACCTAAAATTACAGATATATACAGGCTCAGGTGTACCAATGAGACCAAGTGTCCCTGAGTCTCAGTTAACTTTATGGGGGTTTTACAACCGGTTTCCAGAGTCAAGGTATCCTGCACTTTCATTTCACCTGTTGATGATTCCTCCATGTGGATGTTTGCCCAGTGTTGCTGTCCTTTCACAAATCAGGCAGACCTTTGTATTCTGGCAAGTGACAGAGCTGCATTTTCCACAAGCAGCTTTAGGATGGGCTGTAAAAGTGAACCAGAAAGGCGGCAGTGAGTAAGACTCAGAAGTGGTGATGAAGAAAGTCAAAAAGAACTGAATGGAGTTAAAGAATGCAGCCTGGGAGAGAGAGAAGAAAGACTCAGGCATAGCTCAGGTCTAGCAGCACTTAGATATCCACATTTTGCCTTTGCCAGGTATTATGGGCTTGCAGATGTGCAACTTCTAGTTACACCCTAGCTAAAGAATCAAAATCTAGAAGAGTATTTAACTACATACAGAGAGAAAAGGGTGTTTCAAAGCTCTGAGCAGGTATCAATGCCAGATACAGAACTGATGGTTAAAAAGTGAAAAGGAACATGACAGTTAAATTTTGCCTACATTTTAGTGTTATGACATTTAAAGATTCAACAGACAGCATTTTAGCCTACAAATTTCAGACTATACCAAGAATGGAAAGACTCCCAAGGTATCAACATATTAAAAGGTAATATTGTTCTACAAACTGCATAAATGTGAAAGACAATTCAAGTAATTTATTAATGGTAATATATTCGATTGAATTAAAGAGGGGTATGATATTTGCCTTAATTAAGACAAAATTTAACGTGATTAACTTGGGACAGAGCATTATTTATAGCATGCTTTCTGTGGTAGGCACGGAACTAAAGCCGTTCTTTATTATTACAAATATGCCTAATGTCATCTTTTCACTGCAACCAAGTAATGTTGTTTTCGTCAGTGACCTTAAACTAACATCCCATAATAGCTCATTAATAGCCCTTGTTTTAAATAGAAGAACAACATCAGTCTCCTAGTAGAGAGAAAGTGGTAAAAACTGGAGCCCCAAGAAGAAAAGATTCATGTGGCACTAGAGACATGGAAATAGCAGCTTTTATCAGCTGATGTTGCCTATGCTCTTGTAGTTAAAATGTCTCACTAAAGGTTTCCACAGCTGAGCAAACCTTCCAGAAATGCTGTATCTTAGGACTGGAAGTTCAGTCAGATAAGCAGTGCATAATTATTCAGTAGCCACATGAATTTATCTGAACCTATTTGGTCAGGAAATGGAACTGTTAATCTCACAAAATGAGACTCTCACAAACTTTACAGTATTGCTGATTTCAGTCTGCTTAGCAATACTTTCAGAAAAGCTTCTCATTGTGCTTTGATACATCACACCACTATCCACATTTCCAAACTTCTATGTGTCCCTTTCAGTACTTCTGTTTGCCTCCACCTGTACCTACCAGTAAGAGTTGAACAGAGCACCCTCTAATCCTAAAGTGACCCCCATTCCTGCCTGCTCAGCAGTAGTACTGTTTTCAAGAGGCACCCTTGTGAGTCCAGCAAGCATTAAGCAGGTTTGTAGTATACCACAAAAAAGCAGGGCTCTGGCTAAGGACAAACAGCATGAAAATATAAGAGAAAAGCAAATAACTATTGGATCAATCTATCCTGCCCTGAATGACATCTAAAAGCTTATTTCTAGGACTGTCAGAACAGGAAAAGCATACAGGCACCATCTAGGTGACTACTTGTGCCTGTATGTCATCTTTGCCCACAGCACCAGGACAGTCCAATGTTGATGCCAGGGAGGTGGGTGATAGGACAAGGGAATAATGGTTTTTAAGTGAAAGAGGGTAGATATAGATTAGATATTGGGAAGAAATTCTTCACTATGAGGGTGGTGAGGACCTGACGCAGGTTGTCCAGAGAAGTGGTAGATCCTCCATTCCTGAAAGTGTTCAAGGCCAGGTTGGACGGGGCTCTGAGCAACTTGGTCTAGTTAAAGATGTCCCTATTCATGGCAGGGGGGTGGAACTAGATGATCTTTAAAGTCTCTTCCAACACAAACCATTCCATGACTCTGATTCACACACTAAGGCAGTGAGTGCCTTCACAACGCATGGTGATGTGACACCACAGGCACCAAGCTACCACACTGAGCCAGACCCATCTGCATGACACCTCCTGCCCTCCAGCAGGGAAAGAAAAGGCAGTTCTTGACTTGAACTACTTCTGGTGGTGCACAAATGGCTCCTGTAAAACTACACGACTATGAGCTGCAGACCCAAGACATAATACAAATAAATTCTTTGCTATTCAAAGTAATGTTGTTCATAGCTTCACAGCAAAGGCCCTGCAAGCATTTGACTCACAATCACAGCAACATATGACTGGAAATCAGAAAAATAAAACTGGTGGAGTCTTACAATGAAAGTTGTTGTTTTCCTCTTCTAGAAAACACAGTCAAAGAGACTTCTGAAATGCTGCAACAAGGTCAGAGGGGCATGAGCAATTGTCCTGAGGACACATGGTGCAGTGCACAGTTTTGACAGGAGCACAACGATACTCAAATAAGCAACAAAACCAAACCAAACCCAGTATTTGCAGCTGTAATGACACTTGTTTTCCTACACCTTTTTCTCTTTCCCACTCCCTCAGGACAACAGAAAAAAAAAAGACAGATTAGTAGGATAGAGATCAAATTGCTACCTCTGGCAAAACAACTACTGCTGAGACCAAAGTCAGTAAGGAGCAGCTTATACAAAGGTAGTGGTTTAAAGCAAATGAATCAAGCATTTATAACAGAAATAAATTCTCCACACTGAAAGTGATTTTTCATGTGCATGAGATGAGGAACTTGGCAAAGTTGTCATGACTTAAAGACAACCAGAATTATTAGAATTGACCATTATCTGCTTCAACACATGTCTTGATTTCAACCTTGTTAAAGAGGGAAATAGGAGGAAAAGTGAGACAAATCCAGACAGGCTACACAGTAACATTGAGCTGAGTGACTCTGCCTGAAACTGAAACAACAAAGACTTGCCTGAAATGTGAGAGATATCAGAGGTCGATGGGATTGTACCAAGGACTGAAGAATCCAATCACACTTGCATGGAAAACTGTCACACTTCTTACCTGCAGGGAGTAAATCAGAGAGGCAGACATAAGAAAGACATCTGCAAAGGCTTCTGAAAAAGCTTGCTATGTGTGTTCATTTGCAGAATATTACCACTTACTGATACACATACAGAAGTGAATTCATCTACATCCAAGGCACTAGAGCTGAAAAACATCCTTCTGCTTAAAATGTGGATATTATACACACACACACACACAAAAATCTTCTCTTCTAAGAGACTCCCAGTCTATGCACAATCAGAATCATTTTTTCCTCCTGTCCTGCAACACTGACACAGCTGAGACTTGTCTTTCTCCCTTATGTTTTCATAATTTTTTGTGTGTTGAATGCTTTATTGCTTGCCATGGCACACAGCATAGGAAACCTTAAGTGCCAAAGTTGAAGCCCTTTTTAAAAGCAGGTCTAAACTCAGAGACAGGGGTGATAGATTGATTAATTTCAGGCTAATAGTGGGTGGAATTTGACTCTACTAGCTGTGGCTGTTCAAAAGTAGGCTCTTAGTTTAAGCATAGGTCCAGGCTCTCCTTATCATCAAAGAAAAACAGAAGGCGGCTGCAGAGCAATTCACCTAAGATAAATGTCCATCACAACTGGGAACCCTCCAGGAGATCCTCCTCTCTCCCTGTCATCTTAAAGCATAGAGATCATAGACTACATAACTGCACACAGTCAAAGAAACTGAAGAACAAACCTCACACTGGTGACAGGGAATCTTCTCCATCACAAGGGCTTGGATACCATAGAGGACTACAACAGTTGTCCATACTAGAGATCATTCTTCGTTTATAGCCTAACAGGCACATTTGAAATTATAGGTACAGGATTTAGGAAAGGATCATACATTTAAGGTAATGTCACACCAACTGTATTGGTCTCACAGAGCAGGGACACATGGAAATGTCTTGAAACATGCCTAAAAACGTGTCTAAATGGCCTTAGCTGTGCATTGGCCTTATGCAGTTTGAGTGTGTCTTAGCTAATGGCTTTTCACTCCTGCTAACTGGATGTGTTCCATCAAACAAACTGCATGTTCAACCATTAAATCAATAATTATGAAATCAGGAAAGGAATGTTTATCCATTATTCTGTGGGGTTTTTTTCATTACATGTTGATGCAGTTTGGAGTAGAAGACCATGACAGCTGTAACAGTAAAGGCAGGCTTGTTTTGGATATGACAAGCATAACAAGAATATGTATCACGATCTCCAGCATTGAAACATTCCTTCTGAAGCCCTTATGCTGTTGAAACTAATTATTTATTTCATATTTTAGTTCTCCTCTTAATCCACTCACAAAACTTTCTGTCAGGCACTAAGTTCCTGGTAAAGTAAATTAAAATACATCTTTAACAAACATGACTGAAAATGGATTCTGTCTGATTGAAGTTCATTTGCACTTCTCTCCTTTGTTTGTATTTTGGCCATATGTTCTTATTTGCTAATAGCATACATTATTTTATTAAAATTAGCGGTGATATTATTTATGCAAATAGAGGCCACCGACCACATTGTGATATGGTACTACTGTGCTATCTGTGGCCTCACTTGTTACCTGTTGCCTGCTGAGAGGTTTTTTAAGAAAATATGGAGTTACCCACTTTGTAATTGTCATGATTAGATTTGAGTTTAAGATCTTGGGGAAATGTCTTTCTTTCTACGCTCTCCCATGAGAGAAGGAACAGACTGGAATACTTTAAGCATTATGCTAATCTCCCCCCAAAGCAGGAAAAGACAAAGAGTCTCAGGAAAGCTGTAATGCTTGAATAGGAACCAAATTTTGGGAAGCATCAATGTAGTTGGATGAAGGGACAAACTGTAGGCTGGAAGACAAAGGTAGCATGCTGCCAGCCTGTGCTACATGTTCAATAACAGGGCTCTGCTCATAGCTGGAAGGATGGTCTACAGAGAAGAGAGCAGATCAGGTGTTCACTCTACTCAGATTTTCAAAACCTTCAAGCAATAGCTGCGCAGGAAAACATGCTGATACAGCTTTTGGCCTTTGCTCTGCAAAATGCACCTGGCAAAGCACAGATTTGCTCCACAGGGTGTCCATCCTTTGAATCTTGAAATGTCTGGATGTGAGATAGCACTGTTGTTATTTATATAGGCTTGATCCTTTCATTCCCATTTGTTGCACATGTCTCTTTGAAGCAATTGATGTGATTAGGCTGTCATCTGCCAGCACTTTGCACAAGCCCCCCAACAATTTTGTGACTACCTGGTAATGTGAGACTGTCACCTCACTGCTAAAGAGTCGGCACTCATTCACGACCAACATAGTAGCAAAAAACTCATCATTTTTACACATGGATCAAAGTACTATTAATCAAATAAATATAATGAGAAATCAGTGCAGAGCGGCATATTTCATTGAGGAGGAGGAAAGACATTCAAGATACCCACAAATCTGATTTTCCTGTTACCCATCCCCACAGTATTTGTCTACAATCATATAAACCATGCATATCTTTTAAATTAGCTGTACATCTGTTTCTGGGCATATAAGAACTTGCCAAACCTATGATCACTTGCAAAATTCAGCGTGTTCAAATGGAACCAATAAAACATTTCTCTCAGGAAGCAAAATCTCAACTGCACAGCGCAATTCCCCAAATCTTGTTTGTTTGTTTGTTTCATAAAAGACTTGATAGAGATTTGTAAAATCAGCTGAAAATTCTCCAGTTATAAGAACTGATACAACCACAAAATTTATTGCAAAGATTTTCTGGCATTTGCTCCGATATCTGTTCTGTATTTCTCTTATGATCATAACTGTTTACAGAGGTTTCAGATTTCTCAGAAGTTTCCAGACAATTATTTTTTTATCAAGCAGAAGAAAATCACATTCAAAATATTATTTAAAGGTGTTAGATCAAACCAATTCCTACTGTGACTTTTTCACACTCAGTGGTGCTGTTCAATTGTGGTAGTTTCACCATCATAACGAAATAACACATTTGCTTTTAATGTACTGACTTTGCAATTCAAAATTAATATGACACTATTTTTGCATTGTCACGATGATATTATTACTGAGTTCATATTCCTAGGTTTTAGATTACTCTTTTTTAAGTACATCTAGCAGCAACATATGGGCAAAAGTCAAACCAAAAGTCAAACAAAGTCTCCCTAAATCCAACCAGATAGTTGGAAGCACACATGAAATCCACATTAGCAACTACAGTGACCCAGGGCAGTTCTCTGGCCATGAAGGCAAGGTACCAGCACAGCTTTTGGCAACACACTAAACTGTTTTCTCAGCCCTAAGACAGGGTAGTCTTTACTGAACAGTCTCTGATAAACAGCTGGGTTGTCTCTGACACATGACACCCCTTGGAAGCTTACTGTTTGCAGAACTTTTGGCTTTTTAATTTCTTAACTGGGATTATTTTTAAGGAAGTTCCTGGTCCTCATGAGTCCAAATCAATGGGTGAATGAGCACTGGGAGACATCTAAGACCACACCAGCTACAAAGCAATCCTTGCTTGTTATGAAAGCAAAGGTCACAATTGAAAAAAAAAGAAGTGCCAAAAGAAAGAAAATTGGTGATTATGTAGATTCGAACAGAGATTACAAGCTAAGACTTTTAACACAAGAAAATTAGTAAGTGAAGCAAAAGAGTGAAAATCTATGGTAAATAGAGTTAACAATAGTCAGAAAGATATTTTGAACATAAAGGGAGAAAAAAGGAATCCTTAGAGGGACTGGAAATTATAAAACTGCCAAAAATAATCCAGAAAAGGCAGAAGTGTTCAATAAATAACTGATGTATCTTTGGCCAGGGATCAGATGATGTGATCACTTCATAAGAAAATTTCTTCATGATTTTCACTTCGACAGTGCATCAGAAGAAGTCAAATAAGAGCTACTGATTTTAGACATAAGTGCTAAGTCGCAAAATTAATAAATGGGAGTCTAAAAGGAGCTACATGTAAGTCACTCCAGACCATTAATGTTGATTTTTTCAATAACTTGTAATACTGGGAAAGTCCAAGAAGATGAGAAAAAGTAATTTTAAAATTACCAATATTAAAAATAAAAACAAAATTAAGAGAGAATAAATGATACAACTTACACAACTTGGGTAATTGCAAGATCATCAGACTGACTACCATCAATCCCAGGCAAAATAAAGGAATGGTTGATATAGGAACCAATTAATAAGAAATAAAAGGGAGGCAGTATAATTATTACTACTCAGTGGGGTTTTTTGGTAAGCAGATCCATCAGAATAACTTGATAGCTCTGAATGATGAGATTACAAATTGGTTGATAGAGCTAATGGTGTCGCTATATTTGGGCTTCTACAAGACAACTTTTGCAGTTCAGTACCATATATTGCAAAAAACATTGATTAAGAATGCTGTGAATCAACACTGCACACATTAAATAGATTAAAACTGGCAAGTGGTTACATACCACAAAGTCAGTGTAAAGATACGTGCT
Organism: Pipra filicauda; assembly: GCF_003945595.2. Lineage (NCBI taxonomy): Eukaryota > Metazoa > Chordata > Aves > Passeriformes > Pipridae > Pipra > Pipra filicauda. The sequence continues at coordinate 1,253,972 of NW_024105075.1, forward strand.
TTTAGTGAGGTTCGGGGGAATCCAGTCCTGCACCAGCTAACTTTTTTGCCTGAGATGCAGAAGGAAGCATAAAGTCATTGTTGATGAGAACTGTAGATAACACAAATACTGGGTGAGAAGTATATAATTAAGATGATAGATGGCTTATGCAGAGGGATTTATGATGCATCGGTGATGTATGATATTACTGCACATCAAAAATTGCCCCCTTTTTCTCACATATACATAGATCAACAGAAAGACACATAAAATGGGAAATATAAGACCAAACATTTGATGCTTAGCCAAATTTTACCACATGGAAAGATGGACATAAATAAAATCCACAGTATTAAGACCAGCTGGTGGTCATATGTCTAGAAACAAAGGAAGTAGGGCATCTCTGGGGGCTCAATTTGGAGAAACAATGTCCCTTATGAATATGACATCTGATCTAAGTAGAAACATAAGTCTTAGGAAGAAACATGCATCCTCAGTTCAGTCCTGTGGCCAAAAAAGGAGCCCCAGATCTCTTAAAAAGACGTGAAGCTGGTCCTGCTTTTGCACTGAACATTGATGTAATCACAACTGGAATTTCATGTCCTGGAAAGGACATTAATAACTGAAAGGAATCAAGGCAGCACTGAGAAAGATTAAAGAACAAGAGGAAGCATCCGTTAGTAACACTGCAGGAACTCAATCTATTTAGTTAATGAAAGAAAAGGTTAAAAGGTAATTTGATGAGTTTGTAAGTATTTACGAGGGAATACAACTTTTTAAATGGGTTATTCAGTTCAGCAGACAAATTAAAGCAAGTAAATGAAAGTTAAGGCTGGAGATACAGTGGGCATGTGATGAAAAATCTGGTTTTGGTAGAAACAGTCTTTGAAGTGCATTTTCTGGCAATGTCAATTTTTAAACAAAGACTGAATGTTGTTCAAAAGCCAGTAGTCTAGATCAAACACAAAGTAATTTAGGAGAGTCCCACAGCCTGCAACACACAACAGGTCAGACCATAGAAACTACTTCTACCTTTACTACATATTTATGGGGCAAAACTGAGTATAACTGGCACAGGGATGTCTGTCTGAGTCTGCAGAGAGCCTGAAATAAGAAACCGAAGAGCTCAAAACTGCCACCAGGCGTAAATGTGCCAAGTCTTGCTGAGCTGGAGTGCCCAGTGTGACATCAGGAGGAGGTTGTAAATCTGATGGCAGGAAAGCGAAGCGCAAGGCAAGCTCCTGCAGGTGTGCTGCAGCTGGCTGTTAAAGCAGTGGGCTGCTCCATACCAGTAATCTACCACCCCAACAAGGTGATATACTGTACTGGGTAAAGGAGTAAAGCTGTAGAATGGGATTCAATATTTCCTAAGACTGCAAGATGGTTTAGCTTTCCCTGAAAAGTTATGCTATCATGAGGCACTCACCCTTACAAATTCCCTTACAAGAACTGTGAATGCTGGATCAATCCTATGTCCTTTCTGTCAACAACACTCTTATAGCACAGGAAGGGGAAATACTATTAGCTTTGTGAGAATAACATGCTACAGATAAAGAGGAAGAAAGCAAACCCACTCTATAAATTACCACAACATTTTTTGTAAAGGTATACGCACTGAAACTTATAGAATGATGTTTGTAGAAAAGGTGTGAACACAGGAATCATGTGAAGATACAGAAAAAGAAGGAGTAAGAGGAGTAATTCTTCACAGAAGCAGTTTGCAATAAAAGGAAAAGCCATATCTAAGACTGTGTTGTGTGGTATATAATTCAAGATTTAATCAGAATGTACCAATTTCCCTCACAAAACAATAGGTGATAGATATTCTAAACTGTCAAATGAAATGAAGGAAAAATATTATCTGCCACCCACTTCTTCCTCCATTTTGATAGTTAAAAAACTTTCCTTTACTTGCAGAGTGCTTTAATTTGAGCCTTATGTTTTCAATTTCTCTCAGATCAAGCTCCTCATCTCCCTGAATTCTCCATAGATTTGATACTAGCATGTGAATAACAGAGGCAATCACTCGCTGTTAACAATGGCAGGAAGGAGATATATTCCTTGTCAGGCCTTGTAATTACAAATTTGGCGTGGTTCATGCAAGTTCAACTCCATCCAGATTTTTCTGTAAATGTTGAGCATCCAAATCCAACAGAGAAATGTTGGTGGAATTCATCGAAGGATGAATTTAACCCAGACAGCTTAATGCCTAAGTGTTTCTCATGTGCATGTCTCTGTTTGGTTTTGTCATGCAGGAAGTGAATGCACAGTTTATAAACCATCAACAAAAGCATTTTATGAGGAGCAGCTGGAAATTTTTGCCAGTTCTGAATACGCTGCAGGTATGGGTCTTTTCAGTCAATGCACACATTTTTTGGTTTTTGGTCTTTTGTGCTAAATGATTCAGTGCAATGGCACAATCCATTTATACATTTTATGTCTTTCCTTTGATTCTGCTTTGTGAATTATTTTTTTGCAACTCCACCACAGGGAAAGCCTCCCTTACCCTTGCCCCAGCAGTACGCAGTGGAATGGTTGATGTGAGCAAAATGATCACAAAACTTGTTTTCACCAAGAAGAATTTGATTCAAATGTCGGTGGTAGATACTCCCAAAAAGGGACATTTCCAGAGCAGTACCAGGTTCCAGAAGCAAACAGAGGACTGAGGTAAGCCAGAGATGTCCTCCACCCCAGAAGGTGATGTCACTACGGCACATGATATTTTTCAGCTTCAATTCGGGGTGTTTGGTGTTGCAAATGAAGGGTGCAAACTAGAAATAAATCCAAAATACAAAGTTACAAAGTGCATGTAGGGTAAAATCAATGAGCCTTTATCAGTTGTGTAAAGGCAAAGCCATCTTTAGTCACCTTGTGTATGCTTACACCTTTTCTAGACTTGCACTTGCATGAGTGTGGGCTTATATATGCACTCTCTAGCACAAACAGTATAAAATTTCTTCTGGATGCATGAAAGTACCAAGATTATCTTCTGTGCACAAGCTAGTTCTTTAAACTGCTTCAGCTCCTTTTTGACATCTTTACTGTTTTTCTTTGACCAAGAAGAAAAAAAAACATTTTTTCCCTTTGTAGCACTTATGTATTTGGTAGAAAGAAACTACTTTTTTTTTCCCCTAGCCCAATCCACCATATAAGTTACCTCCTGGATGAGAATTTTACAAAATCAATTAACAAATTATTTTTTGACTGGTAGCATTGTCTCTTAACTACCTAAGGCAGGAATTAGAAAGGCTATGATTTTTAAGGAAGTGATCAATTTCCACAGTATTAACTGGTAATGCAAAGGTGTAGTTCAGCTCCTTTGTATTCTGGAGAGGTTTGTTAATGCTCTGAGAGTCTTTGGCTCTGTGCACTGCAGAACATACATGGTCCTTGAAAGCAGATCTATTCCGTTAAAACTTTGGAGAATTTCATTATCAGTCCTTCTTTAAGCTAAAAGTGTCTATCATCCTCTCTGTGGTCTGTTAAGTCTTAGAAACTATAAATGTGAAACAGGTAAGGAACTTTCTTTAGTTCTGTTTTTGCAGCATACAAATCTCCTCATTTTAGTTCAATGTGAGTAAGCCAGATCATCTCCCAGATTTTTTAAGAAAGGAGTAATTTTGAGTAAGTCACATCCTTCTGGTCTCTTGCTAAACCAAAGGCTAGGGACATGCAGATAAAGCTGTGGTCTCCCTGTAGGAGAAGTAACTGTGCTCCTATAGCTCTACAGAGCTTCCCTGTAGTGATGCCACCTCGGGGCCTCGTTATCCACCGCTGGCTGAAAGTGACCCTGCACTGAGGTAGATGATAAGCTAACATTGCAGATTTGAGAGGCCACAGTCTCAAAAAACAGGCTAATGAGTGCACGGACAGCTCCATCAATAGTCATTACAAAGAGGGTACCTAACTGATTCTGGGAAATTATATTCAAATATTTAAACATGACTCTTACCATCCATAATGACCGTAAAAACCCCTACAATGAAGCACTATCCACTTGTAATTTCTGATTATACGTTGGGGTTTTCAACTGAGGCTTTTTCCTTATTTGCCTTATTATCACAAAATTGGGCAGAGATAGTTAATATAATGCATACACAAAAAAATTAGACCTCGCACAGAGCAATCTGTACTTTCATTCCTCATTTTTAGGTTTATTAGAGACAACACTAAGCAATTTTTTGTTAAGGCAGAGTGAGACATAATTGATTACATTTTCTCTCATGTTGTGCATTGTTTTATATAGCAAAAATACGAAGAACATGTTTTCCTTGAAATACAAGAATCACTTCATTAACGTCTTAAAGCGATTACCAAGAACAGAGGCAGATATGCACCTGCTCAAATTCTCTCTTGGTTTTTTCTTTTGTGCATTTTGTTTTTCTCCTCATAGCTTGGACATCCACTTAAAGAGATGGGTTGAAAAACAGCTATGCTTGCAAAACATCTCCTCTTCCGGGACAGAGAGCTGTTTACATTATAGCAATGTTTACCCAAACAAAGTACTCTGACACTTCATACAGCACACAGTCAATGGTATCCTGCCATCTACTCGCAAGATGCATGAAGACAAGGCTCTGGTCCTGGTGCTGCAGGAACCCCCTTTCACTCTTCCCTTCACATGTTGGGTGTCCCCCTCAATGTGTCTTCAGTGGCTGAGCTTCAGAGGCAGCCTGGAAGAACAGAGGGGAGATGGGGTTAAATTTTTTATAGATGCTCCCTGTCCTGGCTTAACAGGTCTCAGTGTTCTTTCTGAGAGACCTGTAGAGTGGGAGGCTATGGTGGAAGCCACAGGCTCCCCATGTGCTTTCATTCCTGGACTGAATGTTACCCTTTTAATCAACTTCTTAATGACAAGAGTTGGGTTCCAAGGTTGCAACTGGCAGCCTATGAACTCTTTCTGTTGCACAACAATATCTGCAGGACAGATGTGTTTGGATATAAACATACCAGAACGTATTTTTAGTGAGTGTTCATGAGCTGTTTGCTGGATGACAGCCCAGCGTGCCTCCAGGTTCAGCTCAAATAGAAGAGAGAAATGGGGTGCTTCAGCAATGTCAGCAGAAACATGCATGAATGGCCAAATCCTCAGCATGAGAAAAGAGAAGAAAACACAGGCATTTGGTCTTAATCAGCCTGTTTCCTTTGGGAGCTCTCTGCATCATTGTCCACTGTCCCCTATCTACTTTGACACCAATCAAGTGGTTAGAGAGCAAAAACATTCAACCCAAAGTCACTGTGAAGCTTGGTCCAAGCCTGACACCAAGTGCACACCCTGATCTCTGGGTCGCCCTTTCTGAGAGACGGTGAAGAGGTGCAGGCAGAAAACAGGGAAGTTCCTGTCCTGTTTCCTTCTAGTCACTAGTCGTGAATTCATGAGCAGAGGAAAGCAAAGTTCACTCTCACAAGTGTTGCATTAACTTGTTTTTCCTTCCTGAAAGAAAAGAGGACCTGTGCCTGAGAGGAAAGGCTGAAACAAAATGGGTAGTGTTGGTATGTGGATGAATGGTAGACAGATATCCTCTCTCTTAAGGATGGGCAGTTGTTTTGCTGCCTTGTATTGAGTGTCTTCGCTGTAGAAAATGATTATTTAAAAGGGATCCTCTTCCTGAACTAACTCATCTGGTTTTCAGCCTCTCTTCTACCTGTTCTTCTTGATCTCTCTCACATTTAGCTGCACAAACAAACATGTTTTGCCAAACAATCAGTGTGATTTCACATCAGGGAAATATTTCTCCTCTGCTTCCTATTGATTCTGTGGTGGAAAATAAAAGACTCTATATTATTTAGTATCCATGCACTGAAAGAGTAACTGAATTCTTTATACAAGTATAATTTTAGTTGAACAAGTCATCTGAAAGCTGGGTAAAACTATTGTTTAAATGGTTTAGACACTAATGCATTAATATACTAGTATGTCTGCATCAATAACATACAGGAAGAAAACAGTACATTCAGCAGTAAAATGTTCTAGTAAGCTGCTAATAAAAAATAAGTCAGCATGATATAGCAATTGTAATTTGATAATCTTCAGCTTTTTATGATATACATCAGAGTAAGCAAGCCTTGACTTTTGCTTGCACATACACGTTTTATATGTATAAATACATTTGACATCAGTTTATATGCACAGCTATGTTCTTTCCCAAGGATTCATACATCAAATGATATTCAAATTATATCTGGCTCCAGAAAAACCCTGCTGGGATATCCAGCAACTAAATGAGTTCATTCAGAACTATTAGTGACCATTTTCAAACAGGAGTTACAGAAATAAGGGGATACACATATTTTGTGTGATTAATCGGGACATTTTATCTGCCAGTGCTTCTTAGAATAGCTAATTGGTTTTCCAGCATCTGTGCATGGTAGATCTTGGTTAGCTCTGCATTAACAAAGGCCAACTCACTGGCCCTGCACAGTCAGACATCATTATTTTCAATCAGACCAGTCTGTTTCTAGGGTAAATTACAAATCCATTGAATATTTCTGTTTCTTGTGCCAGTCACGGAGCTCATACATTTGACCCAAATGGAATCTTCCTTGCTTTCTGGCAGTGAGAGATAAAAACTGAATTGAATTTCTTGTTTGTTTGATGATGTCTTTTAGAAAAATTGCCACCTGTCTTTTTGTTCAGAAAAAGTCTTTTCTTTCTTTTTTTTTTTTCCTTTTCTTTTGGCTCAAAGTGAGAAGATACACCTCTGATAATACCTGTGAATATTGCCCTACCTTTAAAGATACCACTAGAAAGGGCAAACTTAGCCTTGACTAACTGACATATTTGAAATAAACTACTGCTCTAATCATCTATTCAAAACCTGGTATTGAGTGAAGTAGGTCAGGAATAGATTCTGGCTTGGAGCACGCATGTCTGCCTGCAAAAGTATGTGAAGTCACCACTTCTGCCTTCAGGTACAATTATCCTGGTATTTTGGCTGAAGTCACTAAAAGTAAGTGGATTGCTTATGTCTCAACTCTTCCTGGGAGCAGTTAAGCAGAGAGAATGAAAATATCCTTTAAAACCGTTCAAGTCATAAAACCATAAAATGGTCTGTATTGGACGGGACCTTTAAAGGTAATCTTGTACAACTGCCCTGCAGTGAGCAGGGACATCTTCAACTAGATCAGGTTTCTCAGAGCCCCATCCATTCCAACCTTGAATGTTTCAAGAGATGGGGCATTTATCATCTCTCTGGGCAAGGAGTGTTTTACCACCCTCATTGTAAAAAATTTCTTCCTTACAGCTAATCTAAATTAACCCTTTTCAGTTTAAAACTGTTATTTCTTGTTCTATCGCAACAGGCCTTGATAAAATGTCAAGTCAACTGCAAACCTACTCTTTCCCTTCCTCTTCCCACTTTCCCTTCATTTCCTCTCTCAGAGAATAACTAGGGAAGAAATTATGATGAAGGCAGCTATTTGTTAGGCAAGAAATGACCATAACCTTCTGTTTATAATGCTAACCTTAAAACAAAAATAATAATAAACATGTGTTAAGAGTCAACTATTTTTCCTCAAGCACCTGGTATGTTTTTTTCAATACTTGATTTAAATTATTTGCAGATTTTCTTTAAGCATATCAAGTAAGCCTTGGAAATAAAATGCTATAGTATGTGGAAAATTATGTTGGTGAGCAATCAGAAGTCTGGAAACACCCAAGTCAAGGTTTTGCTCTCCCAGCTCAGGCACATGCAAGGTGTTCTCTCCACTTTGTCCCATTTCATGATCAGTGTAATTCAGACATTTGTGGCCAGGTGCAATGCCTGTGTTCCCACAAGCCAGGACACAAACAGCTTGCTATTTATGGACCCCTGAGGACAGGAGAATCAGAAACCTGAATTTGGAGTTCTCAGTGAAAGAAGAGACACCAAAGTATTTTGACTGTGGGTGCATCAGCCATGACATTACATGCAGCCACGTGCTGCTGTCATCTCTCCAGTTTACATCCCAGAGAGAGCTACATAACACACCAGGGAAAGGAATGACCTATCACTGGCATCATAACTTATGTAGAAGCCTAACTCAGCCACTGAGATGTCTGTGCTTCAGAAGCCTTGCCCCAACCATGAAGTGATCAAGAAAGAAAGGTAGCCACACGTCTCCAGATAGTCAGGGTCATCCAAGTTAAAGGTTCACCTCTCCCCACTGACTTTATGGAGAAGTTAGCCTTGAGGTTGTCATCTTAGAGCTTCAAGCAGAATTTAGGAAAACTGAACCACACAGTTAGTTGTTCTAATAAACTAATACTTCCTTCTTCATTGAGATACGTTGAGGATTAGCTGACTTATGAGCAGGATTTATGAGCAAGACTTCTCCTACTAGCCTCTTCCAGTGCTTTTAAAATGTTTCTTCAGAGCCTATCTTCTCAGTGTAGGCCAGGAGAAGCTGCTGCATTAGAGATGGATATTATTGCCTGTAATGTGACTGAATTAGAGCCAAAGACCAGATCCAACAGTTTTCCAGGGAGACAACATGGCCCTGTTACCTGGACATTAGCCTGGGGTTAAGAACAGCCTATTTTCCCTCTCCATTTCACCACAAATCTCCTCTGTGACCATGAACAAACTGCTTGATCCAAATCAAAGGAGTTTAGCCTCCCTGTTTTCAGATTCCCATTGGTAAAATCAGAGTCATGGCTCTTCTCCACTTCAGAGGGAAGTTGCAAGGATACTACATGAAAAATTGTGAAGCACTACGAACATGAGTACTTAGGAGAACATCAGAAGGTATAAATCTCTCCATGCTCCCAGACTAGCCTGCTCCTTCTTCTTTTTGTTGCTGATGAGTTGAAGTAGAAATTGTAGCTGACAGATATATTTCCCTTAACAAGATGCTAAAGCCATTTCTTTCAGAATGATGATTCCTTCACAAAACCCATTTTCAGGCTCCCAGCTTGAGATCCAGGTGCAAACCTATTTTTATGACTGAATTTCTTTCGGGTTTGTGAAGACACTTGGAACTTTCAAAGGGCTACCACTCCGTAAAACCACTATTATTGGAAAGATTCCCTATTTCTACCTGGGAAGGAAGCCTTCTTGCAATGCAAATATTCATTTCCAATAGTATTGGCAGTTAAAACATTGAGATATTAACACAGTACCACAAACCTAATAATGCGACATTGTTTTTCAAGCAAAAAGTTAGTCTGATTTGACTTTTAAAATTACTTGCATCAGAACATAAGTCACTGTCAATTAAAGAATAATGCACTTCATAAATATATATTTTTTTAAACTTTTTCCTCCCCTTTTATCAATATTTAAAGTTGTCTTTACAGCTCAATCCATTTTTTTTCAGTCCAAACCTGTTCTCCCCCAGCAACTGTAAGACAGCTCTTGTGTAAAGCCTTACTCGTATTTGCCAGGTCTGTGCTTCCCTCCAGCGATGGAGAACATGGCCCACTCTTTCATACTGTTGTATATATGCATTAAGTGAAATTAGACTGCTTTTATGACTTATTTTTAAAACACTCAAATTTATTTACTGTTGCATTTATAAAATTGTGAGTAACAGGACCCATATTTTGCAAGAAGATGAAGAATAAACAGGCTTATTAGTGTATAATTATTGTGCATGAGTTTCTGGTTAGTTGTTTCTATTTCACAAGCTTTAACATCTATTTAGCTCAAATACTGGTACAGCAGGTGAATACTTTCAAGGAGGGGTAGAAACGTCAAGGCAAGTAACAAATTTACACTACAATATGGTGAAAGAGGAAAACAGTGTTTATAGATTGCTTTCTTCAACATGGTACTGTTTATCCTCCAGAATAACACTTTAAAAGCACGTTGACAAAATGTTTCCCTTCTCACTGAACAGTCCATATTTTTATGTTGGATGCTTATTATATATGTGTATTTAGATTGATCTAGAAAAACTACACTACAAATTACAGTGAGAGAGGGTGAAAAATGAGGGCACACTGTAGAAAAAGAAACCTCATCCTCTAAAAACAATTTTTCGAAACCAAGATTATTAGCTTGAGTCCTCTCTTAGCTGTCTGATCACTCAGCTCTGTGCAGTTTTCCACACGGGCTGCCACTCTCTGGAGCAAAGGCTGTTGGCTCTGACCTGGCAGGACATGAAGCAGCTCCAGACCAAAAGCTGGACAACTATATGTACCTGCTATGTTTCAGTCATGATGCTGCATATTACCTGGGGACAGTGCTGCACCCTCAGAGTTTGGCTCCTGCAGCCCTGAGCCAAGGCGGAGCACTAGTAGTGTTCAAAGAGCCTGAGCCCAAGGATATGCCCTGTTACCACACTGCCTCTCTGGCTGCAGGGGTTCTGCTCTTGATCCATATTCCTACACCAGTGGTAAATTATTGAAGTAGAAGCAAGTACAGAAAAACCAAAGGGAGGATGTACTCAGAAGAGATGAGCATAAATAAGCGCCTTGGAATGACAGAAAGCACCATCCAGATCTCTCCCTGCTCTACAGAGTAAGCTCCTGCATCTCCCAGCCCAGCAAGGGAGCCACCATCTCAGCGAGCACCAGTAGAGACATGAGATTCAAGCCCCACAAAGACACTCAGAATCCAGGATGAGATTGCCCTTGCAGGGAGCTGATGCAAAAACTCGTTGCTCTTTCAATGCACAGCCTACATTATCCTGCCTAAATTTCAGATTTGGACAAACACTTGGCAAACCAGCCATATAGGTTTTGAACATGAAAGTATGCCAGAGAAAGGGAGCAAGGAAATTTAATCTTTTGAAGTCCTCATTACACGGGATTAATTCATCAGGCCACACTTCCATTCTGTTTGCATTATCGCAAAGTCTTTGATTGGCTTTGACATTAGAGTGAAATAGATGGATATTAATAAAAGGTTATGGATAAAGAGCTAAAGAGACAGATACTGGGATCAAATTGTTAACGCTTTTACACTCACACTTGTCTATATATAAAAAATGGCTTTTGCAAACATCAGAATGTTCATTACACTATTCAGAACGGGAGTTTTACTGTGACAATCTGCTGAAAACTGCCTCTGTGATGATAGCAGAAAATCAGTCACTTATTTTGCTGGATTGTTCGTAAAACTGACAGGCAGGCTCTGACTGAATCCGAGAAGCCTGCACCTGGTCAGATCTGCGAGATCTGACAACAGTCTCTCTGTTGCTAATAATTATGCACCAGTTTAATCACCAACCTCGTGCTTAGCAAATTGAAAGCATACAACTGGGTAAATGATGAAGCTATAGGTATTTAAATCATACAGCAGTTTTTGTTCAATTGGCGTGGTGATGAGTTGCTCTTTTTTCCTAAATTCTAGATGATGCTGACAGTGTTTAAAACTGAGGTTAGAAATTACAGCAGAAGAATTTGACTTGTGACACATCTCATAAAATATGTCATTGTGCCCTGAACCAAATATAGATTGTTGATCACTTAAATGTATAGCTCAAAACACCTGCAATGCAAATAGAATTAAAACTCTCTTTGTTCTTTCCTATGCACAATGGTCACTTGTTTGATTCCTATCTTACATTCAAATTAGTTCAGCTGAGAAGCACAGAGTACAGATGCAAGTTTGATTATATCATTAGTAAAGTCGTATGGATCAATTTAAATCTATTACACTTCAGAAATAATTGAGAGAGGTCTCTGTGGGAGGATAAAAGGTATTTCCAGGCACAAATCTCATCTATTGTCAGATGTGTGTTTTTGTTTGGGATTACTTTTATTTTCCTCTACAGGGAAGATGCACTATCATTTCTTTTAAAACTTTATGTTCTTTAACCATGTTACTCCATCACAGCAAACTGTCTTCACTAGCACCATGACTCACATTTGACTGGCTTTTGGTAACAGCAAATAGTCATAGTGAAAACTTAGTTAAGTACACCGAAAAAGAAGGTCGAAGGGATCTAACTTCAATCTTGATGTTGAACTAACACTAGCAAGTGTCCAAGCACCACTTGCCAGTGGCCTATAGAGACACCAGAGTGCTTTTATGCATGAACTGCTGGTGCAAGTCCTGTCACTGTAAAATGCAGAGTGCTTCTAACAGAGGTTGCCCTGCACCTGAACTGCACCCTTCCTTTGAATGTCATGTACCTGATACTTCCTGAAATCTGTGGGGTGCTACACATTTTGCTCTTCTGTGGTCCTTGAAGGGACAGGTGAATCCAGCAGCTCCCAGGAAAGAAGGGGATGAGGAAGAGAAGACAGGAGACCACCCATGACATTCACTGCTCTTGGATCAGAGGATAGCTGAGCCGGCCTCTTCCTGCACCAGACAAGGGAGAAAAAAAGAATATCAGGCAATGTCTGCTGTCAGAACAGGCTGAATCCAGTCATAGTCCTAACTCCCTCACCCCACCAAACACACACAACTTCAAACAGCAGCAGCAAGACAGGCTCTGCTCCAGGCTGTGACAAGCTGGACAACATCTTCAGCTGACCTAGCAGCATTTGAAAATAATCTATCAGGTTGTTTAATGTTACTCCGTCTCCTCCTATAAAACTATCACATATGCAGAACTGGGGCTATTTGACATTTGACAGATAGACAGGTTGAAGTTTAGGTAAGCTAAAATATGCATGCCAAATGAAACTTGCTTTATTTACCTTAGGCCTTCACAATACACAAAATAAAAACTTAAATGAAATTAAAATACACCTCTATCATATGATAAATGTCTAAATTTGCCCTTCTGAATTGCCTTCCAGCTCTGAAAGGCTACTGGACACAGAACTGAGATCCATTAATTACATAAAATTATTCTCATTCTTCTGGAATAATATGTTTCCATGTGAAAAGGAAGTAGAAAACAGCTGGACATCTCCAGAGCACTGTGTAAGAGAGACAGAAACCTGCTTACATATAAGAGTCCAACCTGAGCTAGAAGGACACACCATTGCCACATTTCAGGAGGACACAGGGGTGAAATGCTGCCCAGGTACTCAGGAAATGAGGAATGCCTCCCATCTCTTGTTATTTTCAAGAATATATAATTAGCAATGCTTTAGGCATAATGTCTTTTTGGTACAGAGATATATTTAGTTGCATCCTCTCTGTTCTTTTATGTCTTTACCAGATAGGTTAAACTACCAGCATGGAGACTCCTTGACCTAGAAAATTCCCCAGGTAGGTTCCAGGAGAAATGGATGTGCACACTGTAGGGTTCCGGTGCAGGATGCACTGGGAAATCTCCACTGAGGAACAAGTCGGTGGTGGGTGATTCTCTCCTGTTTTTAGGATGCCCAACAAATACTGAGAGGTTGAGAGCAGATCCTGCAGTCTCAGTGCCAGAAGTAGAAATTAGGCTGAGTAGGTTTCTCTGTCCCAGAAACATGTGAAACCTAGAAACCAGTCACGTCAAGAGATGACTATTCAGAAGGGTAATGGACCATTTTTACCCCGCATCTGCAGTGAAGAGAAAGATTACGATGTTGCACTAAACTGCTAGTGACTATTCTCTATCTGGTTCATCTTGTTTACCACATCATCTGCCACAGTGCTAAATGTATCAAAACCAAAGAGCACTAAGAGGTGTTTAACCCAATTTTAGTAAATACAGCTTTTTAGAACATGGGTAAGATCCAGTGAATTTTTCAGTATTCACTATATTTCATGCTATTAAAATTTTCATTGTTTAGGGGAAAATCTTGAAGGTTTAGGAAAATCAAGAGTTCACGCACTACATAGAACATATATTTTTTTTAAAGCATTATCACAACAGGTTCAGCACAAGACATTTATAGATTTATTATGATTTACCAGAGACAAAGTTAATTATTGTTATCAATAATTATAACTATTTAGGATCAGTTTCTTTAAAGGGGTGCTTTTGTTTCAACATCAGGCTACTCTCAGCCCTCTTCACTTCTATTTGAAAGTTATCATTAAATGGTCAAATCAAATACAGCAGTTAACTTTAAAGACTTGCTGTTCTATTAATTATATTGCAGTATGTAACATTTCTGCACAGGGACCTTTTCATAATATCTATTAACCCACTACCTCATGAATTTTAATTATGTGTGGCAAAGAAAAGCCCACATCATTAAGACCATAAAAAATGTATTGTACTAGCCTTTCTTGCAACTGCTACCACCAACCAGGACCTTAGAGAAGCAACAGTCCCTGCTCCCACTCCAGTTAATTAAACAATCAGGATCTCCAGAATTATTCTGTTATCATCTGGTGACGGATGATAGCAAGCAAAGACAACAGAACAGCTGAGTACGCACGTGAGAGATGTCACAGGCAACATTGCCCTTCATTATGTTGTTTTCAAATTATTTATGGACACCACCTCTGACAAGAAAATGAGGAGAGGTTTACTGAAAACTTAAATAAGAGCAAATCTGAAATATACATGAAAACAGGTTAACAATACATTGATATTATTTCTTCAGTTTTGCAAAACCCCCTCAAAAAGTCCATACTAGCATCATCAAAACAAAAGAAGGCATTTTTTCCAGTGGAACATCTACAGGGACTACAGCATATGACAGGAAAACATAGCAAGGATGAAGAGTCTTTTCATTTCTCATCTGCAACAGTATTCATTTATGTATTTTAATGTAAATTATTTTATAATTTTAATGACCTTGCCCTCTTACCCATTTATGGATGTCTATATTGTATATCTTATATATACATCTAATAATTTCTGTGAATGAACTAAGAACAAACAAACAAGGAGAACATGTGGGGTTATTTTAAAACAACAGCCTACAATCTTTGTCCTATCTCTTTTAATGGTTATTTATAACTATATTTTTACATATGACCCACAAAGTGTTAGATACTGCAGAGCTTTGTGACTAGCTTTGTGAGCTACAAGGAGAACATGTGGGGTTATTTTAAAACAACAACCTACAATCTTTGTCCTATCTCTTTTAATGGTTATTTATAACTATATTTTTACATATGACCCACAAAGTGTTATGGCCTTCCCTCTGGGGGATACTGCAGAGCTTTGTGACTAGCTTTGTGAGCTAGTCAAGATGAGCCCCTAGGCTCTGTTTTCCCCATTTTTATTCAGTCATATTAAGGAAAACTGTGTGTAGCACCAAGAGGACAAGATCTTAAGCATGACCAACAGTATCACATGCAACTGCAGAATGTGATGTGATTTAAACAGAGCTTTTCAATTTAGCACTGAGTTGTTTATACACACCCATGTTGAGGGTTTTTTTCACTAATATACGTGCTGATCAGTGCATTAGCACAGCACAGAGATGTCTTTTGATCTCTTACCACTGACTTCTGCTGGTGTGCAAGAAGAGCATCCAGAAATGGTAATCAACAGAAAGGTAATTCAGTTCTGCCTTCCAGCCCTCTCATCCCTCATCAGTTTAGCTGTATGCTTCATAGGATGCTTATGGTATTTCTGCCTCTTGTATTAAAAAGGAAGCAGAGAGAGCAGATGAACTCATATGTAGATGTGCTGACAGACAGGTCACACAGCCAGTGTAAATCACTGTTATCAGAACAGTTGATGTGAGCATGTCTTTACAAGCACAAACATTTCACAGAAGGTGCTGTCTAGGCAAGCTACATCAGAGATTGCTAAAAGGGTTTTAGACCTTAAAAATCTGTTGTGTTTCTTCTCATAATGGAAGTGTAATGTTTTCTACTAATAGTTCCATTTTGTAGTTCACAGAAATTAAAGGTATTCCAGTTCCAGATAATTAATTGTATGGCATATTATAACCTCTTCAGAAGAGATAGGTGGTAGATTTACTATCTGGGTGTTTAATGGATTAATACTTAATGCCACATTACTAAACTTGGTGTGCTTAAAGTTCATCGATTTAGTGTTTAATGAAATGAAAGGGGCAATATGGAGCTCATCTGAGTAGAATTGTAGAGAGGTAATATACGAAATTGCAAAAAAAAATGAAATGGTACCCTACAATTATGACAATTACTAACAAAGGTAGAGAAAAAGTAGGATATACTTTTGCTCAAAAAGATGCTGGAAACTGGCACTCTAAAATGTAGACACAGTGAATGTCCATTATTTGAATTCATCTTTCAAAAGGTCTAAAACATTGCATTTCTTAAAATTAAGCCATATAAAGACAATCTGTTCTTTTGCATATCTGGCAGTACAAGGCTTTGAATAAAATCTTATCTGAAGCATCAGTACTGTTTGGTATGCAATTTCACAGTGCTGCACAGAACTGGTGAGCAGAAGCCCTCTCAAGACATTTCTACACCAAAGCTGGGTAATAGGAGTTCTAATCAGAGTCACCCCAGGGGTTGAAAGTCTGCCCCATAAGTGATAGCTGTTATTTACAGCACGCCGTAAGGTCCGTAAGCTTAATGGTCTTATACAGCTAAGAAATAAATGCCATCCCAAGAGTTCAAAATAAAAAAGACAAAATATTTATCATCTCCATTTTTTAAATTAAAATGATTAAATGAGGCTGTAGCATATCAAACCGGACTTCGAATCATCCCAGCCCAAGCTCAGTGTC
This sequence comes from Pipra filicauda, assembly GCF_003945595.2. Lineage (NCBI taxonomy): Eukaryota > Metazoa > Chordata > Aves > Passeriformes > Pipridae > Pipra > Pipra filicauda. The sequence goes on from NW_024105075.1 coordinate 1,270,392, forward strand.
ATAGCAGCACATCCATCCTTTCACAAGAATGAAAAAGGTGTCCAGCTGGAAAAATACAGGAGACGTGCAGAGATTTAGCTCCAATCTGGCAGCATTTTCCAGTGCGTGATTAAGAACAAGAAGTTTGCTTGATGGGGAATACAGTGCTCAGCACTTTGTAAGTTCTGGTATATAACTACTACTTCAAAGAAACAAAAAAATAAGGACAGAAAAAGAACAGCTAGTTGTAGGGCTTAACAATTTGCAAGCTGAGTTAATGGATGAAACTTTCCATGAAAAGATTTGTGTGTGTTTGAAGGAAAATTATGGTAATGCCCTGAGAAAATCATCTTCTTCTCTATGGTTACAGTTCCAAACTGAACAACCTACCTTGGTGTGCTCAGCCAGTTCACTCTGTAAAAGTCCCTCAGAGTAAAGGGCTAAAATGCTCATGTTTGAACAACCCAGTGAAGCTGCTAAGTCCATGCTTTGTGACCTTAAGCATCTTTAAGTGCACCTTGAGCTTCTACGGGATACAGCAGGATTTCTAAAGAGAAAGTCATTAAATGCCATTTTATGTATGTAATTATAAGATAAATAAGCAAGCTTGCAGATTATTACCTTCAGGTCCCACTCTACTCTGCAGTGCTGCAGCCTCACCCTAAATACTGTGTGCAGTTTTGGTCACTGCAATATAAGAAAGGTATTAAGCTGTTAGAGAGCGTCCAAAGGAGGGCGACAAGGATGGTGAAGGGCCTTAAGGGGAAGCCGTATGAGGAGCAGCTGAGGGCACTTGGTCTGTTCAGCCTGGAGGAGACTGAGAGGAGACCTCATCACAATCTACAACTTCCTTGTGGGTGGAAGAGGAGGGGCAGACACTGATCTCTTCTCTGTGGTGACCAGTGACAGGACCAGAGGGAATGACCTGAAGTTGTGTCAGGGGAGGTTTAGGCAGGATATTAAAAAGAGGTTCTTCCCCCAGAGGATGGGTGGGCACTGGAAGAGGCTCCCCAGGGAAGTGGTCACAGCACTGGACACATTTCAAGAAGTGTTTGGACAATATTCCCAGGCACATGGTGTGACTCTTGGGAATGGGTGCAGGTCTAAGGGTTGGACCCACCCTTGTGGGTCCCTTTCAACTTGGCATATTCTGTGATTCTGTGAAACAGTATAAGCACAGTCAAGGCAGTGAAAAACATAAGCCTTGGCAGGTTCCAGTCAAAGAACTAGTTGTAAGTGCATTGCAGGAGAATCAAGAAGGAATAAGGGCTTAAGTTAATACAAACTGAGAAAATATCTGAAAAAATTTTAAATAAAAATAGGCATTAGTAGTATAAGGATGACACTGAAGAGTTGGATGAATTCTCCCGACTGAATAAAAAAGGCCAAAATATTGCACAAAAATAAATTAATTTAAATTCATTGCTCTGATTAAAAATACCATAGAATCTTGGGGGGGAAATATAAATATTTCAAAATAATGATTTAGATAACAGCATTTATATTCCAGGATCTATATTCATGGTTTTTCTCTTTAAATACAAAATCATATGTAAAAATGGTGCTTACTGTCAGCCTAGAAGGAGCCAGTACTTCTTAGATCAAACATTCAGATTAAGTACTTTCTTATTTTATCTGATGATTAAGCTTGGCACATTCGAATTTTCCAATAGGCTACAAACTCGGTAAAGTACCTCTGGGGTCACATGTTATAAGACTGGAACATCAACATGATTAATTTTGCAGTGTATGTATCACACAGGCAGATCCATGCCAGGTGACAAATAGGAAATGCTTTACATATTTCCCTTCCTACAAAATGTGTTTCAGGTCCAAACTGTTAGTCCTCCTTCCATGAAAAATTCCCTAAGGGTTCACCATTTTACCTGCAGATGCATAACTGGAGTTACTAATAGCAACAATAAAAATAAGAATTTTATAAACTTCGTGATTTTCATTTTCATTTGTCTTCCCAAACAGCAATTAATGTTCACATAAAGAAACTCTGCTTTCTCCCCATTGTTAGGCTCCAGAAAGACTTACCCTGGCAGAACTAACCTTAGGCATAGCAATGTTGTTTCCCTTACAGATTTCTGTCATGGTCACGCTAAAACAAGGTTTGTTCCAGTAGCCCAGAAAAGAAATGCTTTTCAATGTCCCATGGCAAGCAACTGCTGCATGACACAAAGTAGCAGGTGGATTTTAGAGCACACCTTGGCCCATATGCAAAACACTGTATGTGCAACTAGATAGTGTTAATTTTAAAACAATGCTGGCTTCAGCAAAGAGGATCAAAAAAACAAATATTCCTAAATTTCAGGCGAATTGGGTTGCCAAGCAATTATCACAACAAGCATTTATCACAAAACCTTCATACTGCCACTAAATCTACTGGTGAAGCAAGAAGCAGCTTGCATTTTTTAAAAACACAGATGCCAGTAAAAAGAGAAAAGTAATTTTCAGATATTTTCCAGACCTGTAAACATTGGGTTTTATTTTTATTTCAGTGAAATAACATGGCTTCTTTGACTGTTTGAGTGTTAAATTTGAGTATTAAATTTGATCAATAAAAATCTCACCGGATGTAAAACAAAAATACTCTACAAACTTTGCTACTGTTTCGTTTTGGCATATGGTCATGTTGCTGTGTTCTGATATAACTGCAAACATTAAAAAAAATAAAAACAGTTCTCTCTGGATATTAATTTTGTAAAGATTTGTTGTATTTCCAGATACAAGCAAAGAGATGGCTATGGTTGTTCAAAATATTCAAAGTGTGAATGAATTTTCTAATTTACCAGGTTAGAAGGATTTGACATTATGCCATTTTGCACAAGGAATGACACTTGATTTTGAAGGGAAACGCATTTTTTTTAAATACATCACTTAACAACTGATCAAAGGCTCTGAATACGTCTTTCAAAATATGCCTCCTGTTTGGTTAGAATACAGACTTATAAGAATGTAGTTATGATACTTTTCATTTTAGCAGTATTTGCAATTATCTATTCTCTCCTGTATTACATGAGGGAAACAACTTTCCCTCACTACACTGGTGGTGGCATTGGTTCACATGAGCAGTCCCAGCTCCTGCAAAAGTAGCAATCTGATTTCTCCCAGAAAACTCTCAGTGTTGCCATATGATGAATAAATATGTCTGAAGGTAGAGAAAAGTTACCTTCAAGTTCTCTCTGGGGCAAAATAAGGCAGAACATTTCATTTTGTCAGGCTGCAGCTCTTGAGTCCCTCTACACATAAAGATCTCACTTAAGGCTTATGAAGCAACAACAAGATGGCACGAGAGACAGAAACCTCCCAGGATACAGTCATTCACTTCCACATGGATTGTTAATGAATCACAGAATCACAGAACTGCTTCGGTTAGAAGGGACTTTTGAAGATCACCTAGTCCTACCCCAAATGAAGGGTCATTCAAAGCAAGTATCTGTAGAAATAGGACAGAAATTCTTTCCAAACCTCCAGAATCAATGCAGTGGTAGTTTCAATTTAATCTTTCATCAAAGCAAAATGAATACAGAAAATCGGTCACACTCGTTGTCTCAAGATCTCAATCATCATGTCCACTGTTTATATGTCAGGAGGCTTCAAAACCAGAGATCCTGTGCTTATCTTTAAGTGATGTATTCAGGTTTAATTTAACAGACTACAGGGTCTTAATAAAGTATCAGGATTATTACTGCAGCTGTAGAATTGAGCAAAAGCAAAATATTATCACTTGTACTACTGCAGCATGCAGAGACCCCACCCTCAATAGAGTCCCATTGTGCTGGGTAGATCCAATCTTTGCATGCACAGCCTGAGCCATACACCATGCCAGCAGTGCCAAAGGGATTTTGAAGCACAGTTAGAAGCAGTGTCCTAAATTCTATGTTCTTGTGAAAACCTCTTTCTACAGAGTGGGAGAAAGCAACATTTTTTTACAGCTCTCCTTACCTGCAGAACAGTTTGAGCGAAGAGCAAACCAGATCATCATCATCATCTCCCACCTGGTGTTTGAGCCCACCACGACACACAGTCAATGACAGCAGCAGTTGCAGCAGCACAGCTAAGCAGTGCCCAACAAAGGCAGAGACAATACTTCATCCAAGTCTCCCCAGTACCTGGGAAGAAAACTGGAATATGGCAGCAGAGAACAGTCCAGCTGAGCTGCTCTTTTGATAGCAAATGCCACAATGGTCCTAATGCTTAATCTCACTTGCAGGGTAGAGATCCTTAACTGACTTCAGGAAATTCAAAGGATGTCTGTGACAGGAATTCAGCACAGCCTCCAGCCCAGTGAGCAGATGGGGCTTGGGCTGCCAGTTGTGCTCGTTTTTAAGTGGCAAATTTTCATTATTTAGATCTTTATTACCTTAGTTTCTAAGGAACTTAGAAACAAATTGTTCCAGCCAGTTCCTTATTCAACTTTAAGATTAGCTTCTATTTCATGACTGCTGTTTCTACTGAATTGCTGTCCACAGCATTATATTTTGGTTTTTTTCTTGAGTGGTTACCATTAATTTAGATCCCATCATTCACATGGGTAATTCAGATCATAGATTTGTCCTGCCTTTATCCAAAATTAATCTTCATCTACCATAAACTTTAAATGTCACTGTGATGCCCAAATCACTCAGTCCTCGTTAGATCTCTAGAATTTCTCATATCCTTTTGTAAATTCTACCTAAATAATATTATACCCTGCTCAAAATAATGACACATCATCACTTAGCTCTCCTAAATTATAAGAATACAAGTACAGACTACTGAAGCCTTGCTCATTCTCACTCGTTGAAAAGCTCAGCTCTTTTTGTATTTAGTCCTGTTCTTTCACCATTGAATAGTCCATATAGCACACTCCAGCTGAGATCCGATGACCACCCAGGATGCTCTTGTTCAGTGACAGCAGCCTCCGGATGAGGCAGAACGCCCCCTGCACACTGGAGCTCTGCAGAGAGATTCCTACATGCTGTCAATACATGTCATTTGGGATAGCTGTTAAGCCAGCTGAGCAAAAAAACTGGTCGTCTGTCTGTGAGGAGCAGCACTGAACAATATGAAGTAACCAGATGTGCTATTTGGTCGTAAGGAAACCATCCCTTCCTTTCACACTCGGTTCAGAAGTAAACTGTGACTACTCTTCATCTTAAGTTCTGCAAATCTTTGATTTCATTCACAGGAAGCACTGGGATTTAGCTTAGCTTTAGAAACAAAAATTAATAATGGGTTGGTTTTTCCTGATTTTACATTCACAAACACTCATGTGACAAGTGATTCCTCTCAGCACTGGACTACGAGGCACTCTAAGCTCTCCTTCATTTTATTGTAGAGCTGCTTTCACTTCAAGAGAGCACTCTATCAGTGAGTTGGTTGTAAATTACCAACCTGTAGCCCAAAAAGTTGCTTTACAAACCCCCTGCATTGCCAGCTCTTCTTCCCTCTCTGTTTGAAACAGTATTATTTCCTGTAGAAGCAGAGGAGAAATAATAAAGAGTTCTTCATAGAACAGTGTCTTAACAGCTATTGAAAACAATTTTCAATACATTGTATATACTCAAGCATATTATCAGGTGGGAGACCAATGACAACAGCATTCCTGCCCTTGCTAACAGTACAGAAGCCATTGATAGTCCTAGTCCCACAAAACCGTTTTTGTTCCTTTAGGATTTAGTTGTCCTTGTACAAAGAGAGAAATTTCTTCTCTCTTTCATCCCATTCTGTCCACTGAGAGCTGAATTCAAAAGAAAGCGTACTGAGACACTTGGTTTTGCATGTTGGAGGTTCCTTTGTTTTCAGCATCAATAAAGGTCAGCCACTCCATTCTGTCATTGACTGGCTCCCATTCCATTTGGCTAATACATTCCACTTAGCATCACATACAACAATCAGACATATTCTTAATACTAGGAAGTTGCAGAAGAACAAAAGGCATGTGTGTGCTATCTAAGATTTCCATGGAGTGAATTACACTGGATGAATTATTCGGAATTATTCAGAAAAAGAAATTGTTTACTATTCTCTCACAACAGATGCTCCAGACAAAGAAAAGAAGCTGGTGCAGCCTCTGACTGAGCCATAGCTTTTCACAGCTGAACGTGGTTGTGCAAATTAGCTGGTAAACTTTATGGAAGAACCCAGAAAGAAGCAATTAGAATTACAGTGATGGTTTGAGAATCTGTAGTTTGTAATCAACCAAAATTGTGCAGTTTTCCATATTCTTTGCTGATAATGCAAATGTAACCTTTGAAGGAAACTGCTCTGTATGTAGCACATCCTGAAAGCAAGAAAAAACACTTAAGTCCAAGCAAATATCTTCAAGGACAGTAGGCTGTATATGTCTTGGCCAAGTCATATAAGGGCATTGCTCAGATTGTGAACAAACTCTACAAATATGTGTTTTGGTCACTGGCACAAGCTGTGGGGCAGAAGAAGGTCCTGAGAGCAAAAGAGGACCATGAGAAAACATGGAATGATTTGAGACCAGGGACTAAAGAACCCTACAAAAAGACTACCATCTGAAGTTGACTAGTTAGAAGACTAGTGTCAGAATGGATTGTCTAGGAAAATTGTAAAATTTCAGGCAACATGATCATTTCAGGCAGTGGATCATATTTGCCAGCTCACAGTTATGCAGAGGGGGTCCTCTATCCTACCAAAGTGTCGTGGAGTAAGGGAATGTGTGAATACCTTATAGACCTCTTACAGATTCTTCTGTTCTATTTTCTTATGTTGCACCAGACAAGGGCAAGAGAAATCATTACTGAGTTTGTCTCATTTCATACCTACCGAAAAACTTAAGTTTTACGTGAATTTTGGCTTTGTGCAACATTTTTGTTCAAATGCAAGATGGAAAAAATTAGCATGTTCTTAGCATCTTGGAATACAATTACATTTAACTGTAATTTTCAGTATTTTTTAATAATTAGGGTGTACTTCCTTTTATATGCATGGAAGATCAGTTCTTGATGTTACACCGATGTTAAGCAGGTAAGTGGCTTCCCATCAGAGGAAGCATTCCCACTCTTCATCCTCTTATCCTCGGGCACATTTTTCTGGCATGTTTCTTGTGTAAAGTCAGCTGATTACAAGACTTAATCCAAGGCAAAGTGAATGAACGAATAGATGGTTGATGGTGATATGGTTAGTGGAACCAATCCTTTGGTATCATTTCAGCATGACATGCAACTACATATAATGTGACACTGCATCTCAATATTAGCTGGTACTACTGCAGGATTACTCATTTGAAAAGCTGATCAAGGCTGCTGAAGTTCAGAATCTGCCCAATAAAATATGCTGCAGAATTTGGAGACTGGAAGTTCATGCAAGTACAATATAAGTTGTGCAGCAAACTGGTTAGGACTTCCAAATAACTCAAGTAGAAAAAAGCATATGGAGATCTTGGACTGTCAGACCAGTCTCCACTGTATCATTTTAGGCATGTAAAAAGTTTTGACCTCTGCCAGCTCCAGGGTCCATTCTGAAGCAATTAACATTTCACTTCTACTACTTACCTCACAGGGATGAGGATAGATTGAACTAGTGTTGTCACTTCCTTTGAAACCTATTGCTCAGCACAATGCATAATTACTCCATAAGTAATTATTATACAAAAGTAGTCTATTTTTCCATAGTAAATAGCTTTCTAGATTATTAAATTAATCATCAGAGCTTTTCAAGACTCCACCTTACAGCATGTAGAGGTTCACTTTGCTTTATTATAAATTAGTGTAATCCAAATTCCTGTTCTCCTTACACCAGGGACAGACCATACTAAAATATTGATGTGTCCTCCCAAGACTTAGAGTTTGCTTGCTTTTTTTGCTTTTTACATGATTGTTCTAAACTGCAATGTCTTGGTTTGTTTTAGGTCCTATTTATTAATTTTTATAAGGTTTGTTCAGTTGCCCAGAGTACCAGTTGAAAACTTACACAGTGAAGTGAGCATTCAGCTACACTATATGGCACTGGGATACAAGGTTCATTGATCCCTGAAGCACATTAAATACAAATAATTGCTTTCTTATTCACATTCACCGGTGCGAGCTTTTTCTCCTCCATGTCTTGATATGTGCTTTTGAATGCAACAGAATTTGCACAGCATTTATATGTGTCATTGCTTTGGCAAAGAAAGAATATTTGCTGTTGAAGTACATTGCCAATGCTCTGAAAAACTGGCTAGTGACTAAAACTTTTTCTTATTTTTGAGATACCTTCATTAGTAGTGTATAAAGAGAAGTCACAATAGGCAGCATATAAACACAATTCCAGCTATGTGACGTGGATCAGAGAAATATTCATAAATAAAATTTTCCTGTGATCTGGGCCTCCAAAGATTAGAGACATGTCAGCATAAACAGCAAAGACTAAGCTGGCAAACAGTAAGCACTTTATATTCATATCTAATTTTGCTTCTTATATCCTACTACATATAGTTTAGAGATTCCCTTAGAAACACAGATACTGTGTTTATTGGGATAGGTTTAAGATAATCTCTATGACTTCTCTCCCATTCTTGCACTGGCTACAAAAGAAAGTGAAAAATTATAGAATATGTCCAACAATTAAGGTACTTTGGTGGTTCAATGACTTTCAGAGGCAGGCCACTGCTGCTTCCTACCCCAGGACAGGTGTGCTCTCTGGAGAAGTTTTTTGGTTACATCTTTCTTGTTCTTTCAATTAAAACAGATACCTTCTATTAAAACTGCCCCTGCAACGTGGGGCTAATAAGTACTGAAGCTAATAAGCACTTCTGCTACAAATCTTTCCCTGTTCACCCACATTTCAGACAAGCTTGCTACTGTTTACAATGATTGGACATTAAGATATCAAATGCCAGTAAGGGAAATAATCATGTCCTTTCCCACGATCTTTAAGCTCTCTTCATTAACATGTCTGTTGTGTTCATTCTGCATCTCCCTTATTCTCTGCCTCACTTCTTCTGTTACAGCCTGCAGAACACAGCATTACAAACCATGCATCTTGGGGAACAATAATTCTGTAATCACCTTACTGCATTCATAACATTAATTTTCCTGAGAGTTTAATTTAAAAGCTAAACATGACATAACAGGTGTCAAAATTGGATTTAGATGATTAAATCAAATAAACAAAACCTAATTCCTCCACCATATTTTGCTCATAAAAATCAGTTGGTTTAGGGTGACTCCATCACACTGACAACACAGACATTTGTTGGAACGGTCTTCTACATCACTCAATACTTTTCATGAAGAAATAGAAATGGAAATTGAAATTATAATGTAAAAATCAATGTTTTCTAAGAATTCTTGGATCTCAATGTCCATTATGTTGTTAGCTCCAGGATGCAGAGTGCAAAACTTTAAAAACATGCAATTAAACAATGTAGGCATGTCTTTTAGCTCAATTACAAAAGATCCAGAGGAATTACCCTAAGAGATGGAGGGAGTCTGCCGAGGGAGTGGATGAAGCTAAACTGGGGTACAGGAAACTTAGACATGAGTTTTGGCCAGGATCAAAGTTCAACCTTTTCCTCTTTCATTTGAGACCAGCAGTTCCCAAGCAAGGAGGCGAATTCACAACATGGGAGGTACACAAGGAAGAATCAGTGGTGCCAGTGACTCAGGAGGAAGGCAGGCTCAAGAGATGGATTGTATCACACAGCTTCTCTGAATCCATCCTCCCTCGGCTGAGAGAGGACCAGCATTGACACGGGAGGCACACAGGATCCCAGGAGCTCTTTAGGATCCCCGTTCCTGGATGCTCTAAGTGTTGTTAACACCAGGCATGTGTGGACAGGGAATTGCCCACTCCCCCTTATCAGCACAATGCACACTGGCACATCTCCCAACAAGAATGTGTGATTCCCATCACAGTCATGATTATACTTTCCCCAGCTATTGGGGAGTGATCCTACCCATGTGCAACCATTGTATAGTTATGCCAATGCAGTGGTTGTCTCACAGGTAGCCATATCCAATATAGCCATGTTTTCTTATGACCTTCTCTTGTGGTTTTATGCATGTAATTTAATGAAAAAATCTTAAATCCCAGCCATAAATTTCCCTACATTTTCCTTACAACCTCCCATCCCGGGCTGGGCCCATTTGAAACAACTTCTGTACTGAAGAGAAGCCTTTCAGCCTTTCTGTACTGAAGAGAAGCCTTTCCTGCTGCTCCAAGCAATGCAGACAACACTGTTGTTTCTGCTACTGCTCTGAACAGATGCTTTTCCCATATCCAATTATCACCTCGCATGACCAGGAGCCACATAAAACTTCCATATCCAGCGTCCTCCAGCCCCCTAACATCATTGTTGGTATTTTGTTCAGATTATACTGCACCTAATGACCTCAATGAAAGCCATGAGGTGCTGGTTCCTCCTCAGCACTGTTTGTCCACAGCTGTGGGACACCATTCTCCTCTTCACCGACTTTCTAATTGGTCTCACATAACCCCCAATGACTAAAGGAATAAGAAGAGAGAACCTCTCAATGTCCCATAAGGCAGCTACACTGCTCACATCAACTGTCTGTGCATCATGAGAAGAGGAGCAACCACCACCTCCTGCACTCCACAGGGCAACACAGATCATTGGTTATGATACCAAGTGCAGACCGATGAGCAAAGTGCAGGAAATCTAAGGACTTAAAAAAAGAGTGCTGATGGCCAGGTAGCCAGATTGTCTGTGTCAAGCACTCTTGGCCCAAGTACTGCTCTCCTTACAGTATTCAGGAACCTCTTGCACTGGTTCTTTTCTCTCACATACGGAAAATAAGACAGTCTTAAGCATAAATGGGTGTACTAAGAAAAAGATCTGGTCACATATCATTATATCTTCCCATCACTTAACCACAGCCTCACTGCAAAATGGGCCCTATATAAGCAGAATGCTTATTTGGTTCATCCCTACAGGGCTATTTCCACAAGAGGTGCCAGCTCACCTGGAGCTCAAGCAAATTCATCAGCAAAGCAATGTGAACTTACTTTACGATAACGAAACTTTCATCCTGGAAGTGAGCAGAGACAGCAGGAGATACCAGGCCTTCAACACCTGAATCTGTTCTGCTGTGACAGAAACTATGACAGAAACTGGAAGATATTTTATAATGTGGGATCACAAAAAAATATGTGCACTTTAGAATCAGTTAGTCTAACCAGGAGGATTTTATCTCTGGCTTTCTCTATGCCTCCCTTTCTCCACCTTCTTTGCTGTAGATCATGTGCAAATTTCTGTGAAAGAGATCCATGAAGAGGAAATTTAGGGGCCAACATAAAGGATAAAAGAGGACACAAAATTATGATGATGCCCTACTAAACCATCCAGAGAGGTCAAAGTGAGAAGAACAACTTTATCCTTTGAGGCTGCTTGTAACCGCAGGAAGCTCCATTAACTCCGGATGGTTCACTGTAAAACATTAGCCCTTGTGCTGAGGGATAGATGGAGAGCTGGCTCCTGCCAGGAGAGAAAACAGTCGTTCTGTGACAACAGCCACTGTGCAATAACCATGGCACTGCCACTGGGTCACAGAGATGCTCACATTAATCAGCAGAATTTACAGTCACCTGGGAGTGCAGCAGTTGCAGAGTCTGGTGCAAAAGCCAGAGTTAATATAAAAGAACTGTTACAAGCTGCAAAACACTCTGTCCCTTGCAAGCATTAATCTCTGACTATTCACATGTGCTGGATATGGCATCGTTACTTATCCTGGGTTTGGAGCTCAGAACTGCTGGGACTGGCTGCTAAGGTCTTCATAACTAACTCACCAAGACCACACATTACAAATCCTTTGGTTTAAATCTAAGATATAAAAAAGACTGTTACAGCAGTTTTTAGGAAAAGCATCACACAGGCTTCAGCCTGTAGCTGTGACAGTTCACAACATACGATTAAACAAATTCTCATTCTGGGAGAACTGAAACTGTCATAAATTGAACCATGACCAAAAATTCACTGAAACAACTTCCCTCTCTTTCCATAAAGCTTGTCTTCCAATATTTCTGTTTAAAAACTGAACACATAAAAAAATTTCAGAACAAGCTGCACAAACAGGATCATCTAATTTACCTCAATTTGTAATGATGTTGAGGAACAACAATTTCACAGATATCTGTGTTACTGAATGTTTGTAAAGCTCTACAGGAGATGCAAGCATACTCAGATAAAGTTCCTTGCAACCAGTTTCTTCAAACACATCATCTGCTGGATCCAGGAGAACACTGGGGCAGCTGTGGTAAAAAAAAAAACCAAAGTACACAAATACCTGAAGATTGTTCTCATGATCACATTTTAATCACTTCTCTAGTATTTTTCCCTCATAATGAAGCTCTAAAATCATGCAAACTGTCTTGTTTGTAGGCCACAAAAGCAAGACACACTGCTTCTTTATTGGTGAATTTTAACTGCAAATTCTATATAGACTAGCACTGTCTGTCTTCTCAGCAGGTTATTTGTCATGTACCCCTTTTCAAACATTTATTGACAATCTTTTTCTCCATATACAGGCACAACAACTAAAACAGTACTTCAGAAATTAAAAATTGATTTTAGCTCCAAAAATCTGACTGTGCAGGAAAAAAAAAAAAAAAAAGAGTAAAAAAAAATCCCTATCTCTAAAGGCTGCTTTAAACATCAAAAGCATTTGAAGCTTTTTTTGCTGGGTTGTTTTCACATTGCTTACGTGTCTTCATATTTCTTGGGATGACGACAGTCACTTTTTGATATACGATTTGTCTCACACTGACTGCTGGGGCTGGCTGCTAAGGTCTGCATAACTAACAACTCCCTGAAATCTCTCATTACAAAACCTTTGGTTTAAATCTAAGACATCAAAGGAAATGAGTTAGGCAGATGCAAGATAGACACAAGCCGTAGCTTATGAGAAAAATATTTTTAATAGTCTTGTTTGGAATAAAGTTCATTATCTTCTAAACCTCAGATGGCATTGGCACAAAGCATAACGGGGTTACAACAGTCTTAGTTCCATGTTTTTAACTGGATTCAGTATGGGATAGGGGGCAGAGAAAAATTCAAGTTAGTTTTAACCTATGTATTTATACTGCCTGTATATTCCCATTAGGTTAATATGCAAAATGGATTGGTTGGGCTATAAAGATTGTTTAAATTACATTTTATGACATAGTATTAATGAAAAATACCCATCAGAAATATGTTTGGTTTAGAATTCAAACAACCTTAGAAGCAGGATTTAATTAGCTATTTTTCATTTTTTATTTAAAAGGAAGCTCGGAGTGATATCTGCACTTATTAGTCAGGGAGTGTGGTTATTAACCACTCTGGCCTTACACAGCTCCAACCTAGGAGTCCCCAGATCCCAGCTCCATGTGAGTCCTCGCCATCCTGCAGCAAAGGCTCCCCACACAGTGAGGCTGTCCCAGCAGCACACAACCAAATCTCCTATGCTTCCATGCTCCCAGTGCCTCCATGCCCTGCTTGACAGACAGTCACTGACTTCATTACGTTACAAAGACCGAGATGACAAAAATTTTCAAACATCCAAGAATTTTGAGGGTCTGCATTTTCTGGGTGCCAGTAAAGGGTTTCAGATTGAGCAACCAAAACTGAGTGCACCCAAAACTATGGATGCTGTTCTAAATGACAGTCTTACATATCCGGATGCAAATACTGCAATACTTTTGAGTCCTCTGACCTGCCCCCATTTCCCAAGCCCTAACACCCCCTCCCCCCCGCCTTCACAGGTTTTTACAAAACCTGGTACTTCCAGGTGTTTCTGCCGGCCACTGGGCAGGAACCAGCAGCCACAGGAAGAGGTGCTGCCTCAGCTGCTGGGTGCTACCTGCTGCCACAGCTCAGAAGGGACACTGAGATAGAAGCACGCAGGCACTCCCTCCTACTTGTAACTAAAGAACAGTTTTCCCCTTGCAAAACCTCACCTTTACGAGCAACAAATCTTTACCCACAAATATTAATTTCGACTAATGGTTTATTTCAAGTTACTTATTACTTTGCCTTAGAACATTTGTTTTCCTTTTCTTTCCAGAGAAAATGCTTCAGGAACGATGATGTCAGTTGAGGAATTATGGGTTGTATGTGCTCCAGATGATGGCAACAAGACAATTATTCTTTCCTTAAAGGCATTTCGTGGAAGATACTTCTCTCCCTGAGGACTGTGTGAAATTTTGTTACTATAAGGAAGATGCCCTAATGACAAAAGGCAATCAACAATACTAATATTACAAGATTAAGGGTACTTTTGTTTCTTTTCATCAAGCCTCTTTCAAGTCCTATTGTTCAAAAAAGCCTGCAAGAAACTCACATCTCTCTCCCACAAGAATTAGTCAACAATTATTCTGCTTCCAAGAGAAACTTATTTTGACTCAATGTTTTTTAAATCTATCTGTACACCAGGCTTATTCATGCATTAAGGATGATTTTCAGTGTTCAATAGCAAGTCCTGAAACAAGGAGCAATTAGAAACATCTGATTTCAAGATGCATATTCCTTCCAGCAAACTGAGCCACTGTTTCCAAAAGGAAAATGCAAAGACTCTCTGTCTTCCATGCAGTTACTAAGTGTACAGCAGAAACAGATAAATTTCAAAAGCTGAAACACAACAATAACTTGGCTCACAATGAAAGTTGTCAAATGAGTGAATTTAGTTGTACAACAGTAGAATAAACAGAAACATTAACTCAGTTCAGCCTAACCAAGGAAAAAAGGGCTCACATTACAAGCAACAGCACCCAGCTAACAGCACAGGTCAGGAAGTCCTAGCTTTGCCCTGAGTTTCTTGCCTAAACTCAGACAAGCTCTGCAATTACTTTGCTCCAGTCCTGAAAACCCCCAGTGGGGTCCATCCCACAGATACAGCTTACAAAGCTGACCCAGATAAGTTCTGGGTAGTGTGAAACGATGTAAAGAGCTGCTGTTATTTAAGACTGAACATAAGAAGTTAATAGTACCTTTTAGAGGCACTAGAAATTAAGTGTTTAATATTAAAATATATAAGTGTTACACTGATGCAGGGACTTAGCCATGCTAGAGTGCTGCTGCTGTGAGCCCAGGTACGTGGGAGTCCAAACAGTGTCCTCTGATATGGATCTAAACATAGGAGATGCCCAGTCTTGATGACAGAAAAGCAATTTCGTTTACCTTTTCTTTTGCAGACAGCAATCAGAGCACAGCTTACCGTAGTTTATCAATGATCAGAAATTAAAGGCAATTAATAAATGGCTTCTATACCTAGTAAGAAAACAAGTGTTAAATAGCACTTTTCCCAGTGTTCCAGCTGGAAATAGTTAAAAAATAAGCAAAACAGGTCTCAATGATATCCATTCTTTTCTACATACTGGTTAATGGATTCTGACACTATAATTCCTTAGACATGGTCTGTAACTGATAGTTATAAAAATACAACTTTTCTCAATCAAATTACACAGCACAGATGAAAGAGAGTTAATCCACAAGGCCACAGATAGTACATTGCACTTTACATTGAAACCATGAAAGATGGCCCAGCTAGAAACAGTGAAAAATCAAACAGCATGGCTTGTTGATCCATTCTTTCTGCTTGCTACAACCAGGAAAAAGATGCACATGGGGCAAAGGAGACAATCTCTGGTAGGGGTCTTAGAAAAGCAGTTCTTACAACTTCACCTTTTGAGCTCTGCCGCATAAACAGATGCAGAAATATTATGGCACAAAATATATCTACTTCTTCTATTTTCTCCTCTTGGCTTTCTTTTGTGATTTCATTTAATTTCCGCCTTCTCCAGATGCAGACAATTGGCCCTGTGGACACATCAAGGCAGGTAATGTCCATAGTCTGTCTTGCCGTAGTAAGGGCAAGTTTTCTCAAGGGGTGAATGTCAGCGTAATTCATCAGCAAGTAAATAAATTACACTAATGGGCAAGGACTAAATACAATGTGTACTTCCTTCTCACCATCACTAAGGGAAGGAGCCAAAGAAAGGTAAAACGAAGGCAGGTAGCAGCCTGCAATGCTAAAATAAATACAATATTTTAAAATACAGAGAGAAAGAGAGGAAAAAAGAGAAAGATACTTCAGAAACTAAATTGGAAATAGTATAATCTTTACAGAGCATCCTGAACCGAGATATGCTCCACCTGAATACAAGAGTGGAGTATTAAGCTTCCTAAAGTTGGTCTGTAAATGCTAAATAGCTCCATCAGCAGCCTGTAATTCTGCCATAGTCACTGCAGTGAGAGTCACAGGGGCAAACATCTTCATTGGCTGGAAAATAAGACCCTTCTCAAAGCCTCGTGTGATATGGCTACTGAGAGCATTTATGGAGCGGACCCAAGAATCCCAGAGAGCTTTTCCATTCCTGCATCTTGGGAGAGCCCAGTGCTCAACTGTTCTAGACATGTATTCCATGTTTTTGCATGTTTAGCCTAACAGCATCCAAAATGAACCAAGACTTTCCCTACAGGACAAAGAGAGTCCTCTATACAGGTGAGCGGTGCTGCGGCTTCCCAGCGTCAGCAAGGGGACAGTCATCCACCACTCCACAGCGAGCACCATCTGCCTTTTCTACCGGGATTTGCTGCTCTTTCACCATATTCTTTATGTGCTTTGTCCACTACCTATTGAAAGAGGCAGAAGGGACTTTCTTCCACCCACATAAAATCTCACGTTCTACGACTAAAACATCTCCCAGAATTCTTCTCACTTGTGCTGCTTCATACACCACTGATTGGCTTACTGCCTGAGCATTCCACAGCACTTTAGCAAATTCACCACTGAGTCAGGGAACCAGAAATATCTCCAGAGAGGACTGAGATGGAAGTATTAAATGATTGGTTTTAAGATGCATTGCAGTATGTAGCAGAAGCCCAAGTCTACTGAGTTATATCTTCGTGAGGTCACAGAACTGCCACCATGTGACAGCAGCATAATAATGACATCAGCAGAATAATGACATCAACAATGAGGTCATGATCTCCTAGTGATTTTTTCTGTCTCCCACACATAGAGGTGGCCCTTTCCCACTAGTCTTCAGCCACTGTATGCCCACTGTATGCCACTGTATGCACAACAACTCACTCTTTTGACAAGTTCCACATAAAGGGAGTAAACAGCATTGTTAATCACTGAAAACAATAAATCTGTACGGTAATTTTTTTCTCACAGTATCACTCTGCTGCTGTCTCACTTAAACTGCAGAACTCTTCAGAGCTGAACCAGACAACATTTTCTATCTTATTCAGCACACTGTGGGCACCAGTAGGGATGTTTAAAGGCTGTTGCAGTGTTCAACCAGATAGCAGACACAGAAATTAAAGGGAGTTGTGCAGCTGAATCCTTTAGTCATTCATTTATGCTTCCCCTTCCTCACAAATCAAAGGACAGGAAAGCAATTTAATCAGAAATAACCACAGAATTAGCAGTACAATTCAGCTCCTTACACTCTGTTCTCATTGCTTTTGATAAGTAAAGGCAGCAAACAACCAAACAGCAAAAGAAAAAAAAATGAAAAATTAAAAGCTCCACTAGTATTACAGTGCTGTAGATTTTGTGAAGTCCTGTTCTAGCCTGAAATGGAATATTCTTCTATCTCTTCTTCTGGTTCAATGCAGTCCAGCTAAATAACTGGATTTTCAACTTAATAAGGATCTGACACTAGTTGTATTACTGCAAAGCTCAGAAATTGCAAACTGTACTTAAATATTTGTTTTATACAAATATGCAGTGCAATCATAATTGTGTGGTTGGATCTCCCTTATCCAGCATTCTCTTCTGATCTATTATGTAAATAAGGTTTCTAAAGGACATGGCCGGGAGGGCACTGCAATAATTAGTAAAAGTGTAATGAAAACAGATAATGGCAACAAAAAGAAAAAAAGGAAGCCAACGATAAAGCATATAGTAATTAACACATGAAGCATTACTGAAATTGCCTTAGGAAACTGACTTTCTCTATGGCCCTCCCATCTCAGAAAAAATGCAGTCAGAAGAGAATTCATCCCATAAGAACAAATAAATATTTAGGAGCACAGAAGCCTGTAACGAAGAGTTGGATACATTAAAATTATTAAAATAATAATTAATGAGTGTATAGACAAGAGATGTGTGAAAACAGCAAATGCCATAAAATCAGCCCTTTACCCTCACTGAAGACATAAACATATGTTTATATACAAATAAACTAATATATGGGATATACAAATAAACTAATAAAAAACAATGTATTCTATGGGAGTGTCAGAATGTTTCCCATGGGATTATCTTGGGGAAGATGCTGCCAGAAGATACCATAAAGGCTAAATATCTTTAAAAGAATGTGACAGTTTTCACCCTAGGCCTTCCTGGAGACCAGCTTGTAACCAGGAAGGAACTAGGGAAGTGACCAAGGAACTATTCCATGCTATTCCTTGACATAACCTGAAGTATAAATAAAGCCGACCGGAGAGACCTCACTCTCTTCTCTTCCAGCGAGGTTTGGGAACGGTAGGTCCCTGTCTCGGTCTTGCTTATCAGGACCTACAGTGACTGCTCTTGACTACCACGTGTGAGGGGAGAGTGCTGGACTGCGTCCAGCCATCCTGCTTTTCTCAAGGGAAGTGGTGAGATTTTTAATAGTTCCTTATTTTGTTAGTTACCGGGTTTCTCGATTGTGCATATCTGTTTTCTTTTTGTCCCTTTTTGCCCCTTTTTCCCATTTTCCCTTCTCCTCTCCCCTTTCTTGGGAGTTGTACATAATATCCTTACTGTATATAACTGTATACATGTAAAAATATACATATATTTTGGTATAATTCAGTTGGTTTTGGTTTCTCTCAGTTTCTATATTTTTTTTTCCCTTTCCTTTCTTTGCCAAAAAGGGGAGGGAGGGGAAGGGCTTTTGCTGAGCATTGGAGATTTTGGCAGGAAGCCAGCTCAAACTTGCTCAGGATTCCCCAAAGACACCATTTTCACAGAAAAGCAGAAGCCTTTAAGTAATATTTGGCATGCTAAAATATAGATGAGAGATTTTAAAAAATATTTTAGTGAATAAACCAAAGAATAATTGCACTGCATTAGAAGGCAACTTCCCCTCTAGGAAGATTAGTCCATAGTGTCTATCAGTGGGACAACCTTTCCCCTTCAGCGTCTGCCAGCGGTCTCAGTCAACGAAAGAGCTGGTCTGAATCCCTCAATTTTTCAGCAAGTCTTACTAACTGCCTCTGACAATTGTACTCCTGGGTATGAAAAAATTATGAACCTGTGTCAGAGATTACACCAACGAGACGAAAACAACAGGCAAAACAATATATACTTTGCAAGAGGCTTGTGAAGAAGCTTGTGCGGTGCTTTGGGCTGTCAATACCAGCCTATCCAGTCGCAGGGTCTGGCTCCAGTGCATGTGACATCTCTGGCAAAAATCACTAAGAGCACTGATCACTCCTAAAGCAGCTTTGTGCTGTCCTCTCACTCCCAAATGCTGCTCCACACTCCCTGAGAGTAAGTATCCATTACACCCAACCCCGTAGAGCCCTCTCCTGCAATTATCCTATTATACCTAGCACACTTAAAAACTAATTAATGCTCCTCTGCACTAAGATGCCATAATTAAACTCTTTCTCTTTTCATTTAAGACTGAATTTAAATGAGGGTTTGATGGCACTGCAGTACAGTAACACTCACAAAGGCAATCCTGACCTGAGACCTTTGTGATGGTTTATGGCCGAGTAATTGCCAAGGGCTTCCTAGAACATCAAAACTTTGACCTTCAACAATTTACATTTATAATAACCCCAGCTTTCCACAATATTGGCTGAAACACATGCATGGGTGATGATACAGATCTCCTCAAAGAGAAAATAAAAGTCTTCAGGATTATTTTCTCCCAAACTGAGCTTCTCTATCTTTCTCTCACACACACCGAGCAGCGACCCAGCCTTTGTGACTGACAGTGGAGAAGAATGAGATGGCATTTCCTGACCTTTAAGAAGCATTCACTGATTAGCACTAACTGCACCATTTCACTCATCTTGTTACTTAGTAGTTTAGCTACAAAGTAAAAAAAAAAAAAAAAGGTTAACTTCACTGTATTTTGCTCCTTATGAAATGCCATAAACACTGTCCTGTTCTCAGTGCTGTGACTACATGACTTGAAAAGAAGGAGGGAAGCCCTAGTTTGCAGTTTGCATTCAGCTCCCACTGGAGAGAGGAGGTCTGGAAATACATGAATCAGATTAATGTACATACATTAGTAAAGTGGATTTATTAAGCTACACTTAAAGAAATAAAGATCAGGTTTTCATCAGAATGGACAGCATGCTCAGAACATGGGACTGCAGTTTACATGCAAGCCCTAAGACATCTCTGACCGACCTAGCATAGGTGCTGATCACACTGTGGCCAGAGCAAAGTGAATATCAGTACTGACTGGCTCTTTGCAACTTGCATTAAACCCTGTGTAATCACAGTTGATGTTCTCCATGCCCAAATCAACATCTCTGGGCCACTCAGTTCATGCACTGGTTCACCTG
Organism: Pipra filicauda; assembly: GCF_003945595.2. Classification (NCBI taxonomy): domain Eukaryota; kingdom Metazoa; phylum Chordata; class Aves; order Passeriformes; family Pipridae; genus Pipra; species Pipra filicauda. Next base: position 1,290,829 of record NW_024105075.1, read on the forward strand.
GACATAAAGGACCACTCAGCATCTGAGAGGGCACTAACACACTGAGTATTATGCAGAGCACTGGTACCCCTTCAACTTAATGCAAATGAGTTGTTTTGGCAGTTCAAACAAAGAAAAAAAAAGCCTCAGAGAAAGTAAATGACTAATTGCTTTCTCACAAAGACTAATTTGAGCTGGAAATGAAGCTGACTGGAGATTGCTCCCAGTTGCTCCCAGGGAACAACATTCTCACAACATTCTCCTTGGGCAAAGGAAGTCTTGTAGTGGGTCTTCTAATGTCACTGTGACACTCACCATACTCTAGGCATCCTCTCAGTTCTTCTTGATACAAACCAATGAGGTGTTTGAACAAAACACCAAGCTTTAACCCAAACCTTTTCTGCACCACACTGCCTGCCAGCGTGATAGGAGGATTCAGAGCCCTGGGAATGGCCTCACCTCAAAGATAGCAATGCTTTCAGCCTGCAGACCTGAGAAGGAGTTAGAGAGACAAAAAGGTATAGCTGGGCAGGATGGAAGGTATCATTTCTTGATGGCAGATACTGAGGAATGGGAAAAGGCAGAAGGAAGATCCTCCAGTCTTCTTGTCTGGGCAGCCAAGGGAATGGTGCTTAATGGAAGGCATTTTGCCTTCTCTCTCATGTGTACATCTGGATTCTAAAAGGAATAATTAGGGTTTGTAAGAGTTTGGCTTGACCAGAATATTTATCTTCTTTCTCTTTCTGGTGGTTATTACCACCAGTAATTATAAACGAACACTAGCAAGATAACCCTATTACTAGTTATGATATTAGGGCCATTAATAGCAATTTTTCCATATTTTTACACCTTGATTACTCCACATCATGTAGCTTCTTTAGTATAGACAGACTCCTGCCTTTTACTTATGTCATAAATTTTACATATATATACATCTATACACACACACCACCCTTCTTATTTTTTTTTTACATATGCCACTCATTGATATGTTTTATATATCTACTGTTGTATTTTAATCAAGCAGCATGCCAGGAAAACCAGCTTTGTTGGAGGTTTCAAAGTATGTTGTGGAAAATTAAGAAAAAAGGTTCAACTCCCAAGGAGTGGGCTGGAATCCCTGGGAGTGACATTAACCGGTACTTCTGCTCAGAATCTCTCACAATGAGAGTATCCTCTTGCAGTTAAACACGTGTTAGATACTCATACTAGATTTGCAGTAGGAAACCCAAACCAATAACAAATCTGGGGATTTGGAGTTACTTTTAAAATCTTTTAAAATCTCTGATGTTCATGCTAATAAGTCTCTATTGCCATTCCTAACAATGCCATTCCTACCCCGTATTCACATTTTCAATGAAAGCAAATTGTAATGAAATTTATAACTGAGCAAGGGTGCAGAGTCACACTGTCCTCGAGGAGCTAAAACCTGCTCTGGCTGTAGCCCTGTCAGAACAGACCCATACACTCTGCCTGCCTCCCTAAGCCGACACCCAGGGAGATGCACGCGTGGGACTATGCTAGTCTTCAAAACCAACTCGCCTCCTCCCTGAGGTTGTTGACAAAATACCAACAAATAAGCATCATTTGTGAAGGCCATTTCAGTGACTATTTAGTGGTTCATTAGCTAACAGATTGATCCAATGAGGATTTCTCTTCTATGTCTGTAACGAAATCAGATCTATGGATTCATCTTCTTGTCTCTGTATGACTGTTTCCTTCCTCTAAAATTATATTAACTATCTTTCTCCACCTTCACACCTTCATCCCACTAAATTCAGATCACCAGAAATTGTTCCTAGTCAGATGCACCTAACAATACTCCATTCACAATATTTCCATTAGCTTGTGTCTTAACAAAATGGTTGGCATCATCAACATTATTTTCAATCAAATTAACAAAGAAAGAAATCAAGTCTTTTCACTACCTGCTCAGTGGATGACTACTGCATGTATGGTTTAATATCTATGTTCACCTATGCTGTGCAGGTTTGTTGCCTCTTACATGTACTATTAGTGTTGGACCTGACAGTGTTAGGTTTATGGTTGGACTCGATGGTCTTAAAGGTCTTCTCCAATTGAAATTAGTCTATGATTCTGTTACTGATTAATTAGGTGTGCAAGATTTTGTTACTTCTTACACAAATCAGTAGAAACTTGGAACCTAAATCAATATGCAATTAAGAGAGAAATTATATTCCTACTTCATGGTCACATGGACTAGAAGGTGAACAAAAAACAAGATTAACAACCTTAAAGACAAGCTAGAGGTACAGTAAGTAGTACAGGTTTCAGATCAGTACCCAGTCCATCGCCTCTGACTTGTAACACCTCTCCTAGTGCAGCACTCTAGAAACACAGCTGATGGGAGGGAATCAGAGGAGCGCTCTACAAACATAATGAGGGAAAATTAACAGAGAAGGCAGCAGGGAACACGGACATATACCCTGTGGAAAGGAAGGGAAATCAAAAGTTTATTCTCACCACTGTGACTGTTACAAACCATAACCAAGGAACACACCAAGGCAACACATCTTTGTAGTGTCACCAGCCTCCAAGAAGCATGAAAGCCTAGATAACAGGTCTCACCTCACTCCTTGGTCAGCTACCACAACCCACTAGACACCCCAGCACCACAGCAAGCTAGCATGAAGGTTCTGAGAAGTTACTGAATTTAAAAAGAGAATTAAAGTTCCTGTTTTTCCATTCCTTGATTTCTTATGAAGACAAAGCATTCCAACTTAATTCTGCATTTATTTCAACCATGTATGGGGACTTGGTTTTGTATTTAAACAGCAATGAAGTAATTGTAACCAGCAATATCCTGAGATGAAACTCTTGCATCACACTTCTCTCCTTGATCTCCCAGCTTAGCTCAGCCTGATGGCTTTTCTCCAGCATTAATTTTTTTCCCTCCTTTTTTCTCATTTCCTTCATGTTCTCTGTGCACCAAACTATAAATTATTATTTTGAAATAGGCTGCATTACTTTTGCAATACAGCTTCATCCAACAACTGTCCTCAAAATCACGAGGAACTCATTAAAAAATGCACTTCTCACCCAGAGCAAACATACCATAGTCTGCTTCATTTGATGACTCTAAGTTTTCCAAGTGGGATATGTAAACTGATCATCTGCTCTACAGAGTTTCAGCAGGAACAGAAAGCATCTAAATCTCCTGAAATTAGACTTATTTCATTAAATGCCCTATTCATGCTTCAAGTATTTTAAATTTCTCTTTTTTGGAAAAACAAAACACATATGGCTTGGGGCTTTTTATTTTATTTTTTACAATTTAGCTATATTACTTTTAACTATCTGTTCTACATAAATATTTATATAGGGATCTTTATCTTCTTCCCCTCAAAAAGAAAAAAAAAAAATTAAAAAGATGACCTGTCCCCTTGTACCAAGTCAATTTTACTTTCATGTCAAGGGAACTTGCCTTGTCATACTATTTTTTAGCATATTCCTTTTGTTTCAAATTTTCAAGACCTGAATAAAAATGAGAAGCTATTATGCAGTACAAAATAAAAAGAGATTGCTCTGTAAAGTTTCCTAGAAATTACAATGTTTTATGCAAATCAGCACACTTTAGCCAAAAGATTTGTTCTTCAGCTTCAGTGTATATAATTTGATTCCACATCAGCTTGTGGGTATTTTTCAGATTAATCTCCCATAATCTTTTGGCCACATCATTTTAATGTACAATAAAAATCACAGTAAAGCTTCAGTGCAGTCTAAGCTGTCCCATGAGGCCATGGCTCTTCCTGAAGAGCATAATCCAGATCTAATTTCAGAAGGAGCCAGGTAGGATTTACATTTCTGAACGCACACATGACAGATCTGTGTCTACTCAAGTAAAATCCTGCAGATTCTTCCAGCAGTGTTTTCTCCCAGTTCTGGTAAAACATCCTTATCACTAAGATACATATGCAATCAAAAGGAAAGTCTAGGGTTCGGGATTTTTTGTTTCTTTTTTAAACACATATTATGTATTCAAACCATTACACAGTTCTAATGCCTCAGTGGGAAGTTTTTTCTACTACACCTTTCTGGAACTTCTTAAGGAGAATACTTCCTCTGCTGGATTAAGGACTGATGCAGTTACTGTCTCAAGAGAGCTCCCTGTTTGCATGCATTACTGTGAAAGATAACATCCCTTAAGAGAAACAGGACTTCAAGCTATGAATCTGATGCTCTATAAAGCAGACAGTATCATGCCTCTGATAAACAGCTTGATTTTAGCTACTTTTGCGAAGATCAGATTAAAAGAATAACACAGCAAACCACTAGCATATCAACAACAAATACAACAGTGCCCATAGAACACTTACCTATCACTGCTTTTCTCAGCTGTTACATTTCATAGCATTCATACCATACATATTCTTTCCTCCAGCCTCAGATATCCCCCACTACTTCCAGCTCCACATCACAGTAGCTTTTCTTTGAGAGGAAAGTACTGGGTGAGGTAGTCAAACTTTTGTCCTTGTTTGATTGTAAAGGTCTGAAACCTTTGAGTTTTCCATTCCTTAACTATATACTGATGAAGTGTCTTTACAAGGCCAAATTGAACTACAGTTCATAGATTATGGTAAATTTGATCTTCATTCTGTCACTGAACTCTCAAAAATTAATTTTCTTATCTCTAAACGACAGAAATATAAATTAAACAGATTGTGGAGCATTTATCTTATGTCAAGATATACTAGCAGTCTGAGCAACACTCTTTCTTCTTTTGCTACTAACACACACAAAGAAATCTGTTGACCTGGTATTTAGAGCATTCTTCCTTTTCTACCCACAAGTTGCAGCATTTCTTGGAGACTCTATTTGTCATTATAATTGAAAAGTGATTTACAAAATTCTGGAAAAAAGTGCCTGTGCAAAATCTACAATGTATTGATCCAATAAATATATGTTTATCACACAAAAGTAAAAATTTTACTTATCTGTCTTTATTCAGTTTTAATCAAGACTTTTTCAGGAGGCTGAATGAAGCTTCTTCTGTAAAACTCTTTTGGCATCTTCTCTTTCACAAAAGTTTTACATCACAATACACTAAAATACAGCTGAAAATGCTGTATTTTATTAGGACTAGAAGTTCAAAGTTATGATTAGGCATAAGTTTCTAGGGGATACTCCGAGCAGGATGTTAAGCACCTTCATTAACAACTTCCAGTACAACACATAAAGACATACGAAAGTGGATGACAAAACAGCTGTGCAGGCACATCACTATTGGAAAGAGAAATTATTGCAGGTAAAAATACAGAACTCCAGGCACTTAGACAAATTACACATGAAATACCCACCCACTACATTTTTGCATGCATGGACATATCTGTATATAATGCGCTTGAAAAAGTCTTTCCGCTAAAGCTTTCCATTAGATTTGCTGCCAGAGAGCTGCAACATGACTACACTGCAGCCAGCTGCTCACAGAGATGCAATCGCTCCAACACTGATGGTTTAACCATTATCTCTAAGGCAGGAAGGTACTTCTTGATCATCTAGACCAACCTCCCACTCAAAGCAGCATCAGCTGCAGCAAGATACTCAGAACGGTGCATCAGATTTTGAGTATCTTTAAGGACCTCCTCAGCCTCCCTGGAAGAACTGTTCCAGCACTGACCACATTTACAGTAAAAAAGGTTTTTCTTATGTTTCAGTGGAAACTCAGTGGATTTCCTGTATTTCAAACTGCGCCTGTTGTTTCTTGTCCTGTCACAAGACAGGTATTTACACACATTGATGAGATCCCTCCCCCAAATCTTCTGTTCTCCAGGCTGAACTGTCCTAGCTCTCTCAGCCTCTCCTCATGTCAAATGCTCCAATCCTCTCAACATCTTTGTAGCCCTTTGCAGGACTCCCAGCATCTTCTACAAGCTGCTTGTTCACTCATGCAGATCTCCTGCCACCTTTGCTTGATTTCCTGCTTGTCAGAATCGATCACTCTTAAGTTTGGAGGTGATCCTTGAAAAATCAATCAGCTCTCCTGGACTGTATCACATGGATTACTAGTGCCAGTACTAGTCCAGACACATCTGCTCCCCTGACCAAATCACATAAAACACTGGTAGCAAGGACTGGACTGCTGTAAATACTCTGTTGGGAAGAGGTATCAAACTAAAGATCCAGCCCACTGGGGCCATCAGCACATTGTTGGAAAAAAAGTCATTAACCTTTAGGTGTCCTGAGCTATTCTGAAAAAACTGATAGTATAGCTGATGTGAAACATTACATAGATATAATGAAATTCACACAACAGGGTACATTTGAAGCCCAGATAACCTAAAACAAATCATGTATGATGTGAGGCTATCCATTATTGACATAAAAGCCATAATTTCTGAATTGACATATCCCTGCACCTTAACTGTTCATCTTCACACACCACACAGCACTAGTTGGACTGATGGCTAGGTTTGCTATAAAGACAGTTACACCATGTCAGACAAGAAGCCTCTTTATCCCTATATCTTCTCAGCAGCAGAAGAAGAATGTGAGAATATTCTGTACGTGTCCTGTTTTTTCCTGAAGACCTTCTTCCCACTTCCTGTAGTCAGTACCCCAGGACCTTCCTGTAACTGTGCTCTTTGAGAAGCAACAATAATCACTTGCCTTCTCCATCCTTTTATTTTTCCATAAATTTTTCTCATTTCTTCCTTAGTCTCTCTATAAACTGAAGTTCTAATCCAGTTAGTGTCCTCTCATGGAGCAGCTATTCCATGTGCTAGGTCATTCCAGTTTTCCTTTTCTGGTGCACTCCCCTAGCTCAGCTACTCTCTTTTTGTATAAGGTAATATTCAAGATATGAGCGCAGCATGTGCTTATACAGTGGTGAAAAGATATTTCCTCTTCAGTACTCACCTTCCCTCTTAATTAATTTCTCACAGCTTATTTCCCTTTCTGACCACTGGAAGGCACTGAGTTGGTGTTTTAAGAAAGCTTTTTTGTATCATTCCTAGTAATTAGAGCCCATCATTATTTAGGTACACTGTGGATTTTTTTCCCTCATGTATACTATTTGGCATTTAGTGATCTGAGTCTCCATTAGGCAACCAGCACTTCTGAACTTTGCCCATGATCTGGTGATTCTGACTGACTATATTTGTCTGTTCTTCTAAAAATATCATGTGAGGTGTTCTGATGTTCTTGTAGCTGTATGCTTGATTGTCACTAGCACCAGGGAACTTACTGTCCATACTCATCAATCTCCAGATGACAATCACCTCTTTACTGTGGTCTCGGCTAATTGGGTTGGGATGTTCTGGTTGACCATGGAAATCAGTCAATACAGCTGAACCGGAATTACAGGGATTGAGACTTAGCAAAAATCAATGTGAGATGGCCTGTCCACATAACAACGTGGGACGTTTTTCAGCCAGCTCTAAGGACCCAGACTGTGGGCTCACTTGTATCTTTTCACAGACTCTGAGCCACTGGAAGGCTAGAGCTGAATTAAATGGAAGAACATAAATATTACTCCTCTGGTACTGCAGCAGCAATTTATTTCCCAAATTTTTCCATACATCTTATGGAAGAGGATATGTCCAGGGTATATATGTCATCATCACCTTTTTTTTAATATATTCAGTATTTTCTGGAGCTCAGTAGACCTTCATTAATATCATACTAAGCCACCTTGCCTGATAGATTCCCTAAGTACCTGCCCTCTTTAATCAAGGATTTTCAGACAGAGGTTCTGGGAATAAAAGTTTCACTTCGTCATAAGGAAACATTTCAAAACCAGAGATACACCTGCACCCTCACAGACATAAATGCACATACACATGCACATAACTACAGTGCTGTATATACATAACTATATAGCAATTGCTAAAAACTTCAGTATTTAAAAATACACTCTTGTCTGCACAGTTTTTTTGAAAGTGCCTTACGAGATGTAATTCTAAATGATCTGAACATGAAGGGAATAACTCCAAGATTTCTTTCATTTTTCTCCTCCTCTTCTCCAATTAATTGATGAAGGTATTTTTTTCATGCTCTCTTCAGCCAAACAGGATTTCATGGACTGCTGTTTATTTGAAAAATCTGCAAGAAAAGACCAGCAAGAAATTTCCCTCCAGAGATACCATAAGAAAAATTATCTTCACATGGGGAATTTCATGTTTTTGTGAGCTCATAAAAAAGTACAATATTTACTACTGTACTTCATAACATTTATTCTTGCTGTAATTTTTTGCCTAAGTTTAAAATACTGGTTTTGACATTTTGCCTCAAGAACATGTTGCTTAGTCTGCCAAGTGGGAACCAGCATGAGTTCAGGCCTCATTGAGGAGGTGAAATTTTATTGTGCTTCTCCCACCTTTAAAAATTCTGTGTTGTAAAATATGGTATTATTGTATATTCCAAATTCCATATGTACCCAGCAAGCTAAGATAAGACAATGCAGACCAGGTAGCCTTTTAAGTGCAAACTATTCCTGGAGCAAAATCTGTCAGGTCTGCACAGCTGGAATAGGGTTAAGCCTTGGTTCTAAAATGTTTTGGAGACATTTTGTCTCACCATATGGGCTTTAAGAACACAAATTCTCTGGAGTTGAAGTAAACTTCCAAGACCAGAACCCTGAAACTTCAGCAAAGAGACTGAAAGCTAACAGCAAAAGTTGTCATCCATAGTGAAACGAGTTCTGTGGGATTCATTCAGGAACACAGAATCACAGAATATGTGGAGTTGGAGGGGACCCACAAGGATCATCCAGTCCATCTTCTGGCCCTGCACCGGACCATCCCAAAGAGTCTCACCATGTGCCTGAGAGTATTGGCCAAATGCTTCTTGAACCCTGTCAGGCTTGGTGTTGTGACCACTTCCCTGGGGAGCCTGTTCCAGCATCCAGCACCCAACTGCCCTCTGGGGGAAGAACCTCTTTCTAATATCCAATCTAAACCTCCCCTGACACAACTTCAGGCCACTTCCTCAGATTCTGTCACTGCTCACCACAGAGAAGAGATCAGGGTCTGCCACTCCTCTTCCCCTCACGAGGAAGTTGTAACTGCAATGAGGTGTCCCCTCAGTCTCCTCCAGGTTGAACAGACCAAGTGACTTTAGATGCTCCTCATACGGCTTCCTCTCAAGGTCCCTCACTATCTTCTTTGCCCCCCTTTGGACACTCTCTAATAGCTGAATATCTTCTTATATTCCAGTGCCCAAAACTGCACACAATATTCAAGGTGAGGCCGCACCAGTGCAGAGCAGAGCAGGACAATCCCCTCCCTCGACCAGCTGGCGATGCTTTGCCTGATGCCCCCCAGGACACGGTTGGCCCTCCTTGCTGCCAGGGCACTGCTGACTCATAGTCAACTTGCTGTTGACCAGGATCCTCAAGTCCCTTTTCCAAGGCACTGCTCCAGCATCTCACGCCCCAGTCTGTACCTACATCTGGGGTTGCTCCATCCCAGGTGCAGAATCCAGCACTTTTCCTTGTTGAATTTCATATGGTTGCCCAATCCTCTAATTTGTCTAAGTCTCTCTGCAGGGTCTCCCTGCCTTCGAGGGAGTCAACAGCTCTTCTGAGTTTTGTGTCATCTGCAAACTTGCTCAGTATTCCTTCCAGTCCTGCATCCAAGTAATTTATGATGATGTTGAAGAGCACAGGGTCTAAGATGGAGCCCTGTGGAACCCCACTAATGACAGGTCGTCAGTCTTATGTTATTCCACTTACTATATATCTCCCCATATCCATGAGGATGTGAAATGTATGTTCATAACAGAGTTTATGGTCATTGCTTTGTGGTTTGCATCATTGAGTTGGTTGTCTGCAGCCAGAGCCCTAAAATCTATGCCTTGAATGCTTTTTTCAGACAAATGCCTCTCATATTTACACTATATCCCTGAGCAGACTGCATCACTTAGTGTCTTTCATAATATATTTGTTTACTATTTAGTAAACACTGCTTTGCTGTAAAAACAACTAGAGCTCTCCTAATTGTTTTGTGGCTCGTGCAGTAAAACCAGCTCTTTTTAAGCTTAGAAGATTTCACAATGCGACTACTCAACCTGTATTAACATTGCTGGGAGCCACTTGTTTTTGCCCAAGGTAAAAAAACTCCCCTTCGTTAACATACATTATGCTGTTCCTGAACACATCCCACTATAAAATACAAAGCTGTGAAAATCTGGAATCTCTAAGACTGCAGACACTTATTACTCCCTCATCTTACATGCATTCACTTGTCCTTCCCAGCATGCCAACTTTTGTGCTAACCCTGTGCTAATCAAGGAGAAAACATAGGGTGAAATGCCTTTTGTATTTAGCTATTTCCCCAGGTGACATACTACTCACCCTTAGAAAAGCAGCACCTTTAAGGAATATGTTTCTTCAGAGACTCTTGCAAAAATAATCAGTAATGTTGGGGTTTATCTGTGCAATCAGCCTGTAATCTGCACCAAAACCAGCAATGGTAGGGCTCCTTTTCTCCTAGGAAAATTGTTAGCCTTCTAGTCTAGAGTTAGAACATTTCAGATCTAAAGAATCTGTCTTACAGATCTAGAAACACTTCTCAAGATCCTCAGTTTGGATGTCCAGTGCTCCTACTCTACCAACAGCAACCTCTGGTCAAATTAACACCCTAGGCACATATGAACCTCCCACGGCCCATGAACCTCCCTTGGTACCATGGCCAAGGTGCTCTATGGGAGATAAAGTACCACTGGTTACTTCTACTTCAAGAGGGGACAGCAGAGTGCTATAACCATCAGGAAATATAGCTTTTAGCCAGCACTGGTTTTGATAGAGTATTTTTAACCCATCCTATGGGGAGACTTGAGCCCTGCTGCCTCACTGAGGTGAGTAACTTTGTTGACCCACCCTAAGCAGCAAATATGTGAGAAAAACCTTCTTAAGTGATAAATCTAGAGCCTACAGCTGGACAGTGATGATGTGGAACATCTGGAAGAGCTGTGCTAAGGAAAACACTGGGAACAGAAAACATCCAAGCCAGCTTACAACACAAGGGCATTCACAGTGCCAGCCATCCAAAAGTACAGAGTTAATGGGAAGTTGTTATATGCTGCCTCTGTCTCTTTTCTGGCAACCCCTCAACTTCTAATTAAGAATGATACAAGTGTGATTAGAATATTCAGCAAAATCTGAATAGTTTATGGTTTCTACTAAGTTATTTCCCATGAATCCAAAGAGCTCATAAGATCATTCTGAATATTAAAATAAGTTGTTCTTATAGAGACAAGGTATCATTATCTAATATTCATCATGACAGAATATAGTCATCTTACAATTTATGCTGCAGTATCCAAGATATTATCTAACATCCATTATCAATTATGTCTTGAACTGACTATATTACATTTATTTAAAGAAATTCAGACAGGTGAGATGTTCTACAGAGACGTCATTTTCAAACAAGCAAATGGAAAAAAGGCATTGACTGCTGTAAATGTAATAAACTCCTACTGACGTCTCAAACTCGTTACAGCTCACTAACAAGTATAAAGGCTGATTATTATGATAAAAGAAATAGAGAAATAGCTTCCTTTCCTTCATAGGAAAGGAAGTGTGACAGCTACTCCTCATTGAGCTGATCCACCTGATTGTTACTCTTGGATTCTGCCCAACATGTTTCCCATTTTCTTTGTTAATGTTACATTCATGAAATAACCCCTTTTTCTCCCCATTTTGTAATGGCGGGCTTTGAACACAATCTAAGATATAGAGCATGCAATTTGAGAGCTTTATTTGCTATTTCTAGGGAAGAAATTTAACTGATTACTTTTCAAGTCCAGAAAGTTAAAGAAATTATGCAGCACAGTTGATATGCCAGTTCCTCCTCCTCGCTTACCAATAAGATGCCAATGAGATGAAATGAGTAGGCAACTTGCCTACTGGGTACCAAACAGGTATTAAAAGATTTAATCCCGATGAAAACAGCACAGAAATATAAAATCCACAAGGTATGTAATCAGTGGTAGAACAGCTAGATTATTCTATTTAATCATCCCCTCAACACAAACTAGCACTACCCAAAACTGCATGCCTTGCTTACCTTATGGGAAAAAAAGCTATTTTGGAATACTAATGGTTCATATCTGTTCAGATAAAACAGACAGGATCCTGATGTAAAAATATGTATTTGGAAAATATTTCTTTTTGTGACTATTCTCATGTTTTGTCCCTTGTACATCATTAGGATTAGTCTTGCCTGAAATTTTCATAGCCCTTGCTTATTGACAATGTTATAAAGACAAAGTCAAACTTGGCAGAATGAAAAAGAAGATGAGGTTTCCCTGTAGCCTGGGAGGAGCTGAGTCAATTCCTCTCAGCCCAAATACTCAACTTCAGTATTTGTGCTGGGGCAGGCAAAGCAGGAGCAAGGCTGAGCCCTTCCTCCCTTCTCTCCTTTCTACTCCAAAATGCTTCTACTGCCACTATAAAGGTCAATTTGCCAGTGATGCCAAGATGCCTGAGGAGCAAACAGGGCAGATGTCCCGTGCTGAGTGCATTTATTCAGATGAAGTCTTTCTGATTTTGTTTTTTAAATTATTGAACGACAGAGTGAAGCAACTGAAAAAGGGACATCAAGACACTGCTACTGTCAGACTTCACTTAATGTTTGCTTTCCTTAAGGCCAAATATATAGCTTGATGTTACATAATGCTGTTATAAATCAATTAATAATTTGATAAAAAAATGATTATTTTTCATGTAAAGATTAGTTTTCCTTACTTTGATCCCATTTTGATGGTGAGACTTGCAGCAGGTCCTTCTTAATCTCAAACCACAGCCGTAGTAGAAAAAGATTTTGTGACAGAGAAGATTTTTTCGTAGCATTTTTCTAAACCAGATTATATGAAGTCAAGGATGTAATATATGGATGACAGTGCATCTCAGAGTAGCCTCAACTGAAACATTAGCCTTTTAGCTTTCTCCACTGAGTTTAACAAAAGGAACAGGATACTTGAAAACCAATCACGAAAGCAAGAGTACTTCACAAAAAGAAGTGAAGAAGCACTTCACCACCTTAAATTTATCGCAATTAGGTATGTCCACATGGTTTCATTGACCCCAAACTGGCAATACATGATTCAGAGGAAACACAGGACTGAATTCTTGAAGCAGGTGTGTGAATTTTCACTAGTCTGCATTTTCCTTCATGGAAAACCAGCATAGTAAAGAAGAATTTTGAGTAGCTGCCCTTTTCTGTTTTCAAACACAACAGAAGTGGCACACACAAACCAGTTTATCCATCCATGTGACACCATCTGGCCAGTGGTGCCCCAACAGTCCTGCTGGTGGTCTGGCAACCTGTGCCAACCCACAAGAGGTCTCCACCAGCTCCAGCCCCATCAGCACCAGGTGCCTCAGGAGGAGACTGGAGCTGTGGAAGGGTTGGGAGGTCAAAGGCCTCTATGGCACCTGCCCTGCTTACAGTCTTCTGGTATGGTTTCCCAGACAGCCCTACTAACTGCTGCCAGTCCCATGTGGAAAGAAGCAATTGCTTCCAAACTCCAAAAATTTCTTCACTCAAGAAATGACTGGATGTGGCACTTGGTGCCATGATCTATTTCACAAGGTGTGATCAGTCAAAGACTGGACTTGATGATTTCAGAGGTCTTTTCCAACCTAAATGATTCTATGATTTTGCGAAAAGGCTGCTGGCAGTGCCCAAAAACCAGCACCTGGCCCAACACTTTAGGAAGGCCAAGAGAGTGCTGAACTGTCAGTGCCACTACGACCCCAAATGCTCTGAAGGGGTGATATTCCATCGCTACTTCCAACAGCCATCACTAAGGGCGGGAAGCTATAAAAATGTTGGATCTGTTTGGCCATGGAATCAGGTTTTGCGTATCTCAGTGAACTAAAGAGAAAAAATGCTCTAGGCAGTGTAAAAGAAAGGCCTCAGCCCCACAAAGCTTCGCGTGGTGTGCCCACAGTGCAATTTAAAGGTCTGAGGTAAAAAGACATTTAAGGAATCCTTTTTCCCCATTAATTCAAGCCTTTTCCATACTGTTTGCAATTAAGGGATAATGTATTTAATTACTAATTGCACCAATCAGTCTTGGCTTCTAAAAAGCCAAAGGAAAGTTTCTTTTCCTGAATTCCACTCATGTAATTGGCAAGCTCAAGCCAGTGTGTAAACTGAAATAGCAGAAGCAGTGGGTTTATCTATTAGAGTCTATATTCTTCTTCAATTCCAGGCTGCTTTGATGACGATGATCCTGGTTGGACTTCTGGTCCCTTGCTGCACAGTAGTTTCATATAGTAAAAAAATAAAAACAGAACAAACTTTGCAGAGCAAGCATTTCTTTTATGAAAATAACATCCTATCTTAAAAAAAAAAAAAAAAAACAACCAAACACCAGTAAAGAGAAAAGTAAACATGCTAAAGAAAAGGAAAAAAAAAGTTCAATTTCTTAAATACAAGAATAAATGGCCAAATCCTAGGTCTGTAAATTGTTTTGAAAATATGTGATGTGGTTCAAGTTTGGCTATAACACAGGAAACTAGTCACTCTTGAGGAAAGATACCAACAATTTTGCAGTGAGCAATGTGATTCAAGTCTTCTATGTGAGCTGCAAGCCTTAAAAAAAAGCTTCGCTGTGATTCTGAGCTGCTGGAGCTGCTGTTATTATTAGGCAACAGCATATGTAAGCATCCCTGACACATACAGCTTGTCAACACATTTCAATCTCAGGAGGAGTCTAAATAAAATGTTTGCCTAGCACGTTCAAAAATGATCTCAAGAGGCAAGAAGGAAAGGGCATGGCAAGATTACAGCATACAAATTGCGGAGATCTTGGATTTTGAATCACCCAAAGCAATGAGAATCAGCAGTGGCTTGCTTAATCTTTTATTTCCTTTCCATAATGAGCCTACCTCTATGAATGCAATTTTCTTGCCTCTCAGCTTTTATCTGTCACTTTATAAAGCAAACACAGTTTCGAATTTGACGGTTTTCTTGTTGTTAGTCTTTGTTTTGAAACCAACTCTCCTGTTGATCTAAAAAGCCAGAGACTCTCAGCCCCATCCTGCCCTCATTACAGTCTTGTTTTTCCAGTGCAAAGACTTTCTTTACCTTCTCAGTTTTTTTATGCTTTATCTCCCACCCCACAAATTATTAAACTCTACCACGTTTGCATTTCTCCTGTAACTTTAAAAAGAGAAATCAAAACTAACAATGCTGCAGGACAGTAACACTGCATCCTATAAACTCTCTGGTCTACAGCTGATCAGAATTTTTTCAGACAAAACTTCAACTGTGAAAAATTTTGCAGGACAGCAACAGCTTGTAACAAATTCTACCAGTCACAGCAGCATCACAAACACCCACAGAAAAATTGCTTGCTTCTTCTATCAAACAGCTCTGGGGGAGGACACATTTTGGGAGTTGTCGCTTCTTAAAGCCTGCAGCATATGAACAACGTTAGCTAGGTTTGTACCATCTTGTTGGAACAGCTATATTTAATAAGAACAGCCCCTCTGAATCTGACAGAGGAGACGTCTACCCCACATCCAGGCTCCCACAGCAACGAGCAGCAGATGTCTCTAATACAGAACAAGAACTGGGCAAGTATGCCAGGATACCTCCCCCCGTGCAACTTCCCTGCTTCAAACAGCCTGAAGTCTGGGCACATCCTCAAACAAAAATATGATCTACTGCTTAGCAGGCAAAGGATTTTTCTTCTTTTACTACTTCTATGTTTTGGCACAGATAAACCTTTGGGAATAAAGTCTTCTGTAACAGCGATTTTCACTGTTGGCCAGATGCTGCGTAAGGACGGACGTCTTTTGGTTCATTTGCAGCCTTCACAGACCAGTTCAAGACTGCTCATTCTTGTAATATAAAATGTCATAATGACAAGCATTACCCTTTCACTACACCACTGCATTGTTCAAATCATATGGTATGCAGCATTTCAGAACATGAGCATTTTTTTCTTTTACTCTTCAATTTCAGTTAATTTTCAAGTTCATAATACTAAGCTCAGTTGAAGGATCCTACATTTTCATAAAAATGGTAAACCAAAATCAACTTCATCAAATTAAGGAAGTGCTTCATTTTAATCAAATCTTTCCTTTCCTTTTTTCTTTTTTTCTTTTTTTTCCTTTTTTTTTTTTTTCGAGGAAGGAGATGAAGATATTTATAATACTTACTGCGAGAAAAATCTTTTTACTGAAAGAGACTTCTGGATTTATACCTAGAAGTCAGGCATTCAAGAATGATCTAAATCTAAGTATATTAGCCCTGGTGACTGGCCACCTAGTTTAAAGTAGCTCTGTTTGAGTGTATACACTGCTATAAGAAAGCATGGCAAAGAACACTGGCGACATACCAATACTTACAGATGCAATTGTCTCCCTTTAAATTAGGAAGTTAAGATGAAAGCTAAAACACAAAGTGCAAAACCTCATTAAAATTATTACCTAATGAGACTAATCAAAGCTTAATCATGACTTGGTTAAATTCGTTCATAATCATTATAACTGTGAAGCTTGTCACTAGAGTGGCCCAAGTCTGGGGTTTTCCCCTGACTACAGTAAAACAGTTGAAAAGCACTCCATAGCAAAGCTAATTGGGAGAAAAAAGGTTTCCAGTAGTATAGGAGAGGTGTTCAGAGGGGAATAAATACTGCTTACAGTCTTAATATGTAAGGGGTATTTTGAGTGGTACTATCTGCTCCCTCTCTCCCACACAATGTAGTGTTCTCATGATGAGCGGCGCTGCCAAAGTTAACAAGGGAGATCCAAACAAACTTATTCATCACCTGACAAGATCCTCAGTCCAGCATGTCTGTCTATCTGCTCCTGGTGCATTTGCACAGTTGAATGAAGATGATCTAAACCACATATTCTCACCAAAAGAGGTAGAGCTGCCCCCAGCCACTTGCTCATACCCTTTGCCAGCGATTGGGCTCACACAAACATCTGGTTGTCTGGATTCACAGGCTGAGGCCCATTTGAAAATTAACCCTGAAAATTAAGGTTGCTGGCTGACTGAAAACAGATTCAGTTCTCTGCACAGCTGTCCCTAAGCCAGTGCTGGCACAGGGAAAGGAGCAGAACCAGGTAGGCAGATAAAGGGCAGCAGTGGCTGGTTCAGAGGTGTCACAGACTTAGGTGAACTTAACATGTCAGCAAACCGCACCCTGAAATCAATCCCCACATTGTTCATGAGCCCTAGGCTCCCAGGCATGTCAGTTTGCCTATAGTTGTCTATCAAAAGACTGTCTGTTGGTCATCAACTCATTAACTAATGATTACTGTCTTCCACTCCAAAATCTCTTGAGGTTCTGCCTGAAAAACGGAGGTTCCTTCTGGTTAGAAGACTATTTTTTTAAAAACCTAAATGTACAGACAGAAGACAAATAGCAGAAGTTGGAAGAAAACTGTAGTTCGAATCACAGATACCTCAACCACTTGGTTCCACACAGGTTGACCATAGTGAATTCCCACAGAATCTCATAACAGAGATGCAATTACAACATGTATAAAAAGAAGGTCAGTCCCTGTGGGTCATCTAAACCACAGATTATCTACAAAACTGTTTCCCTCAAAGGTCTTTCTCAGTGCTCAGTGCTGGAAGTGTGTTACATGGGATGAAGTTCACTCCAAGGAAGGAAAGGTCCAAGAACTAGACACTATAGAAATATAGGCACTTTGTAAGTAAGTCCCATGTAAGCATAATTTTGGAGGCCAGGTGACAATAAGTATTGTGTTAGCTCTTATGTGAATGCAATAGATAAAGAACATGCAAACAAAATTTAAGATTATATTTTGGTCACATTTCAGGGCTTTAAGATACCCACATGATGAGGTCCACAAGATGTGCATAGCAGACAATTCAAACAAAAAGCCAGATGAAAAAATATACTTTCCAATTTCAGAAAATAAAAATAATCAGAGAACAATTATCAACGTTTGAGCCTTTTTTCCCATTTGAAAATAGAACAAAGCAAGAGTTGATGAGTGAGTTGTAGAAATGAATGATTCAGGCTTAACACGCCTCAGAGGAGGTAAACTTGAATTTAAAACAGTAAAACAGGGCATGAAGTTGCCAGCTACCCAGTAAAGGAAGGTTTGCCTCTTGATTACTGACATGAAACTCACTAAATCCCAGCACTCCTGATGAATCACTAAGAGTGGGTTAAGATAGCCACCACTCTATATTTTTTGTTTCTTCAAAGTTGTGAGTTATGGTCCAATAAGCAAAATTTTTCTTGAGTCATCAAGTAGTCAGCTATCAGCTTTAGATTTATCCTCATTTACTGAAAAGCATTAAGTTTCACCATCCCTTAATCCAAACAATTTAGTTCCTTTTCCTAAAGTAGACAAGAAATCTGATTTGTTCGAACAATGGAAAATGCTGATATTTTACATGTGGTAAAAAAATAAAGAAACCTTAATCCTTTTTGAGTACCTCGTTCTCACAGATTCTAGGAAAGCAGTAAATCACCAAGACATCTGAATATCAGAGTCTATATCTGAAGGGATCCATTTTTCTTGATGATATGATTGTTTACAGTCATTTATTACCACAGCTTATAATCTATACCTGTTTGTCCATGCCATTCACAGAAATACACAGAGCATCTATACAGACTTAGCTCTACAGGGGATTTTTGATAGTTGTCAATATCTTATATGGTAATGGCATTTCCAAGCAACTAAATCCTAGACAAAAGCTATCATTAGGTCCTTGCTGGGAGGGAGAGAAGCTATTAAACATACGTCAAACTAGCTGCCGTACAAACCTAAAATACAAGAAAAAATGTATAAATAGATTATAGAAAATGTCAGTGGAAAGAAAAAAAACCTAAACAGCCAAACCCCAATGGTTTGAGGCTAATAGCAACCACAGTTTCCCAAGGTACTTTCATGTGCAGTAACAATAGCCTTCAGAGCTGACAACATCTGTTCTCTGGCCTTCCACAGCTTAAAATGCAAGTAGGTACTTCAGAGTGAATCAAGGCAAAGAGAGCAGAAACAATTTGTAAAAAGGAATAAAACAGGCTGTAGCTGTTAATCACTGTTAATCACTACTACACTTTAGTAGGAAAAGTGAATAACTAGCCCTTTTGATCCTGATTCATTTTTACCAGATTTTACCCGAATGTACCATTTGACACAAGAAGCAAGCAACCAATCTGGGACCTAGTTCTCAAAGGTGAAGATGTAACTTCACCTTCCTGCAAGTTGCATGTCAACGGCAATCAGGTGTCTTCAGCACCTTTCTGGATTGGGAGCTCTATTGCAGTCAGACAGGAAGTACCTCTCTCCCCCGTTTCTTCATTCACCCAATTTACTCTGTGGGTGCTTTGTCAGAACAAAGCCTTGGTAGGAAACGTTCCTCCTCACAGCCCTTTGCAGATATTGCCATTTTTGCATTAGACTTCTCTATCACTGTTCAGGGAAAGAAAAGACTCTTTTCAGAAGAGTCACAAGTGAGGAAAATATCCCACTTGGAGATAGTCAAAAGCCATCTGAATGTGGTCCTGTGGGCAACTGTCTGCAGGTGGCCCTGCTTAAGTGGAATCACATGATCTCCAGAGGTCATCTCTCTCCTAACCTCAACCACTTCATGATTCTGTGATGTGTAACCTCCTCTCAGGTACCTGGAGAGGGATCTGTAGTTCTGAATTATAGAAAAAGGCTCCCAGTACAGAATTAACTTTGAAACAGCAGTCAAAGCATTTGAGGGATACATGTAAAGTACAGAGCAAGGAAATTCTGCCTTCAGGCCCAGTCTTTCTCAGGGCTTAAATACCTGTATCAGTTTGGGATTCACAATCACAACAGATTGTTTTGAAAGCAGAGCAGGAGCCATTCAAGATGTTGCCTGCGAGCAGCAACAGCCCCCACTCTTTGTATGGTAATATCACTGCCTGAGCATCCTGGCTGCACTGCAGACAAGACTTCTGCATGCCTGGCATCAAAGAGGATTCAAATCCACACACCTAAGCTCCTAAAGCTACTGGAGTTCTGCAGATGTTTACAAGGAGGAAGATTTTTAGCCTTCCAGAAGCCACAATATTGGGCCAAAACTGTGCTTGTTCTCAGGAGTGAAAGAAACCAGCAATGTTTTCGCAGAGATGGCAAGAACCATTCCCATTTCAGCATCATTAGAGCAAGATGTTGGGAAGAAAATGGATGGCTGGTTCATGCCAGGTCTCTCATTTCCTGCAGAAGAATTTCATAACCACCAACCAACTCCACATGCATGGGGACAGGACACCACTACCCCTCTTTTACCCTTTTGTTTGGGCAACAGTGTCTATGAGCACTATTTCCAGCAGATCTTTTAGATAGCAGCTGCTCCCCTGCAGAGATAGAGACTGACAGATAAGATGGAAATTCTACAGCCCCACACTTACCATTTTGGTCCTGAAGGAGGTTTGGAAACATCTGAAAATTACACTTTAGGACTCAGGCACCTAATTTTGCTAAATCTTAAACGGCTATTTCTCTGGGATATGTATTTCTCTGGGATATGACTGCAGGTAGGGACACACGAATTAGAAAAGACAAGAATGAGAACAGACTATTACTAAACAAGCAATAGTAATATAGGAGAATATGAATTATGCAATACCTCATAGTTTATTAACTCACTTTCTTTGGCAATCTGCAGTGACAAATCATAAGGAAAGATACAACAGACAAGACTGTTAGTGCCATTTGGGAGACAAAAGTCTGAATGACTGAACAAGATTGGTTGTGCCTTTGGAGAAACAAATATTTCTGCATGTCACTGTTCAAATTCAGCAACTGAAACAGGTTAACCTACGGAAAAGAGGTATCTAGAATAATGGATATTAAATAATGGCATATCTGTACAATTTATAAAATCTAAATTAAAAATTCACATAATTGCAAGCAGAATACAATCTCCCCAATGTATCAAATCTCAAGTTTTTCACTAATAATGAACAGTATAAATTTAATCGTGACTCCATAAGACGTTCTTTCTTTTTCTTAGCAATGGCCATAAAGATACATTGTGCTAATAAAGGTACCAAGATCAATTTTTGAGGATGGCAATACAAAGATTCTTCTCTAAAAGCAGCTGTAACATTTACCAAACACACCCACAGATCTTTATTCCCAGTCAGGAAGATTATGACTATATAGTTTGGGCTGCTATGAAGCACCAATGACAGACAAAACAATTTCTGCTTCAAGACTCATAAATTCCTGTTGAGACACTTCCTCACTTTCCAAGGACTGTCTAGATTTACAGTTTTTACATTTTATTGCTATGCTCTTGTGTGACACAATGCCTATTAAATATGTATCCCTTTCTGTTAAATATGTATCCAATGTGCATAGTGTGTTTGGGTATACACATATATGGGTTTCAAAAACTACTATAAATGAAGAAATCTTATTTCTATGAGAAGAATCAACTGGATGTACACTGCCATTAAGGAACCTCTGGACCCTTATACCTCAAAGGATGCAAAAAAAGATATCTTTCCTAGAAATATAGCTGTAAAATCAGTCTTTCCATCACTATGGCAGGAACTTACGCTGAAACCAGCTATAATATTGTCACAGAGTAGAACAGTTGTAAGCTTATGGCTCTTTCTAAGTAATATCCTTTGGACCATGAGCTGCATTGAAACTCCAGGCTTTCCAGAACTGAAGGGGAGATCAGTCTTCATGAATGAGTGGGGTGGGTTAGCTTTGACTAACAGCCAAATACCCCCCCAGCTGCTCATTCTCTCAGTGAGATGTTCACACATCCCCGCTCATTCATGTCCCCACAACTGATTTTATTTAACAGGAGCATAAATAGGAAGAACAGAAATGAGAAAGGTTGTGGTCTGAGACAAGAACAGGGAGATTGCTTGCTGTTACAGACACAACTTGGTGAAAACTAATTTATTGCCTATTGATTAGGGTAGCAAGAAACAAAAAAAGACAAATATTGAAACAACACCTTTCCTCCTCGCTTTCCCACAGCCAACCACCTTCCTTCTCCCCTGCCTCTTCTACCAGCACCAGGAGGTATGGGGCTAGATGAGGATGGAGGATTATGGTCAGTACACAGCAGTTCCTCTCTGCCACTCCCTCTTCCTGACATCTTTCCTCCTTTCTGGCATAGGCTTTCCATGAGCTACAGTCCTTGTCAGGAAAGTCTGCTCTGGCATCAGGTCTGTGGTATCTGCTCTGGCACCTGGAGCACCTCCTCCTCCAACATTTTTGTTGAACCCAGTTGTTTCTTACTCTATTTTTCCCTCCTCTGCCCATCCAGTACTTTCTACCCTTTCTTAAGGGACTCGAGCACAAGTCCTATGAGGAGAGGCTGAGGGAGCTGGGGTTGTTTAGCCTGGAGAAGAGGAGGCTCAGGGGAAACCTCGTCACTCTCTACAACCACCTGAAAGGAGGTTGTAGCCAGGTGTGGGTTGGTCTCTTCTCCCAGGCAGCTATCAGTAAGACAAGAGGGCGTTGTCTTAAGCTGTGCCAGGGGAGGTTTAGGTTAGATATTAGGAAGAAATTTTTTACGGAGAGAGTAATCAGGCATTGGAATGGGCTGCCCAGGGAAGTGGTGGATTCTCCGTCCCTGGAGGTTTTTAAAAAGAGAGTGGATGTGGCACTTAGTGCCATGGCCTAGTAACCACAGTGGCAGTGGATCAAGGGTTGGACCTCATGATCTCAGAGGTCCTTTCCAACCCGGATGATTCTATGATTCTATGTTTCTTGAGTATGTTTTCCCAGAGGCACCACCAGTTTGGCTGGTGGGTTCAGCTGTGTCCTGCTCTGGGTCCACTGGAGCCAGCAAAATTCTGCTTGGGGCAAACCTTGGCCTCTTCTCACAGAGGTCAGCCCTGCAGTCCCCTGCTGCCAACACTCTGACATGGTCACCCAGTACAACAAGAGGTAGAGGGAGGCAGCACCACACTACCAGTTTCTGCACCAGCTGCCTTGTGTCAACACCCACTTTTTGGGTATTTTGGTACATACCAGATTGAGCATTGATTTCTGAAACCTGCCATTTGTGAGAATGTCCTTGCTGGTTTCAAAAACCTGCCATGCAAACTGGGAGAAATCTAGAAATCCCTGCAGACAGCAGAAACGTAGAAATGAACTCATGAATCTGCAGCGTTAGAAAGGAAAGGAAATGTCTTTTCAAAAATGGCAAACTTATTGGCATTTCAATAGAGAACATGCAAGAATTTAATTTTCATACATTTAAATGGTTGTGCAAATTGTATGTATGATCAATACCTTGAATAAATCCCCTTCCACTGTCTTCTGTCACAAGGAGCACTGAGCTCCACTGAGTCTTTTGAAGGCATCAGTGCTTCACTAGGTGAAATTTGGCAAGTGGTACTGCTATATACTAAATAGGAAACCCCCTCATCTCGGCATGATTATATCTTCTGCGTCATAGCACAGAAAAATCTCAAAAATATGAAGAACAAGATTAAGATGGAAGAGACAGCTCTGTATCTTAGAGAATTAGACATGTTTATTACAGAATTTTCTTATTCATATGAAAATACCACACAGGGAGATTAATTTCACCCTGTTTTTCAGTATTGAGCAATATTTGGAGGCATTTCAGGCAGCATTGTGGAACAAAATAAAAAGAAATAATTATTGGTCTGTGATTAAATCGTAAAAATGTTGCAGCTAGAAAACAGCTTATTATTCTGTTGACTTTGAGCCCCTTTGTAGGACTGGAGCTAAAGTCTGGCCACAAAATTCTGCACTTCTGAAGACTGGGCAATTTTCAGAAGTATGACAATGCTCAAGGAAAAATAATCTCTTTGGTTGTCCATGGGCAAACTAGAGTTGACATTTGGTAATATTCAAACAAACAAACAAACAAATTCCTCTCCATTTTCTAGTTGTAGATACTTTCTCTCAGGAAAACCCAGATCAAGTATGATTGCAGCAGTTTCCCAAAGGCTTTATTCTTTGCTCTGCCCTACTTTTTATTTCTTCCTCTCGAGTAATGCCCCCAGGTTTTTCTGCTTTGTTCTTATCATGATTTTGTTTCACAGTGGTCTTGCTACAGCAAATTCAAATAGTGCTACTGTTTCTCAGTCAAAACTGGGAAGGACTCTAACTACTTTAAGGTCAAGGAGAACTGAATAATCAATATCAGTAATGTTCTGGGGAGCACATATGTGGCAGATATCTAAATCCGATTACACAGAATAAAATCTTTCCAGTCCTCTCGAGTACAACACCATGCTGATCAGTGTTCAAAGAAACACACACGTCCTTTTCCAATGCCATACAGCCTGATCACTGGGTGAAACACTGACTTGTATCAGCACTGAATCCTGATACATAATTTCAAGAATAATAGCACAGAAATATAACATTTGCTTCTAAATACGTTTCCTTTACTACCTGGCTAGAAATAACAGCACTTGCACTTTTTTCTTCTTCATTTTTAAATCATCAGTAGTATAAGTAATAGCCACAGAGCTTTGGGCTCAGCAAGAACAAGATAAACATTGTATACAATTTCAGGATCTTTGCGGCTTTCATTTAATGCTCAATATGTAGGCTTTGTCATCCAAACAACATTTCTGAGATGAGACCTCAGAGAGAAGGAGACGAAGAGCAAGATAAAACTTGCTGAAGGTTTCACCAGCACAAAGCCAGAGGTGGGTTATGGTGGGGTTTTGAGCTGTTTTCTTCTAAACATCTACAAAGACGGAGGCACTGATTGAATACAACTGCATTTGAAAGGCTGCTCTGAGTGCAGTAATTAGTCCTACAATCACTGCATGCAGGTGTTTAATTACCAAGGTCCCGCTAGCAACCTGTTTTTATGGATTGGCGTTTTCCTTTTATGGCCTTTCACTGATGTGTGTTCAGACTTGATGGGGGTGGTATCCTTGAGAGAGCAGATCTTTGACCTTCAGCGTTTATTTCAGCTGTCTGAAACAAGCAGGCGGAAACACAAGTGGTCACAGGCGTGGACATGCCCCAACCTGAGCATTATGATGGGAGCAAACAGGCTGTGCAAACAAAGGTTGCTCATTAAGGCAGGTCCAGCGAGAGGGCAGGGATTCATGTTAACTCCTTCTCCCAGGACACACATCACTTTTAACCAGCCATGCCAAGATCAGAGTTAGAATTTCCCCTCATTCGGGGCAGCACCTAAACTGTGTGCACTCTGCAAAGTCATTTTAAAAGTTTGGTTGTTATCTCACATTAGATCAAAACCACGAGAAGGACAAACTACACTAAAAAGTTCTTTGCTAGTTTCCATAAAACAAGCATAAATGTGTAATCTGTTTTACTGCTTTAAACCATCTCTTAAGTGTCTTTAAAAATCTCGGGGCTCCTTTTTTTAAACAACCATTTGCAGTCAGCTTCGCATTTCTTTCCCAGAAGTACAATTCCTATTCCAATGTTACGAACAATAGAATCTTCACGCTAAGACTGGCAACTGTGTGGTTAAAGACTGGCACAACCACCTTCACTTCCACAGCAAAAGTAACCCATTGTTTATGAGGTTTGTTACTCTCTCCTCAGGAAGGCAGACAATTTGAAAGAAACAGAGCAGTACAGTTGGGCCAGAGGAGTAAGCAATATTCTTAAAAATTTCTGCAAATGAAATCCAGTATTCATCAGCATCTGTGACCACTCCTTATGTATTCATCTCTTCTTCCTTTCTTTCTATATATGCTGCCAGTGACCACAACTGAACTTCTGAGTTCCTTCCTCAGAGGTTCATTTCCAAGAACAGGAGGAGTACACCTCCCTGTAAACATTCACACCAGAAGTTCCAGCACTAAACTTATCACTTCCACCAGAAGTACAATACACATCTATAAAGACATTTAGCCCTGCTTTAAATGATGGTAGATCCATCACCTCCAAGTTGTCTCCTTAATTACTTTTGCTGTTGATCTAGTGCAACACACACACATTCCCAAAAATCTATCATGATGGTGTTATTCCTTGAACGAGCTTCCTCACTGCGAAAGGCTGAATGCTGATCTTCAGACCCAGTGCTCTCCTCCTTCTGTACAGGTGCAGCAAGGTTGAGCACCAGCATGTAAAGAATCATTCAAGATCTATCACAAGTCAAGTTTGTAAGTTGGCATTCCTGCGCTCCCATCTGAAGACAACAGATCAGATGGAAAAACCCATTGGATTAGATCTGGCTCTTAGATGCTCCTGCTCAGCTCATATTGCTGCTGTAGGTGCCACTGGTGTGACTATTCCCACAGGGGAAATACCACAGGGAGCAAGCCCCGGGCACATCAGACACTGATGCTGACAGTCATCTTGCCCTTTCTCACCTTTTAAAGCATTTACAGCAAAGTTATGACCCCCACTCACTGTGTGCACAAGAACATAGGAGGCATTTTTATCAAAGGAAGGCTGTCAGTCAAGACTAGCTCTTTATCTAAAGGATGCGACTTAATCAAATGGGAATTAATCCAGGGAAGCCTTACGAACTAAGCTATCAAGGAGGCCAAATCTGACAACTTGGTGTCTCTGTCACTAGTGGGAACTTGGAGGCAGAGCTCTGAGCATATGAAGACCATGATGGATGGACATCCAACTTACACCCCATTCCCATGTTGGCAACTTCAGGGTGCCCTGGGATGCCAGGGACAGAGGACTCTTCTCCTAGCTGTCATTGTTTGGCCCTTGGAAAACTTGGGGAAATGGTTAATGAAATCTAGGGTGTAGGCATACTCTTGATAGCCATGACATTGTTGCCCAAGAGCTGTTAATTCAAAACCTACTGCCAGAACTACTCTAACCATAAAATAAACAAAACCCACAATTGTGCATATAATGTTGGCTTTATAAAACTGCAACAGAAACACTGAAGTCTGCAGTTCTCATTTTACTCCTAACAAAACAGAGACATCACCAGGTGCTGGAAAAGACAGAGTGACTACTGCCATGAAACTGAAGCACATGCTGCCACAGGTTTGCTCCATCTTCAGTAGTCAAATTTCCGGAGACACACAAGATACAGACAAAATGTATTTGTAGAAACATCAGGATTAATTCTGCAGAAGACACAAAAGTAGTGCTGTGTTTACACCCCAGACCAGCCCAGAAGGCGCCCTGTGTCTCCTCTTGTTTCAGCACCAGCCTTCATCCACCCAGGGATGTCCAGGCACAGACTGTGACCAGGGGAGCTGCATTTGCAGAGTGTCCTTACACCACCCCTGTGTCCACAGAGCATGTGCTCTGAGAAGAGTGGGGCCGGACACAACTTGCCTGGAAATTGCTTTCTGTTGCAATAAGCTGCACCACACAAAGAGATTTGACGATGGAGTGCAGTGGAAACCTGAGCTGTCAAAGGGCTGAGCCAGGCTCACCCGAACAACCTCTCACCCACGTATGTGGTCACTTCCTTAACATAAGGACTTTACGTGACCTCTGTCTCTCCCGATAAAAGCAACATCTCTATTCACAAAGCAGGACCTTTGTTTTTATTCATCAAGATTTCAGAAACAAAAATACAGGTCTGAGCAATTATCCTCAGAGAAAAAGCAACGGCAAAACTGGAATGCATTAGCCATAAATGAGGCAATTAAGTCTAACCTTTGCTAACCTGGCAGGTCAATGGTACAAACAGTATGCCAGGAGTTATTTGGGTCCTATAGATGCCCTTTAAAAAGCCAATTATCTGGAAATGAGTGACTCTGTCAGCTGACAATATAGCAGTCCTTCAGAAAGTGCTGGGGGGTGGGGGGTGGTCTGTCTGCCTAGGCCCACATGCAGTTTTACAGTATAATTGAGCAGCTCTCACTGTTCAGAGGAAGGCAAAGGTTTCTTTCAGGTCTTTGGAATTAATTACAGTGCCTCTTACTGGGGAACTGCAGGGCACGCTTGCTTGGATGCTATGTCAACACATGAGTAGGTTTCTAGGAAGTACACAAAAAAGTACAAATGCAAAACAGAAAAGACAGGGGATGCAGCAAGATGTATAAGAGTGCCAAGTCTCAAAAACACCTGGATGAGACAAAACACAACTAACTGAGCTTGTGTTAATAAATAAAGAAAGAAGCACTAAAATGGCTGTCAGGGTACATATACAAACCATGGTTATGAAGCAGTTAGGACAGGCATGCCCATTCTAGGCACTGAGGAGGAAAGGAGGGCCCGGATTTCAGTTTGGCTTTGTGAAGAAGAATACACATCTACATGCTATTTCAGAAACAGCAACACATCAGTTGTGGGACTTCTCTGGGTGACATGGCTGGCCTCACAACAGGCATCTCAATCAAGGGATGAGATTCCAGGTCCCAATACAGATTTGGGATCAATTATTTTGCCTCAGCCATGATTTTATTTTCTTTTTAAGTTCATGAAACAAACCAAACCCAGGGAAGTGTTATGAATACTGGTTCAGCTACAGTCCTGACACAAAACGACACTGCCCATCTAAGACTCAGCAAGAGAGAACCAGGAAAACCTGAAATGAAGGCAATGAATGAGATTTACCTGCCATCTGTCTTCCTATCTGTTACCCTCTCCTCTCTCTGCTGTCTCCCTTACTCCCATCTTGCCCCACTGCGTTAAGCATCCATGCCATTTGTCCTTCACTTTCACTTTCCAGCGTCCTTAAGCAGCAGAAGCTTTAAAAGGGCATCGGAGACCATGTTCGTGAGATGCACCCACCAGCAGAAAAGCAACAGGACAGAAAAAACTACCTGTAGCTCCTGACAGCAGGAAGTAAAACCCTGAAGAAGAGCCAAAGTCTCTAAGAGAGGGCCTTTTGAAGCTCAGCCTTGAGGAGAAGCCTGGGCAAATGCTCTGGAAGGCTGATCTCTAAGTGTTAACACCTGTGAATCAAGATAAGCCCTAAGGCCCACCCAGGGAAGTACTATTTCCACCCAACTGATAAAGCTGCTCATACTTATAAGCACTACAGTTATTCACGCCCTGGCTGGCCATCTTTCTGCACCTTCCCAGCTCCAAAAAGTGAGAAGTTTACAGCCCACAGTCTCCCCCAGGTATTCACCCCTGCTGCTCTGATTATGTCAAGGTAACAAATAAAAATCAGCACTATAAACTAGCAGTATAGATACCACCACAGGACACCAGCTACTTTAATACAATATGCAAACACTGCGGGAACAGCAATGTGCCTTCTGCTTGTGTGCACAGTCAGGAACTGTGCTGTTGCCACTAGCACCAGCATGAAGCCAGCATGTGCCACGTGGGCACACATTCAAAGAATATTACTGCTGCTTGTTTGAGACAGGCCCTGACTATCTGCAGGATGGTCAGGGGACTCAAGGTGCTCTTGAAGACTCATCTTCTTCATACCACTTCTTTCTGTCTGTGCAGGATGACAGCTGGTTAACACTGGCCCCAGTGACACACAAGACCTATTGCACATGAACAGCCCCTAAAGCAGAAAGAGCATGGTGCTGTCTGGGGTTATGAAATTACACACAAAACCACTGTTGCTACTGTAGGCTCCTGCCCTTGTGTGTACTTGGCTTCACAGAACAACATGAGAGAATACGAAAATCCATAAAACAGCAGCAGAGATCAGGGAGCAAACAGATAACATGAGACCACAAAACAGTGAAGTACTGCAAAATCATTATATGCTCAATTTTGTCACACAGATTGTATGACTACAGCTTTGGAAAACAAAATGTGACTATCACAGCATCCAAAGAAAGTAAAACAACCAGCAAAACCTTTTAATATGTATTTATTAGTTTCCCACCCCAAATTCATATTTACAGCTGTAGACTGTTTTCTCCCAGGAGGCTGTAGAGGATACACTTCACTCAAACCCCAACAGCTGCTGGTCTGTAACAGCAGTTTCTCTGTGTTCCAGCCTGTTACACAGGTGAGCTGTACAAAAAGCATCTCCTGGGGTGTTGCACATTTAATGAGCTAGGAACTCTTAACAGAAATAAATTTACAAATTTTGTATTTACTAGAGCTCTCAGTATAAGTAACTAAAATGCATAGACCATTAATTAAGCTGCTTTTTTGGTTGATTGTATTAGCAGAACACTCTGGTGATCTGACTACACATTACTCTTTGCTTAATGGCAGCAACTGTTGGTGTACCTGATCTGACAACTATAGAGCTTTACAGTTCCTTTTCTGAGAAAAAGTATCTCCAGAAAAAGCAATCCTGTGGTCCTTCCAATGGATCATAAGACAAAGAGCACACTGAGGTCTTCTCAGCAACACCCATCTCCTCTGATATTAACTTCCCACTCAGTCCATTTAATGCATGCCCCACTGACACTGGACCCAGCAGTTTGTTTCTTAGAAGTGCTTAAGCAAGGTTCTAACAATTCATCACTGTTCCCTTTACTACCTTTTTTTCCATTTCATTAACTACTTAAGTCTGGTTTTCTCCCTCATTTACATTATCATGGCAGCAGTTTTCATACACCTCAAGCCACCTCCTGTTCAATAGTCACGAAGGTCTCAATGTTGCTACTGGCTCTGTGTTGACTCAGTCCCGCTAAGACAGCCTGCTGTCTGCTCACACTACAGGCTGGACATGTGCTTCCATCGACTTATAATGGGAAAAGCATTGGTATAGAGGGAAAAAAACTTACAATCTCTACTAAGCACTTCTGAAATCAGTAAGAGCTCTCACTCAGACCTGACCTTCAATCAAGCATACAGGACAACAACAAAAAATATGCAAAGCCTGAAGATTACTAACAAGCGCTGCTGGTAAATCTCAAATGCCTGAGACACTATTTGAAAAACAACAGAAAATGCAGAGGGCAGACCTAACCTAAGTATTTGGCATTACTTGCACTGCCAGCTCAGCAGAGCACACTTTCTTATTTATGGATAACATGTGAATCAGCTCCTCCTGCCATTTAAGCTTTACCCTCTTCAAGAAACTAACAAAAACATGAAATCTAGAAAGAAAGAAGGCTCATGGGAAAATAATTTTTTTATTTTTCCTTGGAAAAATGTGTTTGATTCTACCTCAAATTAGTTGGTTCTTCAGCACCGAAGAATAAACCCACCTGAAGTCATGGCAAGGCTTTTACTGACAAGAACCACAAAGATGGTGTTCGCAGGTCTGTCTTCACACCCATGCCTTCTAGTCTGAGATTTCTCTTCTTCCCTCTATTCTGCATTCAGTTCAGCTTCATTTCACACGGCAAAAGTGGCCACAATAGTTTAGACATCCCAGCAGTGTTGTGGTTGCACATCTAGTGTTCAGACATACTTCTCACTAGATACTATACAGAAATAAGCTTGATATTCCAAAGACTAACTTTTCAGCCTTCATACCATTGCTTCCTTAAATAGATCTTTGCCCACAGCACATGCCTCTGCTGCTATTTTTGTGGTGCTTCATGTGATGTTAAGGACCTGCAGACCTTCAGCATCCTCCCTCTCTCTGCTGATTCTACCCATGCACAACCAGTGCTTGCTGCCCCTTCTTTCAGAGCCTGGAGAAGTCACCCTGCTCAGAGACATTTCTTCAGCACCACTGTCCATCCAAACCTACCATCTCACGTTTAACCATCTAAATTCCCTCAAAACAGCCTCTATACTTATAGACTGTTTTTTCTTACAGTCTACCATAAACACTTTTCTTCCATTTTGCTCAGTTCCTTAGATACTGCCTACACAGGAACCTGAACAGTTTTACACTGACCATCCAGTCTTTCTTACTGATTTAACCCATTCTCACTGTTCTGTGCATATTGGTCTGCCACAGCTCATTTCACAGAATCACAGAAATAGCCGAGTTAGAAGGGACCCACAAGGATCATCAAGTCCAACTCCTGGCCTTGCACAGGACCTTCCCAAGAGTCACACATCCCACTTCTCTGTTTTTAATCTCTGTTTCCAGACATTATCAATCCAATTTTTTTTTCTCCTCCTTTTAAAGGTTTAAAATATTCTTTGCTGATTAATTACATGTTGTTCTCAGTTGTTTTGGCCAAAGACACAAATAACAGGTCAGAATCAGTACCCTGTGATATCATAGCCTATCCCTCTTTCCTCGTTTGTTAACAGGACTTGGCACCAGTGTCGTTTCAGTGCACCTACTCCATTTCCCATGGTAATTAATGCCCATTCATGAAGTCCTCCTACTGCTTAAACTCCCAGAGTGTGGGAAGTCAGTGTAAATGAGTCCTTAAATCCAGCTGCAAGAACAACTTCCAGAAGATGCATGGACAATGGTGTTAAATACTCTCGTAAGTGAATAGTTCAAACCTCTGGCTGGAAATCTCACAGCTTTAGAACAGGTACTGAGCAGTCCTGTCACCTGGAAGAGTTAAACACACCATGGCAATGGGTAGCAGGAGGTACCTCGAGTACCAGGAGGGAGAAAACTGGTAAAGGGAAATAAAACAAAAAATAAAAAGCACTTTATCTAAAAGACACTTAATCAAAAGCAAACGTTAATAGCAATCCGCAGAAATCAAAGTGCTCCTTCAAAGTAATGTCCATGGTAACAATTAAACTGGAGGGGAAAACTTGATACAACATAAGGTTTTGGAACTGTAACAAACTTCTCTGTTTAGGTCTATGCTAAACACAGTTTGTCTGCATTCATACACAAAAAGTAATCAAGAAATGGAATTACTTCTATTCAACTGTTTGGGTTATTCTTGCCTCACAGTGCTGAAACAAACACTGAACTCCCTATTCATTCCTCCCAACAAAACCAAACGATTGCCTGTGTGTTTCCACACTCAAACCTGGAATAAAAATAAGGATTCCACACACTCCTTGTGCAGCCTCTACAAAGAGACTCTTTTTCTTGGAATAAGTTACAGTAATATGGATATTCTAAGTCAGAGACTCAGCAAACAAAAAAAGCAAGAAATTATTTCTTTCTCTTTTATGTACTGGAAAGGCAGGCCAAAAGGTTTGTTTTGCTTACTGTAAGACTTCTTGTTTAGCATTTTTGTTAACAAAATTTAGGGATGTTGAAAATGTTACATCTTTACTCCAAAACAATCCAGAAATACCAGGTACGAAATAGGGTTCTAAACGTTTAGCATTGACAGCTTTTCTTCCGTTTGCTAGGATTTTAAGGTAAATATATTTTATAGACAATCTGCAAAAAAGAATTGTAAACAGTCTTAAAACAAAGAATCCCCCTACCTCAGTTAATCAAATTCTTTTGCTTATAGTGAATGATCCTAGTAGTACTCTATTGTTTTATAAAAAATGGGGTATGCAAGATAATTTCAGAATATGAAAGCAAACAAAAGCAAAAATTCTAGATGTCATTTTAACACTATTAGAAGGGCAACAAAAAGTTTTCCCTTTTGTAAGGGATTACATCAGTAATTTAGGAGCTGCACCATCATTTCCAAACACATTATCCACCACAGGAAATTTCAATTACATTAGTTATTAAACCTAATTAATTAAAGTTGCATCTTCTCTACACAGGTGCACTTGTTTTTGTTCAAGGGAGCCTTACTTGCTCTTGCTCCTTTTTCTAATCAGCCTAAGCAAAATCAATATATGAGAGCTGATACTGCCTGTTGGTAGTTGAAGGAGGAATTCCAATTCATTTAGTTACAGTTAATTTGGAAACACTTTCTCTGCTACCGTAATTGCCTTTTTCTCTTACCTGAGAATCAATCATTTGACTTGATTATGGGAAGGGGTGGGGGATACATCCTTTCACTCTTCACTCTACAGTATTTAATTACTAATTAATGTTTTCCAGGTAACATTTTAAATGAGGAAAAGGCAAACTTAGATGATATCAACTTGTCAGAGCTTGAGGAAAACCTCCTGTCACACAAAACGGCCGTGGCTGTTTGGGCAACACCAAGAACTCCCACAAGCTGCTCCGCACAAGGCCTAACACAAAAACG
This sequence comes from Pipra filicauda, assembly GCF_003945595.2. NCBI lineage: Eukaryota > Metazoa > Chordata > Aves > Passeriformes > Pipridae > Pipra > Pipra filicauda. The sequence goes on from NW_024105075.1 coordinate 1,324,591, forward strand.
TTTGCCGTAGTTTTGACTCATCTTCCCTCTCTTCCCACTCACATCCCACCAGTTTTTCTAAGTTTCTAGTTTTTAATTTAGCTCTTCCATTCAACAGCTCCTTCAGATTTCTCTTGTGTCTCCTACATACATTCCTTGTCCCCTTTATATCCTCTCTTGTCCTTCTCCCTCTTTGGCTCCTGTCTTCTGCCATTTTTGCCCCAAGACCATTCCCAGGTACTTGAAAATGTGACTGCTCAGCAGTGAAGCAGAAAGGGAAAACCCAGGCACCAAGGGAACCTTACTGCCTAGGCCTAACCTGAAATAGACTGACATGGGAGCAATTAGAATGTAATTTTATGTAATAAGATGATTTATTCATTAGTACTAGGCAGGGATAAAAGCTTACAGCTGATGACAGAATCAGGTTCGTTACAGCTGTCAGTTCCACCAGCAAAATGTATTAGTCATTTAATTTCTTTTTTTTTTTACCCCCAAAAGCATCCTATAATTACATGTATGTGCCCCTCCTCGTAGAAGGAGACTTTGCACAGAGTTCTTTATTTTCATAATGAAAGAGTAACAATTAAAGTGTCATGAGATGATTGGTCTGTCAGTGAGTTTGATTGATCCACGTAGTACAAAAAAATATTAAAAAAATAGTAAAATATTGGACTCAAAATACCTATATTTCTTCATAGAAGGAAGAGTAATAAGTATCAGTTACTTGAAGCATACTCTTAGCCAAGAGATCTATACAAATATTCAGATGGCTTCTTTCAAGGACAGCTGCTTTAACAGGAGTCAGCTCTCATTTCTTTCCCGCTTTCAAAGCAATTTCAGCATAGAAGTCTGATTACCAACATCTAAAGCATTTTTAAATTTGGCCTTCTAACCAGTACTGATTAGTTTCAGCAAAAGATTACCATGAAAACATCTGCACCACTGATGGCACGTGGAAGAGAATAAGAACATCAAGGCTTTGGTTCACCATCTCAAACACCAGCCACAAGGCCTGAGACTCTGCTTTGTCTTTCAGTGATCACAACAGGGGAGCACACTTCCCCCTTTGGAGTAGCTCCTAGGTAAAATTCACATTGGAGAGGAGTACTCAAGGCCTGTCCCTTTCCTTATCTGCTGGAGAACAGGAATGCTTAGTCCTCAGCAAAACCATACCTGAACACTGATTCAGTTCTTAGTGGGACTTAGCTGGCAGTAAAAGGGCAGAAAGGACTCTTGCCTAGTACAAAGTCTCCTGGGTCATTTCACCCTCCCCCTACTTCCCATCTGGGAAGCACCACCCTTCAAGGATGTGGTGCTCTTCAGAATATGAAATTCCACATTAGGCACCAAAAAGGGTGCTTATCACAGAAACGCTAGTGATGCCTCACTTTAGGCAAGATTCTCAATCTGTATGAGCCAGACCCTGTTCCTGCTATCCACCAGCCAGCTGTGGAGAGCAGGAGCACCACCACCGCGCTATTATGGGGTGTTTTATTTGCTTTTATGGTCAGACCTCAGTAATTATATTAGCATGCATGACCCTGTTAACATTTCAGACAGAGAGATGAAACCACTAAGAGCCAACTTATGATAGAAAGGAAGGCTACTGGTGTCCTGGTCTTTCTCAGGGCTATCCTATTTGGAGTAGGGGTTGGCCATCACTACCCGGGTTCCCACCCATGGCTTGTCAGCTGCACTTGTGCAAGCCGCCAGCACCTGATGGGACCTTGTGCTTGCTAGGATTTCCCTGGATCACAAAAACACCCCCCCCCCAATCACCGTGACACCCACTTAGCTGCTGAATGTGCCTGCAACGCAGCTGATCACCTCAGCAATACTTTGCCATTCAAGTGGCAAAAGATTTTTCTTTCCATTTAACTACACCAGGTATTTTCAGATTCAAACTTTCCCCATCAGTTACCAAGATGATGTACATGTACAAAGTACTTGCAAATCCACTCAACTCTGCAGGTGCACAGCAGTACATTCAAACACCTCATCCAAAACATCTCATGAGGAATCTTCCCTTTACTGGGGCAGGAGGAGAAGCACCTGCTTGTGCCAATCACCAGCAGGCTGAGAGAGGTGATCCTCCCAATTCCTCAGCACTGCTGAGTCCCCCTGAGGACAAAGTCCAGTTCTGGGCTTGAAAGTACAAAAGGGACATGGACATATTGGAGAAAGTACAACAAAGATTCATGAAGATGCTACATGGACTGGGGTATTTGCCACACGAGGAGAGGTGGAGAACTCAGCCTGAAAACCAGAAGGTCTGGGGGTGATCAGAGAGTATAAATATCTGATGATGAGAGGATGTAAAGAAAACTGAACCAGACTGTTCACAGTGGTGCCCAATGAAAGCATGCAAAGGGGACAAACTGAAATACAAGAAAATCCACTTAAACATAAGAAAAAGCTTTTTTATTGTCAAGCTGGTCAAATATTGGAACAAACTACCTGGAGATGTTTATAGTCCACATCCTTAGAGACGTTCAACACCCAGTTGAGCATGGTCCTGAGCAGCCTGCTGTAGGTGATCCTGCTTTGTAGAGGAGGTAGGACTGGATGGTCTCCCGCTGCCCCTTCAACCTCAACCACTCTGTGATTCTGAGGTATACTGGTTTTAAGTCATAGAACCAACTGGGTTGGAAAAGACCTCTGAGATCTTCAAGTCTAACTCTTGATCCAACACTGCCATGGTTACTAGACCATGGCACTAAGTGACTCACCTTAAAAACCTCCAGGGGCGGTGAATCCACCACCTCCCCAGGCAGCTCATTCCAATGCCTGATTACTCTCTCTGCAAAAAATTTTTTCCTAATATCAGCCTAATATTCAAACAAGCAAGTGGCATCAAAGTCAGGGACAATAAGCACATAAACAGATACACAGACTAAACTTTTATCTTTTTTTATTTCTTTTCTTTTCATAGCATCTGTACCTCATGTATCTGTCTATTCACACACTGTGACAGTTGTGAGGTCTGCTGTGCCATGCCCAAAGTTGTTCACATCATTCTGGAGAATATTAAATTCAAATGTCATCTTTTAGATTAGATACATTTGAGTGTCTTTCTAGTATCTTTGTCAGCAGCAGAGTTAGGAGACAAAGATCTTGGATGCAAACAGGCTTTGCTCTAACACTTACTGTCTCCTGGAGAAGAGTAACCAAGTTGAGTCACAGCACAAAAAAGAAGTGGATGCAAGCACATACACGCACATACACACAAGTTTTCTAATCATCACCCCAGAATTTTGCACTTATTTCACATAGCAGCACTTTGAGGAGGTATGAGGCTGCAAACCCTTCCTCCTTCATGAAAATCAACAACTACAAATACAGTTTCCAACAGGCATTTTACACAGTTGTTACAGAAAAAATTGTAAAGGCTTTGCCATCTGGAAAAGTTGAACCAGGAGAAATTGATTTTTATTTTTTCCAGAAAATCACAGTATTTCTTGTGCATATGTAATTTGGGAATTACTGCAGGAGCCATATATATGTTAATGCTGTAGCTCAAAAGAAAATACATACGCTTTATCCATACTGTTCCACTCTGGGTCTGCAACACAACATGCATTCCATTCCTGTGCAGAACTCTAGACACTCCCAGTACCTTTATCCTCAACCAAATTTACATGTTCATGGGTCAACACGTTGATGTAAAAAGCAGAACAGAACCTAGCTAGGTATTAGACCTCTGTCACACAGGATTTGCAAAGCTTTGATTACACAGCAAGGGAAGCACTGAACTGGTCCCAGTTCAAACCTCTAAAAACATCTGATCCAATCCACTTACACTCAATAGAGCATTTAGACATAGACTTAAGTGCATTCTTGATGGAAAATCTTTCTGATGAGATGGAAAAACACCGCACATTCAGGAACAGAGAGCTGGGAGGGATTAGTCTATACCTTGAGTTCACCGCCTATGGTGGACTTAGACCAGTGGTGCATACTCTAAATAAACTCAGAACAATTTTTAGGGTCATATCAGATGACTGAAAACTCTTCCAAGATAAATGCTACCCTGATTGTATGAGTGCAGTGAATAGAAAAATGCTCATTGCCAAGACTGCCTCAACAAATGAACTGTGAGCGAAGGGAGATTTAGGTGTCTATTTATACAATTTAATGCCTGCAAAGAGTGAGGTGGGTTTTTTTACCTTCTCCTGGATCAGGATTCCCCCTCAACATTCGATCTTCAGGTTTCCTGAGAAAGAGGCTAATAGCAAAAATTCAGTATGAGCTAATGGTCTAAAACATTCTCTTCTGGAATGCTCGGTACATCACTCCCTTTAAAAAACAAGTCTGCTTGCGTCATATTTGTGTATTATTATTAATATGACTCCTACCAGGGACAGCTGAACAAAAGCAGGGGGTGTATTTCTCAGAAGTTCCCCCTCTTCTGTTGCTTGTTTCTCTGGCTGAAGGCAGCTATGACTAGATCATGGTAACTACCTTTGCAGCAGATATGCCAAACAAGCACAGCAGAGGGAAATCAACAGCAGATTACGACCTGTATAGAAAGAGACCTTGTTTTCACAGTCAGGTACTGTTTGTAAAAAAAAGAAGAGGTATAAAAACAGCCTATAAGATTTTGGTAACACCTCTAAATGGACAAAGTCAGTCCTATTTTGAAGCAGATATTCGGGAGGCAGTTGTGTCCCATATGAATACTGATATATAAATGCAACTCCCTGCCCAGCCCGATGACAATTTACCAGCGGGCAGCGTGGTATCTGGCAAGTTGTAGTGGGTTGACCCTGGCCAGATGCCAGGTACCCACTAAAGCCACTCTCTTCACTCTCCCTCTGCAATTGGACAGAGGAGAGGAAAAAAAACAGCTAAGGATTAATGAGCTGAGAAAACAACTGGGAGAGGTCAGTTACTGATTATCTTCACAGGCAAAACAGATTCAAAGGGGGGATAGTACTTAAATTTATTAATAACAGGATAAGAGCAAAAGAACAAGAAATAAAACAGTCTTAAACACACCTTCCCCCCACCCCCCCTTCCTTTCATGTTCTCCCTCCTCCCCCCCAGTTGTGAAGGGGGACTGGAATGGGGGTTGCAGTCAGTTGTTGTTTCTGCCACTGCTCAGAGAGAGGAGTCCTTCCCCTGCTCCTGTGGGGTGCCTCCACGGGAGACAGTCCTTGATGGACTGGCGTGAGTCCATGCCTCAAGGCAGCAGTTCTTCCCAAACTGCTGTCCCGTGGGTCACTCCTCCATGGGGTGCAGTCCTTCACGAAGGAGCTGTACCAGCGTGGGCCCCCACAGGGGCCACAAGTCCTACCCCGGATAAACCTGTTCCAGTGTGGGCTTCCCTCTCCACGGGCTGCAGGTCTCCAGCAGGACCCTGCTCCATCTTGGGCCTCCCACGGGGTCACAGCCTCCTTCACGCATCCACCTGCTCCAGCACGGGCTCCTCCGTGGGCTGCAGGTGGGTCTCTGCACCCCAATGGTCCCCCATGGGCTGCAGGGGCACAGCTGCCCCACCATGGTCTGCACCAGGGGCTGCAGGGCCTCAGCTCCGGCACCTGGAGCACCTCCTGTCCCTCCTTCTGCACTGACCTTGGTGTGTGCATTGTTGTTCTCATGTTCTCACTCTGCTCTTCCCTGGCTGGAATTCTTTCTGCACAACAACCTTCTGTTCTTAAGTATGTTATCACAAGTGTTACTATTACTCCTGATTGGCTCGGCCTTGGCCAGCGGCAGGAAGTCTGTCCTGGAGCCGGCTGGCATTGGCTCCACGGGACAGGGAAAGCTTCTGGCAGCTTCTAACAGAAGCCACCTCTGTACCCACCCCCCCGCTACCAAAACCCAGCCACGGAAACCTGCTACACAAATCTTCCTCCATGCAAGATAAATAGAGAGTATACTCTAAATAGAATGTTTTCCAATAGGATGAGACATCTGTGGGTGTTTCCAGCCTTGTATCCAAACAAAGCTCAGTACCTCACTAATCATATACTCCTAACATTCTGGCTACAAAAGGCAGTTGCTGCTTGGAGCAATGCATTTCACAGCCAGCTAAGGGCAACAGGTCTTTGCATAAAATAGATTAAAAATTTTTTTACATTATTTAGAGATGTACTGAACAAGACTTTACAATTTATAAAGCCTTTTGTTGATGTCATCCTTGAAAGTAGAACCTATTAATTTGGGTTCTGCAGGTCTCTGCAAATGTCAGATTGCCTTTGGTACAGAGCAACTTGCGTGCAGATTCCAATAAAGGAAAAATGCCAGCCACTTTTTAAGCTTCCTGAGGTTGACACATCTCAATTGCATGCAGTTAACCTAGGTCTCCTTTCCCTACCCTCTGCAAAAGAGCATTTATGACACAGGTTTCTTCCTTTTAATTTACCCACTTCAAGGTACTCTTGAGTTCACACATTTTTTCTTGCTGAAATGAACCTAATAGTGATGGCTTAAGGCAAAGTAATACATTAAAAAAGAATACAAAAGACAGAGCCAAGTAGAACAGAAAAATAGTTATCCAGCCCATCTTCCACCCAATAGTAGTTACACATACCTGTGTCATTCCTGCCAGACAGTTATCTTATCTCACTACTAGAGGTTTCAAGCCTTCCTAAACTATACATTGCAGAGTTTAATTAAGCTGAATTAGAATGGGGTTTTTTTCCCTAATATCATAGAATCATAGAATGGTTTGGGTCAGAAAGTATCTTAAAGATCATCTAATTCCAACACCCCCTGCCTTTCACTAGACCTGATTGCTCAGAGCCCCATCCAACCTGGCCTTGAACACTCCCAGGGATGGGACATCCACAACTTCTCTGGGCTACCTGTTCCAGTGCTTCACCACCCTCAAAGTAAAGAATTTCTTCCAAATATCTCATCTAAACCTACTCTCAGTTTGAAGCCTATCTAACTTCCTTTGCTGTAAAACTCAATCCTTTAATGCTCAAAGGGCAGAAGTAGGAATAACAACTCTATATTTCACCTCTGTTCTAGGGTTTTACCTCTTTGAAGAATTAAAAACCATCCACTCTTTACCCAAGTCTTTTTTCTCGCCCACAGATCCAGGATTGCAGGTATCTGTTCCTCTCTGAACTGTCTCTGATGAGTTTTTATTCTTCCTTTTATGTAGGATGTCCAAATCTGGAAAACGTACCTTGGCCAAGAAAAGAGTTTCCCCATTATTTTACTGAAAAAAGAGATCATAGCAAAGAAGTCATCAGAGGTGTTTCAAGTCTCAAAAAAACCCTGTCTTCTCCAACAAATTTATGCCGAAGCTGCTTGGCACTTAATTTGATAAAGCTAACTTACCCTGTTTCTGAGGCTACTATCATAATCAGTGCATGGTCAAAATACGTGATTTTCCATATTCTTTAGAAGTGACCCAATCTTGTACAGCAACTTACACATATGGAAGTGAGTTCTCATACTAAGACTTATAAAAACAATGAAAAAAACTAGAGATATTAAACAGTGGCTGACAATTCATTGATCATTCCAGAATTAACACAGCTTTTCTAATGGCACAGTTGAACCACTTTTCACAGAGCCCCACAGAAAAGAGATGTAGGTGAATTAGATGAAAACTGGGAAGCAGAAGTCCCAGAGGAATCTAAATACAAACACCAGAATGCATACAGGTATGCATGCAAGTACAGGATAGTTTCATCTCTCCTTAACAGTGGATGGACATGTGGCAGGGGAGCCTGAAAGCATTTTATAAAAACAAGGTTTGGGTCAGTGAAAAGTGACACTGTGATTATATCATTATTTTGCCAAGACAGTGCCTTGAGCCAATACCCCAGCACTTTAGGCTTGTATGACAATACCTTAGCAGGACATTTACCTAAGCCTGTTTGTATATCAATGTCTATAAGCATCTGGCAGGATGGTGTCAAGAGGATGAAGTCAGGCTCTTCTCAGTGGTGTTTAGCAATAGGACAAGAGGCAAAAGGCAGAAACTGATACACAGGAAGTTCCACCTGAACATGAGGAAGAGCTTCTTTACTGTTTGGGTGATCAAGCACTGGAACAGATTGCCCAGAGAGATTGTGGAGTCTCCTTCCCTGGAGATGTTCAAGAACCACCTGGATGCAATCTTGTGCAATGTGCTCTGGGATGACCCTGCTTGAGCAGGGAGGTTGAACCAGATGACCCACTGTGGTCCCTTCCAACCTCACCCATTCTCTGATTCTGTGAACTGAGGATACTGATTTTATAACAAATGACCATGGGTTCAAAGATGCTGGTCATATACTTATATGCTCATTTCCTCCTCACCATACTGATTCCTAGAAAAGCCATAAACATTACTAGAGCACATCCATTCTCCTGAATTAATGCAAGTTCTGATTTAATAATGTATCTCTACCTACCTATCTATATAAAGACTGATCTTTTCTGTAGGGCTTTTCAAACTTCAAAATAAAGTTAAGTAGGTGGTAGGTGTTATGGCTGGTATGGCACATAGAAAGAGGGGACATTCCAAAACAAATCACACCACTTGAGGATTTTAAATTGAAAGTGAACCCACAGAGAGTAATGGAAATAGTAAATTTTCTCTAATTAAATTAGAGGCATCAACCATTCAAGGGCCTGACAGTACTTCTGTAGTAGCCCTGACTTAACATTAAGCAAATGCTGATTGTTTCGGGCTTAAGTCAGCCCAGGATTGCTCTGTAAGTGTCTGTGCACTGATCCGTGGTGGTAGGTCACCTTCAGTAAATGAACAAATGCATTTCAAACCAATTTGAACAAGTGTAAATTTTAGATTGAGATAGTGGTCATTTGATAATCTGAATGCCTTAATCAGCTACTGCTCCACGGAAACACAGGAGGTTGTTTTGCAGATTTAAGAGGTCAGAGGGACAAATTTACTACGTATATGTAGGAACAATCAAACCTCCATTCTCTCCTACAACCGGGGTGAGACAAGAAGATTCTGACACCTTACTGTTGAGCTATTTATCTGATTGCACCCTAAAAAAAGAAATGAATAGGCTTATGAATCATAAAACGTACTAACTGCAGCGAATGATGGAATTCATGACTCAGGCTACTAAGATTACCACATTTCAAATTATACTACTTGCATTTCTTTTATTTATTGCTTTGCAATATAATTTGTAGTTACCATCAATTAAAAAACAGTCATAAATGGAACTTTTAAAAGATAAAAAATTAATCATGATTTTGAGCCAAAAAGCAAATAAAAATGTCAAAAGTTTAATTTTACAAATGCCCTGAGGCATAGTAGTAAGATATTAACACTACATGCTGGTCTGTCAGCATGCTCTGACTAGAAAGTTTTCAATACACTGAGTATTCAGTAAAAGTTCAGCATTTTGGCTTCTCTAACAGCATTAATGGGTTGTTTCCTGACACTGCGTTCTTGCAGAGGACTAAAATGGTAGCTTCTGGTAGAGTTAGGACCAAGGGGAACTAATACTGCCACCCATGCTTTAAAATAGTATAGACAGTACAGACACTAGCAAGTACTCTTCAGATGTACTGCTTAGAGCAAGTTTCGGTGCATATTACTTAAGCTTCTTATCAAAACTTGTCTTCTTTTTTTTTTTAGAGACTTTCACTGAAACAGAAATACCCAGGAAGGAAAAAGAGGTGTTCAAAACCAAAGTCGCTGGTATCTGATGGACTCCCTGAGTTCCCCACACCCTTTCTATCTGCAGCAGTAGAAATAGGCTGTAAAGAAGAGTGAAGTTTTTGATTCCATATTTAAAGATAGCTCTTCCCTAGTAAAACACTGGGACAATCTGCAGCACACATGCAGACAAGGCTGGAAGCCTATTAAGTTGGAGAGGAACAGGGCACTTCGTGACAAATCACTACAACGTACCCAAACGATCGGTCTCACAGTTTATGCCCATTAGCACTCATGTTACTTGCAATGGCACTATGAAAGAAATAACAGTGTCTCCAACAGAACACCAGCACAAACCGTTCCCACCCTCTACAATAGTGACATTATGTTTGTAGAGACAACATAAGGAATTAAGTACTGAAATAGAAAGGCTGTCAAGTCACAGCAACTGAACCATAAGGCCCCGATAGCAAAAGCGGTCCCAAAAGCAAAACAGCTTTGCAGATCACTGTAATACAACAAAGTAAAGCTCTAGTTAACAAAATATTTCAAAAGAGTATTAGGAAAAAGCCATTAAGGTAAACATACTGTTGTCCAACCACAACAACTTTGAGATATTTTTTTCTTTCATGAGATGCATTGGAAACTGTGGCCTTAACTGCTCTTGCAAGTCACAACCAGCCATCAAAGAGAGGTTGGCATTGCTTTTGTGAAATCACCATTTTGACAGTTATCTTAAGTTAGAAGGAAGAGAAGTTGCTTATGGAATAGAGCTGCATTTCCCAATAGGAGTTTTCAACTTTAACCAAAGTTCTATGAGGAAAAAAAAAAAATAAGTTTTTCAAATAACTTCCAATTCCAGCAGTCTTCACCTCCTGATATGGAGGTCAGTGGGCTTTTCCTTTGGAGTATTCACCCAGCTTTCATCACAGTAGCTGGACCAAAGCATCTTCAATCTATTACCTCCAAAGGAATTCTCCTAGTTTCTCTCCTGAGGGAGACTAAATTGATCCTGTAAACTGAAATACTTGTACACAAAGAAATCCTCTGAGTTGTGCTGGCCATACACATTCACATTGCATGTGACTTTTTTGCTGCACAAGGCTTCTTGTGTGTTTGTTCAGTATTTCAGCCGGTAGGGCTTGCACAGCTTGCAATTTACCACAGTTACACAAAAACTGCATAAAAATTTGAAGTGTGCTAATTACCACTTAAAAATCCTTCTACAAAATTTCAAGACTGTCTACCGGGTACATAACTCTTTTTCAACTCCTAGAATTGTTCCTGTGTCTACTGTTGCCTTGGCAGGGCAAGACTGGGGGAGCAGACAATAACTTAATCCACCACAGCTAGGCAACACTATTAAGAACTTGCATTTCACAGATTTTCAGGTTCTGGTAACACCGCAAGAGACTGCCTTTGAGAACAACAGAAAAACTTTATTACCAGAGTGAAAGAAGAAAAGTGCTCAAGAATTTAGTTAGAAAGACAAGCTGCAGCAATGCACAGAGTGCTTGGTAAGTGCTGGAGTTCCCTCAGCCCTGGAACTAAGTACATGTCACCGTGTACTAATCATGAAGCTGCAACATGGACTTTTACAGCATAGGTGTCCTAGGCCACATCTGGAAGACGACAAAACCAAAGACAGACCTGGCATGGGCAAAATCTGCTGTTGAGTCATCTAAAGGAATATAATCTTGCATCTTAAAGCCCAAAATGTACACCATTTTCTTTCACTTCAAACAAGGACTCTCTCCAGAGCTGTCAAATCTGCCAGTACCCAGTATATTGATGCCAGGTGGTACATCTCTTTGCTTTGCCAAAACACCAGGTCACAGAGTTGGAAAAGGAGATCATAAAGAAGTCAGAGGGCTGCTATTAAAGTTGCCATACCATATTCAGAATATCAGAAATTTTTAGTCCACACTGGGCTGGTCAAGATGAGACAGAACAGATCCAGTCTGCTTGAGTATGCTACCAATTGTTAAGGTTGCAAGGAAGTTGAATAGCTGGAAGTTCACAGTGAAGAAAGGTGTGTCAGGGAGTTTTGGTAAGGTTTCCCATCTCTGGTATGCAGCAAGTGGAAGGGAGTCTCACCCACAGGCCTGAGGCAGCTAAATGGCTACTAGTAACACAGTAGGTAAAAAATGCAAATCATCACATCTTCACACAGCAGGTCACATCTTGTTTCTCCCCATATATTAATAACATACCTTACAGTTCTAACACAGAGATGCCAGTCAGAAAGGATTCTAAAACATATTTTAGAAAAATCCAATTCAAATGGTTTTAGCATAGGTTTCCACACAGTGTAATCTTTATGTACTGCAGTCCCTGAATCTAAAGCTGCCAAAACCCAAATCCAGCACCTGAACCCATGAGCTCTACCACATGTCATAACAGCAGCTTTAGGACAATTTGACAATTGTTTTTGGTATATCTAGCTGTAGTGTGCCAGCTGGGAAAAGCACTTTCCAAGACAACTACCGCAGGAGCTGTGGCATGGTGCATTATCTTAGTGCCTGTCAGTACGCACCCAGAAATCTGAGGAAAGTTGTCATGAGGGTTTTAAATTACGTGAATGAAGATTTGACTCTCAAACATCCACTGTGGTCAAGAAAGTCATCAGCTTGCAAGCTACTCGACTCCTGATTTGAAATCAGTTTCCTTATAAACTGAGGAAATGAAGTGACTGCAAATGAAATCAATCTTTGTTCATTTAGGGGAACTTCTTGAGGCAATTACCTATGAAGGAATATAATTCAATCTGCAGGCTATACAAACTTGCAGGAAAAAAAATCGTTAAAATACTAGTGAGTGCTGACAAGTAGGACTCTGTACTAGCAGAGAGCTGCTTTGAAGTACAAAAGACCACACCCACCCCAACCCTTCTCAAAACTACACAGGCACTGGTGTTAAATACTAAAGGAGTGAGCAGCAAACTTGGAAAGATGTAGTAATATATTATCATGGATGTTAATGTAAGCATGAAGATTAAGAGGCGGTGAACAGAACAGCAGGAGTCTCCAGAACCGACTGGAGATGCAGCATTCAGAACCAGAGGAGTAGTTCCCCCAGCTCCACCCAAACCATGGAGATAAGAAATGTTGATGTTCTCCCAACCTGCTTAAAGATCTCCTCTTCCCAAAGAAAACCAGCCTTTTACCAGGTCTGCAGGCTAGTTTAGGTAGAGGCAAAGGAAGTGGTGACAGGTGTCTGAAGACTTTGTTACCAGATCTACAGCCTAGAAGGCAATGGTAGTAGCCGACTTGGGTATGACATTGTGAGCAAAAGCCAACGCTGATATGAAGTCACAACTGGTGAACACCAAGGTGAGTGCACAGAGAACACAAATCTGAACAAGTAATGAAGATAACAGTCCTCATGAAAGAAAGCTGTCAGCACCTGGAGCTGGACCTGCTGGTTTACCATTAAAGGCATGGGTAAGTAAGAAGATATGAGTGTCTGGGGCCCATGACAGCAACTGAATGCCTTGCTTCCCCCCTGACAGGCCCCCACCATCCTGGTCTCTGCAAGGACACTGCTCAAAGCTGCAGAATGCTGATACCAAGGAAGACTGAGGCAAGTTTCCTTTGGGCTTCTTAGAAGAAGCAGCAAGTGAGAAAAAAGGCAGATGGTTCCTACAGGATCATTTCAACCTCCCCTCTCTATCCTCCAAGTATCACCTTCTAGCCATAAGAGATGCAGTTGAAAGAGCTGTGTCTTGAACTACATAGCAGGCAGTCCATTACCATAGATTAGTATTCAGCTTTGGCAACATGACCCTCAACTAACCTATTTTCTTAAGGCCTCCGGCAAGTAAGAAATGAAAAGAAAGCCAGAGCTACAAAATTACCATAGAAAATGTCAAAGTAGAAACAAACAGAACTAGTGACACTAAAACTGTAATCAGCATTTAATTTAAATGGAAAAGGCTCATACGTAACAAAAGGTTTCATATTACTTACAGCTGGTGAAGAGATTTTGAAGGGTCTGCAATTATTTTTTTTTTAATCAAGCATACACAGAGACTTCTGGTTTCAGAAAACCAAGAAGGTTAACAATTTGGGGATTTAAGTACACTCTAGGTTGCACGGGCTCTAAAGCGGGAAAACTGAGCAAAAATTTATTCTAACATATGTTACACAGCATGATACAAACCTTCAGGTTAGTCTTCTAACCTCTCTTCAGTGTTTAACACTAATTAAAATTAAAGTTAACATTTTATTAATGGTGAAAGACTGCAATCAGTATTTGGAAAGCATTCCACAAAACTTTTAAACTGTTCGTATTCATTGACAAGGTATTATTCCTGTGTGATTTCTGTAATGAAAATATTAACTAAAAATTCTATATAAAAATACTTTTAACAAAGGTTTTATTATCATTGGTTATACACACATTACAAAACTCAAAAAATAATTATATTTAATGAAAAGAGGATGAAACATCTTACATGCTATTCCATATAAGAAATCTAATTTGTTTAAGGATAGAAAACTAAATCTAATATCAGAGGTCAGTCTGCCAAGGTAGTGTCTTCTATCCACTGTGGACCGTATTATTGTACCTGAGGACTCCCCAGTTCCCCTGGTGCTGCTGCTTGCCTATTACATACTGCATTTTTACATTCTTCATCTGACAACAAGCAGCTTCAGTAATTCCTCTGCAAAATAGTAGTCTGCCAACAGTGCTGTCCAAGAGCAACACCCAGAGGCTAAATATACTGCTACAGCAACACTGTGCATTCTGACCAGTTTCTTTCTGAGGAGCATTGAAAACCTTCATAAAGATAAACAATTTCCTGTAAAGATAAAGAGCTGACAAAACTCTTTCAATAGTAACAACAACAAAGTGTTGTCAGCAAACAAACCTTTTCCTGAAAATCACACCTTTATAGCTACTGCAAACAACATTTAAGAACAGATGATATATACACACAGAGATGTTGAGCAAATAAGCAGTAGTTTTTGTTAATGTGTGTGTATAGTATTTTGGCTGGCAGCAGCACTGCAAAGGAGCAGCTAGAAGGATGACTGCTCTCTACAAAGCCAATTCCATTTTTCAAAAGCAGAAAGGCAGAAAAGAGGAAGGGTGCTCACCATTTCTTTCACCAGTTCTCAAAGCAGTACACTGGTTTTTCTCCTTAAATCCTGAAGGCAGTTGCTGTGGGAACAATTTGTCTATGCAATAACAACAAAACTCCAGCAAAAAAACCCTAGAGCATCTTTAAGAGGAATATGTTATCTGGAATCAGAGCATGAAGAGGGATAACTGGATACAAAAACAACTCACTAAAGCTTCATCTTAAAGATCTCTGGCATCTAACAAGACTAATCTCTTTAAATTTAAAGCCTACATAGAGAAAAAGAAAAAGGCCAACAAACTAAGAATACAATGAGTAATATTACACTTATCTCCCCAAACACTTAATTAGAATAAAATAAAAGAAAACACAGTCAAGACTGTATAATCACAAAACATGATTGCACCTACCTAACCTTTTATATTTTGAGATTTCAGATCAGGTCAATGATTTCAAAACCAAACAAAACCAGAAGTCTCAATCAAACACCTGATGGAAAAGTTTCTCATCTATTAAGCAGAGTTTGCTCCATTCTCCTCAGTTGATCACTTTTTTTTTTCCTCATGTCTTTTCTCAGAATCATATTTTTTATGTGGCTCATACTCTTTACCTGCTTGCAGTGAAACTGGAATTGCATCTACTACAAGGAAGCAATCATTCCTCAGCACCTGCTCAGGCATCAGTCTGTTAGAGTAGAACAAATTCAAGAGAAGAGATTTAACTTTATCATCCTACAGAGGGAGAAGGATTTCATAAGTAAGCAAAACAAACTCGATTACAAATTAAAACCAAGCATTTGATGAACACATCTTCTAAGTGCTTAGGGCTCAAAGCCTTCACAAGATGTTGTGCCATAGCATTCCCAACAGACAGCAGCACTGACAGTCATAATGCTCATTAGCAACAAAATACAATCAAATGTTCAGCACTAGGTCTGTCAACCTGGTGCCAGTAGATTTCACAGAAAGCATAAGGTTTTGAAATTTTTTAAATATAAATTCACTGAACCACTATAAATTACAGAAATACTCAAATTGGTCTTTCTACTGAGAAGGAACCAAACAGGTGCCATTCACCTTCTATAACTTCATCTTTTAATTTTTGTCATACTGTTTCATCACTGTACAGGAGCACAGGGGGAAAAGAAAGCCAAAGTAACAGGTTCTAAATCAACAGCAGCTATTCTGCTATTAACCCATCACTTACACTTAGGCTCTTTGGATTTATCAGAAGAGATTATGTGCCTAAATAGTTAGCACATTAACAGCACTAGACTCCATAGACAAAACACAAATCCACAGCTGCTACGCATATGCTTAAGCATCAGCTGTTGAGCAAGAAAGAGAACACACTGGATTTGGACAAGGGGACTACAAGAAAGACAATCTCAAATTCTGATCTAGAGATCTAGGTTACTAAACCTCAACCGGAACAGAATCTTTCCATAGGAAGGCTTGCTTGTTCACAGTCTCCAAGCCAGCAACTCTTCTGACCAGGGTCAATATTAACAGCAAAGCACAAGATACCTGTACACCTCTCATCTATCCCTCTTTCACCCAGACAGAAGAATCACTGTGAAGCAAAGGAACGTACACAAGTAGTCAAAAACTTGAAGACAGAAACAAGCAATTTCCAATTCTTTCACTAATTATCAGAGTGACTCTGGAGAATTAGTCACTCCCCAAATAATCTGAAATCTGGGTTAAAAGATGGGATCTGAAAACTGTTGATCTTGCAGGCATAAAGGGTTGTTCAATATTTGTAAAACATTTTAAATACTCAAAGGAAAATCTCTAGTTAAGGGGATGTGCAATGAAATACCGGAGTGAATCATGACTACATACTTCCTCTGTAAAATAAAGTGAGGAAAATCTGAGCACTTGAAGAGCTTGAAAAGCTTTGTACTTGTGTATTTGCATTTCAAGATACTGTCAAATGTCTATCAACAATAAATATCACCTTCTCACACTTAGGAAACTGAAAACTGATTCCACAAGGAATACTGCTGTAGGACAACATTTCATCTTCTTTACTACATTTCATTTTGTTTGATCTTACTTACTTTTTTTTTTTTCAAATATGCAAAACTGAATGCTGAAACACTCTGAACATTGAAGGCTGACATAGCTAAATGAGTGGCTGCAAGATCTTTCCACTAAACATTACCTTTCCTCAACAGTTACCTAACATTAATATCCCAGTTTTAAAGCTTTATGTTATCTTCCTGTGGCAGTTTTGCATTTGTTGAAAACAACAAAAATTTTACTAGTTGCAAGTGTGCAATTCCTCTGGGCACGAGATTGAGATGGAAGGGAAATTACAGTCTGTCAAGAGCCTGCAGATGGGCATGGAGATTAATTCCGAATAAGCTGATTATAGATAAAGCACTTTAAAGCAAAATAGATTTTCCCCAAGAACTGGGACAAGGATTAACAGCCAGAGGTCTAAAAGATTCCCCAAGAAACAGCTGAAAGATATTTATTAGTACTACATTTCTTAGTAAAACCCTCATCTATATTTCTGAGCACTGCAGGCAACACAGATTGCTTACTGGTGGACTTTAGTGGTGAGGCACATGCATGTACATGCATGCAGGATGAATCCTTAAAAACGAAGTAAAAATCCAATGCTGCTTCTTTTCATCAGGAGGAAAAAAAATCAGAGAAATTTGCTCTTATTAAAAGTTGTAATATTAATTCATGCCTGCTAAAAGCAATACCAACTAAATTAATTAATTTTTCTTGAAACAAAAGCAGCTGTTTGCACTTCAGAAGGTACCTGTTACAGAAGAATACAGAAATATAATGGCCTGAAACTGGCCATTTAAACTTTGATTTGTATCCTTCAGACTTTATTTGTAAAGCATTGTCACAGCAGAAATTTTATGGAAACCAGAAGTGAGCCGACAAGTTTTAATGTCCCAAGAAATCTTTCCTAATTCCTTGGACAATTAAGTTTCCCTTATACATGAAAGAAAGTTAGGGATTTTTAGTATCTAAGGATTATTATGCTTAATCCTGAACGCTGCACTTGGCAAATGGCTCTGTACAAATTTTGTGAAATACATTTATAACCCCCTAGCTGGCCCTAACGTTCAATCATGAAGTACTGAATATTCTTTCCTATAGTATTGTGGGTTTCATGAGAGTCACTTTAATTTAAAAAAATCAGGCAACTGTAATGAGCTGTAAGATGCACATTTACAGGATCACCTTTCTGCTCAAATGCTGCATGTTTTATTATTCTATTTTCCATGGTAGTGTCCCACTGGAAGTAATTTTGCAGAAGGATTTGGTAGACAGTCCTGTGCGTTATCAGTAATGTTTTCATCACTGAAGGACATTGTTGAAGTGAAGTTGTTAAAAGACATACTGCAGAGGAGTCATCTAATAAAGCAAGATTATTTGCAGTACTATGTTATACAGTGATACACAAACTACCCTGCCAGGACACTGAAGCTGTGTTAGTCTGGGACTGTATCAGGACAGTTTCTTAACCTAAACACAGTAAACAGGATACACTAAGCTCATAATGAACACAACTCCAGTAATTTAACTCCATCTTAAACAGTCACCTCTGTAAAGCTGGCAAATCATTTAATACACGAGTATAACCAAGAAAGAGGAATTTATTATTTGGTCTTAATTCCTGGCCAGAAGACTGAAAGATTATGGGAATGACAGTTACACGAGAAAATAAACCCAAGGAAATACAAGCACTCAAGTAAAGAATGCACAGAGATGAGGGATAAAATTGGGTGCCCATCCAAGAGAAAGATAAGTTAGTGAAAGAACAACTGCAGAGTTGGAGACCCAAGTTGTGAAGCATGAAGGTGCACAGATCTTATTCTCAAATAGTCACTGGGACACTGGAACAGGATAAGTTTCAAAAAAAGGGTCTGAAAATAGAGTTCAAGGGAAAAACAGCTGCTGGCATAAGGTAGAGAGAGAATAACAGTATTGAGAGTAGAAAGAATGAAAACACAAATTTGTATCATGCAGGGTTTACTTATATCTGTGCATTTGTTTCAGAGGTATAGGAAAACTTGTTTCACAAAAAAGAAACCAAATCCAAAGAGTAAAGGGCACAGTACAGTTTTTTAACTGCATTTAAGTGATTAAAATGGAATTTGGTGGTTTTATTAATGCTCAAGCACTGTGCTGTCATTATGTAGTAAGACAGATGAACAAAGTCAACTTCCTGACTTCAGAAAAGACAGATTTCTAATTCAAACACCTCCTTTGAGGCTGAATCTCAATGACTTATTCCCCAAGTCTGTAACTTGGTGTCATTCAATTAATGGTAAAGAAGTTGCTCCTTCTGAGGTCTGAGTTTAATATTAAGAAAACTTTGGGGCTTTCTACCTTCTCAGTCATCATTTTATTTGTGCATTCTATCTAGAATTATGCAAATAGTCAATTAAGAACATTTTTCAAGCCAGCACTTAAAATGAAATATTTGACTTTAAAATTTGATCAACCATTTCTAAACAAGAGCAGACTTATCTTCCTCATCTGACAATTGACATACCATGGCAACCACATCTATCTCAGGTGTTCCATCTTCTTATATGCCAAACTCCTGGTTTTGAATGCAAAGCTGTAATAACACGGGTGAGGGTTTTCCCTTTAGTTAGGAAAAGCAAACATCAGTCAAGAAGATTCACCAGGTTTCAAATGAAAATGGATTAATACAATAAAATGGCAAGGAAAGACTGTTTCCTAATTTTAAAGCAGGGTAAAACATGCAAGCTGCTCAAGTTTCCCTTACACAGAAACAAGAGGAAAAAATAGTATCAGAAGAAAGTTTTAGAGGTCAAAAGAAATAGACATTTAAAAATATGACGCAAAAGTGCATGCCCAAGTTATGGTACATAATCCTCTTTAAGAAATGTTGAGGGGTAAGTGTATTCTAGCAGACAAATGTGAACTCTGTACCCATAAACTAAGTATAATCCCCCCAGTCTTCACTATTGCCCAGAAGCACGGACGAGTACCGCACTTTCCAGACACTGCCTGCAGGTTAAGCTGAAAATTCCTCTACTCTGAACAATTACACAGAGAGCAAAAGGAAGCATGTGTTTTGTCAGTGCTGGGCTCTCGGGACACAGATCAGCAGAGAACTCGGAAAAATCACTGTCTCCATTTTTTGAAGTGTCTGTGCTGCTTAATGAGGGAGAACACAATTTTGGATGCCTAACATGAAACTGGCAACTGCGGAATGTAATATTAAGACTTGAGCTAGAATTTTCCATCAAATGATCAATGCAAGACCAAGTCTGAGCTGAAGATCAGTTACATGTGGGGCAATCTGAAATTCAGCTGGCAAATTTGGATGAGGGTTCAGAATGCCAATCTTGCTGCATCCCAGATAGTCTCTTCAACCAGAATCAGTAATTTGTTTCAGTCTTTGTTTCTTTGGGGTTTTCTGTTTGGTTGGGGTTTTTTTGGGGTTTTTTTTTACTTTTCTTATTTTTTTACCCTCACTTCTACTTACAAAACCCTTTAGAACAGATTATCTGAATAATGGTAGTAGAAGTATTCTAGCTAAATCCTACAATGTTAGTAAATTATAAAAATCTACGACATCAAGCTACACTTTAGCTCATCTGTTTCATCACTTATTCATCTGAGTAGAAAAATTACTTAATTTTAAGCAACAGCTTCCTAAATTGGGAATAAAGCATAATGAAGAGTTACTTTTATATGAATCAGCTTCATCTTCTCAACCCAGGTAATTGCCAGTGGCTACCTATCAACTTGCACTGTTAGGAAGTGTTTTTAAAATGCTGCAGCACAGAAAGCATTACTGAAGCCATCCCTGTGCAGATGAAAGAACTGCCAGTATTTCCCAGGAAGACCCCCATATACCTGGAGCTCCAGCTGATACTCAGTGAACCAGTTCCAATACATTAACTGCTCATGCAAAATCGCTGCATGGGAACATAAGCACTTGCTGGGTAGCTTGTGGCTTTTCAAGTTTGGGAGCTTTGAGCTTTTCCCATTTAGAACACATGGCACCGCCAGCCTGAGCTGGGGAGGCAGCAATACAGTGCCAGAAAAAGACATGGAGGAGCTGCTGTCCAACATACCACCTAATGAAGGAAAGTAGGCTGCTTTCTCCTCCCTGGCATACCACACACTAAGAAACTATTAAAGCTCATAAGGTGGCAGAGAATACAAATTGCAAAACCTCTCAGGTAAGAAAAAAACTTTACAAATATACAAAGACATTCAGCACTATTTTCAAGAACTTTATTTCTGCCAGCTTTCCTATTTTTTCTTCTCTGACTTTCTGCTCTTTACCTGGAACTAATTGCTTCCCCATTCCTGCTTTCCAGCATATTTTAGAATTGTCTACTGTCAAAATAAGAACTATACCCCAAGTTTCTATCCTCTTCCATGACAGCAGCCAGCACCAGCTATAGACAGACTGGAGAAGACTAGTTTGCAGATTGCCAAGAGTCCTTGGTAACACATCAGTTACCAGTTACCAGCTCCATTTGTGATCATGCAGAAAGTACAAGCCCTGAGCAGTACTGACACCTTTGCAGAGAAGGCACACACTGGACCCAGGCTGTGAACCATGGTGAAACTTTCCTGTTCTATCATGCAAGCTGCTTATTTCAGCACAGCCCATACCTGCAGGAAGGACTAAAGAGAAGGACAGTCTTCCTCAACTCTTGTAATTTTCACAATTACACCATCTGTACTGAGTATGACCTTTCAGAAAATTCAGCTGTCAAAAATTTGTAAGGTTCCCTGTCTATTACAGTTGGAATTTAATTTTATGTTAAGTGGAAGGGGAAGCTTTTTGATGTAATTTCAAATTCATTGTAATCATCAGGATTAGGAATAGCAAAATTTGTGTATAATTCTGACTATCATACCAAGCAACAGTAATCTACTATAACAGGATTTAAAACCTGCTTCTGTATCACAATTCAGAAATTGAACATATTCTCAAACACGTATTTTACTCAGTCTCCTTCCTGGAAACCCAA
Organism: Pipra filicauda; assembly: GCF_003945595.2. Taxonomy (NCBI): domain Eukaryota; kingdom Metazoa; phylum Chordata; class Aves; order Passeriformes; family Pipridae; genus Pipra; species Pipra filicauda. The sequence goes on from NW_024105075.1 coordinate 1,346,245, forward strand.
GTGAATCCCCTAAAACCTAATCACTGAGAAAGGTGTTCCCTTCATTTATGTGACACACCAAATGTTCTAGCCCTTTGCCTACTTGTTTCTTAAATCAGAAGGCTGGTTTTTTCCTTTTGATTAGCTAATCACCAATAAACATAATAGCAACATCCTTCATCTATGAGCAACACCAGGTTCTATAATTCATTCACTTTTTTCTCTCATACACAGGCACATTTTTCATGTCGCCTCATTATTCAAGAATCTTTTTCCCAATAGGTTTCATCACTGTATCTTATTTTAAATCCCTCTTGGGAGCTTACTGCCCCTTTACAGTGTTTGAGGCACATGTGCAAGTTCTTTTTTCCCTTAAGCATCATCAGAATGATTATTGCATGATCAAACAAACAGCAGTGAAGCTGAAGTGAATATTACCAGTGAAGCTGAAGTAATATTTACATTCTTTAAACTTCTCTGAGGGGTAGTGGGGAACCCTGAAAACTGGGACATTGACTTCTGTCACCAAAGAGGAGGCACACGCATTATCAACAAAGTTGGATGTTAAAGTTATACACATGCAGCACAGTAGAAAAAGATGGACAAAACTTACCATGCTGTGAACAACACCCGCCACTGGAGGGAATAAGTTAAAAGCATAGTGCCATGGCTGGGGACTGAAACAGAAAAATTACTACATACTGACTTTTTTTTTTTTCTTTTTTGGTTGCTCGGTTGGTTGGGGTTTTTTGGATTTATGCCATTCAAGCTTGGCCTCGGGGCTGTAAAACTTCCACATTTAAAGGCAAAACTGAATTCAGACAACTGTTTGACATAGTTACCACTTACTTGGAATAGACTAAATCAATGTTTCTAAACCAATCTGAAAAACAACAGACAAAAATACCAACACGATAACATTTTCATACTTCCTGAAAGTTGTTCTTTTCAATCAGCTTCCATTGTGTTTGGGCCTTTAAGCTTTTCACAATTTTCTTAACTGATAATAAGTTGTTAATATTGGGTCTTCTATTCAGTCATTCCTCTGCCTGCTTTTTTGAACTAGGAAGAAAAGAAAAAAATCAGGAAGTATTAAAGCTTCCTATTTTGATATGGTTTAGTCCAATGCATTAGACAAACTGCCTGAAGCCTATTTGAATTCAGCTTTTCAGGGTCTTTCCCCACAGAATAGGGGGTTTACTGTGTTTTGTTTTCATTACACTAATAATCTTCTGAAAAACCAACGTTCTACTTAGAGCTCAATCCCCTTAAATTACATACTACTGATTTGTCATGAATCCAGAGATTCCAGCTTCCACTGCTTTATTTGTTAAGAAAGTATCTTTGTATTTAACTGAAATGAAGCGTTGGCTAAAATGTACCACTGGAAATCTGAAGCTTTAACCCAACCTACCTCTCATCACCAATATACCCCTAGAATTTTCTCATAAAAAGATAGAGACATTTATCAAAAAGAAATTATGTGAGAAAAGGTTACCTGTATAGATTAGTGTCATAGAAATAGATAAGGCATAAACACACCTCAGCACTGGCCAAGTATCTGTTTCATATGACAGTGATCATACTTTGCTCATGATGAACTTTACACATAACCTTATTGTAAGTACTTATAATTATTCCCTTCTCTGCTTCATCATGCTCCTAGACTGAATTACATAGAGGGAGATTAAATATTAAGAGTCATTCTTCATTTATACACAACAATATTTAAGATGTAAAACCTTTACTGAGAAGTTCCATCATTAATGAAAACAGTAATTTATCAGATTTTTCGCTCTTTTCTTATGGAGGTTCTAAAAGGGCAGTTAGCAAGTCATCCAAGAGTTTCAGTAGAATAAAACTGATTGGCACTTCTATGCAGAAGTCCAGTTTCACATTCCACATGCTACACGAGAATTCTTTTTAAAGATACCACAGTTAAATAGATATGGAACATTAGAACATGCAACCAATGAGAGTCACTGGTTCTATCACCAAGAGCAGTCACAAGCAGACTAAACTACTGGTTTATTGTTAGTATGATGCTACGTCAAAGGACAGATGCAACTTTTGCTGACGTGACCATTCTCGGGCGCAACAGGGACTCTCATTGCAAAGACAATGAAAATATCTCAGCATCAGCAAAAGAGAATGGAGGAAATGCTTATCAGAAAATATAAATAACTGAGAAAAAGGCTAACACTATCATAGACAATTATTATCAGTAAGGCAAGAACACTTGCCCCATGTAAAATGAAAGTGATGAAAAACTGTTTATCTCTTAACACTGGAAAAAGTAAGTTTATCCATACACGTTGCCCCAGAGAGGAAATCCCATTACTTTAATCAGAATTTTCACCTGTATTTTCAACACAAGCACCAAAACTTGGTAAGGCTCAAAGAAAGCTTCTCTGCATATAGAGAGGGAAGAACCAGTTTTCCCAATATTTCTTATTTAAGGCAGTTGTACATACAGCTAAGTTCTTGTAATGTGAAGCTGTCCTTTCTGCCTGTTGCCTGGAAAATACATTCTTTTGTCTCTGAGGAGCAACCCAAGCAGCTTTCTATCACATTTCCACAAAATCAAAGAAAAATGCTGCCTTGTAGCAAATATCTTGTCTGATACATTAAGAAAAGTTTTAAACTGAAATCAAATATGTGTAAAATATACAAAAGTCGTGACAGAGCTGGCATGATTAGAAGTTACATTTAATTCTACATCCAGTTCTTCAGAAACAGTCAACTCACCCTTTTTGAGAATTTAATCTGCACTGCCAACCACTTCATCTAAGTAAGAAAATGCTTCTAACATCAGGTTACAACACTTCAAAGAGCAGAAAGAAACAATCAGCCTTGCAATTGAAAATAAGAAATTAGCAAGCAGAGAGCAAAAGCAAGTAAGAAATGCAAAGAGTTAGCACTACTGGAAATCTAATCAGGATTTGAGTCAGATCTCACCTCACACTTGAGTAATATACCAATTTCTAGAACTAAGTTAAGATTCACTAGGCAAAAATAAAGTTGGTTCTTGCCTTGACTGGGTTTTATTTTTCTAATCTCATTTTGTTTTTTATCAAAAATGAAACCAAAGAAGAAGAATCCAAATCCTCCTGAGTTTCATGTCAAAAATCAACATGTGCTGCCCACACAGTGGTACCTGAGATTTCCATTCCTATATGGTACAGCCTGACATAAAGACACATCCTGGGATCTATTTCACAGTTTATCGAGTGTGAAATAAGGTTAAAGATTTCACCAGGAAACCATAAGTGCTTTCATAAAAGTCAGAAATAACTTTGCTTTAAGGTGCAGAAGGTGCCAGAGAAAAATCAGTAAAATCAACTTATAATCACACTGAATGTTGTTTTTAGCAAAGTTTTGTTGCTCATATCTAGAGAAGAAGAAATATTACACTGGCAAGCAGAATTAAAAAAGAAATATGGTCCTGTATTTAACATGCAAGATACCAGTCATAACAGAAACCTGCAAACCCCACCTTGTTCATTTATCTATCAAGCTTGTGTATTCCACTAAATACTTAAAAATATTTTATTGTCTTAACCTTAATGGAGCTAAAAAAAACTTTAACAATGCAAGTTCAAACAATGTTTCTTCCAAAAGCCTGGAGTTGTATACTGGAAAGAAGTCATACAGGCTCTGAAAATTTCCTTGTCTGCCATTGACCCATGTCCTATTATATATACTCTCACGGTATATATATACAGATGCTACAGTAGATTAATTTGGATTCAGAAAGAGAGGAAAAGGAGTATCTATTTAAAATAAAGAGAAGGCAAACACTTCAAAGAAACATTTCCTTTACATGATTGTTCAGTATTTCTTTTTTAAAGGAAGTAGAACTTAAATTGCAACAGAAAAATTGCATATCAAAAGTCAAAGCGATTAAGAAGGATAAACGAAAATTCCTTTCTCAGTCTATCTACCAGTGCTTTACCAACCCATGCCAAAAGTCTGTACATTTCCTCTACCTCTGAAGCATTTGCAGAAAAGTTCAGATTTGAAATAGGTAAACCAAAGTTCATCACTATACTGACAAACTTGAGCCACTTTCATGCATGCAGAATAGCACTCTGAATTGCAATCACAGAAACCCACCTGCCAGTTTGTTTGCCCCCTCTAATAACTGACATGATTATAAACACCTGTAAGTAATTATATTCATTAACATTGTACTCCACATGACATGCACCAAGTCTACACTGCTGCTGAACACTGATACTCATAACAGCATCTGGCCACAGTAAATGCTCTGGGCACAATGAAATGCAAGAGCAGAAAACTTATACACTAGGAAAGGGCACAACCCTTGTGCATTACGTACAATATACATGGGCAGGAAGGCTACGTTGACACAAACTGAGAACATTTACATGCAAGTGTGACAGGGAGATAGGGAAGCTGGGCCTGCAGGAATGGGGAGAGAGGAGCTGACAGTCTTTCCAGGAAGACTAGGAGTCCTAAACTGAGCAAGAGCACAGAGACAGGAAAGTCACAGTTACCTTCCTACTTCACATTTTCTTCATAAGCAGAACTCAATGGATGGTGATCCACTTGCACCACCCATCTCCTTTTATGAGAAATAACCCACACCCAACTTCAATGCTCCAAACCTCTTACAACTCAGAGTGGGAGACACAGAGCATCAGAATGGTATTGCATAATGGTAGACAATTTATTTGCACAAATTCTCCACACTCAACATTTCAATGAGGAAGAAAAATCTATTGTATATTTCTCTGCAGCCTGTACCTACATCACATCCGGTCAGATTGGCTGTTTCTTTGCAGCCAATCTCTCATCGCCACCTTCAGCGGCATTTATGAACTAGAACCTTTTAAAATCCGAAGTATTTCTATCCAAAGGTCTCTTGAAAGGACTAATTAAAGCATTTCAGTCACACAGTGAACAGATAGAAAAGCACACCCAAAGTTATCCTTCCATAAAAGTACTGACATCTATGCTTTCTTCTAAAAGGACGTCTTTTGTATAAATTCCAGCTCACTGCACCAAGAGTGAAGGTAAAGTAACACTCTATTCCTCAATGCACTACCTTTCCCTCTGTATTGAAGCACTGTCATTTAGAGCCACCGTTCATATGCACAATCTCCCTGCCATAAGTAGTTGGCCCTACTAATGCCTACTCCTCACTACCTTGGTTAGACAGTGTCATACTTCATCATGTTCACCAACAAGAAAGATTGACTGTTTGCGTTACCTTAAAGATGTCACTGAACCGGTCAGCAAGAATTTGCATAGTTGTGTCCATATTATATCTGACACAATTTAGTTTCTTTGTTTTAACACACTTCCACTCAAAGAACTGTTGAAATACATCCTGGGTCATATGCTTCAGATTCTTGACCATAAATCATCTCCAGAGAAGTTGTCAGCTCCTGTGTTTCAAGTAAATCCAGCAAAAACAGTTTTGCAAACAAGGCGAATTCTGTGACCATGTATTACCTACAAAAATCAAGATATTTAACATAGAAAAAGTTAGCACTATCTGCTGGTATAAAATTATTTTTAGCACAAAGGTCTCTTTCTATGTCCAGTGAAGTATATTTTACATTCCACTTTCCTTTGAGATCAAGTGCCAGTATGTCTACCAGAAAATGCAATGCAGAAAAGGATCTCAGAGATCATCAAGTTTGATTTTTGTTCCTTGAAAACATGGAAGGAAAAGGCACCACAAAAAGCTTAACAGCTCATAAGAAGTCGTTTGTATTCTAGTTATTTGTTCCCTGTGGACTTTAAAGTCATACTTATCAGGATAAAGAACAAAATGGGGTTCAATTTATAATGCTCCTTATAGAGCTGCTCAACTTCAGAAAACAAAGTGAATTTGTACTGAGAAATAAGGTGAGCAACCGAGGAATTCTTCTGAATGTAAAGTCACTTGTCAGGAGCCTTTTAGACCCTTGAGCAACCAAACAGAACACCAGGTAAAATGACTGACACTACCACCAGAAGCTGGAAAGGGGCAGCAATGGCCTCCCCTTGCTGAGGGCTGCAGGTACTGTGAAGGTCAGGAATTGACTTTAACCAATTTTGTAGGACTACACACGATGATCCGGCAACCAGACCTAGCACTACAGACACACCACAGCAAAAGTTCAGATTGGGGCCAAAAGAATAAGAATTTCCTCACATTATAATTAACTAAATACAGTGACCAAAAAAGGAACCAAAACAAAACAAAAAAAACCCAATCCTCCACTGAACAGTATTTTATAAAAATTACAAAACCACTTTCATAACAATAGCTACTACAATGAACAACATTCATTCAGTATAATAGACTGTTTCAACAGCAATTTCCTACTGAGCCAAGTGACATGAGCTTTATACAAATCTGCTTGTCTACAAGCAAATACCAGGAAAAGGTTTGTGCTAAATTTATGGAGGCTATTGAAATCATTCAAGTGCAGAAGAGAATTCTCTCACATTTTTCTGAGTAGATGGGATTCAGTACACCAGGATACACATAGACAGAAAAATGGCACAGCAAGGTAAAAGCCAGGTTCAAATGGAACAGTCTGAAGGAGGGAGGAAAAAAATCAACCAATTTAACAGCAAACAAAAGTAGGTAATAGAGCAGAAAAAACTGCTCAGTAACAGTTTCATATCCAATATCACACTCTGTTTACAAAAATAATAGCAGTAATTACACCAGGACAGTATCTGTACATATTCCATCAGGCTGTCTTCAAGGAAAGAATCCTGTAAGTTAGGTCCTATTTCATCCCATTTATTTCTCATACTTTAAACACATTTCTCTAAAACACTAGCAACTTCATCAGCACAGGGATACAGAAGCAGTTTCCAGAAGGACAACAAACTACCATATGAAGATGGCTCAGTGGCCTATGTGCACTTGTCCCAGCCACTATCTCTAAGCATGGTAATTCAAAGGGAGCAGAACAAGCTACTGCACACTATCCATGAGACAAAGGAAACTTGCTTACAGATAGATAACAACTGTTCAGCTCACACCCTAGTTTGCTTTAGGGTAATTTATGTGTATACCCCCACTCTCGGCTTTCCTCTCAAGCAATGCAGTATTGTCACTTGGAAAGCATGGAGCTTATCAACTGGTTATTTCAGTCCTAGCCAGGTGAACCCAACTGTGGCTGAAGCTGTTTGAACTGGCCAACAACAACTCTCACCAGAAGGTATAAAACACAAGTCAGAAGAGATGTCTGATGAAGAAGAGAGTTTGCAATACACAGGCTCAGTGAAAGGCGCATTAGCTCCCAAAATTCTCCTCTGAGAGATATGGAAAAATATTTGTTTCTCTAGGACAGCACAGCATGACCACTTCAGCTCTATAAAATTGCAAACAAGGTTCTCATTAATATTTGGTAAGCACTTATTTCACTTTCCCTATATGGGAAAGCTATTTTGGTCTTCCAGCTCCAAACACAAGAGAGGACCATTGACACAGTTAAGCTAAAGCTCAACATTTAATTAACACACATAGCAGCATTTCAGTACCCCTTCAAATATTTTCAAAACACTCTTAAAATTTCACTTCTGTACAATTATGTAGAAGATGCTTGATGCCTACCACCTAGTGGATTCACACAGTATAGCCTTTAAACACTCACACAAATATCCCAAAACCAACACAAAACAGAAAAAAACATACAAACAACACACTACAACTTTCCTGTATCTGAAGGAGCAGGACTCTCACAATGCCTCTAGTGATAAAAAAACATGAAATGCTACCTATGCAGTATCTTTTTACAATTAGATACCAATCTGTATATCAGACTATAAAAAAAAAAGTATGAAACATTTTATTAATAGCATTGAAAAATAATTCCATTGGAAATTGAGTAATTCCATGAAAATTTGAATGCTTCAATTTATTAATGCTGTTCCAGTCTTATACAAACTTATGTGCAGACTGCAATCTTGGTGATTATTCATAAGAATTCAATCTCATATATGTGTGGATGAATAAATCTCTGGAATTTGTACAGACAAGCTGCCCAAATACCAACAACCTTTTTCACCTCTCCACACACATTTGCACAGTCAAAATTAAGGCAAGTAATATTTCTGATATTAAAAAGAAGAAAATAAATTATTTCTAATAGCAAAGTCCAGTAACACTTCTATTGTCAAAGTCCTCTTCAAAAGTCCTTACTGCCTCTACAGAGCCTATTTCCCTATCTACATCCTTACTTTCTGGTTTTGGGTTGTCTGAGAGGGAAAGAGACTCTTGGTAGGAAAGCATATAATCAAATCACACAACACACGACCACAATTTACAGGATAACTGCATTGACTTTTTAATTGTAGGTTCTCTCATTAACAGCCATCTTCTACTAAATATTCTGTGCTTAGTGAAGTCTTGTTAATCACCCAACACAGTACCATAAAGGAAAAGCTGTTCCCTAAATCCAGGATCTAGATAATAATTTCCCTCTAGAAACAAAACATCTAGGAGACCAAGATCACAAGTAAATTAAGTATTACAAGAGCCAGACATACAGCTTACCTTGGAAGTGTTACCTAAAACTTCATCTGCTGCTGTCAGTCTCCAACTATAAAATGTTTAACATTGAAGAAACGCCCTCCACTGATTCTCAGAGTTTCAGAATCTATACTGATCCAAGCAATCTCCTTACCTGTAACACTCTTGAGGGCCCAGAGAGGGCACTTGATCCACTTCCAAAATTAATTCTTTCACTGCTGAATACAAGTTCTGCTGCACCTCATCTTGCTTGATAAACATTTCATCTCTTTCATCCTATGCAGAAAGAAAAGCAAGTCAGCAACTCTCACCCAAAGAATGTAGAAAGTGATACAAAAAAAGCATTAATCCTTGCGAAGTATGAGTAACACAATACATGCCTGACTAGGAATGAGTAAAAAAGCTAATTTTTTTAACCTCCACTCCTATGGCATGACTACCTTGCACAAATACAGTACCCTTCACAGTGTAACAGAAAACTAAAGAAACGGTTTCTGCATGACTGTTGATAACAGTGGGAATCTTAACTGCCACTGAAAATTTAAAATGTCCTGGTTGTCCTGTAGTTTTTGATTGTATTACAGAAATTAGAATTTGTATTATCCACACTTTCATATATCCAAAATTACATCCACAAAATCAGACTGCAAAAGTTTTCTTAATGGAAAAGAATGCTCTGGAATAAAAAAATCCTTGTCTTCTAGTAGGAAAAGCAGGTGAACTGTGAACTTCCTACTGATTATCTGCAGAAAAATTATTAAACTAAACATAATTTTCTAGAAAAAAAAAACAAAACAAAGCTTCCCTTGAATGACTGGCAGGATTAGTTCTGCTAATAGGAGAGGAACCCCATATTCATAACAGACAAGGTACCTATCAGACTTACCAAAACCAAACCTTTTGAAATGGATGAAAGAAGTTAAAAATCCATACTTGGAAGTATGCTTGCAATGTTCTTTTCAGAGTGATTTAACTCAACATGCTCATAGATATATAAAAACACATATGAACAAGGAAGATCAAGCTGCAGCTTTATGGACCTGCTGTAAAGATTTGCTACTTCCTTCTACATCCATCTCCAAAAATAAAAAAGAAGTAAAATGATTGAAGTAGCTATAACATGGTGTCTTGATATGTGTTCCCTTCCCTATCACACACACACATGCTGTTTCAAAACCTTGGAAAGTCTGGTGCGGAGGGCAATTATTAGTGAGGAAATAGAAAACAACAGAAGAGTTAATCATAGCACTAATACCATGGAGCCAAAGAACAGTCAAATGAACACCTCCTGCTAACAAGAAATAAATAATATAAATGCATCTGTAATATCAATATGTAAACGCAAACACAGGTTCAAATGTGGTCTTCAATTTAGTTTAATGAAATCTTAGAAATGGACGTAATCAGCAATTTTTAAGTATCCACCATAGACTAGAAATCTACAGTAACAGACAAGGACAGAATGAGATCCAGTGGTTGGAAATTGAAAGATGGACAAGCGCCAACTGAAAATAAACCCCCAAGTTGTCCCACACACTGCTTTATAAACAGATTAGCAATTGAACAGTTGCTGTAATTCAGCCACACATTAATAGCCTGGATAATAAAAATCAGTAGATTAAGTTGTACTACAGAAGGTGAACAGAATGTATTGCTTTAGCACTTAAAAACATGAAACAACAACAACAGAAAAGATTTTAATAGACCCTCCTGCACTTTTGGCCATCACTGCAGACTTCCTGCTGTTTTTCCTGCATAAGGCAAGAGCTAGTTTGTAAACCAATTCTGTAACATGCTACATAAAAAATAATAAGGACCCCTCATCATAAAGAACGCTTTCCAAGACTTCTACAGAATGTTACTTCAAAAACTAGAGCAATAGACACTTAATGTAGCAGAAGATTCAACCAGGCAACCAAACTCCAGCTAATACCAGTTAAAGCACTAGAGAAATTTTAACAGTCTACACATGACTAAATGACTATCAAGGAGCTCAACAGATGGCTCAGGAGCCACAGGACAAATCTCCTTCCAGCCTGTGTACATGGGACACTTCATGGCTCAGCTAGTGCCCATTAGATAACTTCACAGAACATTAAGTACACAAGCAGTATTTTAATAGTCTGCTTTACAAAGATGCAAGCTCTTCACAGTAGTACATTATGATTAAACATTACGATTAAATTCCTTTAAAACAGACTAAATGCTTCTCAAATTACAAAATTTAGTTCATTAAAAGAAACCCACAACAACAAAACCCACAACACAAACAACTGCACAAACAGCACCACACAACCAACCACCAGACTTGGTAATATCACTTCCAATCTGGCTCACCATCTTGTTTCTGATAACTATAGCGATGCTAATGAAAGTCCACAACAGCAGTTTTTGTCTCCCTTTAGTGCAAGTTACTACTTTGCAGTATATGGAATATCTAAAGATAGGTCTGGCATCAACATCCATCCTTAAATTGTTCAAATTATCCCAGCAACCCCCACTTTTTTTTTTTTAATGAGCAACTGAATAGTTCCCCTTTTTTAAACATTAGCATGATTATTTTTTCTTCTTTCCCACCAAGAAAAAAAAAAAGCTGAATATGTACACTACAGTCTCCAATAAGTTTCAAAACTGAAATCACAAATAAGCAACAAATCCATACAACACTAACTACAGTGTCTGAGAAGTCAGCATGTATATTACACCCTATCACTATGAGTACCTACTTACACTGCAGTCAGGGGAACTTCTAATTACCCCTGTTTTTTCATCTGTAAAGCTGCCATCCTTTCAGTAATACTTCTATAGCAGAGCTGGTAAAGTCATCATCACCACTACATTCCTCTTTGGACACAGAATTTACATAAAATTCTATTATTAGTTTTGAATGTATTTTAAACATTTCCATAAATACCTTATAAAAAAAAATGTTCCAGTCTCCCATCTTCATTTCTGGGACAATATCTAGGAGAGACCCAGTTAAACCACCATAAACCAACTAAGAAAACACAGACAATGAAAACTGAAATAATGCCACTTACTCTGCACTCAAACTTTTATTGGGTGTACTCACACCTGGGATAGTTGTTTGAGATGCATTACATTTCCTCAAGCCAAGATAAGATGTTCACTTCCAAGAGCTTAAAAATAATGAGCCTCGTGACAGTGAGAGAGGGCACCAGCGCTTCAGGGAGGTTAAAAGAAGAGCACATTGCTTAGGCAACTGAACAGCAAGATATAACTTAGTAAAGCCAATTTTGACAGCCAGGTTGACAGATTGAGCAGAATTAAACACTCTGCTTTAGTTTAATAGCCAACTATTTCATCCATCTGTTCGGGTTCACTGGACTTCCTGTTTGGGTTCAGTGGACTTCCTGTACACTGGATTTACATGTACTTCATTTTAACTGAGCAGGAAACAAAGTCAGTGACATCATCACACTTGGTTGCACTACCAAAAATGTCTGCTAGCCAACCTGTAGTCAGTATAATTTAAGCGGGTATGACAGGCAGACTAACAAGCACACCATTTACTGTGTGCATCTTGGACAATTCTTGTATTTGAAAATACAGTAGCCAAGACTCTGTGGCATGGTACAGCACAGAAAAGAGATTCTTAAAAATCAAAATTACTCTCAGCAGAATAGAAAGTTAAGTCACTACACTGCGCATTGTAGGGACAGGCAGGGCAGGAGAGGCGGAGGGGTGGCACTGTATGTAATAGAAGGCTTAGAATGTATGGAGCTCACAGTTGGCACTGGCACAGTTGAGAGCCTCTGGGTAAGAATCAAGGGGCAAAGAAATAACATGGATGTCATCATGGAAGTCTGCTATAGATCTCCCAGCCAGGAGGGTGGCACTGATGAATTATTCTTTGAGGAACTAAGGGAAACTTCCAGGTCAAGTGCCCTTGTCCTTATGGGGGACTTCAATATGCCAGAAATTAACTGAGAGCATCACACAGCTGGTACAACCCAGGCCAGAAGATTCCTAAAAACCTGGATGACAACTTTATGGAACAGGTTATAAGGCAGCCAGCTTGGAAAGATGCTTTCCTTGATCTGCTGCTTGTCAACAGAGTGGATCTCATGAGAGAAGTGGAGATTGGTGCCCATCTTGGCCACAGCAACCACAAAGCCATCAACTTTAAAATCTCTGTTGACAGGAGGAAAAGTGCCAGCAAAACCTCAACACTGGACATGAAGAGAGCAGACCTCAGGCTGCTCAGGGAATTACTAAGTAAGGTCCCCCGGGAAAATGTTTTTGCAGCTGCCGGTGCCCATCAGTGCTGGCCACTTTTCAAACACGAACTCCTAAGGGCAGGCAATTCCCAAATGTCAGAAATCAAGCAGGCAAGACAGAAGGCCTGCTTGGCTGAACAGGGGTCTTCTCTTGGAAATAAGGCAAAAAGGAAGATGTATGCCCAGTGGAAGCAAGGTCAAGTGACATGGGAAGAGTTCAGAGATGCTGCTTGCTGCTGTAGGGAGAAAATTTGTGTGGCCAAAGCTCAGCTGGAGTTGAAGCTGCCAGAAATGTAGGGGACAATAAAAAGAGTTTTTTCAAATACATTAATGGCAATAGTTGTCTTTTGTCCTTCCTCTAATGAGAAAAGACAACGCAGAAAGAATCGTGTCTTGCCGATACCATCCAAGGGGTCTTTCCACTGTGCCTTTTGCAACCAGACTTGTCTATCTGGTATTGGCCTCTTTAGCCACCAGCGCGCTTGTAGTAAATGTGGGTAGAGCCCTTCCCAAATCTTTGTTCGCGAAGCCCAGCCATGAATGGCAATAGGCAGTATAGAAATATCATCAGCCCATTACAGGATGAGGATGGTCACCTCATAAACAAGGACAGACAAAGGCAGAGGTGTTTAACACATTCTTTGCCTGTCTTCAACACAGATGATGAACCAAGGGCATCTCAGTGGAGAAACTGAGAGGACCATGACTGTGAGAATTATGAACTCCCAGTTGAACCTGAGATTTTGTGGGATCTGCTGCTCCAGCTGGATCCCTACAAGTCTATGAAGCCTGATGGGATTCATCCAAGAATCCTCAAAGAGCTGGCTGATGTCATTGCAAAACCTCTCTTGATGATTTTTGAGTGGTCTTGGGAATCTGGAGAGGTCCCAGATGACAAGAAGTTGGCAAACGTCCCAATTTTCAAGAAGGACAAGAAGGAGGATGTCAGAAACTACAGGCCTGTCAGTCTCAATTCAAGCTATGGAGAAGATTATTCTGGGAGCTATTGAAAAACACCTGAAAGACAACAGAGTCATCGGTCACAGCCAGCACAGCTTCATGAGAGAAAAGTCCTGCTTATCAAACCTGATTTCCTTTTATGACAAGGTAACCCACTTAGTTGATCAGGGGAAGCCAGTTGATGTCATCTTTTTGGATTTCGGTAAAGCTTTTGATACAGCTTCTCACAGGATCCTTCTGGACAAAATGTCCAGCACACAGCTGGATAAACACATCATGGGCTGGGTGAACAACTGGCTCATGGGTCGAGCACAGAGGGTAATAGTGAATGGGGTCTGGCAACAGGACCAGCAGCCTGTCACTAGTGCGGTTCCACAGGGCTCCATCTTGGGCCCTGTGCTCTTTAACGTTTTCATAAATTACTTGGAAGCAGGACTGGAAGGAATACTGAGCAAGTTTGCAGATGGCACAAAACTGGGGGGAGCTGTTGACTCCCTCAAATGCAGGGAGGTCCTGCAGAGAGACCTCAACAAATTACAGGACTGGGCAATCTCCAATCAGGTGAGGTTCAGCAAGGGAAAGTGCCGGATTCTGCACGTGGGATGGGTCAACCCCAGATGTACAGACAGACTGGGAAATTAGATGCTGGAAAGCAGTGCTATGGAAAGGGACACCTGGTCAACAGCAAGTTGACTATGAGTCAGCAGTGCCCTGGCAGCCAGGAGGGCCAACCGTGTTCTGGGGGGCATCAGGCAAAGCATCGCCAGCCGGTTGAGGAAAGGGATTGTCCCACTCTGCTCTGCACTGGTGCGGCCTCACCTTGAATATTGTGGCAGGTTTTTTCACTGCAATATAAGAAAGATATTCAGCTCTTAAAGAGTGTCCAAAAGAGGGTAATGAAGATGGTGAAGGGCCTTGAGGGGGAGCCATATGAAGAGCAGCTGAGGACACTTGGTCTGTTCAGCCTGGCAAAGAGGACACCCAGGGGAGACCCCATTGCAGTTACAACTTCTTTGTGAGGGGAAGAGGAGAGGCAGGCATTGATCTCTTTTCTGTGGTGAGCAGTGACAGGATCTGAGGGAATGACCTGATGTTGTGTCAGGGGAGGTTTAGGTTGGATATTAGAAAAAGGTTCTTCACCCAGAGGGTGGTTGGGCACTGGAACAGGCTCCCCAGGGAAGTGGTCACAGCACCAAGCGTGACAGAGTTTAAGAAGCATTTGGCTGATACTGCCAGGTACATGGCGTGACTCTTGGGGATGGTCCTGTGCAGGGCTGAGGGTTGGACTCGATGATCCTTGTGGGTGCCTTCCAACTCAGCATATTCTGTGATTCTGTAATTCTGTAATTTGTGTGGCACTGCAAGACTAGCATGATGCCAATAAAACTCTTGTTCTGTATCCTTTGCTTGCCAAAGACTTCAAAATACTTAAAACAAACTCCACAAGACCCTTAAGATGTCCTGCTTCCAGCTGCTACCTAATTATCTTGAAAACTACATTAATTCTTCAGGGAGCTCTACACTTCCAAACCCATTCCCACTTGCATACCCCTTGCAGCACTTGGGCACTCTGGGGGATACCTGACATCCTGTAGAACTTCTGTCTTCTTTAATTTTCTCGATTTAAAATATTTGTGACACTGCTACGACAACTTCCCCACTTCAGATAGCAGGATTTTTTTTTACAAAAGCATGTTCTTGGAAAGTTATGATTTCATGCCACCATTCCTTTGCACCTTATCTTAGGCAACCAGGAATAATGTCAGAATGGGTGGGGCAGCCTGGAGGGGTGTGGAGGGGGTTGGTTTCTGAACAAAAACAGTTTTTAAGCCACACATGAGGCCACATTGATCACACAAGAGGGCTACACAAATACTTGTGGAGCTACCAAAAGCAGCTGGCTTACAGCAGCTGCTGTAAGCTCCTTTCAGCAGTATTTTGCGTATTTTGGCAGTATAACACACTAAAACTCATCATGCAGACATGACTTCATTGTTAGTCATTTCACAATTGAAATGGGTGACAATGTCCAGATCATCTAACATATTCCAAGAAATTAATCCATCGCTCAAATAGTCTTCAAGAATGAAACACTTTTTCATTATGTTTGTCATGGAAGAATGCTGCTTGCTGGGGTTGGCAACGCAAAACCAAAACAAAACCACAAGCCCAAATACCTCACACACAGTGTCACCAGAATGGCACCAAAGAAACCATCTTCTCTATTAAATAAATACCTTTGAGATTAATAAGTCACACCATAGAATCTGCATCCATCCTAACTTTGGTCCACATTAACAGTTTTCTTTTCCTCAATCTCCAGCTCAACTGAGTCAAAGCAAAACTGTCCAGTGGGGTGAAAACGTTTTCTAAGATGGCTTTGCTTTACTTATGGGCTGTCGTTCAATCGGACTTATGGACCCCACTGAGCTCAATCAGCCTGTAAGGTAAACATATGTAGGTATTCTTCCCAAGAATGCCAAGACAGTGAAAAGATTTAAAAAAAGGTTTATTTCAGATGCAAGGATCACTTTTTTAAGATCCGGCGTGCATCAGGCCCCAGGGGCAAAAGGCAAAGCCCCTCTTCCTCCAAGGCTTTTTCTATCTTCTCTCTCTTTTCCCCCACTCTCTCTCTGGCCCAAGGAGGCCTTGTACGTGTCTACAAACGTGTTATCTCTCTGCATACCAAAGAGCAAGGCTGAGAACTTCTCTTGTTATGCGAGGGGAGGAGGGGGAGCATTGAAACTGCCTTTGAGAAAGAGGCACCACCTTAGGCAGAAAGCCGTCCTAGTGAAACGAGTTCTAACTTCCCATTACAAATTCTTCCGGAAATGTATCTATTCCTACAGTCCCATGTAATCTCTAGAAAACTACAAGTGCTACTCTCTCACGTGGAATCATTACACGAGGAATTTGTACAAGGAAAGCTTGTGCAAGTGAATCCCTAAGCAGCCCTGCCTCCTGAGTAACTCACAACCTAGCTATTCTTCTGCACACTACTCCCCTATACAAGATGCAACATTAAAATTTCATCTGCTTATTAACACTTATCTCAGTGTGGTCAAGTTTAAACATTTGACCTGGGTTTTAGTAAACAAAGGAATTTCTTTTCACCAACAGGAATCAAATGTATGCCATGCTTTAGATGTTTTCCATGCACAAGCAACAAAAACAGAACTTACTTGGGTTCTCCTCATGGCTCAATGTTTTCTATTCCACTTCACAAGCTGTTAAAGTCAGTAAAACACAACAAAGCTTCTTAAGCAAACACGTTTAAAATGGTTTAAGTTGTACCTGAAAATAGCCACAACACATTTTCCTAGATGCACAACTACCATCCCTTCCCTGCCTTACCACAAATCCTGCCACAGACCGAGGACACTCTCCCGTTCCCAAAAGCAGCACATACCCATCCTTGGCAACACAGCCAAGCCTGCACACCCACGCAGGCTCCTTCAGATCTGCGGCTCCAGAGAACTTGCACTAGATGGCAGCTTTCCCCTGTACAATTCCATCTTCCTATAGCACCGCATTTCCACACCGCTCCCCCTGTGCTCTCCGTAGGAGGGAAGCACACACTGCACCCAGGCAACGCAGTTGCAGAGCCGAAGTACTTTCTATTACAGCACAGAACCCTTTAAGCTACCATGTTCTGATTTTCTTATACTTCTTTGTAAAATCAAGGGTGTCAAAAAGTGTAGGTTTAACACACACATACAAAAAAAAAACAACCTGCCACAAATACATCAGTCGTGGCAAAGGTAGCAAAGCCTTCAATGTTGTCTAGCAAAGGAGAAATGTTTCCGTGCTGTGCTCATGCTGTCCAGCTACACTTACAAAACTAAAATACTCTGTCAATACCTGTCAAATTATAGCTTCTGAGAAAAAAATAATTTAAACCTACCACATTTCTGCATAATTGAATCCTCTTTTAAGCCAAGTCATATACTGTCCAAATCCTCTGCAGCTTTTCCAAGGAACACAGAACAGTGAGAGAAACATCTGTAACCACTTTTATGGCTTGTGAGAGCTGCTTCCCAAAATGACTATTCTTTTTTATGTGCCTAAGTTATAAGGAAGAAACAACATTTTACGAGAATTTTTTTTTTCACAACTCAGGCAGTTTAAAAATTAACACTATTCAGACCTCTTGATTTTGAGATAGCACCTGCCATGTTAATAACTTAGTTTCCTTCAAAAAGTAACAGCAGCAATTTGTCCCATTCAGCTGTTTGGTTTTTTTTTTAAGTGAGGAAGGATCAAGAATACATTCATGATACCTCAGTATTGACAAGACTGTACATGGAAATTCCCTCCTGCTCCTAATTTTCCTTTTGTTCTATTTCCTCCCTTGGTATTTTTTTTTTAACTTGTCTTCCACAAACACAGGTACCGATTTACACATTCCTTCTTAAGGAGATGATGGTCACTTCTATTTCAAGTCTTCTTCCCACTGCACTTTTGTCTCTTCTTTAAAAGTAGAAGGGTCATTTGGGCTACCCAAAGACATACACCTCTCCCAGCAATAGAGATACCCAAGGAACTCTGACTACCCAGTTACTTCTAACAATTTACTAATTAGCGTCTTCCTTGAAGATGGAATCGAAAACTCTTCTTGCTACAGTGATGGTAAAAGGACAGAAGTGAACCAAAGTTATCTGATAAACACTGAGAAAAATATCATGCAAATTACAGTGTTAGCTCCTAAAACACCCAGGTTTCAGCCATGCCTTTGGGAAATACTCCCCTCTTCATAGAACACTGCATTTTTCTTAGAAAATTAAGAAAACAAAACTTGTGGGAAACAAAAAAGCATGCATGGCTTCAAGGGATAAGCAAGGCAATGATTAATAATATTATTTAAAAAAAAAAATCCTAACT
This sequence comes from Pipra filicauda, assembly GCF_003945595.2. NCBI lineage: Eukaryota > Metazoa > Chordata > Aves > Passeriformes > Pipridae > Pipra > Pipra filicauda. The sequence continues at coordinate 1,364,812 of NW_024105075.1, forward strand.
TTTTTCAGTGCCTTCACCCCAACAGCCAAAGTTCTTGTTTTTTCATTCCAATGTAAGTGCGTTGTTCAAAGCTTTCAGTTTTCTTAGATGATTCCTTCTCTATGAATTATTTATTATTTTTGGAGCAGTGTTTCAACAATGTCAGGGAAAGATAGATCAAAAGTCACAACAGTCAGCCAAGGCTGACTAACATGGAGACTACAATTTAGACTTTTGAAAACTAGAGATAAACACACACAGAGCTGGCCCTCCTCAAAACACTAACAAAATGCCTAGAAAGACATACAAACCAATGAGAATAATTTTATTATTAGCTTTGTAGGGCTTAATAGTTAATTTTATTCCTCTAATTTCAGTAGTGGATTTCTTCAGTTACTCCATATTTACTAGCAAGTCTTCAGACAACATGGAATTTTTTTCTCCCCCTGTTGAAAAATTCCTACCTGTTAATTCAGGGAAATCAAGTCCAGGGTCCCATTACACTCCTCACTCCCATCACAGCCACACCTCTAAATAGTGCAGCAAACCTCTCGTTTTACCTACAACCAGCCTGACCTTCCTACAAGGAGTATCCTTAAGAAAAAATAAGGAATACTCTTGACCCAAAAAAAAGCCCAAGCACCACATCAGGCTCTATTCCTCCAGGGGCAACCTAAATATGAAAACTCCTGCTCTGATTCCACAGAGATGTTTTTATAAACTCCAGGTAACGAAACACAGACTGTAAATGTTTTTAGCCTTTCGGACTCATTTACATGATATTAAAAACACAACCAGAAATGCCAACAAATGAACAAAACAAAAACATATAGAGATATAAATAGGCTTGTATTGGCAGATATGCATCCAAAGTCTTATGATGGCAGGGTGTTTTTTGAAGTACCCCTCAAAGCCACCACAACACAACACCCTTCTCAAATAAATCGTTGCCTACCATAGCGTTTTTAGCAGGAAGGAAATATTTTCTTACTTAAAAGAATATCCATAACCTTTTCTTTTAAAATAGTTTACTTGCAATCAACACAAAACAGAAATTAAAATTTGTAGAAAACAGGGTGTTTTTTTAAAAATCATCAGACTATATGTAAGAAATGCTTCTAAGATTTTCTTGCATTTAAATGTTTTTTCTTAGCTGCAATCATGTATTCTGTTGCTTATTAATTTAGTTTGCATAGAAGCAAATATCTCTTCAGTGGATGCAGAATCTATGCAATGACAAGTTAGTTTATGTAGAAAATGGATGTTCTAGGAAAAGTTAACCAAGTAGCAAAGCTAGTTATGACTAGTTTTAGTCTGCAAGGAAAAGAAACAGCTGTGTGCAAATTTGGGGTTTGGAGATGTCAAAAGGATTTGACATAAATATAAATGGCAGATTTTCCATTTATATCTGTAGGGATAAGAGTTTGCACAACATTTTTCAAATTCATGCATACATAACATCTTTTCACACAATTTCTTTATACTTCTGCTGTTTATCACACTTAAAACCATTCACAGCCTTTTTAAGCCCACCAGTAACTATTACTAAGTACTGTGCTTCCCTTATAATGCTAGGAATCTCCCCTGGAAAGAAACATAAGCATCCTTTCTATTAAGCAGCAGTTAAGGAAAGACTCATTTTTATGCAGTTCTAAAATTCCACAGCTGCTATGATTCTGTGATGCTTACAGATTTTCAGCCCCACACACAGAAAACTGTTTTTTCCTCTAAGTGAGGAAACAACCAAAAAAAAGAAAGGCAAAGATCACACCCTTACTCACAAAGCACGTTTTTAATCACCAAGTGGTTAACCTGAACACCTTCATACAAACCAGAAGTTGCATCAAGTATGGTGGCAAGCCAGCACATACACCAAGGAGAGCTCAGGTCCAACCTGGACTGAAAAACCTGTGCTAACACATATTGACAGCATCTCCCTGCACCAGGGCAAGACAAGTCTTCACTCAAACAGTTTAATCCTTCTCTATTCCAAAGAACAGTTCAGAGCTGAACTGCAGAATGATGAAACCATAAGACAGAATTATTGTCAGAAACACTCTCAGTGAGAAGTATCCATTTTGCATTGCCATATACCTGAAGTTCACATTTCAGCTCTTGAACCTTCAGTTCTAATTTCTTCTGCTTCTGCAAGAGATTTATATTCTTCCTTCTGAGAACTTGTTTCTCTTCAGACAGCCTCTGATCTGATCTTATGTGTCCCAAGCTGGTGTCTGGCAGTCAGGTAGAAGCTAGAATATTTTCCTTTTAAAAATGAATTAAGAGGAATTAATTTTTAAAAAATCACATAATTTGCAGACAACCCTTTGTATGTTTTCCCCATCACTAACTGAAAAGTCTTTTCCATCCAAAAACCATATTATAATACACTTACATCTTACAATGCGCACTTACACTACAAACCCACAAAAGTCAAAGTCCATTGTAACTCAAATCTCCTAGCTAATAAATAAGCCAAAGCACTTTAGACTAAATGTTGGGATCTATACCCTAAAAGTTGTTTTTGTAACAGAGAGGAGTGATGTAAAGCCATCTGTCTCCGAGTACTGTGACAATACTGTACACTACCAGAGCTCCACTAGATCCCACATCAACTCCATCCTCACCTGCACAGCTTTGATTACATCCCAGCTTGTTTTCTTCTCAGGCATACCACCCCAAAAATGCCTGTGATGTGCAAAATATACAGAAAGGGAATAGAGAATCTCCTGGCTGCCTCCTGCTCAGGCCAGTCAGGACAACTTTTATGTATAAAGTGCCTCAACACTGTGTGCCAAAAAGAAAAAAGCCCTCTTCCTTATTTAGAATCAGATTCACGGCATACCTGTAGCTCAAAAAACAGGGCAGATCAGGGTATCAATATAATTCAGGATGAGGCACTTTACTATAAAGTTGGAATATTTTGAAGAACACCTCATTTCATATTACTATATATGTTAACAGCATAGACCTGCCTAAATGATCTAACTGTAAAACAGACTTTGATACTGTGCTGGTATGTGGGAGGGCATGCCCTCAGATGATTCTTTAAAATGTTCAAGAAGCTCAAATTATGGAACACTGGCAAATTCTAAATAAGTTTTTTGATATATATTTCTTACACCATCTCAACTTTCTGAATGCCAAGTAACATTTTTCCCACCCACAAACATTTTCCTCAGCAGCCCGTTGCCATGGCAATCCTAGCAACTGCAGGACAAGTCTCTTTAAAAAGATTTCTGACAACAACTGTATCTGCCAACTTACCACCACCTCTTGTCAATGTAATTACAAGTTGCAGACAAACCGTTATCCCCTAAAGCTTACTTCAAACTGTGATTACTGGCTTTATTTCTTATAAGCACACACTCTTACATTCCCACACAAATAAATCACCATAATATGTCTGTCCTGCTAGGTAAGTGTAATTTTACAATCCATATTTTTGTCCAGTGAGTTCTAAATAGAGATAAATAGGAGGGGATAGCTACAAAAAAGCTCAAGGACAAGCCTATGGAAATTACACAGATGCTAAAACAAGCAGCACTGCATTGGCTATCACTGCAAAATCTGCTTAGAGGCCCAATATCGTGCAACCTTTACTTTCAGCTAAGCTTTCTAGTATCTTCTCCTCTGCTTACAGGCTGCTACCCCTTCCTTCTTTTCAAAATCTTGCATTAAGATACATAGGAACTGTCTCTCAAAATCAAACAAGGAAGAGCAAGCTCTCCAAGCAGCAAGACTACTAATGCATAGTTTTCTATGGATTAATGTCCTAATTCCAACCACGACAGCATGCACACATGTTCACATGTATTTCCTTTCCATGGAGTACCAGTACTACCTGATGCTGGAAAGAGAAGGATTTAAATTTGTATTTTAGGCACCCACTTCCATCTTCTTATATACCACCATCCCGGCAACTGGGCTAATCAGATCACTCACACCAATTGCCCTGTGACATTCCACTGGCTTGCTTTGGGCCGAATGTATGGTTTCCAGTAAAATTCTGATTCCCTGAGCTGGCAGCTACTTGGTCAGAGCATCCTCTTGGGGTGCTGTACAGTGCTTGATCAGAGCTGTTTACCCACCGTAGAACTGAAACTTTTACCTTCCAATGTTAGTTTTGTGTGACAGCTACTTTTCTTTTCCTCATCCTTAGTGTTTCCTGGAGATGTGTATTTTTAGTAAACCCTGTCTTGACCACCTCTTCTCCAATATCTGTTTTTTTGTATTCTGCCTGGGCAACAATGGTACCATCTTTATGCTTGGTTTTGTGATGTATTTTTATTTCTTTTTCAAAAGCTAGGCTGCTCAAAAACTTCTTCCCCTCTAAAATAAAGATATGATGAAGTTGCATACTGGACACTCAGAAAACTTTAAGCTGAAATCCACCATCTCTCTTCTGAGAAAAAGATGGCATCTTTAAAACCAAAACCCAAATAGCTGCACAGGTAAATCTTATGTTCAACACATTTGTTCTGAAACAATGCTACTACCTGTATAACTACAACTGTGCCTGACCTAATCACTGTCAACATCAGACTGGACTTCAACACCAATAGCTCTCCCTCAATGTTCAGCCTTGAAGAATTCAGTATCATAACTGACAGAAGTCCAAAGTCCCATCAACTCTCAATAGAAGTTGGCAAGTGGGTTATCCAATTCCTTTTGAAATTTACTTTACTCAAACTATTCATGCAGAAATTGGGAAATGCCAGAATTGGCAGACACCAGTTTCACCAGTTTCACAGTTTTGAAAGACTGGGGAATGTATTCAAGATCTTTGCAAGACATCTGCAAGAAAGTTATCTTTTATTGACAGGGTTTCCTTCTAATTTCCCCACCACTTCTGAAAACAAGCTGGTTTTGTTAAAAATTAAGAATGGAAGTTGTAGGGTCAGGAAAGCTACACAGAACAAGCAAATAAAGCTTTAGCTTGAGCAGTAAGAACTATTATTAAAAAAAAAAAAGGAAAAAAAAAAGAAAAAAACATAAAACCTCAGGGAATTGACAACAGAGATTTTTATCTGTCTTTGAAATCACATTTAGTAATGTCAATAGGACCATGGGGATGAGGCCATGCACAAGGGCTCTTGGGATCTCTTCTATATGATAGACGAGGCAAGCTGGACAGATGCTTCCTACTTCCTCCTCCTCCCACAACATCTGCTCCCAAGCCACTGGCTAGTGAAGCACAGGCAATGCCAGTGACAATCCTTGAAGTGGCATGCTATGACTGTCAAAGGTGTCCCAAAAAATGAGACCACCACTGGTAAAACTTACCAGTCCTGTTGCCATCACTTCCTGAGACTTTTATGTTCAGTGCTGGCCAGGAACAACAGCGTTCCTACTCCCACCTGCTATTCTTTCTCTTGACCAAAAGTTTGCATAGTACCCAGGCTTTCAAGCAGCTCATGGATATAAGTGAATTTATCACAGGTTCTGTGACCAAGGGAGGTATGTTTTTCCTCTGAAGGGAAAGAAACGGAGGTACTTTGTTTCCGTAGTGACAGAAAGAACTTGGGTCAGACAGAAATAGACTTGAGGCTCTGAAGATGGCAAAAGCGCACTCTAAAAATCACCTCCCCAGCACAGTCTGAACCATTTTTGACCAAACCATTTAATTCCTAGAGTAGGTTCACAGCAACAGATCAGACGGTCCTTCCCAGCATGCCCTGCCTTCACAGTTAAACAGAGGACTCCTCCCGGGAACACTGCGTGGGTATTTGGCAGCATCTGCTTCAGGTCAAGTAATCCAAATTATATAAAATCTGTTACTCACCTGGTTACACATGTTTAAGTTCTGATCAGCTGGTCTGTGCAGTGCCCAGAGTCTGTACTTCTTATCAACACTGCAAACATTGCAAGTTTGGTGGAATTTTAACTGGTTTTGGTCTATTCAGAATTTAAGATTTTCCACAGTCAACGTACAACACCTGACACTGCATAATAAGATAAAATATAAATCAGCAGAGGTTATTCAAACCTCCTACAGAAATGTGCACTGACAACTACTAGAATATAAGCACGCTGAAGAGATAAGAATCTTCTATACTAAGCCCAGATACACTTCAGAGGAAGGAACTGAGAGAAATCTTTTGTGCTGGTACCTGTCTAAAAGCTTAGTGACAAAACTTTAAGTAACAAAACAGATCTCTGCTGGCAATTATTTTCTCTAAAGGCTACCATTAAGAAGCAATATAGAAGACTTTTTATGGCCAGATATGTAATCTAATGTTTCCATGCCAAACAGCCTGTCTAGAAATGATGATTTTAAATAGGAACTATTAGCCCTCTTTATCAGTCTCTTAATAGTGATTAGCAACTCTTTCAGGTCATTTCCATCAGAGCCAAAAGCTCCCTTTGGATGTTTGTCATAGAACTGCTACTAAATATGTCCTGGTTATCTTCTCAAGAGTACTTTATCCAGCACATTCAACATTACAGATTTTTAAAAGATCTTTCATGCTTCTTGAGATGGAGTAAAGAACCACTTCTCTGAAAAAAGCATTGCTCTCTTGTGAAAGAAAAACCCATGAAGTATACTGGACAAAGAAACACAATGCAGCATTCTGTATATTACCTTATTGTAGTATTTCATGAGTGTTAAAAAAAAGAACAGTGTTTCCATAATTTTACTGAAGTGTGAAGTCCAGCCAGACTTGCTCACACAAAATAAGTGTTTTCTTTAGGAGAGCCAACAGTTCTTAAAGAGAACTTAGAGAATAGAGCCCACAGCATAATCAAAGATAAAGAGAATAACTTAAGCAGTGGTTGCATAGAATTAAAGCTTTTATATGCAGGTGAAAAAAAAACCCACATACAAAACCTACTTACCTTACTAAAATCAGGTTTGCCAAAAACTGCATTAGTACAAGGACAAGCTTCAGTCAGCGCACAACATATTTTCAAGAGGTGATTACATCTACTGACATTCAAAGTGTGGAGAGAGCATAAAAGTTATTAACTGTCATTTTTAATAGATACTTGATGGCTTATAACAGCCAAAAATTAAATCAAAATAGTTGCACAGCTGTTGAGACAAGTAATGCCCCACCCTAATCTTTCAGTCTTCACGATTTTAGGTGCACTTGCAAGCTTGCTCTCAATTTCTTCCAAGAATTAATGAAACAGATCTGGGCAGGTAATGTACCTCAGAGAAATAGTTTGCAATGAACAATTTTAACAGTTTAATTACCAGCTAGCTGTCTGCAGATCTTACTTATCAATCCTCACAAATGTTAGTATGGATGTGGTATCTGTTTTCTTTCACTATTTAATAAAAGGAGACAACAGCTCTGCCATACCCTTCGTTTTCTTTACATGCAAAACTTGTGTTTTGGTTTGGCTGAGAGAAGAAGAGTTTTTCCACTTACAACTTAGTATCTGAACCACTGTAAAACTAGGTCAATTCCAGTAACATAGCTTTCAGTAGACACCATTCTACTCATAACTCCAAGGAAAGGATCCAGAGCTCAGAGCTGGAAAGAAAACACTTGTGCAACCAAACATTTAGTTAACCTTAGAAACACACTCCTAACTTCTGTACCTTACAATATTAAATAAAACACTGCAACTGAGTTGCAGAATGCCAAGGGGAGAATTAAGTATGACTATTACATATAAAAATCCCTTTATTATAAAAAGCTATTCCATAAACAGAATGAGTAAAATTTGGTCCCCCTTCCCAAATTCCTATTGGGAACATGACAAGGAGCATTACCTCCACCAACTGGCTGAAAGCTACAGGGATGTTGACCACACACTGATTAGCCTGCAGACCAAACAGGAAAGGCAAGATGTGGTACTCCTTCTGGATTTTCCCCTCTCCCTGCTACATGCCCCACATCAAAGAAAACCATTAATTGTTTGGGGTTTTTTACTTTTTCTCACTTTCCCCATCCAACATCCTCCTGCCCATCTATACAAAAATTGACACTTTTAGGGTAGGAGATCCACCCCCAGCAGGACTCCAACTGCCTCATACAGTATTCCTCAGTCAATAGCAAATATTTTAGCTATCGATTTTTTTTTGACCTACCAAGTATTTAAGAAAGCGTAGCTACAAACATATTTGTCCAACATATTCTCATTCATCATGCGTTCACTGGATGAAAATTCTTTTTGACATTTCAGAAAAGAGTAACTGTTTAAAATTTCCCTTTAAAAGGGAATAATAATACTTGCAATTCTGAAATTGCTCACTTATACAGAAACTTGATGAGGGGGAGGAGATAAGATTAAACATTTCAGTTAAAATCAAATAGGTTTCTGAATTAATCTGTGCCCAAAATGTTACAGCTTCTTCAACATGGCAGCCCACAACATGGAAGCGTTCAAGGCCAGGTTGGATGGGGTTTTGAACAACATGGTCTAGTGGAAAGTGTCCTTGCCCATGACAGGGGTTTGGAACTAGATAATCTTTAAGAGCCCTTCCAACACAAACTATTCAGTAATTCTGTGATATTGAGGAAAAGAAAAAAAATAAATTTTCCTCAAGCATAGGATTATGTACTTGTTGGTTTCAAAAAACACCCCACTTTACCTTTGTCATACTCTGTGTCTCTACCTGTGACAAAGGATTCTGAAAGCTGTTGATGAGTCTGATTCATCAACTGCAAAGTTAAACATTCTGATGGTGAGGTGAAGATGTGGCAGAGCTGATAAAGTGCCTGATAAAGGAACAAACAAGTGATACTATTGAGAACTTACCTAAAGCTGCTGAGCTGACGCAGCTGGCCTGGAGACATCTGACTGACAGTCAATCAGTCACTGACTGACAGTCAAGCCCAGTCCCACTTTCTAATAGCTGGGTCTTCTACCATGTCCGGTTTTGGAGTGCGCGTAAAGATTCCTCACTTGAGGCTGAGCAAATATTTGCCCACAGTCGTTGGTATGGGTGAATAACACCAGTCTCTACTTATTAATTGTCTTTGCTAGTTTTAATAGAATTGCTTCACTATTGCTTCAAAATAGTGCACTGTACTATACTAGTAGTTATAACTTCTATACTGTGTAGTAAATAATTCTGATTATGATATTTTAGTCTAATCCTTATCGTAATAAATATAAATATAAATAATATAAATATATCTGGTTTGCCATCCTTAATTCTGCAGGATAAAGTTGTTCAATTACCTCTGTATGATTGTTTAGACATTAAATGTTGACCAAGTCTGGGGTTAAGATTGGATCCAGCCCCAACTAGACTCCTCTCTGAACAGGAGTTCAGTAAGCAAGGGGTCCTTGCTGCACCTCCTGACCCAGCGGGAAGGCTTCTCCAATAAATTTTGTTTGAAGCTCCCATTCTGCCCATAACACAGCACTATGTAGGCAACATGTTATGGTTGAGCCTCGGACCTTCCCTAGGGATCTAAATGAAGGAACCTGTGAGATTAGTGCCCAGCTGTGCCAGACAGCATGGGTACAGCGAATGCAAAACCAGTGTGAAGCAAGGAATGATTCACTCCACCAAAAGAAAAATGCTAAAGACTCCAAAGCGAGATTAGGCTTCTAGGCAAAAGTATTATATTTAGTTACCCAAAAAACACCCAACAACAGGTACACCTGTGCAAGGTCTTTTAGACTGGAAGACCTTTGTTGTTGTTTTCAATTATTTTTGTGCTAAGAAAAAATACTATCACTACCTGCACAGTTGTCTCTTTTCTTAGGCCACATGGCTACAAACCACTTCTAGAGATGCTCCAGGGACATACAGCCACAAGACCACCAACTGTTTAATATGCACAACATGCTGTAAAGACACCGACAGCTTGACAAAGTAAATCTGCACGGGTGCCATTACTGGTCGTGAATTCACACATCACATTCCCCTTTGTCCCGAACCTGAGACAGACAGACATGGTTTATATTTAGCATCAGAAACACCCAGGATGGGAGGGAGGCCCTTGCCCTCCACTTAGGATCACTTAATCTTTGCCCAAGACCTATAGGATTAGGCTTTAACAGTTTAGAGCACTCTTGTGTATGACAACAAAGCCTTTCCCTCATGCCTGATTCCTTGGATCAGGGTCAGAAAGAGTTAATGTGTCTAGCTGAACGACTGATAAACGCCCACCAATAAATCATACACATGAATGGTTCTTATCTGTTCTATGATATTTTGTTCAAAGTTCATGGCTGCTCTCAGGAAAGCAAACCATCAACAAATACCAGTTAAAATGAGCTCTTTATTTAATGACAACTGTTAATGGCAAACACACTAGCATTTGGTCTCTGCTTTTATATTATTTTTAAAAAAATTCTTTTGTAATAGATGTATAAAGAGATTTTTCAATAGAATTGGAGGTTGCAATTTTATGCTACAAATTTATTTTTTTTAGGATAAATTCAAATTTCACTTAAGACATGACATCTGAGTTCCTTTTTTTGACAGCCAGCAATGTTGAGATGAATTGTACCAGGTTTTTCATGTACAGATATAAATAAAATTTCATTAAAAAGTATTATGTGAATACCAAGAAGCAAAAGTATGCCTTCTAGTAAGGAAACTGAGTTTCTTTTCCTTGGACATCCTCAACATGAGTGAAAAGTGGTCAGAACTCCTAAGTAATATTTAAATGCAGTTGATATTTTTATGATCCAACCTGTTTTCCAACTAAAAAGTAATACCATAAAATAAATGTAATAATGTTTTTGTATCATTTAAGTGGAAACATTAAATAAATTTAAGCACAGAATAAAAAAATTTTAAAATTACTTTAACAAAACCAGTTCATGATGATCAAAGTAGAGCTTAGTAGAGCTGAATTTGGCAGAGTTAACATTTAAAACTGACAAATATTTTCAACTTGTAATGTCAAAAAAGCAGAATACATTTTTCCCCAAGAGTTATGTTATCAGTATAAAAAGGAATGCAAAATACAAGTTTATTGTAACTATTAAAACCTCTGCCTTTAACAATATTTCTCTGTGAGAAAGCTCATCCCTGAAACACACACATACGTTTCCAGAACTGCATTCCCTAGTGGGTAAAGTCACAGGGATATATCCAAAACTAGAATAAACTTCTTCTATTAAGCTTGTGATAATCTCTCTGAAAACTGAATATTTTTTTTCTATATTTTTAGTAACCTTTTTTTTTTACCAATGTTATTTATATTTGGGTTTTTTTCTCGTGATTTCATTGTGAAATCTCCATTTACTTACAAGACCAAGCAGAGGATACGTAGAATGGATATCTTGCCAGGGCCAGAAGAGGGAGCTCAAATTAGTATTTTCACTTATTAGGATAAAGCAGCATGTACCTGTGTAGAATTTAACAGTAAAGGTACTTTTATAACATTAATTAGTCGCTTTGATGTATTATGCATTTAAACTAAAGTAACAGATTAGCTTGTCTGATTGGCATCTGCAGTAATGGCTGTATAGGTCAGAATTAAGGCAAATGGCTCTCTTAAATCTTTGAATTTCAGCAGTTGAGCCTTCCACTCCCATCTCATTCAGATTCCAGCTGTCTCCATCACTCACTGTGTGACCCACATGCACTCCTAAGAACTCTCTTTCCCTGTCTGAACAAAAAAGCAAGTTGCCCTGCACTAAATGCCTTCAAACTCACCTCTTTGCCGATCAGGCACATAGAGGCTTTCTCTCAGACGGGAAACAAAGCTTTGTAAGCTTCTCCCAGTTCTTGCTGTAAAGTCTCAGTACACACATAACTATCTGTAAACTCTCCAGTCCAAGAGACATCTTCAAGTATTTTTAAGGACAAACTGACTTACACCTCTCTCTTTTCAAAGGAGAATAAGTTAGCTCGGGCTCTGCTTTTATGTCCTAAGCTGCACCCTCTGCCAGTTATTCCATACCAAGTTCTTGCTGTGCTGCTTCACAGAATTAAACTACCACACAAAGTCACCAAATTTTATATTTTCCTGTCCGCTACCTTTAATACAACATATGCTGCCACAGCTGTGCATATGGACAAAGAATGCAAAAGCACATCTCCTCAGTCTGTGTTGGATTAGACATAATGAATCTGCTGGATAAATAAATTGTATCAAACACAATACAATTATTTATTTACATGTAATAAATAACAAATCCATTTACACTTAATGTTTTCAGAAGTGTAGTGTAATAGTTGTTATGGACAGTAACAGACAAGCAAATCTGGGAGAATGGTACCACCAGAGAAATCTGGGATAAAGTATACAAGCAAGATCCCTTCAAGTAGCTCATAAGTGTGGAAATGGATTTACAAGAGTACAGAATGCCACATGTAAAAAATATTTATATGATGGCAAGAACAGAGCCTAGAGAAGTGTGACAGAATAACGGTATGTTTGAATTTTATGTAAAGGAGATGAAGCCAACAGAAAAGAAAAAAAAATTAAAGGAAATATTAAAATGTCAATATTAACAGAACAAATCCCACCAAGTAAAAATCCATTAACAAGATGAGTTCAAAGGACTCTACAAATAAAGAAAATGTGTCACAGAAGTCTAAGACATATTTTTTTTGCCCTCTGACAACCTAATATTTAAACATATGGTTATTCTCTCAGACCTTAAATAACAGTTCTGCAACTCTCTAAATATGATTTTCCATTCTCAAATAAATATCTATGTAACAGTTCTGGAGATTAGAAACACATTGATTAAAGAATCAATTTTATTATAACAAGATAATTAAAAATTAATTTCAGTAAAATAACAAAACAACAGAATAAATAAATTAAAAAACAGAAGTATGCAGGTAGGCACAGAGAAAAATACTCAATGCAATCTGAGCAGTGTGCCAAATAATAAATATTTATTTGTTTATTTATTAATCTCATGGCTTCTTTGATGGCACTGGACTTTTCCCTCTCCGTTTAGCAGCTTTCTCCATTTTCAGCTGTAACAAGAAAAGACATCAACAACGGTTGAAGCACTAATTTGCAAGTCAGCTAACAATGCAATATTAAATTGCTACATCCAACCACAAATTTACCAGAGTGATACATACAGTGAAGAGAGCTACAGAGCATTATTAACCCAACCTAGCATTGCTTATGTTTGCAGCATAGGACAAAGGAGCACTTTCATAGCTCTACTGCTCCTCCCCTATTCAAACCAGGGCTGCCTTATTTCTGATAATGGCAATCTAGGTACTTATGTATTCCTCAAGGCCAGTGTGCCTCACAAATGTTCATGAGTTTATCTCTGTGTAAGGTAAAGCAGCTTTATTACAGATGTCTAACAGATACAGTTAGATGAACCAGCATGCACAAAGTCAACAAGGAATGGTGCTGAGATAGATGCTAAATCTCCGTCTCAGTGTCTCCTCACTGACCCACAAGGTCATGACTTCCTCTCGTGAGATTTTGTCTACACAGTAGGCTCTTACAGCATGGTATGATTTACCAACACATATACATTTAACTATGCCATTTTGTAATAAGACTATCAATCCAAACCAATATATCTATTGTTCTCACGTATTGTTACATTAGTGAATGAAATTAAGTTTAGAGTAATTACATAAAAAGAGTGCATGGGTTTTTGCATCTAATACTAGATATCACACTGCTAACAAAAACGCAAGAAAAAAAAATAACATGCTTTTTCCCTCTCATAAAATAATGTCAAAAGGAAGTCAAGCCTCATTCCTCATTTGGATGTCCCTACAAATGAACTCACTGCTAAGCAATCCTGTTGTTGGTCTACACAGGAGCTGATTTTAAAACATTTTTCCTTATTTGGAGGCTTGAGGTTTGTAGCTGAAATTCCTACTACCTTTTGCAAAGCAAATAAAATCCTGGGGGGGGGAAAGAAATGGAGGAATTTGGATTTGATAGTAACATGTTTTCTATTAATTGATATAATATTTTTAACATCGGACCATATTTTGTGATTATTTCCAAAATAAGGAAAGCTATTTAACATTTCACAAAGCTAGAACAGCTTTCTCTTTAACAAACACCTTGTTTCAAGCACCAAGCATAACAGCAGTTTCGATTTTAAAAGTTAATTATGCAACAAAGTTAATTCTGCCTTACAAAAGAATTCATAAACAGTCAATACACACTTCAGCTGAGATGGCGGAGCTAAGGAGCTTATGTGGGGAAAGAATTGGTATTTAAGCATGTAAGTAACCTATACCACAGGGCATTTAAATTTAAGATAGTCAGTGGGGTGGAGGAGACACCTCTAAGGGAGTGATACAGATCATCTAAGAAAGACAGACCAGATTTAGCCCAATTTATTCAGACATTCATTAAAAAAAAAAACTATGAATTTTATAAATGAGGTAGCAAACACACAGTCCTAAATGTCACAGGGGACTTGCTGTGAGTCTGCTTTGTCGTTTCTTTTTGTCACATAGTAAAATATTTCAGTTTTCTGTAATGGCAGGTTACTTAATTAAAATCTGTCCAGTTAAGGTAAATGGCATCCCACATGACTGGCCTCTGAAATCCTATAATAGCCCTTAACTGTATTTAAAACGTTATGTTAAGAAGCTAGTGCTTCCTCAGGAACAAGAGAAGTAACTATATAATACATTTATATGCTACTTAAATCACATATGTAGCATTTTAGACACCCTCTTGTGAAAGTGTATTTAAATTAGCGAAGAAATGTGGTAACTTGCCCGTTCTTGATAACGTTTTTCAAAGTAAGCCATGTCATCTTCTTCTGAAGGTTTTCCATGAGAAATTTGCCCTGTGGCACTTGAACTACCTGAAAAACAAACAAACAAACAAAACAAAAAAGCAAAACTCCTTTTTCATTAAGGATACTTGTTATTCTATTAGTTATGTTTTACATTTGGCAAAATACATGTATAATGAGAACTCACCTTTACAGGCAAGTACAAAACAAAGCAGTTGGGATCAAAGAGAAACCTCTTTAATCTAGGCTAGCAGCTATTATAAATTGTCTTGGAGAAGTTCAACAGTTAGAGTAATCGCTAAATTTTTATACTAAACAAGGGACATAAAATAGGCATAACTGATCTCTGATTCCATCTAGAAAAGACTTTCTGGCAGAAGGCAGTTTCACAGGATTATGCTGAATATATACAACCAGTTCAGATATAATGAGCTTCTCATAGGAATTAAAAATTTTAAAAACTGACCCAATGAATAGGTGACACCATTAATGGGGAAGATAACAAATGCTAGGAGAAAATCATTTCAGGTAAAAACCACATCATGAGCAGAAATAACAAGCATTAAGAAAACAGTTATTGTAAACATTTCAAGTACATGAATGCTGTATTAACTTTTCACATAACAAGGCTTCTATATTCAATGTTTAACTTTTATTTTAGCCCTTCAATCATCCTTCAATTCATTACTAAAATCATTTAATTTTATATTAAATTCTTTTTGTATAACAGTGTTATCCTACTTAAACATCACCTGCTCTCTGTGAGATGGTTTGAGCAGAACTAGAAGGCCCCTGAAATGCTTTTAGAAATGGATGATCCATGCTGGTAACAGGGGCTTCTAAAAGTTCAGCAGAAGGAGCACCTGTTAGAAAATAAGTCAAATGAAAACAATAATTAACTTCATGAGATAGATTCCTAATATACATGATGGGGTCAAAACAAGGCTACAAATTCGTATCTACAACTCTCAGTGCAGTCCCCATAAACTTGAGTTAACAAAAGCATTACAAGGATGGCTTCGAAAGAAATGGAAAGCTTTGTTTCTTTAGTTACTATGGCAATACCATAGTTTCTAAACTTCTGACAAATCCAGGAAACCAGATCAGAATTTAAAAAAGAAATAATGAATATATGGCAATTATAGATAAAACAGTATTTCAGGACAAAATGTATCCATTATTAAATGACACAAAATCACAGAATAGCAGAAGTATCAAGGCCAACTAACACGTCTGTTCTGTGAATTATCTCTGGTTTTTTAAGCTGAACAGCTATTAACCTTTGAGTTTGAAAACAAAAATGCTGGAAATATATAACCAAGAAATTCGTGGGCACTATTAGGCTAAAGGATTAACATAAATATAATGTGGAAGTATTAAGAGAAAAAGAGAAGTTACAGTTCCTTCTAAAAGATATGCTGCCTTTCAATCAGAAGCAACTGAGCTGAACACCAGAACTGTTGATAAAGAGTTATTTTATTAATTCAGTACAGGAAGTTGGACAACACGGTCACAGTGATCTCTTCACACCAAAGGAGTGCTGGAAAAAAAAAATCTATCTGCATTCCTATTCCCATTGATCCAGTTTGCCTTCAAACTTTGAAAATCTATTTTGATTTAGTACTTTTCAAAGTTACTTAGGTGGAGAACTAAAACTTCATCTCAGGTCAGCTGCACTTACCTATTCCACTGTCATCAAGTCTCATGTAGCCTTCTGCTAGGGAACTAAAACCAGTCAGTCCTCCCATAGCAGCATAAGGAACATCCTGCCCCACAGGCTTTCCTTGGGCCAAGCGCTCCTCTTTGGTTTCCACAACTGTTTCATGAGCATATGTTGGCTGACCACATGCACAAGTAAAGCAACTATGAAAGCCTGAACACTTGGAACCTAATAAAAAAAAAATGAGTGAGATGATAATGGAATTTATACCTCATTGCAGACAAAATGGTTTTCCTAAACTGATCTCGTAAAAAACTAGAGTTCCTTCACTACAAAAGCATCCAGCTATATCAAAAAATCGTATAAACATAAAGGATCACTGTGGAGATTAGATCATAAAGCCCATCCAGTCACAAGGTCTCATGCAGTTTCAAGTACCTCTGAGGATGGTGATTCCACCTCCTCAGCAGCTTGGACCAATGCTGGATCAGACATTTCTTTTCTGATATGTAACTATATTTCCTGTGTTGTAACTTGTGTCCATTGCCATTAACAACACTCCTCTCTATCCACTGACAAAAAATAAAGGGATAAGAAATCCTGACACTGGTAAGGATGACAACATGCCAGCATTTTGGCAATATTGCCTCCAGAGTTGTACAGCACATGGCAGTGTTGCATGGCCAAAAAGCTTCATATCATAATATATTATATAAATCACAATTTAAATGTCTTTTAAAATCAGCAAAATTATCTCAGTAGTAAACAGAGACTGTGGCAACAGCAAAATGGGTTCTACACAAGAGTACAGTTAGACTAACTTTCACGGGGGTTTTTAACCTCACATAGTCATAGGATGCAACTGAAATAGTTATACACGTGTCATGTGACATTCAGAAACAGAGCGGAGTGAAGTGACCTATCTGCCCTAAACTCGGGGATAAAACTGTCATCAAAGCCCTGCTGGAGCAGTGATGTGACCAAGAAATTGAGGAACTGATTTTGCAAATGTTTCATTATACAAATTACTCTGCTTTCAACTCACAGTTAATTTTGCAGAGCACCAAGAAAGATTTAAGTCTTGCGTTAAATGCTCGAGGATCATATTCTTGAGAATGTTAAAGGCTTTTTCATATAATTTTGGGCACTCCTTGGTAACAGAGCTCTGTATTCTGTGTTTGGACACAGAATGCAGTTTGTATATGATATATAAAGTGTAACAGTAGTATTTTCAATTATAATTTATCTATCACATTAGATTTATCAACACTGAACTAAACTAATACCATTACATTAAAACAACACAAGTCCAAACCAGAAGCAAGTCTTGACACTTCTCTGTGAAATCTCTGAATCCCTTAGAAGTGTCCAGTATTTTTGAGAAACACTGAAAAAAGTGCATAATATATATTATTATTGAAAACACTGTGTTCTACGGATTCAGTCGGAATTGTCCAATTGCACATTTAAGATTTTTGCATTACTTAGAGCAAATCTTGAAAGGCTGTCATATAAATATTTTATGATTTATTCTATGGGATATAATTCCCAAACAGTAAAAGCTGTTTACAGTTTTTCCTGTACAAAATAGTGACATTTTATGAAAGAAATTTAATAACAGAACTCTAGCAAAAAAAATCTTCAGCTTACATAATCTGAGATTTCAAACTACAACATCTCTATGCATTATTTATTTTATGTGGTCAATAACTACTGCTGTTTCATTACCTAAACCTCAAACAACTGAAGCAAAAAACTTCCTCTTAATCCTTTTTCAAAGCTCTTCCTTGAAACTCCATTCCCATTTACCTTTCTGGACTCACAATCTGTATGCTCAGGAACTGCTTTGTTAGAGTGCTAACAACAGTATTATTTGAGAACAGAGTGCTACTTCCTATGGAACTGAGAAAAGATACATTAACATTATATTCAACTAGGCAACAGAGGAATGGAGATCAACCCTTCTCTCTCACAAACTACCAAGTTCAGGTAGAAAAGTCATGTGCATGCAGCTGGAAGTGACAAACTGCAAATGCGGTGCTTTCATACTGCCTAACTTCAGGCATCTGTCCCCATAAGCACCTAACTAAATCATTCAGAAACTTATGCTCCTTCACAGGACTTGGGGAAGCCAAGGATCTTGTTCTAAACCCTCCTGCAAAAGGTGATGTCTTCCTTCCCACTTCTCATCCTCCTTCAAGGATCAAAATACACATCAGTGACAAGTGCAGCATATACCTAATACCCAGGGACAAATACAGATCCCTAACTTCTTGTTTCTGTTGAGTTTCCTAGCAAAGAATGATGCAAGCCCATCCATAACTTACAAGAGTTACATGGAAATCCAGGTGCTGCACTGTGCTGGTCAGCAAAGTGTTTGCATCTACAGCGGATGGGCTGGGTGCCATTCAGAGGGACATAGTGGTAGGACTGGCATGGACAACATCTCACTCTGCAAGGCACACAAATAGGACGCTCTTTGGGAAGCACTTCATAGTCTGTTCTGTGTTGTTTATACCTAAAAGAGGTAAAAATAATAACTTTCATAACTTTATTAGTATTTATCAGAAAAGTAACTGAGAGCCTTATAATTTACTTCGCAAATTTGGGTTTCAAGTATCCTTAATTATATTACTGTTAATTGTTAATTTTTAATTAAATGCATAGTATCAGCTGCTTTTACAACTATTTATCACATAAATATCACAGATCTTTATGTTTTGTTTTGATACCACTATCAGAATCAATATGATCTACAATAACTCATACCTTAAAGCTGAATTTATTGAAGACTGCAAAACCATTTTGGTTTCAAAAATTTATTGAGATTTAGATTTAAGAACAGTTCTTACTGTCTAAAACCTTATTTTCTCAACCCTCAGGCCTTAAATTAACTTGCTTATGTGGTACTGTAACGTATCTGGAAATACTTTACATTTTCCTGATTTTTAAAAAAACAGTGGTATGAAAAAAGAAAAGCTGCCTACCGGTGAGTACAAAAGCACAGTGTCTCTGGTCCCACAAGCTTACAGTCCATGCCAGTTGGTGATCTCCAGCTCACATACAACCTGTTCTGTAATCGAACTGGTAGTACTTTTCTTTTGTACTCCTCATATTCCTCAGGAGTAAAGAGCTTTCCTCCATCATCATCACCTACAATTCTGTGAGCATGTTATAAAAAGAACCATAAGGATATGAAGACAATAAAAGTAGATTTCTCCAGATATTTTTTCAAATAATATATAACAGTACTTTTGCTGTAGATGCAAAAAGAAAATCTTGTATTTCGTAATACTGTTCTAGTGATATACATTTAACAGAACTATAGCTGATCTTTAGAGACATTTTGTGAATAATGCTCTTTTGAAAAAATTGCTCTGACAGACTGAAAAACAGTCTTGTAAGACAAAAGGAAAAAATAAAGGAAACTACACAGCACTCCTTTTCATATGGCAGAAAATGCAATGAGTATCAAGGGTTGTGTAACCAGCTAGCTCTGCATCAGACTTCTTGAATGATCTCTGGCAAGTCACGTCACCCATCTACACCTAACTGTACTGCAGACTTGTTCGTATCAAGTGATTTAATCTTAGTCTAGTTTGAGAGTAACTGCAAGCAGGAAAACAAACTGCCATCAAAGTAACAAACAACACATTAGAAGTTGTCTTCTAACTTGCAAGAAGGTTATGATAGTTTCTGCAGCTAAAGTTGATGGGAGCTGTATCCCACAACTCAGACAGGCCCACTGTATTCAAATTCAAGGTCACTGAATATCTGGAACTCCTGAGCTGCATCCATATTCTGCATTTATAGAAACAATTGATAACAATAAGTAAAACCTGTAAAATACAATTAAGACTTAATTGCAACACTTAGCTATGCTGAAAGTTAGTTTATTAGTGTCTGTAAATATTTCAGTTATTATTTGTTGGGTGCCCTAAAACACACTGAATGAGTCATTCTGTGTCAAATATTCTGTGGATTTGTGCATTGCCAGTACTGTACAGCACCAGAATAAGGTGCCAACACATCGCTGTCATTTGCACATCAACCCAGCCAACGCCCACTGAATCACTGTACACCTTATGTAAGAAATACCACTGTGCCTTCCTCTCGTGTTTTATTTAACTGTTCCTAAGCTAAATTCAGATCACACTTCAGCACAATGACTGTGTTCACGTTTATTTTTGCTCAGCCTTTCGAGAGGAGTGCTGACGAGATTAGCAAAGACACACAAAGTAGTATGAGGGGTTATAGAGTGCAAAACTAGAACGCATGATGCACGGAAGACCGTGTTTTCTGAAAGCAGTACAGCTGTCAGATTATCACAGAATGGCTTGGGTTGGAGGGGACATTAAAGATCACCTAGTTCCAACCTCCCTGCTAGCCCATATGGCCTCTCACAGCACATCACACAGACACGCTGCTGGGCGGGCCTGGATGCGGTGAACGACGCGTTCCTTTGCTGCACAGCGTTTACGCCATGCCCGCACCAGGGCACACCAGCCACGGCACCTCCGGCTGCGACAGTGAACGGCGGGCGGTGGATGTGACTCAACGCAGCCGCCACAAACCCCGGAGGAGCGGCTTCGGGAGGGCGGTAGGCGAGCGCGAGCATCTCCTCAGGAGGAATCCCGGGCCGCGCGCCGGACACGGGGGATGCGGCACCGCCGCCGCCGGCACCCCGCCCCAGCGACCCCCACCGCGCCGGCCCCGGCCCCTCACCGCCGGTACTCCGCGTACTCTTCCAGGGCCTCCGCCTCCACCTGCAGCCGCTCCATGACCGGCCCAGCCGCCGTCAGGGCGCCGGGAGCGCCGGGCGCCGCCCGCGCACGGAGCGCGGCAGGCGGGAGGCAGGCGGGAGGCAGGCGGGGGGGCAGGCGGGGGGGCAGGCGGGTCGTCCTCAGCACGCACCGCACCGGTCGCTGAGAAACGCGCGTGGAACTACGGGGTCTGTGCCGTGTACACGGGCACGGCGAGCCCCGCGCCAGGATGTTTTCCCGAACGCGACTCGTTTCCCGGTGCGCAGCGCAAATTCACACACCGTATTTCCGAGTTTTATTCCAGTTTGCGCAAAGGGGGGAGCTAGGCGGTAACCCACAAAAGGCTCACTGGTCATCAAGACTTTACACTCTTTATACATTTTAACAAGGGCATCGGCATTCATTGGTTACAAGTTACATAACTTTTCTATTAATACTCAAACCCCTATTTGCTAGTTATAGGTCTCGATTCTCATGAGAATTAGTCTGCAGGGGCAGTTCTCTCCATTTGAGTCTGGGGTCCATTTTGAGTAGGTGGTCACAATCCCCCACTGCCAGAATTACCTTTCCCTGAGTTCCTGCTCAGTTCTGCTGACTTCACTCTTGGTGCCTCTTGTCCAGATGGCCCATTTATCCTGGAATTGTCTTCTCTTTTCCTTAAAACAAAGATTAGCCAAACATACAACATTCACAATGCAATTGCTTAATCATAACTGTCTAGCTACAGCTACTGACTAACAACAAAAAAAAAAATTGCAAAGTTTGATTCAAATCTTGAACGGCTCAAATCTTGAGGGGCTTGATATCAAGGACAAGGACATACATGGTGCACGCATCCCCCAGGAATGGCAGTCATCCCCCATTCCTCTCAGAATGGACACCCTCCCTGAGTGGCAGTGCTGGGGCACAGGCACATGCACATCCAGAGATGTGTGTGTGCAGATCCGCGCACCTGAGGTGCCTCAGAAAGGCATCCACAATCACGAGTGCCACCAGCCACGCAGCACCTTGTGTCCACCCAAGCCCTCACGGCACCTGCCCTGCACTCACATTGTCCTCAGCTGCTGCTGCTATTTAGACCACCCCATTCCTGGTGGGTAGGTGATGGGTATTTTTGGTTGGTTACTGATTCCCCGTCACTCTTCCATTATAAAATAAAATACATGTTCCATTACAAAATGTGTGTTCTGTTCATAGTTCAAGACAACAGGAGGCTAACTTTGGGAAACACTGCTAACCAAAGATGGTTCTTAAGATTGGCAAACTGCAATTCCCCATTCCTCTCCATGTGCCACAAGCAATGCCACTACATTGAAGCAAGTCCTCTGATGTGTTTGAGGGCTGTAGCGAATACACCAGAGACTGCTATTTCAGGTACTGCACTATCCGTGTAAATTACTGCTTCCCCTTGATACAAACACCCTGGCCACAAAGTGACCAAATATGTGAGGAAAAGATGTAGTATGTTTTCTTTATCTGAGCTTTAGGAAATTGGTATTTAAATTGTGCTCTGCCTGCTAGCATGAGCTGCAAACCCTCAGACTGTCAAACTGAAACCCAAAAAGAGAGGCTTTTTCCATACCGTACAATGACACTTGCCTGGCAATAAAAAGGTACAGCAATTCAGGGAAATCTCTATCTAGATTGTTTTAAACTGGGCAAGCCACAAGCAATGAAGCAGAAGGTGAAGAGGATTGTCACAAGAACTACAGCAGTGTTTTGCCAAAACATCCCCCAGAGAGAGATGAAACAACAGGGACACTCCCAGGCTTCCAGCAGTATCTAAATAAGGTGACAGGGCATGTGGTCTGGGCATTTGTCCCGTGGCTATGCCACATGTATAAGAAATTTCAGCAGAGGAGACAGCACTCCAATGCAACACACACGTTCTGTCACATTGAGATCTGAACATGAACAGGTCACTCAAAGGCAGAAATTATATGGGAGCAAGTCCTCACTGCAGTCAATACATCTTCAAGTAAGTTAGTGGAGGAAAATAAAATCCCACCAAAAAAATAAGCATTATTTCTCCAGGGAAAATTCCTCCTCTGACCACAACTTTGATAAAGAAAGAGATGGGGGAAAGCGCACCTTGAAAGCAGGACAAGAAGCTCTGCAGACAGGGGGTTTGAACATAACAAGAAACACACTGCTGCACAGGAGCTGCACAAAATTGAAGATCTTTGAGATACCTTATCTGTATGCACATTTCACTGGTGCCAGATTCCAGCATTGCCAATAAAGGGGGGAAGGGGTGGAAAGAGCTCTGGCAAGCCTGGTTCACACAGAATGAGCAGAGCTCCTATGTCATGGGTTGATGTGCCTCATCTGTGCAAGATCTTTGTTAAAAACAGTCCTCTGAAATACAGTTTGGGTTTGGAGAGCAGAGCCAGGTTTCTGAATAAGGCAGCTTTCGGCGACAAATGTTAGTCTATATTGCACTTTAGCATCAGATTACCTGTGAACAGTCAGTGAGAACTTATCAAGAGCAGGAAATCAAGTCATTTTTTGCTGAGGCATCTGTCCTATGAACTACCTCCCATCACAAAAATTGAGGATTTATTTCAGATTTGATCATAGCAAGTGTTTTCTGCAATACAGACAGTGTTCAGCTTATTAGCATCCAGGTCTTATTACCTAGTAAGACCCCACTCAAGATCTGCTTGGATCCAAATCTGGATCCGTAAACTTACTTGGGAACAGATATGAAAGGTGAAAGACTTTGAGAAATGGAGTTCTTAGCTAATAAAGGTATTTGAAACACTCACTGTTTTACTGTCATAGCATGAGTATAGGAGTACATTTTGGACTCAGAAAACCCTCTCCCATCTCTCATCTCTTCTAAGAGATTGTTAATAGACATCCAAAATAAAATTCATTAAAAACTGAGTCAAACCAGATTTTTCATGTAAACTACCAAATAATTTTGAGTAGCAAGGAAGGGAAAAAAAAGGCTTTCTGCTCCCATGAATAAGCCATGACACAAGGTAAGTAAAAGGAACAGGAATCCAGATGGCATGTTTTACCTCCTATGGTTGTGAGATAGCATACGGATGCTGCTGGCCCAAGATCTTTGAACACATCAAAGTGGGTTGAACATATGGACACTTAGTTATAGTACAGTTCTGTGAGACCTAAGGTACTGCCTACACATCAAAGGCAACAGCTTAATGCTGCATGGGGTGTTGACAGTCTCTCTCAACACCCTCTGTTAACAATAAAATGTGTGACCCTTTAAATTTTTTGAAACCCTTACAAGTTTGACAAATGCTTAAAATTATTCTCAGTGAAATACCTATGCAAATTGAAGACAGCCACTTTATTAATACAAGAATAAATAATTTAGAAAAAAACCTGTTTTAATATTTTGGACCTCAAGTCATCACTTTGAAGTAGTAGTCAGTCATTCTATTTCTATGGATCTGGTCAATCAACTATTCTGGAAACGAGAATTAAAGTAGCAAAAAGAATAATATAAACGATTTCCATTAAATTGTTCCCTCCATCCATATTTGTAACCAATATTCTGATATACTTCAAGGCAAATACAAGCAGTACTCACTTCTATAAACTTCTGACCATGACCATATATTATGCTACAATAAAGTAGTTTTTTTATTATTAATCCTAATTTACAGTATTTAAAAATTACAGCATGTTTTTCTTCAGTTTACTATCAGGAAAACAGAACATGATTAGACATGTACAGACAGAATAAGCTGATGAGTGTCACAGAGAATATGTAAGCTCAAGTGCAAGTAAGGGTCAATTAATGAAAGGTTTTTGCTGGAAGTACTGACAAACATAGGTGGGAAATCTGTAGTAATTAAGATCACTTAGAGATAAGGTAATTCAGCAGCATGTGATGCCACTGATGTTTAAGAGAGGTGATTCCATGAACATATGTAACATGAAATTTTTTTAACTTGGGCTTAATTTTAATAACCTAAATGATAGTTTCAAACAGATTCAAATGCCTGTGTGCATCATTCCTGACAAACTGAGATTAGTGAAGTACCAATTCAGTAAACGTCTTTTCTACATGAAAAACATTTAAAAAGTCTAATTCACTTTTTGAGCTACTATAAAGGGAAGTCTCCCATTTCACTCTTGCCTTTGAAGGTGGCATACTATCAGATATGTTAAATTGAACCCCACAGGTAGCAGACTGCTTTGTTTTGAAAAGTACAAACTAATGAAAGGGCATTAGGTAAGGGGGGTCCTATTTGGATTAATTGTTAAAGATATCAATTGACACTCTACATCACCTTTAAAAATACTACATCAATTAAGTAAGAATGTTCTAGACATTTAACTTATTCAATGAGTTTGAGTGTTTTTAGGAGTTAAAAGGGTTTCAAGAAAACATAATAAACTGCGATGTTAAATTTTATGTAATCATTTTTCTAAATAAACTTCTTGTTCCCAAATTTACTCTGCTTCTGCATTCCCATGAACAAAGGCCACAATAGCAGCAAATACCCCCAGAACATGTACATGCACAGGAGGTGCTTGGTCCCTTAAGCAACTTGCACACATCACAAACATGATGCAGCTTGGAAACCTCTGCATTAGCAAATATATTTAATTCAAATTTAGATCTATCTAGCCAGCTTCTTTAAATGATTTTGTTGATGAAAAACAAATATTTAGCAGTTACTTGGAAAAACAGACCAAACTGTGCAACATATGACACATATTACTGGGTACGAAGGAGACTGATGTTTCACCACACTAAATACAAGAATCTCTATACCCTTGTGTATTTTTCCTTTAATTTTAAAATTATTGCATTAAAAACAGATCAGCAAACTTCTGTGATCCTAACAGTGCATAGGTGGCTTGTTAAGAGCCATCTCAGTGTGTTTCAGAGGAGCATCTGTTCATCTGTCCATCCATTCATCCCAAAGGTTCTTTAATGTGGAGCCACTCAGCACTTTTTCTTCTTCACACAGAATTGTCAGACAATGCTTAGACACCTTAATTATGTTAAGGTTAATAAGGTGAAATTCCAAAATGATTTATTTAGGTGAAGAAAGAAACAAAAAGAACTGTCTGTTTAGACAGCAATCAATATATACTCTTTTCTTTCCATTTTTCTTCATTAGAACTTTTGTTTGGGAGTGGATCTTGAACATTTTTTGCTACCTATATTAAGCAATCATTCACAGGCACAGAAGTACTGACAATTATCTAGTAAAATCAGCTGATAAACACTCGGGAGGCAAATTACAGCTGGGAAAATTTAAGACTCATAATTTACCGAAAGATTTCAAGGCCAAAACCAAAACACTCCCCCCCCCCCTTCAAATCAGCAGTTCTTTATATAAGAGGTTATATGGCCCCCTGCCCTCCAAAGAAAAGGGGAAAAAAAACCCAAAACCACCAAACCCAATCCAGCCCAAGAACCAAGCAACTTCAAGAAGATTCCGTATTACAAAAATTGAAGCAGGCCAGTTTGGGGGGGATTATGATGTTGTCTGAAATAGGAAATACACAGCTGCATCATAAAAACTGCAGCACAGTAGAAACACTACTTAAATATTTCTCAGGAAAAAAAAATTAAATGTTTGGCAACACAACCAAATCCTGTGAAACTATCAAGCATTTTGGACCCAGGGTAAGTTGTAGGCTTTCTCTTGCTTCTTTTTCACCCAAACCCTCGGGTTCTTTACACAACCTCCTGCCACTGCAGGGCTGCCACACCTCTCACATGTTCTATAAAGGAAGCTGCAGGCTAGAACATGCAGATGTATTCTTGCTACTGCTGTTAATAGGAAGGGCAGCCGAGACCTTTATCCCTTCCTTGCCTTTCTTTCCCTAGTTTTCCTATTCTGAAAAGTGTTGTCATCTTAGCAAAAAGGATAAAGCTCAGCTTCCATCCTCTGCACTGCTGGAGCACAGAAGTCATGGAAGCATGCTAGGTAGCTGGGGAAGGGAGAACACAAGTCAGAGGCATGGCATGGCGATACAGCACAGAACAAGACTAGTGACAAAAAGAGGGGTAAGATATATCATGGACAGTGATGTAATGCTGTATCAACCCCTAATAATGCTGGTTTCAGGCAAAATGAGATATAGGATGCTACTAGACAATTTTTAACTTGCTCCTTGACAAGCAGTTCTTTCAACTATATTAATGAACGGAACTTTTGTGCCATAAAACAGAGGTAGTTCACAGTTTTCTCTATGTATTTGTCAAGTACAAGCTAATTCCAATGAGCCATTGTGCTAATGAAACCTGAAAAAAGAAACGATTTGCTAATGGCACCATAAATTACCATGACTGCATGTATCAGTCTCCAAAATCCCTGCATAAAATAACCTGCTTGTGCACATATTGATAAATACTCACCTTGCTTGTTTAACAATCCTCAATAACTTTGTTTCACATACCCTTAAAAGAAAAAAAGACAGTTTTGTATACAAACACAAGAACAAGGTTCTGGTTGTAGTAGTCAAGTATCTGGAAAATAAAATCATAGATAGATAGATAGATATAGACAGACAGACATATAAAAATGTATCTTCACATTGTCAATAGAGAATTGCAGATTCAAAAGAAGTTATGCACCTATCTTCTTTAGTCCTAGATTAAAGAGCAAAGTCTTCACTATTAAAGATGGAAACTAGTTATTTTATTTTCAATTCTTTCTTCCCGCAGCTCTAACCTGAGGAAAGTTTCAGGGCATAAGAATTTAAAGAGCAGAAGAACCCAGTGACTGAGCAGGAAGAATACCAGATAGACTACTACTAAACCTTAGAGACACACAACTTTCCAATTCAGAAACAGATAGAGCACATGCAGCAAAAATGACAAGACTGTTTAATAATAATAATAAAAAAAAAGAACAACAGGAACATTTACAAGTACAATTAAAAATTTATTTCTCTTTCTGCATTGAAGTGAGTACATGTTTACACACAATGTGACCAAAAAAAATCCTCTGGATACTAATGAAGGTTGCAAGTGTATTTTCTTTTATAACCATCAAGAATATCAGCAGGGAAACAGAAGAAAAGAAAAAAAACATAACTCTGCATGGTGTATCATCCAGCACCTCTGGTTTTACCCACCCCCAAAACCCCACTCACAGGACACTTTTGGCAAAAGTCTCTGAACGTATCCTCTATCCCCACCAAACATTCACTACGATTTAAAAAACAGGTTCAGTGGCACTTAAATATGACTTCAGGAACATTTTGAAATACAGTGCATCCATGCTGAATGCATTTCACTTTGCTGTAAGACTAACTTAGACATAAGGCAAATATTACTTTACCTCTCAAATACTCCATGACTAGACACCCTTAGTATATATAACTCTGTTAAATGCAGAGATGCCTTGTGTCCCTTCACTGATTTTCCTTCTGATCAAGAAAGCAATTCAGGGAGATCGTGTGCTATACTCATCACAAATTGCAAGGTATTAAATTGTTAAAACAATCACCAATGAATAAAAATAAAACGTATTTGCATATCCAAAACTTATTTCCGTCACTTAAATAATTTCATCTGCAATTACAAAATACATACACTTAAATATCTTCGTAAGAAACAATCATCTAAGATATCACAGATTATGATTTGCTTTTTATAATCTAACTGCCTTAACTCTGGCACAAAGATAAACCTGGACAGTGTTACTACCTAGAATATTTTCCTCTTATAATTAATTTTCTTAAATATACAGTAAATTCTCTTTAACTATTCTGACAGATAGTGCAAATAAAGACATTCTTTGGGTCACAATTTTAAAATATTACCACCAATGTTGTCCTCAATTTAATATTGTTTAGTAGTTAAGTAACAAAATATTTTAAGTATACACATTTTCTAACATCTGCTTAACAACGCATTTTCCTTAGTTACCTTGGCTTAAATGTAGATCACAAAAAATTAATAAGCTACAATGCTTCTCACCTATCCAAAAAATATGTTATATTCATACTTAAATAAATATATTTATAAATCTACCTATAAGTTCCCCACTGCTTTCCACATAGTTTTATTATCCGATGGCATACTACATCAAATCATGATATCAAAATATCTTTAAAGACAACAAAGATCACTTCAGAAGTACTGCTCAAAGGCAATGAAATAATGCTTTGAGAACCTAAGCACATATGTTAGGCCTACACAGATCCAGCACATAGTAGAATAGAATAGTTTATGCTTCTTTTAGAGTCAACTACTGCTTTGCCTTAGCCAGAGATAAAAAGCTTATCTTAAATATTACCCATCACAAATGTAGCAACACAAAGCAGCCCTGTTTGCTATCTAATGTTGCTGGCTGGTTTTACACGTTTATTTGAAGTTACTGGTGCCTGATGGCTAGTTCCATTAGTGGTATTTGTTGCTGAGCCATTCACAACAATGTAATCAACCTTGTTCTCCAATTTCACCAGGCGTTGTAAGATGTCATCCAGAAGAACAGCAATTGTTCTCTTAAGATCAGCTGAAGATAATGGAAAAAACAAATTAGAGACTATTATTTACTATGTGTGGAAAAGAATGGCTATTTCAACATATTCACATCTTAAGACTTGCTATCCTCCCTACTATACACTTTGGAAAGGAATGCAGACTGATATACAAGTATAGCTGCTTGATTTTTCTTTGATACCATTTCTTTGTTATTTTATGGATGGAAGATACCACCATAATAGGGAACTGTGAAGGCAGCCAATTAAATATTTGAGTGTAAGAACAAAATCACTAGAAGTGACTATTCAAAGGCAGTATTTCAAATTTCATCCAGACAACAGTACTAGAATAAACAGCTATAACACCCTTTGGCCTTGGACAGCAACAGAATATATTTAAATACTTTCCAACATAAAAAGGTAGTTAATAGTTTTCCCCTAAATAACAAATCTAGTCCATAGAAAAACTGCTATGACATAGTATCTTATTGCTTATTATATAAGCTATAAAGTAGGGGGGAAAAAAATCTATATATTTACACCTTTGCTGATTGAAAAACAAGGAGTTTTTTTCTCTTTAAGAGCAGTATGTAATACTTTGAAAGAGAAAAAAAAATATAACTTTACAGCTTTCATTTAAAAAAGAAGATATTCAGACTACCAGTATAGCTTTTTCCTCTTACCATATCCTGCCATAGATGCTCCACCGCCACCATTCATTAAATTTTTATTTTCTTCTGCCAGTGCTTTGACATATCTTCTGCTGAGATCTAATATCTGTCCTCGCAACTCAGCACTGCTTTGGCGTCTTGGATACTGAAAAGTGTAGCGTAGCAACATCAAACCCCAGATGATTCCAAAAACTAGTAAAAACATACTCAGTTTCTGGGACATATTTTTTCTTGAAAATGTTAGAAACATTTCTGATGAAGGCCACAGGCGTGTCTTAATTTCAAGAAAAGTAACTGAATTTGGCTTTGTGAAATTATATTACATATTAAACAAAAATAAGATTTCTATGAAGTGAAAAATCTTCTGGTTGGATCATCTTGAATACATCTTCTCATGTTTTAGTTGGTCTTGATTCCTGAAATTTGTAAAGTATCACCTGGTTATTCAAAACTGCTATAGTTGTTGAGATCAAGGACAAGTATCAGTTCCTAAATACAGTACTATGTCATCATCTAGCAAACAATTCTGGATTTTTATCTGCTTAGAGGTTCAGTCATCTTTCTGTCTCACCTGTTATTCACAGGGTTTCCTCTTCCCATTTTTACCAATTTTTAGTCTCCAAAAATCAAAACTTCTATGCTTCTACAAATCACCTTAAGTATTTTAAATACTGTAATTTAAACTGCCATTAAACCGAAATACATTTCATACAAAATGCAGTATCTAGAAGAGACTTGTAAGACATTTATAGACAACATTTTGATGAGTTATACACATACATCCACAGACAAGAAAAAGATCTTGTAAAATGATTCACATGATTCTTATTCTTCACTTAGAAGCACAGGGCAAGTATAAAGAGACAACACGCAGCATAAAATTTCTTGGCTGGTTAGTTAATTCAAAGTCTCCTCTTCTGATTTTGTACACCATTAAGAGTTTTTGTTTGTTTTGGTGTCTTGCTACTGAATAAAGAAATAAAACCAAAATAAACTGGCATATTGCACCCACATTTAGCATTTTACTACAACTTGAAAAAATGTCTTACCATAGCAGCCAGTTCTGATCCCTCAATAGATCAAGGCTTCAAGAAAGAAACAAGTGGTAGGAAAGCTTCAGCAGTTAAACAAATGTCCAGACAGTCTGAAGCAGTATGAGCCACACATCTTCAGGGAGCTCTGTAACAGGGAAGAAAAAAAAAAGATTTAAACAAAACAAAGTGAAGAGACCTTCATTTTCTTATGGAGTGGTTGAAGTTGAGGGCTTCAAGCGACATGTGTTTAAAACAGAAATATATTTTTAAACCTAACTTGAAGCAACTGTTAGGGAAGAATAGAGAATTCATTTCCATTTTACTTTAAATGCATTCATTTAAATGCCCAGTAAACTGACTTCAACACAGTTTTAAAAGAAAACTTGGTAAGAATCTCACTTAATATTTCCCTCTTCTTCTAAGACGGCAGATGATCCAGATTCATCATATATGTACATGCACATATATTTACATGTGTCATTCTCTTCTTAATTTTTACCCCTCAAACTCATCCCACCTTTTCAGCCTCTTTACATGCACATACCTTGTATTTCTCATTTTATACCTATCTCTGAAACTACTCCAATTATTTAATACTTTCTTGAATGACTTCTACCATTCAACATAGTCTGGATAAAGCCACTCATCTTACATAATAGTTGTTTTCCCCTGTTACTCCCTGTTCTTCCCCATACATTACCTGACATGAGCACTTTTTAGACTGAAGTTACACATTTAATAGAGTTCCTCACCAGACTTTCTACAGTGGTACGTAGGTCTCTGTTTCTATCAGAATATTGAGATCGAATTTCTCATGCTGCTAAGCTCTCCTCTAAACAACTCCGCCTCCAAAGCATTTTTTCATTGCCTCCCCTGACTCGTTCAAGCACCCTTATGCCAACATACCACGGTCTGCTGCAAACACAAGCGTCACTGCCAGCAGGGCTTGTCGCTTACCCTTCACATTCGCTATTCAGATAATCCTCTCAACCGGGAGGCACACGTGCCTGATTCAAGTGGCAAATTTTTGAAGCACTCTAAAATCAACATTCTGAAAATGATTAACCCAAGGCAGGGACAACATTAGGACTTGGACACCAAAACTGCTGTAAAGTAACAAGTTCCTGTGTGTAAAATGCCCTATAGTAAATGTCAGTATATAAAGCCTTACTTTTACTTTTGGGTGCACTAATGCGAGTGGCAATCACAAATCACTGAATGAGGAACAGCTTACTTCACCTCCGCTGTGGGATACGACCATGCACATGGATAGACAGCAAACAAACAGTAATTTGAATTCCCACTGGAAATTCAGTGGGATGTACTTTGTTCAAGGAACGTGCTTATCCTCCAAAAAACTGTTTTAAGAGACAAATTTATCTTAAGTACAAAGAAATAAGAGAGCAAACAATAAAAACTTACATTCTACAGCACGAATATTTGGAATTGTGTGGTTTAAGATTTCCTGAAACAGATCCTCCCTAAACACGCACTTTTCCCTAGCTCTTTGCCAAATCCATGGCTCTGCCCTCAGACTTTAAAGCATAAACTGCACCCACATCATTATGCATCTACATAACCCATGAACGGTATCAAATATGATGGAAAATATTTACATATGAGGTCCAGGAGTAGGGCATTCACATGACGGCTCAGAAGACCAAACAGTATTTCTCAAGAAAAGAAGTTTCAACCCTCAATCCAAAAAGTCTGCATCTTCTATTAATTAAAATAATAATAATAATAATAGTACTAATAATAATAATAAAGACTGAAAATAACAGATAGTTCTTGCAGAATTTAAATTAAGTTCAGGTCTCCACAGATCCCTAGCTATATCTTGTCCTGAATCATTTAGACAATATCACTACAGCGCTTTGGAGTGGAAATAACTCTGCCATCACAATGTAAATAAGACCACAAAGCCAGGATAAGAGGTCTAGCCAAGAGGAACAGATTGAATAAACTCCTGCCAAGGAGCAGCAGTAATTGCAGACTGGGCCTTTGCCTTGTGTATCTGATTCACAATGCACACAATAACTACTGAAATCAACGGAAATCAAGGACTCAACCTGCTGGGAAAATGGCATAATACCCAAATACTGACCCTGGGCAAAGAAAATGGGAGCAAGGTATACCAAAAGGAAGGCAACTATCTGTACTTTTCCTAAGTATTTTTAAAGGCCATTGCCCATAATGAATTCCACTGTAATTTCAAAGTTCTGTGAGATCTGGTCTTCTCTTTCCCCCTGAAGCATGTACATCTAGTGACCCCTAACACACTCCATGCACAACCCTTACAAGATTACACAGTACGGAGTAACAAAAAAATAAAAATAAGCTTATACCCACATGATTTCAAAGTAGGAAAAAAAAGAGTATTGGAGCAGCAGGTGTACATATTAGGAAGAAAAGACCACAATAAGTAAGACAAATGGGTTGGAATATTCTTTAACCTCTTGTTGCCCTGAAGGGTCAGCACTTCTCTACATGAACATTACAGTTTAAACAAACCCTGTCTCAGAATGGACCTGTTTTCAGTAATTCAGAGGTAGTACCCTATGAGATAACAGCACACATGTAAGAAGAAACATTGCCTCTTGTCATCTTTCTTCTCCCTCATTCTCTCAAATCCTTCTTACCCACCACTCCCCGAGCAGGGGAAAAGGGAAGCCGAGACTTCCTTCTTCACACTGACTAATCCCAGATAGGAACGCAGGCTCACCACTCTCCCAACCACAGCTGAGGGGCTTTTATGGCAAAGGCTGTCATAGCACAGCAGCGAGCAACAGCAAAAAAGGGTGCCTCAGAGCTATGCCTTGTTGGAATTCCTACCATCTCTAATCACGGAGACTGATACAAAAGGAAGACAACTATGAAGACGAAGGAGTACAACCAGGACAAAATTTGAAAATCTAAGGAGGGAAAGAAAAGAAACAAGACTCCAAACTAACAAACCCAAAACAAAACAAAAAATTCAACCAAACAAACCCAAATCAAACAAAACCCCTGACCTGACTGTGCAGGGAAAATGGCAATCCAAAAAACTATGAAGAAGAAAATATCTTCCAGATAATCCTTTCAATAAGCAGCCTGAAGTAACTGATTCAAGTGGCAATTTTCCAAAGTTCTTTAAAATCAGCATGCATATCTAAATTATTCTGAAAACTACAAGCCCAGGCCAGAGGCAACATTAGAACCTGGAGCTACAACCAATTTCTGAATGAGGATCTGACACTAAGTTTGCCCTTCACAGACATATAAAGAGTTTGGTTTTCTTCACTGTTGCTACTGCTGGTTGTCTGAGAAATGTCTTGCCAAAACCTACCAATGTGAATTCAACTTTGTGCAGTGGTATCACAACACTGACATACATCTGCCAACAAAAGCAATGAAGGAAGGCACTCATCCCCTTCAAAATAAAATCACTCTATCCTATGTATTTCAACATCGGTCATATATAAGTTATATTACCGAGTGCATGAAACAAAAGGAACAAAGGCAAAAGAAAAAGCAACAGAAAATTCATTATATGTTCCATAATAAAGCAACGTTCTAGTATCTACTAGATGCTACTGTAATAAACAGTAGCATCAGACTTCAGTTTGAAAACTGACTCTTCTCCATGGAAACCAGCCCATACTTACAAAACATCCTTCTTGAATTTTGTTGCAAAGTCTTCCTCAGATTCTGCTTTACTGCTTTACTTATTTCCAGAAAGACCCAGAGATTATATTAATGCACAACACAGAAATGAAGCAGACTGTAAGGCAAAGGAATGCCTCATAAGTCCTCTGAAACAATCTCAGGTTATCAGGAAAACAAGGCATACCCAAATCCTTAAAAGCTTACAATGCACCTTACAGCACTGTTGGTTCTGCTAGTTCAGTCTTTTTTTTGTCATCGTTTTTCTATTCTGTCCGAGAGACTCCAGCCTTCCTAAACCACTCAGCAGGGCAAATTTCAACCTGTCCTGCAGAGATGGGTGTACTTTCTAGTTTTGAAAAATGCACAGGACAGATGAAGATAATTATTTGTAAGAGAAAAAGAAAGCAGCTGGTCCATCAGGTATTTTTGATTGTTATGAATAAGAGGCTTTAGCAAAAAAAAATTACAAAACAGAGTCAACAAGATGTAAAGAATACAGAAAACTGAAGCCTGAAAATCCCATTTCATTCAAAGACCAAAAATACTTTTAAGGACAAAGCCAAGAAAAATGCAGTGAAAGTATAATTGTCAGCATACAGTCCAAAAAAGTCACCTTTTGGTTACATATTTTTAAAGACAGAATGCCAACTACTGAGGCAATAGTTCCTCAGTGATACTCTAGAGACCTAGAGAGGTCTCTAATGAACTAATATACTAAGAAAGTAGGCCTGAAAAATGGGAATTTTACTCGGTGTATTACTTAGTACTTATCGGTTCCTCACTGCCAAATTATCATCAACGTGACACTGTGAATTCAAGAGCAGGTCTGGCTTTGCGACCAGTTATTATTATTAACTGTATAAACACAAGACGTGATTTAACAAGATAGAGGTTTAAAAAAAAAAAAAAGTCGGATATAGTCATAGGAGAGTGCATCCAACTACAGAGGAAGGGGAAAAAATTCTTGTAATAGAACAGGCAGCAGACAGAAATTAGGACAGTACAAATAAAAGCTGACATTAATAATTACTATAAAATAATTGTACAGTACAAAATTAGAATTTATTACAACCTCAATGTGAACACAAAAAGTTTATGAAATTACTAATGATTTCAAATTAACATCTATGCAAGAAATTACTATTAAATTCATGGTAACAAACATCCCAGGGTACAGAGAGGATACTGTATCAGTAAACAATATGCTGTGCTGTAAATAGGCAGGATGATACCTCATTGCCAATGAACATTTCAGGAATACAAATATCACAGGGCATTACAGAATACCAGAAAAAATATTCCACAGTTCTATCAAACTCTGTTCTACTATTTTTCTTTTTTTGCATGTATTGAGAGTGTGCTCGCCCTGGCCCATCTACCTCTGTGATCTCCAAAATATTTTTTTGCCTGATTTTCCAATAGGAAACTTTGAGCATCACTCAGCTGACAGGCAACGATCGCGCTGACCATTCTGAGAGCAGACAGGCTGGTTCCATGTTATTTGGAAAACTAACAGCAGAGTTCCTGTGCAGCAAGGAAAACGGGAAGTCTAAAGAAGACTGACACACACAAAAAAAGCATAGAATGTATTTACTGACCAATTAATCACAGAAGACTGGGACAAGGAAATAAGCACCTAGAAACCCAGGAGATTATGTGTTGAGACTTTTTGGAATGCCAAAAATGATGTTTGCATTCTGGTGATTTGCAGTGTTAGACTGCTGTTGGTTTGCAAGTAGAAGAAAAATTTGCATGAGGTGCAGCTGACAAACAGGTTCTCAAAGAGCTTAAGTGTTTATTGTAAAACAGGACCCTGATACCTGGCAATACACAGAAACCTCAGTTCTCTGTTCCCGCACATAGCACAAACTCCATTTAATAAATCATTGTATCCACATCATTCATATTTAAAACTGGTGCACAAGGAAAAAAACACATTCCTCATATTTTTAAGGGCACATTAGTTCTAGAGAGAATGCCAATAAAACCACTGTCCTTTACTGGCACATCTGTACTGGTGATTTTTGCAGATCAACACTGCCCAGGTTCATTAATCACTGAGGTTCACTCAGCTGCATAGCACCACAAAAGAGCAAGATATTATGCTCAGAACCAACAATTAATAGCAATGCCTGTCCCCAGACAAGTAAAACACGTTTGAACTGTCTTTTGACAAAATCAACTCTCACTCAGCATGTTAAGTACTCCTATTATTTGTTGCTGTAAAACTTGGTGTAGTGGGTTGGCTTTTGGATTTTTCAGGCCTTCCTCAGCAACTGGGGTCGGAAATCTAAGGAAGTATTCCATATCATCCTTTAGCGTAACACAACATATAAATAAGGCGGAGAAGAGAGCTTACTCTCTTCTTTATTCCGGTGGCTGAAGGTGACAGGTCTCTCCACAGACGGTCTTTGCTTGTATAGGCCAGGGCCTGCCTGCTCGGACCTGCCGTTATCTCCGGTTCCCTCCGGGAGGCGTGGGGAGTTGGTTGGTGCTTCACACGGTTCTGCTGTCTCCTTCAGGGAAGTATTTCATTCG
The DNA here is from genome assembly GCF_003945595.2 of Pipra filicauda. Lineage (NCBI taxonomy): Eukaryota > Metazoa > Chordata > Aves > Passeriformes > Pipridae > Pipra > Pipra filicauda. The sequence goes on from NW_024105075.1 coordinate 1,402,148, forward strand.
TTTTTTTGTATTTATTCGCTAGCTCTCTATTAACGGGATATTTGGAGGATATTTGGGTTTTTTTAATCCCTGTTTCCCCCTCCCTTTTCCTTCCCCTCCCCCGAGCTCCCTACCGTGTGTACAATATTCAAATTGTATATATAATTGTAAATATATATGTAAATATATATTTTTTATATAGTTCCGTTTCATTCGGACTTCTTTCAGTTTTTCTGTGGTTTGTTTTTTTTTTGTCACTTGAGAGAGCGGGATAGGGGAGGAGAGCTTGGACTCAGCAAGAAGAGTCAGGTCAAACTTACACACACATTTTTAATTGGTGGCCCGTACGGGGAACGCTGATTGTTTTGGTTAAGTTTGGTCTGTTTTGAAAATATTGTCCGGGAAGACAGCCAAGCTCAGTTTTTGTTTTGAAAAGGGGATGGCCTGAGAGTGAGCCCCGTTCTGTTGGCGCGCGTGCTGCACACTACCTGAGTGTCGGTGGCCGTGACAAGAGCCTGCCCCACGTGCACCCGCTCGGCCCGGGGGCATCTTGGCAGGGGTTGTCGTGGGGCGAGGCGGGCGGGGGCACAGCAGCACCGGGCACTCTCTGCCGGCAGTCCGGGGACTTTCCTCAGGTGGGCACAGGGCCCGTGAGGAACCAAGGAGGTGATTGACACCAAGTACGGCTTCCTGGATGGGAAGGGCTCTGCCGTCAAGTACACCCAGTCGGACATACGGTTAACTGAGGTGACAGAGAACATCTGCAAGCAGCTGTTGGATTACAACCCGCACAAGAAGAGGAGGTGGCCAAGCTGGAAAAGCACCTGATGCTCCTCTGCCAGGAGTATGTGAAGCTGCAGAAGAAGCTGGTGGGCACAGAGGAATGACAGTAGATGCTGCTTGTGTATATGCCTTACAGCTCTCCCAGAATGTCTCTGGGAGAGTGGTGGGGGAAGAGGTCTTCATTGGGTAAATCCCACAGCTGTCAGGGAACCTCTGCTACTTTCTCCCCTCTTCTTTATACAAAGTTTTCTTGGCTGCTTTCCCGGTAATTGTTTTGTAAACAAAGACTGCGCTTGGCAGTTTTCTGCCAATGCTCTGGTGGCGTTCTTGGACTCTGTTCCAAAAACAAAGATTTGTTTAAGAACACGAAGAAAGAATAAAGGTAAAAAACGGGAAGGGCTAGCTCTACCTTCTTCAGCCACTACCGCAGGAGCTCCATAGGTGGCCCTAACAATGACCCTGAAATCAGCATTGCCTGACGGTCCCATAGCACAAGGGTTCTCCTTTTAAAGGCCATTTTACCCATTTCCTTTCTGATTTTGGCAATGTTTGAAGCTGTCCTGGGCTATCCCACAGGGAAACGTCCAGGCCCAGAAGATGAATGTTACCAATACTTTTCTTAATTTCGACATCAAAGGCCTTGTAAAGGAGATCCCCACGGTTACAATTGGTTCCAATTATTATCTAAATTGTGTTGCAACAATACTGTTATTGATGAAGGTAATGGAAGTGCTACTTAAAATTGGAAGAAAGGTGTTGTATTGCCTTCCCTGTTGTAGGAAAGATCGTACCTCAAAGGGACTCACTGGAACTTTGCAAAGGGCTTCGGACAGGCCAGTCCCCAGATGGCATGGAGCCTGGGTAGATTTTGGTAAATTAGTAGGGCGTGTGTCACCTCGTCAACAGAAAAATGTCAAAAATGTCAAAGCAGAGACGGAAAAGAAGATACATTCCTGACAAAACCTCAGCAATGCCTGACAAAACAGAGCCCAGCAAAATGCTGTACCTGTGTGTTGGTGAAACTTGAGGGTCTTTCCAGACTGCATCATAAATCAGTTAATAGAAGAGACAATTTATAGTAGTACCTGCTAGGATCAAGAGGAAGGATCAGCACTACACAGCACATTGCCATCTTAAGAACAGGTATGAAGGCACATTTCTGGGCAAAAAAAAAGGCTGCCCTATCACTATGACAGCTGCTGGGCTGCAGGTTTTAGCAGTTCTGTACCACTTTTGGAGTGCGCTGCCAAAGGAGTCTGTCTTCGTGTCTTTTCCAGTACATCTATCTTTATACCTTCTCCAACAGCATGTGTTTCTTCATTCCCTGCTTCTGCATGCCATAGACTTGCAACTACCAGGGAAAACTGATAAAAAGTAAAATTTATCCTTTTGCCTTATTGCTACCTGTCTTTTGGGGAATACCTTTAATGGATGTTCCAAATGAAATCATAGGAGATGGGAGATGGGAGGTTTAAGGGAATAGCAAAGATGGGTAACTACCAAGAATACCTATTCTGCAGTGCTGCAACAAAGAAAGAAGAAAATCTCCTTGTGTGCTCCAGGTAGTCCCTGTCTCTCAGTGCAGCCAATAAAAGTCACAGCTCATCCAGCACACACAGTGTCGCTACTGAGGAGCTGCTGGGATAATCTCAGACATATCTTAGACTAGAAACAGTTCTACCTCCTACAGGCTTCTAAGAACAGCACACGATTTGTTTTGTAGATGAACTTCAAGTTAAAAGCAAAAACATATTGCTTGAGACTTGAAAACTCACACAACAAGCTAACAGTGGCTCTGATATAAAATTATCTGAGAGTCCAAACACTAGATTACCTTTTGTATGTCAGTATTTTAGAAATATTGGTGACTTTTTTCTATTTTGAATTCATGTGGTCCTATTTGCATTGGTTTTATTTTGCATTACGCCTAAGGAATCTGCTCAAGTACTTTTTGGTATCTTAGAGTATCCTTTCTTTTTTCAGCTCCTCCCCCCTTTATTTTGCCTACTACTGTCAGTAAATGCTTTTAAAATAAACCAACCATTTAAAAACAGAAATTCTTTGTTCCTTGCCTGTGGGCAGTCAGCCAAGATTCAAGATTTTGAGAGGGGAAATGACTTGGCAAGGCTTGTGAAGAAAATTAAAGCAAGCAGATATCAATAGAGACAGTATGTTAAACTTGCTGAAGTTCCCTTCCTCCCACTGGGTCCATCTGGGCCCCAAAACGTTTCTATATCTCTGTATCAGCATCTTGGGGACAAAAAAAAAGAAAAAGATATCTCAGCTTCATTCCCCCTCGGACACTTTATTTTCTCATTATGCTTTATTGCTGCTTTTCAGGTCACAGTAGGACCCTTGCTCCTAAGAGTCAGTTATGATAGAGCATAAGGCACCTTCTTGGTTTCTCATTTCCCATAAAATTGCCACAATTTTTTAATTGCAGTTGAACACCAGGTTATGACAAGTCCTCCCCTGCAAATTCCTAACTAGTACCTCTACTCCCTTGTGAAATTTCACAGCTGTCTTTGTATCGCTCTTTCCAAAGCCCCTGGGACTTCAAAACTTCCTTCCGAGATGATAATGTTTAGCTAATTTTAACTAGTTTTACAGAGAGCCAAGCCTGCAGGATGATGAATGTAGGCTACTGATAAGAGAGTGATTTTCACTGAGCATTCTAAAGAGACCTAAAAGGAAGGCGGGTGTCATTAAAGAGAACTACGAGGGGAGGGGAAGGGGGGAGACAACTACCAAAGTGACAGCTGCAATGGGGGAGCGACTGCCACTGCTCATACATGGACACACAGTGCAGCATCCACACAAACACAGTTCCTGCAGAATGGCAGCAAAAAAGGACTTTTACCACTGGGAAGAGAAGAATAATTTAACTTGCCTGGTTTTCTTTCAAGAAACCTGTAGAATTCAAACTGCATATGAATTTGTCTATCAAAATTACGTTTCTATGGCAAAACTGCAAAACGGACAAGGCTTTGGATTCACGCTCCTTCCTAGGAGACTGAGCCAGTTGAAGATTTCAGAAAAATTAACACTGGAGGAAATATTAAAGACAGATAAATCCTTTTCTTTTACATCTTTTATTATTTCTAGATTGACTTGTCAGTTCATCTTAGCACACTACGGGGGTTATGACAGACATTAGTTAACCATAACACTACAGTGGTCTGCACTGCAAAATATACTGTTCTTAAAATTAAGTAGAAGGTACCCAAAAATTTAACTGGTAGCCTCTTATCTCTTCAATATTAGTGAAGAAACCAATTTCAGTGGAATAACTTTTAAGTCCTCTTGTCTAGGACCTGTTTTATGTAGGTAAAGTACTGATTCAGTTCTGAGCAATCCAAAATTAATCTTTTAAACTACATAGGCAAACGCTAATATACGTATTTTTTTTGTAAAGTTGACAATCACAAAAGAAAATATATGAGACTATTAATAATGCTCAGTTGAGGAAACCCTGTCCATTTAATGGCACAAGTTTTCAACTACAGGTGAAAGAAGTTGTCGAATAACAAGTAAATACTATATAAAGTACATTTTAGCAGTAAACTTGTACAAGGACACAACACATTGATTTGAATGACTGAGCCTCACAGATTTTTGACAGCTACTGGAAAACAGCTATTTTTGACACTTACTAGTCTGCAGATATGTTCACTACACAGCTGACAATTTAAGCTGACAGCATGCATTTATCCTACTTACAGTCTGGGCAAGATGCAAGAACTAAGTGCCTTTTACTATTCTTGGAAAACGTACAAGTCACCATGAACTCCAGGGGAAATATCTCACTTTTAGCAATTAAATGACATCCAATCCCACAGCTAAACCACAGTATGGGATTAGCTAATACTAATGCCTCCTTCAAGAAGATCACAGCCAAAAGGAGTCTCTAAAAGTAGAGAACACAAAAGGGTTTGTTGTTTTTTTTTAGAAAGGAAGTAGTTTTATTTCCAATTGTCAAAGCTTTAGGAAAAAGATTTGTTTGCTAGAACAAAGGAATTGCAGCATAAATGTTTAATTCTCTGGGGCTCTCAAGTACCTGAAGTGAATTATTAAACAGTTATATATTTTAACATATAAAGTAACAAAAAGAGGCCAGAATAATTTAGGCTTTATACACACGGGCATCTCCAGCAAGAACGGGAACAAAGATAACAATAAATTTCCATATTTGGTATAACACTGCAATCGCTCCGCTTGTGACACTAGAACAAGATGCTACTCACAATCTAATATCATCTTCATACTGTCTCCTTTCTTTGGTACTCTCACGAGAGTGAAACAGCAATTCATTACATTTGCTCCAAAATAAACTCTACGTTACAATTGGAACAAATCACATGCATGCTTAACTATGATGTTCAGCACGTCCATATTCTGAAGCCTCTTTAAAAAAAGACACAATTCCTACAAAGTTCACTTTTCACGGTGAAAAAACACCCTCACACACACACCAATGAGCCAACTCAGGGGGCAACATAACAACCAAAAAATCCCAAAACAACAGCAACAAAAAAGATCTAGTTAACCCTATCTGAACTGCTCTAAGGAAATTCCGCATCATGTCACAGCATAGAACAAAAATTCTCTCTTCTTGTTTTGTGGCACACAAACACAGAAATTAACTGCACTCTAGCTGTCAGTATATTTTAGATGACAAGATACATAAAAGAGAATTTACAGGATGCTACCATGTTAGGTTAGGGAACTGAAAAGTTTACTAATAATGAATGATGAACAGAGCTACAGAAATAAAGTAGACATGATAGTACGTTATAAACATTTACAAAAATAAACTTAATGGGAAGATTTGAAGTGCAGTTAAAACGTCATCAGATATTACACAGAAAAGCAATTTTATTATATTGTAAGCAGGAAGCATCCCACAACTATTGCTGTCAAGAAGTTTCATATATTATAATCTCCTAAAACTGAATGTTTCAAACCTTGCAAATGTCCTTCAATATTGCTTCTTCCTATTTATTCAATATTACCGAAGAGACCAATTTCAGTGAAACATTTACCCGTTGTTTGTATGTAGACGTGTTAGTGCCCGAAGATCACTTAACCTGACATTATTAAGGATACTGCCTTTGTTTAAACATGAATTAAATAATTCTTCCCCCCTGTAAGTTCCATCACATCACTGTAATCAAGCTTTGCCTCTTGAGAAGTTGTGTCCTTACGGTACGAGATCTTGCAGAGTCACTGCAGTCATAGTTTAGAACGGGAAGACCACTGCAAACGGTGAAGGAAACCAGGCAACCCTTGTTTCCTCCACCACTTCCTCCCATCCAAGGACACTGCATCACAGCCCTGGGACACGGCTCTCCGGCCGGAGGGATGCCCGGATCACCGCACAACTCACCGCTCCAGAGCTCCGCCGGCGGGGCCCGCAAGGACACCGCAACACCGGCGCTGGGACCGACACCCGGCGGGAAGGCAGCCAGGAGGACAAACCTGTCCCACAGCAGGGCAGCTCCCGGAGGAGGGGAGGGGCGGCACGGCGCGGGCGCTCAGGCGCGGTGCGGACGCGCCCGGCAGCCGCAGCCGCCCTGCGCCATCCCGCTCCCGCCCGAGCCTGCAGCCACCCCCCTTTCCCCGTGCACGAACGGGCTGCCGGGCCTCCTCCGCCGCCCTCCCGCAGCCCCGCCAGCCCCCCTGCCCGGGCCCGGACGCGGCTCCCCCGCTGTCCCGGCTGCTATCCCGGCTGCTATCCCGGCTGCTATCCCGGCTGCTATCCCGGCTGCTATCCCGGCTGCTATCCCGGCTCCCGGCGCGGCCCCCGGTACAGCGCCCCCCCGCGGCCGCCCCGCGCTACCTCCGCCCCCGCCGCGCGCCCGCTTGCGCCGCTTCCGCCCGCGCCGCACTGCCCGAAGCCCCGCCCCCTGCCCCCCGCGCCGCGCGGCGCCGCTCCCGCCCCCTGGCGGCGTGAGGGGGCTGTGCAGCCGCCGCGGGAACGGGCGCCCTCCCTCGGCATCGTGCCGGGAATTCGCCGTCGTCCATGCTCCGGGTATTGCAACCCGCATCGGCGCGGGCTGGACCAGCATCTGTCTTAGGAGGAGAGACTGCAGGAGCTGAGCCTGTTTAGGGAAGCGAAATCTGAGAGGGGGGTCTCATTAATGCATATAAATACCTCAAAGGCGGATGCCAAGGGGATGTTTCCAGGCTCTTTTCAGTGCCCAGTGACAGGACAAGGAGCAATGGCCATAAACTAAAACATGAGAAGTTTCACCTCCACATGAGGAAGAACTTCTTTACCTTTAGGGTGGCAGAGCACTGGACCAGGCCACACAGAGAGGTCATGGAGTCTCCCTCTCTGGAGACATTCTAAACCAACCTGGATGCATTCCTGTGTCACCTGCTCCAGCTGACCATGCCTTGGGGGGGGGTTGGACTACATCTCCTGAGGTCACTTCCAACCCTAACTGTTCTGTGATTCTGTGACTGCGGCTGGGGTGGTCTATAAACTCCCACTACAATAATTGCGTAAATAAAATCCATCGTGGGTGCATGACCACTAGTGAGTTACCTCGGGCTCTTCCTGCAAGGTGGTGTTTAAAGGAAGCTGGTATCAGTTAAGCAAAGGTGAACATAAGGGCAAAGCAAAGAACATAAGGTCACATTAAACAGCTGCAGAGTTGATAGCATTCAGGAGTATCTGCTGTTCACCTCAGCTCAATCTCTTCAGGACTGTCCCTGCCCAGACAAGCCAAGGTATTGGTTACAACTCAGATGTTATAGGTGCGTGTCGGTGAAAGTTCTGTTTCCAACATTGCATCCCTTGTAAAATAAACACAGTTACAGCCCATGTTGTCCCGGCAGCTTGCAGATCTCACCTCTGCTCTACCTCCCCACCAGTACCCCCACACCTGCACTATGCCATGCTGCACCTTTCCCTCCCTTCCAGTGGGCGTCAGGGGCTGCCTGGCTTCTCCTCGGTTTCCAACCTTTATATTCTTCAGAGGTTAGAGGCAGGAAAAATCAGCATTTAAATCTGTTGCTGTTCTAGAAGAAGGGATATTTATACCTCAGAGTGGCCAGTGGCCTAGACCTGAGTAAACAGACAAAACTGTTGGCAGGTAGTATCATGTCAGCTGGTGAATAAGTTGCATATAAAACTTTTCTTACATCAACTAGTTCACAGTCACTTATTTCAGAATCTTGGGAAACGTGTTTTGGTAAAGTTGGTTGTTATTGTTTTTTTTCTTGTTTGTCTGGAAAACATTGGTGTTCACTTTAGAGTTAATTTAAATTTGAGAAAATAGGCAATCTTGGAACTGAATAGAAAGCTGTATTACCACAGAGAATTCAGAATAGGCTGCATTAAAGGAATTATATATTCGATTATGCAATCCATCCCACAGACAAAAGTATTTTTCTAAATTGTACAATGTTAAATGAGGACAAACAAAACCAATAAAGACTGAATTATTTGCTAAGTAAGCTTTTGAGTGAACAGTTTGACTATATATCGTGCAGCACCAACAATATTGTTGCTAGAAGTATTTTCTAAAGCAGAATCACTTCATCAGTTTCTGTGGGTATTTTCTTATGAAGATTTCCTCTTGAAAAAAATTAAAAACAGATGGTCTGAAATGGACTTCACATTACAAATATACTGCAGCTATTTATCACCATTTATTACTATATTGTTTGCTCAGTGATTAATCCTCTATTTTCACAGACATGCAGTGAACAGATGTAATGTCTTTGCAAATATAATTTATATGGTATTTAGATTTTACCAGGGAGAGAAAGGGAAATCTGTCAATAATGTAATAGCAGGAAGATTTCCTTTGAAGGTCACAAAATTATATTAAGAAATCTGTCTCCACTACTAATATACCCTCTGTGGACAGGAACTCTCAACTATTAATAACATTATTAATTCCTATTGCCTAAAGGCATCATGTATCTGGTCATCTTTCATAAACATGCATCTCACAGTATCATGGGATACTTTTCCCCCTTATCTGTGTGGTAAAAACTGTATGACAAAACAATATCAAGCACCATGTTTCTCCTCAGTGACATATGAAAATCAAAACTTAACAGTGTTTGTATGGTCCTTAAATTTGTGGGTAAAAATATTCTGGGCATCATTTCAAGGGACAGATAAAAGGTCAGGACTGGAGAAGTAAAAACTTGATATATTGCAGTGTTCTGTATTATTTTTCACAATAAAAAAAATAGGTTGAGGCTGCAATATTATTTCATTCCTCTCATGCCATTCATTTTCTGTAGACTGTTCTTCTGACATTAATTTGCATAACTATTGCTCTGTCCTTTTTAAATATGTATTAAGAATTTCCTCTCATAATATATGTTTAAACTGCTGAATGGTAATGGCTAGTGAACAGCACACTAATCAGTATGCTCTGTGATTACTGTACCTTCTGCCTTCTTACTTAACCAATTAATCCTCTAATCTGTATATGCAGATAAGAATATATGCAACCTTATACTTGCCTTACTGCCACTCCTATTTTTCCCTCCTCCTGATCCCTTACACTTTCACTTTAGGGAATGGGCTTGATCTGGGCCTATCTTTCCCCCTAAAATGCATTTTTTCCCCAAATTGTGAATACTGTATACTCACTACTGCATTAAAGCTAACAGTATATTACAACAGTATATTAATATTGCTTGAAAAACCTCCATCAGGCATGCTTGAAGTACATGTAATTATGTCACGTTAGTGTATCCTTTAGGTCATCTCCAGTTGTCTTCTGTGTTTAAACCATCTCCCATTTAGCAGAGAGGCTCCCAAAGATGCAGATCAACTTTGCAGTCTTACTGACTAATAACTAATGAAATCTGAAATGTAATATCAAATAATTATTGTCTCTATAGTCCAGGAAACTATGGTGAAGTTATTGTAGAGAACAATGAAGGCAGAAGAGTTATGGAAAAAATTGTGAAGACAGCTTTTAGTTTTCAATTTAAAATATAAACTTGATTAGAATTTTTAAAAATAGATTTTGCCATTTTTACTTTAGATTTAATTGTCAGAACGTCTTAGGATAACAGGAACGAAAAAATTCTGCTGGAATAATGCAAACATCTTGAATGTCTGCATTAGGATTAGCCTAACTCTCAGGAACTGGAATCACAATGTGTACTGTAGCTAGATCTTATATATGTACAGGTTAAGAAAAAGTATATTCCTGTCTTATATTCTCCTGGCCTTTCCCTCCCTCCCCTGCATGTTTGGTTTTTGGTTTTTGGTCTGATTTTTTTTTTTTTAGCGTGACCACTATGTACTTTCAGTGGGTTCTTCATATTCTGTTTTTCCAGTGATCCATCCTATGGTAGAGGAGAATTGATTAGCATTTACATCTCGGAATTTAGGCATGCCCTTCATGCTCATTCCCTTTTGTTCCTGGAGTTAGAATATAGGCAACATCAGACAGGATCAGAATCAGATAATGCCAGTACAGCATGTGATCTTGCAGTAGAATAAATACTTTACTAATAAAGTTACACTTGAAAAGGGAGATGAACAAATCTATCTACCGGAGCTGAATGGAATACAGTTGGTATAAAAGACAGATTATGACATGTATTCAGAATGGCTTTTGAAAAGTGAGATATCAGCAGAGGCTAAAACTCAGGCCAGCCTCCTGGGAATGAAAATTATAATTTAATTGTAATTAAACAAGAGCTGGCTAAGGAGTTGACTGAAACTTTTGAAGTAAGTGACAATGCAAGAAACTTTTTAGCCAAAATTAAATATTTTGCAAACCTCAGTTACAAGGAAGATCTTTCCTCGTGTGCTGGTTTAAGAGTAAACTGGTGGGAGAAATGAACCCGACTCAAGGGAGATTACAAGTCAGAGTTACAATTTACTAAAAAGATTACAATAAACGCAGTGATACAGAAAAAAAACCCTGGTTTTAACATCCCCAAAAACAAATGCAGAACCCAGCACCCTGTAACAAGAACAGAACGGTGTTCATTAGCCTCTGTGCTGAGCACCATGTGGCCTCCCTGGGTGCAAAGTAAAAGGAAAGGAAAACCTGTTGACCTGGGTGATGATCACAGTCTTGTCGAGAGCGGCAGTCGCAGTCCTGTTGAAGTTCCGGTCCTCCTCTAGATCAGGAGTGGTACCAGAAGTCCTATAACCCGAAGTTTATATATGCTCAAGTTCAGGTGGGAATGCCCAGTAACTCCCTGAGGGAGGGGAGTTTCACAGTGGGTGATTTAGCTCTGTGAGTCATGGGATATTTTTGGAATCTTTGATGGTCTAGGTCGTTGCAGCTGCCTATTATGCCAGTCCATTGTGGCCCATTTCCAGAGATGACCCCTCAGGCTGGGTGTGAAGGTGTTAATGCCTCTCCGGAGGAGAGTTATCACAGCTGAGTCATCGGTGTGAAAACAAAAGAACACTCCCCTGCCTCAAAGGGTTTCTTTAACACTCAGCTTGTGCCCTGGGCAGCTGCTGCAAACAATCCATTTATTAACAGTCCATCAGAAATGACATACAGGGTGTAGAATACCCAGTTTTCGTTATACCCACGTAGTGATAAACTGGTACCAGCCCCTCTAACTAGGACAGCCCCATACTGCCTTCTTTACCACTGTGAGCTAATTTACTCTTTAATTGATAATTTGCTTCTGACTCATCAAGGAAAAAGAGGAAGAGTTGGCAGGTACAGTTCCAGCCTTCCATTTGCAATAGAAGCAAGAAATGATCAATTTTATTTACGGTCCAGGTAGGATGAAATACTAGCCATTTCTGTAAAGAAGAGTGTATGTCAAGGCTTGCTAGAACCTTGAGCTGTGGTGACCACTGGTTACCAGTGTTAATGTGGCTTCTCCACTGGGACACAGCATCTGTTGGAAACCCAGGACCACAGGCTGGAGAAGCAACCAGTGCTGTAAACACTGCCATTGTCTATAGCCTTAGGAGTGTGCTTCATGTAGCAAAGGTGTTTGATTTCCAGGGAACCACTTCCTGCCTTTGAATCACCCTCTGAGTGCGTCATTCCTTTTCGGAAATATTCACATGAGCACGCAGTTAGGCTGCTCACCCCTTGGGTACAATGGCGGCAAACTGAAGATAACCAGCCTCAGCCAGCACAGGAATTTGGACAGAACAGCTTCTAAAGCACAAAGGGAAGCTCCTGCCCCTGAAGAAGCACAGGAAAGATGCAGAGCTGGGGCAGGAACATTCTTGCTATCACTACTAGCAAGAATCTGGGAAGGGCAATCTGCAGCTGCTGGCCATGCGTCTTCACCTGGCTTTCCAGTGCTGACAGAGCAAGTTTAGCTGTTTCATCATCTTTGGAAACTTTCTCACCGAAGGAACTACCAGTCAGTCTCGGTTCCTGCAAGGTACTGCAAGGTATTGGTGCACGCTGGAGGAGGAAGCACCAAAACCGCACAGGATTTAGGAACAGAGAAACCTTTCTGAGGTAACTGAGCAGAAAGGATAAACCTTTAAGTAAAATAGTGCTTAAAAGGCAGTTCTCAAGATTGCAAGTGAAAATTTAGGCCTTTGTTTCCTAGAAACACTCAAAATGGGATCACGTGACTTTACCTCCATGTGTGTACAACAAAATCAGTCCTCCAGCCTCGCACATTAAATATCCCAAAATAGGTTCTTTTACCTGATGTGCAAGAAGCCAATCCACAGAGTTGAGGTATTAGATGTATTTGCAGTTCTGCACAGAAAGTGGCGCTGGGTGGCAAAGCCAGTATGACTACCAAAACTTTTCCCTATTTATACATTTTAGTAAGTGAAGGCATCAATGTTCATTGGCTACGAGTTACCTAGTTCTCTTATTAACTGGTATTCTATCTTCTGTTGGTCGATGATCTCTCGCTTCTCATGCTAACTAGCCTGCGTGTTCCGTCTTTCTCTTCTTTTAGGTCACTGGGTTTCATGGGTGAAGGGTCTGTGAGTCGGTGGTCACGATTTTCCCCTGCTGGAATTACCTTGTACCCAGTCAGAGGTGAAATCAACACAGTTGTTGAGTTGTCTATTAGTTTCTTCCTTACCTTGGGAGTTCTGCCAAATGGCCCATGGCCTGTAAATTCTGCATTCTTTGTGTTCACCATCAGTGGGCATCCCTCTCTTCGGTTTTGTTAACCTCCCCCAAGGTCTGAGATCATTCAAACGTGATCTCTCTAAGCCTTAACAAGACAATTCTACCGACAAGTAATTTAGCTTTCCAACGCGTGGACATCACTTAGAGCTTGCTTGTTAGCTGCCTATCCGTTTCACGGATTAAATCCCCTTTGTTGTTGATTAGGCTTGACAACATACAAAAATTAAACACCAAAGAACATTCTTTCTTAAGAAAAATCTTTTTACGTATTCCACATTTCCCTGCAACACCAGCCCACCCGGCGGGGTCGACTGGGCAGGGGCGTACGAGGGCCGCGCGCGCGCGCGCTCCCGGGACAGCAGGTCTGCGCATGCGCGGCGGGTCCTCCCGCAGCGCTCTCGCCTCCTTTGTGAGGGGCGGGCGCGGTCCCGCCCCGCGCGCGGTGCCGGGCGCAGACGGAGCGGCCGCGGCGGCGCCATTTTGCGGCGGTGCGGGAGGCGCGGGCGGGAGGCGGCGGTGGTGCCGGTAATAGCGGCAATAGCGGTAACGGCGGCGATAATAGCGGCCGTGGGTGCTGCTGCTGCTAATCGGGACTAGCGTCCCCCGTTCGCCGCAGCCCCGTGGCCAGGACTCTGCCGACATGAGCGACGTGGAGGAGAACAACTTCGAGGGGAGGGTGAGTGGCCGCCCCTGCGCGGGCCGTGCTGAGGGGGGGGCCGGGCCCGGGGGCGGGGGGTGGGGGCGCTCGGCGTCCTCCGGCCCGGCGGGGGTGGGGACAGCGCAGCTTGGCTCTAAAATGGCTCCTTCAGGCGCCTGAGGTTCGCCTGGGTCGTGGGTGACGGCCCGCGTCCCCCTCCGCTCTCCGCGTTTCTCCGGCACACGGTGGCTTGTCCAATCGCCCCGGTTGGGTGCGGGCCCCGGTGCTGCGGATCGGCCCCTGCCCGCCAGTGCAGGTTGTTTCTGTGAGAACGACGCTGCTGTAGCCCCCGGGGTTTCTGCCCGCTGCTGTTTCCCTCCCGCGCTCCCGAGCCGCCCTGTTGCCCGCCGGGCCCGCGGGTCGCTGCTCTGCCCTGCCCCTCCCCGTCCCCGCTTCCCGGGCCGGGCAGCCGAGGCCTCCTCCCGCCCGAAAGAGGAGGGACCCCGCGTCCTTTTGTGCGAGGTGCGCTGCTTCCCCTGGCTGCAGGAGCGGCCTCTGGCCGGGCCCCCTCCGGCCATCGGGGGGGTCCGGCTGTCGCTGTTAAACCAGTGAAACTCATCGATCGCGCAGCTGGAGGGCTTCGGACGAGCTGCTGTGGCTTTGTAACCTCGTTAGGACTGTGTCTTTTTCCTCTAATGGCTGCAGGTGTTCACGTACACGTGTGACAGGTCCCTTCTATGTTCATTGTTTTGTGGGTTTTTCTTAGGGATGATCGAGGCAAGCAGGAATTAGAAACTGCTTGAAACGGGAATAAAATGTATGTTCAAGTACTCCATCGCCATTTATTTTTTAAAGAAACTTGCAGAGATTTTTTTTGTGTTTTGATTCTTTAGAGGAACACCTGAGCATCCTTTTAGTGACTCCTTTTGATGAATCAATGACAGTAGCTTTGCAGTTATATGTAGTTACTGTCTGGAGAAACAAGCAATGAAATTTTGGAAGAACAGTGTCATATTCCAACAATTATTTTTACACGAGTATTGTTGCCCTTTTTATGGTGTTAGTTAAAAAAAAAATAAATTCCGTAGGCCGAAAGTTCTTTACCTGGCTGTGCAATGACTGCTGCTGCTTCCTCGGGGAGGTGAACAAAACCTGTTCTTGTTGATTGCTTGGACAAAAGGTGGCTGTGTAGCTAAGATCTATTCAGGTAAATAAACTAATCTCTGAAGGGGAAGTAGCTAAGTCTCAGAAAGTTAAGCAACGAGTATACTTAGTTGGGGGACTTGTTTGGTTTTTTTCTTTTTTTGTTTTTTATTACTTCAATCTCCCATTTTGCAGCCAATATTTATATTTTTACGAATTATTTTCTTGTCTGTATTCCCACTGGGGGGTTATTGTTAGGAATTAATTATATTAGGTTAATATCCCGAACATTTATATTGGGTTCCTTGATGGATCTGTTTGTATTACAAAGCTGCTATAGCTTTGTGCTTTCAGTATTCACACTGCCTCCTGCCAAAGATAGAAGTAAAATAATGTTTTCAGAGTATGCAAAGTCTGAAAAGTCCTATGGAGCAGTTTCTGTGACTGCTGTTTATTAGTTGTTGGGTTTTTTTGTTTGTTTTTGTGGTGGAAAATTTATATGTTGGAAAGAGCTGCTGACTATGTCGAGTCTTTGTTTGGAAAACTTCTCTTTTTGCTCCATAACACTGAGATTTCTCAATAAGTCTGGCATGTGCCAGTGTCTTGTCTATTGGTGTTTTTTATAATTAAACATAACGGCAGGTACTTGAGTAGTTTGTAATTTGGGGGAGTTGTGCTTCTATTAAAGCACCTTTGTAAGCTTTTTTTTTCTTCAGTAATACTTTTTTATTGTGATACTACTAAAATACTTGAAATAAGAAATTTCATTTCAGAGTAATGTTTTACATTTAACTTCCACTGAAAGTGCCCATAGGCATAAAATTAAGCATGTGCAACTTTGAGGCTGTAGCGTTTAGTCTGCTATTCCCAGTTGGATAGGACTCTTATCATGCATTGAATATCCTGGTGCTTCAGTTTGCTCCATGCAGGCACGTGAACCTGAGAGTAAAGCAAAAAATTTCACTGGGACAAAGAACTGCAGAAACCAGAAAAAACTTTGTAAAGAACCCGTTTTCCTGGAAATCGGCAAAATAAGAGTTCTGAGTGCCCTCTCAGTTCTTCCACCCCCCTCACGCTTAAGTACTGACTAGTGTGATGCGCTTTTGAAAAACTAAATGCCAAAGGAGTAAGGGGGCTTTAAGTTTAGTTTATGCCCTTTTATGTTTTACCTGTGTAGATGTACATTGTCCCAAAACACTTAAATGAAAGTTGAGTATGATCAGGATTTTTTTTTTAAAAGCTTATTTATCAGCATTAAGATATTGTCCACATATGTGCTTTGCCTTTAATTTGTTATTTTTAAATCATAATGTTAATTAATCTGATCAGGAAATTGAAAATAATTATGGAAATAACTTGTCAATGAAATTGCTTAATTTGCACTATTTAAAAACTTTCATTTCTAAAGTATTGGGTAAAATCATTGTAGAGCTTTTTTTCCTTCTCGAGCTCACTCATCTCTTTATTAAATTCTTTTTTTAAGCAAATCACTCATCTCTTTATTAAATTCTTTTTTTAAGCAAATGCTAATCAAATATGCTCATATTAATCAACATCCACTCTGGTTTTGTGTCATTTTGTTTCAACTTCAGCAAGTTCTCTATTAAGAATGTGGCTGGTTGAACAGAAGAAATCCCCCTCCTCAAGCATGATGATTTAATGGAAAGAAATTGACAGAAGAATTAAAAATATAGTGGATGTGCTAGAGCTAAGTTTATGGACATTAAGAATAAAAAAAATATTTTAAGTAGTGCTTGTTATCCAGTGACTTAGTTTTGGAAAAGTCGAAGTATTTTATCACCACTGAATGCTTTTGGTGAGGAAGTTAGACAAGTGACGCTTTTTTTTTTCTTTTATTGTTGTCAGGTGACAGGCAACTCTTATTTCCTTTCATATTTGTCATTATTTTAAATAGGGTGTTGTTTATTTAGTGTGTGTTCTGTGGTACAACTTAACATGTTTCCCAGAGCAGCGAACAAGAGGGAGTCTAAACAAATCTGCACTTCAGTAGCTCCACATGAAACTTTGATTAGTTTTTTTCGAGCTTCTGATAACATTTGAATCGTAAAGGTTTAGTGGTTTTGTACCAGTATTAATGTGCTGTTGGTCTAAATAGATAAAATTTTTTTATCAGAACAAAGGTTGAACTCCCATTTTATAACTGTGTATTGGTTCTGTTCCTTCCTTCTAATGAGATGTCTCCTGCTCTGTGCAGAATGTTACAGTGAGCTAAATAGTAAAAACTAATAAAGCACTTCAAGAAATGTATGACTTTGCACGTCAGCCATCTTGTTGAAGGAAGTATGCATAATTCCTAGGTATGTGAGCAGCTTTTGGGTTAGTTTAGCTGTGAAAGTGCCTTATATTTTCTTCATGAAGCTTGTATGCAAAATACTTAACTACCTGTGGAATTACATAACTGATCAACTTTGAGATAATTTCTTTGCCAAAAAACCCACAAACGGTGCGGGGGTCGGGCTCGTTTAGCTATTGTATTCCACTCTCCTGAAGTGGCAGTGTGCCACCTCTGAGCAAAGGAAGGCGTATTGCTTTCCATACCTTTTGAAACACAGGCACAGTGTGTGCTTATGCTCAGGGGTTCTGTGTTCACTTGGAGAGTGCTGTGATCACCCTGTGGTGTCTAATGACCGGTGTGGGAAACAAGAGTTTTTCTGAAAGTCAGGGGTTTATTTTTCTTTTAATTTTTTTGTTTGTTTGTTTTAATCGAGCTTAATAAATTCTAGGTTGTTCTGGACCATGTCAGCTGGGAAGACTGCTCTTTTTGAAAACAAATTCTTTTTACCATCTTCCGTGTGTGGTAAAGGAGTGACTACAGAAGCCTCCCTGAAGAGGTGTATTTTCAAGCCTCAGTGAGAAGATCAACTTGTAATTTCAAAAAGTTTATTACTGAAGCCTTTTTTTCCCCCCCCTTTTCATAAAGAGGAACATTGAGAAATGCATAAAGTTTACTTATTTTGGTAACTTTTAAAATATACATGTCTTCAAGGTAGCAAAACTTACGAGTTGCTTTTTATACAGAAGTTTATTATGTATACTATTATAATATTTATAGACGAATAGCTACTTAAGGGATCAGTTTTGGTTTTATTATAGAGTAACAGGGCATAGTATGAAGCAAAAATGATTTAACTTCTCTTGTAAATGTCAGGGAAAGTTGGGAGATTGCTGTCAAAACTGTTTAAAATGTCATCTTATCTTTTCTCAGAAGTGAGATGTCACTAACTTGACAGTTTCATCTAGTGAACGTAGGCTGCTGCTAAATTCCTTTTTTTTTTTTCTAACATTTTTCTGTCCCCTTAGAGATTGACTTCGTTTGTGTTTTTTTTTTTTAGTTTCGATAGGATTTTTTAGTGGGATTTTTGGAAACTGAACTATCATTTTACTGGCTTAGTGGTATTGCTAGACTGCTTGTTGTCCTGTCCTTTTTTCACCCCATGTGTATTTCCTCTTAAGAGGGCCAAATTAATTTCTATGTGATTTAATGATTTTTTTCCTTTCCATTTCATTTCCCGTGCTTTGTTAGAGAAAGCCTAGTTTAAACTTATTTCGTTCTTTTTATTTAGCATCTTGCTCTAAATTTTGATACCTTTCAGTCATACTCTGAAATGGTAAGGTGTGAGTTGAGGTAAGGCATGACAGAAGTTCAGGACAGAAGAGTAATGTAAAAGAATAGGTTTTGGTGGGGTTTTTTTTTTGTTTGTTTGCTTGGGGTTTTTCATGGGGGACAGGAGCAGGTTGTTATTTAGGTTTTTTGTTGTGGTTGCCTGCCCCACGTTCTTTATCATATCTTCTTCTCTTGGTGAGTGAAAACTGAAAGAATACTTCTGAAAGACTTCTGCAATTCTATTGTGTGAAAGTGTTGTAAATGCTTTTAAAATAGTAATTATATTGGAAAGTAGGAATTATTTTGAAGGATGCAAGGAAGATAAGTGATAGAACTTACATCAGTTAAGCAGCTGTACCGGTATGGATGAAATACATGGACATGGCTGATGTCTTGCTCATGTGGATCATCAAAAGTTGTTGATAGTTCTTCAGTGACTGGTTTTATGTGATCATGAGGTAATGGGGAGAGATCCTTACCACTTCATTTTGTGATTATTTCTGGGAAAAGAGAAGGTGGCAAGGATTAAAAATACTCTTCAATGCTCTCTTTAAATGCTTCTAAATGCTCCTCTTATCAGTAACTGAAGCTGTAGACCTTGGATTTTGTGTTTGTCTACAATAACTTCTTTGGCTCCAAGTTCCAATTCTTGATGAATCATTAGTCCCGTTTCCTGGTGTGTATCTTATTCTGAAGAAGCACCCTGTTACAATTGAGTTGGGGTTTTCTCTGTAGTTATTATTTTAGGTGAGGGGTTGGTATGTTTTCTGTTTGTTTTTGTTAGGGGTTTTTTTTTGGTTTTTGTGTGGTTGGCTTTTTTGGGGTAGGGGGAGTGTTAGCATTTGTTTTGAAAGGGAAGTCTGATCTTACAAATATTACAAAGTTAGCTGTTGCTTCTATTCCTGCAGGCAGTAGTGACAGCAGATCTAGGTGGTTTGACATGGTGACAGTGGCCGGTCAGTCATTTGGCCCTTAAATGACTGAGGATCTTCAGAGCAGAAAGATAAGAAAGTGCTGAGGATGCAGAGTGCAGTATTTAGTTTCTGTGGTAATGATGGAGCTAAGATCCGAATGTATAGGTTGCTTAAGGACTAGTACAGAATTGAGAGACTTTAGTGCTTTGGATAGTAGAGGTGTCTGTTTTCTCATGTTGAAGATAACATACATTGTTAAATATTTTTGTCATTCATATTGCAGAATGGATATAAATTGTTCATGAAGAACAGTTGGGTTGGTATAGATTAAGATACAGCTTGCTAATTGTTTCATTATAGTAGGAAGTAGAGGAAGAAAATTCTCTAAAATCTTCCTTTGTGACTCCTTGGAGCTCTGAATCTCTTAATCCCTGCCTGTAGTCTTTCTCATACAAATCTTATTAGGTACTTTTTCAGCATCATCCTTAAGTCCTTAAATTCTTGCAGGTTACTGTGATTCCATTCGTCTCTCCTTTCGAAGCTTTGTAGGAGGTATAACTAGATGATCTATGTTGCATCAGAAGATGAGATGTAATTGCTTGCTAATGACAGGCACAATGTGCAACTGCTATCAGGTAGCTCCTCTTCAGCTGCAATTTACATCTACAGTTATTTGGTTGAGGAAGCTTGAAGTATGTAGGAATTTAGGCTTTTGCCTGTGTCACTCCAGTTTTGAGGTTGTATGTTTGTTAGTGCAGCCCCTAAGGGTCTTAAACAGTTCCAAAAGGACTTGATGTACATTAAATGATGTCATATTTGGTTTTGGCAACTTTATACAGATTTGCTCTCATAACTGATATTAAAAAAACTCTACAGGTGGTAATCCTTAGGTGCTTCGGGTGAATAGTTAAGAACACTAAGCCGACTTTTACATTGTATAGTATTTTTAGCACCTCCCAACACTTCTAGGCTGTGCAGTGTCTAGGGAGTGAGGTGGGGGGTGATGGGTTGCGTTTGTCCAGGCTTTCAGAGTTCTTGTTCAAGAATTGATTTCAAATGGAAAAGATATGGACAGTGCAATATCCTCATGAAGAAGGGCCATCTGAGGAGGCTTTTTATTGAAGGGTGTTTTGTAAATATGATGTCACTTTGAATGGTTTTCTGTATTGCTGGTCAGTTTTACTAGGGGGGAAGTAGAAATAATTCCCAGAGAAATTGGCAATTGTCGCAAGGGATGAAGTATAAAGGAAAGAATTTAGGAAGCTATTAAACATTGAAGAATGCAAAACCAGAGGAGAGATGATGAAAAATCATGTTACTGGTTCTAAAACAAAATTATTTTATCATGAACAGTGGCTTTCAAATGTAGAAACGCTAAACAAAATTTGGTAATATTTCAGTGAGTGTACATAATTTTTTCAGAGAAAGTAATGTAATTAGCTTCACAGATAGCCATCTTAATAAGGGTAACTATTATGCAGACCTGATTATATGGTTCACCTGTCACAGCCAAGCATTGAATTTGGCCTTCATTGTTGAAGTTTGGCAGGCCTGTCGTCCCAATAGGTGACATTCTCCATGTGTCCCTTGTCCTTTTCATTGAGGAAAAAGGTAGTGTGGCTGTAATACTTGTTACTAGGGAGTTCTCAAGTTCCGTTTCTGGTGGACTTTTTGTCTCGAAATATGAGGACAGCATCCTTTGAAAAGAATTTCAGCCCAAAGTTCTGAAGAATTTTAACTGCAAGAGAAAATGCAAATCTGGACATAGGTAGAGTAAGAAATAAATTGAGAAAAACACTGTGAGGACAGGCAGGAGGAGAAATAATGCAGATAAACATGAAATGTAACACCTATGGGAGGGGAACTTGCTATGCATTTTTTCATCAAGCATTTTGCACGCTTTTGTGAATTTACAGATTTTTATAGCATACTATTCTGTAGGGGATTTTATAGCTAAGCTCCCTAGAAATGCTGTGCACTGTAAAATATGAGGAAATCCTAACCTGCTCTTTGTTTACTTGTTTTCCTAGTTTTTCTCTTGTGTGTCTTACCATGCAAGAAAAAAAAAACAAACCTCCTGTCTTTACTTGTATTGGATTGCTTTAATTATACTATTCTGTGTCTTAGTTTATATGGATTATATAAGGAAAACAGGATAACAATGAGGAAGAAAAAGTAGGAAGAATAATAATTTATGTTGCTTATGCCTATGTGCATGTATTATGCAAGTAAGTATGTACATAGATAGGTTTTGACTGGAAATCTTTGGCCATTCTGTTGAACTGATAGTGTCTTAGTAATCTGTAGGAGTAAAATTTGGGATATTCAATATTGAGAATACGTAGCTATTATTTTAGGGGGGGGAATCAATGATATCAATACTTCAGTATATTGTGCTAATTAGTTTTTAGTGTATCTATGTATCTTTAAAAAAAGTCTGAGGGGAGGAGGGTAGCTTTGCAAATATAGTAAAACACTGAGAACTCAGTAAGCTCATTGTTAGAACGTAGACACTTATACAGTTTTAAAGATATTAAAAAAAATTGTTTTATAAAATAGTTTCTTGCACTTTACCTGCTGGCTTTTCAATTTGATAGATAACATCTGAACTCCAGCAGAGTTTTATAATCCCCACGTGCTTAAATATACTAAATGTTCTTTTTCCATTAAGGTTAATGTTCGTGAAGAAATTGAAGAGTTTTTTCCAAGAATGTGGAAGATAAATCAAGATAAAAGAAGGCTAATGAAAAGTATTAAAGATCAGAAAATTAAAATTGAATGGGGGAAAAAATTGAACAGAAGATTGGTCAGATAGAAGCACTTGAATATTTTTTTAAGGCTATAATGAATTGTTTGAATTGGGGAAGAATACACGAAGTATGAAAAATGAAAAACTCAATGAAGAATGAAGAAAAGTAGAAAGCAAGAGTGAAGTAGAATTAAAAGAATCTGGAAGAATGAATGGGTCCTAGGTTAAGTAAATGTATGGTTTATGTTCCAGTGTCTGTATGATCAAGTTGTAGATGAATTTGCATGATTACTTAGTTAATAGAGAATTGGTGATCTGGTTCAAGCAGGGACCTATTTGAGGAAAGCATACAATATTAACAGTGGGTTAGCAAAATGAAATTTGTTTTGGAGGGTATTGCCTAACCATTTGTTTTTCAGGAGCAATCAATATAATAGAATTACTGTACTTTAAATGTTAGGAGTTAGGCATTTATGCAACCAATACCATTTTTAATACTGTCTTTTTTGTTAGGAGTCTCGCTCCCAGTCAAAATCTCCAGCTGGGAGTCCTGCTCGTGTAAAATCGGAGAGCAGGTCAGGATCTCGCAGTCCATCGAGGGCTTCCAAACATTCTGAATCGCACTCGAGGTCAAGATCAAAATCAAGGTATATCCAGAAAATTATTTGTGTCAACTCAGTGTTACTGGTGTCCTTTCGGTAGATTGAGATTTCTTTTCTCCTGTTGTAAAAATTATAAAGCTTCTGGGGTTATGTTAAATTTACCTGTCTGTGCTGCTCCTAGATGGACGAAGTTGGGGAAAGATTTCATGGGTATGAATGGAAAAAGTGCTGTAAATAGAAGGACTAATGTAGAAATCACAACTACAATTTGTAGGCTTGTCTGTTCCAAAAGAGAGAGGGGATTGCATCTCAATTCTGTAAAGGTCCTGCCTCCTCCCCCTAAAATCTTTCGTGGGGGAATTTTTGTGTGGCCCTTTCTTTTAGGGGAAAAAGAGGTTCAGTGAGAACTGTAGTAGGGTAGTCAGGGCTAGATAAAAAAGAGTAGGCTCTCTAACTGTTGGAAATATTGGAAAGCACTTGTTGGGGATGTTCTTGACATTCCTTCATTGGAGGCTTTAAAAACATAATCAAAAACTACATCTTAAATCGGTTGTGAATAGGTTCTTGATTTATGAGAGCTCTAAGATTTAAATTCATTTTTCAATGCTGCATATCTTTCTCTGCCCTTCTCTATTCCAAGTCTGCGCAAGGTAAAGCTTTATAGCTCTCGGTTCTGACAGAGCTTGTGTGGAACAGAAGAGATATGTCTGTCTTTTTTTCCTCTAATATGTCATAAATATTATCTGGCTTATACTGCTGATCTTCTTTATTCCCTTGCACCATTATACGGATGAAAAGAAAAGAGAGCTACCAAATCTTTCATCAACGAAGAGAGAGAAACCGGAAAACAGCATTTGTAGCTCTGGAGGGGGAAGAGGAATTGTGTAGTGTTATGTCGTTCCTCCTCCCCAGTTTTTGGGAGAGATCAGTAACCCGTCTTCTTTATACACTTCATACTAGGGCAGCTGAAAAAGAGTTGCTGTGCCCTGAATTCCCAAAGTTCAGGCTAATGTTATAGTTTCTCTTATTGCAGTGTTTAGCCAGATAACTACCTGTTTAAAACTGAGCTTATTGTTGGCAAGATGTGTGCAAAGAAATGCTTGAGGAGTTAAGCAGGTGTTTAGGGTTTTTTGGTCGGGAGTAATTTTTGTCCCTAGTTGAACTTCATTTGTAGATATTGCAGCAGTATAGTGCTGCCAGATCTTTCAGTTTTTCAGTCAAAACAGTACTTTACAATGTGGCATATCTGGCTTCTGTATCATTGTGCAAATATTAGTTACATAAGCAGCCAAGCTGGTAAAAGTTTAAACTTTGAAATGCCTGAAATATAATCCTTAGTGTATGCCAGAAGTACTTTCACAGAGTTAAAAATGGTGCTACCGGGCAGATTGTTAGAGGTCCGTGCAATCTTTAGATGTGCAAGGTAGAAGCAGCTTAATGATTTCAATTGTAGAGAACCTCTAAAAAAAAGATTTTTGTCTAGGAAATTCAAGGCTTACAGTTCAATACATTATGTGCATGTGACCTAACTAACAGCTTTCTTTTTGTTGAAGATCCAGGTCCAGAAGACATTCGCACAGACGTTACACTCGTTCCAGATCCCACTCTCATTCCCATAGGAGACGTTCTCGAAGCAGATCGTACACCCCAGAGTACCGTCGTCGAAGGAGCCGCAGTCATTCTCCTATGTCCAACAGGAGAAGGCACACTGGCAGCAGAGTATGTTCATCAAGGCCAAGTATCAAAACAATTGCTGCTTATCCAGGTTACCTGCAGGCTGAGTTTGACCTGCTGGCTTGTCACTGGAGGATACGGGAATTGGGTGGGAGTGGGGGGTATGTGTGGAGCAGTCTCTGTCCTTACAGCTGGGCACTTATTTCTTGGGTCTGTGACTGGCAGGGAAGTTGTAGAAATTCATTGAAAAGCATTCCATTGCAAGTCAGTATGTGCAGATACAGTGACATCTGCTTCCGTCAGCTCTAGAAGTTGAACCCTTCTGCCTTTTTTTTTTTTTTACAGTTCCTAGTAGATACACCCTTCACAAAAATGAGACCTTTCCTGTGTGAGCTTGCAACCTGACAGTATTGATAAGATTGACTAGAGAATCCAAAGAAGGAAATTCCCAAGTGTTTATTTGCTTATAACATAGAGCATATTATGTTGAAAGTTGCTTGTGATTTTATACTTCTGATTATTTAACTTGGTATAACTTGAAGTAAAGCCCTGTGTTATTAGGCAATACATAAATCTTAATAAACTAGAAAAATATACAGTTACAAAAAGGTTCAGTAAGCTTTTCAAAATGTAAACGAGAAGTGTCTCTGTATGGGCAGGAGGAAGTATAGCTACACCAATCAAAATTTAAGATACTGATCTTATGTCATTCTGGAGAGATTTCTCCCAGTGTCCTTTGTAATCGCAGAATGGTCGGGCTTGGATAGGTCCTCTGGAAGTCATCTTGTCTGACCCATCTGCTGAAGCAGGTTCACCTAGAGCGGGTTGCACAGGATCGCATTCAGGTGGATTTTCATTAGGAGACTCTGCAGCCTCTCTGGTCAGCATGATCCAGTACTCGGTCACCCTCAAAGAAGTTTTTCTTCATATTCAGATGGAACTTCCCATCAGTTTGTGCCCATTGCCCCTTGTCCTGTTGCTGGGTACCACTGAAAAGAGTCTGACCCTGTCTTTGTGACACCCTTCCTTGAGATATTTGTATGTGTTGATAAGATCCCCTCTCAGTCATCTCCAGGCTAAACAGGCCCAGGTCTCTGAGCTTTTCTTGGTAAGAGGTACTCCAGTCCCCTAATCTTCTTCATAGCCCTCCACTCCAGCAGTTTCTTGTCTAATCCGTAGCTTCTGGTTTCCCGTTACTTCAGGCTGATCTAAATGAGTGCTGTTGAATACAGCTCAGTGTTTTCCTTGCTGAGGGCAGTGGTACTTTTCTCATCCTTTTAGTTTTAATCTGGTTTAGTCTTCAAATTTTTTATTAATTTTGTCAAAAAGCATATAGTTTTTTTGGAGGCTTACCCACGTGAAACGTGTCACCAGGAGCAGGTGATACCAATGTGAGGGAGCAGGCAAAAGCATGTGGAAAAGGGCAAGACTCCAGTGGTGTTAACGTATAGTGGTTTAAGCTGTTGTAAAGCAACATTCGTAGTTAAGCTTTTTGTGGATTGTTGCCAGCCTCTAATCACAATGTAGTAAATATTAATCTAATGTCTTTAAAAATTGGCAGAAATAACTGAACTTCAAATGGGTTAGCAGTTCTTCTGGTGAAAGGTGGAAGAATCTGCTTTACTACTTCAGGAAATACTAGGATGTTTTGCTCTGTGAAGAAGTCTTTCTGCCTTGGAAATGACTTTGTGAAACGCGAAAATTGTTCTCACAGTGAATTTCACATTAATTCTAAGGATTCTGAGAATTCTAAGGACTAGTTCTAGTAGTGTCAAAATGAAACTCAAGTCAGTCAGATTTGGAATCCCCTAAATAGCAAGGTCCTAAAGATGCCAGGAAAATTGATAGCAATTTTCTTCTGATCTTGTAAAGAGAGCTTGCATACTGTGTTGATGGGAGGCAGTACAAAAACCTAATATAAAAGCTACCTTTTAGTCCTCCACAGTCAGTTTAGTCCTTCCAGTGGTAATGTAGCCATCAGTTGTAGCTTAGGGTGTGCAGACTGATCTTAGTACTTCTCTTGTCTCAGAAAAGGTAATAGGGTTTTTAAGTGTAAGGGGGTTGCTAAAAAAAGGGCAAAAGGTATGGACTGTGTGGAGAGACTTCTCCAAACAATGATTTAAAAGACAGATTTCATTAGACTCCCAAGAGTTCAGTAAAAAAATCGGTATAGCTGCCAATGCCATTGAATTATCAGATATGTTTTTACTCCATGTTTCAATCCATCTAAAGCTGTATAATTAAAACTTTCAAATTACATACTGCCAGGTTTTGGTGTGCTCTTCAGCTATAATAAGGAATTGCAGAGGATTCGTGTCTTAAAATAAAAGTTTGAACTTTGACAAATGGAAAAAAAGGAACATCAAATATATGAGTAGTTTGGGCATCTTATTTTCACAATAGACTCCTGAACAAAAGCACTGAAAAGAACATGACAGAAGATCTAAGCTCTTTGAATCAGGCTGAAAGGCAAGCTCTGGGGCATAAATTACTGTGCATTGATGGGTTTGAAAATTTGAAACTGAAATACAAATTTCAGGTGTGTCAACTTGCAGTTATTATTTTGGCAGAAACATTAAATCCCTGTGCTTGTTGCTGCTGTTTTAATAGTATAACAGGTGCCAGAAGCTTAAGTGAAAAAAGTGCTTAATTTTGATTAAAGTAATCTTGTGGTGGAATTGGCATTAGATGAACTCTGTGACATGTAGAGAAACTTTGACTTCTCCATATAGAGAAATACAAAAGAGAAATTTTACCTTATACAATTACATATTTGACTTTGTTTAGTTGAAGTGAAATAAATAAATAAAAAAGGATGCATTCTTTTGGATTACAGTTTCACAGAACTGGCCTTCAACACTTGTTTTTCTCTAGATGAAAGAACCAGGTGACTTTCATCCCGTTTACAAGTGGGAAAATAAACTTTCAAATGTAAATATTGACTTTCAGTGTAGTTGGATAGGAAATGTTGAGGGGGAAGAAGTTTTGGTAGAAGCTAAATTATAATTCAGTTGTCTGTTCTTAGGAGCTCAAGTGCATTTAGTGTGTGCAGCTGGAGGCAGTGTGCACTCTCTAGTACCAGTGGTGACCGTGCAGAAAGGCCGAAGGTGGGAGTTCAGGCTGGCAGAACCTGTTCTTAGCACAGAGTTGTATGTTGTATCTGCAGCCTGTTGGCAATTTGAGTATGAAATAGTAATAAAATGGATTCTTATTACTCTATAGCTTCTCTGTGATCAGAATGCTTAATTTTTATGAACTGAGATTTTCACCAACAGGAATAGTTTGTCTGGGTCTTTTTTCTGAAATAAAAACCGTTGAAAGTGGTTGCCTTTTTGAAAATATCCTGCAATGAAGTGTTAAGCTTTATAATACTGTATGTTTAGTTTTCTTCAGATTAATTTTTTTATAATTGCTAAATTTTTATATGAGAATATATAACTTTTTTGAT
Source organism: Pipra filicauda (assembly GCF_003945595.2). NCBI lineage: Eukaryota > Metazoa > Chordata > Aves > Passeriformes > Pipridae > Pipra > Pipra filicauda. The sequence continues at coordinate 1,429,776 of NW_024105075.1, forward strand.
ATAAATTTAATTGGAGCTGAACATTTGTCTTACCAGGCTAATCCAGATCCCAATACCTGTCTTGGAGTGTTTGGTCTCAGTTTGTATACCACTGAGAGAGATTTGCGTGAAGTCTTCTCCCGCTATGGACCTTTGACTGGTGTCAATGTGGTTTATGATCAACGGACTGGGCGATCAAGAGGATTTGCTTTTGTTTATTTTGAGAGAATTGACGATTCTAAAGAGGTACATTCACGCTTCATTACTTTTTACTTTATGCATTGTCATCATGAATTCTCCATTAAAAAAAAGAAACATGTTTTTGAGTGTGTGTTCATTAGCAGGTTCTCATAGTGAGATTAATTGAAAATACTTTGTTCAAGCAATATGGCGCCTATAAACAGATCAGGTATTTTAGTTCAGTGTTCTGATGTTTGGGCAAATTTAAAGTAGGAGCTGGTTGTATTGAATCACCAGTGAGCACTGGACTTTGATTTTAGTCTGCTACTTTAAAATGAAGATAAATCTTTGTGAAGCTTCTATATCTGTAGTATTTTTGAAACGTTTTAGAAGTTAACTTTCGAAAGTAGTTTTCTGTATCAAAATTCTGGAGATTCTCTTTGCATTTTCTTCTCTGAAAGCATGTTATGCATTTGAAAAATAATGGGGTTTGTCTTGAAATGTGCCTTGGTCAATGGCTTTGCTGGTTATACAGATGGCTATTTACAACTAGACTGAGTTGTTAGTATTATTGATTTGTAAGGAAAGAATCAAAGAATATGAACAGCACCCTATATATTATGACTCACCACAATGAGCAGTGCTTTTTTTATCCTTGTGATGATACTGTGAACCTTACTACATTTACTGAAAGTTGGAGATGAAATTGCTATTAAAAGTAAAGACATACCCTAAAAAAAAAAAAAAGGTCTTTAATCCTGCATTGGGGGATTATCTTTTTCTTTCAAGCAAACTTAGTCATAGACTTCATCTTGTTTATGGATTAATAGGCTTGGGCGGATGTTTCAGATTTGCTGTTTGATTCTGTTTATATTTGATAAGTTTCTTCATCAGGAGATATTAAACAATAAATAGGACTCCTCTCATAAATCACTTAGCATCACAGGGAGGGAGGGAGCATGACAGCTGTGGATCCTTCTAGCAGGAACTGAAAAATGAGAACATCGATGCTAGTTGATGATATTTTAATGAAAAAAACCTGTTTTGTGAATTACTTGATTGATGTATACTCAGTTCTCACCTTTGATTTCTGGTGTGATCCAACTGAGAATCAGTTTATAGGAAGAGTAGGTGTAGATGTGTGTATGTGTGGTTGTTGCAGGATATAGGGGTGAGTAAGAGGACATAAAACTTTAGTGTCCCTTCTGTATTTTCCCACTTTCACTTGGAAGGTTGAGAGAGAGGTTAATAGGGTTGGATAGCTGTATATCTCCATCTGTCTTTAATGGCCTACTCGCTTCTTTTAGCCTGGTATTTCTTTACGCTGTGAGTTTGGTGGGGTTTTGTAAAAGTGACTGTTTTGTAGACTATTTAAAGTCCAAAATACTTGCAGAGTATTTCTTGTTGTATTCGTGTGCCAGTCATGTCTGTTGTACAGCTTCATATGTCTTTAGAAGGAGGTTTTTTTCCTGGTTGCCATGGACAATGGTCATGCATGACACCATGCATTTCTTAAAATGTTCCGTGTAAATAGCATGAAGTGATTTGTTCAGTATAAAGCTGTTTTGGCAGATGCTACAAAACTGGAATGCAAAGAAAAAAAAATGGGATGTTATTTGCATTCAAAAGTACAGAAAAAGATTAGCACCTTAAGCAGGAACTGAAATAGTTTGGAATGTAATTAGACCAAATTTTTCTCCCCAATGGGCTAGTGCATGAAGAAATGGAAAGGATGCAAACTCTCCCAACATCTGGAACTCAGATAACTGAAATACTTTGGCAAAAAGGACAGCAGAAAAACTCGTTTATTTGACTTATTTCATGGGCCTTGAGGACAGATAAGTGACAGCTGGTGTAGAAAAAGGGCAGATATATAGATGTAAGGTAGGTGTGAAACTCTGTGACAGGCCCTGTATTAGAACCCTGAAGAACGTGAAGCAATTCTCTATGTGGAAGATACTTCAAGTCTGAAAAGCTGAAACTATACTTAAAAGCAATGACACTTGAATTACTTTTGTTCAGAGTAAATAACTTTTTCTTAAAAATAATAATTTAAAAAATCTAACCAACCAAAAACAATAACAAAAACCAAACCAAATTCCCCAACACCCCAGATATCCTAATAAGGAGATGGGATGTCAAACTAAATTCCAACCTTTTTAAAGGTAGGTGGATTAATGAGAGTGGAACTTTACAGAAAAATTAGGATTTTTCATAATCTTCACTGTTGTCCTTTAGGAGAGGTAGCACAGGGAAGCCTCTCAGCAGACATGCTCTGAAGCACTGGCAATACTAAAATTTGGCAACAAATTAATTCTCAGTAGTTACGTTTAAACTTTCATAATTTGTTTTAAGATAGGTCAGTGTCAGTTATGCATGATTGTGTTGCAGCTGAAATCCTTCAAGATCTTTGTCATCCCTGGTTACTTTTACAAACTGGATCAGTTACTGAACTGGTTAAAATGTTGCTGTGGGTCAAGATTCTGAAACCAAGTGGTACAGTTTGTAGTTCCATGTGGTAGTAAAAACTTTTTGAGTTGTCAACTATCTTGATACTTCACAGTGTCCTAAGAACACCAAAGGGGGGCAGTTTTAAAATTTATTTTTACTGTAACTGGTTTAAAATTTCAGAACTTCAGATTATGACACTGTAGCAGCCTTGTTAGTGATTTATGATCACCTTGATTATAAAGAGGAGCAGAGGCTCAGCTTTAGATAACTACTAGATAGAGCAGCTGTCAGAGCATCACAGTAGCCTCAGTCATTCCACTTCAACAGAACAGGGGGTTTCAATGCAGTTTTCAATGCGTGTGCCCAATCCAGGAGATTTCTTGTAGAATCTCTTCTCTTCTGTTTGAAGCTCTACTGAGGCTGAGGTGAAACTTTATGATCAGACAGAAGGTTCATTTTCCATTGAATGTCTCTTATTGCAATGGTCTACTGTTTGCAAGATAGCACGTGACCGGATTGTTAGGTTCTGAAGGCGCTTGCAGACGCTGCCCTTAGTTCAAAGTGTGATGGCAAACAAGAAATGTTGAGGGCTGATAGATGTCTAGAAAACATCTGATGGATGTCTAGTGGTTGTGTAGAAAACCTGAGTTTTTTACTGTGCCAATGTTCTTGTCTGTGAGCTTGTTCAAAGCCTATTTGAAAAGCTTATGTTTCTATCTAGGTTTCTTTCAGAAAACATATTCTCTGTTATGGCTGTAATGGGTTTCATTTTTTTATGAAGTTATGTTTTACTCTTTCTAAAAAAATATGTAAGTAATATTTAGTATGCTTTTTTTTTGCCTTGGGTATTGCAGTGTCTTATATTGGCCACTCTTCTACCAAGTCTTCAGAACTGTGTGTGCAAAATCGTGCAAAGGACAAGATGTGTAAATGTCTTGCTGAAGACTTGCTTCTCAAAATCTTTCTTACATAGTTCTCAATATTGGCAATGCTGGCATGGAGCCGGTGTTGTAATGTTGGTTGCAGTATTTTCACTATATTATAGAGGATATTCACCTGCCCATCACATTAGGATTTTCTTCCTGTGTTAGAGGATCACAAATTTCTATGTATAGGATGAGAAAAAAATAAAAGTTATGGGGGGGAATTGGTTGTGTCAGGGTTAACAGTAAGTTGAGAAGATCACGAGTGAAAAGTGTTGGCTGTTCTAGGACATGATTCTTACTACAGTTACCAGAGATTCCATATGCTGGTAACCAGCTCTTCACTAACTCAGAATAAGAAGTGTTAGTTGTTTAAACTGAGGTTACTGTGAATGTACTGTCTGTAGGAGGAACTCATCTGAGAAGCATCAGCTACAGCAGCTGTTCTGATTTCTGGTGCTGGTTCCTTGGTGTTGACCATCTTTCAGAACTGCTTTCTCAAATAGTGTTCATTAGCAATCAAGACAAACTATTAACATAATTCAGTTGCCAAAGACCAGAATAATAACAGGGTTTATCGCTTTGATTTGCAAAACATTTAATCTGTGGTGGAAGCAGACCAGCTTAAAACCATCACTATTGAGCAAAACTCCCACAGTTTGTTGAAGAAATGCTGTCAGTGTTGTTTGTGGTATCAAAAAGGACCCTTGATATACCAGAAAAGAACACAAGAAGGTCTCAAATGTTTGGAAGTAAAATGTTACAGAGTTCTGGATCTCAGACTTCAGAATGTAAATGGACTGCTGTTCAAAGTTGAAATGGACACTTGAATTCAACTTGGCAGGCTGCAGCAAGTGTAAAAAGCTGTGTTTCCTTATTTTTTTTCATCCCATCAGATTTTTTTTCCCCACAGAATTTCTTTTCAGTTGTCCTTGTTAAATCCAGACCTGAACCAGTGTTCAGAATCTGGGGGGGGAGAAAACCTAGTCTGTCAAGTCTTTCATCCCTTTCTGTACCTGTGATATAGAGAAGATGATGTTTTCATCAATGGTATTAAACACAGTACAGAAAGGACTTCCAGTAAAAAAAAAACAAACAGGAAACCCCCAAAACCACAGCAAACAGAAAAAAAAACCAGAAAACCAAACAAAAACCAAAACAAACAAAAAACAACAACAACAAAAAAGACAGTATCTTATATAGTTATTTTGAAATTGTGGAAATATTTTCAAAATAAGTCACAACATGAATTGCTTGTTTGACTGTTAAAGTGTATTCAGTCTGTATGTCGCGAACTTTGTAGTGATGTCAAGTTATTGAAGTAATTAAAGCAGTTAAACGTAGTTGAAATGACAATTCTATGATCTTTTGTACATTACAAATGTTATTTTGAACTCCCCTAGTGTAGTGTAAAGTGACTGTGATAACAGTCAGATTCTCCCCTTCTCCCTTTTTTCTCCCCACGCCCTTCCCCCCAGTGGCCACGGTACAGGTTGCAGAAATTTCCCCATGTTTCCGTGTCCAAGCTGCTCTTTGTGGCATTATCCAGATTGAAAGATTATATATTGGTTTTGGTGGATTGTTGATTGTTTCACGAACACTAGTCACCTGTGTAAGTTCATGCATATACTTAAGTGTTTCCAAACTTGTTTTACTCTACCTCAATGCTAATGCATTTAGAAAACATCACATACTGTAATAAATATCAAATGAAATTGAAGTCTTTGTTAAATTTAATGCTTTCTTTGTAACTTTTGAGCCGCAGGAGACTATGATGCTGTAGTTTGGGAACTGCTTATTTTTTCAAACTAACACCGTACAGATAATAAGTTTCGTTATTATGGATAGTCTTCTGAAAGTTTAAAACTGCAAATCTTAAAAAATGCAATCTAAGATTGAATTATCACCTGTGCCATTCCTAATCCTAATACTGTTTTCTGACAGCAAACATATGGATGTGTATTCTGGCCTACAAAATGAATTTTTTCCATAAAATTTGCTACCAGAATTTATAGTGCATGTTTATAGGAATGCTTTTGGAAAAGCCACGCGAGTATTTTTAACAACATTCAGATATTTGGAAAAGAATCCAGATTCTAATAAAAATGGATTGTTGACAGTTAAAGACTCCTAAGAGGGTACTGTGTGTCTTAAACCGCAATATAATTTGATTTTTCTTTTTAAAAAGTTTCACTTGATGGTCTTAAATAGTATTTGAGAATGTCTTCTGCATTGTTAAGGAGAATGTGCAATTTTTTCCCTTTAACACTTACATGTTCTCAACACAGCAGTCATGCATACCTACAAACAGCAAGAAAAGGAAACTGAAATTTCTTTTGAATAGACATGAAATAAAACTGTAAAATCCAAAATTTTAATGTAAACTCTTTTAACTTACAATAAAGCACAGAAATGCCAGTAATTAAAATCATCAATATATTTTTACAACCTTGTCACAAAATAAATACTGTTGTATCACTTAACTGAACCCAGCTATTCAAATAGGGCTTTTGGTCATATTGCAGCAGTCCTTACCTAATAATGTCATCTTAAGTACTTTGTGTCAAATATCTGAGATGTGCACATTAAGAATGGTACAGAGAATTTGGCAGCATCTTTGGAAGGAATTTCCATTTGCTAATCACTGAGTGTGAGTGATCCATACTATTAATTATTGTTGGATTTATAATGGCTTATTGTAGGTTTTGGCTTTTCTGCATTTGGGGAATGCAGTCACAACTGTAAAAGGCTTTGTTATGTTTGTATATCTATTAAAGATTTTGTTTATTTTAATATTTTTAATCAGCAGTTATTCTTGACAGCTGCTGAAGCCTAAGAAAAATAAAGTTTTAATATTGGGTAGGGCATTAGACATTATGACTAGGGTGTTGGGAGTTCCATACAGACTGGTAACTATGAGCTAATCTTCATCCATTGAAATGTAACACCTTACTTGGTATTTCTAAAACAAACTATCAGCTCTCAAAATTAACTCTTTGTCTTTCTTGTTGGTATGTTGCTCTTCTCTGTACTGCTTCCTCTGTCGAAGAACTCATCCTCTTGAAGGAGGTGCTTGTTGGTTTAACTAAATAAGACATATGCCAGATGTTCTGTATTGAGGTGGCTTCTTGTTAGCTAAGCTTAGTATTTTGCAAGTTGTTATTGGACTTAAAAATTCCATGAAGCAGAAAATTTCTTAACAGGTTAGCTTGTGTATTGCTGCATTTCCAGAAGGATGCTTTTCATCATGAAGTTAATTTTTCAGCCAGGTATTTGCAGCCTTCGTTTTTGATTTGTGCACAGACTTTCTTAGGATGTGTGAACAGATTTATTTTAATTTAATTCATCCTTGTGGAACGGGACTTTTAAAAAAAAATTATGTCAAGGCTAGAAAAGTAAAAGCTGAGGAGCATGTTTTAGTCACAAAACATACCTGAGTGTACGTTAAAAGATTTGAAATTGCAGTTGGCTAAATGTAGTTGCAGTATTGTATGGAACAGAACTCACTAGGTGGCGATATAGTATAGATACAAACAGTATTATTAAAATACAAACTCGGTGTAGTTAAATAGATTAGTGGTCCTTCAGTCACAAAAATCTGACACCTTCAGGATTTAACTGATGTACTCAAATTGGAAGTATCTCCTCCATAACTTGTATATAAATTCATTAAGGTTCTTGTTAGAGTTGCAAATAAGTAAATTTCTGAATAGTAGTTTCATTAAAAAAAAAAAGAAAAAGAAAAAAAGCTCTGCTTAGATGTATCTTCATGTTTTGTGGCTGGGTGTTGGTTTTCTGCAGATAAAAAACAGCAAAGTGGTCATATTCTTTAACTCAAAATTGTAACAGTGTCTCTTTTGCGCACACAAGAAATTAATATATATTGGACTAATTGCTATGCTTAGCATCGAGAAGTAAAGGGTGTGTACTAGTATTTCAGAGATCCTGGAGCAGCTAATAAAAGCTATTAAAATTTGAAAAGCAAATTTTTAAAAATCCTATTAAGTCCAGCGTTAACAGTTAAATTTACTGGTGTGGGGTTTTTGGGGTTTGGTGCTTTAAGTTACTGTTGCATGAATATAATTCTCAAAAGTATGCTGTGCTCCTTTGAAAAACTTATTTTCATGATTTTGAGTTTGTGAAAGGCCATTGTATTGACTCTCAAAGAGTGGAGAATCGGGCTAGAACACCCAGGGAGTGTGTGCAGGGGCTGCAGGCGGGTCTGAAGGCACAGGCTTCTCGAGCGCAGACCCTTCTGTGTATCGCTTTAGCGAGCTGCTATTGTGAGAGGGAGTGGGGAGGAAGGTTGTAATTAGGTATCCATGTAGGCTGAACCCGCCATTTTACTAAGCTCTGCTGAAGTAGGTCCTTGTAAGGGAGATGGCAGGAGGCTGGGAGAGCATGAAATGGCAGCCGACTAGCAGTAATCCGGCCATATGCACCCTACAGGAAGCCACTGTTTCACACGGCTTTTGAATCTGCCCGTCCCCTCTGGGTTAGAGGCAGCGGTAGGAAAGGTGCAGTTTTTAGAAAAAAGCTGTTTTGACTTTCAATTTAACTTCTTGATGGATAGAAGACAAAGTCTAGGGAAAGTGACTGTTAGTAGTTAGCATTGTGCTCTCTTAAGAAGGGATTGAGTGTGTCACGTTAGTCCGGCACCCCAGTGCGTCCTGTAACACCACCGGCGAACAGGCCAGGGGACAAGAGATAAGCCATCCACCACAGTGGGGCACTAGTAACCAGTTTAAACAAAACAAGTTCAGGGCTTGCTTTTCTGATAGAAAATAATGTGTTTGTACATAGCCTTCCATATTTACCAGTAGGTTGCAGATTTCACGTCCCTGTTCCTTGTCTCTCCTGTAGGCAATGGAGCATGCAAATGGAATGGAGCTGGATGGCAGGAGGATTCGGGTGGATTACTCGATCACCAAGAGAGCACATACACCCACCCCAGGCATCTACATGGGCAGGCCAACACAGTAAGTTTGATGGATTCAAACTTAATACTGGAATCTGGTTGAGGAAATAGAGCTACAGATACTTTTTAAAAAAAATTTAGAGTTATGCCAGTTTGATTTTTATCACAAAGTTACTAATACGAAGAATGTGTTACTGTGATTCACATACACTGTTAAATCCTACTGTGGTTTACTGTATCTTTTAAAAATATCTCCTTCAGGTCTTTTTATAAAAATAATATGCAGCATAATCAGTTAATGCACTCAGCCTGCTGAAATACTAAGTTGCCATTTGCCTTTGATTTTGATGAGAATTAGACTTAAATCCCTCATGATTTTTTGGGGTTTTTTTTTAAAGGTGTTTTTATTTAAATATTTAATTTGTATATTGTTTCATGGCATAGTATTAAGTGTCAGATTTACTACAAGATGACTTTAAAAAAGCTTTTAAATAACTTAAATCAAGATGAAGAGTAGATATCTAAAGAGGGTTTTTTTGCCTTTTCCCCTAATAGCAGTGGAGGAGGTGGTGGCGGTGGAGCTGGTCGTCGCCGGGACTCATATTATGATAGGGGCTATGACAGAGGATATGACAGATATGAAGAATATGACTACAGATACAGGTACTTAATCTTTATTTTATTTCTGTAGGAACAGAGGATTTGTTGGGAAAACTGAAAAATTAGATGACAAAAAAATGTAGCAATATTCTGCATACATACCTGTTATGTGTTAGAGCCTCATTCCTTTGAGTTTTGTGGGATTAAAGCAGTCATCATCTTCAGTCTTTGTGTAATTTGGTTATTCAGTTGGGCAGGGGGGCTAATTTTGCTACCTGAAGGAGGTACTCCATGTACTCCAATTCATGTACTCCATGAATCAAGCGGACAGATAGAAAGGGAACTCATTTTTCCATGCTGTATATAGAACCAGGAACAGCTGATACACACTGCTGTTTAAAAAGGGATTATTTGTAGATGGAATTTTTAATGCTTGACATTTCATAACCATCTTGCTGTTTTGAAAGTTATCTGGTTTCAGGGAATGTTGTTCAACAAGAATTGTAGGCATCTGGAAAAGCACTTCATGTGTTTGTAAGGCTAGTGAGAGTTTATTAAATTCTTTGTCTGGGAATATCTTACAGTTTTAAACACTTCAAATAGAGAAATATAAAAGCATTTGTTAAATAACTGTAAGCCACAGCCAAATAAAGCAGAAATAATTCACACAAGCCAAGTCTTTCAGTGCTGAGGAAATGGTTCTGTTCTGTAGAAGCAATGTGAATAAGGCTTCTTTCATAATGGATGTTGTTTGGTTTCTTTTTTAATTTCCTTTAAAGGAGACGATCACCATCGCCTTACTATAGTCGATACCGATCACGATCAAGATCCCGTTCCTATAGTCCAAGTAAGTAAATGCAAGTAAATAAATGGATTCTGGCTGTCATAAACATTGTTATATGAGTTGATCAATGGAAATTCTGAATGGGAAAGCTAAAAAGCTGGGCACAGTAAACCTGAGATGATGTGTGTACAGTTAAGTTTATAGTAATTGTGTCCTCTTTTGTTTTTTCCAGGGCGCTACTGAAGGTCAGAAGAGTTCCAGTTGAGGACTTGATTTTTAAATACAAAGTTCAGATCTCTAGCTTCCCTACTGCTTTCCCTTCTATCCTCCCTTTCTTGTCCTCTTTCCAGCTCTTTCACAAGTCTTTGGTTCATTTAGAATATACATGTTTTCAGTTGAAGTATTCCTATTTTCCATCCCTCCTTATTGTAATACTCTTAAATATTGTAATTGTTGTAGTTTTTGTGTAGTAAAACATCTTGAGCAAAATGAAATAGAGAACCCAAAGTGCTGATACATTTTGGAAGTCATTCCTATTTGGTTTTTAAAACAATTGCACTCCTGACTAATCAGAAGAGAGCATTGATATTTTTAAAGCGTGCATGTCATGTATTATACACACTCAGATACTTTAACATAAACCTGCATTTCCAAGTAACTTGTTAATCTTTCTGTTAAAATGTTTACCTATTACTTTGATAAACAAGTAATGACTTTGAGCCTTTTCTGTAATGAGAAATTTGCTTAGATAGTCATGAACCAGAGGAAATTTTTTTTTTATTATTATTATTTTTTTTTTTGGTCAAGTAGTTGCTTTGAGAGTAGACTATTTGAGCTAGAGAAAAATTTGGTACTTGACTGGCTGGGAGAATAGATCCTTGTACACTCAAAAATTAAGGCTGTGTTTTATAGAAAAAAGTTTCTGGATTGCTACACAGTGGATAACAAATGAAGTTAAAACTGTTGAAATCCTGGGGTTTTCATTGTACTTGGTTGGATATTTCCCCTTAATTGGTGCAGGAGAAAAAATATTTATTGAACATAGCAATTAGTTGTATAATTTGCTGTTCATTAAAAAAAATTACTGACTTTTTGGTATTGCAATAATGATTGAAAAAGTTTTGTTTCATGTCCTTTTTGGAATTTTGAAAGTATGGATGGAAAAACCTACAACTACATGTAAACCTTTTTTTCTTCCTCAGTAAAAGTTAAGTCCACTGATACATGGTTTCTTGTCTTTTGTTCTGCATTTTGTCACCTTGGAATATAGGTTAAACAAGACTTAATACTGCTGTATGGGTAATAAAGCCAGCACTTATCTGTCATCTCAGGAGCCCTGTCTTCCCTTAGAATCAGTATGCGGTTATATGGCATGGCTAAGGAGAGAGGGTTGTCCAGCTTTCTCTTGTGCCATCCTTGACACTTGCTGGAGTTGTGCTGAGGTGGTTGAAGGAGAGAAACACCACTAACTTTGTTTAGATTTCTGTCGAGTCACTGGTTGAATGTCTGTTGGCACAGGAAAAGGAATAAGACCACAAAGCCCGAACAGCAAAATATCATCCTGATTGTCAGGGAATGCCCCAGAAGAATTGGTCATGATTTTAAGAGAGTAAGTGTTTGAAATATAATTGTGTTAATTATTTGGGTGTCAATGCCAGGAACTATTAACAGGTAATTAAAAGAAACACACTAGCACACATCCAGCTATTTTAAAAGCTTGATAGAATATGCCAGGAGAAATTGGTGACAAAACAAGTTCTAACTTAATTATCAGAAACACTGTAGTTAAGTGTTCCAACTCTAATGATTTTACTGGTATTTATTGGTGATCCAGACAAATTAGGAAATGCTAGAATTGTTCTCTGTAAACCAAAGTGCCAATATCTCAAGATAGAGAACTGTAGGTATATTTAATTTTGGCTTTGTTCTTTCAAAACATGGTTAGCCAGTGTGATGCCCATTCACAAGAAGAGCTAGAAGGAGGATTCAGGGAACTACAGGCCTGTCAGGCTGACCTTGATGCCCAGGACAGCTATGGAACAGATCACCTTGAGTATGATCACATGTACAGGACAACCAAGGGTTCAGGCTCAGCCAGCATGGGTTTAGGAAAGTCAGGTCCAGCCTGACCAACCTGATTTTTTTTTTTTATGACTGGGTAACCCACCTAGTGAATGAGGGAGGAAAGGCTGTGCACGTAGTTTACCTGGACTTCAGCAAAGTCTCTCACGGCATTCACCTGGAAAAGCTGGCAGCCCATGGCTTGGACGGGTGCATTCATTGCTGGGTGAAAAAAACAGCTGAAGGGCTAAGCCCAGAGAGTGGTGGTGAATGGTGCCACATCCATTTTGCATCTGGTCACTAGTGGTGTGCCCCAGGGCTCAGTCTTGGGCCCAGTCCTGTTCAGTATCTTTATCGATGATCTGGACGAGGGTAGGAGGGTACCCTCAGTCAGTTTGCAGATGACACTAAGTTTGGTGGGCGTGTTGATCTGCAGGAAAGTAGGAAGGCTCTTCAGAGAGACGTGGACAGGCTGGATCAATGGGCCAGGGCCAATTGTATGATGTTCAACAAGGCAGGCCAAGGGCTGGGTGCTGCACTTGGGCGACAGCAACCTGACATAGTGCTTCCAGGCTTGGGGAAGAATGGCTGGAAAACTGCCCAGGGAAAAAGTAGGTGGTGGTTCTGGTCAACAGCCAGCTGAACATGAGCTAGCAATGTGCCCAGGTGGCCAAGATGGCCAATGGCACCCTGACTTGGATTGAGGCTAATGTGGCCAGCAGGACCAGGGCAGTGATTGTTCCTCTCTAGTTGGTACTGGGGAGGTCACACCTCCAATCTTGTCTTCAGTTTTGGGCCCCTCATGACAAGAAAGACATTGAAGTGCTGAAGCAAGTCCAAAGAAGGGCAATTAAGTAGGTGAAGGGTCTGAAGCACAAGTCGCGTGACCAGTGGCTGAGGGAGCTGGGGTTGTTTACCCTGAAGAAAAGGAGGCCCAGGGGAGACCAGATCATTCTCTATAACAGCCTGAAAGGAGAGTGTAGACAGGTGAGGGTCGGCCACTTCTGGCAGGCAACCAGTGATGGGACAAGAGGACATAACCTCAAACTACACCAGAGGAGGTTCAGGGTGGACATTAGGAGGAATTTCTTGATGGACAGGGTTGAATATTCAAACAGACTGCCCAGGGAGGTGGTGGAGTCCCCATTTGTGGAAGTGTTTAAGAAATGACTGGAAGTGACACTTAGTGCGGTGGTCTAGTTGACAAGGTAGTGATTGGTCAAAGCTTGGACTCTGTGATCTTAGAGGTCTTTTCTAACCTGGATGATTCTGTGAAAATTATGGGGAGTAGTGTGCAGAAATAGGCAACTAGATGCAAAAGTATGGGAAATAGCTGTAGGGCAGGTTGAAAGAGGCTCAGGGAATTAGGATAATAGCAAGCGAGAGAGATGGCTGCTTATGGCAGGTTATGGTATTTGTGGCCTGTAATTGTCAAGGCTTGAGAAGGTGCATTAGCTAGAGAGCAGTTCAGCAAATCTGTTGCCTGGAAGCTAAAGCAGTGCTGCAATCCTTAGCTTGGAGATAGTTTCTTCCAACAGTTAGATCTGTCAACCTAAACATCCTACTTATCTCAAGCCCATATGAAGTTATCAGTGGTAACAGCATTGTATTATGTGGTGCATTCTGTGCTTCGAGTTCAGTGATGTGATGCGGTCCATTTGAAGAACAGGTGAAAGTGGTAATTCTTACTGTATTGGATATACTTGTACATGTCTGAAATGCATGAATAATTGTTAGACTTAATTGGTCATCTCTAAAACTGACAGTCCTGAAATGGAAAGGGTAATTCGCAGCTGTTTCCTCATTTATGGGGAGGAAATGGGGGTTTTTTTGGGGGTTGGTTGGTTGTTTTTTTTTTTAACTGAGATCGGTTGTGCTCATATCTGTGTTTGCAGGTTCTTTTAACTTCTGGGGCTTGCATTCTTCCCAGGAATGGGAGCCTCGTCTCTGCTTTGTTGTGAATGGATTTAGGAAGACTATTTCTTTAAGCTCCAGTTTCTGTTTATGAAATTAATTGGCGTGGGTATTTCTCACACTGTATCTGTAAACACAGCTACTGAAACAGATACATACTTTTTTCTAGACATTTTTATACTTTGTTTAGTTCTAGATGAATTACAAGCATAGTCAGAACTCTGAATAAATACTACAGTTTTGCAACAAAGTAAAACCAAGTTAGCCTAAGTAAAAAACTTTGTTGCTCTGTGCTAGTGCACAAGAAGCTGAAGTTCACAATGAATTGCAGGGAATATTTACATATTGACTTTCAACAAACTTGATGGTTATCTGGGTTTATGTATAGCCTCAATTCTAGGCAGAGGCTACAGAACGCAAGATAACACTTGCTCTTAAACATACTGTGTTCCCAAATGCTTCCAAGAAGTGGCCACAAGAAGTTCGCAACAGCTGCTACACAGACTAGTCCGAGACTGTGCATGTAATGGAAAATTTGCACCCGATGACAACAGTTAAAGAGACATACTGGTTTACATGTGGGGTCAGAATAACTTCCAAGTGCATGTATATGCGTAAAGATGATGTGCATAAGGTGAAGTTTTTTAAGGCTGTTGTTTCATCATTTGTCCTATATAACTATACTTCAAATCTGTAATGACATCAAGCCTTTGGTATTGCAGTACTTGGCAAAGCATTTGACTCTGGTGGTGCATGATGTGGAATTGGAGTGGTCCAAGCAGCTGGAGAATGCTTTTTGGAAAAACACCTTCTGCTGCACGGCTTCACAAAGTAACAACAGTTTAGGCAGACTTACACCACTGCCACCCTTTACTATCAGTCTGCTCTGCTTAGCTGATGCAGTCCCCTAGAACCAATGTGAATAATCAGAGAAAGAAAACAATCTGGGATAAACATTTTCTATTGCTTCCTACAAAAGCTATTTTTTCTTTTGGTTGGGCAAATGATGTGAATAAATTTCCCTCGTGCTCACAGTCACTGCCCTTGCCTTTTAAACACCAGCATAAAGGAGAACGCGAAATGCAAACTCAAGCCACCCCACCTGCAGTACCTGTAGACATAATTTTTTGCATTGCTTACATTTTACTTCTGCTTAAAATATTTCAGGTAGGATTGCCTCTCTATAGGGGCAGGTAGGGACTGTTAGGCTCAGCAGAGGAAAGTTTTCCTGTGTTTCATACAGTTGTATTTGTAAATACAACACTTTGATCAAATTAAGGTAGAAAGCAGTTTCCTTTACGTAGGTCAGTATGTCCAGGTGGTGCAAAAAACACCATCACCACACATCCTCAGTTTGAGTTAAACTTGTTATTAAAGTGGAATAAATAAGCCTAATACTTTTTCCTTCTGCTGCTTTAGATACGCAAGTTGAACCATTCATGAAAACTGGCAGATAAACTAGTGGCCTTGGAAAGGCTACAAGTCACTTTAGTGGGCCTGTTGCTGAATTTCCTGAGGAAGTGAGAGACCACCTTACACAAAACGATTTTTTAGCCTTTGTGGTAGTAACTGAGGCTGCATTTTCAGTATCTAATAGCAGATCTCTTTCACATTGAAATAAAAACTAAATTTGTTTGGCAAAACATGAAAGAAGGTCTTTGTTAACAAAGGTCTGCAAACCTTTCTTTAAGTCTGTTCTTAAAGAACAAGCAGCTATGGTGCAAATAATTTTCCCACTCTGCAAAAGGCTAGTGCTGCTTCCTGTGTAAGATTACTTTCTAAGCTTAAAAAGTAGTTATTTCTCTGATGTCACATGCTTTTCTATTTTTTCTTTCATTTTCGGTTGAGCTTTCCAGCTGTGAAGGTGTCTCATACATTAGGGATCAAGAGTGAAGAATTGTGGTCACTAAGAACCAGTATTAATGTAACTGCTCTACCAGTCCAATCTGAGATTCTACCCATATTCTCCTCCCATTATTGCATTAGGACCAGGATGTATACTGTCTGCACAGCATCTGAAGTTCAGTAATTTATGATCTGCTAAAACTTCCAGCCTTAATTTTCTTGTGCTGACCCAGTCCCATAATAAATGGATTATAGCAGCAGTGGTAAGCAGCACGGGCACAAGGTAACCCTCCAAAGATGCTTCAGTATCTTTGTCTTTCAAGATTTACCCTAAACAAAAGTACTGACAGAGAACTCAAGTTGCATACAGGTGTGTCACATGAACTTGCATAGACCTTTATATTTGCTTTAAATAAATAAAAATAATAACAATAATGAAAACATCTCTAAACTGCCCACATATAAACTGATATAAACTAATTGGGGTAAAACAATGGATCAGTTCTGTGTGGAGTCTGGTCTTGCAACTCTCTAGACAGAGGAACCGTGGGATGTTCAGATCCCTCTTTTTCGCTGCTCCATTTTTGTTCCTGTTGTCAGCACAATGATAACTATCCCATCTTTTGCCAGTTTGGTTTGTGGATGCAAGGTTATGAGAGAGATGTGTATTTGCAGCACTACCTCAATAGCTGTAAGCTGGCCCTCTCTGTCTCATGGTAGAAACCTGTAAAACTCATGGACATATAGAGAACCTGATGGATGGCTAAAGATGTTTATACTCTGTATGATGTTGGGTTTTAAGAATTTGTAGTGACTCTGCTGTCTTCTACAGGTTCTGTGGAAGCAGACACCTAATGCTCACAGGAGTGCAGGAGAGAGGAACCGCTGGACATTGATTACTAAATCACTGTTGATGATACATGATTCCACTACGCTGGCAACACAGATCTTTACGAATATTGTGTAGTATCTAATCTCACAACAAACGTACAAAATGCCTTCACCAGGGAACTTTCAACTGCTACATGACTCTCACATGCACTGCTGGAATATTTTGGTGTGATCTGAACTGTGGCAGGATGGCACCAGAATGGAGGACTTTGCCAGCAGCTGCTCTCTCCTGCTTCTCACCTTCCAAAGTCTAACATGCTCTCCTAGTGCTCCTATTTCTTTTCTACTCCTTGCCCTAGATGTCAGTTTTCCCTTTCTTCGGACTACTGGACTCAGTGCAGGATTTGGCAGAGAGGAGCAACACCTAGGAAACAAAAAGGTAATCTGTTTCACACTGAAAAATCCCACATGCCAAATTCCATGGTTACTTTACAGCTGAATTCTGCCTGGTTGAGGATCCTCTCTTCCTTAAGGAGCTGCCGATTTTAATTTGTACGATGTGGCTTTAACAGTTTTGTGTGATAAATGCTTAGGAGTTGGTCTCTTTAAAAACAAACAAACAAAACAATCATCCCCCCACAAAAAAAAACCCAAACAGAAAAAAACACCGCCAATAAAAAACAACCCCATGATTTTAACACTGCATCAAATACAGCTTCAATCTGACTGAATAATTTATATAGTTCCAAGAGGCATGATCATCTCTAACAGGTTTTTTTTTTCAGAGCAATTAATTCACTTTGGAGGAAGGTTAATTACAGGTAGTCAAGCTTCCCATTAGCTGAGCTAACTTCCCCAGCTGCTGCCCCTAGCCAGGTGTGGGATTACTGCTCAGCAGCTCTTGCTCTCACTGTCTCTCCTCTCCCAGTGCATGGTGAGGTGCACAGGATAGTGCTCTGTTCTCCTTGACAGAGAGGGGGAAAAAAAAGCAGAGAAAACAGGTCCTAACCTGCATTTCACATTCCAAAGCCTTTCCTCTTCATGTATCAGTGGACATCTAAGCAGGGAAGATGCCAGCCTCATCCTGCTGGACCATGTCCAAAGGAACATCTAGCAGGCCTCCTGCCCCTTTTGAGCAAGTAAGGCAGGGTTATTTGCCGAGCCGAAGACTAGCTTCTTGCTTGTGTCGAGGTGTCCTTCGTATGTTTACAACGAATATAACTAATAATTAAAGGGGCTGATGCCAAATCATCTACTTGAGCACTGACAGTAGGCTGTGGTGGCCCTGACCCTCCCTCCGACGCAGCTAGCTCTGACAGGAAGTGTTTGATACCATCACGTTCACTGCCAGCACTTGAGGGAAAAAGTAGCAAGAGCAAAACTTCACTTAAAAAAAAAAACAACAAATATCTGGTACTGGGTTCACACACACAGTGGAATGTGAAGTGTAGGGTTTTTTCTTGTCTTTAAACATTCTTTCAAAGTCTAGATTTCTAGACGGTCTTATATACAGTGTGTTTAATTTCCATCTACTAGAAGATAGAAGGGAACCTGTGCAGCAACTCATCTTTGACTTTCATAGGAAGGAGTAAAGAACAATAGATCTTCAAAGTATAGAAAGACAAAACCCTTGTAGAAGTTAACTGAACTAAATAATGATATAGGTGAAAATATTCCCTGTAAAGGAAAGTTCATACTGGGATAGAGTCACCCGATGTGGTGGGAATGTAGGAACATTTTTTTTTATTTGGTGTGTTCCAGCTCCAGAAGATAGTGGGCGATTTGCAAGACGATCTGTGAAAGACCATTAAACAATTTTATATAATGTAAGAATAAGTTTATAAAATCTAAACTAGTACTGACAACTGCAGAACATGTAGGAGTATCCATGTGCACAGGGATAGCCTTAAGGACTGGTCAATCTAGTCCCGAGCAGATGTCACAGGACAAGATGTGTTTTCAGAGAGTCCAGTTCTGGAAATGAAAAAGTGAGAGGTTTCTTTCTGATGTGGATTCAGATGATAAAGGAACAGACAGCTTGCTTGAGTTTGAGGAAGGGGTTGAGCTCCATGTCAGCCCATGCTTATCCCACATCACCTGTGATGCCCCAGCCTTGTGCCAGTGGGGAGTGCCCCTCCTTGCTGAGCACCCGTGGCAGTGCCTGCAAGCTGCATATGGCAGAGCAGTTGGAAATCCAAGCTCAAACGCTAAGACTTTTAAAAAATATTACAGAATCCATGTTTTAATATTCCCTTAAATTCTAGGGTTTAGCGCATCTTTGTGCCACACAATTTAGGTCTCCAAAGCTGAAGAAACCTGGGATCTTCACTACAGAAATCAGAGTCACTCAAGATCGTGGTTATCCCTGGGTTAATCAAAAGCCCAGCCCAGAGGCTGATCATACAGTCTGAACCTCCCACCAGTAGCACCCAAGTGGGTTTAAGGCTCCTTGTCCACCTCCCAACAACCCCCCAAGCACAGCTGCCCACTGTCAACCCTGGGCTGCAGCTGTTCCCTGCCTGGAAAGTTGGGGAACTGCTGTGGGCAAGACTCTACCTACCCCCAGCCCTAGGAAAGACAAAACATTCTCCCATTTCTCTGCTCCCTCAGCCAAAACCAGGGCTTGAGGATTTCTAAGCTTGAAGACCTCATGCAGCTGAACACCAGTCAATGCCAGGCAGGAGCACCTCAGGGATCCCCCATCCTCTGTCCTGCTGCTTACAGGGGAAGGGGGAGTGAGAGCTGAAGCTCCGGGTTGGCCAGAGATTCAGCGGCTCCATCACCTGCTCTGGGGCAGCTCCCAAACCCACTGACCCCACTGTGCTGCAAGCCCAGCTGTTCCAGTGGCTGCTTGGGCAGGTAGGCCTGGAAGTAACTTACCATGTTTGGGGGAGCAGAAGGGTTTAGAAAGCTTGAATTGTGGCCATCGTGTTGTTTGAGTCCTGTGGAAAGAAGGTGCTACTTGTACTCCAGATTTTTATTTCATTTTAAATTACCAGAGGAGTCCAGACATGAATGGTTAAAAAAATTAAATTTTATCTTGCGAGGGTCCCTGGTGCCCACCTCTGACAGGGGAGCATGGAGAAAGAGCCAGTCCAGAATCTGTGTCTGCTTCTGCCAGCCAGCCCCCTTCCCTCTGGGCTTAACCCCTGCCTTGCCATACACCACCTGTCCATGCCTGCCATGACGTGCCATGCCTGCAACTTTTTCTTTTCAATTTGAGAAAGATATTTCTGTCTTGCACCTGTGAGAAACACTCGGTGGAGCCTTCATCCAAGGCACAGCCATGCTAGAGCACAGCATTCTCTCCAGGCAAGCCTGCACAGGGGTCAGCTGTCATGGGGAATTGGACCCCTCATCTGGGCACTTCCCTACTGTGCTGTGTTCAGGTAAAACACAAAGTGATAGTTTGGCATCTACTATGTGTACCTTGAGATGAGCAAGGGCTAAACACAGTGCCACTGACTCTCTGTACCTGTGTGCATCTCAGCTGGCTCCAAAAGCAGAAAAGTGGAGGTTTTCACTCAGACCCTGATGCAGTGACATGACCAGATCAAACCCTGTTCGGAGAGGACAGAAAGGACATGAAAGCCTGAGAGGAGAGACAAGAAGAGTGAAACCAGGAGGCTGATACCCAGCTAGAATGTATCAAAACTTCAAACTGGGAAAACTTTGGATGAAATCATTCTACCTAAGTTCCCAAACTGCAAAAAGAAACGACTTCTCTGGAGAATAGTGGGTTTCCAGGTACTCACAGAGAGGAAATTTTCAACACATGTTGGAACAGCACAGCAAGGGGTGCAAAGGTAGCATCTGCCTGCTTCTGTGTCTTTTTCTTTGTGACTGTTACAGGTCTTCTTTGACTAAGAATATCCATATAATAATCCATTTAATTAACTAAGTGGGGCAGGTAGCTGGGAAATTGCTAGACCTATGAAGGATAGGCCTGTTCTTTAAATTAACTCCTCATAGTGGGCAGATCGTTATTTAATTATTTCCTCCTTTAGATTCTTCAAAATATTTTTTCAATGTGGGCATTGTACAGTTCTAACTTGTTATGGTCCTTGCTGCGGTCACTAGTGTCTCACTTTCTGGGGTATTGTAAGCTGCGAAGGAACAAGAAATTGGGTGAGACTTCTCTAATGCATAGGAGGAGTAAGTAAGCAAAAATTATGAGAATTAAGTAGATAATAGGGCTGGAGTATCCACAGTAGGTGAAATGTGGAAGGACCAGTTAAATGAAGACTTTGCTGAAGTTTGCTGCAAAATAAGCAGACTAAAACCTATCTAAAAGCAAAACCTTTGCTTTCTAACTGTGGATCTATCCCTCTGCAAGGGATCCTGAGCTCAAACCCCATGGAGGAAACGGCAGAAGAGCTTTCCATGGATGGAGCATCCATCCAGAGATGGTTTTGTGCTAACCTGCTTCAGAACATGGGGATTCCCATGCAGAAATGGGTCCTCACCTACTTCTGAGGAGATGGAGAGCTTTAACATCAGCTTTGGAGCATAGCAGGGAAAGAAAGTCACTGTAGAAAAGGAGTTTGTTTAATGAGATGGGCACCACGGAGATCTGGAGGAGGCCGATCTTCAGACAATGTCATGGAGAAGACTTCTGCAAGTAAGTCTAGAGATGAGGGACGGGTTATTGGCAGACAAATATGAACTGTCATGTCCTGCCCTTAGTGATGTATGTCACTCAAAAACTATTTCTGTTGTTCCACTGTGACATGAGGAGAAAAACAGTGGCTCCTTTCCCCTACCCTATGTTCAGAAACCCACTGACAGTCTGTAGCAATTGGGACTCATTCTTCCAGGAAGAAGACAGCAAAAGTGAGCTGGGGAGCAAGGCTGTTACTTGAGTTACTGCCCAGCACACCATGTGTCACCGGGGGCAAGATCATAGCTTTTGCCACTCTGAGTAGGATCAAACTCTGCTCCAGCCTGGATCCAGCTCCCTGATTTTTTAAAAAGCATCTTTGTCTTTTTCTTGACCAGAACTTCTAGTGATAACACTTTTTTAAGGAATAGGTGCAGATTCTGTAAATTCCTGTGAGAACTGTTAGTCTGCTGGAACAGAGGTGATACAAAGAGAAAGGAGGAGGAGGAGAAGAAGGAGTGGAAAGGGGGAAGATGGGAGCAGAATGAGTGGATTCCCCCAGTTACTTCCTGAAGACAACTGCAGCTTCTTCTGGCTCACTAGAGCAATAGACGAAGTGTGGCAAAACAGTGTAGTGTTTATTTATATTCTTATTTTTAAACAAATGAGTGGGGTTCAGGCATCCTCAACAGACGGTTTTATTTATATGAAGTGTAGTAACCCTCTGAATGACAGTGCTTGCTTCCAAGTCCACATTGCCTGGAGTAATCACTCCTGGAGACTCATCTGCATTTCCTTTCCCTGCCCTGAAAAAAAAGCACTGAATACCACTTTTAAACAGCGAGCTTCCAAGGTGTCATAGGTATTACCCTCTAAACTAGGCAGCCTGAATTACCAATATCCCGTTTGAGGCAGTGTCACTCTGTCTCTCCACGCAGATGGTCTGTGCTACCCTGAGGATGAGCTGGGCTGGGTTAGCAGAGGAAAAGCAGAGCAGGTCTGATGGCTTCCCACCTCTGCACTATCTCCTGGGTTGGGACACTGTTTTGCCCCCTGGCTTCTGCACTCAGTTCAGCTACTGGTTATGTGATGTTAAGCAAAACTGCTGACACTCCACGCATTTAAAATTTCCTCTTTGTAAGGTAAGGTATGCACTTTTACATGAATAAAACCATTCCCTATGTTAATTTTTTGGCAGAAGGATGAAGAAGTGGAGAAGTGTCTCAGGAGTGCTCTACCTGTTGTTTGAGTGCTGTGAGGGTGCCATTGCTACCTTCACAAGTTTGGAAACATACTTGTTGCTTCAAGGTGATTTGAGTACCAGAGTTGCCCTTTAGTCTGCACACTCTTACAGGAACAGTCTGGCTCCAGAGGGGTAACTGGGATGTCTTGTGAGCACAAAGTTACTAAGGTGTTTGATGGACAGGAAAATTATGCTTATCACAGGGACACTATAAAAAACCTCTCCAGCTTCCACGAGAGGGGAATTGGTCTGGGTGAATTTTCTTGCAACACCTTCTGGTTTCTCACCCCTTCTCCACTTGTCCTATAAAGCACAAAGAGGGAGAGAGCTCAGGGAAAATGTCTCTGGAAGTGCTACAGATAGGTCATGCCTCCTGCCCTGATGGGCTTCCTGTTTGCCTGAGACAGACCTACAGTTGCAACCCTCCAACACCTGTTGCGTGTGTCGCAGTGATCCCTGTCTCACTCAGGAGGAGCATCTGGCTTCTGCTCCCTGCCCTCCCAGCTTGTCCAGGTGCATGGTGCCAAGGGAGGAGCTGCGTTCCCTGTCAGCATGAGCTTGTGAGCCACCCCAGCACGTCATCCTCAGGCTGCATGTGATAAATGATGGCTGGCTCCACCAAAGTCTGTGCCCCAAAGATGAAAGTCACTCCCTTCTACAACTTCTGGAGGGAAAAATAAATCCTGGCGGCTGTTTCCGTCACAGAACACTGCATGGGGAAGCTTAGCAAATCCGAGGGAGAGGGTTGAACCAAGAGCAGCTGTCAACGTATCCAGTTCTGGGCTTCACCACCCATCTACCCAATTGGGACTGGACAAATGGATATGGGAAGGTAACTAGGCTCTAGGAACAGCATCTCTGATCACCTCTCGCTGAGCCTGGTGAGTGGCAGAGGGGATTTCCACTTGAATACCTACCCAAATAGCTAAAATCATCTGTGGCATGTGGAAATATAAACCTTCATTTTCCCGCCTGCTAAAGCCACCTGCTGTTGTCTCCTCCTGTTTTCTACTTTTAGCTCATTAGTTCCACCACAACTACACTGTGCTGTCTCTCTGCCTTTAACCAAAGGCACGTCAGAGGCAACTAAATGCGTCCAAGCAGCTGTTTGACCCGTTTGCTTCTGAAAAGCAACATGGACCAGCATCAAGTCCCTAATGAGTAACAGCCTCAGGGAAGAAGCAGCCCCAAAATTCTTATAGCTCCAAATGCTGCCAAAGTGTTTTTGTCTCACCTTTCTAGATTCAATGATCCTTGTGAGTCCCTTACAACTCAGGATATTCTGTCATTCTATGATTTCTAACTTCTTCTGGATGAGAAAGATGAGTCTCTGTGGCTATAGTGATAATTCTGTGAGTTAGCTTCTTAAATATCAGCACAACAACTGTTCATTGAAACATGCTGCCAGCTTACTTTCTTGATGGTGATATCCATGTAAAAACTTCCCATAATCTTCCACTAATCACAAAGAATGTGAGTAAGACTCTGAAGAGGTACCCAAGAATTTCCAAAATTTCACCAGGTGCATTAGATTAGGCTTAATGAGGGAAGGTGCCACTGATTCCTTTCCTTTGCTGGGAAAATGGTCTTCCTCTCTTAAAAGAGAGAGTTTTATCTAAATCAGCATCACCTTTATAATCAAAGTACGGTTCCTCCTTGGCAAAGATAGAAGAGAAAAACTGTCATGTAGAAGAGAGAGACAGGCAGGATTTGCCAGTCATCTGGGTGTGTGGCAAAAGCTGAACAGTGTTTGTGAGCTTCAGTAATGGGAATAGCAAATGCACCAGAAGTGAAGAGAGAAAGGAGGTGTAAGAAAGGAATTTCTCATTGTTTTGCGAAACCACACTGGAATATGGACAAGGAAAGGGGAAAACAAGGTGCTAGGCTGAAGACAGCAGTGCAAACTGGAAACTTCAGAAGTTGCTCAGGAAGGTATTGAGAAAGGGAAGAGAAAGGAGAAGTGCAAGGCAGGGAAAGGAAAGGAAAGGCTGAAGACAGCAGTGCAAACTGGAAACTTCAGAAGTTGCTCAGGAAGGTATTGAGAAAGGGAAGAGAAAGGAGAAGTGCAAGGCAGGGAAAGGAAAGGAAAGGAAAGGAAAGGAAAGGAAAGGAAAGGAAAGGAAAGGAAAGGAAAGGAAAGGAAAGGAAAGGAAAGGAAGGAAAGGAAAGGAAAGGAAAGGAAAGGAAAGGAAAGGAAAGGAAAGGAAAGGAAAGGAAAGGAAAGGAAAGGAAAGGAAAGGAAAGGAAAGGAAAGGAAAGGAAAGGAAAGGAAAGGAAAGGAAAGGAAAGGCAAGGAAAGGAAAGGAAAGGAAAGGAAAGGAAAGGAAAGGAAAGGAAAGGAAAGGAAAGGAAAGGAAAGGAAAGGAAAGGAAAGGAAAGGAAAGGAAAGGAAAGGAAAGGAAAGGAAAGGAAAGGAAAGGAAAGGAAAGGACACAAGAAACAAGAATCTGGAGAGCAATAATTTGTGGAAAGAGGAAATTATGGTACATAGCATGGGATAAAGACACTGTGGTGAGAGCAGGTGGATGTGGAAATTTTATGACCTCTGTCTGTGGAGAAGAGTGGGACTGAACCAAATGAAAATGAAGATGAAGAAAACATTATACTTGTCCAGGAAGCCATTTCTGTCAGTGGATGACACTACCTGGAGCTTTCTGCTTGATCCCCTTTCTGCAACCATTGCTAAGACTTTCCCTCTTGCCAATCCCTCTCCATGTCCCCTCATCTCTCTGCAGCACTGAGAACTCCTCCTCGCTTCCAGCTGCAGTGAAGGTTCTTATTACAGAAAGTTGGTTTGTGATGAATCCATTTGTATGGTATTTTGCTGAGTACAAACTATTAACATTTGAATCAATAACCATGGAACTTGTAAAATTTCATGAACAGCCAAGAGATTTGAAAGGAGGAGAAGATGATGTTTACAGTTCTAAAGGTCTAGCATTAATAAAGAAGCAAAACTTCAGAGAGAGCTACAGAAACAGTTTTTTTTTCTTCTTGCACCTAATACATTGTTTTTCTTCCAGACTCAGACAACTCTTTAGTAAATAAGTGAACAATATGGATTTTTAACTGCTGCCCTCCTCGTTTTCTTTCTTTCCTTTATGCTGGCATGAATTTGTTCTTCCTGTCAGACATCGGTTACTGCAAAGCCACAAAGATCTCATCTGCTTTTAACTTCCTCCTCTCGGCTCGGGGTCTGCGCTACTTCTTCACCACCACAGTGCCAATTTCTTGCTAGAAACCCTCTCTGCTGTAACTAGTGTCTGTAGCTAGTGTCTCTGAGCTTCAGAACATGCTGACCCCAGCTTTTGCAGCAGCAGCAGCTCCTCAAGCCCACAGCTGCTCCATCCAAACCTCTGGTGAGATGTTGCCACCACCAGTCCTACTCACAGGAGATCAGTCGTCAAAAGAGAGCTGTAAGATATGTGAGCACTGTTTTTCAAGAACAATCCCATGAAGGGACTGCTAAAACATGTTATATTGAACCGGTCTTTCACTGCTCCTTGGTGTAGTGCACTTCTTCTCTGCCCCCTGCAAATGAGAAAACCCACATGAGGAGTGCCCCATAGTTCATTGCCTAAAGCACAATCATATTTGTGCTGATGGGAGCGAGTGTTCCACCAGCTACTGTTCAGGAAAATCTACAAGCAGGGTACAGGTAGGCGGCAGTGCCCTGCACAGGGTTCCCCAGGGACAAATGTTCTGTAGAAATCCTGACAAAAGGCTTCATCTTCGGACTTCAGCCTTCTGGTATGGATCAGTATGGTGACAGGACAAAACTCCTACCACAGGACACAGGTACCCATGCACAACAGGATTGAAGTAAACTCCCCTTGAGGAGCAGAGGGATGGAGGCACCAAATACTGTTTAGTAAGAAGGAGAGGGAAGGGAGGCAGGTGGAGAGACCAGGAGACAGGGAAAAACAGCTGGGAAAAGAAAATTAGGTGGGAGAGTAAAGTCAAGAGTTGAAAAGGGAAGGAGAGTGGAAAAAAAACCCAGATGAAACAGGAAAGACGTGGCTATAAGTAGACAAAGGAGAGCAGAGACTGAGTAGGAAAATAAGCAGTACCAGAGGTTTGTCATGCTTTTCCTGTGTAAATACACATCAAACTTCACTAGTACATGCCTCTGTTGAACAGCAAGGATCCTATTCCCTGAAAATGAGAATGTGAAGACATCATGGAGGATAAGACTGTATTTCATGAAAATAACAGATCCTGAATAGGTCTGCAGGGACTGTGCCAGTACCCTGGTTGTATTGTATCCAACCTGTTTGTGGGGTACAGCTCCCACAAGGTGACTTGCACTCTGGCTTAGCGCTTGCTACCCTTTTCTCTTTTGTTTTTGCTGGCAGAAAAGGAAACACTCTGAAAATAATTGCCTAGGACATCAGTCTTTCTAAGATTAGATTTACCTGTAGCGTTTGGGAAGGATGGTGTATTTTATCTATGAAGGGATGTAAAATCCACTTTCTTGGGAACCACACATGTACACGCTCTTCTTCCTCTGTCTCCACTATCTTCTCTTCAACACCGCAGCCAAAGAAAATGTGAGGAGCCAGCATCCCT
The DNA here is from genome assembly GCF_003945595.2 of Pipra filicauda. NCBI lineage: Eukaryota > Metazoa > Chordata > Aves > Passeriformes > Pipridae > Pipra > Pipra filicauda. Next base: position 1,456,674 of record NW_024105075.1, read on the forward strand.
GCTAAGGGCATATGTCTGAATAGGCACAAGCTTAATAATGTCCCTATTTAAATATGTATAGAGCCAATTGTGAATTGTTAATGTAAAGCACTCACATGCTCAAACATTTTGGGGCGGTTTGGCTTTTCCTTGGCGGTGAGGTTGGGGTACCTTCCACGAGGTCACTGCAAAGGAAAATATTGGTGTCTTCCCTTCTCCCGCTGCTTTGAAGTCGGGATCTCTGTTGTCTTTATTCCTGGTCTTTTGTGGCTACTGCAAAGGAGCATCTTCCACAAGGCACCGTGTGCTTGTCCTCCAGTAGCTGCTGCCCTCCCGGCCCTTTTCCAGTCGAGGGCCCCCCGCCGCAATCTGCCGGCCCTCCCCGACCTCGGCGCGGGCAGGGGTTGGGGGCGGGGGAGACGGGGCTGGGGAGGGATTTCGGTGGGGTGTGAAGGGACACCGGGCGGGCGAGGGGGGTTGGGAAAGCAGCGGCAGGCAGCGGGGGAAGGAGGGGCGGCGGGGACGCGGGGGCCGGGCTGGCGCCTCCCGGGGGGCTCCCGCCGCCGGCGCTCACGCCATTGCCCCTCGGGCAGAAGCACCCCCGGGCCGCCCGCAGCCCCACCGGCAATTTTTTGCAGGGAGGGCTCCCCGGCTTTTCTTGGGCCGGCGGCGGGAGGGCTGCGCGCTCCGCACTCCCGGGCCATGCGGGGGTCTGAGGGTGCGGGCGGGCGGCGCTGCGGGCGGCGGGGGGCGAGCAGGGGCTTCCCCACCGCCGCCGGCTCTCCTGCGCATCCACGCCTGCGGGCTGAGCCTCACACGTTATTCCAGTGCATCAACCCCACCCAAAGAAAGCATCCGACGGAAGCGGCTGTCGGAGGGAAGGGAGCCCGGAGGTGAGCCCACGAGGTGTCCGACACCCCGAAGCCATCAGGCCACCTTTGCCTCCACAGCCGCGCTCCCCGCTGGTACCCACCCACCGCTCCCGTTCTCCTGAGGAGTCCAGAGTGGCGTCAAGCTCCGGCATCGGCTGGCTCAGCCCTGCCTCAGGCAGGCTCACCCAGCCCAAAACCTTTCCCAAGGCAGATGTCCTCCCTCTCAGCCCCCCAAAGGAGCCTGTCTCCTACACGTTGACAGGCTTCTTATTTAATCGTTAGGCAGCAACTGTTGCCCGCAAATGGGAAAAAGAGAGGGGAGAGCATCATCTATTAGTTTTAAAAGCCTCCCCTCCCACTTTTTTAGTACATCACAGTGACCTTGCAGTCAGTGCCCCACTGGACATAAACGAACTCAATTCACCCCAGAGTTTTGTATTCAAGCACCCAACTGTAAGGGAACAGTGTCTAGGTAAACCCAAGTTCTACTACTGTCCTTAAATCATCTGTTAGTTTGGTCGTGTGTTCACGGAACCTGCTTTATGATCCTGTAAATGCCATTAAGTCTGTTGTGTTTTAGCAGGTAGTGCAGCCTCTATCTGAGGACTGACAGAGTAAATCAGGAATACAGAAAATTCACATTTTGGAGTTAAAATGGTGTATCTGAAGACACCCACCACTAGTGTAGATTTGACTCCTTTGGTGGGGCATGTCTGTTCTTTTTGAAAAAATACTACATGATGAGTGGAAAAAGGATAATTTCCCCCATTCCCAAAGGGCAGATCTCTGTGTCCACAGGCAGGTGTTTTAGGATGTGTCAAAGAAAAGGCAGCATTTCATCTGTGATGCTAATGAGCAGCACTGGTCACTATTGCTCTATTCTTCCTCTAGGACTTGGTAGCTCCCCTCAAAGGCAGCCCCACCACTTCTCTCCAGGATACTTCTCACCACATTACCCTGTTGAGCCATTCTTATTTTAGGACAACTCCTTACTCTTAAGAGAGAACACTGACCACAGCCAAAGTAAGTTTAAGATTTTGTGTTAAAATATTCTCAGTGTTGTTTTCTGCTAAATTTAGTTACACCTAGATCAGAGTTTAAAACAGCAACTAACCATAATGCAGGTACTCTTTCCAAGGCAAGGAAAGGTTTACATCTGTCACTTGTTTAGTCATTGATGGGAATTTCTGATGTCAGGAGTGTTGTGTTTTGCTGTACCTAAACCTTATTCCCAATTTATTTCAGGGATCACGTAAAAAGGGTTATGGAAAATAATAGATATCCTGGAAAGACTAAGTGCTGTGTTTAGTATTTAACTGCAAGAAATGCTTCACATCTTGCAACAAAGCAACAAAACACCCCTTTTATTTTACTATGTTGTTAGTATTTCTTAATTTATTTTTTAAGATTATTTTTTAATTTTAGATGTACTTTTTCAGGACTCAAGAATGCTTGTATCCTTAAAGTGCATAAAAATAAAATTATTATTAATAATAAAGATGTAATCTATAAAGTTGGTTTGGGGATTGCAAAATCTTTAAAAAAACTTATCAGAAAATGCATTTGTTAAAAAAATATTAAATTAACACTAGCAAGAACAAATTAATAAAGGAGAAAATGATAAACTTTTGAAGTCTAATGCAAATATAAAAGAAAACATTAGGATTATTAGTTTAGAAATTGAACAGCTGAAAATAAACCCTGGATTTTGTATATATTTTAAATTTTGACTACAAGTTTGACAAGTCTGATGTTTAAAAACAGAAACAGTCATTTGATAACCACATCTCAAAGGTGTTCAGAGCTTTCCACTGCTTGACCTACAACTTCAGAACTGCAAAGCATGTCCTGGCTTGTTTTCACCAGGCTCCAGGGAAGTTTTCAGATGAGACTATGTATGCAGAGATACAATGTCTTATGCTATAGGTTTGCAACAAGATGTCCAATGTAAAAAAAAAAAAAAAAAAAAAAAAAAAAAACCCCAACAAAAAAATCCCCAAAAAACCAAACACAACCCCAAAAAAACAAACCCCAACATTTTGTACAAGAATAAAACTAAATCAATTGCAACTTTATTTGCAGCAGATGGAAACACTGTCTGTCTGTGCAACGGGGTTCTTGTGGGGATTTAAGGTATAAAAATCTCATATCTTTTTCACTCATTTTTTTTCAGTCATAATTTAGAGATAAAACAAAATATACCCTTAGGCTACAGTTTGTCAGGTTTTTTGGGTTTTTTAGTTCTTCTTGCTCAAAACAGTTTTCAAATTGTCTGGAAGAATATATGGGGCAAACATTGTTTTTCTTATAGGGAAAGAAAGGGTTGTTCCATCTTTCCTAATTATTAAGACAACTGAACTTTGAAACTTTACATTTCACTGCTTCTCACTGGAATACACCCATGAACCACTTCGAAGTTTGTTTTGAACCTCTGCAAGTTATTTACAGGACAAGGGAAGAACCATAAATTAGGTTGACAGCATTTGCATCCAGAAAACTGATCTGGTTTGTTCTGTTTTTTAGAAAGCCAGCATTTGAAAATCCCCTTTGTAGGTCATGAGTGTAACATTTTAGCCAGGCCAGGGAGAGATTTCCTAAGGAACTGAGGGGGCACCTGTTGGCCTTTGACTTGGTGGAGTCCGGAAACACTCTTGTCTTGTTCTTTTCAGTGCTTAACTCCCTCTGCCCATGCTTTTTCTCAAAGTAAACAACCACAACTTGCTGAAAACATGCACATCCAAAACTAGCAGTATTTGGGTGAATATTAGCTCCTTAAAGCTTAAGGCAGCATTAAAAGTGTGCAATTAAAATTAAAAAGTCAGGATATAAAAAAGTTACCTTCAATCAAATAGTTAGACTACATGACTGATATGATAATGACTGATATGAAACATCCCCCTTTACTCTCATAATCTTAGAAATATCGATTTAATTATTTTGATTTTTTTTTTCTTTTTTACTCTGAGGGAAGGCTGTATTTTTACCAACTTGTCAAAGTTGCAGGAAATTTAAACCAAAATGTTCTCAGTTTCAGGGTTTATTTAAGCAACTTGAACACTCAATTCAATTAAGTTACTTTATGTCTATGTTTCATTGATATCAGAACTGATATTTGGATTTTTGTTGTGTTGAAAAAAATTAAGATCATATTTGACTAGAACCATATTTCAGTTCAAAATTAGTATTTCAGCACGGAGTATTAACATTAGAAACCACACATGGCTAAAAAAAAAGGGGTAGAAAACACTTTTGAATATTTCTGGACCTCTCATTTAATGTAAGAAAGTAGACTGAAGCATGCAATTGACATTTTTTTTCACCCAAAGAATGAAAACAAACACATTTTGGCATTTCTTTGGTAATGCAACTTTGAATATTTTTTTTACATTATTAACTTACGGCAAATAAGGCAGGTATTAGCTTTGCCTCTAGCTGTTGCCTGTGAGAATGTTTCACTGACTGTTTACACACAGGCTGGGGCTTTATCACAGGTCTGATGCAAGAAAGCTGAATTTTTTCTCTGGCCTCTGTGACCCCATTACGGTACTTTGTTAGTGTGCATTCTGTGAGCTCAGCCCCACTCCTACAGCATGACTATACGTTCAAACAATGGACTCAAAACAGGCTTGCAAAAAATAGCTTCAAACTAGCCTTGCAGGCTTAGATTTACCTAAATATATAATCTGTTTCATGTTTTCCTACTTGATTTCCTAACTTTGGTTTGAGTAGTACTTTAAAAGCATTTAAAAGCTCAGATAAACTGTTTACTGTTACAAAACTTAAAAGAAACCAAAAACATTTCTAGAAGAAAAACCTGAATCTGAAATTTATAGAAACAACTACCTAGTCTAAGATATATTTGTCTGCCTCCAGTTTTATCAAGGATTGCTCAATTGAGATGTAAATTGAGCTTTAAAATGGGAATTAATTAGCATGAAAGTAACGCTATACGTATGCACTTTAATTTTGTCAGACTAAGACTTGTATTTATTTTTACAGGCTTTGCCTTATGGGATTGCAGGGGATTTTTGTTTTACAGATCTCTCTTCTCCTACTTAAATACTTACTTTTGTAGAAGTTTTAGTTACTTGATCTTGCTCCTGAAAATAACTAGACTGTACATAAAATGTTTTAGAAAATAAGGTTAAACTTCATTGACTATTTACCTATCAGAGAACCATAACTTGGGGAAAAAATAATATAGGGAATTCCTTGTATAAACAGATTGTGCCAGCCATTTTATACTGACAATACCTACACAAATAGATCTCTTGCAATCAAAGTTCCCTAGGTTTTTATACCAAAAATATGTACACTATACTGAGGAATCCATTGCAAAGGAAACAGTTGTATGGTATGGCTTTCAAGAGAAACACAAAAGACTAAGTCTAATTTATTTTAAAGCACTTAAACAATAACTAAAATGACCTAATGAAATTATTCACATGTAAGCATTAATTTCTGCAGGAGGAACCAACAATCCCACTGCTCAGCCTTCAGCCTCACAGGTAGTTTTAAATTGCCATATAGTCTATAATTCACAGACTCAACTATTCAGTCTGCTTAAGAAACAGACTGGAAACAAAACTGGAGTATATTTAACATTAGGATGCTTTCTGATCTTGAGAAAAATAATACGTAGCAAATGATAAAACACATATTGTATTGGGAAAATAGACTAAATACAAACATTCATGACCACATTCTTGAAAGGATATACGTATTAATGGCCAATTTAAACAGCTCTTTTTAGGAATGTTACATTGAAATTGGAATGCTTATTCCTGATAAAATTTGTAAAAGACCAAATTCTTGCCTGATCTGGAAAGCAATGAATTCTTATCAACCTCCAACAACAGAATAAATAAATTTTTAAGATATTCAAACAAATAAAAAAAATTAAACTATGAAACTTTAGCAGCTACCATCCTCAATTTTGTTTTAATATAACAAAGTAACTAATTTACATCCAAATTAAGATTTTAAAAAATATTAATATCAAATTGTTACAGAGTTTATTCAAAGGCCAGCAATATGCTAGAATTTTTAGAGGAAGAGATCTGATTTTTTCTTATTAATAAAGAATGGCTACTTGGAAGGAATTCTGGGCATCAAAATCTAACCAATACTATGTATCGAAAAGCAAATTTAACACTCCTTCCCTATAATTTTAAGATATGGACAGTCCTGAGGCTGAATTCACAATAGACCTATGATACTGCTGGCTGAAAACACTGTTATCGTACCAGTAAGGCAAAACAGATTCTGAAGAGGAGGGTCTCATTGTTCTCGCCAAAAGGATTTCATGCTTGGGTTGCTGCCCCATTTTACTCCCTTACTTGATATTTTTTTCCTCTTGGCAAAAGATCTCCTTGATGAAAGGAGGAGAAAACAAGAAATAAATTCTGATTTCTCTAAATTGTAAGAAAACAAAACCAGAACAAAACCCCATCTGAAACGAGTTACAATACACTGAACTAGTGAGAAACAATTTTACTTCTTAAATAATGCCTTAATTTTCTGTTCTCCACTCCTTGTAAAAGCCCCATAAAATATTCTTTAGCTAAAGGAAGCCATATTGGCAATTCTTCCTATCACTAGATCAAATAAACTTCTGATTTTGCCCATCTATAATGTATATATTTATTTTTTCTACATACTCTTTCCAACACAATTGCAAAGATCTCAGGTTTCATCTATCAAACTGAAATATGATAAGTTCTATTTTGAAAGTCCCCTTTTAAATCCAGCTGTGCCAAGCAAAGTGAACACTGATGAAAAGTTTATGTACGTATACATATTAAAAAAAAAAAGACTGTAAGCTATTATCACATCATTAAAACGCAAGTGATCAGATTTTTGTTTTGCAAGATCTGTTTGCAAATATTTGAAAGCTGAAAACAGGATAAAGCGAGCAATCAGTACTTGAATAAAGAGATCCCTGGACAAAATGGGAAAAAAAAATACTTACTTTCAAATCAGCATGTAGAGATTCGTTGTAAGTCACAATCAGCACGTTTTATATACCGGAATACTTATTTAGAAATTGTTTGTATTACTTTTGTGCAGTAACACTGTGATCACATTGCATTATAAAACAAAAAAAACTCCTGTAACTTTCCGGTCAGCAAAACAGCACAGACAGCTAACCACTTTGTAATTCTTTTTTTATTGGAAAGAAACTCGAACAGAGCTGGCTACAATGTTTTATCTCAAGCCCTGAAACTTCCGATGCATCGTGCGATTTATTTGTTTCACTCCACACCGGCACCGCCGCGCTCTCCGTCGCCGATTCATTGGGTTTTGCAGCATTTTGTGACCAAAACTTCCAAGCCGGAGCGGAGCGGGGCTGATCCCGGTGCTCCCACAGGCATTCCGCCGAGCCCCGGCAGCCTCGCCAGTAGCGGCGGAGCCGAGCCCGGCCACTCCCAGCCTCGGCAGCGGGACCGGCCGCCAGCACCGAGGCGCCACCGCCTTCCCGACCTGCCCAGGCAGCTGGCGGTGCGCGCCTCGGGAAGGGCGGCCGGACCCGCCAGGAGAGCCGCTCGGGGCCCGGGAGCACCGATCCCTGCGGCGGCGGGGGGCCGCCTGCCGCCTCCGCCCCCCCAGAGCTGGAGACCTGCCCCGTGCGGTTATCCCACGGCTCCCCGGTGCGGGCATCCCGTTCCCGCACGGCGGCCGCGCTCCCCTTTCCCGCACGGCGGCCGCGCGCCGCCGATCCTTTGTTCGGCGCCCCTCCCGGCGCGGCTGCGACTGCGGCACGGCGGCCCCGGAATCGGCACCTCTGCGGCGTGGCACCCACTTACCGCCTTACAAAGACCCGGCCCGCCGCCGGGAGGGAGGGAGGCGAGAGGGAGGGAGCGGGCTGGCTCTCCCATCCCATCCCGCCCCGTCCCGTCCCATCCCGTGCCGGCCCTGCCCTGGCCGGCGGCGCCGCGCCCCCCGCCCGTCTCCCATCCCCGCTCCCGCCTCCGCCACCCCCGCGCCCACCGCCGCTTTCGCGCCACGCGCCCCAGGGGCCGGCGCGGGGGCCAATAGGCGGCCGCGCCGCGGTGGCGGGCGGCGCTGGTAGGCGCAGGGCGCAGCCAATGGGAGGCGGCGCCGCCGCGCCGCTTTACTACGAGCGGCTATGGCCGCCCGCGGGGGCTGCGCGCCCCGGGCACGGCGGGAGGGACGGGCGGGCGGACAGACAGACGCGGGGGGGGGGGGGGGGGGGGGGGGGCGCGGCGGGGCCGGACCGGGCGGGTCAGCGCGGTTGTCCTGTCCTGTCCCGTCGTGGCGGGTGCCCGCCCCGCGAGGACCGGCGGCTCCGCGCCCGCGCCGCCCCGGCGGAGGCAGCGGCGGCGGCGCCCCCGCCGTCGTGGCGGCGGCCGCCCCGAGCCCGCGGGAAGCGCCCCCCGGGGCTGCCCGGCCCCCGCTGCCCATCGCGCCTCAGCCACAAACCCACGCGGCAGCCGTCCGTGGGCGGCTGTAACCTGAAAAAAAAAAAAAAAAGCCCAAAAAAGACATTTAATGGGAAATATTGGAGCTGCGGCCGGACCGACGTGCTACCCACCCACCGTGCGCCGACCCCGCGGGAGCCGGGGATTTTTAGCCTCGGGAAGGGGCAGGGAGGGAGCCCTGCCCTCCCCTGGCCGTGAAAGAGGAGGTGGAGGGACACGGCGGAGGCTCTCGGAGTCTCACCCGGGGGTGGGGAGAAGCACATGGTTGAGTTTTAATTCTAAACGGCAGAATGTCGTAAAAGCCCTTGCTAATTAAAGATTGGCTGTGCTTCCTTGTGTGCAATATTTATGTAAGTATTTTAACAACTTTTTGGCTTCTGTGGGCAATAAACACAAACAACTGAAATATAGACAAAAAAATATTTTTTTTTATAATTCTTTTTCTTACAGAAGTGAATCGAAAAATACATTAGTATGTGGGAATGCTCTGATGTGTGCTCACGCATTTGATTTGTGACTGCCAAAATAAATTACATCTCAAATTGCAAAGCTATATTCTCAATAATATTAACATTTGGGAGTGCCCCATTGGTCTGAACTGTGTTCATCTGTGCAGGGAAGTGGAGATTTGTCAGGAAGCATGAACAAGTTTTTGTTGTTGATTTGCCTTTTTTGGCATTCAAGATGTGGAATTACTCTTGAAACCACTAACCAACCCACACTTCTTAACAAACAAAGCTATACATTATTTAGATTTACAGAAAATATTTCAGCTTATTAGCAAGAGGTTTTTCAGAGTATCAAAAAAAAAAAAAAACAACAAAAAAAAGGGGGGGAATTGTTAATAAGTAAGGGTTTTTTTCCCCCAATCATCTGATTATAAAGCAGTTTATGATGTTATTGGACAAATAATGCATAGTGTTATCATGACCATTCAATCTTAATTTCTTAAAAAAATCTTCCAACAAAACAGATTATCAAACTAGAATATTAAATTAAATATAGGCACCCTGTTTAGCAATTTAAGAGGAAATACCACATAACAATATAGACCAACCATGTAGAAATGAGCTCATACAGACTGCCTTATAGATTCAGTACAAATCAAATTTATAAAGAATGCAATTATTCTGCAGAAACAGTGACTAATTCCTTTCACAAGTTTAACTAAGAATTCAGTAGTTCCAAGGGGGCTGTTTTTAACTTGGATAAGCGATTATTTATTTCAGCCAGATTATACAGACTGGGGTTATGAAATACAAATTCATTTATGAAAAAATTCTACATCCAACATGGAAAAGTCATAAACAGGTTAAATCTCTAGGAAAAAAAAATTCTCTCTATTCCCAAGATAATTATTTGCAAATTTTCTACAAAATGGAAGTTGTGATTAAATTCTGATTAGCGGAACACAAAACACTCGATTTCCTCAATCATAACCTGACAATTAAAAGTTCATTAAAATAACCCTGAGATTAAACAATGGATTGAAATTACAAATATTAGGTTTTTGGTCAGCCAACCGCTTGGATGCACACAACAGAAGGGCCGTATTTCCAACTTACTGCAGCATTCACCCAGCCCCTGACAATTTCACAATGGTCTGGGGCTTCAGCCCTCATGGTGAGCCATGTCTCCTTGCATCATCATACCACCACAAGCAAAATCTTCAGCAACTGACTCACCCCGCGAGCGCTGGGTACCACCACCGCCGCCGAGCTGCGGCGGCCGCAGCGCGGGTAACAAAAGCCTGACCCCAGCACGGCTTCCAAGGAGATTTAAATCACCCCTCTTTAATTGTATACTTGTTAGAAGTTTAGGCACAAAACTAGGAAGCGTTCCTCTTTACTACGGATTTCCAGACATACTACAGGACATGTGGAAATCCAGTCACTGCTCACTAATAAAAGTATTTAACCGTTTTCCATGGATATACCTATTAAAACGTACCACAAGAAGCCTACCACGGAATAAATGAAACCTTCGGCTAAAGTGCATTGAATTATTAAACAAAACCTACTAGATCGCTTTATTAAACACAGTGCTGGCTTTCATTTCCGTATCCTTTCTTCATCTTCAGGCAACGTTTTGTTTGCACTGGAAAGGCTCCACACCCCCAAACCCCTCCCCCACAAGCCCACCATTGTATCTGTACGAATGTGGAGAATTATGAATGGTTCCTTAGACCGGGCAGGGGGAGGAGGGGAGGAAAAGAGGGGGGTCGCCAAATCCCTTTGTGTGCCGTTACCAGCCGACGGCAACGGTGCCTTCGCGTTTCCCCCCGCACCGTCCACCATTGCCCAGATGGGCAGGGAGCGCGCCCCCCTCCCCGGGCCGGGCAGCTCCCTCGCCCTAGGACTCTCCTCTTCTTCATCATCCCCCAACTCTCCTCCACCCCTTTGTCTTTTTTTTTTTCTCTCCCCCTCTTTCTCCTCCTTTCCGTAAGGCTCAGTACAAGGGGCACCGCGAGTAATGCGGGATCATTACCATATGGGGCTCCTCCGGGGCTACAGGGACCCCCGCCCCCGCCCCGCAGCCCCCCAGCACGCAGCCGCGGCGGCGCTGCGCGGGAGCGGATCCCGCTCTCTCTCCCCCGCCGCCTCCCCCCACGCTCGCACCCCCTCTTTTTCCTCCCCCTCTTCCTCCTCCCCCCCAACCCATAGTGCCGGGGAGCGGGATCGCCCAGGCACGACCCCGATGAATAATCCCCACCGCCTGGCACGGCGGGGGAGGAGCGGGGCGGGGGGGGCGGGCATTGCGGTGCCTTTTCCCCTCCCTCCCTGGGATCACACCCCGCTCGCACGGGGGGAGGTGCGGCCGCCCAGCCGTTTTTGGGCGGAGGGGGCGCTCGGAACGGTCTCCCCCGGCGGAAGGGCAGAGGCGGCGCAGACCGGAGCCCACCCAACTCCGGTTTCCCCTTCCCCCGCCCTCTGGCCCTCTCTAAACTTGTCCTGTCCAGCCTCCCCCCACCCCTCTCCCCGTCCTTCACCCCAGCCCTCCTCCGTGAGTGTGTGTGCGCCCTATCCACTCGCTAATTGAAGAGCTGGGATTCCTCACGTGAGAAGTTGATTTGTAGTTTGAACACGTGGCTCATTCAAAAAGCCGGAATATTCAAGTAATTTTTTTCTCTCTCCCTCCGCCCTTCCCTCCCCCCTCCCCTTCTCTCTCTCTTTTTTTTTTTTATACGGAGAGGCGGCGCCTGCATGCACGTAGTGTGACATTTTCATAGTCCGCCTGCTGCTGCCAAAGGGGTTCGGGGGCAAGACAAAAAAAGTAGTTTTTTTTCCCCTCCCCTCCTCCTTTTCCTCTCCTCAGCCCGCCATCCGCGGCCCCGGCGCTGGGTGTTTCCCCCGCGCCCCCCATGCGCCCGGGTAGCACGGCAGGCACTTAGGGCTCCCGTTTGGCTACGCTTTTTTTTTTTTTTTTTTTTTTTTTTTTTTTTTTTTTTTTTTTTTTTACCCCTTGAGAGGGAGAGGGAGGGACACAAGCTGCAGATCTGATTTTTTTTTTTTCCTTCCTCTCCCTGTCCTCTCTCTCTCTCCCTCTCTCTCTCTCCTTCCTCCATCGCATTTTGTTTTATTTCCCCCTTCCTCCCCACCTCCTCTCGCAAGACGAGGGTTGCAGCCCGCGGTGCGCGCCTCCCCGAGCCGCCAGGAAGATGAACAAGCTCTACATCGGCAACCTCGGCGAGAACGTCAGCCCCCTCGACCTGGAAAGTCTCTTTAAGGACTCCAAGATCCCCTTCTCGGGCCAATTCCTGGTGAAGACGGGGTACGCCTTCGTGGACTGCCCCGACGAGAGCTGGGCCATGAAGGCCATCGAAGCACTTTCAGGTGAGCGGCTCCTTCCACCACCCCCACCCTCTCCCCGCAGCCCCGACGGCTCCCACCGCCCGCCTTCCTCCGCGGCGGCGGAGCGGCTGCAGCGGCGGGCTAGGACCCGCCGCCGGGCTGGAGGGGATGTTGGGGGGGGTCCCTGCCCCTTCCGCCTCCAGGTGAGGGGCGAACTGTTGTTTTCCGAGCGCGGCCGGAGCCGCCTGGCCTTCCCGCGGAGACTTTGCGCGGGGCTTGCGCTGCGGCGGCCCCCCGGGAGTGGCCGGGGACTGGGGCCGGGGAGGGGCGGGAGCCTGGGCCCACAGACCCGCGGCGCGGCAGCTCCCATGTTTTTCCAAGCCCCACGGCCAGCCCTGCCCGGCCAGGGGCCCTCGCTGCATTGGGGGGGGGGCGGTGAGTGCAGTGAGGCGGAGGCGGGCTGCGGGCGCGGAGCCCTGCGCGGAGCAGCGGCTGCACACACACGCCCCCCGGGCACAGCTGGACTCCCCCGCGGCCCCTCGGAGGGGCCGCCTCCCTCCTGAGCGGGCTGAGGTTCCCCTCGGTTCGGCGTAGGCCGCGGGCCTGGGGGCGAGCCGCCGAATTGCTCCAAACTTGGGAGGGGGGAGCCCTGCCTGCCCCCCCGCCCCGCGCTGCCCGGCTATTTATTTCGGTTTCTCTTCGCTGCTCTCACGCACCCATCACCGCCTCCAGCATTGCCGGCTCCTGGCCCCGACATCCTGTTTTTGTGTGCTTTAAAAAAAAAAAAAAAAAAAATATTTTCGCGTGAAGCGGGTCTGCGGAGGTCTGCCGGGAGAGGCTGCCTCGCAGGAGATGGGCTCAGGTCTGCCGGGAGAGGCTGCCTCGGAGGAGATGAGCTCGGGCTGCGCTCCGCTCCTCCTTTCGGCTCCCTTCCCGCCGCTTCCGAGCTGAAAACCGCCCGAAGTTGGCAGCGCGGGGGGCGGCGGAGACCCTGCTCCCCCTCCCCGAGATGGGGCAGAGCCCGGCTCCCACACACGGCGTTTCGCCGGCTGTTTGCAGCGCGGGGCGGGGGAAGGGGCCCCGCCGAGGGCAGCGCGGCTCCCCCCCGGCAGCGGCGCGGCCCCGGGCGCCGGGATGTGTCTCCTTGCCGGGTGCCGCGACCCCGCTCCGGCGGTGCCCGGGCTGCCGATGAATGGGCTAACGTGTTGCGCTCCCGTTCCCTGCCTCGCACCCCTGCGAGCCCGCTCCAAGAGACGGGGACGCACAGCCGCGCTCGAATATTTTCCCCTTTCTGTTTATCTCGGCAGGTAAAGTGGAGCTGCATGGGAAACTCATAGAAGTTGAACATTCGGTCCCGAAAAGACAAAGGTAATTTATTTTTATTTCCTACCCCCCTGCCCCTTGGTCTTAGTTACCCAGTGAGAAGCAATTTGAAAACTGCTTAGGTTTGTGTTTCTCTTCCCTGTAGATAAATGGACCGCTTTCTTAAAACCACAGGCGTGCACTCAGTGCTGTCCGAGAGGTTTTCTAGTATCACCCCATATATTTCTAATGTAGTGTCTTGGCCAGGCAGCAGTGGTACTATTTAATTTATTTAAAAAAAAATAATAAAAGCGCCTTTTTGTGGGAGAGGCAGGTTATTATGGTCGGATGACAAATGATTGTGAAGATTTTAAAATTTAAAGTTCTGTGAGAAGAGTTAAAATCTGTGCTAGCAGGAAATGAAATGTGGTGTTGTGAACTGTATAACGGGCAAGCATGTGAGCTCTGCTTCAGCAACAGAAAGCACCTTGTAAATATACTGGTGTATATATTTTTTTGATCCTGCCGTGTTGGAGTCTGCAGCATTTTATAGGCATGTAGTAGAAGTCTCATCTGTATTTGAGAGGATTTTATCATCGCTATTTTGAGTTGGTCTATAGAAGCAGCAGGAGAATGACTCCTTCCCAGTGAGGACAGGATTTATGCATCCTTAATTTCTAAACATACCTTTAATTTTTGTGAGACAGTAATTTTATTGGGCCTCGTGTAAAGAAGCAATCTTTGGAATAAAGCAGGGTAGTATTTTTATGCTGCCTATAGCAATTCAGCCTGCTTTCACAAATATTTAGATTATAGAAAACCTGCCGTGCACTAGAGAGTAAAAAAAAAAAAAGATCAAACTTTCCACGTGCTTGGTCCTGTACTCCATTATTCAATCTGGGAAATATGTCTGTCTGTGTAACTTTATTAAAAGGGGCTTCTACTATTTCAGAATTATTTTTTAAAACTACAGTGTTTTTAAGATAGTTGATTGGAAAAAATGATTAAGCTGTCTTGATGGGCATTGTATTTTGAGAATTAGAAGTTTGATCACTAAATAGTGTTAGAGGAGAGCTTCACTTGAGAAAGTATGGAGGATTTTTGCTCTAATTAAGGGAGGGGGCAAACTCTCTCTAGACTAATTCATAGCACGTGAATCTTCATGGTTTTATTTATTTGATACTTTTCATTGGAAATTAACGTGCTGTATGTGCTCTCATTTAATATGCAAGGTATATGGTTTGGATTTATAATAGCCTGTATTTCAGATATTTCGTATACAAAATTGTTGTAGATGAAATATATTTTTAGATTTAAGAAGAAAATACCATAAGCCATATAAGAATTGATAATTTCCTGTTAGTCTCAAATAAATTTACTGTCGTGCTTATTAATCTTAAACTTGCACAAACAGCAATCTATTTATGCTGTTGAAAAGAAATTCATTACACTCATATAAATATAAATTTAAAATCACTGGTTCTGCCCCAACTTTTTTTTTAATCATTGTTTAATGTCTTTACAAGTATTTTCCTCTTCTTTCAGCTGTCAGCTGAAATGGTGTAGAAGTCCATTCTTTGTGTTGGGTGGCATGTCCTCCTATTTGTCTGTGAATTAGCAATTATCAGAAACATTTATCTGCCTGTAACTTGTTGAAAATAATTCTGTACTGAACTTGAGCACTTTTGTAGGCATCCACTGCCCGCATATAGACATATTGAAAAAATTGCAAATGTAACTGTATCAGCATACCGGTGTTGCTTCTCCCAAAGCCCTTATTTGTTGAAACACTGTTTTATTGTGCAGTATCATGTTGGAATGTATTAGATAGAGTTCAGATTTAGACTGCTGTTTAACAGAAAATTAAATTGCATTTCTCATAACTGTACTTCCTTCCCCTTTGTTTCCGCTCCCCTTCTCCCAAAATCTAATATAGAAAGCCACTTAAAATTCATTCAGTGGCCTCCATATGTAGAAGTGACTCTCTGGTTCCTTTTATAGATGTCTAATATTTTTCTTTTTTGAGGGGGGTCAAAAACTTGGAGATTTTTTTTTTTTCCTTGTTTTCCTAAACATTGCTTACTGGGCGCATATTTAGAGTTAGTTACTAGTTACATGTGAAAGGATAGTTTTCAAATGTTGAGTATTGTTGGGGAAACTGGTTAATAAGGTGCTTTCAAAGTAACTTATTTTTACACAAGGGAAAGGTGTAGATGCAGCTGGGGTGGGGGGTGTTGCCCAGCAGGCCCACCCAGTGTGTTTTCATGCTGCAAGGCCAGGGAGTGCTTTCCAGAGAGCCCTGTGCACTCCAGCGTGCGAGATACGGTTAGAGAAGTGACGCCATTTAAAAAAAAAAAAAACCTAGATGTGTCAAGTCTGTCTTTCAGCATGAGGGTACGATTAATAGTTTGATCAAATGATTACTTCATAAGAGCAAAAGTTGTTTTGTAGTGCACTGAAATTATTCAATACATTGTATTGACCTCTGCTGCTGTGAGACTGCTTCATGGAGAGTCCTAGCTCCCCTCCTCACAGCCTCCTTCAACATGATAATTAGAAGAGTTTCTGGGTTTTTTTTGGTTAGGTTTGGTTTTTTTAATCAGAGCGTGTACGTAATTGCTCACAAAGGTAGTTTGTAGCCATCTCTGTAGGAAGATACCTGAGGCACACAGGAGGAAAGGGTAAGGGTTTGGTAATCCATATCCTTGTCACATAAAGGAAGGTCAAGAGGTGGTGTCAGCTAGGGTTGCCATAAAGTTGAGCTGAATCTAGAAGATGTGGAGTGTGCCTGGCTTGTTATTCGGGGCGAAATTTTTGGGCCCAGTAGTCACTGCATTCCAGCCCTTGCTGGATCTTCTGATTTGAAGTGGGCACACCCAGGTTTGAAAATTGCCTGCCTACATGCCGTGGAAGGAAGGAGAGAGCCTGTGTGTGGCTTTCTTCCTCCCTGCCCCCCTGGAAGCATTTAAAAACAGACAAGGGGATATGCTGTGGTTGAAAGAAGGGGCCTGGTCAAGGTTTCCTTGATGGAAGGGTGGGGAATTATTCTGGGGGAGGTGCGAAGTACTAAATAAGCTCGGAGTAGATTCCTGACTTACTATTGAAATCTCAAGGGAATGCCAAAGGAATGCAGCATTTCTGCATTCAGACCCCTCAGTGTGGAGGAAGGCTATTGCAATATTTAAAGGTTTAGGTCACTTCGTGCAAAAGTTAGAGGAGGCATTGTAATGATTTTGACTGCTAGTCGCGCTCTGAGAGGGAAGGCAGGGCACTGTTAGTCACATTCACTACTTAGATGAGTTTTCTCCTTGCAAAGCAGCAGTGCGGGAGGATGTTGGCAGCCCATGGCGTACGTGGAACTTGTGGTGCAAGGCTTTGGGTACTACCTCGCTGCAATCCAAGAGCAGCTGGTATCTCACAAGGCGATGTAGGCTGCAATCTGATTATTCAAATAGCCCTGATGTCACTTGTGCGCAATGAGGGGGGAGGGCAGGCGCTAACTCTGGGCACCTGGAGGCTGCCCCAGGCACACCCCCTGGCTCTGGCTTCCATGTCCAGGTGGGCTTCCCACCCAGACCTGGTCCCCTATGCCTGCTACTGGGGCCTTCAGGTACCTAAAATGCTCACAAACACCTCAATTGTGGTAATGACGAGGTGTTTTTCCAATTAGAAGGCTAATTATTTTTCTTCCCCACCTCGAGGGCTCCTTGTTGAGAAAATAGATTCACTATGTCTCTTCTGGGGAGTCTGTTTGGGAAGGGAGCAGAAGAACCAGGTAACAAAGGTGTACCCTGTAGGTAATGCTGCTATGGGGAGAGCAACAACTTTCCAGCTGTGCTTCATCTCTGATGCAGAGGTGTCTGAAGGCTGATTTAAGGAAAATAGGTCTCAAATCCCCCTCATGCAGCCATCTCCGTTCCAGGGGCGAGCAGTGGATGGAAACTGGATTGTGTTGGTGATTTTCAGTATAATGAGGATTTGTATCTTGCGTGCACAAGGTGGTGGGAAATGGTTTGGTGATGCTAAGGTATATGTGGTGTGTGCAATGGTCACAGTTCATAAAAAAAAATAATTTAGTGGCATTGATTTGTAGTTTCGCTTCTGTAAATATCAAGTAGGGAGAAACATGCTCAAAGTAAGGACACATGATAGAAAATGTAATTTATTAGCCATATTTGTTCTCTTTTTCTGTGCCCAAACTTAGAATATTTGTTGAGAGCGAAGGGCCAAAACTTCACCTAGTGATTTAAGGTTTTTATTCTCTGTTTCCACATTTATTTTTGCAGATGCAAACAAAATTTTTTTGTTTGATCTGTGAAAGCTTACAATTAGAGTGGAAACACTAATTGTGGTGATTCCTATACAGATGAGTTGTTATGGCAAGAACAGATAATTCTTCACTAACCATGTTAGCTGTTACATTGTTGGAATTTTAATTTTTATTGCTCCTCTTACTGTTTGATCATTAATAAAAAAAAATCCCTTCTTGTTGCAGTTCTTAAAAATCAGCTGGAACACATGAAACACAGCTCTAAATGCATATCCTGAAGGGTTAGTCCTGTTCTCGTTTTGCTTCCTTCCTTTTATGGAAGGTACCCTGAGAGCATACTTGTAGTGGACCTTAAATTGTGCATAGATATGGTAAATTTTGAAGGGGTGGAATAAAAAATAACATTTTGGAAGTGTAATTCAAGGGTAGTAAAAATATAATCAGGAAATATTTAAGATTTTTTTTATTTCTCCCTTTTTTTCCCCCTTAAAGCATGGGGTAATAACATTTTCCACATTTTTTGAAACCTTGAAGGTGGTATTTTTGTAAAATGGGGCTGTGTTCATTTCAGTTACTCTTTTAAGTGCAGAGTATAGGACTCTACAGTGCTGGAGTCCTTTTATGGCTTCTGGCTAGCTAGTGGGTGGACTTCAAATACTTAGTTTTGATGAAAAATTCTTAAATGGTCTGAGATTTACCTACCCAACAGAAAATGTGAAGCTTCCCACAATGGCTGTGAGAGAAGGACCCAGAATTAAAATACACCTAATACTTAACTATGAATAGGGCTAGTCCTTCAGAGAACTTCACGAAAAAGATTCTTTGCTCCTTAAACCTGTTCTTCTCCTTAATATCATTTTACAATTTAAGATTTTATCCTCCTGGATTTTGGTAAAAAATATATAGTGCCATGGGCCACATGTAAAGACATTTTTTCTTCTGGTGATTTCATCCTTACGTGAGCCCAGTGAGACAGGCAAAGGGTAATATTGATGTAGAACCTTTTTTCCTATAATTTAAGACTAAAATGTATTGTTGAAATCTGATTATTCGGAATCAGTAAATAGGTGGAGAACGTGCAAAATTAAATGCTCTAAAATCTAAGTATGGACAATAACTCTTCATGTTTTATATATAGATAGGGATGGGTTGAAGAGTTTGAATAGGTTTAATACACTTAGCAATACTGAGGTGCTTTATGTATTTCCAGAGTTATTCAAGACTGTTCTCTTTTAATGCGGGTTCTCTCATTTTGTTTTCATACACAAGGTGTTTATCTCCACATCAGTCCATTCTTTATCTCTAATGATGCAGAATATAGAATTATATTAAGTTATATGCTAATTACTGTTGAAAGCTAAGACAAGACATAACTCCCTCTTATTTTGTCTAAAAATGTGACATAATCAGCAATACTTGTGTATTATTTTGTAGTTTTAGTCTTGGGCTTCCATAATTTTTTTTTCCCCCCCGTACATGTCAAGTGTATGCACTTATATGCCTTTTCATCCTGCATCTTTGCTGTGTGTTATATTTGCTGCCCAAATAAAGAAAATATAATTGAATGCGCCAACCTAAAAATCTCCCCAGGTGTTCATGTTTGGGTTATGCTGAGGAGATCAGTAAGCCCAGTCCTCACTGGTGCTACCCAGCCTGTCTGGGCATGTTTATCCACCTGGATACTTCAATGGCAGTTGTTCCTTCTCATCAACTGGAATATGTAATTTGGCTTTGAAAAATTTCTGTGTGGTAGCAAGAGCTCCTGTGTGTGTGGGCACACTTCAGGTAACTAACAAAAAAATACAATTTTGTATTGCTTCCTGGCTTTTCTTTTTTCCAGATCAGCAATATAAGGGCCACTCATTTAAGAGGTGGACTTGATAATCCTTGTGGGTCCCTTCTAAGTCAGAATATTCTGTGATTCTGTGATTGGTTTGTGAGTGTGTGTTGAAAGATGCATCTGTTTAACAGAGAAGGAAATCTTGATGTTTGTAGTGGGATACTTAGCAAATGAAGTGCATTACCCTAATATTAACCCTAGTAAATGTTAAAATACTGTATGTGTAATGACAGTAAAAGTGGCACCAAAAAAGGTTGTGTATTCAATTTTTTTTCTGAAAGTGCATTGAAATTTCAAAATTAAAAATTATAATATTCTTATTTGCTGAAGAGTATTATCATGACAGTTGGCACAAGAGAAACCTGTACTATAAAACTATCTCCTGTGCAATGTAACCTTAGCAGCAATGTACCTCCTCTATTGCCTGCCTCTTCATGGTGCAGTGGAATCAGCATCAACTCAAACTGTCTTATTGCAAATCTGAATGGATGAAAAAGTGACACTAACAGGTAAAATCAAGTATTCTGTACTTTTAAGTGAAAATTTGGATAAGAGCACAGATAAAACAATTATTCAGAGGGATCTGGCTTTTCTTGGGTATGGCACTAAGTACAAAAATGAAACTGTCTTGAAATGAAAGGTCTTCTGCTGGGAAGGGCATTACTCCGTTTTAATTTTTTTTACTGTCTTGATTATTTTGTGACTAGCCTCTGCATTACATCTCACCAATCAGAAGTGTTTCAAAGAGAAATGTGTATGTATATGTGTGTCCCTTGTGTGTGTGTGCTTGTGTATATATATCCACATATGCATTTTAAAAGATTGTAATACCATAAAATAATTTGCGGTTTGAGAAGAGACCAGCTAAAAATATCTGGAGAATTTATAAAAATAGTAAGGTTGGGGTTTTTTTTGTTTTTTTTTTTTTTTTTTTTTTTTTTTTTTTTTTTGCTAGTACCACTACCCTTGAATACAACTGGAGCTGAATGTTCACTTTTGAAAGATTAACTTTCATGCTCAACTGAACTTTAGGAATGCTATTTTAAAATATGTAGTCTACACCATGTGTCCAATACATTTTTCGTCTTTGAAAATAGCTGTGCTTTATTGTTTTGGTAAACTGTCTTTTATTTTTACGTGTTAAATGTACAGGTCCTGTAGGTTTTCCTTCAAAAATGGAGCTTGCTTCATCTTAATGGAGCTGTAAATATTGTAGTGCAGAAATCAAAACTCCCGATAAAGGGAACTCTAGTCTGTGTGAACAAAAATTTGTTGGAACATAATAATAAACTTATTAGTTGGGTTTACAGTTACTTATTTTCCTGAAATTTCATGTTAAAGAGCAGTTAGAGATGGAGTAAAAAGCTTGTTATGTTTTGGTTTGAAATTATTCATTATATATCTAACGTGCATGGATCAAGGTGAGACTGATATTCTATGAATAAACAGGGTGGGAGGGCTAGCTATGAGAAAGGGGAGGGGTAATCCCCACCTTGAGTGAGTTGTACTGTGCAGTTGGTCCAAGCAGCTTTCATCCTAGGGCCTGATCCTGCAGACTCTCAACCCCTTGTTCCCTGCCATCAGAGGGAATCCTAAGCGTGCTGTAGGGAGGCTCTTGGGAAAACTCTTTGGAAACAGAGTTGGCGAAACTGCTCTAGCTTTGACAGGGAAAACGCATATATAATCTAGCAAAGGCAAAAGACACAAGTTTTGTTTGGGTTTGCTTTTTTGAATTTTTTTTTTTTTAACAACAGTAATTTTAAAGCAGTTACAGAACAGATCGTCCAGAAATTTAGTTTTAATGACAGAGTGGATTATTTAGTTTATACACATAGGGGAGACTCTTTGTGTGATGGCTTCCTGGTTATCATGGGAGAACAGTTGAATTTTTCCTCCTACATCTAAAGTAAAAGTTTGAAAACAGTGTCTCTTTAGGACTACACTTGAAAAACATAATCTGTGGGATGTTAGAGGAATTTAAGTAGCAGTTTAATCCATGACAGTAGATTACATTTATAATGTAAACCTTATCTTTTTCCTTATATGAATTAAAATTCTGATACACATGCTTTAAATGATTTTCTGGTGAAAGTTTTGTGGTGAACTTAAGCAGGTAGTGGTTAGGAAAAAAAATAGAATTTTCCTGTCTTGGAATATTGTTGCTAATTTAGAAATAATTTTTCAGATGACTTTGCTAGCTGTACACCAGCTTGCACAGGTTCCCCTTGCCTTTGAGGTGTTGGTCTGTTAGAGATGTGTCCTGCTGTGCCATAAAGAGGACATGGGTCTTTCCTACCAAGGGAACAAGATCCCTGAATGAACCACATTTTTCTTTGTGGAAAACCATTGATCTGATGTGCAGAGGGAGCTGTTTACCAGGGTCAAGTGAGAGGGGTTCGATGCTAAGTGTCTCTCAGTGGTATCGATCACAGTGGGTGCTGGTCAGCAAGAGTTCTTACACAGGGAGGTTTGTGTTAATAGAAGCTCAGTTATTTAGGAAGTTCTAGGTGGTGGTGGGCAGCAGCATAACTTGGTGTTATGCTAACTAAAAAGCACTAAAAACTGCCATTGCTAATCAGGAGGCACTACTGTTGACCCAAGAGAAGTGCTGGAGTATGTCAATACTTGTTTGTTACCTGATTGTATGAACTTTCTACCTCCACAGCAGCTTTTATTGTAGGATACTTCTGAGAAACGTGCAACTTTTTTGTACCCTGAACAAAATAAATGAGAAATGGACAGCTTTTTTTTTTTTTAATACTGTGTGCTCTCATTCAGAGTTTAATTCTGCAGCCCAGTAACAGTGGTGTAAAATTGTTCTTATACTACTAATACTAGTTAATTTGAAGATGTACTAGAGTGCTTATTCTGCTAAAATATTTTATTTAAAAACAACCCACCCCCAAAACCCTCCCCTACATAAAGTTATAGTAGTCAAAAAGTAGGAGATCCTTTATTTATTAAGAACTAAGGTTTTTTTTTTTCCTCAGTGATGATCTGAGCCCTAATAGCAACTAGTGAAGTCCTGTTCTATTTGATAACTTGCTCTGGGTTATTGCTTATTATATATGCTTAGAGTGGGTTAAATACCTCTATTTAGAAGTTTTCAGTTTTTTCCAATGCAGTTGAGAGAGAAATTTTATAAATAATGTGATTTCTACACTTTCTTCTACCCTGGCTGCTCTCTTAAACAAGAAATGGCTGTTAACATGTAAATATACCCCAATTCTGCATTTAACATAGAATGGTAAGCGTCTCTAAAGTTGTGGTGTACACACCCTTTGTACAACTGGGCTTTATGACAGTTGTTCAATTAAACTCAAAGCATGAGCAAAATTATGTTTTTAGGTATATAGAATGTGCTTAAGCTATATATAGTTGAAGCTACCCATTGCTCCTTGAAAGTAATCTTGGGAAAACAGTTGGAAAATTTGTCATTATAATTTCTAGAGCCCATCAAGATTTCAAATTGAGTTCAAGATACCTTTGCATTTGACTAGCTTTGCTAAAATCACAAAATTGCATTCATTTGCCATGGTTGGATTTTGCTGCCTCTGTGGCAAATAATAAGCTTATGTACATTGCTTTTCTTCCTGGCCCTTGGGCTCACATCACCTGATCCACACAGTTCACTTAGTACGACTGTTACTGGTTTTGCATACATTAGGTTCAGCATCTTAACGTGAAAATGCTACTTCTGAATGCATGAAGGACAGTTCAGACCCAGCACCACACGTGTGATTAGGTCAGTCTCCTGCTGTATAGCAGTGCTGTGTTTTGTGCTGCAGGGCTTCAAAAAATGGCTTTTCAAATGAAAGTTGAAGCTATCTTTTTAGCTAGAGAGGGCTGGTGGAAACCACGTGTGGTTTTGTATTGCAGAAAGCCTCTCTTTGACATAGTTCTAACTTGTTTCACTGGATGTATCATTCTGGGGGGAAGAAAAGGGAGGTAGAAGGAAAAAAAAAAAAAAGGCAGAGCATGAAAAAATCTGTCCAAAACTTAGTCATGTTTCACCATGATGAAAGCCTGTAAATTCCAGAGGAGGAAATGGCATTTGAGCAGTGATAATTTTCTGGAGATGGCTTGGTGCGTGCCCTGCCTGGTGAGAATGGGGCTATATGAGGAGGACTTGTCCTAGTTTGGGGGGGCTGAGCAGGTCTCCTGACCTGTTTCTTTTCCCTGTAACATTCAGCTCTGTGAACTTTCCTTGCACTCTGTGGATAACGCGTGTGGTTACAAACTATTAAAGCGTGTCTCTGAGGTTTGGGGGAGGAGAGGGAGGGAGTGATGCTTTGTTTTGAGGCTTTTGGTAGCTCCAGTTCTGGTTGTTACTGGTAGTTGTGTTTCGTTGTATGGTCCAGTACTAGGCATGAAGCTGTTTGAAATAAGTTGAAATTTTGGGGAATGATCATGAAATAGATGAGTGAAGAAGACATACTTAGTAGTTCTAGCAAAAAATGGTTAGTAACCCCTAAAGAAGGATGAATTCAGAAGAATATCTGTGGGTGAATCTTATAACATTGTAGGTCCTTAAGCTTTTTTTTTTGACTTGCTATTTTAGCTTTCTCTATCTCTTTTTTAAAATGTTCATAAATCCTCAGTTGTTGGTCATATCTGTATACAGATGGAACAGTTGAATTTAAAAGCTTTGAAAGGTGTATTTAAACTATACTTAAGCTGTGCTCTCAGGTAAGAGCAACTTGATCTACTAGTGGGGGTAAGTACCACCTAATTTAAGTATCTCTGTTTATGAATCAGTACTGTATGATTGTAAAAATAAGATAGTAATTACTGCCTTGATGTGATAATAAGCTTGAACATCTGTATACAAACTAAATTTGAAGTAATTATCTGCTAAATAATTTATTAAACTTGGTCAAAATTATCATCTTCATTGATATGAACTTTGTTCCTAATTTGGATTTAAATACACAGCAAAGTGTTATGCCTTTGAAAATTCCAAGTCACTAAATGCAAATAATCTTGACATTAATGATGATTAACTTGTATTGTACTTACTTTTGAACTGGTTAGCTGTAGCATGATATAGGACTTTTCTCTGCATTGAAACTACCAGATCCAAACTTACAATTTTGCTCAATTTAATACAAAGTGAACTAAAATAGTGTCAATGTTAAATGCTACATAAAGAGTGTGGTTGCCAGTGCAGAAATGTAAACTCTATTTTTTGTTCTCTGGTCATGGCAGTGTATTCAAATCTACAGTGACCATGAAAAAGTTAATGATTGCTGTGATCTTCGTCCACAATACATGCTCTATTTTCTGCTTTCTGTGAAAAAGAAATTAAAAATAATGGAATTACTTAAAAGGTGATAGTGTCTATCCTATAATTGCTTTATATGTCACTACTTAAAGTCAGGGTAGATTTTTTAATAGTATTACTAAAGTGGGGGAAGTTATTAAATATTAACTGTAAGGGTTGCTAAAGAAAATACTTACACCTCTTATATACAAGCAATTTTTCAAACATAACTTGCCTTTGAAAGAAATTGTAGAATTGAAATATTGCATAATTTTAAGTCAGTGAACAATTGCATGTTAGTTGTTGACTTTTCCAGTTGAACAGAATGAAATGATACTCTAAGGCTTTAATCAAGCCCTGGTATGAAAGCTCAGGCATTGCTTTCATATATTATACTATATAAGCCTGTGTGCACTAATCAAAGCTGCTATGACAAAAGCACAGAAGATTGTTTTGGTAATTCTCAAAAATGAAGTTTAGTGAAAGATATAATTAACAGTATTTCTATTAAGTAAATATAAAAAATTGCAAAAGACTCTTTACACACAAGCTGTGATTATTTACTGTGCATGTGGATTACATAGATTTACTTACCCTGGCCAAAATTGTTGCTCTAAAAAAAAAAAAAAAGACAACTTTGCTTAGTTGTTTTTAAATACTTTATAAATTTAACTTCTTAAAACAAATCAAAAAGCTAAATTTTTTTCAGTAACCAGTCTTTAGATTAAACCTTAAAGCAGAAAACGTGTGCAAAGCGTGGGTAGTACTTAGTTTTGCATACCAACTGAAAGAGGGTGCATTCTATACTTCATTGTATACTTTAAAGGGATAAAATTTTTTGAGAGGAGAATGTGCAGGTCTTCTAAATAACAGATAACTTCTAGCTGAAAGTACAGCTATGAAATGTTCTCTCAACACAGGTTTTTGTGTAATTAAGTACGATTTAATTTTGGGGGGAGAATTTGTCAGAGAAAATTAGTAAAAAGAAATGAAAATAATGTCTGGAAACCATAAACTGAATTTGTTTCTCTTTGCAAGTAACTTAAGTACAGAAAAAGCAATGTTGCTTTTTAAAAATTTCTGCATCTGGTGATGTTCAGTGTAAAAATGGCAAAGCCAAACAGCAGAGTGTTCACATTCGGTGACTTGGATTTTGATAGGGTAAGAGAAAGGAAGGGAAATTATTTGGTGGTGACAGTACAAACCCCACATGTTCTAGCACTGCTCCGGTGAAGGTGTTATATCTCATCTGATTTAGGTCACTTAATCAGTTTAAGGCCACGTGGAATTGCCATTAGTAAGGGCCAGCACTTGAGTGCTCTTTCTTCTTGTTGGTATTCAATTAGTTCAACAAAGTGTACTAGTGAAATAATTACTAGAGCATCAAAGTGAAAATTGGTATCTGTGCAGTCTTAGCTCTAGTGGGCATCAATTTATACTTTGAAAGTTTCTGTTCTATTTTAAACTTGTGTAAGGTTTATTGTACTGAAGCTATTGAGATGGAAGAAATTATTTATTTTAAAGCAAAGATAATAGGAAATGTACAGTGGACTTAATATCTCTGCTGTAAAACTGGCGAAGTATTCTACTTTATACCTGTTAGTATGGTCTAGAAGACTTGTAAGAAATTATTTGTCTTTCCAGTATTTTTAAATTTTTTCTTGATTTGTCTTGAGATTGAAAGGTATAAAATATTTTTTAATTAAAAAAAAATTGTCATGTGAACAAGTTAACTGCAGGTCTTTGTTAGGCTTCCCTGGAACATCAGATGAGGAGCATGGTATATCTTTCAAATGTTCAATTATCGTGTCAGTATAAGATGTCCTTTTGCAAAATTGAGTAATATACATGTTTATGAAAAACAGTAATAAAAATGGAAGTTTCTGTCAGGATGGATGCAGAGTGAAAACCATGCATGCACGTGCACACGCACACTCTACATTCTTTGAGTGGCTCTACACACTGGAAAGAGCCTGGAAACTGTGGCTGTACATTTAAAAGTGTTGATTTACTCTGTGCTCGTGTTAATTCTGCTTTTAGTTTATCTAGCTCTTTTAAGCACCAGGATTATTCATGTTTTTAGATATTGTTATATAGACAATTGCCTAAATGAAGTAGGTTACCCCTGTTAATGTTTTTTTTTATATCATCGAAGAGTCTTGCAAATGTTAAGAGAGCCCGTCTGGTAGCTAAAGTGTACATATACACTTAAAATCAGGCTAGCGAAGATTTGTCATTTATTCTAGTTATAGCATGTAAGCTTTTTGAAATTAGGTGGTGTTTTCAGCAGCATGAGTGTTTTATTGTTTTCATTTCCCAAACCCTATGGTAATCTTCATTTACTGAGATAATTTTAGGAACTGGACATCAGTTTGTGCAGTTTTTGTAAAGTAGCCTGAGAGAGGCAGCAAACAGTCTTGTCTTTCAAAAAGTCTGTGTGTGGGGTGAAACAGCGAGGCAGTGGAGAAGTGGGATGAGTCCCTGAACTACCCTAATGCCATGCTCAGTTTAAATTCTGAAGTAGCTTGTTCCCAACCTGAATGTTCTAAATTGGATATTTAATGGCAAAAAAAAAAGTAGCAAAGGGAGGTTCCCTGCTTGCTGAGACACTGTAACAGAGGTCTTGCAACTACACGCTGTAAAGGAAGAACAGCTCTTGCTGTTTTGCTTCCCCTCTAGCCCCCCAAACCAGAACTGAATTTGTTTAATCTGGAGCATAGTGAACTCAAATTGAGTATGAACAACCTTAGCTTCACTTGAGCAGGACCTGAAAGAGACCAAAATAGGTTTGACTCCCTGGCTGTTGCTGTGGTGTAAGGAATCTGGAAAGCATTTCCGATGTTCTCTGCAAACACAAGGCTCGTGGTTGAGCAGTTGGTCTCAGCAGCATGGTGGCTACTGAGTTTGTCTACTAGTGCTGCTAATTTTATTTAGATATTTCAGTCTGAGGAGGGTGAATCACTGAATTGTTGTTAGATGAGATCTAATCTAGTGCCATACCTCCCATACCAAAAAAAGTTGCCAAAGTTTTACATAGTACATGATATCTGTATCACTTATTTCCGTCGGGTTTCTAGCTGGTTTGTAAACTTCTGTGGAGTAAGAGATGGTAGTAGAGAAGATACACTGTGAGGGTGTATCCAGCAGCCGCTTAGAACAAAGTACCTTATTGGCTTTTTAATTATTGTGGTCTTTTACTTCAGAAATGGTAGTGAAGTATCCTAATCCACACCATTTCTTTCTCCTCCTTGGGCTCTTTAAAAGAAACTGAATTCCCTGGAAATTAAAAAAAAAAAAAAGGGAGAGATAACAGAAACGGATTTTTTTTTTTTTCTTTAATCTGCTGCTCCCCAGCCCCTAGCTTGGTCATGTATTGGAGGGGCACATCATATGCAAGTTTCGGTCTGGAGCTGCTTCTTACAGCTGATGTAAAGTTTCACAGTAAGTCCATAATGGGAGTATTGCTTCAAGCAGCAGCCCCCGTGGACACTAGGAAAACAGGTAATGGGGGAAAAGAAACCTTTAGCTCTTTTGGTGGCTGAAAGAAAGGAGGGGTGAGGAGGAGAAATAAAAGATGAGTGTGCCCCATCATTAAAGGATTAGTAGTTCATACTGATTAGGATATTAAGTAGACTTTTTTTTTTTTTCCATGCTTAGAAGTACTTTTGCTTTTAAAAGTGTTATTTTCAGTCTTTCATATACCTCTTGAGTGTTTTCACTGTTATCCACATCCCAGTTAATTGCAAGTTAGTGGTAGGGTGAGAGAATAAATGGCAAGTGACCATAGCTTGAAAAAATTTGGTCAACAAAATCAGCTCTGTAGTACAGTTGTTTAAGGAAGAGACCCCTGCTCAGAGGAGGAGGGAAAGAGAAAATGTGGCATTTAGAAAAAACACACATATACCCTGCACCTCACATCAAACAGAGGGGAAGGAATCAAAATCAACCCAATTAAAAATAATTCAGTTTCTCCAAAGAGCTTTGGCATAGGGGAAGAGGCTTTAAATGCCACAAGGCACAAAGATAGGCCCCTTTTTCTAAAGGACACTAGAACTTCCCATTAAATTTAAAGTAATGCTTAATTCTTTAATTTAAAAAAAATTTAACAGCCTTCTCTTATTAACAACACCTGGAAAATGAAAGGTTTTTTAAAACAAGGAGTTCAACATTAATATGGTAATGGCAGAATCTTTAGAATTTTCTTCTTAAAATGCCTTTATGGTCCACTCAAGGGAATTTACAAATAATGAATATAAGCTTTTAGTCTAATTAGTCATGTGAAGAACTGTGGAGCTAAAATTCTAAAGCAAATGCTAACAGGTGAAAGCCTACTATCCAGCTAATCCACATAAACATGAGAACTTGGATGTGTCAGTGTAAGTCTTCTGGTTGTGCTTCTTGAGCTATCAGTCTGTCCACAAATGCACAGTCTCCTTCAGGGTATTCAAGTTAATCCTGCAAGGAGAGTGCAGCTCTGTGCCCAGTCGTTTGGCTGGTGGCTTTAGGGAGCAGAGCTGTGTGGTCGTACTGGCCCCACGGACAGCTGTCTGATTTTTCATCCTGGTGAAAAATAGTAAATAAACTTGATGTTTCACAGGCACTGGTAGGAAATTTGATCATCAGCACAGAGGGATCTGTGAGGTAATCCAAGAGTAGTATTTTCATCCTGAATGCTGAGATAATGCACCTCTCCAAAGCGGCTGCTTTGGTGGGTTTGTATGCGCAAGATGAAAGGGAAACAGTGTAGTTAGGAGCCAACTGTTACGTCTTGCATGAGCTTTGAGAAAAAAATTATCTTTGTCTAAATTTTGTGGAAAATCCTTACTCTGAGTGGTAGTACGGAGTGCTTTTAAATCTGGGTCTGGGATTAAATAATGAATCAACACAAAGAGAAGTATTGCTGCAGTTTGCCTGTGGCTTAGCCAGGCTTTGTCTACTTGAATTGCTGAATTGGGTCTGAAATTGGAGCAAGAGCATTTCCTCTTCAAGTATTCTGCTGTCCAGATCAATGTGTAGAAATAAAAAGTGGTGATGTTTCTTAACAAGTCAGTATTTGAAACCATTCTCCTTTCTTCTGTAAGGTAAGTTCATCAAGACGAACTATCTGTTTTGCAAGCTAATGGCTTGATTTGATAAAATATAGTAACTGTCATCAGTGTGCCTTGTAATATACTAGAAATTAATTACCTTTTAATAGGAGCGATATAAACACTTCTGTTTTTCACTTAACAGAAACTGAGTTGGTTTTTAAAAGAAATTCAGAATACCTTCTTTTTAGGTAGGAAGTGTGACCCTTTGGTTTTCTATTTATCAGAACTATTTGTTAGGAAAAAGCAAATTGAGATATATAATTGCATATAAAATTTTGTATATAAAAAGATGTCTTAGGATGAGCATTCAATAGGCTTAATTTCACAGAATATGCTGAGTTGGAAGGGACTCACAAAGATCGAGTCCAACTCCTAATCCTGGACAGGACCATTCCCAGAAGTCACACTATGTGCCTTGAGAGTATTGTCCAAATGCTTCTTGAACTCTGTCAGGCTTGGTGCTGTGACCACTTCCCTGGGGAGCCTGTTGCAGTTTCCAACTACCCTCTGAGTGAAGATCCTCTTTCTAACATCCAACTTAAACCTCCCCTGACACAACTTTAGGCCATTTCCTTGGGTCCTGTCACTACTCACCACAGAGATCAGTGCCTGCCCTTCCTCTTCCCCTCACAAGGAAGTTGTAAACTGCAATGAGGTCTCTCCTCAGTCAATGCTTCTGGTCAGCCAGCTTTCAGTCAATGGACTTATTGCTGCTTGTTAGGTACTTTCAGGAACCAAATGTGAACATCTTAAAAACAGTTAAATGGCTGCTTAAACCCATGGAGTTTTAGTGTGAAGTCAGGGGGCAGGCAGCAGAGACTGCAGCACCTCTTGCAGGACAGGTCACTCCAGTGGCTCAATCTGTATTGTCACCTCCATTTACCATGAAGAAAATAAGAACCACCTTCCCTCACCTTGTAACTAAAAAAATGAGTGCTGCTTTTTTCCCTAATCACACTGATATGAATTGAGAGTTAAGGATTATTTATTTTGTCCTGTAAACCTGCCCGTTTTTCTTCCCACTAGAAGACCATTAAAAACACTGATTCACTCTGTTGTGATCAAACATCAGCTACTTGAAGCAACCTGAGGGGGAGAAACTAATGAACTCTTTGTGGGGGGGTAGCTTTTGTGTGGGTTTTTTCTTGCCTGTTTTTATTTTACTGGCTGCAGAGTAAACAATAAGACACCTCTTCCCTTTCCCTTATAAAATCAGTTGGTTGCCAACAGTTTTCCATTTGGCTATAGGAGTTGCTAACTTTGCCTCTATGGCTGTTCCTGTCAGGACTTTTTATACAGAACTTATTTCTTACCATGTGGCATTAGCCACAGTTCACAGAAGGGTTTTTTTGCTGTGTGGTGGTATTTTTTAATATTTCATCTCCAGCTGTCTATGTTCAGTTTGGGTTGTCAGTGAAGTAAGCCTGAGAATTGACTATTTTTGTCTTCATGCAGCTCTTTGTAGCTCAGGGAGAAAAATGGTTGTTTCAGTGAGTGGGTTTGCAGCGGCATCACATGTAGCTGTCAGAGCTGAGGACCATGAACTGGGAGACAGTGCTGGGGAGTACCAGCACTGGGTGCTGGTGGGTATTGGCATACTCTGCATCTGTGCCATTGGTGTAAGGTGCCAAGACTTCTTCCAGGTAACCAGCATAGCAGTACCTACCGAGAATGGATGAAATGAATAAGCGCTTGCTCTTTGCACGTTCCTTAGAGTGGAGAAGGGAGACCATTTACTTTCTGTCCCATAGGTATTGAGTTCAAACAGTTGAATGAACTAACATTGTCAATGTTCACTTGATCTCCTTTCAAACATATTTTACTCTTTTTCCATAGGCTCTTGTTTAAAAGGAGTACGTTTGTGCTTTGTGGGTTTAAGGCATTAAGGTTGTGCGTAGTTTGTATGGCTGCTGAAGTGAGGGTCTATTAAGTGTTGTTATTGTTGAGAAATGCGAATTGAGGAGCAGGAGGCAGCAGGTCTCTGGCGGAGGAAGGATGGTGAGAAGGGTCTCGTATGAGTGTAGTTACAACTGTGTGGAAGTGCAGTCACTTGTTTATGATTGACTCTGAAATAGTCAAATTTTGACACACCTATGAGATACAAAAAATTTTGGACTGTGAGCAAAAGCATGATACTTCGTTGTTCTTTGCTTTAAAATTGTCTATCCTCTGTTATTTAAAATTATTTTCCCTTAAGGACATGTGTGGATCTGATGTGATTTGCCTTTGCTAAATGTCATATAAAGCATACAGTGAGATTCTATTAGTGAAAGTGTATAGTGAGATTTTATTTAATACAAGGATGCAAAAATAGACAATTTCGAGACCCTTTTAACTCAAGAGGAACTTGATATGTTGAAGGAAAAAAGTGATGCATATAGTGAAGGGCAGAGAAAGAAGGCAAGTATATATAAAAGAAAGAAAATGCTAAAATTATGGCTTTTCTTTTTCCTTTCTCCCACCACCTTTTTCCTAAGACATGTCTAGTATTGTTTCATGTGTGTGGAGGGTTCTTGTGGGTTGGGAACACTGGGTGTCCCTGTGCATATGTTTGTTCTCTGTATTTACGTAAGAGAGATTACCCCTTCAGAGATCACTAAGATGGCTTTTAGTAAATTATCCATCTTTATGGTACTTTGCTCTTTCTGTCTCTGTGCACACGTGGCACAAATATGCTGCTTTCCTTGCGAAGGGGCACAAGAACGGCTTTTTGTTTTACCTGTTTTCATTGTTGTAGAGATATTCATGTCCCCCAAACACAAGGCTCCATGTCTCAACATCCCCAGAATAAATATGTTGGCATATGGTCCTCAGCAGTGGCTCAAAGTAACTGAATCCTGTTACCTGGATAGTAGCTGAAAAGAAGAATTACGATATGTGCAATTTCTCAAATTAGAATGTGTGTAATTCCTCTTAAGAAAAGTAAATTATTGCCAAACAATTGCTTATGGACTAACCTTGCACAGAAACCAGAGAAGTCTGTTTTCTTCTTGCCTAATTAAAGGTGTTTTGGGTCTCTTTGAAAAAGAGAAACGAATGGGAACACCTGTTCACATGCTGTGAACACAGGTAGCTTTCAAAAGCCTTCATATGATACAGAGCACAAACATAGTTTGTGCTTTTTTTCAGTTGACATCTATTTGCAATGCCTATTTAGAATAGGAGAAATGAACTAAGAAATCTGCTTAAACTGGAAAAACTGCATACACAAGGCTTATGTGAGTCACATTGAGAGATGCTGGTAGTGTTTTACTAAGGATTTATTAAGACTGGGTGAGCTATGTTTTAAATGCAACTATTGTAATAAAATACTGTCAGGGGATGAGAGAGGACTCTTTCTTGTTTTATGCACTCAGTGTGACTGCAAGTAGTTGTAGAGTAACAAAACTTGAGATTACTTCAAAACAGAACATAACAAAGCCCTCTGTAGGGGTCTGCTGCCTGGGTTGCGATAGCTGTAGGATCTTTGTGTATACCATACTTAGCTAAAGAAAGCCGTGTCGTGAGGAAGATGGAAAGCATCCTAAAAGAGCTGACAGTGCCTGAGATGGGAGCGTATTTCCATGAAGATGCTTCCGTACTTTTCTCTTTCCTTTCCCCATCTATTGTGTGGAGTTTTGACCCTGTGCAAAAGTGTGCTTTCTGAAATCAGAACCCATCCTCGTGGAAACTGTTGCTGCTCTGGTAAATTCAGTCAGGACCCGCCTTTGTCCCTTACTCATTGCTATACACTCGCGTTTGGTTTGGGATTTTTCCTGAAGTTGAGAGCTGATTTTCTGTGTGCTCACATGCAAGCAATAGAGAGAGTGCCTGCAAAATCACTCATGCTGCTTTGCAGCGAGGAGATGTACGGGGCTGCCAAAGTGCAGGAAAAGAACGGGAGGGAGCGATCTCTGAGGAGGAGCTGCAGGTTATCGCAGCACATGGGAGATTCTGTCTCCATCTGCTCGCTGCTTGTTCAGTGCTCGTTCTGGTCCTGGGAACAAAAAACCACTTTGGTCATTTCTAGTTATTCTTTCTGTGTGTGGAGAAGGGCAGAGGGGGAAAGGGGTTACAAGCTTTTTGCGTATTTCTAGGTAACTTTAAGGGATATATTTCAATGCCTTTTTAACAGGGGCTAATAGTAACTGAAACGGGGAAATCTCAAAGCTGTATATGATCTTTTATCTAACACTGGTTCTATGTGGTTCCTCTCTTGGCCATGCAAAGCTCTATTCAATTATATTTTTTCCCTATTGTAATACAGAAATAATGTAAAAGAATAAATTTTTACATGCATCAGTAAACACCAGATTTCAAAGTTGTGCACTGGGTGACAAGTTAAAATTACTTGCAGCCAAGAAACTGATGAAGGTATAAACAGTTCCAAACTAAATGGTGGGTATAGCTATTCTTGTATTTTTGAAGTGACCTTTCAGTTTTGTACAATAGGTGTCTCACTATTGCCATAAATTGAGGTCCACAGCAGGACTGTACCTGTTTTGTACTTGGCTTGCCATTTCCTTTGGCTGTTTATGAATGTGGTAGAGGAACTGGTAATTTTAAGGTGGCATTTCTTCCTTGCTCGTCTCCCTTAGTCCTCCTCCTTTTTAGGATGTCCAAGTTATTTCTATGCTACAAATGTTGGCTGGCAGAAGTTCTAAATTGCATCAAACTTTTCAGATCCTTGAAGTCACATGGGAAGGAAAAAAAACACCTCCAAACCTTGTGTTAGTCCTCAACAATAGATGAGTAAAAGTAGAGATGGCTTTTTTGGTCCACCTTTCAGGTGTTGGACAGTAGAGAAGACACACAGGTTTCACACAACTATCACCTCACATTTCATTTCAGAAGGAAAACCTACATAAGTGCTTCTGGAAAGGACTTTTCCACCCTCCCTTTCTCACCAGTGGATATACACAGCTCAGTGTGAGCATTTGTGGCCAAACTTGATGTGGAGCTGGGGTGAGACCTCTTGTTCCTGTCGTGGTGGGCAGGGCTATTGGGCTTGGATCCTTCTGTGAGTGGCACTCCTTGCTGTGAAACTCAGGAATTTCAATTCGAATCTACAAGTGGGAGAGAGTAATGGCACAACAGTTTGAAGCACATTGAATAGCATATTAGCTACCAGTTTTGTGGTTTTGGGGTTTTGCTGTATTAAAATTTCCTGGTATTTCTAATATTGAATGAACATCCCCTTTTATGTTCTACTTTAGGACCCAACTTCCAAGTTTCAGGTTGCTGTGTGAGATTATTTTGATATTTCAGAGCAGTATATCACTACTTTAGGGCAACTGTTTTGTAGCATTATTGCTAGCTGAGTTTAAGGAAAACTTTGCAGACTTCAAGGAATTTTCTGCTCTCAGTGAAGCAGCTCCTGACTTCCCTTGCTTTATTGAAAATGAAACCTTAAATAGGATTGTGTGTGGTTTGGTTTTCTTGTTCTCCCTTCCTTGCCTATTTATATGATCAAATGATGAAATGTGCTCCTACTTGCTCGAGAGAGAGTAGAAACAGCTGAGAAATGCTGCACAACCAAGACCTGTTCATCTTTTCTGGCAAAAAAGCATGCTTGTCGCTTGATCTCATGGTTGCTGTAGTGTTGGGGGTTGACACTGCCACATGAGGAGCTGTTTGGGCAAGGTGGCTTTGTGCTATGACCTCCGGCTGTGCCTTGGACAAAGCCTGTTGAGAAGAGCATTTCAAGACGTAAAACACTCACTGCAGGCCTGGGTAGGTGGTGGTATTAGGGAAAGGAGTGTATTTTAAAAGGTTTTGAGGGGAAAAGGAAAGCTTTTGATTTTATTGCTAGACGGGAACACCTCTAAAACTTGTTTTGCTGCAAGACTTCACTGGCCTGTACAAGTTTAACTGTTAAAAAAAGCCCTTAAAGTGTAAAGCATTTTTTTTCTGTGAGAGGTCAGTATTGAGCAATTAAAATGTGAAGTAAAACTGTTTGGACCCAAGACACTTATTTTAGCTGCTTTGGTGAACCAAAACGTAACTGAGACCTTCTAAACTAGACTGCTCTTTGTTGTCCCCTCTCCTGTCCCCAGAGCTTCCCAGGATGGGCAGGCTGACCCTACTAGCTCACTCTACCTGAGCCCAGCCGAAACTGTTACTCTACACATTCTTGTAAATCCCAGGGGGTTTGTGGCATCTCCGGCATTTATTTGTTCTCTCACTTTGGGGGAAGGGAGGAGACAAAGGACTTGGCTGTGAAGGCAGCCAGCACACTGCCAGGCTTTGCAGTAGCACTTCAAAGTGAATGTTTTGTTTACTAGATAAATGAAAACCGATGTAAATTTGGGGTGAAAATACAAGGAATTTACTAGACTCTTACCCCTCCTCCCAGTCAGGGAGGAAGAACGTTAGTCATGTCAATGTTGGAAAATAGTCCATCGTTAAACTTTTCATTAATCTAATATCAAAGCAAATGTATTAATTCAAATTTGTATTCCCTATCTTGAAGGAACGTAAAATCCTGAAGTATTTTCCTGGTGGATTCACAAAACAAAATAACAACAAAAAATTCTTAAAGTGTGTGAGGGAGAACCCAGTAGAAATATATGGGATTATCACACCCATTTATAACAGAGAATTAGATACTGAAGGCCTTAAAGCAGAAATAGAAATAGTCTACAAGAAAAGTGGAGACTTCATGAAATGTAACAGCTGTCAAATGTGTAACAAGTATTTCTGTAACAGCTCTTTAGACTTGAAATGGTTTTGACCTGACATTCCCCCCTCGGCGATCTGTTGGGTTTTTTTGAGTTGTGTATTTGGTTTTGCCCCTCTTAGTATGACAGATGCTTAAATGTATGACACTGCTATGTATAGTCTATCTTGCAATGATGTTTTCTTTCCGTTTTTTTGTTTTGTTTTGTTTTGTTTTTTTTAAATGCTATTTTCTTTAATTTATCTACAGGAGTCGGAAGCTTCAGATCAGGAATATCCCGCCTC
Source organism: Pipra filicauda (assembly GCF_003945595.2). NCBI lineage: Eukaryota > Metazoa > Chordata > Aves > Passeriformes > Pipridae > Pipra > Pipra filicauda. The sequence goes on from NW_024105075.1 coordinate 1,493,465, forward strand.
ACTTGCAGTGGGAGGTAGGAAGTTACTTTAAAAAAATTATATCTTTGCTTAAAAACTGTTTGTGTTTCTCTCTTTATCCACAGGACTTTTCCCCTTCCCCCACCTTTTACTTGCTTTGCACACACCACCCATTCTGTTCTGGGGAAAAATCCTTTGGAAGAGGGAACAATAGAGCCTTCTAAGCAATTCAGATAACTGCCTTCATTTCTGCTCTCCCAGCTAACCATAAAAAATGTTGAAATGGATTCTTTGGTGAATGCTGACTTCCTGATGCAGTCACTCTCTTTGACTGAAAGCTTGTCCGTTTTGGACCTGGTGTCTGGTGTATGAGTTCAATAAACTTAAAACAAGTTCATATTTAAATACTTGGCCAAACCTTTACAGAAGCAGAAACGTAATGCTGATTTTTTTATTTTTTTTTTTTTTTTTTTTGAGTGGTGGGTTTTTGTATTTTCCTAGCTTCTCTATAGTGGTGGCATTTTGGCAAATTGTTTATTCATGTTATTATGGTTATTGGTTATCCTCAGTATAGTGTATACTTCCTGCACTTCACAAATAGTGTTCTAATTTTTACAGTAGATGGACTACCGTAAGAACAGATCTGTTTTCTTTTTTTTCTGCCTTGTATGTGTGTTTAAAACGTTGTTTTCATGTTTTATTAGTGATAAGTCACTCTTTTGCCTGAGGGAGATTAGAGGGCAGAGGATTTGAGGCTATAGCTCTGGTAGCAGTTCTCCAGGAGGTTTGGTCTGCCTTCATTTAACTTTCCATCTGCAGCAACTTCTTTGTTTGCACTACTTGATTGCTTCTTAGCTTTAAGAAAAATGGAGGCATTGGTCTGTTTAACCTAGGCTGTCAAACTACAGGGTTTCTGTAAGGTACCAGCCCACATTGCCTCTCATTGCTTCAGCCTGCCTTTTTGCTGTCTGCTGTCTATATGAGCTTTTCCTCTGCACTTCCCAGACCTTGTGTACCCCTCAGCTGAACAGTGTCCACCCGATACCCTCATTTCAAATCCATAAGTTTTTTTTTTGGTCAAGCTTCTGGGAAGAGTAGTTATAGAAACGGTTGAGGGTGACTAATTTGAAGATTAACTTATTTTTTGGTACCAAATTCCTCTGAGGATTTTGTGTAGGAACAGTATCAGAGCAGAGGCATACAATTCAGAGATGTGAATAAACAGGGATGTAAGCACTGTTAAGCAGAGTACTTAAAAATGCTTCTACCTGCTTATGCCTCATTACACATTTGTAGCTAATTTTGCTTGTGTATTACAGATATCTACTCTGTTTCCTATCTATTTCCTGATTTTTAAAAATTATTTCCCTCTTCTCTATTGCTGCAGTTTCTGTGGTGACATCTGGTCTCAGACAGATGTTCTCTTTACCTACCTTTTTAAAACACTATATCTTCCTAACGCTCCCAAGGAAGAGTTAAAGTTGTCCCTATTAACATAATCTCAATCTTGCCTAGATGTCCTCAAGTTACTTGTACAGACCTGATCCTTTGAGTACAAAATTTAGAGACCTGAAAACTTCTACAATACTTTTGGATTCTCTTGCAACATCAGGGCTGCTTGCCAAGTACAGTTTGTCCACTAACTTCCTAAAGTTTTTCTTTGTAAGTGCTGGTGGTCCGGCACCTCTGCACTTAAGCAGGTAAGCTTTGTATACTCGCAAAACAGTGCTGATGATAAAATACAACAACTGGTGATTAAATTCATCAGGGAATTGTCTTATGTCGGTTTACCTTGGGCTCTGGTATCTTTTGTTGATGCTAAAAATCCTTGAAAAAACTTCCTTTGAGCTCTGTAAGAAAGCTTTTGATTCTTCCTTAAAAACAAGTCTTGGTAGGGAGAGTAGAAGTTGATACATACAGAGAGGTATTTATATTGAAGCAATGTTCTTGCAGAATATTTTCTGAGAGGATGATGTGTTAGTGTGCATGTGTGTCAGCTGGAGTGATTTTACTTAAATTGTGTCTTATAGTCCCTCTGTGCCAATTTTCTTGCCTCATCGCTTTTGTTAATTCCTTGAATCAGGACTGACTTCTAATGGGTGTGAAATCCTTAAAACCAAACCAAAAAACAACTGATGAAAGAGGTCCCTGTGTTAGCTAATCCATTGGCCCTCGTGTGTGTTCAATATTGAAATACAAAACACACTTAGTACCCTGCAACACCTTTCCTTGTACTGTGACATAGAGATATGTGAAAAGATTATTGTTCTTGTGAAGTTTCTTCCCTTAGTATAGCCCTTCTTAGTAAGGTTACAGTGTCATTCTTTGCACAAGTTGAAGTAATTGTCTTGCTTTGATTTTGTTGTTTATAGAAACGAGCTTTTTATGTGGGAAGCCCACAGCAGTGTCCCTAGCAGTCAGTGTGCATGCCTCTAGTTCAGTGCTTCTCAGCTGTTCTTGTTGCCAGTGTGTCACACAGTGGTACCTGCATGCCTTGAGCCATGTGGTACTGGGAGCCAGTGAGCATCTCTGCACAGAGATGGTCCTTGGCTTATAAAAAAACCCACCCACAAAGCGCTCTTATAATAAGGAAGGCATCCATAATGTTCTTAAGTGCAGCTTGTCAGGTTTGGAGAAAGCAGGTCTGGAAGTGTGGTAGGGGTGGGATATGCTGGTCCCGCAGGAATGTAGCTGAAGTGCTTGTCTGTGAAGTGTAACAATTTGGTAGTAGCTCCCACTTCTGAGCACCACAGATAGTAGTTCTGCCTCCTGGTTTTCAAAACCAGAAAAGCTTTCAGGGAATATTGAAGCTTAATTTGAATTGAGAATGTTTTGAGATCCATCAGCTGATGAAGGTGCCCCATTACTAATACAGGTCCTTTGTTCTCCATGCAGGTGGAAGCTGTCTTTTGAGATTCATGAAATGCTGGAGTAAATCAGTTTCTGGTGAAAACCTTGAAACTATTCCACTGGTGTACCCTCTTATCTTTCTAAGAGACATGCATACCTATTTAGTAAAATCTAATGCCTTTAGTAGCACAGAAGAGAGAAAACATCAAACTTTAGTGATAAGGAGTCTTTGACTTCCTCTTGGAAGTAACTGGATATTCTGAAAACTCATTGATAGGACACTTGACCCATAGTTATTCCATATAGATTGGGAAACAGCGATGTAAATGGCCACAGAGTAGCAAATGGCCACAGAGTAGCAAGCGTTTATTAGCAAGACTTTTCATGAACCAGATACATAAATTCAGATTAGCTATTTGCTTTTCTGGTTGCCTTTTTTTTTGAGAAAAATATTCCAATTAGTGTTCTCCTTCACATAGGTTGAAGTTACTGAACAAAATACTGACTCTTACAACCAACCATAGTAACTGGACTTGTAGTTGTTTCCTCTGTGTAATATAAGACCTCACTGTGTACTTATTAGACCATCATGGTATAAGTAAAAAAGGTAAGATAACCTTTTTAGATCATATTCAGGTTTAAGTGGTGGAAAAAGAGGCAGATAATGACCTGCTCTAATCTGCTGAGTTACTACTTTGAAACAAAACCACAAGGTTGCTATTCTGAAGAGCTCACTTGAAAAATGCAGCTGTAAAAGATAAAATTCTAATTTATTCCAAGTCATTCAAGGTTAAGTTTGTACAAAACTTGTCTGGTGATTAATTTGAAGTTCACAAGATTTTTGGCAAGGTTCTGCAGGTTCCTGTATGTGTGGGTTGGGTATCTTATACTCCTTGCCCAGCTAGGAGGTGGAGGGAAGGCGGCAACTCTGTCTGAACTAAGAAAATTTAGAACTTGCCTCAGACTGCATTTGGAGTCTGGACTGGTACATGATTATCCAGGATCATGTTCTCTACTTATCCAGGTCATTTGCATCTTCCCCCTTCCCTCACTGGACAGTCTGTGTTTGAGGACTCTGGATCAGTGACCGTGTTCCATAAAAGCATCATCACTTCTGCTGTGCATCTTCTCCCTTTTGTTTTGCTTACATATAATTTGCCTATAGAGGTTATTGTATCAGTTTAGTAATTTGGAGAACACATGCATGATCAGATTTTATTTTTTAAAT